>NC_053038.3:154442884-155782884 GCF_002575655.3 Aegilops tauschii subsp. strangulata
CGAACCCATAGGGTCCGCACGCTTAACGTTACGATGACAGTTATATTATGAGTTTATATGTTTTGATGTACCGAAGGTTGTTCGGAGTCCCGGATGTGATCACGGACATGACGAGGAGTCTCGAAATGGTCGAGACATAAAGATTGATATATTGGAAGCCTATGTTTGGACATCAGAAGTGTTCCGGGTGAAATCGGGATTTTTCCGGAGTACCGGGAGGTTACCGGAACCCCCCGGTAACTTAATGGGCCTTAGTGGGCCTAGGTGGAAGAGAGGAGAGGAGTCCAGGGCAGGGCCGCGCGCCCCTCCCCCCAGTCCGAATAGGACAAGGAGAGGGGGGCGGCACCCCCCCTTCCTTCCTCCCCTCCACCTTTTCCCCCTTTCTCTCCTAGTCCAACATGGAGAGGGGGGGAGTCCTACTCCCGGTAGGAGTAGGACTCCTCCTGGCGCGCCTCTCCCCTAGGCCGGCCGAACCCCCCTTGCTCCTTTGTATACGGGGGCAGGGGGCACCTCTAGACACACAATTGATCATTGATCTCTTAGCCGTGTGCGGTGCCCCCCTCCACCATATTACACCTCGATAATATCGTAGCGGTGCTTAGGCGAAGCCCTGCGCCGGTAGAACATCAACATTGTCACCACGTTGTCGTGCTGACGAAACTCTCCCTCAACACTCGGCTGGATCGGAGTTTGAGGGACGTCATCGAGCTGAACGTGTGCTGAACTCGGAGGTGCCGTGCGTTCGGTACTTGATCGGTCGGATCGTGAAGACGTACGACTACATCAACCGCGTTGTGTTAAACGCTTCCGCTATCGGTCTATGAGGGTACGTGGACAACACTCTCCCCTCTCGTTGCTATGCATCACCATGATCTTGCGTGTGCGTAGAATTTTTTTGAAATTACTACGTTTCCCAACACTTCTTCCGGTCGACCAGTCAACAGGCCTGTGGCAACAGAGTCATGATATTCCGAATATGGACTAAACATAAGCACCTAGGGTGGTTTTGCACATAAAAAGGAAAGACATACCGAACAGGCCACCCTTTAGTTTTTCATTTTCTTTCTGTGCGGCCGATAACTGAGCCCTTAAGCTCTCTATCTCTTCGGACTGCTTGTTTTTTCCTCTTTGTGATTTTCTCTCCGGATGCGCCCATTGCGTTCTTTTTCATTTCCGCCAGTTCGGCGGTGACATCATTCAACCGCGTCTGGTTAGTTTCCAGCTCCTGGGCTAGCGCAGTGTTCTTTTCTTTCAGAACCTGTAAATAGTATCGATCCTTAAATTGGTTTTGCTTTACCGCTTCAAGTCTTGGGGGCTACTGGTATATGACTATTCAAATTGCATAAACTTTTACCTATATGTCCTTTGGGAACAGCTAGGTGACTCCAGCGAGCCTGTCTCGAGCTGCTCGGGTGTATGCATCCACCGAACTAAGTGCTATAAATTCCTGCTCAGAAAAGGCCAGAGGGCGCATGCCCTCTTTCAATCGACAGTGATTCATCACGCTCTCCACTTCGGAATTCGTGATGGATATGTCATCCGAATCCTCATGAGGTGGCGGAACGGGCGTCGCTATCGCTCCCATCCTAATTGACGAGTTCGGCGCTGGATTGGCGGACATTCGGCTAACAGGGCATTTTCCCACCGTCTGCCGCGTGTTTCTCCTGACATCAAGAAAAAAGGAGACCTTGAACAATCCGGACTCATACCCAGGCATGTATTAAAGCGGACATACCTCTTAGAAGGCGGTGATGTTTCTGCAGCACTCCCGGTCCCCCTTCACTTCGAATGACTACCCCGTGTGGGGGCTACACCGGAGGAGGTACGGTCTGCTGAGCGCCGATCCTATTAAAATCCAGATCAGTATAATGAGAAAAAGTACAAATAAGGGTTTCCTTTCAAGAGCCCTCCGAATACTCACGATGCAGAAGGGATAGAGGCGGGGGTAGTCGGCGGTGATAGCCACTTTTGAGCCTTCAAAACTCGCATGATAAAATACCGCGTCATCGAACTCTATATATATGTCCGGATCCTCATAGAAGCCAGGGTCTTTATCACGGTTATGATCCTCTGGCTGGGGAGCGGGACAGTGGATGTCCTCGGTCATCTTCCTCCATGACTATTTGTGGCAACAAAGGGCAAATTTGATTAGTGTCTGTAACGGCAATACAATAACACCGACGATCGAAAGCTTACCCATTCAATAGGGTTGTACATGGAATAGCCCTCCGGTTAGTTTAACCGGAGAAAATCTTCTTTCTCGCCCTTATACAGATCGGCCAATATTATGGCCAGTTCGGCTGAGGTATCCGGTGAAGGAAATATGCCCTAGAGGCAATAATAAAGTTGTTATTTATATTTCCTTATATCATGATAAATGTTTATTATTCACGCTAGAATTGTATTAACCGGAAACTTAGTACATGTGTGAATACATAGACAAAACAGAGTGTCCCTAGTATGCCTTTACTTGACTAGCTCGTTAATCAAAGATGGTTAAGTTTCCTAACCATAGACATGTGTTGTCATTTGATGAATGGGATCACATCATTAGAGAATGATGTGATGGACAAGACCCATCCGTTAGCTTTTCATAATGATCGTTTAGTTTTATTGCTATTGCTTTCATCATGACTTATACATGTTCCTCTGACTATGAGATTATGCAACTCCCGAATACCGGAGGAACACATTGTCTGCTATCAAACGTCACAACGCAACTGGGTGATTATAAAGATGCTCTACAGGTGTCTCCGATGGTGCTTGTTGAGTTGGCATAGACCGAGATTAGGATTTGTCACTCAGTGTATCAGAGAGGTATCACTGGGCCCTCTCGGTAATGCTCATCACTATAAGCCTTGCAAGCAATGTGACTAATGAGTTAGTTGCAGGATGATGCATTACAGAACGAGTAAAGAGGCTTGTCGGTAACGAGATTGAACTAGGTATGATGATACCGATGATTGAATCTTGGGCAAGTAACATACCGATGACAAAGGGAATGACATATGTTGTTATGCGATTTGACCGATAAAGATCTTCGTAGAATATGTAGGAGCCAATATGAGCATATAGGTTCCGCTATTGGTTATTGACCGGAGATGTGTCTCGGTCATGTCTACATAGTTCTCAAACCTATAGGGTCCGCACGCTTAACGTTCGATGACGATTTGTATTATGAGTTATGTGATTTGATTACCGAAGTTTGTTCGGAGTCCTGGATGAGATCACGGACATGACGAGGAGTCTCGAAATGGTCGATAAGTAAAGATTAATATATTGGAAGGTAGTATTCGGACACCGGAAGGGTTTCGGAGAGTATCAGGTACATACCGGAGTTCCGAGGGGTTACCGGAACCCCCCGGTGTCGGTGTCAAAACCGGCGGATCTCGGGTAGGGGTCCCGAACTGTGCGTCTAAGGTCGATGGTAACAGGAGACAGGGGACACAATGTTTACCTAGGTTCGGGCCCTCTCTATGGAGGTAATACCCTACTTCCTGCTTGATTGATCTTGATGAATATGAGTATTACAAGAGTTGATCTACCACGAGATCGTAATGGCTAAAACCCTAGAAGTTTAGCCTGTATGATTATGATTACCTCTACGGACTAAACCCTCTGGTTTATATAGACACCGGAGGGGACTAGGGTTGTACAAAGTCGGTTACAGAGAAAGGAATCTTCATATCCGAATGCCAAGCTTGTCATCCACGCCAAGGAGAGTCCCATCCAGACACGGGAGAGAGTCTTATGTCTTGTATCTTCACGGCCCATCAGTCCGGCCCATGTCCAACAGGTCGGACACCCGAGGACCCCTTAATCCAGGACTCCCTTAGTAACCCCTGAACCAGGCTTCAATGACGAGGTGTCCGGCGTGCAGATTGTCTTCGGCATTGCAAGGCGGGTTCCTCCTCTGATCACTTCAAAGTACCTGACCTAGAGAGCTGTATTCAGCCTTCAATTTAATGTCACACCCATCGGCTTCTGTGCCTTCACACCTTCTGCTTCCACGTGTCGAGCGAATATCAGAGGTCGGGTTATTTTTGCACATAACCCCCCGGCCACGCAAGAAAGGTCTCTATTTAAAGGGATCGGATCTCAGATCCATTCCACATCCAGCGGAAAATCCTTAGAGTCTTGCCAAGGGAAACCATCCAACATGACTAGCATCCCCAGTTCTTCCTCCCGCCCTCACGGTTGTGAAGAAGGCGATTGGGGGAGACGTTCGGTATCCCACGAGCAGTTGGTTAAGCTCCAAACATAGGGATTCCTCCCCCCCCCCCACGGATCTGGTCCCTGTCCGAGCAGGATTGACCTCCTTCACAAGCGAAGTTAAGGCGGAAAATTTCCCCAATCCAACTAGGGGGGCACGGGTGTGCTTTGTACCCTACTTGTTGAGAGGTGTTAGGTTTCCAATCCACCCTTTCCTAAGTGGACTCCTGGAGTATTATGGCCTCCAACTGCAGAACCTGACGCCGGCCTCTATTCTGTACATCGCGGGTTTTGTTGCCCTTTGCGAGCTTTTCCTGGGCTGTGAAGCCCACTTCGATTTGTGGAGGAAGCTATTCTGCCTCGTCCCTCGCAACCAAGAGGGGTCGATATTCAAGGTGGGCGGTGCTGAAGTATGGTGCATAGCTGGGACCAGATACCTACCCGGCACGCCCAAGAAGGCGCCCGAAGAATGGCCCTCGGAATGGTTCTATATCGAGGACGTCGCTCTCCCCGACCCAGTTCGAATAGGTCTTCCCGAATTTTCGAATGCTCCGTTGAAGAAACGCCACAGCTGGCGCCCTTGGAGCCTCGAGGAGGAAGATAGCGCGGAAGTCCGTCAACTGATGGGCAAGATAGACACTTGCCCAGTCTAGACTATCAATAATCGAGGTAATGGCGACTTCCATAGTGCGGGGGGTCCAGCCACTCCAATACAGAGGACTTCCCATGTTGCACTATAATGGGGAAGATGACGCCTCATGCTGCATCGGAAGGGTCCCGACACCCCTGCTGCCTTGGCCAAAATATTGGCCGAACTGTACAAACGGGGAAAGAGGAGTTCACTCGTCTCAAACATTGAGATGGATTTTCCATGTATAGTCGTCCTAGCTAGGTGAGTTCTAATCTCACCACTTTACTCAATCCTCTCCCTGAGTCACTTTTAATGAGCATCGACCCATCCATTTGTAACAGGAATGGCAGAAGGTGACCGAGGGGATCCATTGCCCTGCCCCACAGCCAGAGGATCACAACCGGGACCTTGACCCCGGATTCGAAGAGGATCCGGATATATTTGTGGAGCTTGAGGATGGAGTATTCTACCAGGCGAGCTATGATGGCATGGAAGTGGCCATCATCGCCAATTATCCCGACCTCCTTCCTGCCTCGCATGTAAGTAATCGAGAGACACCTTCTTCGAAAGATCTTCCTCATTACGCCTCACCCACCGCACTATTTCATGCTCTAAAGGGGAGGTGCCCGACGCCTCAACGTGCACCAGAGGCATCTCCTAAGAGAGCGGTGCCCGTGCCGAGCAATTCTTTGAAGAGGAAGGCGAGCGACAACACGACAGAGCCTTCATCAAAGAGTATGGTTATTTTAATCATGCCCCCTAGCAGTCACATCAAACTGTGACATTATCCGCTATGTCTTATCAGCAAAAGCATTCGCCGGACTATGTCCAAGGATCCTGCCGGCCATGCCTCCACAAGTCAAGTTCCAGACCCTGCCTTAAAGGCGAGGGATGATGCAAGAGCGACACCGGATTGTCCTTCCGCAGAGGATTCGGATGATGTATCCGTCACCAACTCTGAAGTGGAAAGCGCTACGAATCACCGGTGCTGGCGGGCTACTCTTCGCGACCCCCGCTTTACAAAAGAGGCATTCAACGCCTTCAGCTCGGCTGACGCATACATCCGAGCTGCTTGAGACAGGCTTACCAGAGCCACAGACCAGCATTTGAAAGATATGCGGGTGAGTACACATTTGTACAAATCTGATATTTATATACCAGTAGCCCCCGAGACTTGAAGCAGTTGATACAACTAATTTAAGGATCATTTTATAACCAGGTGCTCACGGAGAAGAACAACCTGTTGTCTCAAGAGCTGGAAAAGTGTCGAACCTAGCTAACAGCTGCTACCGCCCAACTGGAGAAATCCATGAAGGCATCGCCTGGTAATGTTCCCCTCCATCGAGAAAATATAATCATATACCCGCAATATTAATGTTGTTGTATTTCCCATGACAGGATCGTCAGATCAACTCAAGGAAGCACTGAAAGTCGCGCAAGCGGGCGAACAAGAGGCCAAAAGGCAACTAGCAGCGGGCGATCGTGTGCTAACATGGGTCAGGGATGATAAAAATAAGCTACATGATTCCAACACCCTGCTGGGCGAAAAGGTGTAAAAAACCGTTTTAACACCCAGTCGCTCACTAGGCGACGGTTCCAATTGTCGTCGCGAAAAGGTGTTAAAAACCGTTTGTACAACACCGAGGCGTACCAGTGTGGTACTTGCTTAACAAAAAACATTTTTGGCACTTGAAAATGCTTTATTTACTTTTGTAACAAAATTTTGAAATCTCGCTTTGCCAATCTTGTTTGGCATGGTAAGTCCCATGTTTATGCCAAATATAGTCACCTAATATGGAAGTATGACATGGATATGGCCACGAACTTGGTCATTTGGCTTGAAAGCTATGAACCTTCATAGTAGTCCATTTTGTGAACACTTTTTTAAAATAATCATTAAATTCCTAGTTTATCATTTTTCCTGGAAACTAGTACACATAAAAGGACACCATGAAAAAGGATTGCATTTTTTGACTTTTTTTCATTTTCTTTCACTTTTTGCAAAATGGGGTCAACATTGTCAACATGGCTATTCATAGAAACGAATTGAATCTTTCACCTTTTTGTGAATACTGCATATAATCCTAGCTAAGTACATTAAAATGATTTGTTCCTCACTTTTTGTAACCAAACTATAACACACTTCTAGTTCAATTTTGAATTACTTTTGGTAAATGTCCAGAAATTCATTTAATCAATATAGCAAAAAAGTTCAAAAACTCAAAATCTTTTGGCAGTAGGCTTCCAATATGGCCCATTTCATGTGAAAATTACAAAGGTTCAATTTTCAATCTTATTTGTGGTACTTGCTTCACACAAAAAATATTTTTAGCACTTAAAAATGATTCATTTACTTTTATAATTTTTTTTTGGAATATCCCTTTGGCAATCTTGTTGGGCATGGTAAGCCCCATGTTTGTGCCAAATATCATCACCTTATATGAAAATATGACATGGATATGGCCATGAACTTTGTCATATGGCTCGAAAGCCATGAACCTTCAAAGATAGTAGTCCATTTTGTGAACACTTCTTAAACTAATCATTGTATTCCTAGTTTATCATTTTTCCTGGAAATTAGTATAGCTAAAATTACTCCATGCAAACGGATTGCATTTTTTGACTATTTTTTCATGTTCTTTCACTTTTTACAAAATGAGGTCAAGATAGTCAACATGGCTATTCATAGAAAAGGGTTTAATCCTTCAATGTATTTTCTGAATACTGCATATAATCCTACCTAAGTATCTTAAAATGATTCTCCCACTTTTTGTAACCAAATTATAACACACTTGTAGTTCAATTTTGAATTACTTTTGGTACTAGTAAGTATGCACGTGCAATGCACGTCTCAATTGTCATCAAATAATTATTAAAATAATTTTTCATCTGTACATGTATTATTACTGATAATAGTGTTTTTTACAGATATAAACACAACTAAATGATGGACAAATAAAGAGTGCAAATAAGTTCAAGATTGATAAATTTGTGTAACATATGATGCTAGTTCCTAGTAATTAGTTATAAGCTATTTTTGTAGCCATATCATCTTGATTCTGCCCTCTGAGGTCCCATCATAAAAATTGACACACCACACATGGCTGCAACAGTTTCAGCGTGATGAGAGTGAAATACGTTGCCTCTCATGTCTCTCACATGACCTTGTTTTGTCATGTCACAAAAAGAAGAACAATATTATGTTATCAGTAAGATTGGAAAGAGTCAAGCCATGTAAGCAAATGGACAAGCTGATTTCTTCATCATGAAATTTTATGTTTTGAATTAGTTACTAAATATGTAATTTTTAATCCAGCAGCCAAATGCTTACACCCATGAGTTGTATACATTTTCGCTCCACTCATGGTTCAGTGCCATGATGTCATAAAAGACATCTTAGAAAAAGTCAAAAACATGTATGTAGTAATGCAGCATGTGGCAAGATGGATTCATGCCTAATTAACAAAGACCCAAAGCAATTATCGAAAAACATGAAGGGTGGATTAACCATTGTTAAATCCCAAATATGTGAGAATATCTGTAAATTGTAGGTGAAAAAGGTACAACTATCAAAATAAAACAAAGCTTGAATCTTAGTTCAAAAAGTAACTTACCCTCTAGTCTAATCGAATAACAACACATAAGTAAACAACTTGTTGTTTTCTAAAGAGGATGAATTTCATTGGCAACATGTCTGAAAACTATCATAAGAAAATTAGTCTGAACTCATAAAATTTGTTACTCAACAAATCATCTGCAGCCCCTGAAACTTTGCTATGCATTTTTTGGAAGAGAAGAGCACTATTTCATATCCGCAGTATTGTGCGATAGTTTGTTTCTTGAGCCTAAACAAAAGCAAAACTTCTTCTAGACACTTGCCTGATGTAAGAGGGGAAGAAACTTTCATAATTTCAGAATGGAGGACAATTCACACTTGCCTTTTATACAAACAAAGGGATTGTCTATGTAGGCGGAGTGGTGGAGACCTCTTTGAAGAAAAATTCACCTCTATTTCTTTACACAAAATGAAACTGACCATGCACCTTAAATATGTGCAAGGTAGTTGTGTATTTCATCCATTTTTCAAGGAGAAGGCATCAAGGAAGGAACCTACCTAGACATGATGATAACACAACCTAGTCAATCAGAACACAATTCTTTTTTTTCAACAAGGCCACACTCACTCAAAATTTCTCTGGTCACTGTCTAATACGGATATGTGTATTAAAGAAAGAGAAACAACCTGGTCTCTTCCCCACCACCCCCACACATCTCCTTGCCGTTCCCCACTCTCACATGGTAGCCCCTACTCTTCCTCCCCTTCATGTCGAATCCGGCCGCAGAAGTGGCCATCGGAGGCGGACCCGGAGGCGTGGGACTCGCACACCCCTACTCGTCCCTGCTCCTTCATAGAATCCGGCCGCCGAAGTGACCAAGGCGGTGCTCGAGCTCGGCATGCTCGCCGGGCACGTGATAACCCACAAGTATAGGGGATCGCAACAGTTTTCGAGGGTAGAGTATTCAACCCAAATTTATTGATTCGACACAAGGGGAGCCAAAGAAATTTTGCAAGTATTAGGAGTTGAGTTGTCAATTCAACCACACTTGGAGATTAATTATCTGCAACAAAGTGATTAGTAGCAATGAAATATGATGGTTTTGATAGTAGTAGCAATAGCAATAGTAATAGTAACAGTGATAGCAATGATTTTGTAGCAACTGTAACGGTAACAATAGCAGTAGTAACTTAGCAAGAACAACATAAGAGAAATTCGTAGGCATTGGATCAGTGGATTCATTGGATGATATTCATCATATAACAATCATAACCTAGGGCGATACAAAACTAGCTCCAGTTCATAAATATAATGTAGGCATGTATTTCGTAAATAGTCATACGTGCTTACGGAAAGAACTTGCATTACATCTTTTGTCCTACCCTCCCGTAGCAGCAGTGTCCGTATGGAAACTAAGGGATATTAAGGCCTCCTTTTAATAGAGAACCGGAACAAAGCATTAACACATAGTGAATATATGAAGTCTTGAAACTACGGTCATCACTGGAAAGTATGTCGGATACTTTCACTCCGGGGTTTAGGATCATAACATGTAATAGGTGAATATAACTTAGAAGATTAGATATAGAACATAGATATAATGGTGATAACATAAAAGGTTCAGATCTAAAATCATGGCACCCAAGCCCAAAGTGACAAGCATTAAGCATGGCAAAGTCATATCAACATCAATCTCAGAACATAGTGGATGAAGGAGATATACCCTAGAGGCAATAATAAATTATTATTTATTTCCTTGAATCATGATAAATGTTTATTATTCATGCTAGAATTGTATTAACCGGAAACATAATACATGTGTGAATATATAGACAAACAGAGTGTCACTAGTATGCCTCTACTTGACTAGCTCGTTAATCAAAGATGGTTATGTTTCCTAGCCATAGACATAAGTTGTCATTTGATTAACGAGATCACCTCATTAGGAGAATGACGTGATTGACTTGACCCATTCCGTTAGCTTAGCACTCGATCGTTTAGTATGTTGCTATTGCTTTCTTCATGACTTATACATGTTCCTATGACTATGAGATTATGCAACTCCCGTTTACCGGAGGAACACTTTGTGTGCTACCAAACGTCACAACGTAAATGGGTGATTATAAAGGTGCTCTACAGGTGTCTCCAAAGGTACTTGTTGGGTTGGCGTATTTCGAGGTTAGGATTTGTCACTCCAATTGTCGGAGAGGTATCTCTGGGCCCACTCGGTAATGCACATCACTATAAGCCTTGCAAGCATTGTGACTAATGAGTTAGTTGCGGGATGATGTGTTACGGAACAAGTAAAGAGACTTGCCGGTAACGAGATTGAACTAGGTATCGAGATACCGACGATCAAATCTCGGGCAAGTAACATACCGGTGACAAAGGGAACAACGTATGTTGTTATGCGGTCTGACCGATAAAGATCTTCGTAGAATATGTGGGAGCCAATATGGGCATCCAGGTCCCGCTATTGGTTATTGACCGGAGACGTCTCTCGGTCATGTCTACATAGTTCTCGAACCCGTAGGGTCCGCACGCTTAACGTTACGATGACAGTTTTATTGAGTTTTGATGTACCGAAGGAGTTCGGAGTCCCGGATGAGATCGGGGATATGACGAGGAGTCTTGAAATGGTCGAGACGTAAAAATCGATATATTGGACGACTATATTCGGACTTCGGAAAGGTTCCGAGTGATTCGGGTATTTTTGGAGTACCGGAGAGTTACGGGAATTCGTATTGGGCCTTAATGGGCCATACGGGAAAGGAGAGAAAGGCCTCAAAAGGTGGCCGCACCCCTCCCCATGGTCTGGTCCGACGTGGACTAGGGAAGGGGGGCACACCCTTCCTTCTTTCTCCTTCCCCCTTCCCTTCTCCTACTCCCACAAGGAAAGGAGGAGTCCTACTCCCGGTGGGAGTAGGACTCCCCCTATGGCGCGCCTCTCCCCTTGGCCGGCTGCCTCCCCCTTGCTCCTTTATATACGGGGGCAGGGGGGCACCCCAGAGCCACAACAATTGATCCTTGAGATCTCTTAGCCATGTGCGGTGCCCCCCTCCACCATATTACACCTCGATAATACCGTTGCGGAGCTTAGGCGAAGCCCTGCGTCGATGGAACATCATCATCGTCACCACGCCGTCGTGCTGACGAAACTCTCCCTCAACACTCGGCTGGATCGGAGTTTGAGGGACGTCATCGAGCTGAACGTGTGTAGAACTCAGAGGTGCCGTACGTTCGGTACTTGATCGGTCGGATCGTGAAGACGTACGACTACATCAACCGCGTTGTGATAACGCTTCCGCTGTCGGTCTACGAGGGTACGTGGACAACACTCTCCCCTCTCGTTGCTATGCATCACCATGATCTTGCGTGTGCGTAGAAATTTTTTTGAAATTACTACGTTCCCCAACAGTGGTATCAGAGCCTGGTTTTATGCGTTGATGCTATGCACGAGTAGAACACAAGTGAGTTGTGGGCGATATAAGTCATACTGCTTACCAGCATGTCATACTTTGGTTCAGCGGTATTGTGAGATGAAGCGGCCCGGACCGACATTACGCGTACGCTTACGCTAGACTGGTTTCACCGTTGTGAGCACTCGTTGCTTAAAGGTGACCGGCGGGTGTCTGTCTCTCTCACTTTAGTTGAACCGAGTGTGGCTACGCCCGGTCCTTGCGAAGGTTAAAACAGCACCAACTTGACAAACTATCGTTATGGTTTTGATGCGTAGGTAAGAACGGTTCTTGCTAAGCCCGTAGCAGCCACGTAAAATATGCAACAACAAAGTAGAGGACGTCTAACTTGTTTTTGCAGGGCATGTTGTGATGTGATATGGTCAAGACATGATGTGATATAATGTGTTGTATGAGATGATCATGTTTTGTAACCGAGTTATCAGCAACTGGCAGGAGCCATATGGTTGTCGCTTTATTGTATGAGATGCAATCGCCATGTAATAGTTTTACTTTATCACTAAGCGGTAGCGACAGTCGTAAAAGCAATAAGTTGGCGAGACGACAACGATGCTATGATGGAGATCAAGGTGTCGCGCCGGTGACGATGGTGATCATGACGGTGCTTCGGAGATGGAGATCACAAGCACGGTGCTTCGGAGATGGAGATCACAAGCACAAGATGATGATGGCCATATCATATCACTTATATTGATTGCATGTGATGTTAATCCTTTATGCATCTTATCTTGCTTTGTTTGACGGTAGCATTATAAGATGATCCTTCACTAAATTATCAAAGTATAAGTGTTCTCCCTGAGTATGCACCGTTGCGAAAGTTCTTCGTGCTGAGACACCACGTGATGATCGGGTGTGATAGGCTATACGTTCAAATACAACGGGTGCAAAACAGTTGCACACGCGGAATACTCAGGTTAAACTTGACGAGCCTAGCATATAACAGATATGGCCTCGGAACGCGGAGACCGAAAGGTCGAGCGTGAATCATATAGTAGATATGATCAACATAGTGATGTTCACCATTGAAACTACTCCATCTCACGTGATGATCGGACCTGGTTTAGTTGATATGGATCACGTGATCACTTAGAGGATTAGAGGGATGTCTATCTAAGTGGGAGTTCTTAAGTAATATGATTAATTGAACTTGAATTTATCATGAGCTTAGTACCTGATAGTATATTTTGCTTGTCTATGTTAATTGTAAATAGATGGCCCGTGCTTTTGTTCCGTTGAATTTTAATGCGTTTCTTGAGAAAGCAAAGTTGAAAGATGATGGTAGCAATTACACGGACCGGGTCCGTAACTTGAGGATTATCCTCATTGCTGCACAGAAGAATTACGTCCTGGAAGCACCGCTGGGTGCCAGGCCTGCTGCAGGAGCAACACCAGATGTTATGAACGGCTGGCAGAGCAAAGCTGATGACTACTCGATAGTTCAGTGTGCCATGCTTTACGGCTTAGAACCGGGTCTTCAACGACGTTTTGAACGTCATGGAGCATATGAGATGTTCCAGGAGTTGAAGTTAATATTTCAAGAAAATGCCCGAATTGAGAGATATGAAGTCTCCAATAAGTTCTTCAGCTGCAAGATGGAAGAGAATAGTTCTGTCAGTGAGCATATACTCAAAATGTCTGGGTATAACAATCACTTAATTCAACTGGGAGTTAATCTTCCGGATGATAGCGTTATTGACAGAATTCTTCAATCAGTGCCACCAAGCTACAAGAGCTTCGTGATGAACTATAATATGCAAGGGATGAGTAAGACAATTCCCGAGCTCTTCGCAATGCTAAAGGTTGCGGAGGTAGAAATCAAAAAGGAGCATCAAGTGTTGATGGTCAATAAGACCACCAGTTTCAAGAAAAAGGGTAAAGGGAAGAAGAAAGGGAACTTCAAGAAGAACAGCAAACAAGTTGCTGCTCAAGAGAAGAAACCCAAGTCTGGACCTAAGCCTGAAACTGAGTGCTTCTACTGCAAGCAAACTGGTCACTGGAAGCGGAACTGCCCAAAGTATTTGGCGGATAAAGAAGGATGGCAAGGTGAACAAAGGTATATGTGATATACATGTTACTGATGTGTACCTTACTAATGCTCGCAGTAGCACCTGGGTATTTGATACTGGTTCTGTTGCTAATATTTGCAACTCGAAACAGGGGCTACGGATTAAGCGAAGATTGGCTAAGGACGAGGTGACGATGCGCGTGGGAAATGGTTCCAAAGTCGATGTGATCGCGGTCGGCACGCTACCTCTACATCTACCTTCGGGATTAGTTTTAGACCTAAATAATTGTTATTTGGTGCCAGTGTTGAGCATGAACATTATATCTGGATCTTGTTTGATGCGAGACGGTTATTCATTTAAATCAGAGAATAATGGTTGTTCTATTTATATGAGTAATATCTTTTATGGTCATGCACCCTTGAAGAGTGGTCTATTTTTGTTGAATCTCGATAGTAGTGACACACATATTCATAATATCGAAACCAAAAGATGCAGAGTTGATAATGATAGTGCAACTTATTTGTGGCACTACCGTTTAGGTCATATCGGTGTAAAGCGCATGAAGAAACTCCATACTGATGGACTTTTGGAACCACTTGATTATGAATCACTTGGTACTTGCGAACCGTGCCTCATGGGTAGGATGACTAAAACACCGTTCTCCGGAACTATGGAGAGAGCAACAGATTTGTTGGAAATCATACATACAGATGTATGTGGTCCGATGAATGTTGAGGCTCGTGGCGGATATCGTTATTTTCTCACCTTCACAGATGATTTAAGCAGATATGGGTATATCTACTTAATGAAACATAAGTCTGAAACATTTGAAAAGTTCAAAGAATTTCAGAGTGAAGTTGAAAATCATCGTAACAAGAAAATAAAGTTTCTACGATCAGATCGTGCAGGAGAATATTTGAGTTACGAGTTTGGTCTACATTTGAAACAATGCAGAATAGTTTCGCAACTCACGCCACCCGGAACACCACAGCGTAATGGTGTGTCCGAACGTCATAATCGCACTTTACTAGATATGGTGCGATCTATGATGTCTCTTACTGATTTACCGCTATCGTTTTGGGGTTATGCTTTAGAGACGGCTGCATTCACGTTAAATAGGGCATCATAAAAATCCGTTAAGACGACGCCTTATGAACTGTGGTTTGGCAAGAAACCAAAGTTGTCGTTTCTTAAAGTTTGGGGCTGCGATGCTTATGTGAAGAAACTTCAACCTGATAAGCTCGAACCCAAATCGGAGAAATGTGTCTTCATAGGATACCCAAAGGAGACTGTTGGGTATACCTTCTATCACAGATCCGAAGGTAAAACTTTTGTTGCTAAGTTCGGAAATTTTCTAGAGAAGGAGTTTCTCTCGAAAGAAGTGAGTGGGAGGAAAGTAGAACTTGATGAGGTAACTATACCTGCTCCCTTATTGGAAAGTAGTTCATCACAGAAACCAGTTTCTGAGACACCTACACCAATTAGTGAGGAAGTTAATGATGATGATCATGAAACTTCAGATCAAGTTATTACTGAACCTCGTAGATCAACCAGAGTAAGATCCGCACCAGAGTGGTACGGTAATCTTGTTCTGGAAGTTATGTTACTAGACCATGACGAACCTACGAACTATGAAGAAGCGATGGTGAGCCCAGATTCCGCAAAATGGTTTGAGGCCATGAAATCTGAGATGGGATCCATGTATGAGAACAAAGTATGGACTTTGGTTGACTTGCCCAATGATCGGCAAGCCATTGAAAATAAATGGATCTTCAAGAAGAAGACTGACGCTGATGGTAATGTTACTGTCTATAAAGCTCGACTTGTTGCGAAAGGTTTTCGACAAGTTCAAGGGATTGACTACGATGAGACCTTCTCACCCGTAGCGATGCTTAAGTCTGTCCGAATCATGTTAGCAATTGCCGCATTTTATGATTATGAAATTTGGCAAATGGATGTCAAAACTGCATTCCTGAATGGATTTCTGGAAGAAGAGTTGTATATGATGCAACCAGAAGGTTTTGTCGATCCAAAGGGAGCTAACAAAGTGTGCAAGCTCCAGCGATCTATTTATGGACTGGTGCAAGCCTCTCGGAGTTGGAATAAACGCTTTGATAGTGTGATCAAAGCATTTGATTTTATACAAACTTTTGGAGAAGCCTGTATTTACAAGAAAGTGAGTGGGAGCTCTGTAGCATTTCTGATATTATATGTGGATGACATATTACTGATTGGAAATGATATAGAATTTCTGGATAGCATAAAGGGATACTTGAATAAGAGTTTTTCAATAAAAGACCTCGGTGAAGCTGCGTATATATTGGGCATCAAGCACATACCTTGACAAAGTTTTGAAGAAGTTCAAAATGGATCAAGCAAAGAAAGGATTCTTGCCTGTGTTGCAGGGTGTGAAGTTGAGTAAGACTCAATGCCCGACCATTGCAGAAGATAGAGAGAAGATGAAATATGTCCCCTATGCTTCAGCCATAGGCTCTATCATGTATGCAATGCTGTGTACCAGACCTGATGTATTCCTTGCTATAAGTCTAGCAGGAAGGTACCAAAGTAATCCAGGAGTGGATCACTGGACAGCGGTCAAGAACATCCTGAAATACCTGAAAAGGACTAAGGATATGCTCGTATATGGAGGTGACAAAGAGCTCATCGTAAATGGTTACGTTGATGCAAGCTTTGACACTGATCCGGACGATTCTAAATCGCAAACCGGATACGTATTTACATTGGACGGTGGAGCTATCAGTTGGTGCAGTTCTAAACAAAGCGTCGTGGCGGGATCTACATGTGAAGCGGAGTACATAGCTGCTTCGGAAGTAGCAAATGAAGGAGTCTGGATGAAGGAGTTCATATCCGATCTAGGTGTCATACCTAGTGCATCGGGTCCTATGAAAATCTTTTGTGACAATACTGGTGCAATTGCCTTGGCAAAGGAATCCAGATTTCACAAGAGAACCAAGCACATCAAAAGACGCTTCAATTCCATCCGTGATTTAGTCCAGGTGGGAGACATAGAAATTTGCAAGATACATACGGATCTGAATGTTGCAGACCCGTTGACTAAGCCTCTTCCACGAGCAAAACATGATCAGCACCAAGGCTCCATGGGTGTAAGAATCATTACTGTGTAATCTAGATTATTGACTCTAGTGCAAGTGGGAGACTGAAGGAAATATGCCCTAGAGGAAATAATAAAGTATTATTTATTTCCTTGTATCATGATAAATGTTTATTATTCATGCTAGAATTGTATTAACCGGAAACATAATACATGTGTGAATATATAGACAAACAGAGTGTCACTAGTATGCCTCTACTTGACTAGCTCGTTAATCAAAGATGGTTATGTTTCCTAGCCATAGACATAAGTTGTCATTTGATTAACGAGATCACCTCATTAGGAGAATGACGTGATTGACTTGACCCATTCCGTTAGCTTAGCACTCGATCGTTTAGTATGTTGCTATTGCTTTCTTCATGACTTATACATGTTCCTATGACTATGAGATTATGCAACTCCCGTTTACCGGAGGAACACTTTGTGTGCTACCAAACGTCACAACGTAAATGGGTGATTATAAAGGTGCTCTACAGGTGTCTCCAAAGGTACTTGTTGGGTTGGCGTATTTCGAGGTTAGGATTTGTCACTCCAATTGTCGGAGAGGTATCTCTGGGCCCACTCGGTAATGCACATCACTATAAGCCTTGCAAGCATTGTGACTAATGAGTTAGTTGCGGGATGATGTGTTACGGAACAAGTAAAGAGACTTGCCGGTAACGAGATTGAACTAGGTATCGAGATACCGACGATCAAATCTCGGGCAAGTAACATACCGGTGACAAAGGGAACAACGTATGTTGTTATGCGGTCTGACCGATAAAGATCTTCGTAGAATATGTGGGAGCCAATATGGGCATCCAGGTCCCGCTATTGGTTATTGACCGGAGACGTCTCTCGGTCATGTCTACATAGTTCTCGAACCCGTAGGGTCCGCACGCTTAACGTTACGATGACAGTTTTATTGAGTTTTGATGTACCGAAGGAGTTCGGAGTCCCGGATGAGATCGGGGATATGACGAGGAGTCTTGAAATGGTCGAGACGTAAAAATCGATATATTGGACGACTATATTCGGACTTCGGAAAGGTTCCGAGTGATTCGGGTATTTTTGGAGTACCGGAGAGTTACGGGAATTCGTATTGGGCCTTAATGGGCCATACGGGAAAGGAGAGAAAGGCCTCAAAAGGTGGCCGCACCCCTCCCCATGGTCTGGTCCGAAGTGGACTAGGGAAGGGGGGCACACCCTTCCTTCTTTCTCCTTCCCCCTTCCCTTCTCCTACTCTCACAAGGAAAGGAGGAGTCCTAACAAAACTAACTCGATTACATGATGAACCTCATCCAACTCCTCACCGACCAGCCAGCCTACAAAGGAATTACTCACTACCGGTGGGGAGCATCATGGAATTGGCAATGAAGGAGGATTGGTGATGATGAAGATCGAAGATCCCCCTCTCCGGAGCCGAAAATGGACTCCAGAACTGGCATCCCGATGAAGAACAGGAGGCGGTGATGGCCCCGTATCACGAAACGAGTTAATTCTTCCTCCCTGATTTTTTCCCGGAAAAATAGGTATTTATGGAGTTGGACTCAAGGTCTACGGGGCCACCAGGTGGGCACAACCCACCTGGGCGCACCTGAGGGGGGCGCGCCCTGGTGGGTTGTGCTCAACCAGGGCCCCCCTCCGGTGGTTCTTGGCTCCAGTATTTTTCTTTTATTGTATAAAAATTCTCCAAAAAGTTTCATTCCAATCGGAGAACTTTTATTTCTACACAAAAACAACACCATGGTAGTTCTGCTGAAAAAAGCATCAGTCTGGGTTAGTTTCATTCAAATCATGCAAATTAGAGTCCAAAACAAGAGGAAAAGCATTAGGAAAAGTAGATACGATGGAGACGTATCAACTCCCCCAAGCTTAAACCTTTGCTTGTCCTCAAGCAATTCAGTTGATAAACTGAAAGTAGAAAAGAAAAACTTTTACGAACTCTTTTGCTCTTGTTTACATAAATAAGCTTAAGTAGCACCCATGCTTTCAGCAAAGATTATAACTAACCATGTCAATGATAACGCTTAAAATTGTATTAACTCATATCAATGACATAATCAACTAGCGAGCAATAATAAAATATCTCAAATGACAAGACCTTCTCAAAACAATCATGATATAATATGATAACAGTGGTATCTCGCTAGCCCTTTCTGAGACCGCAAAACATAAATGCAGAGCACCTCCAAAGTTCAAGTAGCGACTAAACATTGTAATTCATGGTAGAAAAGATCTAGTCATGATGCTTCCAACAGTAACTATACACAATGCATGAGGATGACAATAGTGCTCTCAGAATCTGGCGCTTATTTGAGAAGGTGATGACTCAACATAAGATTAAATAGATAGTTCATTCGCAGATGGAAACAGGGATTTGCAGTGGTGCCAGAGCTCAGTTTCTAAAACAGAGGTAAATGAAAATTTGAGAAATCCACCCTTTCTGTTTACTTCGCAACCATTAGTTATTGATATCCTCCATGCTAAACACATTAGTGGTGGTTCCCAAGCAAAGTTAAAGGTTTGCTCCCCCTCCACCAACAATCACACTCCACGGCTAGCCATATCCTCGGGTACTGTCCATACCAACATCAATCCTGGGGGAGTTTTGTTTAATTATTTGCAATTTGATTTCGGGACTGGGAATCCCTATTACCGCCCCTCTCGTGCAAGGACGAGTGAATAAACACTCATCATGAGAATAACCCGCTTAGCATGGAAGATACCGACTACCTCCTGTCGCACTATGAACAATCCAGGTACAAAAAAACGGATATTTATTTGAATTTTTTAGAGGTGGCACATGCAAATTTATTAAGAGCGGCAGGGTAATACCGCATATAGGTAGATATGGTGGACTCATCTGAATAACTTGGGTTTTAGGATTTTGATGCACAAGTAGTTATTCCGCTTAGTACAGGAGAAGGCTAGCAAATAGGTTGGGAAGCGGCCAGCTAGAGAGCGAAAACGGTCATGAACATGCATTATGTATAATGAACATTGGATACTAGCATGAGTAGGATATGAACACCGTGAACATAAATATCATAGAGGCTATGTGGGTTTTGATTCAACTATATGTATGAACATGTGCCAAGTCAAGCCACTCAAAACATTCAGAGGAGGATACCATATCATCATACTGCATCACAATCATTTTAACGCAGTGCTAACATCCAATATAAATCATTCTCCGCTCCTAGCTACTTAAGCATGGCATGAGAAACTATAATCTCTAATTGTCATTGCAAACATTGTCGGCATTCTGGGAACGGGGGTACCCAGACTTGCCTGCCTGCGGCCCATGGTGTGGCTCCATCAATGGCCTGGTGCAGCCCATCTTCAGCAACAACAAATCCAAGACCCTCGCGAGGCAGGCGACACCAAGACCTCCCTAGGGGTGGCCTCCCCAGGCTGGCTCCCAAAGAGCGGAGATATCTATGCAAGCTGCACCTCGCGAGGTTCATATGACATGAGCCATGACGACCAAGGCCAGACGGGCGCCAGCGGGTGCAGTGTACCAGTTTCCTCTTTGGTGCTAAGGAGGCAAGCGCAGGCGCGGGGTCCCGAGGAATCAAGCAAAGGTTTCCATATCGGTGTAATGAGACCAAGACCGCCAGGATGGCAGGACGGAGGTCACCACGGAGCCCACCGCAGCATCACCACCAGAGGCTTTTTGCAGGTGAAGACTACTTTTGTCAGGATACCTTGTACTAGTTGTCTCCCTTTGAATTTCGCCGTTGTGGGATCCCTTCTCGCCTACATTTGGGAAGAGGACCAGGGCCACTATAAATAGAACCTAGCCACCACCATAGAGGAGGATCTGATCCATTCCACCCTGACCAGCTCACCAGGTCATCAAGCACACGAACACCTCACCTCCTGAGGCTGTTCGACCATGGTACTAGTTCATTCATAGCCCCTCGAGGCCAATCCACCACAAAGCAGGAGTAGGGTTTTACACCGCAAGGTGGCCTGAACCTGGGAAACTGCCGTGTCTCTTGTCCATTTGGTTCGTCGAGCTATGCCGTCGAATCGGTGCATAGGTAGACTGGGGAGGACGAGTTCTTCGCACACACCCCAGAGTTCGAACCTCTCAAGGGTCTGCGGAACCCTGAATCTGACATTTGGCGCGCCAGGTAGGGGTGCGTCGGAGATCCGGCACCCCATCTGCCATGCCCTGTTGTTCAGCTCTCATGGTGAACGTTGCTCCATCGACTGGACCGACACATGCCCTCGGAGGAGCCGAGGCCTTCGGGCCTTCACCCCCGCCCTGCGGCGGGTGTAGTGGTCGCCCAAGTTCAGGACGGACTTGCCGCCCCGATACGACGTTGCGACGGACTCGGCGGGTTTTCTCCAAGCATACCAGGAGGCTGTCTAGGCGGCCGGAGGTGATGACAAGGTCATGGAAAACTGGCTTCCCATGGCCCTTGCGGGCACGCCTGGCTTCTCAACATGCCAGGATCTTCGGTGGCCTCCTGGGAGGAGCTGCGCGGCCTCCTCATCATGCGCTTTGCGGCACCAGCGCCTCACGCCGTTGCAGCCCTCCTCGGTGGTTCGCAGGCGCCGCCCTTGGACCGCCATGTCAAGTAGTTCTTTCGCCAGGTGGGTGCCGCACGCGTGCAATAGGGAGCTCCTCCGGGATGGGCGCCACCCAAGGCCGTCCTCACCTTCGACTCGAGGGACCACCCCGCGACCACCGCGAGCGTAGGCTCGCCCCCGATGCTCTGCATCCCCACCATCTGCAGCATGGCGGTAACCAAGACCCTCATCGAGGGTGGGGCCGGCCTCAACGTGCTCTCCATGGAAGCTTTCGGCCTACTTCACGTGCCACATGGCCGGCTCCGCCCCACCAAGCCGTTCTCCGGGGTTGTCGATAGCTCCACCAGCCCCCTGGGGCAGATCCGCCTCCCCGTCACCTTCGGCACCCGCGACAACTACCGCTCCGAGCTTATCGACTTCGACATCGCCTGCATCGGCCTCCCGTACAACGCCATCCTCGGGTACCCGGCCCTGACCAAGTTCATGGCAGCAACTCACCCTGCCTACAACCTCATGAAGATGCCGGGGAGCAGCGGCATCCTCACTATGGCTGGTGACACTAAGTATGCCTTGTTGGCCCTCAAGCTCGCCTTCAGGACCGCGGCTACCGCGCGGACGAGGGAGGAAGAAGCCCCAGAGGCTCCGGCGGCTGCACCAGCAAAGAAGAAGCAGCTGTTCTCCCAAGACCACGCCGAGACGAAGCAGGTGCCGATTGACGAAGACGGAGCATCAGGCGCCACCTTCACTATATCTACAGGCCTCCCTCTAGATCACGAAGAGGCGTTGGTCAGTTTTTTGCGCGAAAACAAGAACCTGTTCGCATGGGAGCCCAAGGATCTGGTCGGAGTCCTAAGGGGGGTGATTGAGCATCACCTGAGGGTGTGCCCTAACGTACGCCCGGTGAAGCAGAAGGTGCGGCGGCAATCCACGGAGAAGCAGTCATTCATCGTCCAAGAGACCCGCAAGCTACAAGATGCTGGTGTCATTCGGGAAGTGCGGTACCCGGAATGGTTGGCGAACCCAGACATCGTCCCCAAGAAGGGCGGGAAGGAACGCATGTGCGTCGACTTCACCAACCTCAATAAGGCTTGCCCTCAAGACCCCTTCCCGCTTCCGCGCATTGAGCAGATCGTAGACGCCACCGCCGAGTGCGACCTGCTATGCTTTCTGGATGCCTTCTCAGGTTACCACCAGATCAAGATGGTGGTACAGGACGTCGAGAAGACAACCTTCTTGACCCCATGTGGGGTGTACTGCTACACCTGCATGCCATTCGGGCTGCGTAATGCCGGAGCAACTTTCCAGCGGCTGATGCACATCGGTCTAGGCCGGGAGCTTGGGAGGAATGCCGAGGCCTACATCGACGACATAGTGGTAAACTCTCGGGAGGCAAGTGTTGGGGATCGTAGCAGAATTTTAAAATTTCCTACGCATCACCAAGATCCATCTATGGAGTATACTAGCAACAATGGGAAAGGAGTGCATCTACATACCCTTGTAGATCGCGAGCGGAAGCGTTCAAGTGAACGGGGTTGATGGAGTCGTACTCGCCGTGATCCAAATCACCGATGACCGAGTGCCGAACGGACGGCACCTCCGCGTTCAACACACGTATGGAGCAGCAACGTCTCCTCCTTCTTGATCCAGCAAGGGGGAAGGAGAGGTTGATGGAGATCCAGCAGCACGACGGCGTGGTGGTGGAAGTAGCGGGGATCCCGGCAGGGCTTCGCCAAGCGCAAGCGGGAGGGAGAGGTGTTGCAGGGGGACAGGGAGGCGCCAGGGGCTGTGGTGTTCTGCCCTCCCTCCCCCCCACTATTTATAGGGGTCCTAGGGAGGGGGGGGCGCCGGCCACCCTGGATCCCATCTGAGGGGGGGCGGCGGCCAAGGGGGTGGCTTGCCCCCCACCCCTAGGGTTTCCAACCCTAGGCGCAGGGGGAGGCCCAAAGGGGGGCGCCCCATCCCACTAAGGGCTGGTTCCCTTCCCACTTCAGCCCATGGGGCCCTCCGGGATAGGTGGCCCCACCCGGTGGACCCCCGGGACCCTTCCGGTTGTCCCGGTACAATACCGATAACCCCCGAAACTTTCCTGGTGGCCAAAACTGGACTTCCTATATATAATTCTTCACCTCCGGACCATTCCGGAACTCCTCGTGACGTCCGGGATCTCATCCGGTACTCTGAAAAACTTTCGGGTTTCCGCATACTAATATCTCTACAACCCTAGCGTCACCGAACCTTATGTGTGTAGACCCTACGGGTTCGGGAGACATGCAGACATGACCGAGACGCCTCTCCGGTCAATAACCAACAGTGGGATCTGGATACCCATGTTGGCTCCCACATGTTCCACGATGATCTCATTGGATGAACCACGATGTCGAGGATTCAATCAATCCCGTATACAATTCCCTTTGTCAATCGGTACGTTACTTGCCCGAGATTCGATCGTCGGTATCCCAATACCTTGTTCAATCTCGTTACCGGCAAGTCACTTTACTCGTACCGTAATGCATGATCCCATGGCTAACTCCTTAGTCACATTGAGGTCATTATGATGATGCATTACCGAGTGGGCCCAGAGATACCTCTCCGTCATACGGAGTGACAAATCCCAGTCTCGATCCGTGTCAACCCAACAGACACTTTCAGAGATACCCGTAGTGTACCTTTATAGTCACCCAGTTACGTTGTGACGTTTGGTATATCCAAAGCACTCCTACGGCATCCGGGAGTTACACAATCTCATGGTCTAAGGAAAAGATACTTGACATTGGAAAAGCTCTAGCAAACGAACTACACGATCTTTTGTGCTATGCTTAGGATTGGGTCTTGTCCATCACATCATTCTCCTAATGATGTGATCCCGTTATCAATGACATCCAATGTCCATAGTCAGGAAACCATGACTATCTGTTGATCAACGAGCTAGTCAACTAGAGGCTCACTAGGGACATGTTGTGGCCTATGTATTCACACATGTATTACGATTTCCGGATAACACAATTATAGCATGAACAATAGACAATTATCATGAACAAAGAAATATAATAATAACCATTTATTATTGCCTCTAGGGCATATTTTCAACAGCAAGGACCCTCATCGAGTACCTGGAAGAAACATTCGCCAGTCTGCGCAAGGTGGACCTGCGGCTCAACCCGGAGAAATGTGTGTTCGGCGTCCCCTTCGGTAAGCTACTGGGCTTTCTTGTGTCACACAGGGGAATCGAGGCAAACCCAGAGAAGGTCAAGGCGATAGAAGAGATGAGCCGGCCACAAACGCTCAAGGAAATGCAAAAGCTGGCAGGCTATGTGACCTCGCTGGGGCGCTTTATCTCCAAGTTGGGGGAGCGCGCCCTCCCGTTCTTCAAGCTAATGAAAAAGAAGGGTCCGTTCGAGTGGACTCTGGAAGCTGACGCAGCATTCCAAGACCTCAAGAGATACCTCACCAGCCCACCGGTGATTGTGGCAGTGCGTCCTCTTGAGCCCCTGGTGCTTTACCTGGCTGCCACGCCTCATTCAGCCAGTGCAGCGCTGGTAGCTGTCCGGGAAGAGCGCCAAGCCAAGGGCCTACCACACGATGCCGCGCGCTCGGTCGAGACGATGAGCTTCAAGATGGCGCCCCTGAAGCCTCAGCGGCGCCAACAGATGACCAGGTTCCTCAGGACGGCGCTCCTGGGGCTCTGCCTACCCCGACAAATGGCCAATATCCTAGGGCCCCCCAGCCTCAGGTGGTGCAAGACCTCACTGACACTTCCGCCCTCATCGAGCACCCGGTGTATTTCGTCAGCACAGTACTACGCGATGCGCGGGCATGCTACCCCATGCCACAAAAGCTCTTGCTCGCACTCCTTGTCGCCTCCCACAAGCTGCGTCACTTCTTCCAAGGCCACCCCATCAAGGTCGTCTCAGCTTACCCACTAGAGAGGGTGCTCCGGAGCGTCAATGCTACAGGGAGAGTCGCCGAGTGGAACATCAAATTGCTGGCATTCTAGCTAGAGTTCAACAGCACCAGGGTCATCAAGGGTGCTGCACTCGCCGACTTCGTGGCGGAATGGACCGACGTTCCAAGCACTGAGTTAGGCGTGTACCGACCCCTCTTGCCAGGAAGCGAGGTACCAGACGGCTGGGTCATGTACTTCGATGGCGCCTTCGCGCGCTAGGGCGCGGGGGCTGGAGCCGTGCTCATCTCGCCCACTCAGGACAAGCTCTACTACGCCGTGCAGCTCTGCTTCTAGCAGGGCGAGCAGGTCTCCAACAACATCGTGGTGTACGAAGGCTTGATCGCCAGTCTGAAGGTTGCGGCAGCCTTGGGAGTGAAGGGCCTCACCGTCAAGGGCGACTCCCAGCTCCTCGTCAACTTCTCCAACCAAGTATACGAGCCAAAGGATGAACACATGGAAGCATACCTGGCGGAGGTACGCAAAATCGAGAAGCAATTCTTGGGTCTGGAACTGCAGCATGTGCCACGCGGCATGAACAAGGAAGCGGACGACATCGCCAAGAGGGCGTCCCGGCGCCTGCCTCAGAAGCCCGGCGTCTTTGAGGAGCGGCTCTTCAAGCCCTCAGCAGCCCCTCCTGTTGCGGGCCCAACACCGCCCCAGGAGGAGCTCCCCCAGCGCCCCTCTCAGGAGCCCCCGCTTGTGGCCCAACCTTGGGAGCGCGTCTGCTCCTCGCGCTCGAGCCTCAGGAGGGGTGCTGGACCAAAGAATTCAAGGCATACCTGCTTCAGGGAGCCCAGCCAGAGAAGGAGGTAGACGCAGAGCGCGTGGCTCGGCATGCCACTGCCTACTGCATTCAGGATGATGAGCTCTACCAAAAATGACCAAACGATATTTCCTTGCGATGCATCTCCAGGGAGCAGGGGTGTGAGCTGTTAACTGACATACACGGCGGGCACTGTGGGCATCACTCGTCATCGCGCACCCTAGTAGGCAAGGCGTTCCGCAGCGGATTGTACTGGCCCACGGCGCTCAATGACGCTACCGAGCTGGTGAGATCCTGTGAAGACTGCCAGTTCCATGCCAAGCAAATCCACCAACCTACTCAGGGTCTCCAGACCATCCCGCTCTCATGGTCGTTTGTTGTTGGGGCTTGGACATCGTGGGTCCATTCCCTCGAGCGCCCGTGGGCTACCGCTACCTCTACGTCGCCATCAACAAGTTCACCAAGTGGGCGGAGGTGGAATCAGTCCACACCATCCCAGCTAGCTCGGCTGTCATGTTCATCAAGGGCCTCGTGAGCCGGTTCGGGGTCCCCAATCGCATCATCACCGACAATGGCTCGCAGTTCAGTAGTAACCTCTTCAAAACATATAACCGCTTCGATGGCGCACCCTAGGAGCAACAACCAAGCCGAGCGCGCCAACACAGAGGTTCTAAGGGGCCTCAAGGCAAGAATCTTCAAGAAGAAGCTCGAGGCCTACGGCAGGGGCTGGCTGGACGAGCTCCAGTCCGTGCTATGGTCCATCCGCACCACCGCGGCCAAGCCGACCGGCGAGACTCCATTCTTCCTCGTCTACGGAGCCGAAGCAGTTCTCCCACACGAGGTCAAGCATCGCTCCGCGAGGGTCTTGGCATTTGACGAGGCACGCCAGGATGCCTCGCGGGGGATGGACATCATGCTGGGGAAGGAAAGCCGCCGCCAAGCCTTGCTCCGAGCAGCAAGGTTCCAGCAGGCGCTATGGCGGTACCACTGCCGCAACCTCCGCTCTAGGACACTCGAGGTGGGTGATCTCGTCCTGAGGCGGGTGCTCTCTAGGCAAGGGTTGCATAAGCTCTCGCCCATGTGGGAGGGCCCGTGTAGGGTTGCCCGCATCTCCAGGCTTGGCGCCGTGCGCCTGGAGATGCAGGACAGGATCCCCATCCAAAACGCCTGGAACATCCAGCACCTCCGGAAGTTCTACCCATGAAGCAAGGCCCAGTGCCTGTGAAGGTCTCCGCTCGTGACACTATCACGTAATAATGAGTGCGGCTGTACATGCCCCGGAGTGCCTCCCTCAGGCCTCGGGGGCTCCCTCCCATGTCCTAGTGGCAGCTCTTAGCTCCGCACTGGTGAGAAGACTAGTCTAGGTCCCGGAGGCGGCTGTTCATTTGCTTGCTTTCTGTAGTTGGTTTGCACACCTTTTTAATGGAATTTTGAGATCTCGTGTTTTCAATTGCCAAGCCGGATTTCCCCTTTGTCTTCTCTCTTGCCCTTCGGTCTTGGCCTAGGAGGAGCGGCAATTGCCCGTCGCTCTTCCATGCGCGTCTCGCGCGCGGGGGCTGGGGCAGGTGTGTGCGTGCGTCGGGCCCGCCCCACGCCGCAAACACACTACATCATATCCCTGTTCCCCCAGAGCCTTGGCTTTTTCTATCCTCGCGAGACACTCTCAAACGAGCTTGTGGACATGTGCCTCCCCTGTAGTCCGCGCCCCTCGGGCAGCGCGATGTGGTGCACTAGGCCGCAGCTAGCTCATGCCTGAGGGCTCGCGCAAGGAAGAGCAAGGCGCCCCGCCAAACTTTCTAACAACTTTGCAGCTTCACGATGCCTCCCGAGGTTAACGGCTCCTAAGTCAGCAACAAGGGGACTTCACCAGATGCCAAGAGGTGCGCCCTCGTGAGACGGGAAGCTACCACGAGCGTATCAAGCTAAGTCGTCCTTCCTCACTTACTCGAGACGTGGGTATCGCGGCATAACACCAAACTAATAAGCATAGCATAGCATAGCAGCACAAGTACCATTGTTCGTTACATGCCCCAGCAGGGCCTTCTACTTTTTTCGAAATGCAGGAGAAAGGAAAGGCAAACCAAAAGTGGCCCGCGCGACCACAGCAGCTCCTGAGGCTGGGCTCTCGTGGCCCCCCGGGTTCAGCCTGAGCCTTCCTCCCGCTTCACCGGAGCATGGTGACGAGACGATCCGCCACCTTCCTCGAAGCGAGCCCGACGACGTGGCGGCTGGTCATAGCCGCCGCTGCTTGTGCTCTCGCTGGAGGAGGACCCGCCACTGCTGGATGAGCCACGGCCGTTGCCAAGGGCAAGCTTACCCTCATCGTCATCATGGCTGTCGTCAAGGCCAAGCTCATCGTCGCCACCGCTGTCTTCGGGGCAGCACCTTGCACGGCGGCCATCTTCCCCAAACACCCTCATGTAGAGGGTCGCGGCGCCGTCGTACTTGAAGTGGAGGGCGCACCTCCTGCTCAGGTCGGGCATGGGGGCGAACGCCTGCTAGCCGCAGGTCAGGGCCATATTGCCCGCGGTGGTGACCTCGACCCTGGCCCATGAGGCCTTACTGCAGCAGCCATCAGCATACAGCCAGAGGCCATCAAGCCTTGTGGCTGGCAGCTCGGCGGCAAAGAAGCGCAGAAGCTGGAGCTAGGTGCCTGCCGGCCTCTCCGACCACACGACGAACTCCGGGAGCACCTCCGCCGAGTGGAAGCACAACTGAGGAGGTCGGGCAACCATGACGTGCCTCCCCTCATCGCAGGGGCTGCCTCGCCCTTGGCGGCTCCTGCCACGAGAAGAAGCACCGCCACAGCCGCCCAGGGTGACGCCAGCCCCTGAAGAAGTGCGCCCGCGCCCCCGAGGAGCCACCACAGGGGTCGCGGCATGCTTACGGGGGTGGCCCCTCCCTCTCTTGGGCGGCGGCAAGCCGGGTCCTTCCTTGGGGGCCTTCCCCTTCTCGGCGGCGGAGAACTTCCTTGTCGGCGCCATGGGAACTACAGCAAGACGACAAGGTGAAGAGGAAGAAGTGGGAGCGGGCGATGAGAAGATGGAGATGAGCAAGGGGGCTCCGCCCTTCTCCTCATTTATAGCTGGAAGAAGGCCAACAGCCGGCCTCGATGATCGCATGCAATGATGGTTTTCTCTGCATGTAGCAGGGTCTCGTCTAGTCGAATGGTTGCCGAGGCAGCAAGGGGAAGCAGAGATGCCCCCATCCCATCAACCGCCACGCGTCGACCAAGGCCGCAGGATGTTGGGGCTCGCGGCGCTCCACACTTGCCCTTTGGCTTCACCTCGAAGCCAATTTCGAGCGCGCCTTGGGCCCGGGGGCTACTGTCGGCATTCTGGGAACGGGGGTACCCATACTTGCCTGCCTGCGGCCCATGGCGTGGCTCCGTCAACGGCCTGGTACGGCCCAGCTTCAGCAACAACAAATCCAAGACCCTCGCGAGGCGGGCGACACCAAGACCTCCCTAGGGGGCGGCCTCCCCAGGCTGGCTTTCGAGGAGCAGAGATATCTATGCAAGCTGCACCTCGCGAGGTTCATATGACATGAGCCATGACGACCAAGGCCAGGCGGGCGGCAGCGGGTGCAGTCTACCAGTTTCCTCTTTGGTTCTAAGGGGGCAAGCGCAGGCGTGGGGTCCCGAGGAATCAAGAAAATGTTTCCATATCGGTGCAACGAGACCAAGACTGCCAGGACAGCATGACGGAGGTCACCGCAGAGCCCACCACAGCGTCACCACAAGAGGCTTTTTGCAGGCGAAGACTACTTTTGTCAGGATAACTTGTACTAGGTGTCTCCCTTTGAATTTGGCTGTTGTGGGATCCCTTCCCGCCTATATTTGGGAAGAGGATCAGGGCCACTATAAATAGGACCTAGCCACCACCATAGAGGAGGATCAAATCCATTCCACCCTGACCAGGTCACCAGCTCATCGAGCACAAGAACACCTCATCTCATGAGGATGTTCGACCATTGTACTAGTTCATCCACAGCCCCTCGAGGCCAATCCACCACAAAGCAGGAGTAGGGTTTTACACCGCAAGGTGGCCCAAACCTGGGTAACTGCCGTGTCTCTTGTCTATTTGGTTCGTCGATCTAGTCCGTTGAATCGGTGTGTAGGCAGACTGGGGAGGACTAGTTCTTCCCACACACCCCAGAGTTCGAACCTCTCAAGGGTCTGCGGATCCCTGAATCCGACAAACATGTTTGATCATAATATGCTGAATCATGGATACTAGATTAAACATATTTACAAAAACAGAACAAGTTGAGTTCATACCCATTTCTCTCTGCCACAATCAGTTCACCAAATATCGTCAATATTGGCTTTCACTTGCACGACCGAACAATTTGAAAATAATAATAGTGCAAGAGTGCCGTGGACTAAGCTGGAATCTGCAAGCATTTTCACTACTAGAAAAAGGCATGTTAGTGGCGCACCTATTTTTGCCATTAATGGCGCACTATAGGTGCGCCACTATTACCACGCCACTAGTAACAAATAGTAATGGCGCACATTTGGTGCGCCATTACTATCACAGATAGTAATGGCACACCTATAGTGCGCCATTACTATGCCTAGAAGTGCGTCATTACTATCTGACTTAGTAATGGCGCACCACATAGAAGTGCGCCATTACTAACAATTTTTTTTCAAAAAAAATTCAGAAATATTTTTTCAATTTTTTTTTCTTTTTTCTTAATCTCGGATCACTATGGCTTAATCTCGGGTCAATATGCTTAATCTCAAGTCAAATCGCACTCCGTGGTCAAACTTTTCGGAAGGTCACCCATCCTTACACTACTCCAGCCCGAGCACGCTTAAGTTCGTAGTTCTATCCAACCCCAGCACCAGCTCACTTAACAGGCACTTGTTGATATATCTATCATATCAATCCTATTAAACCTTGTTGATGTCTATGACTTTGTTCATGTTCATGAGTGTGATGAAATTTTGAAAAAATATTTCAAACTTCCCGGTCATATTACGTATCATATTTTGAACATTTTTTCCAAAAATAAAATTCGAAACCAATTTTTTTCTGTTACTAGTGGCGCACCTAGCAAATGGTGCGCCATTAGTAAGTTTGAATTTTTTTTCCATTTCCCCCCTCTAGATCTTAAAAGCCCCGTATCTTTTATTCTGTTAGGTTTTTGGGGATTCTAAAAATCTTCAACGGGGTTCCCAATGTTGAATTCGGATGTAACTTTTTGAGTAGATGATTTTCCATATAAAAAACTTTTTAATCCGAATTCATATGCAAAAGTTATGCCCATTTTACTAAATTCCAGAGAGATTTTGCAAATAAAGTCGAAATTCATATTTGTAAATTTTCCCAACAACTAGACCACATATCACGTGGGAAACTTATTTTCTTTAATTTTTTTGACATTTCCAAAATTTTCTTTTATTTTTTAAAAAACTGAAAAGGCAGTCCACGCGGGGGGGGTGCATTTGGTTATGAGTTGTTAGCAGTGGCGCACTAGGGGATAGTGCGCCATTACTAGTTGACATAGTAATGGTGCACCTGTACAAAGTGCACCATTACTATGTGTATGACTTGGTCAAACCTTGGTCAAACTTAGTAATGGCGCACTTTGTGTAGGTGCGCCATTACTATGTCAAACTTAGTAATGGCGCACCTATGCAAAGTGCGCCATTACTAAGTTTGACCAAGGTTTGACCAAGTCATACACATAGTAATGGCGCACTCTGTACAGGTGCGCCATTACTATGTCAACTAGTAATGGCGCACTATCCCCTGGTGCGCCACTGCTAACAATTTTTTTATTTTTTTTCAAAACTAGTAATGGCGCACCACACACTAGGTGCGCCATTAGTAATATGTCAATAATGGCGTACCTGTATCTGGTGCGCCACTGCTATATAGCAGTGGCGCACCACATACATGGTGCGCCATTAATGCCCATATTAGCTATAGTCCTTTTCCTAGTGGTGTTTATTCAAAAGGAGAAGACAAGGTAATTTGGGCTCTTTGTTTTATCAACAATAATGCAAATGAGAGCCACTCAACATTTTCATCGTGATCTTCTCCTTGGTATGACTCAATAATCAGAAAAGAAATTCAGAGAAATATATTTAAATATTTTTTGAGTTTTAGTTTTTTCAGAAGAAAGCAAATTAAAGAAAGAAAAACAAAAACGAGAAGAACTATTTACATGGGAAAGCTCCCAACAAGCAAGAAGAAGAATTGAGAAATCTTTTTGGGTTTTCATTTAATACTACAACTAGTTAAACTAGAAAGAAAAACCGAAAAGAAGCAGGAAATAATTTTGGGTTTTCTCAAAGTTTTTCAAATCCACAAGAAGAAAGCGAGAAAATAAATCTAGCATGGATAATACAATGAAAAAGTGTGGACACCGACAACTGGAATGAAATGTGTGAGCATGAATGTAATGTTGGTGGAAATACGTACTCCCCCAAGCTTAGGTTTTTGTCTTAGCTTGGTAATCACCGTCGGTAGCCTGCGTAATAATCGGAGTGATAGGTCACGGAGGCTCTAGGTGCAGCCTCCTTAGCCCGCCGAGCAGCCACAACCTCTGTGTTGTGTGCGCGGGCCTCGCTCTCAAGAAAATAATACCTTCCCTTGATCTGATAATCAAAGAGAGCAGGATCATGCAAAAAAGGTGTGCACCACAGAAGCTTTATTAAACAACAGGTTATAAATATAATCAGTGGACTCGCCCTTAAGGAACTTATGGCGCTTCATGGCCTCAAAGTCTAAGTACTGAGTTGGTAGGATAGGGTCATTAGGCCAAGGTGATATGCCCAGCTCCCTTGCTAGACGTGAGGCATAAATCCCACCATAAAATCTCCACTACCAACATTGTGTTGCAGTCTGCGTGCAACAATCGCTCCAAGGTTGTAACATTTATTACCGGTGAGAGCAGTGTGTAAAAAGCTCAAGTCAGGAGCAAAAAGTGTGCTGCAATCATGCTTGCCTATGATGCATTTTCCATTAAAGACTACAACATATTGAATCGATGGGAAATGAATGCTCTTTATTCTACCTTGTGTCACTCCTCTAGTTTCACCATAGAAAAGGCTAGTCCAGAATGCCGCATGCTCAGATGTTGGAGGTTCGTCCAGCGAACCTCAGAATTGAATTTTGCAGTAGTTAGCAAATCTCTCTAAAGGTATGGTAAATGGATTGTCATAGAGTTTAAACGACAGTGCAGACTCACGAGGATGAAATTTAAATTCTTTAGTAAATGATTTTGTGAGGCTGAGATGTTGGTTGCACTTATATTCCATGTAGGGACCGAGCTCGGCGTTGTGAACATATTGCTCAAATTGTTCTTTAATACCCGCCCTCACCATAAAATTGCTGCATGCCATAAGCAGGATTTGGTAGCTGCTTCCCGTATCGAACTTGTGTTTGGTTCAACATAAGACCGATGCACCGAGCCATTACTAGATGATGCCTCCAAAGTCCTCCTCCTCGAAGAACTCTTAAAGAAACTCATCTTATTCCTATGAATAAAATTTTGAAATTTTTATTCCACAAAATTTTTGTCAACAGAACTTCACAAGATTGATAGCAACTACTCATAAACATTCATAGAGGCTATATTGAGCATTCAAACTACTTAGAAATCCAAGAATTTAACATGCAAGCTCATCTACTACAGCACCAAGAGTAACTAATTATTCAAAATATAATCCACTAAAGCAAAAACTAATTGGACCAATGGAGGAGTCACATACCAAGTAGCAAACCCCCAAAATAGTTTTCGAAACGGAGCTTCGAGCAAAGAGATCAAAGTCCACGGGTTTGAGAGCAAGAACACAAGGGAGAGAGCAATGGTGAATATTTTCTGGAGGTAGGTGATGACATGGGCTAAAAAGATAAGTGAGGGGGCCCACGTGGGGACCACAACCCACCAGGGCGCGCCTAGGGCTGCTCGCGCGCCAAGGTGGGTTTTGCCCACCTGGTGCACCCCATCTTCTGATGTTGTTTGCACTAAAAACTCAGAAATATTCAGAAAAAATCGTATTAAATTTTCAGGACATTCTGAGAAGTTTTATTTTTGGGGGTAAATTTTTATTGTACAGAAAATCCAGAAAAAAGGATAAACATGTCATTTTATTTTATTTAACTAAGAAAAACAAAAAAAAGGTAAGGACAGAAGGTAGTGCCTACTAAATTCATGAATTTCATACCTCTCAAAAATGATCCATTAATAAGGTTGATCAAGTCTTATTAACAACCATCTTCGATTAGCATGAAACTAAAGAACTTTCGTAAAACACTAAGTTACCTCAATGGGGATATCCATGTCCCCCATAATAAGTATATCATATTTCTTTTTGGCAGTAGGTAGAGGTAGTTGAAAACTTCCAACGGTGAGTGTCGGAGATTTTTCAATAACATTTATCCCATTCACTTGGAATTGTTTCTTCGGGAAGTGCACCGTATGCTCATTAGCATTAATATGAAAAGTGACCTTGCTTTTATTGCAATCAATAATAGCCCCTGTAGTATTAGAAAAATGGTCTACCAAGGATAATCGACATGTTGTCGTCCTCGGGCATCTCAATTATAACAAAGTCAGTCAAGATGGTAACATTTGCAACAACAATTGGCACATCCTCACAAATACCGATAGGTATAGCAGTTGATTTATCAGCCATTTGCAAAGATATTTCAGTAGGTGTGAGTTTATTCAAGTCAAGTCTTTTGTATAAAGAGAAAGGCATACCATTAACACCAGCTCCTAAATCACATAAAGCAATTTTCACATAGTTTTTTTTGATGGAGCAAGGTATAGTTGGTATTTCCGGATCTCCAAGTTTTTGAGGTACTACATCCTTAAAAGAATAACTAGTAGAATTTGTTCTTTTAAGGGTGAAATAAATTATTAAAGTCGTTTTCAAAGTCAAAGCTCATTTCTCCCTCATACGTCTGGTGCCCAACGGGCTCCCCAAAATTCAACCGCCTGGATAGTCCAGACTTCCCCATAATCAGATCATATGTGGGGGAGAAATGCCATTGTCCAGACTATCCACCATTTGTTCTCTCCAACCCGCGGGCGCAACACAAACTTCCTTTTCCCTGTCGGACCCTCCCCTTCCCGCTCGGTTTCCCATTGTAGTGAGACGTTTCTCGAGACATCTCTTGCTCTCCCACACAGCTAGCCAGCCGTTGGACGTTTGCCGCATTATCGTCCCCCAAGCTATCAAACAGTATTGATGACACCTGCATATTTGGCTTCACACAAAACTTTAGATCTCTTGTTGAATGTAACCGCATAGATTGAGTATGAAAACATTTACAAATATGTTGATACTAATGACAATATAATATATGATTCTGTCTACACCCGAGCATCTTCTCTAGCAGAATGCTCGGGTGTTGCCATAGAACAATATAAGAGAAATGCATCCAACTAAGTGTTTCGTCTTAATATTAACAAGTATAATGCAAGGGAGGGCGATATGCCCCAATAGCAACATGTGTCATTGATTGGTCGATGTGTGAAGTGTGATACTCTTGTTCTTATCTATGTCTTCAATAATGTGGATCGAGGTCCTTGCTTCCTCCTTCTATGTGCATCACATCTCTTTGTCCTCATGGGTTTACTCTTCTATGTCCATCACATCTCTTTCACCTCATTGTGTCTCCTACATCATCACCTCATAAGGTGACTCGTGCTTGTGTCCTAGTTTTTTTTACTTTTCGCAAACCCCTTGGTGTGTACTTTCATATATCCGTAGTAAAATTAAGGGATAGTGTACGAATGGCGAAAACAACTCATAATTGCCACAAATGATTGTTGAGTAAAATAAGAAACCACACATAGTTGCATGAGACCAAGAAAATATCAAGTCTGTATGATATATTAACTATTTAAAAATATTCCTAGATGAAATGACAAATGTTTTTGTAGTGCCAAATTAATTTTGATAAAATTGTAGAACCGGATCCTGTTTTACGAATTAGTCAATCGATTCCAGAGAGGCATCACAACTTACATGTTTTGAGATAGCAAATCGCTCCACAGTTGTTCGCTAAAAAAAGTATCCAGTAATTATCCTTCCACATGTTGTTGCCCAACCACTGGACTTTCCTTGTTGGGAAGTAAGTTCCTATTGTAGATGAATTCCTTAATCGCTATCTTCAAAATTCAATTAATACAAGATATATAGCGTAACAGCAGAAACAATGCTAAGGCAAAAAACTGGTGCATAACAGGGGTAGGTTCTTTTGAGCACATATAACCTAGCTTCCTAGTCAAATAGCCTTAATTGGACCTTCAAGGGTTCACGTCAAATTACTAAATACTATATTTGCAACAAAATAATCAGCAACTTCGAATATGTTTAGGCATGTACTCTGTCATTGGAAAATTCAAGAAAGGAAAGAGCCAAAGACGACACTAATACTACAAGAAAGCAGTGACAGTAAGCCATGCATGTGCACTTAAGATTACGTCGGAGACGGTGATGGACGATGTTTTATTTCATGAAATTCATTGCATAAAAAGGAGATATCTATCTACTGATATTATTCATTGTGCGATATGATGGAGAAATAAGCACACAGTGGAATCTTTGATCAAGCTAGATGTCAAGACTTCATGCAAGATACTAATTTGAATAATTGTAGTTATAAATTATAAATCATGTGACCATGAGCAGCAGTATGGCATGCTTTTGCAGATCAGATAATAATTCAACATTGAGCTTGAATCCATGAACCGCAAAAAAATGGCATGTTTCTTTTACTAATAGGAAAACTCAAGTCAACACATATAAAGTTATGGTAAGTATACTTCATTCCCGAGTGGTTTGTGTTAGCCTGATAGTATGCGTGTCTAATAGATATTGCTTATCTCTCATGTCAATTGATGCTCTCCTTCAGCTTAGGGCCTTCCATTTTCTCGTGCCACCACACATGTCACCTAAATCCAAATGGATGAAATACTGCTCAAGGGAATACATTCATCATAAGCTTGATGACGGAAGTGATACTATAAAATATTTGTAAGCCTAATTGGGAACTATGTCAGAAATGAAATAAAATAAAATAAAGTCAACACTCTTGTATTGTTGGTATGCAAGATGGTATGTAAATAGTCGATGAGATATCAGAAGTGATAGAAATATACGTGTAGATCTAGTCAAGTTTTCCTATTTGCGTGACATGCATGTACAGTTTATTAATCTTGACAGAGATTACAAAGCAATTATATTGACGTTGTAAGCAAGATATGAACTTGAATTATGGCTTTGAATTAACATTGTAAGCAGGATGATGTTTATATAAGAGCATATCATATTGCTATGCTCCGAGGAGCAAACACGCCTACATGTGATAGATAGTTTCATGTCGGCAAATAAACGTGTATTCAGTAGTACAATAGTTGGTATTCTGCCTTGGATTCCAAGTTTTGCTTACTTTATTGAATCTCTAAAATGAAGTGATGAATGTGTTCTCTTTTTGAATAGTGTGTTATCTGATTTAGCAATGCCCGTCACTTTACAGAAATCTCAAAATTGCCATTTCCTTTTTGTTCTTTATGTTTTCCCTGAAAAAAGGTTAGCACATTCTTATTGTGAAAGTTCTTTGAACCCACCAGATTCCAAAACATAATTACCTACAGAATAATAAGATAGTAGGAGGAAACACACTCTAAAAAAAATTAGCAAACATAAGTTCATTTGATCAAGCCAAGGGCGCATGATTTCTTTGATTGATGCAAGCCTCATAATAAGTTAAGAAACTGAACATTTAAAACTGGACAAAGTACTACAGAAAATTATACAAGCAATCCTACTTTACTATTGAGGCACACATATAAGCGGTTGTTCTCATGCAAACTGAAGTAGTGTACACTTCAACAGCTACTATTACAAGATGGCCAAGCCTTTGTTAATCGGATGAACGTGATCCAGGCAAGGAGGGCATTAACTGAGAAGATTAGTCAGATGAACATGGTCTAGGCTAGGAGGACATTAGCTTAGAAACTGAATATAGAAAAGAAAAGAGGGATTTCAAAAGGAACTCATGTTTAAGAAGATATCTGAACCAAAAGAGCTCCTATATGTTCTCAGCTCATATTTTTCATTAATTAAAATGTGTCATTGGCCTAATGTAGGTCTCACTGAAAGTGTAGTAGTCCAATGTTCTCTGATGGCCCTGTGATAAGATTGAAAGATAAACGATTTTCTCCAAAAAGAAAGAAACATGAAAAATCTATTAGATAACAATAATCTTGCATATTGCCAAATGTGACTATATCCGAATTCTAAGCGCACATGCATTTTGTAGTTTTCTATGGACAAACAGGTATTTCCAAAACCAACATACAACCTCCTGCCCTCCTGCATAAAGCTATCGGTTTTAAGCTCCAGACAAACCAGATAGTAAAACACTCTTTTATTGTATGAATTATGAATGAATGAAAGGGAGATGTACATTTTTAAGAAAAACCGCATAACAAATAGAACAACACTACATAGGACTCAAAAAAGTTAATAAAGATTGGGGGGGGGGGGCATTACATACCCCGGTTGTCATTCACATTGGCTGCCTCGGGCTCGCGTCGTTGTCCAACAGCACATCGTCCATGGCCGCGGGCCACGCAACATTGTCTAGGGTTGAATCGGCAACATGAGAGATGACATCCGATTTGTTATTAGTTCAGTTTACTTGTCATAAATTCAGAGAAACATCAATTAGATCGCAGGGCTGTGTTGTAAATGAACAGGAACCGGTGCACTAAACATCTGTAAAATTAGGCCTGCTCATGAGAGCTCAGCGATAATACATAAAATCTTCCCAGTACCAATATGTAACAACGACATCAATATTAATCAAAAAAAATCATAGCTAAGTGTTCCAAACTGAAAATTGAGACAACCCAATAATGCACAAGGAACCAGAGGAGGAGACATGGAGCATCTACCAGTGGTGGCCAACAAATCTAACCAGGTCTCTTCACGCACCTCTCCAGGGTCTCCGGCAGCGACAAGCTCGAACTGCCCCCACTTTCGTCTTCGTCGCCCCCTGCCTGCTCTGGAGTCTCACAGTCCAGCTCGTAGTTGGTGACGAGATCGAAGTGCGTCTTGTCGAGCTCGAGCACGAGCCCCTCGCCCTAGTCAAGCTCATACACGTCACGGGTGTTCTAGAACCCGCCAAGCATACGAACGGCGGGGCGTACCCACTGACGCCAAACTCGTCGGAGATGAGTCGGGCGATGGGCGAATCGACCCCACCAAGACGGGCGGAGTCGTTGAAGCAAGCGAGGGCATGGGCCGGGTCGAGGGGCTCCTCCACCTCCTTGACGTGGCTTACGCAGACGTGGATGCGCGGGCGGCGCTTGAGCGCGAGGACGTCACGCGAGCGGGCGCGGTCATCGAGGACGTAGAGGTGAACGCGCAGGGCATCGGCAATGGCGGCGGCGGTGAGGGGGTGCGCAGGGGCGTCGAAGAAGAGGTTGCGCTGGGCGTCATTGCGGAGCGGGCGGTGCGAGGCGGACGAGTCCTAGCCCACGGTCGAGGCTCGGGCGATTTTTTTCGTGCGTGCAGGAGATGACGCGAGAAAATCAGTCGTGGTGTAGAAAACGGGAGGTGGGATTGGTGGAGCGAGGTATTTATGGAGCTGGACTCAGGGTCTGCGGGGCCCCCAGGAGGGCTCAACCCACCTGGGCGCGCCTGAGGGGGGCGCCCTAGTGGGTTGTGCTCCCCCAGGGGCCCCCCTCCGGTGGTTCTTGGCTCTAGTACGTATTTTTCTTTTATTGTATAAAAATTCTTCAAAAAATTTCGTTCCAATCCAAGAACTTTTATTTCTTCAAAAAAAAACAACACAATGGTAATTCTGGTGTAAATAGCATCAGTTCGGGTTAGTTTCATTCAAATCATGCAAATTACAGTCCAAAATAAAAGGAAAAACATTAGGAAAAGTAGATAGAGGATGCCGGGCTCCTCCCTCCTCCTGATGTTGTCGCTGTCGTCATTGCCGCCATGAGCCTCTACACCCTCTCCGGCGCTCGTCCCAGTCCAGGTTAGTCTATCTCTCCGACCCCACCTCCTACTCCTCCCCGTCAATTCGGTTCATCAACAGGTGCATCACCTCACTCCATGCAATGTTCGGACCCCTAGGGTTATCTACTCGGGGGCCATGGACTGTTCTACGCGGCGCTTCCTTCGCCGCCGCCGCCGGGCGGTGAGGGCACTGGGTTGTGTCTCATGTGTCGCTACCTGACTTCTGGTCTGGGGAGACAGGCTTCGTTGGCCAATAGGGACGGGTAGGTCCGAGACTGGAGGTCCCCGTTCGCGAACTCGCAATCCCGGTGGCTATTCTACTACCAGTCGAAAAGGAGTAAGCTTTCTTCCTAGTTTTGGGTTTCCTTTAATCCGCTTAGTTGGTGGCTGTGTTGACGATGCAATCCTTAATGGTTCAGCTTCACGAAGGAGGATAAGAAGGTGCCGAAAGGGAATGGGAGCAACAAGTCTAAATTGACGAGTATGTTTTGATTCCGAGTTGCATTGCACCTTATTTTTATAGTTTGGGAAATCCTTGGGGTATCCTATGGAATCTCTCCTTGATGTGATGGTTGGGCATATTTGTTTACTATATCAAAGTTCCAGATTACCTTCATCGGTAACTCTAAATCTTATATGTCTTACCACAAGCATTATACTTCAGAAACATTTATTCTAAACCGGTTCATGATAGATCAACAAAACCTTGTTGATGCTCTCAGCTAATAGGATATCTACATGAAAGAAGGATATCGCATAACTGCATAGTTCCAACAAGCAGACATTCAAATGCACCATTTTACACTCTCGAAGTAGGAAGTGCAACTTCTTTAGTGTTTAGAATGGATCAGGTTATACGTTTTATTTTCAGTTTTAAATAAATAGTAAGCTTGCACGTGCAACGCATGTATTATCATGTGAAAACAATTAGCATTCATCATATGAAGATAATATATCAAGAAAATGATTAAAATACATTGATGTACCAACATAAGAGAGGAAATAAAGATGTTTAAAAATGTTGTAACACACAAAAAAAATACTCAGACTAATCCCCTAGTGAACATAGCCAAACCTTTGTATTCATGTTTTCCTATCAAATAGGTAATGCCGAGAACCGTTTTTTGTAATTATACACATGCGAAATTTGCAAAGAAGCACATCATTCATCGTAATCAGCTCCATATTATTAGGGAAAATCTAAAAGGCTAGAAATATAAACCAATGCATCTATCCACAAAATAAGCTCTGCTTCATGACACCGACCAGTGATTAAAAGGAAATATTATGATACAAATAGGGCATCTTGCAATATAATAGAAAATCATTCAAGTCAATCATGTATATTTAGGAAAAAAGCAAATATTGGAGTAACTTTTTGTGATGAAGTAATATAAAAGAGGTTCTGGAACATACTCCTTGGCTTCTTCTAAGCCTCAGTAGAAGCATGCTTGCTTGCATTCATTATAATCAACCTTCCACTCAAATCCTTTTAACCAGAAGGGAGCTTGCTGCCCCATATGAGCAGTAGCAAACATTTTTCTGTTGGGAAATGTTACACCCTGAAATATAATCTGAAGGAATCATTTTCATAGCAGTATTTTGTGTTCTAGCTTGATGAGGGATGCATTAGTTAAATTTTCAACACAAGCTATTTCAGTTACACCAGTGTTCCATATTTTACTGAACTACTATTTTCTGCTATGTACTTTATAACGGTTGCCTTCACATACTTCCAGTTTACAACTTCGGTTTAGAAACACAAACAAATAAAAATACTTGATTGTACTTGAATTTTGTATTGTTGTCCCTCCTTTTTCATTTATCTAAACTGTAATGGACTCCATTATAAACACTGAAGCATTGTACAAAGCTATCACTGAAGCACTATATAAAGCTATCACATTGCTATTCAATTTTCGCTGATGTGTTTTTTCAACCACAACTTAGTTCCGTACTTTTTGTTAAAAATATCCATCGGGTGATTTTTTTTATATCTGCATAATAATACCTATTCTCTAATTGCTGGTGCACTGTAGTGGGATTCAAATTTGGAGCAATACAACTTGCTCGGTTTCGCCGTGTGGAAGCCCACTTTTAAGGTCATGATCCCTACAAGATCAAAATGATAGAAGGTCCGGCATGCTGGCGCTAATGCAGAGCGTGGCGCAGATGGGCTAGGTCGTCAGCCCATCGCCCTCATCGCCTGCGCCTACATCACCTACTACATCACCGTCCTCGTCTCCGACTACTACCGCTCGCCGGAACCCATCCACGGAAAACGGAGCTATACTTGTACATGGACGCCGTCCGCTCCTGCCTCGGTAACAAATAATCCTCAAATAAACTTCTCCTGACATGTATGGATGGACATTGGCAGCATGCATGCATGTCTGTTGTTAGGCAGAATAAACGGGTCTCACAGTCTTGATCATGTCCATGCATGGCCTAGAGATGTAGCTATGTGTGGCACTACACAGTACACGGTTGTCTACGCATCACAGATGCCATGGCCATAATGTAAGCACAAGCAGTTTAACTATTTAAGCCTCTTTGGCTTCTGAAGATCTGTAAATATTTTGTTCATAGAAGTCATGGACTGAAAGAAGTTCCTTGCCTTGAGTGTGCAGGTCTGTGGTGCCCAGCAACTGCCGCCATTAAAAGGGTCATGATGCAAACTACAGCCATGATGGGACGATGTACCTGGTGATGTTCGGCCTTGCCGAGGTCGTCCTCTCGTAGTTGCCGGGCTTGGAGATCGGCCACCTTAGTCTCCATCATCGCCGCTGTCATGTCCTTCACCTACTACTTCATTGCGTTCTTCCTGAGTGCGCAACCTACGCGCAAGGATAGGCCGGTGGTGGCGTATAGCCACATGCGTCGATCGACAGCCAAACAAAGGAGCGGTGGGTGGTGACCTGTGCTTAAGGAGAGGCCGGCCAGCGGCGGCGGCGGCGGCGGAGGCCTACGCAGATCGATGGTGACAAGGGAAAAGGAGGCAAGGCCGTCGGCCGTGGCGGAGGAGGAGGGTCAGGTGGCGACCTGTGTGCCATGGGGCGGCGACCCTCAATGGCGTAGGAGCGTCGGCAGGCAGAGGCAGGAGGCATGGGTCGCGGGGTAGTTGTTTTGAGCGAGCATGAGAAACACAGCACACAATTAAGGCGATCTGATTGCGATAAGATTCCTATTTTCATGGCTTGCATGGTTGTAGGGATTGCATAGGTGGGACGGCAGAGTTTTCGTCCGCCCAGGGAAATTGCTAAGGGCGGTTTTGGGTGAGGGTTAGTCTAATCTTAACGGTTAGATCAAATTAAGTAATCTGATCATGAGGTTGTAATTGGTCCGTGGTGTTCTGTGTAGCTTAAGTTGGGTCACTTAGCAATGAATATGTTTGCTTGTTTAATAATAGTATAGAAATGTCCAGAAATTTATTTAATCAATGGAATATAGCAAAAACCCTCAAAACTCAAGATCTTTCGGCAGTAGGCCTCCAATATGGTCCATTTCATGTGAAAATTGCAAAATTTCAATTTTCAATCTGATTTTTGGTTCTTGCTTCACAAATAAAATCAATTTTTGGCACTTGAAAAATGATAAATTTACTTTTATGACAAAATAATGGAATCTCCCTTTGGCAATCTTGTTTGGCAAGGTCGGCCCCATGTTTGTGCCAAATATCGTCACCTTATATGGAAATATGACATGGATATGGCCCATTTCATGTGAAAAATGCAAAAGCTCAATTTTCAATCTTATTTTTAAATTGATGCGTGCAGAGTCGGAGATGAAGCGGTCGATTCAGTTGTTACACTACATCAAAACCCATACGACTCACGGGGATGGGAGAGGATGGTGAGGCGGTTTCGTAGGTTCTCTCAATTCGTCGGGGCAGTCGAAGACAAGTGCGCGACTCCGTCCCACCCGACGCTAGGGTTCCACCGGGAGGAGATAGTAGAGAGGGAGAGGGAGCGTGCAAGCGAGGGCGGGAGTTAGAAGAGGGAGGAGGGCATCCTTGATGTGGGAGACTGCAGGCTGCCTCTAGCCACGGAGCCACCTACGCCATGTCCAGTGGCCGCCGGCATGGCCACGGATCTAGGGAGCTTTTTTTTCTTCCTATTTTCCTTTGTTCTTTTGGTCCCACATGTAATAGAGAGAGAGGAGGACGAGGTAATTTCGTGCCCAAGCTCAGCCACACCTACGATGAGCAGAAAATTCAGCAACAACAGTAGAGAAATTAAAAAAACATTTTTTGCATGGAAGATAATTTGGTGCACGAGGTGTGCTCCAAATTTTAAATTTTCTCTTCATTGGGTGTAGATGTGCCTGGGCTAAAAATGGATATTCAAAGAGAGGAGTGAGTTTGGTTTTTAGTATGGGCCTGTTGACATGTAAACATTTTAAGCGGCCCCCATGTTACCATTTTTAATGATCTCACTCGTCATGAGCTCATCCATGTAACGGTCAACAGGCTTGACTCGACATAACTGCTCTGTTTGGGCATCTGTGAGGTTCAAGTAGAGGGTGAAGGGGAAAGTGAGGAAAACAAACACAGTTGTGAAAAACTGAGTAGAACTAAGGAACTAGGGGCACAAAAGTAAAAATCCCTTTGAAGATATATACAAAAATAGGATGATTTATAAAGATTCGTATAAGAATACAAAATGGATTTCAATTTTGTTACCAAGGTAAATGTGAATGCTTATTCTCCCAAAAATTTAAAGAAGCTGCAAAACATACACTCCCATGTTGGCTGCCCGAAACAGTGTTTGCGAGATGGAAATTAGTGTCTACCCTTACATGCACTACCTCCTCCAAGGAGAGTGATGGTTAACTCCTCCAAACCTTCCCATAGGGGCATGCGATAGTACTTTGCTTCAAGGGCTATTCAATTTTCTCAATAAGTATATGAGTTCTTTATGACTAATGGGAGTTTGTGGACTTAAGTACTCCCACCTATCCATATTTTGCTAGCCTCTTCGGTACCGTGCATTGCCCGTTCTCACCTCGAGACTTGGTGCAAACTTCACCGGTACATCCAAACAGAGTGATATGATACGCTCTATCACACATAAGCCTCATTATATCCTTCCCCCAAACAGCCACCATACCTACCTATTATGACATTTCCATAGTCATTCCGAGATATATTGCCATGCAACTTCCACCGTTACTATCTACATGACTTGAGCATTCATTGTCCGATTGTTTTGCATGATCGTAAGATAGTTAGCATGATATTTTCATGGCTTGTTTATTTTTTGATATCTTTGCTATGCTAGATAATTACACATCATGGTGGACTGCCATAGGCATTCATATAGAGTCGTATTCTTTTAGTTTATCAAGTTGTAAGTAAATAAAAGTTTGATTCATTCTAGAGTGTTGCCCTACCTGTGAGGATATAAAAAAAATAAAAAATAGGCTAAAAATAGCCCACCCAAAAAAGAAAAAGGAAAAAAGGGAGAATAAACAAACCAAAAAAAGAGATAAAATGATAAAGGGGCGCACTAATATCCTTTTACCATACTTGTGCTTCAAAGTAGCACGATGTTCTTCAAATAGAGAGTATCCATGATTGCCACTTTCATATACTAGTGAGATTTTTACATTATAGAACATGGCTTGTATATTGTCGAGCATCCTCAAATGCTCGGGGTCTTCATGAGCAAGCAAGTTGGACGCACACCCACTTAGTTTCATATAGAGAGCATTCATACACTTATAGCTCTAGTGCATATGTTGCATGACAATTCCTACTTCTCGCATTGATACTGATTGTAAGACCTCTCCATTGCCTAACGATCCACCTAGTTGACGCGAGACTCTCCACTATTGTCTTCCATTATATACCTCTACCATCATTATCTTTGGCACCCGTAGTGCTAAGTCCATTGCTCACGCACATATATTGAGTGAAGTTGAAAAATATGAAGCTTGAAAAAGTACTATGCAATTGCTTGGTTTGGCACCAGGATATTCTTAATTTTATATTTCTATGCGAGGAAGACTGAGCGTGTCATGCTTATCATAACTAAGTGTATAGAGGTTCCTTTCTTTAGCATCATTATTATGAAAGGCAATGACGAATTACATGCATGTTTTGTATTATTGTTTCAGTATGAAATTGATAGACTATTGCCTTGAATCACTCATATCCTAATATTCATGCCATGATTAGATTATTTGATCAAGATTGTGCTAGTTAGCATTCCACAAAATAAGTTATCTTTGTTCGTCACTTACCTACTCGAGGAAGAGCGGGAATTAAGCCTGGAGATGCTGATACTTCTTTGACGTGTCTATAATTTTTTTATAGTTTTATGCCATTATCCTACAATTTCCGCATACTTTTGGCAACAATTTATATGATTTATTGGACTAACATGTTGATCTAGTGCCAGTGCTAGTTCCTATTTTTTGCATGTGTTTTTGAATTTCACAGAAAATCCATATCAAATGAAGTCCAAATGCGATAAAAAGTTACGGTGATTTTTTATGGAATATATGGGATTTTTTGGCGCAAGAATCAATGCAAGATGATGCTCAAGGGGCCCACAAGCTCGGGTCGCGTGTCCCTACCCTAGAGCACGTCTCGTGAGCTTGTGGCAACCTCGAAGGTCGGTTGGGTGTCCTTTGGCCGGAAGGGATCTAAGATGTGGAATAAAATCCCCTCAAAATTTTAGCCCAATCGGGGTTACGGATCTCCGGATATTTAAGAAACGGTGAAGGGCGAGAAAATAGGGACACAAAACAAAAGAGAAACAGGGAGAGATGAAATCTCGGAGGGGCTCCTGCCCTCCGAGAGCCTTGGCGGCCAAGGACTAGAGGACAGACCCTCCTCCCATCTAGGGGGAGGCCAAGTAAGAAGGAGGGGAACTCTCTCCCCCTTTCTTCCGGTGGCGTCGGAGTGTCGTCGGGGGAACCATCGTGACGGCGATCTACATCAAAAACTTTGTCGCCATCAACACCAACTTTCTCCCCTCTATGCAGTGGTGTAACCTCTCTATTTTGGCTATTATCTCTACTTAAATGTGTCAATCCATCCTATGATGTTTGAGTAGATTTCTTTTTGTCCTACGGGTTAAATGTGGTATGGTGTGATTGATATGAGTTGTATGTTATTATGGTGTTGTCCTATGGTCCCCACCGTGCCGCGCAAGCATGTGGGATTATGGATGTAGGGTGTTGCAATATGTTTATGATTCACTTATAGTGGGCTAAGGGGGTGACGGCAGCCCAAACCTGAGCAAGAGGATTGTTGCGCATGGGATTAAATGGAACTTTACACTTAATGCTATGGTTGGGTTTTACCTTAATGATTTTTAGTATTTGCGGATGCTTGCTAGATTTCCAATCATAAGTGCATATGATCCAAGTACGGAAAGTGTGTTAGCTTACGCCTCTTCCTCATTGCATAGGATAAGTATCTATCATGTTATATTCAATTGCCATGGACAATCTTTCTCATTGTTCTACAAAAGCTATCTACTAAGCAATTAACTTCTATTATCTCGCAAAGTACTTCTAATTTCATTCTCGCAAAGTAAAGTAATTTTTATTCTTGTTCTAGGTAAAGAAACCGTTAGTGTGCTTAGTGTTGTATCAGTGGTTGATAGAACTTGAAGAGAATATAAATTCTACGTTTAGCTCCTCATTGGGTTCGACTCTCTTACTTATCGAAAAAGGCTACAAACGATCCCCTATACTTGTGGGTTATCAGATAGTAATTGTAGAAACAAGTAAATATATTGAGAATTGACCCGGGGGCCATAAGTTCACTAGATGCATCTCTCTCGAAAACATGGTGGCCAAGGGTAAACAAATTACTATTGGGCAATTGATAGAATTGCACATTGTTATGAAGATCATCCAAGGCCTAATAATTATATAGGCATTTGAAAGAACAAGTGCTCCCTGGTGATTTTAGTAATTAATGTCAACATATCTCTAGTTGGACCGATAAGTTTTATATAGTGCATTTCAGACAAGTTCAACAATGGTGTGTGTCGGGGGGATGAACCCCAGGAAGGCAACGGAACCCGGATCCTTTTCAAAAACAACGAGGCCAGCAATGCCCCTCAAGCCGGCCCACGCTTGGCCGGGTCGCTCGACCCGGCCAAGCCCCTCGACCCGACCAAACTCTCCAACCCGGCCGGACTCCTCGACTCGGCCCCAACAACCATCTCAAGACAGCCGAGCCCGGCGCACCAAGACTTCCCCAACAAGCCAGCTCCGCCATTAGCGTGTTCTCCAACCCGGCCATGGGTCAGCTCCTGTCCCATCCCAGACGTACGATGGGATGAGTCTCCACCTACCAATGACTGAGGCAAAAGTGCCCCGCCCATGCCTCTGGTCCGCAGGGGCGTGGCAACAGTGCCCCACCTACCCGCTGACCAGGGCCGGAGTGGCAACAGTCCAACCATCATCACCAATGACGCCAACAAGCGGCGACCTGACGGAGCGCCACTGTAGCCGGCTGAACCTGGCCACTCCCTGACGATCGACAAGACGGCCAACAGTGCCCCCGTACCCGATGGGCCCCGCGACTGGAGAACCCGGCGAGCCCTGGCCCCCGGCGGGCCCCAGCGCCGGCTCCCCGGACAATGACAACCCGGCCCCACGGCGTTGTAACATTACCCTCGTACCCCTGGGGGGTTGACATATAAAACCCCCCAGGAGCCCTCATGCATAGGGGAGCTCACTTACGCACGACGAGAACCGTAGCGACCACTCGCACACACGTAGCAAGCAACACCCGAGGAGAGGGAGCAGCCTAAGCCTTGGCCAGCCCTCCTTCTTCCTCCATACAGCTCTTGGAGCAACTCTGTACTCATACCCATCAACTACACTCGGCAGGACTAGGGGTGTTATCTCTCCGGAGAGCCCCGAACCTGGGTATGTCTTGCGTCCCGCGCTCGCTCATGCCGACTGTCGATGTCAAAACTGGCGGATCTCGGGTAGGGGGTCCCGAACTGTGCGTCTAAGGATGATGGTAACAGGAGGCGGGGGACACAATGTTTACTCAGGTTCGGGCCCTCTCGACGGAGGTAATACCCTACTTCCTGCTTGATTGATCTTGATGATATGAGTATTACAAGAGTTGATCTACCATGAGATCGTAGAGGCCAAACCCTAAAAGCTAGCCTATGATTATGATTTGTGTATATCTCTATCGACTAGCCTGGCCTCGGTTTGTATAATGCACCAGAGGCCTAGGATAACAAGAGTCCTAGCCGAATATGCCGGTGGGGAGGTGTCCTTGTCTTGATCACCAAGTCTTGTGGAATCTTCCTTGTATGCGGCAGCTGTCCGAACTGGCCCATGAGTATACAGCCGTGGGGGTCCTCGGCCCAATCCAACTGATCGGGAGACGACATGATGAGTACCCCCTAGTCCAGGACACCGTCAGTAGCCCCCTGAACCGGTCTTCAAGTTGGGGACACTCCTCGATTCTTCCGAACTGTTCTTCATCTTCGGTTGTCGGTCTTGAAAACTGGTTCAACAAATCTTCTCATCTTCGATCTTGAGGATTGCCGAAGTGCATCCGACGAGTTTACACGTCGGGTATCCGAGGAGCCCCTTTAATTTTCCGGCCTTTATCAATGCCTTGTTATTTTTATGCCACACCTCGGGTTTGAAGTTGTTCCCGGGCGGCAGTGTCCTCTTGCGTCCAAGCCCCAACGCTGGACTGTATTCGAGGTATCTTTTGCAGCCGGGTACCAACGCCGGGCTGCATCCGAGCTCCAACGTCGGACTATATCCAAGCTCCAACGCCGGACTGTATCCAAGCTCCAACGTCAGACTATGTCCGAGCTCCAACGCCGGACTGTATCCGAGGTGTCATAGATCACCTTGGTTTTAAAAAGTTGAAGGAGTTTAGCCGAGCTCAATGCCGGAAATTCCCTCTATGGAGCCAGCCACTGGCGCCCGAGCTTTATGCCGGACTGCTTCCGAGGTGGTGCACCACCCGACAGCGGGCTGATTTTTTGTGAATATTTTTGATTGGTGCAATTTATTCTCTGCCGAGATATATAGCCAGTATATGTATATCCAGTAGCCCTCAAGGTGTGTGTCGGTCTAAAATCCGAGATGCACCTGAAGGAAAATATGAAACCGCTGATCCTAGTAGCTTCTGAGACTCAGGTCGTGAAATCGGCCTGAGGATCAACTCCTAGCTCGGCAGCATACATAGGAATAAAAATGCAGTGTAATATATTAGAGATAATAGTGATCGGCGAACGAGCCCCTGAGAGAGGGTCGTGAGAAGTCGCCGCAATATACTAGCTTGATGCCGGATAGGTCCATATGGTACCTATTATTGTCCAAAGACGCGTATGCGCATAGTTTGGTCAAGCCGAACACTGAGCACTTTGAATTCTCTGCATTGAATAAGCAATGCAGTAGCCCCCGAGACACTGGTCGGGTGGCAACACCCAATCAGGGGATTGATGTGCCCCTTTAATATTTATAAATAATGAGCACGAAGCCCAGTAGCCCCCGAGCCTTAATGTGGGCACGGGTGGCCGAATTAAGGATCGATATCCAGAGTAAAATCACAGATTATGTGTAATGATTCTATGTGTCCAAGTACTTTACATCATTATTTTGACTCCATTGTGATCGTTTATCAGTTGAAAGTGGCCCATCGTCGGCTTCTACCCCTTGGTAGATACTACGCAAGGTGTTTCCGCACTAACAAAACAACCCTTAGCCGACGTCTCGGTGCCCGAAGGCGGTTGTGTTAGCAGAAATGAGGCAATCAGATATGCGGGCTTTATAACTATCACTTAGTCATAGGAGCTTAAAGTTGGAAGGCCTGTTACTAGCCTCCGGCTAGTGTTCGGCAACAGTCGAGGTCAAGCCGTAAACACTTCGGCCAATACTATGAACGACCCTTCATTTAACACAGTCATCGGATCGCTGACCAGTTTACGCTTATTGTGACAGTCAGTTTTCGGCTTTTTCCACTGAGGCGCTTAACCATGCTAGCTGGAAGCACAATCATAGTGGTTCTCCTGTTGCGCACCTAGCCGAACAAAGCGGAGCGTAGGAGGCAAGCATAGGAGCCGGGCAACCCAACTATTGACCAAAGACGCAATTCGAAACCGATGCATATACATCAATGTCCGAGAATGTTTTTTCCGAATCCTTAAAGGTGTCCGGCGCCGCACTACGAGACTAATGCTGGAAACACACAAATAGCTTAAAAGTGCCATAGGCTTGGAAAACCAAAAACTTCAGTAAAAACTGGACGCCCGAACTAGATCAAGTGTTCGGTGCCAAATCGAAAATTGGTCTTAGAAAAAGAAAATTGTGTTGCTGTCGTGCTTTACAATGACACATCCTATCTCAAGACTTCAAGCGGGTCAGCCTACGGCTTCAACCTCCTTATCCCGAAGGCGGAGTGCTTCTCTGAGGCTAGTTTAGCAAACTAAGTTTGAGCGGCTTTAGAGAGAAGCAAGGCTATCCGGCTATTGACCACACACTTGCGTCGAGAAAGGAGTGATAAATAACAATAATAAAAAACATTGCAACGACTAAGAAGAAGAACACTTATTATAAAACAGCTCATTTAAGAGCCCCCAAGTGACTTGGGTAAAAGAATTTTTTGTATAATGATTGTATGTACCGAAGTACTAATATCATATCTTTGTTCACCCGAACTTTGAACGCATCTTAACCGACTGTCGGCTTCTCCCTCTTCGGTCAAGGACCGAAAAGTGTTATGTACTCCACCTGTCGAAAATATCGACGGTGTTTCCGATAACCAGGCAATCAGGCCATAAGGCTGTAACAGACAAAGCGCGCTCAGGGAACTTATGCTATATTACCGACGAAGTGTAAGAAGCATCTTCGAAGAAAATAGTACCCCCACCGATACCTTTCTTCGGTTGCTCATTGTTACTATGAGACTTGTGCAATAGATTTTTTGTACTCATGAGTTCCGTTGTGTGCCGACCATAATTGAATACAATAAGAGCGCTAGCTTTCGGCTTCACCCGGTCTGAGGTCCGAGCTCGTATGACCCGATCGTGACAATCGTAGATGTGCTCCCTTTACTCCCTAGCCGAACAATCGGGAACGTAGGGGTAAACACAGGAGCGAGGCAACCCAGCTTGCAAATCGCTTAAGTCAATATGGTGCATATTGTGGCATAATACACGAACAAGGAACGAAGCTGTACAAGTATAATCATATGAAAGAGGAAAGGCTTCATGAAGGAAGCCCCCAGGTGAACTGGGTATTTGAAATTGTGTGTCACAAACAAGGTTATGACAAGGAATTTTTTTCACAAACAACTTTTTGCCAAAAAGGTATAATGCTAGGTCGAACCGAACACAAGTTAAAAATTTAAAACTTTGAGCATGAAGGAAACTTAGCTGGTTAATGTGTTTGGCATTGATGACGCGGTCCGAGCTTGATGCGGGACAAGGTTCCATCCCCCAAGCCGGTCCCGAGGTGGCGGAGCGAAGAGCTCAGCATTCCGAAGTGGTGACATAGCACGACCAATGCAGGTAGGCGGAGTGATGCCGAAGTCCCCGGCGTGGGGTAATGAAGTGTTGACGAAGCCCCCCGTCCAGCCGAGGTGACGTGGTATGTTAGTACACCGAGTTGACGATACTGCCCGACCCGGATCATTTTCCTGTGCACAAAAATAGTGCAAACCGGAGATAATAGTAATAATAATAATTAAAAAAATCGTTTCATAATAAATAATTTATGCAAAGTGAGTAATAAAAGAAAATATGGCCTGCGCGCCGAAGTGAACGTCGATGCAGGGCATCGGCGTGATGCGGTAAAGGCGTGGCAAAGCCTGAATTCACAGGTCGGTCCGAGTTCCGGATGCGGCGTTCGCCGGACTATGTACGGAACCTGACCGAACCACCATGCGGCCATCGTTAGTGCAGCCATCATTCGATAGACCTGTGTACAGATGATGGAACAAACCAGAGTAATAATTTCTTGGGAAAAATAAACCCAAACAAGCAAAAATTACTAGGATTAATAGCACCTGGTTTATTTGTTGTAGCAATCTGAAGAAAGGTGACTCCCAAAATTGGGACTCGATCCACACACCCATTGCCTGATGGGCGATAAAGCGACAGCATGGCGATGCTGGCAAAGGTTAGCTTGCCGAGGCAAAGCCCTCGGTCCAACTAACGTGACAAAGTTGGTCGGGTAGTGACGCTGAAGTGTCCGGAGTAGGTTGATGAAGAGATGGCGAAGCCCCCGGTCCAGCCAAAATGTCGAAGCCTCGATGTCAGCCGATGAGTCGAAGTAGGTCGGCGTGATGGACATCGGCTTGAAGAAGCAACAGTGCGGCCCCGTCGATGCCGGTCGTGACGTGGTCAATGCCGGCTTAATGAAGTGACCGTGCGGCGATGCCGGTGTGCCCGCTCCGTGTAATCCGTGGGGAGGCGATGTTGGTGATGATTTATCCTTCGCGATGCCGAACTCTTGTTCGGCTTGCCGAGATGATGATCCGAAGAAGTTGAGCTCGGCTCAATAAAGTGACAACGTGTCTAGCGCAGGTCGGCAGCCGTAGAGCAACGTTGTCGGGCTGGTTTGACACCAGCGCGATGGTGAAGATCATATTGGAAAAGACTTTAAAATTAGCGGGATGTGTTTGGGAACAAAACACACTACCCCATACAAAACTTCCTTCAAAAAGGATGTCCGAAATCCCGTTCATAAAAAAGATGAATTCGGGTCGGATTCGTTCTCGCGCAGAAAACAGATCCGAAAAGTGATGCACTAATCGGAAGGTTCCCGGAGTTTGGACGGTCGGATCGAGCTGAAATTTTGAGGGGTGGTAGATATAGGAATTCCGCGGCCGATCAACGGTTGGATCTTCCAAAGGTCATCCGAGCTAGAAGCTGGACACCATGCCCTAAACTCGTCCACATTCCCGTCCAGATTTGACAGGGCTCCGGTATAGCGTGGATTGCCAGAGATTCCTCCATCGAAACTCGACGAAATTTTCCAGGGTTGTTGTAAACTCAATTCCGCACAATTCCACCGAAGCAATTGTTAAAACGACACTTGAGGAGGCGATGGCGGCGGATACAAGTTCGCTGTCCAGAAAAACAGCACTGTCGCCCAAGGGCAATGTTGACGTTGAGCCCCCGGGCTCCCTGGATGATTCCTCCATGATCTTGATAGAGATCGGAGTTGATGTTGATGAAGGCCCTCCTCTGAACATGACGATCGGAGGTAGGGCGCAGTCCTCGGTCCAGCCAACGTGACCAGTCGAGCCGGTGACGAAGAAGCCGACGTTCCAGTTGATCTGAAGTCGAGCCATTGATCCTTTTGCAGATCACACAGCGGAACTCTCAATGAAAGCACCTATGTCGGTGTCAAAACCGGCGGATCTCGGGTAGGGCGTCCCGAACTGTGCATCTAAGGATGATGGTAACAGGAGGCGGGGGACACAATGTTTACCCAGATTCGGGCCCTCTCGAGGGAGGTAATACCCTACTTCCTGCTTGATTGATCTTGATGATATGAGTATTACAAGAGTTGATCTACCACGAGATCGTAGAGGCTAAACCCTAAAAGCTAGCCTATGATTATGATTTGTGTATATCTCTATCGACTAGCCTAGCCTCGGTTTATATAATGCACCAGAGGCCTAGGATAACAAGAGTCCTAGCCGAATACGCCGATGGGGAGGAGTCCTTGTCTTGATCACCAAGTCTTGTGGAATCTTCCTTGTATGTGGCAGCTGTCCGAACTGGCCCATGAGTATACGGCCGTGGGGGTCCTCGGCCCAATCCAACTGATCGAGAGACGACGTGATGAGTACCCCCTAGTCCAGGACACCGTCACCGACCTCGCTTCTGGAGCCCACCAGTGCCCTCGAGCCTCCTCCCATCTTTAGCCATCCCTTGGCATCTGTCGTGCGCCCACCATGACAGTTGGCGTCCACCGTGGGGCAGCTCGACGTCCTGGGCGGGAGCATGCTTCAGATGGGGCTCCTCTCCGACTCCGAAGAGCCCGTCACGCTGGCGGACGACGTCATCAACGCACTCGCCGCCTCCTTCGCTGTGCTATGCATCTCCGATGCGTCGGCGGCCTATGAATACCCCAGCGAGGTACTTGACTTTTCCGACCCCCCACCCTTACCCTCGGTGGTAGCACTCCCGCCGAGGCAATGGACCTCTGCGTGGAGGTCTTTTTCACCGACACCGGCGCCGCTTCCTCGTCTAGCGTGGCGAGGAAGGCCGCCGAAGCCAGGGCCGCAACAGAGCGGGCCGGCTTGCCCAACCCGCTGCGCGCTACAATGCAGAGCCTTCGCGTCCCCATCAGCACCGACAGCGACGCCTCCGACCTCGCAGAGGCCCGGACTCGGCTCGACAAGGACCGCCAGCGCTTGCTAGACCTCACCGAGATGCTCGCCGCCACGCAGTGTCGCCTCGACTCCGCTCAGTTGGAGCGCAACGCCGCCTACGCCTTCACGCCGGACGTGCCCGAGCCAAGCCAGGTCGCCGACGTGCAGGCCCGAGGCGGTGGGCACGCCTTCGGCGCCCTCCCTCCCGTCTACGAGACTCCTGTGAAGAACATGTGCGCCGCTCAAGCAGCCGCGGTCGGCTTGGATCACCTCGCAGGCGAAGAGCTGCAGGACCGCCTCAAGAGGGTGAACGACGTCCTTGCTGCGGCCAATGCGCAGTAGGACCGCCTCAACCAACTCGCCAAGCCGGCTGGATCCGGCTTCGCCCGCGTTGCCGGAACCGGCGACCACCAGAACACGGCGTCTTCACCACCTGGCGGGGCGCACTCCGGCCACACCCGGTCCCGGCGCAACCCCGCCCCGATGACTGCCGGCGGCTTGGGCGACGAGCCGGTCTCGGAGGTCCGACGCCAACTCAACCCCCTGCTCCCACCCGGCTGACGTCCGACTACGGTCGACCCGGCTCCCCGTGGCGCAGTCACTGTCCGGCTGGGCCCACGCGCCATCGACGACACCGACGCCCGCCACCACCTCGACCGACTCACCCGCTCACAGGAGCTGGGGGATACCGGCCCCGTCGGGCCGGCGTGCTTCGGACCACGCATCCAAGGTGAGCACTTTACTAAAGGGTCCACACTCCCCGGCGACACCCCCAAGTACAACAACACTGAGAAGCCAGAGGACTGGCTCACCGACTACACCACCGCCATCGGCATCGCCGGCAGTAACCACCGCCTCGCTGTACGCTACGAGCCTCTCATGCTCCAGGGGTCGGCCCGCACGTGGTTGAACAGTCTGCCGGCGGGCAGTATCAACGCGTGGGTCGATTTCGAGCAGGCATTCATGCGCAACTTCACCGTCACTTACAAACGACCCAGCCACCCCAGTCAGCTCGCCATGTGCATGCAGGGACCGGCGGAAACCGGCCGTGAGTACCTCGCACGCTGGACCGAGCTCCGGAACAGTTGCGAGGGCGTCCATGAAGTCCAAGCGATCCAATACTTCGTCAACGGGTGCCGGGATGGCACCCTTCTCAGGCACAAGCGCTTACGCTCCGAGTCGGCCACCATGGCCGCGCTCATGGTGATGGCGGACAAGTATGCCAACACTGACTCCACCATGAAGATCCAGGTGGTGCTGGATGAAGCTAGCAAAGCGAAGCCGGTTCCCCCTCCGAAGCCGGCCGGCGAAGGAAGCCGGCTGCAGCACAACCAGCAGAACAACAAGCGCAAGGCCGATCAGTCGGCCCAGCGCTACGACAACCGGCTCGTCACGGCCGCCGAGCAAGCGCCCGCGACCGACCCGGCCGCCAAGCGTCGGCAGACCGGCAAGACGACATGGCAACCCGCCATGAGTTTCAGGGAGATGCTCGACGCCCTGCTAGCACCACAGCTGTGCAAGGCCGTCCACGCACACGCTTCGGCAGTGCGCCATCACCAAGAGCCTCCTAAGGGGCGAAGTCCCGCCTCCTCCGGCCCCGGCTCCGGGAGTGGGGCAGCCACTTCCGTATCCACCGCTGCCTCCGGCTAGCGGCCCGATGCGCGACGACGTCTACCTGGCCCAGAACGTGATCTACGTCATCTTCACCAGCCTCGGCGACGACAAATGCAGCGAGCGCCTCCTTCGGCAGGAGGTGAACACCGTTATCCCGGCCAAGCCGGAATACATGCACTGGTCGGAGCGCCCGGTCACCTGGACTCGGGAGGACCACCCGGCCGTCATGACGAACCCGGGTGGTTACGCCCTCGTCCTCAACCCCACCATCGTCGCACCTCGGTGCACGTGCAAGTTCTCCCGGGTTCTCATCGACGGCGGCAGCAGCATCAACATCCTCTACCGCGACACCATGACCAAGCTCGGTCTCGAGGCCAAAGACCTGGAGCCGACCCGGACGATCTTCCACAACATCGTTCCCGGCCTCTCCTGCTCTCCAATCGGCCGGGTCGGTCTCGACGTCCTGTTCGGCGACAGCGACCACTTCCGACGCGAGCCGCTCTGGTTTGAGGTGGTGGACCTGACCAGCGCGTACCATGCGCTACTGGGCCAGCCCGCGCTCGCCAAATTCAGGGTGGTTCCCCACTACGCCTACCTGAAGATGACACTGTCGAGTCCGAAGGGCCCCATCACCATCACCGACGACTATCGCAAGTCCATAGAGTGCACCCGAGACGGTGCCAAGCTGGCCGAGTCGCTGGTCGTAGCCGAGGAGCGGCGCCAACTCGGCCGGATCGTCGCCTTGGCCCAAGAGGCGTCGGCCGCTCCGATCCCGGCCTGTGAGCCGGCCGACGAGGCCTCGTTCAAGCCTTCCAAGGAGACCAAGAAAGTGAAGCTGAACCCGGAAGACCCCAGCTGCAGCAAGTACGTTGTCATGGGCACCCACCTCGACATCAAATAGGAAGGCGAGCTTGTCGACTTCCTCCGTGAGAATCGGGATATTTTTGCATGGACCCCAAATGACATGTCGGGTATCCCGAGGAAGTACGCCGAGCACAAACTCCACGTCCGCAAGGATGCCAAGCCTGTCCGTCAACCCCTGCGACGCTTTTCCGAAGAGAAGAGAAGGACCATCGGTGAAGAGGTCGCCAAGCTTTTGGCGGCCGGCTTCATCATGGAAGTGTTTCACCCCGAGTGGCTGGCCAACCCAGTCCTCGTCCTGAAGAAGAACAAGACCCGGCGCATGTGTATCGACTACACCAGCCTGAACAAGGCCTGCCCCAAGGATCCATTCGCCCTTCCGCGGATCGACCAAGTCATCAACTCCACTGCCGTGTGTGAGCTCCTGTCCTTCCGGGATGCTTACTCCAGCTATCATCAGATCAAGCTGGACCCGGCCGACGCCCTGAAGACGTCCTTCATCATGCCCTTCGGGGCGTATTGCTACATCGCCATGTAGTTCGGCTTGAAGAACACTGGCGCCACCTTCCAGCGCTGCATGTAGAAATGCTTGCTGCTGCAACTCGGCCGCAATATCCACGTCTATGTGGACGACATCATGGTGAAGAACAAGCAGCACCTCACGCTCCTTGACAACCTGAAGGAGACCTTCGCCAACCTGTGCGAGTACAAGGTCAAGCTCAACCCGAAAAAGTGTGTTTTTGGCGTCCCGACCAGAAAGCTACTCGGCTTCCTCGTCTCGGAGCGTGGCATAGAGGCAAACCCGGAGAAGATCAAGGCCATCGAGCGCATGCGCAAGCCGGCTCGGCTGCGCGATGTCCAGAAGTTCACCGGCTACATGGCCTCGGTCAGCCGGTTTCTCAGCCAGCTGGGCGAGAGGGCCTTGCCCTTGTATCAGCTGATGAAGAAGACGATGCCATTCGAATGGAAGACCAGGAAGACAAGGCGTTCCGGGACCTCAAGCGCATGCTCTGCACCGCACCCGTCCTGGCCGCACCACCCGAGAAGGAGCCGCTGTTGCTCTACAGAGCCGCAAACTCTCGGTCGGTCAGCACGGTGATGGTGGTCGAGCGACCAGAGAAGGGCAAGATCCAAGCCGTCCAGCGTCCCGTCTACTACCTGAGCGAGGTGCTCTCTGCCTACAAGTAGAACTACCCGCACTACCAGAAGATGTGTTACGGCGTGTACTTCACCACCAAGAAATTGAAGCAGTACTTCCAAGAGCATGTTGTTACCGTGGTCAGCACGGCCCCTCTCGGTGAAATCATTGGGTGTCGGAATGCCTCTGGCCGGGTCGCGAAGTGGGCGCTCGAGCTAGCCAGCCACACCATCCTCTACGAGCCCCGCACTACGATCAAGTCCCAAGCTCTGGCTAACTTCCTCATCGACTGGACCAAGACCCAGTACCTGCCGCCGCTGCCGGACTCGACGCACTGGTGCATGCACTTCGTTGGCTCGAAGATGCATCTCGGCCTGCGGCCGGCATTGTGCTGTCCTCCCTGAAGGGTGACCGGCTCAAATACGCGCTCCAGATCCACTTCGCCGCCTCCAACAACGTCGCCGAATACGAAGCCCTTGTGCACAGCCTCCGGCTTGCCAATCAACTCGGCATCCGGCACATTCTATGCTATGACGACTTGGACCTGGTGGTGCAGCAGTGCTCCGGTGAGTGGGACACCCGCGACCCCAACATGGCGAGCTACCGCTTCCTCATTCAGAAGCTGTCCGGATTCTTCACGGGCCGCAAGTTCCTCCATGTCCCGCGCGCAGAACATGAGGCGGCCAACACGCTCACGAAAATTGCCTCATCCTGGCATTCCATCCCATTCAGTGTCTCCCTCGAGCACCTACACAAGCCGTCCATCAAGCCGTCTCCGGACTCCAAGTCCATCTACGTCCCGGACGACATGGCCGCGCCTCAACCCGGCCCGGGAACTGCCGAAACCGGCCCAGGGGCTGCAGCCGCTGACCCAGCTGCCTTTGTTCCAGGCTCGGGGACTGCTGAGCCCGGCTCGGGGGTTGCCGCCCCAGAGCCCGCAATGGTGGCTGTCTTCGCCGTGGTGACGGCACCATCATGGGCCCTGCCCATCTCAGAGTTTCTGGAGAACAGGGTCCTCCCCATGGACGAGACAGAGGCCCGGCAGGTGCAGCGTCGGGCGTCCTCCTATAGCATCATCAACAATGAGCTCGTCAAGTGCAGCTCCATCGCGTGTTTCAGCGCTGCATCGAGCAAGACAAGGGCATTGAGATCCTCCTCAACATACACCAGGGTGAGTGCGGGCACCATGCCGCCTCACGATCCCTGGTGACCAAGGCTTTCCGCCATGGTTTCTACTGGCCCACGGCCCTCCAAGACGCCGAGTCACTCATCCTCAAGTGCGAGCGATGCCAGTGTTTCAGCAAACGCAGCCACCAACCGGCGTTGGCACTCCGGACCATCCCGATCGCCTGGGCCTTCACGGTTTGGGGACTTGACATGGAGGGGCCCTTCAAGACCGCTCGAGGCGGCATGACGCATCTGCTAGTGGCGGTGGACAAGTTCACCAAATGGATCAAACCAAGGCCGATCAAGAAACTGGACGGGCCAACGGCCGTCCAATTCGTCAAGGACATCGCGGTGTGCTACGGCATGCCAAACAGCATCATCACGGACAACAGCACCAACTTCGCCAAGGGCGCACTCGCGCAGTATTGCTCTGTCTCCAGCATCCGCCTCGACCTGGCTTCCGTCGCACACCCGCAGTTCAACAGCCAGGTCGAGCGGGCCAACGGCCTCATCCTATCCGGCATCAAGCCGCGGCTCGTCGAGCCGCTCATCCGTTCACCCGGCAGCTGGCTCGACGAGCTGCCGTCCATCCTCTGGAGTCTCCGAACAACGACAAACCAGTCAACCGGGTTCACCCCGTTCTTCCTCGTCTATGGAGCAGAAGCCGTCATCCCGACCGATGTCGAGTTCGACTCGCCGCGCGTCACAATGAACACCTAAGCCAAAGCCAAAGAAACCCGTGAAGACGGTGTCGACCTGCTCGAAGAAGCACATCTCATAGCGCTCAGCCGCTCAGCCATCTACCAGCAAGGCCTGAGGCACTACCACAGCAAGAAGACCAAGCCCCTCGCTTTTTGGGAGGGAGACCTCATCCTCCGACTCGTCCAAGAGCAGACCGGCCAACACAAGCTGTCCTCCCCATGGTAGGGCCCCTTCATCGTCAGCAAGGCCTTGTGCGATCGCAACGCCTACTACCTCATCAACGCCCGCAAGTCAAACAAGCACAAGAGGGACACTGCCGGCGAAGAAACAACTCGGCCGTGGAATGCAGAACTCCTCCGCCCATTTTACAGTTGGCCGTGTGCATGTATGTGTCGCTGCCTTTTGTAATCATCTGAAAACTATCGGGTCCCCGAACGACGCTCGGGGGCTGCCCTTTCCGACCAAGCTATTGTGTCTCCCGCATTTATGCATTATTTACCTCTTTACCAAAGGCGGCGACCGGTCTGACTCGCTCGACCCGAGGGCTCGGGGGCTGGCTGGCTTGGTCACTACCCGCCGCCTTACTTAGCGGTTCCTGACGCGTTGGGATCGCCGCGGCCACCCACTTCGCCCTAAGCCAAAGAACCAACTTCAGCTGTCGGCCAGCAAGCGCGCAAGGCCAGAGCACCAGCACGCCACGAACACTAAGTCAAGGACCGCCGGGTAACCCAACCCGGCCACGCAACTTTAAGTTACCGCACGACCGGCTGCTCGCCAACCGGCTTCGCCGGGTTGCCACCAGCCGGCCCAGTGGGTGTTTCGCTCGCGCGCAACGTTTCGAACGCCTAAGTACTGTGCTCCTCTCAAAGGCCGAACTCCTTGTCACGGACCAGAGCCTCGGACGTCAGACTCGCGGGGGGAAGCCCAAGGGGGGAAACTGCAAGAAAACGGCTCAACAGACGAAAAGCAGAAGCGCAGGCATCCACGAATTTCATACATACCGCCGGGTCGATCAACCTGGCCCCGTCACTTGTGACACCATCGCACGACCGGCTGATCGCCAACCGGCTTCGCCGGATTGCCGCCAGCTAGCCCAATGGGTGTTTCGCTTGCGTTCAACGTTTCGACAGCTTAAGTACTGCGCGCTCCTCTCAAAGGACCGAACTCCTTGTCACGGACCGGAGCCTCGGCCGTCAGACTCGCGGGGGCGAAGCCTGAGAGGGGAAAATCACAAGAAAATGGCTCAAAGGACAAAAAGCAAGAGTGCAAACATTAATGAAATTTATACATCACCAGTTCAAATTCAAACAGGCCCAAGGCCAGAATTCATTACACCCGGATACCCCCAGTGGGTGGGTGGACCTGCTACCTAACAGAAATTTCTACTAAGTTAAAAGCAGGCAGCCTCAGGCATCCCCCTCGGTGGCCTCCATATTCGCCGAGGTGCCGGTGTCTCCCTCCTCGGTGCCCGTGTCGCGGTAGATGTCCGTCTCCTCGGAGCTACCCTTCGGGTCGTCCAGAAGCAGGCCGTAATCGTCGGCAGGCATAACTCCACCATCTTCTGTCCACTCTGGCCGAAACTGGTCGTGGAAGGCGAACCCGGCGATATAGCTGGCCCGAGCAGCGATCCGACCGGCCTCCGCCTGCAGCTGGCTCTCCGAGCCGGCTCGCTGGCCCATCAACGCGTCTAGCAACAGGTCTGGATGCCAAGACATCGCAAACCTGAGCGCCATCTCGGCGCCAGTGTGAGCGGCGGAAACGTGCCAGTCATGGAGCGGATCCGGCCCTGCCGCCAACCACCGCGCCAGCCGCGTGAAGCTGTTTGGTGCGACGGAACCTGGCCAGAGGGCCGCCATCATCGCCGCACCAGCCTCAGAGAGCCGCCCCATCTGCTCGCTCAAGACTCGCAGACGGGCCTCGGTGGCGGTCACGATCTCCGGCAAGGTCCAGGCCACCCGCGGGTTAGTCCCGGAAACGACGATCCCCTGCGGGTCGCGCTGAAAGTGGACCGCCTCCTCCGCCAGATGGCGAGTCTCTGGGAAGGCCCCTGTCAAGAAGAAAACCAAGTCAAAAGAAAGTCACCAAGGACAATAAGCCAGGGTCCCAGCCCGGCAGAAAACCCAAGGAAAGCACTTACTGGAGAAGGACTCTTCTAGGTGCTGCGCTTCGAGCAACTTACCGCGCCGCTCCCGGGCGATGGTGCGGTCACGCTCCTGGAGCGTCTTCTCCAGATCCGCGACCTTGGCAAGGGCCGCCTTCAGCTCAGCATCCTTGTCCTCGGCCGCCTTCTCGGCCTCCTCGCGGCGCCGGGTCTCCCCCTGACGGGTCTCCTCCGCCGCGGCCACCAACGCCTTCAGGCGCTCCACCTCGGCCTGGAGCTGACCCTTGTCGTCGGCCAGCCTGCCGCATTACTGGTCTGCCTCGACAAGGGGCCACTGCGCCTCCACAACCTTGGCGGCTTCCGCCTTGAGGCGTTCCACCTCGGCCTCAAGACGGCCCTTGTCGACCGCCAGCTTCTCCCCCAGCCGGTTGGCTTCATTGAGCGCCAGCCGGGATCCCGTCGCGTCCGCCCTCGCCCTTGCCACATCGGCCCCAAGCCAGGCGGCGTGGGCAATGAGCCGGTCGTAGTGGAAGCCGGCCCGAATCAGCCGGGTCCTCCAGGACAGCACCTCGGCAGAAAAAGAAAGATTCAGAAACAAAGTGCTATTTTAAGATTCGACCCAACTGCAATGCAGTTGGCCCGAATCTCGGGGGCTATACCCAGTGGGTGCGCTAGCGCGCCCCCACTAAAAAAGAGCACGCAGAAAGAATACCTGCCGTGGCGCGGAGCTCCTCCTCCTTGGCGGCGAGCTGCTCGTTGAGCCGCCGGTGCTTTTCCAGGAGCCGGTTGAAGACGCTGACCCGGTAGGAGCCAGTTGCTGTACAAGGCAACGATCAACACAAGACAACGATTTAAGATTTGACCCAACTGCTACGCAGTTGGCCTTCGCCGACGCCGTCGCCGGTTCGGCGGCCGGAGTAGTCTGCGGCTCCACCACCCGCAGCGCCTCGCTCGTCGGCGCCTGAGGCGCCCCCCCGATGCCATCTATGGCACCTCCTCCAAGACGACGTCGCCGCCGCCTCCGTCGGCCCCCGTCCGCTCGACCACGTCGGCCTGGGGCGGGGTGTCGTCCCCAACGACCACGACCTCCCACTCGAGGTCCATCACATCCGCACGGCCGCCTTGGCCGCGCTCCCCCTCCAACGACGGCACGAAGACCATCGCCGCCACCACCGTCCCCGCTGGCATCTCCGGCCACGCCGTCTTGCACCCACGTCGTCGCGGCGCTAAGCTAGGCCTGGGTCGATGCTGCCTCCAGCTCCGCCTCGGCCCGGTTCCGGGCCCGTCAGGCCTTCGGTGTCGGCCGTGTCCAGACCGAGGTCCGGATCCGCCCGCTCCTCCTGCTTGTCTCGGTCGATGGTGCTGGACCGGCTCCTCCGGAATGTCGCGCCCTCATTGGATGTGGCATCCGCCGCCGCCAGCGCCAGCGAAATCGGTGACCTGAAACCCAAGATAAAATAAATACGCTAGAGCCAAGGAGAGCCGCTCGGCCACTCGATTCAAGCAACAAAGGAACTCACGCCGGCACCACCGGAATGGCGGGCCTCGCCGCCCTGTCCTATGGAGTGCCACCCCTTCTCTTGGCGGGCGGCTTCACGCCCCCGGCCGGGTTCGTCGCGCGCTTCACGGCCGGGGCCCGCGATGCAACGTTGTCCTTCCCGTGCGGCCGGCTCGTTGCCGTTGCCCCCCGGGACGACCAGGCTCCGGCCGCACCGCCGCCTCCTCCACCTGGCGCCACTACGGCAGCAACTCGCGTCAACATCCCAAGACCGTCCCACGACTGGCGACTCAAGAAGTGAAGACCAGACTTACCCGCTTGGCGCCCTGCGCCCGCGTTGGCGGTCATCCCCTCCCCTTCGCCGTGGGCTTCAGGCTCCTCCGAGGCGACGCGCACCACCTGCGTCCGCGCCCGGTCGTAAGGATGCCAAATGGCGTTCAGAAGCACCTCCCGCATCGCGTCGGGGCGAACGAGAAGATGGGCAGCAGCAAAGTACGAAGACCAATGACTCATCATCGGTGCCGGGTTCGTGTGGCTGTATGGGGGTTTCCCGAACTCCCAGTCGTTCCGCAGGTTGGCCTTGGAGATGTCGTTGACACGGCGCGCGACCTGGTCCGCTCCCAGCCGCAAGTTCGCCATGCGGTTGGGGTCCTGAAGGCCGGTCATCCGACCGATGAGGTGGCTGCGCTGCTGCAGCGGCAGCAATCAACGGACGATGAAGCCGGTGATGAGGTTGGTGCCGGTGAGCCCTTCCCGCTCCTTCATCACCGACACCCGCTCGCACAGGTTGAGCACCTCCTGTGATGGGTGCTTGGGGTAGTACCCCCAGTTATGCTTCTCCCTCGGCGGCGAGTTGACGAAGGGCGGCAAGTTGATGCGGTCTGCGCCGAGGTTGCGGACGTAGAAGAAAGAATTCTGCCACTTCTTGGCAGAATCCTCCAGCTGCATCTTCGGGCAGTCAGCCCCCGACCGCTTGGAGATGACGGCGGCCCCGCACTCGGACATCTCCCCGGCCCTCGGCCCCTATTGCTTCAAGGAGAAGAAGCGCACCCAGAGGTCGATCGAAGGCTCGACCCCCAGATACCCCTCGCAGAGGGTGACGAAGCCCGAAAGCTACACGATGGCGCCGGCGCCAAGATGATGGGGCTGGAGCCCGAAGAACTCCAAGAAATCACGGAAGAAGGTGTGTGCGGGAAGCCCGAACCTGCGCTTGAAGTGCGGGAAGAAGACCACGCGCTCCGTGCCCTCGGGCCGCGGCTCCCGCTCGCCCTGCGGCAGGCACGTGGCAACCTCCGTCTCCCCCGACAGGCGCCTGGTGGTGCGAAGATAGGCGATGTCGTCGAGAGTGACGGTCGAACCCAGCCACGAGCCCGATGGAAGCGCCATCGACAAAGGTGCGGGGGAAAGAAGGAAGAAGATGGCGACGAAGCTCTGCTCAAAGCCACGGGCATCATAGTGCGCGGCGGTCGCAAGAAGCAGAGGAAGGAAGAAGAAGGCAGGGGGCGCGAGCGAGAATGATTTCCGCCGCCCCCTCCTCGCCCCAATTTATAAGCCACGGTTTGAAGCGTGGGGGAGTGGGATCGTTTGCACCCACCTTTCGTACTTCCCCGCAATAACTGCGCACGTACGTGCACAATAACTGCCTCGGGAATGGCAACCGACTTGCGAACGCAGCAATAAATCCCCGCGCATGGGCCGAGGGAGCACGGCCGTGGGCCCCAGCGCGTTGCCCTGTCCTATCGCGCGCGTGGCCTGTCAGGCCCCTCCGGCTTCCAGGCGCCATGTGGCGCCTGCGCGAAGTCCAAAAGATTACCCCAAGATTTGGTGGACTCTTCAGTTTTCCGCCCCTGACGGGGTGGTGCGATCCGGCTTTCGGAAGCCGGCACACAGTGGGTGTTGCCGGACTCGGCGACCATAAAATTCGCCTCCTCAGGGAAGGGAAACTGCGAAGGCCCTCCCATCCGAGGACGGCGGACCTTCACAGCTTCGGGGACTACTCTCGGGGGGATGAACCTCAGGCAGGCAACGGAACCCGAATCCTTTTCAAATACAACGGGGCCAGCAATGCCCCTCAAGCCGGACCACGCTTGGCCAGGTCGCTCGACCCGGCCAGGCCCATCGACCCAGCCAAACTCTCCAACCCGGCCGGACTCCTCGACCCGGCCCCAACAACCAGCTCAAGATAGCCGAGCCCAGCGCACCAAGACTTCCCCAACAAGCCAGCTCCGCCTTTGGCGTGTTCTCCAACCCAGCCACGGGTCAGCTCCCGTCCCATCCCAGCCGTACGATGGGACGAGTCTCGACCTACCGATGACTGAGGCAACAGTGCCTTGCCCATGCCTCTGGTCAGCCGGGGCGTGGCAACAATGCCCCACCTACCCGCTGACTAGGGCCGACGTGGCAACAGTGCAACCATCATCACCAATGATGCCAGCAAGCGGCAACCTGACGGAGCGCCACTGTAGCCGGGTAAACCCTGCCACTCCCTGACGATCGACAAGACGGCCAACAGTGCCCCCATACCCGGCGGGCCCCGCGCTCGGAAACCCAACGAGCCCTGGCCCCTCGGCGGGCCCAGCGCTGACTTCTCGGACAATGACAACCCGGCCCCATGGCCTTGTAACATTACGCTTGTACCCCTGGGGGGTTGACCTATAAAACCCCCTAGGAGCCCTCATGCATGGGGGAGCTGACTTACGCACGACGAGAACCGTAGCGACCACTCACACACATGTAGCAAGCAACACCCGAGGAGAGGGAGCAGCCTAAGCCTTGCCCAACCCTCCTTCTTCCTCCATACAGCTCGAGGAGCAATTCTGTACGGATACCCATCAACTACACTCGGCAGGACTAGGGGTGTTATCTCTCCGGAGAGCCCCGAACCTGGGTATGTCTTGCGTCCCGCGCTCGCTCATGCCGACCTCGCCTCTGGAGCCCACTAGTGCCCTCGATCCTCCTGCCATCTTTAGCCATCCCTTGGCATCTGTCGTGCGCCCACCACGATAGTTGGCGCCCACCGTGGGGCATCTCGAGGTCCTGGCCGGGAGCATGCTTCAGACGGGGCTCCTCTCCGACTCCGACGAGCCCGTCACGCTGGAGATCGGCCACCTTAGTCTCCATCATCGCCGCTGTCATGTCCTTCACCTACTACTTTATCGTGTTCTTCCTGAGTGCGCGACCTACGCGCAAGGATAGGCCGGTGGTGGCGTATGGCCACATGCATCGGTCGACAGCCAAACAAAGGAGCGGTGGGTGGTGACCTGTGCTTAAGGAGAGGCTGGCCAGCGGCGGCAGCGGAGGCCAACGTAGATCGATGGTGACAAGGGAAAAAGAGGCAAGGCCGTCGGCAGTGGCAGAGGAGGAGGGTCAGGCGGCGACCTGTGTGGCATGGGGCGGCGACCCTCAGTGGCGTAGGAGCGTCGGCCGGCAGAGGCAGGCGACATGGGTCGCTGGGTAGTTGGCTTGGTGTTCTGTGTAGCTTAAGTTGGGTGCACTTAGCAATGAATATGTTTGCTTGTCTAATAGTAGTATAGAAATGTCCAGAAATTTATTTAATCAATGCAATATAGCAAAAAACCTCAAAACTCAAGATCTTTCGGCAGTAGGCCTCCAATATGGTCCATTTCATGTGAAAATTGCAAAATTTCAATTTTCAATCTTATTTTTGGTACATGCTTCACAAATAAAATCAATTTATGGAACTTGAAAAATTATAAATTTACTTTTATGACAAAATAATGGAATCTCCCTTTGGCAATTTTGTTCGGCAAGGTCAGCCCCATGTTTCTGCCAAATATCGTCAGCTTATATGGAAATATGACATGGATATGGCCCATTTCAAGTGAAAAATGCAAAAGCTCAATTTTCAATCTTACTTTTAAATTGATACGTCCAGAGTCAGAGACAAAGCGGTCGATTCAGTTGTTACACTACATCAAAACCCATACGACTCACAGGGATGGGAGAGGATGGTGAGGCGGTTTCGTAGGTTCTCTCAATTCATCGGGGCAGTCGAAGACAAGTGCGTGACTCCGTCCCACCCGACGCTAGGGTTCCACTGGGAGGTGATAGTAGAGAGGGAGAGGGAGAGTGCAAGCGAGGGCGGGAGTTAGAAGAGAGAGGAGGGCATCCTTGATGTGGGAGACTGCAGGCTACCTCTAGCCACGGAGGCACGTACGCCATGCCCAGTGGCCGCCGGCAAGGCCAGAGATATAGGGAGCTTTTTTTTCTTCCTATAGTCCTTTGTTATTTTGGTCCCACATGTAATCGAGAGAGAGGAGGACGAGGTAATTTCGTGCCCAAGCTCAGCCGCACCTACGATGAGCAAAAAATTCACCAACAATAGTAGAGAAATTAAAAAAACATTTTTTGCATGGAAGATAATTTGGTGCACGAGGTGCGCTTCAAATTTCAAATGTTCTCTTCATTGGGTGTAGATGTGCCTGGGCTAGAAAATAGATATTCAAAGAGAGGAGTGGGTTTGGTTTTTAGTAAGGGCATGTTGACATGTAAACATTTTAAGCAGCCCCCCATGTTACCATTTTTAATGATCTCACTCGTCATGAACTCATCCATGTAATGGTCAACAGGCTTGACTCGACGGAACTGCTCCGTTTGGGCACCTGTGAGGTTCAAATAGAGGGTGAAGGGGAAAGTGAGGAAAACAAAAACAGTTGTGAAAAACTGAGTACAACTAAGGAACTAGGGGCACAAAAGTAAAAATCCCTTTGAAGATATATAGAAAAATAGGATGATTTTTAAACATTCGTATAAGAATACAAAATGGATTTCAATGTAGTTATGAAGGTAAACGTGAATGCTTATTCTCCCAAAAATTTAAAGAAGTGGCAAAACACCCACTCCCATGTTGGCTGCCCGAAACAGTGTTTGCGAGATGGAAATTAGTGTCTACCCCTGACATGCACAACCTCCTCCTAGGAGTATGATGGTTAACTCCTCCAAACCTTCCCATAGGGGCATGCGATAGTACTTTGCGCCAAGGGCTATTCAATTTTCTCAATAAGTATATGACTACTTTATGACTAATGGGAGTTTGTGGACTTAAGTACTCCCACCTATCCATATTTTGCTAGCCTCTTCGTTACCGTGCATTGCCCGTTCTCACCTCGAGACTTGGTGCAAACTTCGCCGGTGCATCCAAACACAGTGATATGATACGCTCTATCACACATAAGCCTCATTATATCCTTCCTGCAAACAGCCACAATACATACCTATTAGTCATTCCGAGATATATTGCCATGCAACTTCCACCGTTACTATCTACATGACTTGAGCATTCATTGTCAGATTGTTTTGCATGATCGTAAGATAGTTAGCATGATATTTTCATGGCTTGTCTATTTTTTGATATCTTTGCTATGCTAGATCATCACACATGCTGGTGCACTGCCATATGCATTCATATAGATTCGTATTCTTTTAGTTTATCAAGTTGTAAGTAAATAAAAGTGTGATTCATTCTAGAGTGTTGCCCTACCTGTGAGGATATAAAAAAAGAAAAAATAGGCTAAAAATAGACCACCCAAAAAAGAAAAAGGAAAAAAAAGAGAGAGAGAAAACAAACCAAAAAAGAGATAAAATGATAAAGGGGCACACTACTATCCTTTTACCATACTTGTGCTTGAAAGTAGCACGATGTTCTTCAAATAGAGAGTATCCATGATTGCCACTTTCATATACTAGTGGGATTTTTATATTATAGAACTTGGCTTGTATATTGACGAGCGCCCTCAAATGCTCGGGGTCTTCATGAGCAAGCAAGTTGGACGCACACCCACTTACTTTCATATAGAGAGCATTCGTACACTTATAGCTCTAGTGCATCTGTTGCGTGGCAATTCCTACTCATTTCATTGATATTGATTGTAAGACCTCTCCATTGCCTAACGATCCACCTAGTTGATGCGAGACTCTCCACTATTGTCTTCCATTATATACCTCTACCATCATTATCTTTAGCACCCGTATTGCTAAGTCCATTGCTCACGCACATATATTGAGTGAAGTGAAAAAGGTGAAGCTTGAAAAAGTACTATGCAATTGCTTGGTTTGGCACCGGGATATTCTTAATTTTATATTTCTATGCGAGGAAGATTGAGTGTCATGCATATCATAACTAAGTGTATAGAGGTTCCTTTCTTTAGCTTCATTATTATGAAAGACAATGACGAATTACATGCATGTTTTGTATTATTATTTCAGTATGAAATTGATAGACTATTGCCTTGAATCACTCATATCCTAATATTCATGCCATGATTTGATTATTTGATCAAGATTGTGCTAGTTAGCATTCCATATAATAAATTATCTTTGTTTGTCACTTACATACTCGAGGAAGAGCGGAAATTAAGCTTGGAGATGTTGATACTTCTTTGACGTATCTAACTTTTTATTGTTTTATGCCATTATCCTACAATTTCCACATACTTTTGGCAACAATTTATATGATTTATTGGACTAACATGTTGATCTAGTGCCAGTGCTAGTTCCTAATTTTTGCATGTGTTTTTGAATTTCACAGAAAATCCATATCAAATGAAGTCCAAATGCGATAAAAAGTTATGGTGATTTTTTATGGAATATATGGGATTTTTTGGCGCAAGAATCAATGCAAGATGATGCTGAAGGGGCCCACAAGCTTGAGTGGCGTGCCCCCTACCCTAGAGCGTGTCTGGTGAGCTTGTGGCAACCTTGAAGGTCGCTTGGGTGTCCTTTGGCCAGAAGGGAGCTAATATCTGGAATAAAATCCCCTCAAAATTTCAGCGCAATCGGAGTTACGGATCTCCAGATATTTAAGAAACAGTGAAGGGCGAGAAAATAGGGACGTGAAACAAAAGAGAAACAGGGATAGATGAAATCTCGGAGGGGCTCCTGCCCTCCGAGAGCCTTGGCGGCCAAGGACTAGAGGGCAAACCCTCCTCCCATCTAGGGTGAGGCCAAGTAAGAAGGAGGGGAACTCTCTCCCCCTTTCTTCCGGTGGCGTCGGTGTGTCATCGGGGGAACCATCGTGACGGCGATCTACATCAAAAACTTTGTCGCAATCAACACCAACTTTCTCCCCTCTATGCAGTGGTGTAACCTCTCTATTTTCGCTATAAGCTCTACTTAAATGTGTCAATCCATCCTATGATGTTTGAGTAGATTTCTTTTTGTCCTACGGGTTAAATGTGGTACAGTGTGATTGATATGAGTTGTATGTTATTATGGTGCTGTCCTATGGTGCCCACCGTGTCGTGCAAGCATGTGGGATTATGGATGTAGGGTGTTGCAATATTTTTATGGTTCACTTATAGTGGGTTGCGGGGGTGACGATAGCCCAAACCTGAGCAAGAGGATTGTTACGCATGGGATTAAATGGAACTTTACACTTAATGCTATGGTTGGGTTTTACCTTAATGATTTTTAGTATTTTCGGATGCTTGCTAGATTTCCAATCATAAGTGCATATGATCCAAGTACGTAAAGTGTGTTAGCTTACGGCTCTTCCTCATTGCCTATGAAAAGTATCTATCATGTTATATTCAATTGCCTATGGACAATCTTTCTCATTGTTCTACAAAAGCTTTCTACTAAGCAATTAACTTCTATTATCTCGCAAAGTACTTCTAATTTTATTCTCGCAAAGTAAAGTAATTTTTATTCTTGTTCTAGGTAAAGAAACTGTTAGTGTGCTTAGTGTTGTATCGGTGGTTGATAGAAATTGAAGAGAATATAAATTCTACCTTTAGCTCCTCATTGGGTTCGACTCTCTTACTTATCGAAAAAGGCTACAAACGACCCCCTATACTTGCGGGTTATCAGATAGTAATTGTAGAAACAAGTAAATATATTGAGAATGGACCCGGGGGCCATAAGTTCACTAGATGCATCTCTCTCGAAAACATGGTGGCCAAGGGTAAACAAATTACTATTGGGAAATTGATAGAATTGCACATCGTTATGAAGATCATCCAAGGGCTAATAATTATATAGGCATTTGAAAGAACAAGTGCCCCCTGGTGATTTTGGTAATTAATGTCAACATATCTCTTGTTGGACTGATAAGTTTTATATAGTGCATTTCAGACAAGTTCAACAATGGTGCGGCAAGGAAAAGAGGAAATGGAACCCCTTCAAAATGCTAAGGACAAATATTGGCAAAAGCTCAAGACTCTTCTTTTCTATTAATGTGATACAAGATCACATTGAGTAGATAGGAAAGCCAATACTATTAAAAGGGGATGAGGTGTTGCTTAATGGCTTACTTACTCAAATGCTTAGAGATATTGCTCCAAAATCCTCAGCCACTGTCTCCATCCAAACATGTGAAAACCCTAAACTCCAACTCGGCCCCACCGATTATTTCTATCTGGAGCCACCGAGTTCATATGACATAGCCACAACTAGAAACCATAATGATTCGGTCACACTGATACGGATCTCGATCTCACCGAGATGGCTTGACAAACTCTCTGTTGCCTTATTGCTTCACTTCGGTCTCACTGAGTTGATGCACTCGGTGCCACTGAGATATGGTTCGCCCTAAGCCCTAGCACATCGGTCGCACCAAATTGTTCCAATCGGTCCCATCGAGATTCCTAACATTCACATTTTGAACTGATCGGTGCCACCGAGTTTAACCATTCGGTCCCACCGAGAAGTGTGTAACGGTTGGATTTTGTGGGGAGGCTATATATACCACTCCACCCCCTTCTCCATTTGTGAGAGATCCATCAGAACGTGCCTACACTTCCACCATACATTTTCTAAGAGAACCACCTACTCATGTGTTGAGATCAAGAGATTCCACTACTACCGTTTCAACCTTTATTTCTAGCCTTCCCCAAGTTTCTTTCCACTCAAATCACTCTTCCACCATAGCCAAATCTGAGAGAGAGAGAGAGTTGAGTGTTGGGGAGACTATCATTTGAAGCACAAGAGCATGGAGTTCATCATCAGCACACCACCTATTACCTTTTGGAGAGTGGTGTCTCCTAGATTGGTTAGGTGTCGCTTGGGAGCCTCCGTCAAGATGTGGAGTCGAATCAAGAAGTTTGTAAGGGCAAGGAGATCGCCTACTTCGCGAAGATCTACCTGAGTAAGGCAAGTCCTTCGTGGGCGATGGCCATGGTGGGATAGACAAGGTTGCTTCTTCATGGACCCGTCGTGGGTGGAGCCCTCCGTGGACTCGCGCAGCCATTACCCTTTGTGGGTTGAAGTCTCCATCAACATGGACATACGATAGCACCACCTATGGGAACCACGGAAATAATTCTCCACGTCTCCATTGCGTTTGCAAACTCCAATCCCATGCCTTTACGTTCTTGCAACCTGCATGCTTTACTCTTTCCGCTGCATATACTCTTGTCATGCTTGCTTGGAACGTATTGTGAGTGCTTTAACTTGTGCTAAACTCAACCTTAACTTAAAGAAATTAAAAATTGCCACTTTTGCTTGTTAAGGGTCTAATCACCCCCTGTCTAGACCCCTCTTCTCGATCCTTTCAATTGGTATCAGAGCATTGCTCTCCATTGCTTTGGTTTAATCACCATTGGAGGAAGATGGATGAGTCTACGTTCGAGAGTATTAGATGAAGAGTGCCTATTCTTGATGGAGAGTTTTATGGTTCATGGAAAAATGAGATGCTTGAGATTTTCAACGAATATGATTTGAACAAGTATATTCTTAGCCCTTATGTGCCCCCCACTGATCCCTTGCATCCTACCCACGATGAGTATCTTGACATGATTCACAATCTTAGAACTATTAATCTTATCATTAGAGGATTGCCTAGAAATTTTCTTGTGTGCTTGTCTACTTTTGAATGCGCATATACTATATGGAATTATCTTCAGGAACACTGTCTGAATTATTCCTTGAAAAATCTAGATGAGATTCTTCAAAAGTCCATTGCTTTTCAAAAGATGGAGCCTAGTAATCCCAAGTTTGATGAATGTCTATTTGAGCATTGTGATCTTATGCATGCTAAAGGAAATGTTGGAGTCATTAGTAGCATCATTTCACAAACAATTAGAATTCACAAACTTGCACATTGTCATGGTCATAAATCTAGTGAATCACTTGCTCTAGGTGATGATCACATACATGATGATGACATTGAGCATGGCTATTATGATGAAGACGAAGAAAGTGATATTGACTTCGAGGAGACTATGAGAAATCTTAGTCTCAGGGCCAACTTTCGTGACCATGGCCGAAGAGAAAGAGTGGATTCTCGATAGTGGATGTACTGATCATATGATCAGAGATAAAGATATGTTCCGTGAGTTTGCTAAAAATGATGGTCCACACAAGTATGTCACTTTTGGAGACAACTCCAAGGTAAGGTACTTGGCCTTGGTAAGGTGGTCATTTCCAATGATAGATCTATCCAAAATGTTATGCTTGTTGAATCCCTTGGTTACAATCTCCTTTCCATATCTAGACTAGCAGACTTTGGTTTCAATGTTCTGTTTACCGAAGTAGATTGCCAAGTGTTTCGTAGAGATAAACATAATATGGTCTTTACCGACATTCCTAGAGGTGATCTATACATTGTTGGTTTCACTAAGAGAGCCCAACCTCGTACTTGCTTAATCGCTAAATCTTCTAAAGGATGGTTATGTCATAGAAGGTTAGGTCATGTGGACATGTGAAATCTTGATAAGCTTACTAAAGGTGATCATATCCTTGGTGTTAAATATGTTATATTTTACAAAGATAGACTTTGTAGTGCTTGTCAAGTAGGAAAACATGTTGGAGGAAGTCATTGTCATAGGAGTGAGTCTGACAGTAAGAATAGGGGGTACGTAGGAGGAGGCAAGGCCTAGCTACAGTGAGATTTTACACACAAGTTTACGAGTTCAGGCCCCTCTCAGAGGAGGTAATAGCCCTACGTCTCAGTGCCTCGGAGGCTTGTTGACTGGATTGTGCGTGAGAGATACAGGGGGTGCAAACCCTTGCGCCAGAGGAGGGGGTGGCTTATATAGAGTGCGCCAGGCCCCTCCAGCCCTCAGTTACACAGGGTTCAACGTGAGTTAAGACAGGGACGTTACCGATAACGCCCGCTATAAATGACTATTAATGATCTTTAAGACTACAGAGTGAACGCCTGACCGTTGCCATACCGGGGTGACTGTAGGTCTTCTGTGCTCCAAGTGATTCGTTTGTACCGTCTAGTGTAATGATTATGTCAAGTGGAATTGGGATATCCGAGTGGAATATCTGGTCGGGTGGATTGCACTCCAAGGTGATTTCAGTCGGTACCTTCTGTTGGACTTTGAATGTCTTTGACTCTAGGACAGTGTCCTTGGGTAGGGCATCTAGGTTAGGCCTAAGACCCTACCTTAGGTACATGTCATCATCATTAGCACTCGATTCTATGCTTCGGAGGCATTTCATCGGGCTCTGGAAATCACACTGGAACTTTAACCCTGCATCAGTCGCCTTGATCGATTCTGCCAGCGTCCTGGGAATGGGGGTGCCCGGAAGTGCCTACCTGCGGCATACGGCGTGGCTCAGTCAGCAGGCCCGGTATGGCCCAACTTCTGCACCGACAACTCAAGACCCTCGCGAGGGGTCGAGCCTCGCGAGGAGGACGACACCAAGACCTCCCTGGGGGGCGGCCTCACTAGGCTGGCTCCGAAGGATCGGAGATATCAAGGCAAGGTGCACCTAGTGATGTTCACATGATGTGAGCCATGACGACCAAGGCCAGGCGGGTGCCAGCGGGCGTGGTGTACCAGTTTCCTCTTTGGTGCCAAGGAAGCAAGCACAGGCGGAGGGTCCCGAGGAATCAACTAAAGGTTTCCATATCAGTGCAACAAGACCAAGACCGCCAGGACGGCAGGACGGAGGTCATCGCAGAGCCCACTGCAGCGTCACCACCAAAGCCTTTAGCAGGCGAAGACTACTTTTGTCAGGATAACTTGTACTAGTTGTCTCACTTTGAATTTGGCCATTGTGGGATCCCTTCCCGCCTACATTTGGGAAGAGGACCAAGGCCACTATAAATAGGACTTAGCCACCATCATAGGAGGGGAAGATCAATTCCACACGAACCACCTCACTAGCTCATCGAGCTCAAGAACACCTCACCTCTGGAGGCTGTTCATCCACTGTACTAGTTCATCCTCAGCCCCTCGAGGCAATCCACCACAAAGCTGGAGTAGAGTATTACACCGCATGGTGGCCCGAACCAGGATAAACTGCCGTGTCCCTTGTCCCTTGGGTTCGTCGAGCTAGGCCATGGAATCATTGAGTAGGCAAGCTGGGAAGAGGGAGTTCTTCGTACGCACCCGAGAGTTCAAACCTCTCAAGGGTCTGCGGAACCCCGAATCCAACATTTGGCGCGCCAGGTAGGGGTGCGTCGAGGCCTCTCTTCCATTGATCGACTCGTCGCTGCTCCACTGTCTCCATGGCTGATGCTCGTCGAGCCCGTGCTGAGCGCCAAGCCGCTCTTGCCGCTCGCGTCGCCCAGACGGCGCCTATCGGCGGGCCTCCCCGTCGCTCTCCATCACCCGTCGCCAATGCCGCCACCGGCCCGGCGGGGCACGAGCAGCAAGCTTCGTCACTGCACCCCTCCGTGCGGCAGGACGGACGCACCGCCACCCCGTCTCTGACCCCGGATGGCTCGTTGTCCCATGCTCGCCACGGCCCGGCGAACGCGTAGGCTGCGTTGCTCATGGCGCGTGATCTCCTGTGCTATTGCCCAGTCGACGACCTCTACGAAGACTGGCTGGACCGCATCGCCGAGCTAGTCAGCGCAGCTGGCGACGTAGCCCATGGGGCGCCTCCGCCACCTCCCCGTCAGGACATCACCCTCGGTCCAAGACGCGCGGCCCCACGGCGTGACCCACCGTGCAGGGCACCCGCACGCGAAGAAGAAAGATGCTGAGAGGGACATCGGCCGCAAGAAGGTGCTCCAGTGCTCCCTCCACCGCAACGAAAAACTGCGCACCGCCTGTAGTGGTGGCGCGTGAGCACCAAGATCAGGATCCACCTCCACGACAGGCCCCAGTGACCTTAGCGGGCTACCGCGCCTTCACCCGTGAGCTACGCAGCGTCGTATGGCCGGGCAAGTTCAAGCCCGACCTGCCAGCACGCTATGACAGCACCCTGACCCTGTGGAGTTCCTGCAGCTCTACGAGCTGAGCATCGAGGCGGCCAGCGGCGACGAAAAGGTCATGGCGAACTAGTTTCCCATGGCCCTCAAGGATGGCGCGTGCTCGTGGCTCCTGAATCCGTCGCAGGATCAATCTCCTCCTGGGGCGAGATACGCGAGCGTTACGTCGCCAACTTCCAGGGCACTCGCGACCGCCCGCCTGCCGCGGGTGGCCTGCGGCGCATCAAGCAACAGCCCGGGGAGACCCTGCAGAAGTATGTCCAGCGCTTCAACACACGTTCGCCTCAAGATCCCCAAGATTTCGGACGAAGCCATTTGTAACACCCCGCATGTAACTTGCCATATTTGTAACTCCGACTCTTGCCATTTCCGGCTATGTGATATGTTTTTCCCTCCGTTGTTGGGTTTTGTCTTTCGTTTTGTATTTTGTCATGTCATGCATTTTCATATCATGTCATCTTGTGCATTGCATTCGCATACGTGTTCGTCTCATGTATCCGAGCATTTTCCCCGTTGTCCGTTTTCCAATCCGGCGCTCCTATCTCCTCCGGTGCACCCCTCTAGTTTTCTTTCGCGTGCGTGTGTCAAACTTTCTCGGAATGGACCGCGGCTTGTCAAGTGGTCTTAATATACCACCCGGAGACTACCGGTCAAGTTTCATTCCATTCGGAGGTCGTTTGGTACTCCAACGGTTAACCGGGCCTCCGCAAAGTCCATTTGATTTTCCAGCAAAAACCCCCTCCAAAACCAGCCCAAAACCCACCAAACTCTCCTCCATGCTCTAGGTCGTTCGATCACGATCGTGTGGGCGAAAACCGCACCTCATTTGGAGCCTCCTAGCTCCCTCTACCTATTTATAAGTGGGCATCCCGAAAAACGGAATCTCAGACGAACCCTAACCCTCTCCCTCCGGCCCATCTCCTCCCGCCGCCGCCGCCTCGGGCCCCGTGCTCCGCGCCGCCGGGCGCCGCCGCCGCCATCACCGCCGGTCTCCTCGCCGGCGCGCCGCGGCCTCTCCGCCGCCGGCCCGCCCCGCGCCGCCCGCCGCCGGGCCGGTCCCGCCGTGCCCCGCCGCCGGCGACCGCCTCCGGTCCCCCTCGCCCCTCGCCCGCCGGGCCCTGCCTCGCCTCCGGCCGGCCCGAGCAACTCCGGCCGACGAGCTCGGGCTCGAGCGACAGCCAGATCCGATCGGTACTCCTCCCCGTTGACTTCCCTCGCGCCGTTTTTTTCTAAGTCTGAGAATTCTATCCGCAAGTGCTCCTGTTCCCGATGCGATAACTTTGTGCATGTAGCTCCGATTCGCGCGTATGATATGTCAAATTGTTCGCCTCGTGATGTTCTTCATTTTGTTCAATTGCACCATTTTCATTAGAGGTCATCTTGATGCCCAAATCTTCGTTGAAAGAGGGCTAGTTGCTGTTAATCTCTGGTTCTTATCAGAACTTGGAGATTTGTCATTTTTGTATCATTTATTCTGTGCATCTTTTGAGCATGAGATCTACATGTGTTTTGAAGTATGCCATGCCATCTTTCCAGTGGTATAGCCCATATATTTTTGTGATCTTTGTGGTGACTAGCACAAGCATGCAAAGTAGGTCCCGTAATAATTCTGATTTCAGGGACTTAGTGATTTCTCTAAGTCTTTGTCTGCTGTAATTTTGTTGCCATGTAAACTTGATGCTACAGAGAGATCCATGCATATTTTGGAGATGTTCAGTAAGGATGTTTTGTATATATAGTTGTAGTTGATCAATTCCTACAATTGTTTGCAATTTGAGAGTACCATAGCATGAGTCAATCTTGCTCTACTTTTGCTATAAAATATTTCTGGCAGATTCTTGACATGATATGCATTTTTGCCAAGCTTATTGTAGTTGATCCATACATGCTATGCAATTGTTCTTGCTATGGATAGCTTCATAAACAGTCCATCTTGCTGTAGATATGCTTCATTTGTCATGAATTTCTCTGTAGTGAGTGCATCAAGCTCACAAAGAGGCCTACATATTAATATTTCTGCCATGCTCTGTTTTCTGCCAAGTCTGAAACCTGATAACGGAACTTGCTATGTTTACATGTTTACCATCATATCTTCTGGTCCTTTTTGGCTTATGGTCAGTAAGAGACTTTTGTCATGTGCATTTAGTAGAACACTACCATGCCTTGTTTTGCTATGTTAAGTTCCTGTAGCATGTTGATTTCGTGCTCTGAACATGGCTACCTGATGCTGATTTCTGCCATGTCCAGTTTTTCACCAAGTCTGTGAACCTGTAATCTTTTGCACTTTTGCCATGCTTGTTTGAGCTTGATATGTTGTGAACTAGCAGTAGCTCAGTGTTCATCTTTTGTCAAGCATCTCCTGTAGATTACTTCCATGTGCTTTGTTGCTATGTTGGGGTGCTGTAGCATTGTTGTTTGTTACATTTTAAGTGCTATCTTGCTGTTATCGCAGATTAGTGTCATTCTTGTTTTGCTTGCCATTTGCAAACCGTGCATCCGATTCCGGTGATCTTTATATCGATTTCGACCGAAATCATCTCATCTTTCCAGTGGCATGCTTGGTTTGCCAATTTACTGCCATGTTCATCATTTTTCCTTCCAGAGCACGCATATGCATCGCATATCATGTCTTGCATATCATACATGTTTTGCATCATGTTGCTTGCGCATTTCTCGTTGTTGATTGTGGTTCCGTTTGTTTGTGTTCTTGTCTTGGGTAGAGCTGGGAGACAAGTTCGTGAACGAGGAACCTGTCGAGTACGCTTACGAGGATCAAGCTTTCGACAACTCTGAGAACCTTGCAGGCAAGATGACCACCCCTCGAAATCACTTCTATCTTTGCTATGCTAGTTGTTCGCTCTATTGCCATGCTCGCTACCTATCTCTTGCTATATCATGTCTCCTATTTCAGCCATGTCAGCCCCTAACCATCCTTTCCTAGCAAACCGTTGTTTGGCTATGTTACCGCTTTTGCTCAGCCCCTCTTATAGCGTTGCTAGTTGCAGGTGAAGTTGAAGTTTGTTCCATGTTGGAACATGGATATGTTGGGATATCACAATATCTCTTATTTAATTAATGCATCTATATATTTTGGTAAAGGGTGGAAGGCTCGGCCTTATACCTGGTGTTTTGTTCCACTCTTGCCGCCCTAGTTACTGTTATACCGGGATTATGTTCCTTGAGTTTGCGTTCCTTACGCGGTCGGGTGATTTATGGGACCCCCTGGACAGTTCGCCTTGAATAAAACTCCTCCAACAAGGCCCAACCTTGGTTTTACCATTTGCGACCTATACCTTTTCCCCCCGGGTTTTCTAGAGCCCGAGGGTCATCTTTATTTTAAACCCCCGGGCCAGTGTTCCTCTGAGTGCTGGTCCAAACTAGAGCCACTTGCAGCGCCACCTTGGGGAAACTCGAGGATTGGTTTTAGCTGTACGTAGTGTTCATCCGGTGTGCCCTGAGAACGAGATATGTGCAGCTCCTATCGGGATTTGTCGGCACATTCGGGCGGCTTTGCTGGTCTTGTTTTACCATTGTCGAGATGTCTTGTAAACCGGGATTCCGAGACTGATCGGGTCTTTCCGGAAGAAGGTTTATCCTTCGTTGACCGTGAGAGCTTATGATGGGCTAAGTTGGGACACCCCTGCAGGGTATTATCTTTCGAAAGCCGTGCCCGCGGTAATGAGGCAGATGGGAATTTGTTAATGTCCGGTTGTAGATAACTTGTCACTTGACCCAATTAAAATACACCAAGTGCGTGTGTAGCCGTGATGGTCTCTTCTCGGCGGAGTCCGGGAAGTGAACACGGTCTGAGTTATGCATGACGTAAGTAGGTGTTCAGGACCTCTTCTTGGTCATTGCTAGATGACGTCCGTTCCATTGCTTCTCTTCTCGCTCTCATTTGCGCAAGTTAGCCACCATACATGCTTTTGCCGCTGCAGCTCCACCTCTTTGCACCTTTTTGTCCTATAAGCTTAAATAGTCTTAGATCTCGCGGGTGTGAGATTGTTGAGTCCCCGTGACTCACAGATACTTCCAAAACAGTTGCAGGTGCCGACGATGCCAGTGCAGACGATGGCGTCGATCTCAAGTGGGAGTTCGACGAGGAACGTGGTCGTTACTATGTGTCTTTTCCTGATGATCAGTAGTGGAGCCCAGTTGGGACGATCGGGGATCTAGCATTTGGGGTTGTCTTATTTTTCATCTGGATTTTGACCGTAGTCGGTCTATATGTTTGTATTTTGGATGATGTATGAATGATATTTATGTATTGTGTGAAGTGGCGATTGTAAGCCAACTCTTTATCCCATTCTTGTTCATTACATGGGATTGTGTGAAGATGACCCTTCTTGCGACAAAACCACTATGCGGTTATGCCTCTAAGTCGTGCCCCGACACGTGGGAGATATAGCCGCATCGTGAGCGTTACACCATTACCTCGGCGTTCTCCGATGGCGTCCGCGATATCAAGATGAAGGAGGAGCTCGCCATCCATGAGGACCTGTGCACAGCTCTGGAAATGTTCAGCATGGCAACCAAGCGCGTGGGAGCTGAGGAGGGGCGCCTCTCCTTTTTTCTTCTTGATCTCCCCGCGGCCGACCCAGAAAACAAAAAGGCCAAGGCCAAGGACGTGAAGCGCAAGGGGGCTGCCATGCTCGCGGCTGTACCAGACATGAAGCACGGCCGCGACCATCCGGAATCGTCCAAGGGTAGCCGTCCATTCTGCGTCTTCCACAACATACACAGCCACAACACCAATGACTGTCAGGAGCTCAGGGCCATTCACGATGGGCACCTGGGTCGACGCCCCGAGCGCAACGACCGAGGCTACGGCCGTGGAGGAGGCAAAAGTGGAGGACGTTGGGACGACTGCGGCCCCGCCAGGAGTGGCAAGACCAGCCTCGTGAAGACCGCTGGCAAGCCCAACCTCGCGAGGGCGCCTGGAGAGACCAGCCTCATGAGGACCGTCCTCACGGCAATGCCGGCCTCCCTCCGCTGCCACCACCACCAAGGAGGAACGATGACCACCACCAGGACGAGGGGGCCGGGGGCTTCCAGGAGCCTCGCGCCATCGCCTGCATCTTGGGTGGAGCTCATGCCCCAACCTCCCAGCGCATCTTCAAGCAGTTCGCTCGTGAGGTGAACGCGGCCCTCCCCAGGCTCGAGGCCATGCGTCTGCTCAGGTGGTCCAAGTGTACCATCACCTTTAGCTCGTCCGACCAGCTCAAGTGCGCGGCAACTGCTGGCGCCCTCCCGATGCTTTGCTCGCCCGTCATCAGCAATGTCCTTGTCACCAAGAGCCTCATCGATGGTGGTGCGGGGCTCAATGTTCTTTCCATCGAGACGTTCGACCGCCTCCAAGTGTGATATGATCAGCTGCAGCCCTCCAAGCCATTCTCAGGAGTGATCGACGGCTCCACCACCCCAATAGGGCAGATCCGCCTCCCTGTCACCTTCGGCCAGCGCGACAACTACCGCACCGAGCTCATCGACTTCAACGTCGCCCACATCCGCCTTCCGTACAATGCCATCCTTGGATATCCTGCCCTGGCCAAGTTCATGGCGGTGACCCACCATGGCTACAACGTCCTCAAGATGCCAGGGAACCGCGACGTCATCACGATCGCTTGTGAGGAGAAGGACACAGTGTGCTCCCTTGAGCGCGCCTACCAGGCTACGGCGATTGAAGACCAGACAATGAAGGCGACATCTACCCTCCTGAGCCTATCCCCAAGAAGAAGAAGCAGCTGCTCCGCCAAGAGTCTCAGGAGAGCGGTGTCTCCAGATGCACCACCTGAGGACTTGCGCCCACGGATGGGGCGCCTCCCTCCTCAGGCTCGGCTCGGGGGCTCTCTTCTGGAGGGCCTCTGACTTAGCTAACATCACGAGGGAGGCGCTCGGGCACCACATGGAGGCATGCTTCATCGCACGCTTCCCTCACGAGGGCACAAGGCACGGGGTGCTAGGTGCTTAGGAGTTCATCACCAAGACGACCGAGGAGCTTCAAGAGACGAGAGCCATGCGTGGCGACCGCCGCCTACAACCTGGCGTGGCTCCTTCTCCTAGCGAGGACAATGAGCTGCGCGTCTGCGTCAACATTCCAGGGCTCAACAGAGCCGCATCCCAGGAGCGCTTCTGGCCTTCGTGCGTTGGTCGGTGCGAGGGTCCAACTCATAGCTACATTCACATGCCTTTTGGCTTGCCGAGCATGGCTGTTACCTTCCAGCGCCGCCTATGAAGCATCATGGCGGCTCAAGAGGCCAGGCACCACGCGGTCCTGGCAGAGATGGCGACGGTTCTTCACGAGCCTCCCGAGCCTCCAGAGCCTCCCGAGGTTCAGGACCCTGGCGGCTTTTGAGGAGCAACCTCTTCATCATGCATCTTCAGCTACTTCAACATCTCTTCAGCAATGGTGCCAGGTGACATTTTCCGATTTAATCTGTTGGCGGCACCCCTCGGGCAGCATTATCCCCGGACCGCGTGGGCCTGTCCCTGCGGTATGTATCTTTCTTGCATCTTCCAGTCGCTCTGCTGGGGGCGCCCCTCGGGCTGCATCATCCCCAGGCCCCATGGGCCTGTCCCTGTGGCATGTATCGTTATTGCATCTATTCAGAACTAGCTTTACCTCCTTCCATGAGTTCCTTTATGATATGCCTGACCGATACTTCGATACCATGAATGTCGTGCACCCTTGTAGACCCACCCACGACCGCCTCATGATTAAGGACTGGCACGGCGTCTGTGCTCTGGTTTGTCACTGCAGAGGCGCTAAACCCAAGAGGCTGGGCTCTGGCTCGCGGGCCAGCTCCCATATATGTCACCTCCCATGGCCCTTGGTGCCTTGTCCTCGCATGCGCTAATCGCAGCGGGCGAGCTAGGGCGCGCGACCTGGTGCCTCATCACCTCGGGAGTCGCGCACTGGTTGTCTTTCTTCAGGATTTTCTCATGAGAAGACTGGGCACGGCGTCGGTGCTCGGGTCTGTCCCTGCAGCGTCGACAAACCCAATGGCTGGGCTCTGTCTGGCGGGTCGGTCCCATTCACGTCACCTCCTGGGGTCGTTGGTGTTTGGCCTTCTCATGTGATAACCTCTGGAGATTCATTCGGCGGAGGTTGTCTAACCATCTTGCAGGGCCATCACAAGTATCAAGAATCAAATTAAGGCGCAACCCGCCTTGAGGTAGGGCCTCGTGAGTCCAGCGCTGGCTCACGAGTGCCTAGACACACCTCCTCCAGCCCTACCGTGCAAGCCACGTGTCAGGGCGGGGCTGTACATGCCCTGGGGGCTCCACTCAGAGGGAGACCCCACCCATGCACCAGTGGAAGCACCATGCTCCGTGCTGGCAGTCTACATGGTCGAGGAGCGGCTATTCCCGTGCACGTGCGGAAGCACTATGCTCCGCACTGGCGATAAACAACAGGGGGCGGCCCCATGGCCGCGTCAACCTCAGGGAGCTGCCAGGCTCGGTGTCCGGCCTCATCGCAACACTTTCCCCCGGGTGAGTTGCTTGTGGGGGCTGGGCACGGGGGGCTACGCTCAGGTCACGCCTAGCGTACGCCTCCCTGCCAGGTCCCTCGGAGCTGGTCGTCGCGTGCCCCTCCCGAGCGGGACCTCGGCGAGGAAAGGTATGGAGGTCTGTTCGTACATCAAGGGGGACTCCTGAGCATCGCGACTCATGAGCCTAACTGGTCACGTAGCCCCTCACTCCTTGGTCTCATCCTGGCAATCCAGACTACGCAACGACGGCTGAGGTACACGCGAGGCCATGCCCTGCCGACGCAGAACACTAAGACCTCCTCTCGCGTCTCCTTCTCGAGGGTTGTTTGCACGTCAAGGGGGACTCCTGAGCATCGTGACTCAGGAGCCTAACTGGTCACGTAGCCCCTCACTCCTTGGTCTCGTCCTGGCGATCCGGATGACCCAACGGCGGCGGAGGTATGCGCGGCGCCAGGCCCTGCCGACGCAGAACGCTAAAGCGAACGGGAAGGAAATCGCAAAATCCTAGCAAACTATTACAAGAAAAGTTGTTTTATAAAGGGGCACAACACATAAGTTTAACGCCTCCACGAGGCAAGGTGCGTGATATAGGAAATAAAACGGAGGGAAGCACCGTCGGCAAGCGTCTTCTTCAGCCTTGGACGTTTTCATCACCCTCAAGGGGTGCCACGTCGTCGATAACGTCGCCACCGCCTGTGCTGTCAGCCGTGGCCACAGGTTCGGCGACGGCGTCGGCTGTAGGCGCGGGGTCGACAGCAAGGAACTTTCGCAGTAGGGCCTCCACCCGGTCATTCACGGCTTCGGTGGTGGCGGTGCAGTGCTCCACGTCCACAGTCTCCCCCGCACCTTCCACAGTCTCCTCCGAGTCAGACCCCTCCTCCTCGTCGGACTCACCAGAATCCGCCGACACTTGGGAGCCCGGGGGCCCAGTGGGTGCCAGCGGAACGAGCATGCCCTCGTTGAAGACAGGCATAGCAGCGGCGATCTTCGCCCCATTCGGGCGGCGGTACGGCGGAAGATGAGTATCTGGCGGGCAGCCCTGGTCCTTCCCGACCAGGAGGCGCAGGGCCTTGTCCAGCTCCTCGTCACACAAGGCATCCAGGTGCAGGTAGAGGTTGCCTCCCTCGTCTATAAGCTTCCATAAGGGGCGCGAGCGTGCCTGGAGCGGAGCCAGGCACTGCGTCAGGAACTCCTTGACAATCATAGCCCCCGTCAGCTTCTCTGCCCTCAGGTCGTCAGGCTTCAGGTCGGCCACCATCCTCTCCATGATCTGCTTTGCTCGGTGATCCGTGAGCTTCATGTGATTCCATCCCTCGTGAGGCATTGGCATCCCAGACGGCGGCGCCAGCCGAGGGTAGGAGCTCTTGGCGTCCATGAAGATCTACTTGTTCCTGAAGTCGTCCATCTTCCCGGCTCGCGAGATTGTGTTGCTACCGTGTGCCACGACGAAGTTGGCGCACCCCGAGCACAGGCCCTCCTTGAGCCGGAGGTAGAAGAAATGGCGGAGCAGCGCCACGGACGGCATCACCCCCACGAACGCCTCGCAGTAAAAAGCAAAGATCGACAGGAGGAGGACGGAGTTGGGATGAAGATGGAGGGCGTGGAGATTGTAATGGCGAAGGACGTCATAGAAGAAGCCGGAGAAGGGGGGTACCAGCCCCGCGAAGACGCTGTGAAAGAAGAAGGGATAGAAGGTACTGCCCGAGGGTTCTGGCTTGGCGGAGCAGGCCCGAAGTGCTGTCTCTCCCCCCTCGTTGCTGCCGCCCGCCGTCATCAGAAGCGCGGCGGTGAGGTTCTTCTTTGAGACCGTGGGCGCACTTAAGGCAGGCTCGAACCACGAGGGTGAACGCACGCCCTTCTCCTTGTCGGTGGCCATTTGCTGCATGCTGGGGGAAGAGCTCCGGTGGATCTGGGATTCTCTGGGTGAGAAGGAGAAAGGAGATCTAGAGCAAGACGAAAGGAAGGCAATGAAAGCTCTGCAGCGGGCACCGGCCACTTTGTCAGCCAGGAACGGTTGCCGAAGCAATGTGGGAAAGCGAAGACGCCCACGTCCCATCAATCGCGACGCGTCGACCAAGGCCGCATGCGGTGTTGGGGCCCACGGCACTCCGCCCTTGCCCTTTGGCTTCGCCTCGAAGCCAAGTCCGAGCGCGCCTTGGGCCCGGGGGCTACTATCGGCGACCTAGGAATGGGGGTGCCCAGACTTGCCTGCCTGCGGCCCACGGCGTGGCTCAGTCGGCAGGCCCGGTACGGCCCAACTTCTGCAACGACAACTCAAGACCCTTGCGAGGGGCCGAGCCTCGCGAGGCGGACGACACCAAGACCTCCCTGGGGGGCGGCCTCACTAGGCTGGCTGCCAAGGAGCGGAGATATCAATGCAAGGTGCACCTCGCGAGGTTCACATGACGTGAGCCATGACGACCAAGGCCGGGCGGGCGCCAGCGGGCGTAGTGTACCAGTTTCATCTTTGGTGCCAAGGAGGCAAGCACAGGCGCAGGGTCGCGAGGAATCAACTAAAGGTTTCCATATCAGTGCAACGAGACCAAGACCGCCAGGACGGTAGGACGGAGGTCATCAGGGAGCCCACTGCAGCATCACCACCAGAGCCTTTTGCAGGCAAAGACTACTTTTGTCAGGATAACTTGTACTAGTTGTCTCCCTTTGAATTTGGCCGTTGTGGGATCCCTTCCCGCCTACATTTGGGAAGAGGACCAAGGCCACTATAAATAGGACTTATCCACCATCATAGGTGGGGAAGATCAATTCCACCCGAACCACCTCACCAGCTCATCGAGCTCAAGAACACCTCACTCTGGAGGTTGTTCATCCAGTGTGGTAGTTCATCCTCAGCCCCTCGAGGCAATCCACCACAAAGCTAGAGTAGGGTATTACACCGCAAGGTGGCCCGAACCAGGATAAACTGCCGTGTCGCTTGTCCCATAGGTTCGTCGAGCTTGGCCGTCGAATCATTGAGCAGGCAAGCTGGGAAGAGGGAGTTCTTCGTATGCACCCGAGAGTTCGAACCTCTCAAGGGTCTGCGGAACCCCGAATCTGACATATTTTGAGGTCGTCGAGTAAATTATGCCGTAGATCTTCGAGTGATTTAGAGTGTGAAATATTTGATGCGATTGATTTCTCTGCGGTTCCCGGATGTCACGGGATTCGAAATTTTGGAGAAGCGCATGGGACGGAGCATGGCGCAGTAAATGGAATGGGTAGACAGAGACGCCTCGATCTCCGTGCCACCTTTTTTTGCCACGTATCGAGCGAGCGCCTGTTGTAGGATGTGAAAGGATCGCTCGGGCCCATGGGTCAGCCACTCGGAAGTAGGCCCGTAAAAGGCGCTAAGGCCGATGCGATGCACAATACACCCCAATCGATCCCCTTTCTCTCTGCTTCTCCACCTTGCTTTTCTCTGCTCTCGACGCTTCCGCTCGGCCTACTCGCACTCCGCCGCCATGGTGAAGGAAAAGACCGCGGCCCTGGAGCACGCGAAGAAGGCGACATCGGCGGTGAAGGGCAAGAAGATGGCGAGAGGGTGGTCGTGGCGGTTGGGTCTGCCACCGGATTGGATCTAGGGGGACTGGATCCACTCCATCATCATGCAAGAGGACTTGGAGAAGCTCGCCGTCGATGGAATGATTGCTCACGGATCTTGGAGGCTGCTGGAGGGGGAATCCGAGCCCCAGCCGCACGAAGGTGAGCGCGTCCTCCTCACCACCCATGTCGATCGAGGTTTTTCCCTTCCCCCGCATCCGTTCTCTCGGGGTTTTCTGAACTTTTTCGGTGCTCAAATTCACCACTTCCCTCCCAACACAATCTCGTATCTTGCTGCCTTCATCTTGTTGTGTGAAAACTTCCTGGGGTGTCAACCACTCTGGGGCCTATTCAAACACATCTTCACTTCCCGTTCTCAGACCGTGAATAAGGCTAACCCGAGTGTTGAAAAGACGCACGTGATCCATATGCGCGGGGGGTTAGGGATTCAAACTAGGGGTAGAAGTACTTTTCCTCCCATGACCTTTCCCGAGTCAGTCAGAGGATGGCAGTCGACCTTGTTTTACTGCAAAGACATCCCAACTCCTGGGTAGTCGACCGGCCTCCCCCCTTTCACTATGGAGAGACCCCACCAGCCTTCCTCACTGATTGTAACCCCAGAAGAGAAAGGTGAGGTGTCCCTTTTAGTCGAAGCGGTCGTTAACTTACTCCGGGAGGGTGTGACCGGCATGGATCTGTTGGTGGTGTTCCTTAGTCGATGCATCTAGCCTCTCCAAGCTCCTGACCATCCAATGTGGATGTACTCGGGCCCTGTAGACACCGCTCGGATCCACCCAGAGGAGGTTGCCGAGGAGACGGTGGCTCAGTGGCTGCAGAGCATCACTCGGAACAAGGATAACCCCAGAGGTTCCAGGAGGATTCTGCCATTCGACGCCAATAATGAGCCAGAGGAGGACATGCTCAATTTACAGAGTGTTTTCTTCTTTCGATCTGCGATTGCTCTTGAATCCGACTGATACTTGTAACTTATGTCTTGTGGATTTTCACCAAGATGTACTCGATCCCAAACGGGGAGCAGCTCCAGGAGGGAGCGGAGAGCGATGCTGACAGTGCCAATTGGCAATATGCAGATGATAGTGAAGACGACAGCGAGGACTCCAGAAGTAGCGAGGAAGTCGACTCGCCGCCCCGCTCTGAACGGCGCTCCAAGCAGTCGCATGACCCTGCGGGGGAGGCGGCAAAGCAGTCGTGCCGAGTGCCAAAATTCCGAAGGGCACTCGGACCTCGACTCTAGAGCCATTGGAGAAGGCCACGAAGCAGGCTAAAGTAGCTCCGCTAAAGCCCCGGATGGTCCTGCCCAGGATCAAGGTGGTCGTGCCTGTTGCTTCTACGTGAGCGCTTCTTCTCTTTGTCTTTTGTTTCCATTGTGGACTTCTTCCCTTGCTTGGCCGAGTGAAACTTGGAACTTTCAGTACTGCTATCTCTGGGACCTCCATGGACATTGATGAGGAGAGAGGTGATGCGGAGACCACGAACGCGACCACTTCTCGGGCAGGTACGATTGCACATGCGTGCTTTTATTCTGCTGACTGTTTTGGTGAGCGACTGAAACCTTTCTGTCGAGTGTTTTGTAGCGCCAAAAAATGTTATCCAGCTTCCGGATGATGATGAAGAAGAAGAAGAAGTGCTTCAGAGGAATACAGGGAGGAGGGGTGGGACTTCGAGCAGGAACGTGTCCGCCAGCAAAGTGCCTCACTCGGCATCTAAGCCAGTCGTCCAACAACTTCGTGGTCCAGTTCGGACTACTGTCTCTTTTACTGATCCTTTGTCGACTGACCAACCTTCAGCGTCGGCTGCTCAGGCTCCTGCTCTGATTGCGCAACTTTAAACTTCAGCTCCACCGGCCACGTTGTCTATTCCAACATCTCCTCTATTTGTTACTCATCACGTCCCGGAGGACCAATCTAATGATGGACCGACTGAAGGTGGTGCATGACACCAGCAAGGCCGCCTATGATGCCAGCTCTGCCATCCAAACCAATGTCCGAGTATTTGGGATTGTAAGTTGATTTCTGACTGGCTTCCAGCTTGACCTTTGCTCTGTTAGGATATGCCACCTGAAAACTGCTACTTTATTATTCGTAAGATGTCGATCTGTTCCTTGCATCTGTACACCCATTGGGTGTTTCTTGTAGCTGTGTAACTCCTTTCACTCGAATTAAACAGGTCGTGTCAAGTGGGTTCTTTGTCCAGTGGGGGCACGCTGAGTGCACCCACTGGGTGTAGTCCCCGAGACCGGTGTTGACTGTTGGCAGTCGACGGTGGTCTTTAGAACAAATGTTTTTTTACTTGGCAGCTCGTACTTGGTCCTCAGCACGGTGGTCTTTAGTGGGGGCATGCTAAGTGCACCCACTGGGTGTAGTCCCTGAGACTGCTGTTGAATGTGTGATTCGGCAGCAGTCTTAGAACTCTTTTTGTTGTAGCCATCTGAACTTGCATTCTTTCCATTCAGAAGTAACTGATCTTTGTTTCTATCGACTGACTTGTCTTTTTGTTGAATGCAGAGAGCTTGTGAACTTGGGACCAAGTATGCTGACTTGGAGAAGAAGCAGATCCAACTCAATCTCGACCTGGAGTTAGCCAAGGAGAACTTGAAGAAAGCCCAGGATGAAGCAGCTGTCATGGGAGGTAACAGCTTGCTGACTACTCGCCCTGTCATTTTTTCCTTTCCATTTTTTGAATCGAGTGATTTCACTTGAACATATATGCGTAGTGAAAACCGTCAACTCCAAGCTCGTCTGAGGAATATTATTTCTTTAGACAAAATGAAATAGGCTCTGGAGCAGAAGGATCTTGATCTTGCCGCGGCGTAGAAGACGCCGCGTGAGAAGACCGAACTTGCTGAGAAGAAGCTGGCTTCAGTCGGAAAGTTGGAGGAGGAGAACGCCAACCTGAAAACTGCTATTGACGAGACGAAGAAAGAGGTTGTGCAACTGAAGGTGGAGAAGGTGGCTTTGGCTGACAAAGTCAATGTTCTCACTCGGAAGAGGGACGAACTAGAAACTTATCTGGGTGGTCTTGCCAAGAAGATGTTTCTCATGCTTGAAGGTATTTTCCCTCATCCGACTGGAGTGAACAATTTTCTCACAATGCTGCCACTAACTCACTGTTTTTCACTCCGTGCAGAACTCTGTCAGAATTTCAAAGAGGAAACTGGGCGGATCGTGACTGGACTGGATCCCATCAACTCCCCTATCAAGGATGAAACTGCCATGAACATGCTGCGGCTGGAATCCCGCCTCGCCAGCGTCTTGGACCACCTGGCCCGACTAAAAGTGGCGTTATCACGGATCGATAAGGAGCTCTAGCTAGAAGATGTGTTTCAGAATGATCTCGAGTCACTGATGACTCGACTCAATGACATCCCTGACCAAGTGTAGGCGTTGAAGAAGTCATCTGCTCGCTGCGGTGCTGATGTGGCTCTATCTCTGGTTCGTGTTCACTGTAAGGACGCCAAGGAAGAAAAGTTTAAAGCCCTTCAGGTGGGAAACACCAAGAAGCTTCAATTTCAGTCTTTCATGGAAACCTTCATCGACGCATCCACTCGCATCGCAGATGGCTACTTGGGCACTTTCGTCGAGCGAGCAAGTCCTCCTCCTGCTGAGTGAAAAACTTGATAACCCGATTTTATTTGCCTTGGAATGCTGAGTGATTTTGTACTCGTTAAAACTCCTTCGGGCCTGGCGTCCAAGTACTTCTGCTGGCGGTTCTGAAACTTGCTGGATTTATCTGAACTTGGTTGTTTTATTTGAATGCGGTTTCTTTGTCTCTTATTGCCTTCAGATTTTTGACTTAGGCGGATCTAGGATTGCAACTGAGTCCCTGAGTGAGAGGATAGCTCTTCACTCGGAATAGATGTTGTAATTGTGGTGCAGCTCAGAATGTAACCGGACGTTGTACTTATGACGCAGCTCAGAGTGCAACCAGGCGTTTTAGTTGTGGCATAGCTCGAAGTGCGACCAGACATTGTACTTGTGGTGCAGCTCGGGATGCACCTCTTTGAAACTTAGGCGAGTACGGGATCGCAGCTAAGCCTCCGAGTGAGAGTATTTGTAATGCCCACGATGCGACTATATCTCCCACGTGTCGAGGCATGACTTAGAGGCATAACCGCATTGTGGTTTTGTCGCAAGAAGGGTCATCTTCACACAATCCCATGTAATGAACAAGAATGGGATAAAGAGTTGGCTTACAATCGCCACTTCACACAATACATAAATATAATTCATACATCATCCAAAATACACACATAGACCGACTACGGTCAAGATCCAAATGAAAATAAGATAACCCCAAATGCTAGATCCCCGATCGTCCCAACTGGGCTCCACTACTGATCATCAGGAAAAGACACATAGTAACGACCACGTTCCTCATCGAACTCCCACTTGAGGTCGATCCCATCATCTGCACTGGCATCGTCGGCACCTGCAACTGTTTTGGTAGAATCTGTGAGTCACGAGGACTCAGCAATCTCACACACGCGAGATCAAGACTATTTAAGCTTATAGGAAAGGATGGTGTAATGAGGTGGAGCTGCAGCAGACACGAAGCATATCTGGTGGCTAACATACGCAAATGAGAGCGAGAAGAGAAGCAACGGAATGGTCGACATCTAGCAATGACCAAGAAGTGATCCTGAACTCCTACTTACGTCATTCATAACTCAAACCGTGTTCACTTCCCGGACTCCGTCGAGAAGAGACCATCACGGCTACACACACAGTTGATGTATTTTAATTGGGTCAAGTGACAAGTTCTCTACGACCGGACATTAACAAATTCCCATCTGCCTCATAACCGCAGGCACGGCTTTCGAAAGATATTACCCTGCAGGGGTGTCCAAACTTAGCCCATCATAAGCTCTCACGGTCAATGAAGGATAAACCTTCTCCCAGAAAGACCCGATCAGTCTCGGAATCCCGGTTTACAAGACATTTCGACAATGGTAAAACAAGACCAGCAAAGCCGCCCGAATGTGCTGACAAATCCCGATAGGAGCTGCACATATCTCGTTCTCAGGGCACACCGGATAAGCGAAGCGTACATGTACCAACATAACCCAAGTTGCCAAGGGACGGTCCCGCACGGTGCTCTAGTTTGGACCAGCACTCAGAGGAACACTGGACCGGGGGTTAAAATAAGATGACCCTCGGGCTCGCGAAAACCCGGGGGAAAAAGGTTTAGGTTGCAAATGGTAAAACCAAGGTTGGGCCTTGCTGGAGGAGTTTTATTCAAGGCGAACTGTCAAGGGGTCCCATAAATCACCCAACCGCGTAAGGAACGCAAACTCAAGGAACATAATACCGGTATGACAGAAACTAGGGCGGCAAGAGTGGAACAAAACACCAGGCATAAGGCCGAGCCTTCCACCCTTCACCAAAATATATAGATGCATTAATTAAATAAGAGATATTGTGATATCCCAACATATCCATGTTCCAACATGGAACAAACTTCAACTTCACCTGCAACTAGCACGCTATAAGAAGGGCTGAGCAAAAGCGGTAACTTAGCCAAACAACGGTTTGCTAGGAAAGGATGGTTAGAGGCTGACATGGCAATATGGGAGGCATGATATAGAAAGTGGTAGGTAGCGCAACATGGCAATAGAGCGAACAACTAGCAAAGCAAAGATAGAAGTGATTTCGAGGGTATGGTCATCTTGCCTGCAAGGTTCTCAGAGTTGTCGAAAGCTTGTTCCTTGTAAGCGTACTCAACAGGTTCCTCGTTCATGAACTCGTCTCCCAGCTCTACCCAACACAAGATCACAAGCAAAGGAACCACAATCAATCACGGGAAATGCACAAGCAACATGATGCAATACATGAATGATATGCAAGATATGATATGCGATGCATATGCGTGCTCCGGACGAAAAAATGATGAACAAGGCAGTAACTTGGCAAACCAAGCATGCCACTGGAAAGATGAGATGATTTCGGTTGAAATCGATATAAAGATCACCGGAAACGGATGCACGGTTTGCAAATGGCAAGCAAAACAAGAATGACACGAATCTGCGATTAACAGCATGATAGCACTTAGAATGCAACAAGTAACAATGCTACAGCACTCCAACGTAGCAACAAAGCATATGGAAGTAATCTACAGGAGATGCTTGACAAAAGATGAACACTGAGCTACAGCTAGGTCACAATATAACAGGCTCAAACAAGCATGGCAAAAGTGCAAAAGATAACAGGTTCACAGACATGGCAGAAAACAGCATCATGTAGCAATGTTCAGAGCACGAAATCAACATGCTACAGGAACTTAACATGGCAAAGAAAGGCATGGAAGTATTCTACTAAATGCATATGACAAAAGTCCCTTAATGACCATAAGCCAAAAAGGACCAGAAGATATGATGGCAACCATGTAAACATAGCAAGTTTCGTCAACAGGTTTCAGACTTAGCAGAAAACAGAGCATGGCAGAAACAATAATATGAAGGCATCTTGGTGAGCTTGATGCACTCACCACAAGGCAATGCATGACAAAACAAGCATACCTATGGCAAGATGGCAAGTTTATGAAGCTATCCATGGCAAGAGCATATACATAGCATGTATGGATCAACTACAATAAGCTTGGCAAAATTGAATAACACGTAAACAATCTGCCAGAAATATTTTATAGCAAAAGTAGAGCAAGATTGAGTCATGCTATGGCACTCCATAATTGCAAACAAGGGCAGGGATGGATCAATTACAACAATAGCTACACAACATCCTTACTGAAGATCACCAAAATATGCATGGATCTCTCTGTAGCAACAAGTTTACATGGCAACAAAATAACAGTAGACCAAGACCTAGAGAAATCACTAAGTCCCTGAAATCAGGAACATTACGGGGCCTAGTTTGCATGCTTGTGCTAGTCACCACAGAGATCACAAAAATACATGGCATACACCTCTGAAAAGATAGCATGGCATAAAACAAAACACATGTAGAGCTCATGCCCATAAGATGCACATATTAAATGATACAAAAATAACAAATCCTCAAGTTCTGCTAAGTAACAGCAGACAACAGCAACTTGCACCCTTGCACCAGAGATTTGGGCATCAAGATGGACTCTAATGAACATGGTGCAATGGAACAAAATGAAGAGCATCACGAGGCGAACATTTCGATATATTGCACGCGCGAAACGGAGCTATATGCAGAGAGGTATGCTGCTATGAACATCTGCACATATCATCAAAATCATATGACTTGGGAAAATATCGGGGGTTCTCGGGGTCAACCTCGCGACTTTGACCAGATCAGATCGGCTGAAGGAGCTCGGGCTCGTCGCCGGCCACGGGAGAGGAGAAGGAGATGGCGGGGCTCGGGGGAAGAGGAGGAAGGAGGACGGCGACGGCGGCGGGTCCTCGGGAGGCGCGGCCCCGGGCGCCGGCTGGCGACATCGGCAGCGGCGTTGGTGGCGGCGGCCGGCGAAGACGGTGACGGCGGCGATGGCGGCGGGGCCGGCCGGTGCGGCGGCGCGGCGAGGACGGCGAGGCGGCGGGGAGCCGCGGCGGCGCGGGAGGCGGGGAGGCGCCGGCTCGGGCTCGCGGGCCGGGAGGGCCTCCCGCGGGCTCGGGCGGGCCGGCGGCGGCTGGCGGCGGGGAGCGCCACATGGCGGATGCGGAGAGGCTGCGGGCGGCGGCGCGTTTGTCCGGCGGGGTACGGACGTGTTCGGCGGCGGCGGGGAAAATGCTAGGGTTTCATCTGCGATTTATTTCGGGAGGGGAGGCATATATATAGGTAGAGGGAGCTAGGAGAGTCCAAATGAGTGTGGTTTTCGCCCACATGATCGTGATCGAACGCCTAGAGCATGGAAGAGAGTTTGGTGGGTTTTGGGCTGTTTTTGAGGGGGGTTTTGCTGGAACACACAAATGGACTTTGCGGTTGCCCGGTTAACCGTTGGAGTACCAAACGACCTCCAAATGGAACGAAACTTGACCGGTGGTCTCCCGGTAGTATACCTAGGCCACTTGACAAGCCTCGGTCCATTCCGAGAACGTTTGACACCCGCTCACGAAAGAAAACAAGAAGGGTGCACCGGAGGAGGTGCGAGCGCCGGATTGCAAAACGGACAACGGGGAAAATGCTCGGATGCATGAGACGAACACGTATGCAAATGCAATGCACATGATGACATGATATGAGATGCATGACATGAACAAAATGCAAAACGAAAGACAAAACCCGACCACGAAGGGAATATCATAACACGTAGCCGAAAATGGCAAGAGTTGGAGTCACAAATATGGAAAGCTACATCCGGGGTGTTACAGTATTGCTCGTCACTCAGAGTATGTATTTGAAACTTAGGCGAATTAGATTCACGTCTAAGCCCCTGAGTGAGAGGATTGCTCTTCAGTCAGAGTGTGTTTTGAAACTTAGGCCAGTACGGGGTCGCGGCTAAGCCCCCGAGTGAGAGGATTGCTCTTCACTCGGAGTATGTATTGAAACTTAGGCAAATCGGGTTCGCGACTAAGCCCGTGAGTGAGAGGATTGCTCTTCACTCGGAGTGTGTTTCGAAACTTAGGTGAGTACGGGGTCGTGGCTAAGCCCCAGAGTGAGAGGATTGCTCTCGACTCGGAGTATGTATTGAAACTTAGGCGAATCAGGTTCGCGACTAAGCCCCCGAGTGAGAGGATCGCTCTTCACTCGGAGCGTGTTTTGAAACTTAGGCCCGTACGGGGTCGCGGCTAAGCCCCCGAGTGAGAGGATTTGCTCTTCACTCGGAGTATGTTTTGAAACTTAGGTGAGTACGGGTCACGGCTAAGACCCCGAGTGAGAGGATTGCTCTTCACTCGGAGTGTGTTTTGAAACTTAGGCAAATCGGGTTCGCGACTAAGCCACCACTGGGGTATTTGGACATACATGTTTATGCGGAACCAATCATTGGTATACTACGAAAATCATGTCTTTGATAAACAATCTGAAAAGTACTTCTTATTACATCTTGACAATCCGAGTGTTTTAGGTATAACGGCGGAGCAAATCCGTGTTCCAAGAGCGTGGTTCGTCTTGCTTCTTGGCTATATTGTAAAGATGATACGCCCCATTGTTGAGCACCTTGGTGATGATGAAGGGCCCTTCCCAAGCAGGGGCAAGCTTATGAAGCCTGTGCTGATGCACTCGGAGCACAAGGTCTCCTTCTTGAAATGCTCGACCTTTGACGTTTTGAGCGTGGAATCGACAAAGGTCTTGCTGATAAATGGTCGACCGGATCAAAGCCATCTCTCGTTCATCCTCCAGAAGGTCGACGTCATCTTGTCGTGCTTGCTCTGCTTCGGCCTCTGAGAAAAGTTCCACTCGAGGAGCATTGTGGAGTAAATCACTTGGAAGCGAAGCTTTAGCTCCGTACACCATGCAGAAAGGGGTTCGGCCAGTTGACCAGTTAGGAGTCGTCCTTAATCCCCATAGAACATACGGTAACTCAGTCACCCAAGCTCCAGCTGCATGCTTGAGGTCACGCATCAATCAAGGTTTCAACCCTTGGAGGATCCGACCATTTGCTCTTTCAGCTTGCCCATTCAACTGCGGGTGCACAACGGATGCGCAGTCAACCCGAGTGCCTTGGGAAGCATAGTATGCTCTGAACTCATCAGAATCAAAGTTTGATCCATTGTCCATAATAATGCTGTGCGGGACTCCGTAACGGAACACCAATTCTTCGATGAAGCTAATGGATGTTCTTGAGTCTAGATTCTTGATAGGTTTTGCTTCAATCCATTTAGTGAACTTGTCAACTGCCACGAGAAAATGGGTTAATCCACGTCTACCAGTTCTCAAGGGCCCAACCATGTCTAGTACCCACACAGCAAATGGCCAGACGAGTCGGATAGTCTTCAAAGCCGATGCAGGTTTGTGGGACATGTTCGAGTAAAATTGGCATCCTTCACATTTATCAATGATATCCTTCGCCATCTCATTTGCCCGTGGCCGGTAGAATCCTGCTCGGCATGCTTTAGCCACGATGGTCCGATAGGATGCATGGTAAACACAGGTCCCAGAGTGAATCTCGTTTAAGATTAGTCGACCTTCTTCCGGAGAGATACACCGCTGAGCCACGCCAGTGACGCCTTCTTTGAAGAGTTGCCCACTTATTACTGTGAAGGCCTTTGATCTGTGAACGATCTGACGAGCCTCATCTTCATCTTCCGGAAGCTCCTTCCTGATCAGGTATGCAATGTATGGTACTGTCCAATCGGGGGTTATTACCAAAACTTCCATGATCAGGTCGACCACCGCTGGCACTTCAACTTCAGTCGGTTTGGTCGAACTTATTGGTTGCGGGGGCTCTTCTGAAAAGGGATCTTCTTGAATTGACGGGGTGTGGAGATGCTCCAAGAACACATTACTGGGAATAGGCTTCCGAGTGGAACCTATCTTTGCCAGGTAATCGGCTGCTTGATTCTTGAGTCGGGGTATGTGGTGGAGCTCCAACCCTTCAAACTTCTTCTCTAATTTTCTCACTGCATTGCAGTAACCAGTCATGGCAGGGCTCCTGATATCCCACTCCTTCATTACCTAATTGACCACCAAATCTGAGTCGCCGGAAACCATCAGGTGACGGACACCGAGTGAGATGGCCATACACAACCCATACAGAAGTGCTTCATACTCAGCTTCATTGTTTGAGGAGTCGAAGTGAATCTGGAGGATGTAACTGAGCTTGTCGCCTCTTGGGGATACCAGGACCACTCCAGAGCCAGAACCATTAAACATCTTGGACCTATCAAAGAACATAGTCCAATGTTCCGAGTGAACCTGAGTCAGCTGCTGCTGCTCAATCCACTCGGCCAAGAAATCTGCTATTGCCCGAGATTTGATTTCCTTTTTTGCTTCGAGCTTGATATCCAAAGGAAGGGGTTCAATTGCCCACTTGGCCACTCGACCGATTGCATCTCGATTGTTCAAAATATCTGATAATGGAGCATCGCTGACGACTGTAACTGAGTGTTCTGCGAAGTAATGTGCAACTTTCTTCATGGTTAGATAAATTCCATAAAAAAGCTTCTGGTAATGCGGGTACCTTTGCTTGGATGGAGTCAAGGCTTCAGAAATATAAAACACTGGGTGTTGAACTTTTTAGGCTTTGCCATCTTCCTCCCGCTCAATTGTGAGCACTGTGCTGACAACCTGTCCAGTGGTTGCGATATACAACAATAGAGGCTCTTTGCTGAGTGGGGCAGGAAGCACCGGTGGGGTGGGAAGCAGGGTTTGAGCTCTAGAAACGCTACTTGAGCTTCATGAGTCCACTCGAACTTATCAGACTTTTTCATCAGTCGGTAAAGAGGCAATGACTTTTTACCGAGACGGGAAATGAATCGACTCAGTGCAGCGAAACAACCAGTAAGCTTCTGAACATCATGCATGCGCACAGGGCGCTTCATTCGGAGAATTGCTCCAATATTTTCCGGGTTTGCGTCGATCCCTCATTCGGAAACGAGAAAACCGAGTAACTTTCCCCCTAGTACTCCAAATGTGCATTTTGACGGATTGAGCTTGATATCATATCTTCTTAGCTTGGCAAATGTTTCAGCAAGGTCAGCCAATAGGTCGGAACCTTTGCGTGACTTGACCATGATATCATCCATGTATGCTTCCATGTTCCGACTGATTTGAGTGAGCAAGCACTTCTGAATCATGCACATGAACGTGGCACCAGCATTCTTGAGACCAAAGAGCATGGTAACATAGCAAAAGCACCCGAATGAGGTGATGAAGGCCGTTTTTATCTCATCAGGCCCATACAGTCAGATCTGATGGTTCCCGGAATACGCGTCCAAAAAGGACAAACGCTCACACCCCGCAGTCGAGTCAACGATCTAGTGGTCGATGCGGGGGAGAGGGAAGTGATCTTTCGGGCAGGCCAGATTGATATGCTTGAAGTCGATACACATACGTAGTGAATCATCTTTCCTGGGGACCATGACGACATTGGCGAACCACTCGGAGTGGTATATCTGACGGATGAACTCAGCTGACAAGAGCCGAGCCACTTCTTCGCCAATTGCCTTCCTCTTCTCCATGGCGGACCGACGGAGGTGTTCGTTGACGGGTTTTACTTTCCGGTCGACGCGCAAACGGTGCTTAGCCAGTCCCCTGGATACTCCCGGCATGTCTGATGGATTCCATGCGAAGATGTCCCAGTTCTCACGGAGGAACTGGATGAGCACTTCTTCCTATTTGGTGTCGAGTGTTGTTCAGATGTGGGTCGGAGCAGCATTAGGACCTTCTGGGTGAATATGGACAGGCTTTCTCTCCCCTGCCGACTGAAATACGGACTCCGAAGCAGGCTTCTTAGCTCGCAACAAATCACTCGTATCTACATTCTTCTTGTATTCTTCCATCTCTACTGCTGCCATCTGCTTGTCGACAATCTTTGAGCCCTTCTGGAGGCACTCTTCTGCTCTTTGCCGACTCCCTGTGACTGTGATCACGCCTCTGGATCGAGGCATCTTCAACTTGAGGTATACATAACATGGTCGAGCCATGAAACGAGTATATGCGGGTCTGCCCAGAATAGCATGGTAGGCACTGTGGAAATCCACCACCTCAAACGTCAACTTCTCCTTGTGGTAATTCTTGGAATCACGAAAAACTACATCAAGAGCAATCTGTCCGAGTGACTTTGCCTTTTTTCGGGGATGACACCATGAAACTGCATATTGCTCTCGCTGAGTTTAGACATTGGAATGCCCATCCCGTGGAGGGTCTCAGCGTACAAAATGTTCAAGCCACCGCCACCATCCATAAGGACCTTAGTCAGTCCGGTGCCCCCAACGACTGGGTCGACCACCAATGCTTGCCTCCTAGGGGTAGCAACGTGCGTTGGGTGATCGGACTGGTCGAATGTAATGGGAGTCTTCGACCACTTCAAGTACGTCGTAGTTGCCGGAGCAACCATGCTCACTTCTCTGTTGATAACCTTTAGTCGACTTTTGCTCTCAACGTCAGCAAAAATCACCAAAGTAGCATTTACATTGGGGTAACCATCATCTTCTTCTTTCTCTTCCTCCTTATCAGAGTCCTTTTCCAGGGGCTGACCCTCTCGGAACTGGTGAATCAGGAGTCGACACTTTCGAGTGGTATGTTTGGGCAGAATCAGGTTACCCTCTTCGTCTTTTTTCATGTGTATGTGACATGGAAAATCAAGGACGTCGTTGCCAGACTGATCTTTCACCTTTCTGGGCTCCCACGACCCCTTAGGCTTTCCTTTGAACATCCCTTGATTCAGAAATGCAACCTCGGCGGGAGCTGCAACTTGGCTTTACGTTTTTGCTTCCGGCCGGAATTTTCACCTCTAGTGTCCTGGACGATGGGTTTTCCCTTGCCACTGCGGAGTCGGTCTTCCACTTCGCCGTTAGCATACCGAGTGGCTATCTCCATCATTCGGGCTAGAGACATATCTCCAAACCGACCGAATTTCAGGTTGACCTCTCTGTACCGGATGCCCTCTTGAAGGCGCAAACTGCCTGGTGCTCTGACACATTTACTACAGTATGACAAAGGGTAGTCCATCTCAGGATGAAGTCTCTCAAAGTCTCATTCTGCTTCTAGACACAGTGCTGCAATTTAGTCAGCCCAGCAGGTTGCTTGCAGGTGCCCTCGAATGTTATGATAAACACTCGGGCTAACTCTTCCCAACATAAAATACTTCCAGGGGCTAACTGATTCAACCAAGCTCTGGCCAAACCCTCAAGCCTCAGGGGGAGGTGCTTCATGGCTACATCATCGTTGCGTCCACCAATCTGCACTGCCACTCGGTAATCCTCTAGCCATGTGTCGGGCTTCGACTCACCGGTGAACTTACTCACGCCCGTTGCCAATCTGAAGTTGGTAGGGATCTCAGCAGCTCGGATGGTTCTACTGAAACACTCGGGCACATAAACAAATACTCTGCTTCCACTCGGACGGTCTCTGTCTTGGCCTTCTCTATGTGCCCGGCCCCTGTCGACCAAACCTTGTACGAGGAGTGACCTCGCATCGAACCCAGGCTCTCTTGGGTCGACTAGAGCTCTCCACTCGTCACCATATGGGCGTCTGTCGTCATACCGCCGGGGCGCGTATGATCCGCCCCTCGGAGGGGGCATTGGCACTTGTCGGTGATCATCACAGGGATATCGATGATCATATTGCCCGTGGCCTCGACTCAGGTACTGATCCTCGCGATGACCACGATCGTCACGCCACGGAGGCGATCTCGGACTATGTGCGAACTGTGTCCACAACCACAGATCTGCTATGGATTCTGTTGCGCGATTGAGAAACAACTGAGTTTTGTTCACCCGCTGCTCGGAGCAGTGCTTGAATCTGAAGCAAACCTCTACATTGACTCTGCTATGCGTGCTGCAGCTGCAAGATTTTGGACCGGAGTGCGGTATACCTGAGATTCAGGCGGAAACAATTGTCGTCGCCGTCGACTGGATCCGGGGATCTCCTGATGGGCGCGTTCGTCGAGTGAATGTTGGAGATTCTCCAGGTGCGTGCGCGCAGCCAAGGTGGCCAGGCACACGGCCTCCAAGGCCCGAGCCTCGGAGGTCTCCCCCATGATGGGGGTCTGGAGCACCTCCATGTTGCGGCGATGCAGCTCTTCCCTCTGCTCCGATGTGAGGACTTGGGGATGATATTCGTCATGACCGTACGACAACCGTCACCATTCCCACCGCCGCGACGGAACCCAGGTGGGCTGCGATGAGAGTCGGCCATGAGGACTTCCGCCGCAGGGTCGCTGCTTCCGCACTCGAAAAGAGTGTCCGCGGAACCAGTCGACATATCGCCGCGACTTGAGGGGTGGTCGACTATCTAGCCACCGCATGCTTCACCCACCACTGGAGCCGTGATCGACCAGATCACTTGCGATGGTGAACAACACGGAGTGAAGATGCCGCGGGAGCCAACCGATACTGGGTCGACGGTTGCCGCAATAGGACGCCGCGAGCGCAAGCGCGAAAGTTCATCGCCCCACACACGAGGAGCATCTCAGCGTCAGGGGGGGCTTCTTGCAGCCAGGCGGACCTCGTGGCCTAGGGACTAACCACTGCCGTAAACCATGTTGATGGAGATCAAAGAAATTGCAACCTCACCGGAAGTCGCTAAGACGCCGGCCCCATGGTGGGCGCTAACTGTCATAGGAGTGAGTCTGACATTAAGAATAGGGGGTACGTAGGAGGAGGCAAGGCCCTATCTACGGTGAGGTTGTACACGCAAGTTTACGAGTTCAGGCCCCTCTCGGAGGAGGAAATAGCCCTACGTCTCGGTGCCTCGGAGGCTTGTCGACTGGATTATGCGTGAGAGTTATAGGGGGTGCAAACCCTTATGCCAGAGGAGGGGGTGACTTATATAGAGTGCACCAGGCCCCTCCAGCCCTCAGTTACGCAGGGTTCAATGTGAGTTAAGACAGGGACGTACTGATAACGCTCGCTATAAATGACTATTAATGATCTTTAAGACTACAGAGTGAACGCCTGACCATTGCCATACTAGGGTGACTGTTGCTCTTCTGTGCTCCAAGTGATTCTTTTGTACGTCGAGTGTAATGATTATGTCGAGTGGAATTGGGATATCCGAATAGAATATCTGGTCGGGTGGATTGCACTCCAAGGTGATTTCAGCCGGTACCTTGTGTTGGACTTTGAATGTCTTTGACTCTAGGACAGTGTCCTTGGATAGGGCGTCTAGGTCAGGCCTAAGACCCTACCCTAGGTACATGTCATCATCAGTCATCCCGTGAAGAACATCATGACCATGAGAAGACCGCTCAAGCTACTTCATATGGATCTTTTCGGTCCCAATGCCTACAAGAGTCTCGGTGGTAACACGTTCGATTTGGTCATTGTTGATGACTTTTCAAGATTAACGTGGGTGTTCTTTCTTGATGACAAATCACAGGTCCAAAAGATCTTCAAGAACTTTGCCAAGAAGGCCCAAAACCAATTTGAAGTGAAGATCAAGAAGGTTCGAAGTGATAATGGAATGGAGTTCAAGAACGCCAGTGTGGATATCTTTCTTGACGAAGAAGGGATTTCACATGAGTTCTCGGCTACGTACACACCACAACAAAATGGTGTTGTTGAGAGGAAGAGCCGGACACTTATCGAGATGTCAAAAATGATGCTTGATGAATACAAGACGCCGAGACACTTTTGGGTAGAAGCGGTTGGGACAGCTTGTCATGCCACGAATCGACTATATCTTCACAAGCTTCTCGGCAAAATGGCGTACGAGCTTCTCGGCAAAATTGCATACTTTCGAGTATTTGGCTCAAAGTTCTACATTCTTGATAAGCATCGTCACTGGAAATTTGCCTAAATCTCATGAAGGTTTCCTACTTGGTTACGGTTCAAACTCTCACCCGAAAGGTTGAAGAGACGGTAGATGTGAAGTTTGATGAATCTAACGGCTCGCAAGTAGAGCGATTTCCAATTGATGTAGGAGACAAAGATCCATCGTAAGCAATCCAAGATTTGTCCATTGGAAAAATTCGTCCAACGGAGGTGAAGGAGAGTACTTCGTCCATTCAAGTGGAAGCCTCAACCTCACATCGAGGTGAACCACAAGTTGACTTGGAGGCATCCACAAGTGGAACACGTCAAGACGAAGGAAATGAGGAAGCACAACAAGATGAACTACCTCGACCTCCTTCTCCACCCTCCACAAGCGAACGACAACACCCCCAACAATGAAGAAGTAGATGATGATGACGAGGATGTTCCACCCCAACTCAAGCAAAACCTCCCATGAGTTAGAGCAAGAGTATCAAGAGATCATTGTCGGCATCCTGGGAACAGGGTACCCAGACTTGCGTGCCTGCGGCCCAGGGCGTGGCTCAGCCAGCGGCCCGGTACGGCCCACCTTCAGTAGCAACCACTCAAGACCCTAGCGAGGCAGACGACACCAAGACCTCCTCGGCAATGGCCTCGCTAGGCTGGCTCCCGAGGAGCGGAGATATCTATCCAACGGGCACCTCGCGAGGTTCACGTGACGTGAGCCGTGACGACCAGGGTTAGGCGGGCGTCAGCGGGTGTAGTGTACCAGTTTCCTCTTTGGTGCTAAAGGGGCAAGCGCAGGCGAGGAGTCCCGAGGCGTCAGGCAAAGGTTTCCATATCAGTGCAATAAGACCAAGACCAGCAGGACGGCAAGATGGAGGTCATAGCGGAGCCCACGACGGCGTCACCACCAGAGCCTTTGGCAGGCGAAGACCACCTTTTGTCAAGATAGCTTGTACTAGTTGTCTCCATTCAAAATTGACCGTTGTGGGATCCATTCCCGCCTAACATTTGGGAAGAGGACCAGGGCCTCTATAAATAGGACTAGCCACCACCCTAGCAAGGGGGGATCATTCAAACCATCCTCGCACTCACAAATTCACCGAGCTCAAGAACACCTCTCCTTAGGAGGTTGTTCATCCCTTGTACTAGTTCATCCTCAGCCTACAAGGCAATCCACCACACCACACTGGAGTAGGGTATTACACCACAACGATGCCCCGAACCAGTATAACTCTCGTGTCTCTTGTTCTTTGGGTTCGACGAGCTAGGCCTTGAGATCGTTGCGAGAGCAAGCTAGGGAGAGAGAGATCTTCGTGCGCACCCCAATGTTCGAACCTCAAGGGTTTGCGGAAACCCGTAATCTGACATTTGGCACGCCAGGTAGGGGTGCGCTGAAGCCTTTCTTCCGTCGATCCAAGCTCCACCGCTCCACCGTGTCCATGGCTGACGCTTGCCGAGCCCGCGCTGAGCGCCGGACTGCCCTCGCCGCCCGCGTCGCTCAAACGGCGCGCGTTGGTGGACCTCCCCGCCGTCCTCCATCACCCGCTACCAACGCTGCCACCGGCCCGGCCGGGAATGAGCTGCAAGCTTAATCACTTCACCCTTCCGTGCGGCGGGATGGATGTACCGCCACCCCGTCCCTGACTCCGGCAGGTTCGTCATCCCACGCTCGTCGCGCGGCCACGGACGCCCAGGCCGCGCTGCTCATGGCACGCGAGCTCCTGCGTTATCGCCCGGTCGATGACCTCTCCGACGACTGGATGGACCGCATCGCCGAGCTTGTCAGCGCCGCCGGGGGCTCTCCTGCGCCGTCCCTCTAGCTACCTCGCCCACCTCCAGCTGCGAGCGACGTAGCCCACGGATCTCCTCCACCACCTCCGCATCAAGGCGCCGCCCTCGCACCAAGACGCGCAGCCCCGCGGCGCAACCCGCTGCGCAGGGCGCCCGCGCACGAAGAAGGAAGCTGCCAAGAAGTCCCTCGGCCGCAAGAAAACGCTCCTGTGCTCCCTAATCCACTGCATCAAGACCGCGTGCCGCCTATGGCTGTGGCGTGTGGATACCAGGATCAGCCTCCACCTCCGCGATGGGCTCCGATAACCACAGCAGGCTACCATGCCTTCACTCCCGAGCTGTGCAATGTCATCTGGCCTCGCAAGTTCAAGCCAGACTTGCCTCCGTGCTACGACGGCACCCCCGACCCTGCGGAGTCCCTGTAGCTCTACAAACTGAGCATCGAGGCAGCCAACAGAGACGAGAAGGTCATGGCGGATTAGTTCCCCATGGCCCTCAAAGATGGCACACGCTCGTGGCTTCTGAACCTTCCCATGGGATCGATCTCCTCCTGGGGCGAGATGCGCGAGCGTTTCATTGCCAACTTCCAGGGCACTCGCGACCGCCCGCCGGCCGCAGGCGACATGCAGCGCATCATGCAGCAGCCAGGGGAAACCTTGCAGAAGTACATCCAGCGCTTCAACAGCGTCCGCCTCAAGATCCCCAAGGTGACGGATGAAGCCATCATCTCCGCGTTCTCCGACAGCGTCCGTGATGTCAAGATGAAGGAGGAGCTTGCCATCCACGAGGAACTATGCACGGCCCTGGAGATGTTCAACATGGCGACCAAGTGCGCGAGGGCTGAGGATGGGCGCCTTTCCCTCCTCAAGCTCCCAGCTGCCGACCAGGAGGACAAGAAGGCCAAGATCAAGGACGTGAAGCGCAATGGGGCTGCCATGTTCGCGACAGAGCCGGAGATGAAGCGCGGCCGCGACCACCCCGAGTCATCCAAGGCCAACCGCCCATTCTGCACCTTCCACAACGTTCACAGCCACAACACCAGCGTCTGTCAGGAGCTCAGGGCCATCCGTGATGGGTGGTTTGGTCGACACCCCGAGCGCAACTACCGAGGCTACGGCTGAGGAGGAGGATGAAGTGGAGGACCCTGGGACGACCGCGGCCCTCACCAGGAGTGGCGCGACCGGCCTCGTGAGGACCGCTGGCAGGACCAGCCTCGCGAGGGCGCCTGGAGAGACCAACCTCGTGAGGACCGCCCTCAGGGCAATGCCGGCCACCCTCCGTTGCCACCTCGACCAAGAAGGAACGATGACCATCATTAGGACGAGGGGGCTGGGGGCTTCCAGGAGCCACGCGCCATCGCCTGTATCTTGGGTGGCGCTGAAGCCCCAGCCTCTAGCGTATATTCAAGCAGTTTGCTCGCAAGGTGAACACGGGCCTCCCCAGGCTTGAGGCCACGCGCCCGCTCAGGTGGTCCAAGTGCGCCATCACCTTCAGCTCATTAGACCAACTCAAGTGTGCGGCGACCGCCGGCGCCCTACCGATGCTCTGCTCACCTGTCATCAGCAATGTCCAAGTCACCAAGACCCTCATAGACGGCGGTGTAGGGCTCAACGGCCTGTCCGTCGAGACATTCAATAGCCTCCAAGTGCCATACGATCAGCTATAGCCTACCAAGCCTTTCTCAGGAGTAACCGACGGCTCCACCACCCCGATAGGGCAGGTCCGCATCCCTGTTACATTCGGTCAGCGTGACAACTACCGCATTGAGCTCATCGACTTCGACGTCGCCCACATCCGCCTGCTGTACAACGCCATCCTTGGGTATCCAGCCTTAGCCAAGTTTATGGCAGTAACCCACCATGGCTACAACGTTCTCAAGATGTCAGGGAGCGGCAGCATCATCACGGTTCCTTGTGAAGAAAGGGATGCGGTGTGTTCCCTTGAGCGCGCTTACCAAGCTGTAGTGGCCGAAGACCCCAACAATGATGGCACCCTGTACTCTCCTGAGGCCATCCCCAAGAAGAAGAAGCATCTACTCCACCAAGGGCCTCAGGAGAGCGGCGTTTCTAGCGGCACCACCTCAGGACCCGCGCCCGCAGCCGGGGCACCTCCCTCCCTCGCATAGGAAGGCGTGCCCGGCGCCCTCCTCAGGCTGGGCTCGGGGGCTCTCTTCAGGAGGGCCTCCGACTTAGCCAACGTTACGAGGGAGGCGCTCGGGCACCATGTGGAGGCGTGCTTCGCCGCACATTTCCCTCGAGAGGGCACAAGGCGTGGAGGGCCTAGTGCTCAGGAGTTCATCACCAAGGCGGCCCAGGAGCTTCAGGAGGCAAGGCCATACGCGGCGACCGCCGGCCACCACCCGGCGCAGGCCCCCATCCTGGCGAGCACGGCGGGCTACGCGTCTGCGTCGACATTCCAGGGCTCAACAGGGCCACATCCCAGGGACGTTTCTGGCCTTCGCGCGTTGGACGGTGCGAGGGTCCACCTCACAGCTATGTTCGCACGCCATTTGGCCTGCCGAACGCGGCTGTCACCTTCCAGCGCCACTTGCGGAGCATTCTGGCGGCTCAGGAGGCCAGGCATCACGCTGTCCTAGCGTAGATGGTGACAGTTCTTCAGGAGCCAGCTGGGCCTACGGAGCCTCCTAAGGCTCAGGACCCTGGCGGCTCGTGAGGAGCAGCTTCTCTAGCGCGCATCTTCAGCTACCCCAACACCACTCCAGCTACGATATCAAGTGACTCTTTCCAGTTCATTCAGTTGGGGGCACCCCTCGGGCAACATTATCCCCAAGTCGTATGGGCATGTTCCTGCGACGTGTATCCTTTTGCATCTTTAGCATTTCTGTTGGGAGCGCCTCTCGGGCTGCATTACCCCCAGGCCGCTGGGGTTCGTCCCAGTGGCATGTATCGTTCTTGCATCTATCTGAGATAACCTGCCTCATTGCCTGAGTCATTTCAGGATTACCACATGCTTACCTGTTGCCCCTCGCGGCCACCCTCGTTGCTAACCGGCCTCCTGCTCATCCCGCAACAGGGTCTACACATGCTGGCACGGTGGTTGTGCTCGGGTCCGTCCCCGCAATGCTGACAAGCCTGAGCGGTCGAGCTCTAGTCGCGGCACGCCCCGCACACGTCACCTCACCGGGCCCTCAGTGTCTTCATCTTCTTGCGGAACGACCAGCGGCAGACCAGCAGACACGGTTGAAGTTTGTACTCCTCCCTCGCGCTAACCTGCAGGAATCTCGAAAGGCCGACGATGGGCGGTGCCGCAGGCTCCTTCTTTTTTCACATAATTCTCTTGCGCGTTAAAGGGGGGCTCCTGAGCATCATGCCTCAGGAGCTCTTACTAACTCTCCAGCCCTCACCCCCTGGCCTTGACCACGGCATCGCGACCTGGCATACCAGCGGCGGCTGAGCTTGCTCGAGGGTCAGGACCCGAGGACGCATAGTACCTAGAAGAGCGTGAAAAGGGAGGGAGGCCAGCGCGAGCCTAACCCTGTCGTCTCACAACCGCTGACGCACGAATCGGACGCTGCACGCGGAAGCTTCCTCAGGCCCCATAAGATAAGTTGCACATTCAAATTAGGCCGGCACGAGACTTAGGATTTTCGGCTCCTGCAGCCTTGCTCCAGCAATGTTGCCTTCCTTTTCTACCTTTAGAAAGCCGCTTTCACGCCAAGGGGGACCTCTTGAGCATCGTGCCTCAGGAGCGCTTACCGGACCCTGGGCCACTCACCTCCTGGCCTTGACCACGGCATCGCGACCTGGCATACCAGCGATGGCTGAAGCCTGCCTGGGGACTGGGACCTGTCGGCGTAGGGCACTAAGCTGACACGAGGAAGAAAAGGGGGAACAATGCTGAAGCAAGACATGCGATCGCAAATTTCACAATAGGAGTAACATTTGATGCAAAAGCATTACAGACCCTTTACACATCCCATGGGGTCCACCTCGATACCTCACCGGGAACAAAAGAAGAAGGTTTCCAGGAGACATATCTACAGGCACCGCCGCCGACGCCATCATCAACAGTGGGCCACAGGGGCCGGCGCCAACCCCATCCAGATCAACGGCAACGAATAGCGGACGCCGCCGCCACGCTCCGGGCACGGCGAGAGCTAGGAGCACATAGCTGTCATCGCTCGTCTCCGGGGTCTCATAGGGCTCGGGAGAGTCGCTGGACTCCCAAGTGTCCTCACTGTTGTTGGAGGAGCTGTCGGCAGGGCCAAGGGCTGGCCCGGCATCAGCCGCCGCTCCGTCCTGGCGACCCCCTCCAGGGCAGCACTCCAGATGGCGACCCTCCTCATCGAAGACCTTGAAGGACATCGTGGAGGCACCGTCATACTCAAAGTGGATGGCGAGGGCCCAATCCACGCGGCAAGCGCGGGCGACCTCACCCCATCCGCGGCTCATGAAGGTCTTGCCCGGGGAGACGACCTCGACCTCTGCTCCCGTCGTCGGGGTGCCACAATCGGCGTGCCGCAGACACAGCTCAAGTGCCCCCCTCGGCGGCATCTCTTCAGCGAAGAACTGCGGGAACCTGATCCACGTCCACGGGGGCATTGCCGCCCACACCACACACTACAAAAAAATACACTTCCGTGATGATACGTCTTTATCACAGTACGTCGCGTTTTTTGTCATGCATGTACATCCATGACAATTTTATGACAGAATCAAGATAGTCATACCTGTGCTGTCGTAGAAGTGTTCCATGACATTACCAAAATTATCATCACGGAAGTGTCCACTTCCATAACGATAAATCGCGCGTCACAGAAGTGCTTTCGTCAAGGGTGACCGACACGTGGCATCCACCATAACGGAACGCCGTTAAGCTATCGGGTCCGGTTTTGGATCCGATAACCCGCTAACAACCTCGACCAATGGGGATTTTCCACGTGTAAAATCATCATTGGCTGGAGGAAACACGTGTCGGCTCACCGTTAGGACAAATGTCATCCACTCATTGGACCCAAAGCGCCTATGATACATCGACACGCGGCATGGCCCAACAGAGGCCCATTCCTGTGAAAAGGCTGGCCCATTTGACTTGGTCAAAAGGTGGCGGGCCGGCCCACGGAAAGCCTGTTAACGACATGTTCGCATATAGCCCATTTACAGCCCGCTAACCCAGGGCCCGTTACGACCTATCCGAATTAGGCCCAGTAGCGTCATCTGGGCCATCCAATATGATTCCAGCCCATTTTAAGTTCCGGCCATGTATCGCCCGTGACGTCTTTCGGCCCATATGAGGCCCTTTGTAACTCTTGGCCCATTAACGGCCCGTGGTGAAACTGGCCCGTAATGAATAGTGTATCACTTTATACCCATTAACGTCCCATTAATCCATTGGGCCGGTTGCAGCCCATGTTATCTTTCAGCCTTCTCAGGGCCCATTTATTCTTGGGCTCAATTCCAGCATTCGGTTACTTACGGCCCGTTACTGCCATTTTCTGCTTGTGGCCCAAATTCAGCCCGTGGTTATAGTCGGCCCATTTGTGGCCTGTTAATACGTTGGGCTGTTTTCATAGCGTCATCAAATACGGCCTATTAATGACGGCCCATTATGGTTGGCCCATGAACGGACGACTCCAACTCTAGCCCATTTACGGCCATAATGCGGTATGGTTTTTTCCCATGTTTGGCCAATTGATCGTATGGCCCGTATAAGGCCCATTGATGATACGGCCCGTAGAAGGCCCATTGTTCCTACGGCCCGTAGAAGGCCCATTGTTTCTATGGACCGTAGAAGGCCCATTGTTTGTACAGCCCGTAGGAGGCCCAGTGTCACTACAGTAAATATGTAGCCCGTGGCCTGTTAAAGGCGGGAAGCTACTATAGGTTTAGATCTGCTAATGGCCCAAGATGATTATAGGCCCACGTTTTGGCCCATATGAGTAATGGGTCGGCCTGAACACCGACTACACTGAGATCCACTGAACCTTCCTGTAAGTGCATCTAGTGCCCCTTAGTGATTTTGGTGTATTGAAGACTTATAGGTTAAGGGACTAATGCGTTTGTGAGTGTACACAGATCTATAAGTCTATGAGGAGTTTGATATTTATAGAGAAATTCGACCCCTAAAAATGAAGTTCTTCGACTGAAGACTTTGGATTTCTGAAGAATTTCTAAAGACTTTGAAAGTGAAGAAATTGGTGTGACCTTGAAGACTTGGTATTCATTTGAGGAACATGAAGCGTGAAGAATTTTGTTTTCGTAGTTTCATTTTCACTTTCTTGAGTCATAGGAAACACCATACTGTTAAAGGGGGTCGAGGAAATAATAAGGAAAAATTTCCATCTAATGCTCAACTCAAAATCCTACACCTACCAATCCCTTCGAGTGAAGCCATTGGAAATCTCATACAGTTCAGTCATATTCTTCAGTGACAGAGACGAAGTTCTTATGGTCTCTGAGGAATTTGTTCTGACTGAGGAGTTAGGAATTCGCCAGTGTGGATTGCCTACATAGTGAGGAACATGATAGCCCTGAGGAATTTGAACCTCAAATTTCCGACCGTTGTTGTGCTGCGCGCCAGCTGTCCCAAAATATCTTATCCACCTAACGGTCATATCATTGAAGGGCATTTATGTCTTATCATGTCGGGCTGCTCCCTAGGCTATAAATAGCCGCCCCCTACAACCACTAGCTGGTTGGCTGCTCCGAGAGAAACTGACACTTGTCAATTGAGAGCATCCCATCCTCTGAGGACTATGAGCGAAAATCATCAAGTGAGGAAAAACCCCAAACCCAAACACCTACAAACCCAAAGTGATTGAGCATCACTGAAGAGATTGATCCTGCGTGGATCCGATGCTTGTTACCATTGAAGACTGTGCTTCTTCCAGACGGTTAGGCGTCATGGTCTAGAGCATCCAAGAGGAAATTGTGGATCGCCGAGTGACCGAGTTTGTGAAGGTTTGGATGTCACTTGAAGACTTACCACGAGTGATTGGGCGAGGTCTGTGTGACCCTAGCTCAAGGGGAATACGGTGAGGACTAAGTGTCCTAGACTGCGTGTTCAGGACTGGGTGTCCTCAGGTTTAAATACCTAGCCGCCCTAACCAGACGTACTACTGAGACAGCAGTTGGAACTTGTCTACCAAATCATTGTCTTCACCAAGCCAACTGGTTCTATTTCCTCAACTCTTTCATTTCCTCATTACTATGTTGTGTGCTTGTCATATCTGTGTTTGAAGACTTTGACTGAAGACTTTCTCAATTTCCTCAGTTCAATTTCTTCAGTATGTTTGTCTTCATCCTGTGCTATCCTGTGTTTACGCTTTCTGTACTCTGTGTTCGTCTTCATTTCATCATGATGACCATGCCTATGTTCTGCTATGCTTACTCTTGAGTACTTATTCCGCTGCAAGTAGTTCTTCGCTAAGGAATTTCCTCACCCGCAACTTCCTCAGTGAGGAATTCATAAAAATCGCCTATTAACCCCCCTCTAGTCGATATAACGCACTTTCAATTGGTATCAGAGCAAGGTACTCCCTTGTTCTGTGTGATTTTGGTTTAACCGCCTGGAGTTTTAGTTATGTCGACCGCAGGTATGAAGAAAGTGACATGTCCCATCTTTGACGGTCATGATTATCCCAAGTGGAAGGCCATGATGAAAAAGCGCCTCATGGCGATGAACAGCGAACTGTGGACCATCACTGAGATTGGTCTTACCGATCTGTGCAAGACGGCGGAAATTGATGACATTCGCAAGCACACTCATCTCAACCTCACGGCGAAGGGCGTCATCTGCTCATGTCTGTCTCAAAATCAGTTCAGGAACGTCATGCATCTCGATCATGCGAAGCTTATCTGGGACCGTCTCTCTGATGTCTATGAAGGTCATCAAACCCGTCATGATCCTTGGTTTGAGGACTTCAACGAATTTCTCAAATCAATGACATTTGAACCAGAATCATCATCCTCCTCACCATGCCTTATGGCAGATGGTGAAAAGGTAACTGAAGGCTATCTGTCTGAATCTAGTGATGATGAATCTAATGATGAATTAGGACCAAGTTATGTCAAACTTGTTTCCCTTGCTGCTAAACAACAAAGAGCCTTGGAAAAGGTTCAAAACATGCTTAGTAAGAGCGATGATATGTTGGGTGAAGAAATGGACCAGTCAAAAGCTTTGGCTGAAAGTCTTCAGAGACTTCATACTAAGTATGACACCCTTCAAGATTAACATAACACTCTCTTGTCTGATCATGAGAAGCTTTCTTATGAATTTCTTCAAAGAAAGCAAGATCTTGAAAAGCTAAGAGTGAGTTATGAAGATCTTCAGAAAGAGCGCGATTCATTACTTGCTCAACAAATCAGCGCTGCTCAGGAATAATTTGTTCCTCCATGTTGGAAATGCATTGAACGTGAATCTGCTAATTCTTCACGTGAATGTTCAAATGCTTCTAATGCTACAAATTCCTCAACTGTCTCTACTATCATTAATTCCTCATCTGAGGACATTGCTAGTATCACTGACGATGCAGGGCTGAAGGAATTGTACATGACAGGCATGTACAAAAGCCTCAAAGGGTATCAGACTCTTTGTGATGTGCTTAAAAAGCAGATCCTCAACAGGAACCCTAGGAAAGAGGGTATTGCCTTTGAGAGGAAACTCAATGCTGATGGTACATACTGGAAGCCTGAGCAGTACCCCAAAACCTCATGGGTTGCTGCAAAGGGACCTCCAGTTGACCCATCTAATTTATCTGGCTTTACATGTGAATCTTCTCATTCTTCTGATGAGTCATTTGACTCCAACTATAAACTGTTCAAAAAATCAGAATGGTGAAGTATTTGCTAGATATGTTGGCACTAACTGCAGGAACGGTCCTCCTATGAAGAAAATCTGGGTTCCCAAAAGATGCCTTGAAAGTCTTCAGGTGAATGTCCTCATGACACCACCTGTGAAGAATAGGAACCCCAAATCAAAATCTTCATATGGACCAAATTCTTCATATGGATCCAAGTCCTCATACGGACCAAATTCCTCACATGGATCAAATTCCTCAAAAGGATCAAAGTCCTCATATGAACATTATCGTACTAACAACTCTATTTCGCAAGGAAGAGCCAAGGACTATGAATATGAGCATTATTCTTCTAATTATTATGTTCATAAGTCCTCGAAGAATTTCACTGCTTATTCATATGCTTACCCTAACTTCTCTTATGAGAAACGAAACGGATTGTCTGCTATGCCACCTTTCTCATATGGAGCTCGCAGAGTGATGAACTCTTTGCCACCCCTTCAGATTTGGGTGGTGAAGAAAAAGAACTAATCTCTTCTGCAGGGTCAGGTATCCAGAAGTACTTAAACGTCTGAAGAATTTGCCGGAGACCTGAAGTATGCCTGAAAGGACGCAGGCTAATCATGCAGAAATGAACTTTCATTTCTCACGTCCTCATACTGTTTTTAACTGTTGCATTGCTTGATGAAATTGTTCTGATGAATTATGATGTCATATTCTTCACTGATGAAGTATATGAAGTTCGTAAGCTGCACTAATTCATCTGCAGGATGATCAACCCAAAGCCACTAAGTGGGTCCTCGATAGTGGATGTACAAATCACATGACTGGTGACAAGAATCTATTGATTGATGCTCCCTTATCACCATCGCATCTGAAGCATATCATCTTCGCTGACAAAGGCAAAATTCAGGTATTGGGTCTAGGTAAGGTTGCGATCACAAAGGATCGACACATGGACAAAGTCATGCTTGTCGAGTCCTTAGGATACAATCTTATGTCTGTCTCAATGCTTTGTGATCTTGATATGGTAGTTGTCTTTGGCAAGTATCGTTGTGTTGTGGTTTTGGAAGCTGACAATTCCAAAGTCTTCGAAGGCTTTAGGAGAGGAGACTTGTATATTGTTGATTTCTCTACAGGACCGCAGCCAGCCGTGTGCCTACTTGCAAAAGCTTCAGAAGGGTGGCTATGGCATCGACGACTTGGTCATGCAGGCATGAGGAATTTGGACACGCTTGCGAAGAAGAAGCATGCCATTGGCATTGAGAATGGCAAATTCCTCAAGGATCACCTGTGTGGAGCTTGTGAAGCTGGAAAGATGACCAAGGCTAAGCCCCCAGCGAAGACTATCATGACCACTACTCGACCATTTGAATTGCTTCACATGGACCTCTTTGGTCCTAACCATTACTCAGCTGTCACAAATGACGCATCTCTCTATGGGCTTGTTATTGTTGATGATTACTCTCGCTACACATGGGTACACATTGTTACTTACAAACATGAAGTGCAGGAAGTCTTCAAACGATTTTCCTCGAGGGCTTCAACCAAATTTGGTGTGAAGATCAAGCACATTAGAAAGTGACTATGGAACTGAGTTCAAGAATTCTGGTCTTGATGACTATCATGATGAACTTGGTATTACTCATGAGTTATTTGCTCCTTACACTCCTCAGCAAAATGGCGTCGTGGAGCGCAAGAACAGAACTCTTGTTGAGATGGCTTGCACTATGCTTGATGAGTACAAGACGCCTCGTCACTTCTGGATTGAGGCAATTTATGAGGCGTGCCATATCATCAAAAGGGTATATCTTCACAAATTCTTCAAGAAGACTGCCTATGAACTCCTCACTGACAAGAAACCCAATGTGAGTTATTTCAAAGTCTTCGGTGCTAAATGTTGGATTAGAGATCCTCGCCACAATGCTAAATTTGCACCGAAAGCACATGAAGGTTTTATGCTTGGTTACGGAAAGGACTCGCACACCTACAGAGTCTTCAACACCGTTCCTCACAAGGTTGTTGAAACTGTAGATGTGCGGTTCGATGAAACTAATGGCTCACAAAGAGAGCACCTACCCTCTGTGATAGATGAACCAGCACCTAAGGAAACTATCAGGTTCAAGGCAACTGAGGATGTCATTCCTACCGAAGAATATGCTGAAGAATTCATTCCAGAACGTGAAGAACGTCGAGCTAATGCACCTGAAGAATTTGCTGAAGAAAATGGTGCTGAAGAAAATGCTGATCAAATTCCTCGACGACAACCTACTCATCCTCGCATTGCAAAAGAAGTGCATGTTGAGAAGATCATCGATGACATTGAAGCACCAGGTCCTCTCACACGCTCAAAAGCTTCACATTTATCTAACTTTTGTGGGCACTATGCTTTTGTCTCTATCTCAGAGCCCACTAAGGTAGATGAAGCATTTCTGGAGCCTGAGTGGATTCAGGCCATGCAAGAAGAATTACATCAATTCGAGCTCAACAACGTTTGGGAACTGGTCAATCGTCCAGATCCTCGCAAACACAATATCATTGGCACAAAGTGGATCTACCGCAATAAGCAAGATGAAAATGGCCTTGTGGTGAGGAATAAGGCACGACTAGTAGATCAAGGCTACACACAGGTTGAAGGAATTGATTTCGATGAAACTTTTGTACCTGTTGCTAAACTTGAAGCTATTCGCATATTACTTGCTTATGCTAACCATCATGATATCACTTTATATCAAATGGATGTGAAAAGTGCATTCCTCAATGGTAAGCTTGAGGAAGAAGTATATGTTGCTCAAGCCCCAGGTTTTGAAGATCCTAACCATCCTGACAAAGTCTTCAGACTAAATAAGGCCCTCTATGGCCTCAAGCAGGCCCCTCGGGTGTGGTATGATACTTTGAAGGAATTCCTCATGAAGACAGGCTTCAAACCCGGTTCAATCAAACCTACTCTTTTCACTAAATCATATGATGATGAATTGTTTGTATGCCAAATATATGTTGATGATATCATCTTTGGCTGTACTCACCAACGTTATAGTGATGAATTTGCCTATATGATGAGTGAAGAATATCAAATGTCTATGATGGGAGAGTTGAAAATCTTCTTAGGTCTTCAAATTCGTCAACAGAGAAATGGCATATTCATATCCCAGGAGAAATACCTCAAGGATGTACTGAGGAAATTCGGCATGCAAGATTGCAAAGGCGTCAAAATTCCGATGCCCACAAATGGCCATCTGTGCACTGATGAAAATGGTATTGACTTCGATCAAAAGGTATACCGCTCCATGATTGGTTCTTTATTGTATTTATGTGCATCTAGGCCAGATATTATGCTTAGTGTTTGCATGTGTGCCCAATTTCAAGCTACACCGAAGGAATCACACCATAAGGCTGTGAAGCATATTCTTCGATATCTAGCTCACACACCAACACTAGGATTATGGTACCCCAAGGGCTCGGCTTTTGATCTCGTTGGATATTCTGACTCTGACTATGCTGGTGATCGTGTGGATCGCAAGTCAACATCTGGTACATGTCATTTCCTCGGACGATCTTTGGTTTGTTGGTCCTTGAAGAAACAGAACTGCGTATCACTGTCTACTGCTGAAGCTGAGTACATTGCTGCTGGTTCTTGCTGTGCTCAATTGCTATGGATGAAGCAAACTCTCAAAGACTATGGCGTCAACGTGAAGAATGTACATCTCTTCTGTGACAATGAGAGTGCCATCAAGATTGCTCACAACCCAGTTCAGCACTCGAAGACAAAGCACATTCATCCTAACACTTATGCAAAATTGATGACTTAGATGTGCAACACATGAAGAAACATTTTTCTTCAATCAATGAAGAAAAACACTCTAAGTGTGAAGAAATTAATGAATAATTTGATTCTCAGAACCCTACAACAATTGTACGCGGTGTCTGAAATCATCATTCTTATACGGTGGGTCACGCCGCCACAAAAGTTGAAAATCTTCAATTTGAGTTTTTCCTCAATTTTGAAATTCATCAGTTGTTCATATTCTTCAACTTTGCAAAATCTTCACTGTTTTCGTCATTTTTCTTCATTGGCTATATATATATATATATAAGTTTATGTCCTCTACAGCATTCACTTATGGCTAATTCTTCAAGTTGGTTTTTCTGCTAAGTGAATGTGATCGGACCCTTCCCCCTCTATGCTATACTCAACCCAATCTATTCACAAATTCTTCATGTGCGTTCTATTTGAAACTCGTTCAAAATCTACACTGTGTCCTTGTCAGCTGAAGAATTTGCGAACGGAACTTTTAACTTATCTTATCCAAAAATTTCGGCTTTGCCGCTCCCCACGATATACTTATCTATTCACCCACGATCTAACACGATGTCCACTTCTCAGTACGTGGGTGACACATGTCATGCGGATGAGAAGGGTTAGGGGCACGTTCGTCCAATTTCTTCGGGCGAACCTTTTTCACCGTGGCTATAAATACCCCCTCTCCCCTTCCTCACTTTTTTACTCTGCTCGACCTCTCTCCCGCTCAAGCTTCTCAAACCCTAGCACCGCCGCTACATCATCATCGCCGGTGAGGAAGAGCTTCACTGCCTCGACCTCGTCGCCGCCGTACTCACGCCGGCCGCGGAAATCTTCACTCAGCCGCCGCCGTAGCCGTCTTCCTCCGCCAAGTTAGGGCGTGGAAGATCTGCACAAACGAGCTTCACTTCTCCACACCTCAGTTCGTCGTGTTCTTCGTTTAGGGTAATTAAAAGTTACTTTTACTGCCCACTTTGATTCAAATGTTCACTACAAAATCTTCAAAGGTGTTTTTCTTCAAATCCTCACACACTAAACACCTCACATGTCATCTGTTCTTGATTCGTTTCTCTAAGCATCATTTTTCTTCAAGATTCCTCAATTGTGTGGATCTTCGATCTATACAACTCTGGAACCTAAGACAAAGAACGCTTAGTGAAATTCTTCAAGACTCATCTAGTCAAATTCCTCAAACTTGTTCTTTTTGAAAAACCTTCTGAGAACACATATGACCTCTCCAAATTCCTCGCAACTATACTCTATTCACAGGTACTCATGTCCGCTGTTGAATCACTAGGTTCTCATCAACTTAACTCATTTGCAGCGTTCCTTGAAGAAAACTTGCATACTTCTTCAGAGAGTTCAATTGTTCAAATTCCTCAACTGAAGAAAATGGCTAGTGAAAAGAGGCCACAGAAAGGAGGAAAGAGGCCTGAGGTCAATACTGCCTTTGAAATCCCTGACGACATTTATGCTGGGTACTGCACACCCCCTGAGGAAGACAAAAATCAGCGCAAGGTGCGCATTCAGAGGATAGAAAGGAGATGGGCAAAAGAGTGGAGGGAGTACAAGTATGTGACTCCAAAATACATGAAGAAATTCGCTGTTACTCCTCCATGCTCAAGACCTCCATTGGCACCTGGCCAGGAGGCAGATCCCACTAGCATCAAGCGTGGTGAGGAATTTCCTGAAGAATGGGCCATGCGCCAGGCCAAGTTGGCCAAACAGGCTAAAGATGCAGTGAGGAAATTCAACGAAGATTCCACTGCTGCTGCTGCTGAGGCCTATGTAAGGCCGAAGAAATCCATGGCAAAGAAGCCTGCACACAAGCCAAGTGCCTCGTCTTCAATGCCCTCACATCCAATTTCCTCAGCCAAGCCCTCACGGCCAATTCCTCAAGCCACTCCTGCTCCTCCAAAGTCCTCAGCTGCTCCGACTAAATCCTCAGCACCTGTGCATCTTGCCAGGTGCCAAAGGACCACAGGCATCTCCATTGCCTTAGGAGCTTCAGCTAGTTCCTCAGCTGCACCAAATTCTTCAACAGGACCCTCTCTGTTGAAGACTAAGACCACTGCTGGACGAGGCTCTCGCCCAAGTCCTCAGAAGAAGCAGGTCGCCTTCCAAGTACCGTCTGAAGAAGACGAAGCTGATGATGAAGAACTTGCTGAGATCATCAGAGACGGGCAAGTCAGGGCCGCTAGAGCCAAGGGCACAGAAGTGCCACTGCTTTTGGATCCAAAGCTGATCCTCGACTATATTGATCTCTGGCACAAGGACCCAAACACTCCTATGCCTGATTTCAAGTTGACACCTGACCAAAGTCACATGCTGACCCATTTCATCAGTGAAGAAAAATGGAAATATGAGAAGGCCAGGCAGCTCAAGAAAGCACAGTACAAGAAGGAGAAGTTCCTGAAGAACAACGTTGTCTCTATGACAACTGATGAACTTGTAAAGCTCCAGTCTGAAATCAATGTCCTCAGCGATGATTTCAACGCTTACTATGCTGATTGGAAAGGAGCCAAGGTCAGGTTCGTCAATCTGACGAAGACACTCACTTCAAGTGTCGCTGCCCCTGTGCACATTGAAGTCACTCAGGCTGAAGCATCTGCTCAGCAAACTGAAGAACATGCCAGCATCGCTGATGAAAATCAGGGTGCTGAAGACAATGTGAGTTGCAAGGCTAATGACTGCATTCCAGCCACTGAAGAAATTCCCAGGGCACCCACTAGTGGTGCGCCTGAAGAAAATGAAGAGGTCAGGGCAACTGCATCAATTGTGCCTGAAGAAACTGCACCAAATTCCTCTGCTCCTCCTGCGCCTACTCCAACTCCAATTCTTCCATCTGCATCAGATGCGAAGAAGACCAAGGCTGCAAAGCGTGCAGCTGTGAAGAAAAGGAAAGCATCAGCTCCATCAGATTCTTCAGCACCAAAGAAAATGAAGTCTATGACCAGCTCTTTTGCTAATCCAATTGATGTTGTTCCAGTTTCCTCCATGCCATCAAAGGACCTTGTTCCTTTTGATGAAGAATATGTGATCCCTAGTGGATCTGATGAAGAAACTCCTTCTGCTGCTACGTCAGAGCAGATGGATGAAGAAATTGAAGTGGATGAAATCCCTTCAACCCCAGTTGTTTCCTCGCCGATGCCTCAGTTTACTGCTGAAGAGGCCGGCGTTGAAGAAATTGAAGATGAAGATGTGGACATTGGCTGTACCACACCTGTAATGAATGATGACTGTTGGGAAAGTCAGCACCCCAATTCTCCACTCTTCACTCCAGTGCAGCAAATTCCTCAGTCCCGAGTCACTACAGTTAAATTTGGATCTGATGAAGCTCATGAAGACATTCCAGCCGCTAGTGCTGAAGAAAATGAAAATGAAGAAATGAAGAACCAGGCTGACACTGAAGAGGAACTAGAAATTCCTCAGCCTGAAGAACCTGAGATTGCGATTCCTGAGGTTGTGATGCAACTCACTCACCCTCTGCCCAAGCCCAAGGATCCATTCTCCAGGAAGCAGAAATTCAAGACTGATGCCTTCTTCGGCGAGCATGTATTCTTCACTGATTACAACCCTTATGACTCTGCTCGCATAAGCAAGAGGCATTTCTGGACTGCCAGCCAGGCAAATTTCTATTCCTCAGTGCTGTTCGACAAAGACAAATTCTTCGATCATGAGCACATTCCTCACGTGGACATGGAATCCCTGCCGTGCTTCGAGCCAGTCCTTAGCGTTCTTCACGACGCTGGACTGTTAAATTTCTGCACTGACATCTGTGATTGGAATGAAGAACTTATTCTTCAATTCTATGCAACGCTGCACATCACCGAAAATTCAGAAGATGTGAATTCATGGGTGCTGGACTGTATGTCTGAAAATACTCACTACAAAGCACCAGCTGCTGAATTACTTCGTGCTTTGCCTCTCAGTCCTCCCCTTGAAGGTGCTTGTTGCGTCTACAATGAACCTGAGCTTACAGATCACTATATGCAAGTGCTGATGAAGCCTTTGAAGCCAGGTCAGACCTCAAGAACAAAATTCCTTGTGAAGGAATTGCTGTATGTGCCTCGGACTGTCTATCGCATTCTGACGAAGGCATTGAGTCCAATCAAGGGCCACGACTCGAATGAAGAAGAAGTCATTGGCATCATGAAGAATCTGCTTTTCAATATCATTCATGGCATTTCCATCAACTTCCATGATTTCTTCATGAGGACTCTGGCCAACGTCGCCATGTCACCGTTTGAGCTGAAGCCTTATGCACCTTGGATTATGAGATTCATCAGGACAAGGTCTTCACTCAACTATAAAGCTGATACACTGAACCATTGCAGCTACTTGCCCCCAATTGAAGTCCTCAAACGGACATTTTCCTCAGCTGATGAAAAGGGCAAGGCTACTGCAGTAATTGATGAAGGCATTCATCCATTGGATGGAAAATTTCGCAAGGCTGCATCCTACTCCACCAATGATGACTCTGCCACCCATGACTCTGCCGCCAATGCACCCAAGCAAAATCCTCAAGGCACAGCACCCAGGGTGATGACTGACCGTGAGCTTCTCCTCAGTCTTCACCAGAAGGTTGATCGAAATCATAAATGGGTCAAACGTTAGTTTGGTTCAATTCTTCACAACATGACTGCTACCCACAATGCAGTGAAGAAAAACCACTACTACCTTCATGAAATCCTCAACCGCACCTGGGCTGTTCTGTCTCAAGTCTACAGTGAAGAAGATCTGAAGACAATGGGTCTCAAGGACGATCTTGACTGGGTTGCACCTCCTCCAAAGAAGTACAAGAAGGTCAAGGTTCCTTCCTTGGTGGCTAGCTCCTATTCTTCATCACGTGACACTGATGAACATGAAGATTTGGACGACACTGTGGCAGGCCCTACATCAACAAACGACCCCAACAACGCTGACGCTCCTTCATCACCTTGATATTCTTCAGGGGCATTAGTCCTCATTTTCAACCCTTTTAGTCATTTGATGACAAAGGGGAGAAATTTGAGTTCGTCTTCAACCGGTCTATCTTATGGGCGTTTTTTTAAGTTGCAACTCTCGTTCTTTTGAAGACTTTGCTGGATCGAGTTGTAAACTTAAACTCTATGGTGACCTGATACTTTTGTTGTTTCTTCTTCATGCTTATTCCTTGTTAATATTATTGCACGCATGCTGAATTACATCAGTCACCAAATTTCATCATGCATTTCAAATTCTTCATATATTATGTCAAATGCGTGTATGAATTACAAGAAATAGGGGGAGATCTCCATGATTCAACTCTTCAAGTGTGCATTGCTTCAAAAGCAAATTCCTCACTATGCACATCTTCAGGGGGAGTTCTTCTATATCTTGCAACCAAATTCCTCAATATCAGTATTTACACTTCATATGTTTATCCCTGTTGAAAACTTAACCTATATTGTCATCAATCACCAAAAAGGGGGAGATTGTAAGTGCATCTAGTGCCCCTTAGTGATTTTGGTGTATTAAAGACTTATAGGTTAAGGGACTAATGCGTTTGTGAGTGTACACAGATCTATAAGTCTATGAGGAGTTTGATATTTACAGAGAAAGTCGACCCCTAAAAATGAAGTTCTTCGACTGAAGACTTTGGATTTCTGGACTTTCTGAAGACTTTGAAAGTGAAGAAATTGGTGTGACCATGAAGACTTGGTATTCATTTGAGGAACATGAGGCGTGAAGACTTTTGTTTTCGTAGTTTCATTTTCTCTTTCTTGAGTCATAGGAAACACCGTACTGATAAAGGGGGTCGAGGAAATACTAAGGAAAAATTTCCATGTGATGCTCAACTCAAAATCCTACACCTACCAATCCCTTCGAGTGAAGCCATTGGAAATCTCATACAGTTTAGTCATATTCTTCAGTGACAGAGACGAAGTTCTTCTGGTCTCTGAGGAATTTGTTCTGACTGAGGAGTTAGGAATTCGCCAGTGCGGATTGCCTACATAGTGAGGAACATGATAGCCCTGAGGAATTTGAACCTCAAATTTCCAACCGTTGCTGTGCTGCGCGCCAGCTGTCCCAAAATATCTTATCCACCTAACGGTCATATCATTGAAGGGCATTTATGTCTTATCATGTCGGGCTGCTCCCTAGGCTATAAATAGACGCCCCCTACAACCACTAGCTGGTTGGCTGCTCCGAGAGAAACTGACACTTGTCAATTGAGAGCATCCCATCCTCCGAGGACTTTGAGCAAAAATCATCAAGTGAGGTAAAACCCCAAACCCAAACACCTACAAACCCAAAGTGATTGAGCATCACTGAAGAGATTGATCCTGCGTGGATCCGACGCTTGTTACCTTTGAAGACTGTGCTTCTTCCAGACGGTTAGGCATCATGGTCTAGAGCATCCAAGAGGAAATTGTGGATCGCCGAGTGACCGAGTTTGTGAAGGTTTGGAAGTCACCTGAAGTGATTGGGCGAGGTCTGTGTGACCTTAGCTCAAGGGGAATACTGTGAGGACTAAGTGTCCTGGACTGCGTGTTCAGGACTGGGTGTCCGGGACTGTGTGTCCTCAGGTTTAAATACCTAGCCGCCCTAACCAGACGTACAACTGAGACAGCAGTTGGAACTGGTCTACCAAATCATTCTCTTCACCAAGCCAACTGGTTCTAATTCCTCAACTCTTTCATTTCCTCATTACTATGTTGTGTGCTTGTCATATCTGTGTTTGAAGACTTTGACTGAAGACTTTCTCAATTTCCTCAGTTCAATTTCTTCAGTCTATTTGTCTTCATCCTGTGATATCCTGTGTTTACGCTTTCTGTACTCTGTGTTTGTCTTCATTTCATCATGATGACCATGCCTATGTTCTGCTATGCTTACTCTTGAGTACTTATTCCGCTGCAAGTAGTTCTTCGCTAAGGAATTTCCTCACCCGCAACTTCCTCAGTGAAGAATTCATTAAAATTGCCTATTCACCCCCCCCTCTAGTCAATATAACGCACTTTCACTTCTGGCCTAAATTACAGCATACCGACCAAAGAATAAACCTAGACTATACAATAAAGAAATTACGGCATATTACATCCACTGGGAAACAAAGTTCGCTACCGGTGATAATAAAGTGCAACATGACCGCGGATTACATACACTGGGCATCAAAGGTCGCCACCAGTGCATATAAATGCGCCGACAAAAGAATATACAAAACTGAGAGCACTTCAGAAGGCACTAGACCTGGCAAGGTCAGGCCCCGCAAGCAGCCGAACAAGCTGATGAGACCTTAGTTATGTCAACGATAGATGCTTCATCCCTAGCTGTATGGCACCATAGTGCGCAAGGCAGTCCCCTGACATATTCATTACATCATTGACTTCAAGTCGGAGCTGAGCTGAAGCAAGCCTTTCCGCTTTAAGTTGAGACTGAAGAAGTCGAACTAATTGAGGCAGCGACTGCACAGAGGTTGTATCACACCTGCTGGTGAGTAGCTTCAACTCACTATCTTCATCAAGACAGGACCTTGGGGTCATCTCGCTGTCCTCAAGATGGTTTGGCTCACTATCTTTCCTAAAGTTCTACCTGCCATAAGAGACACAACTCTGAAAGAGAAACAAGGAGACACGTAACAGGTTTCACAATTATATAAGCAAATAAATGGATCTCTTCTGCATAAGGAACATGTTTTTACAACTACAATTTAAAACTGGTAGTTGTTGCAAACATCCAATCAGATGTAAACAGCAGTGGAGGAAATGGTGCCTTTCCAAATCTATACTAGAACAAAGTTTGAAGGCTTGAGAAGGATTAACTTACATTACATGTTAACACGGGTTGGACAAAGCCCTTCTCCATGTTGATGGAAGGATAATTCAATAAATTCCCCAAAGAAAATTCTTTATAAGCGTTGCCATTATTCTACATTTTGCAAAGAATAAATATATATCAAATAATATTGGAAGAAATAGAGGATAATGAAGCTCAGGTGCAGACTGATGATACATAATCAAATAGCAATTAATTAAGTACGGCGTTACAAGGCAAAAGATACTGACAAGAGGAATGCAGACATCAACGTGTGCAGTGGCATTGGCTTTATTCAACATTTTGGTAAGAGTAAATGTAGATATGATAATTTGGAGAATGTGGAGGGCAGGGCAGATAAGATGCAGAGTAATGCTAGACAATCAACTATCTCGCGATGCATGTATAGTAATACCACCACCGTCCGTTATTACTTCTGGCTCAAATGGATGTATCTAGCACTATTAAGTTCTAAATACATCCAATTGATCAACAATTAATTCGATACAGAGGGAGTACATGACAACAGGTACTTACATGAGCAATCCAAAACTTCATAACCATTGTGTTAATTCTACATTTATCTAAGAGTAAATATAGATCTTATAATTTAAGCAAAGGGAGGATAAAGAAGCGAACATTTACAGTGATGCTACATAATCAAACAGCAATGAGTGTAAGTATGCTGATAGAGGGCAAGCGGTACTGACAAGAGCAATGCAGAGCCCAGTATTGTCATGAGATCCTATGATCCTTTGAGCAAGGAGATTCATCTGAAATTAGTTTTCATACAAGAGAGAAGGTAAGGCACATGCAGAAATTTAGGAGTTCAAATTTTGAATTGATATCATAGACAGTACCTGACGCTGGGCTCTCAGCAGTTCTAATAGGGCTTTGGCCACTGGAGTAGGGGTAAAGCCTGTTACAGTTGGGCCTGTGTTTTCTATGGCTGCTAATCTGTCTGATTTAATAGGTATCACTACCTTTTCCAAATACCTAGTTTGTACTCCTTGAGGATCTGCACTCACCCTCTTCCTTTTGGACATCAATTACGAAAGAACAACATTTGACTGGAAAAACATAGTATGACGACACATGGAATAGGTACAGAAAATGGATAGGTATGGCATATACTCATATATGATGCTTAAATTAAGTAGATGGTGTAACAAAGTAGAAGTAATGCAAGAGGTCAGATGCAAAATATGTGCGACCAATACAACCTTGCCAAGTTAGAGCATGCACCTTGATGGGTGAATAAGATAGGCCATCCTCCACCATGCCAAGTTTGTTAGCCAGTGGATTGTTCCGCAATATTCCTCTCGTGCGCCCATTCTCATATTCATTTTGATAATGTTCAATACCTGACATGCATGAAAACATAAAAACAAGTGAGATTATCTTTGTAATGCAGAAGTGATTTTAATCCAACTTCCTCCCTGTAAACCCCTTTGTGCTATCTCTGCAATTCTTCCAAGAGGTGCCATGCATGCTGTAATTTGGTGTGTGCATTAATATAATGTGGCCTACTACTCAAAATATGAGAGCTCCAGAAGTGATGATACTTCGCAGATGACAGCTTCAACATATAGTAAAGAAGAACAAGTCAACCTGACCTGACAGATTCAAAATATACTAAGGGAGAATAACTCGACCTGACCAGTCGACCACAAGAGAAGAGGATCATCTTAAAGAAGAGCAGAAGAGCAAGCAGATTGAAGATATTACAAGTCTTTCTATACAATGCCGTTTGGCCACCCATGATGAACCAGAGCACACAGAGAAATACTATTCCTTCTGGTCTCTCCATATGTGGCTCACATGCATTTCGAAACTAAGGTAGGAACATTTAGCTGACCAATTAAACATCTCTCAGTTTTACTAATATCAGCATAATATCAGATTTGAATTTGTACAACTAAGCTTGTTTAGCTCGATGGGTGGAGCAGTGCTATTACGACATGAACCACGTAGGCTAGTCGTGGTCATCATAAAATGGGGAAACCGTAAGCATGATGAGTACAGTGTTGACCGTGGTAGTGGGATGGCAGATCTGAAGCTGCAAACCGCGCAAAGGGTAGTTAGGAACCGATGTTTGCTTTGAAATAACAACTAAGATTTGGTATGGACAAGAAAGTACAGTCGACAAGTGACAAATAAATGCAATTCTGCTGTCTCTCTATATGTCGTGACATGCACTTGGAAACTCAAGTGGGACCTTTAGCTAACCAATTAAATGTGTCTGTTAAATAATATCAGTATCATATCATAATCATATTTGAACAACTAAGCTTTGGAATTTTGAGTGTTGTGTTGTTTAGCTTGAAGGGTGGAGTAATGCTAGTACGACAGAAAGCACCTACGCAAATCATAGTAGAGTAGATAAAACGGGAAAACCCTAAGCATCAAGAGTAAAATCAGGAAAGTGGAACTAGCTGGACCAGTGGGTGGCGCACATGCTTTTGGAAACGAATATAGGAACATTAGGTGACCAATTAAACGTCTGTTTTAGTAATATGAGCATCATATCAGATTCGTATTTCAACACGTAAGCTTTGGAATTATGAGTGGCATGTTGTTTTGCTTGATGGGTTGAGGTCTAGAGGAGCAGTCCTAGCACGACACGAAGCAGTGGCGCACCTACGATGATGGTAGTGAATATAAAGGGGGAAACCATAAGCTTTACTAGTATAGTGAATGTGACATGGCGGATCTAAAGGTGCAAACCGGACAAAGCTACTTCGCAACCATTGTTTGCATTCAACTAGCCACTACGATTTTGTACGGACAAGAAAAGTATAGTAAACAATTTATGATCTATTTTCCGGGTGAGATCAATAACTTAAGCACATAAGGAAGAGTACCACCTCTCTTGCGACGCCGTGTAGGCCCCTGCTGATACGTTGAGGGTGTTGTGGGTGCGATGGCTGTAGGCGGCGGGGAAGAAGACTTTAGATGGCAGACGGCCAGGCGGGGGATAAATCATATTGCCATGGACGAGGCGGTCGTAGGAGCGGCAACGACAAGGTGGACGATGGCACCAATCAAGTGAGACGACGCGATGAAAGGATCTTGGTCCGGCGTCGTGGATGAGAGACGTCCATCTCTTGAAGTGGACGACGGGGTAGGGGTAGCGGCTCCGACAAGGTGGGGGATGGGGTGGCGGACAGAGGAGGCTGGCCGCAGTGGGGAGGTTGTCGTGGCGCCGACGGTGTATGAATGGGGAAATGGAGGGGGAGGGGGGATCTCAAACTTTGGGACGCGCTTGTCTGAAATGTGGGGAAGTTACAAACTTATCCCCCGTTTAAAATTTCGGACATCACGTTGGTTGGGGATAGGACGGTAATCTCGCATCTCCCAAATATTTGCCGGTAACGATTTCGGACGAGGAGATGGTGTTTTTCCGCCCACAGTTGGCACCCACGGTGTATGAAGGGGGCTGATAGGTAGGGCGGTTGTGTTACGTCTGAGGGAAGTTACACAGCTGCCCCTATTTAAAATATTAGCCTACATCGATTTTGGACAAGGAGAGTTTGTTTTGCCGCCCACCGTGGATGAATGGGGAAATGGAGGGAGAGACACATGTCTTTCGAATGAGCTTGAATCAAATGTGTTTTGCCGCCCACGTTTGGCGCCCACCGTGTCTGAATGGGCTCAGAGGCCGTCGTGTCACGTCTGATTGAAGTTACTAGTCTACCCCTATCGACAGCAGTGTAAATCCGGTCGATAAGGATGTGAAGTGTCAGGGGATAGATAGTAATTTCCATCTCGCAAACACTTGCTTCGGGCAGCCCACAAATGATAGTGGGTGTTTAGCCGCTTCGTTCAAAACTTGGGAGAATTAGCATTCATGTTTGCCCTGGGCCCTGGCAACTAAATCCAAATCCAATTTTTATTCGATTACAAATATCCACAGATAATTCTACGTTTTGTTATTTATTTCTTCAAAACCACAACAAAGATTTATTCCACCTTTATATATGATTATGATTTAGAAATCCCGTGATCTTCGGATTCAGTAGGTTAGATACACTTTGAGTCAAACAGTTATTTCATCCAATACAATATGCTCACATGAAAAATAGTTCACCTTATGTCAATCATACAAGTACTGAGGATTACCTCGCCTAAAAAATTCGGATCATTACAACACATGGACAACATAAGGGGTCTTACAACATAATCCATTCAGAGACATGACACAACATGCAAGTACAATAATCTAATGACAATTTCAACTGCTATCTAAAGAAGAACTGGGATTACCCTAGGCTTCAGATAGCAGAAGCAGTAGCACCTCCTCCGTCTTCAAATGCAACATTCTTACTTCCTCCAATTCTTGGGTTGCTTGCATAATGCATGCAGCTAATTGCATAATTTCCAGCTTCAAGATCGAGATTACCTCATTCATGGCAGCCACAACATCTCTTTCTGCCTCTAGTAGAGCCTCAAGAACTGGTTCGAATTGATCATCAATGGTTCATCTAAACTAATCAAAGAAGGGTGTGTGCATACACGACAATATATCTACTTCCCTCTATTTTTATGCTTGTTCGAGGTGCCAGCCCAAAAGAACAAATATTTTGCTTGATGGGGTTGGCAGCTCCATAATTAATAGAAGCATCAAATTAGTCATGAACTTGGGAAGATCAAGAACACACAAAAATGTAATGAACAGAGTCTCGGAGCAGTGATGTAATAGCTAGCGTCAGAAAATGTAGGGTAAAACGAACAAAAACCAGCGGAACCACATGCTAGTTTGCTGATGTGTAATTAAGCATAGAGAACATGAAGCAGTCTGATGGAACCAACAGGTGGCATCAGAACAACACCATTATCATAAATATAGCATGCAAGAAGTAAAATAGTAGGCAGTGATATCTAGGAAGTACAGTAATACTTAGGACAAAACTAAAGCATATTAACTATATGTGCACTGGTGTGTAATTTAGCACATGTAACATGTTCACTGCCTGAAGTATGGCCCTACAGGTGCAAGAAGAATAACGCATCTCATGAAAAACTGAATGAAGCCCTGAAGAAATTCAAAGGTGCAATGCTTATGCTAAGAAAGTGAATGTAGGCGCCGGCCGTTGCATAATAGTACCTGATTCTCGACGGCGTATTGGTATTGTTGGCATACTTGATAGCTAAGGATCGTCGATGGTGCTCATGTTGCGGTTGAGTTTGGGCCGGCTATCGCCATCGCTGAAGCGGCTCCGGTGCTACGGTTGCGGCGCCTGCCGACATACAAGAAAGCTCATCTGTGGTAAGTGAACAATTGCACGATAAAGAGAAAAACCGAAGGAGCACAAATCGAACTAACCTGATGAGGCTGTGGCGTCGGTAAAGCAGGGCCGGTGGAGTTGAATATGGCATCCGTGGAGCGGGTCCGGTGTAGTGGACGAAGGCTTCGGCGGGCATATTGTACAGTGTTTTCGGTGAGGCGGATCTGTTGCGGCAGCCGAGGGCTTGTATGAAGGGCCAGCGAAGAGACGGACGAGGGAGTCAGTGAAGGGCCTACACTGCAGTAGACGAGGGCGTCGGTTAAGCAGATCCGGTGCGGTGGACCATGATGGCGGTCAAGGAGATCTGGAGCGGTGGACAAGCCAGTCACTGAAGCGGCTCCGGTGAAGTGGTGAGTTGGCAGTTGGGGGTTCCAAGGTGCGGAAGGTACATCCGTCGGGGTGTGAGGTCCACCGCTGCGGCAGAGGACTAGATTCGGCGGCTTGCCGTGGTTGGGGGGTCGGGGAGGGGAAGGGGAGGGGCTCTGGGGAAGAATGTTGGGGGCAAAAGAGGGGAAAACAATGGAGTTACCAAAGCAGCCCTTTTCCCTTCATGTGGCAGGGGTAAAACAGGAATATCGCAGGGCTAAACTTTCGGGCGCGAGATATTTCGATGTGAGCGGGAAGTTTGAAAGCTTCTGGCACCTGAAATTATATTCTGCTCTTGTACGGCCAACTATGATATCATGGCCGAGAATTTGTTTGTTTTGCACGCCAAAAAAGTGCAAGTTTTGAAAATCAATGTCTCCAGCTCGAAACTTAGATTGTCCATTCAATTCAAATATGGGTCATTGAGCTACTACAAGCAAATACCATCATACGGTCCAATTCAAATGAAATTCCAAATGTGTTTATCCTAAATATGATGACAAAAGCAAAAATGTGTATGTGTATGAATAAAGTGGATGATTATAAAGTTTGAACATGCCCGTATGTGTATATCTCTAGGTTTGATATATGAATTTGAAATCACGAAATCCCGACTTAAAAAATGTACCTCCATTTAAATGAATTACAAAAGCTAATGATGGAGTCGAATTCCAAAATTCCAATCTTAGGTTTGTAATTCTGGTACATCAAGGTATATCACGCATGTTCAAAAGTATCGTTATCTCATAGTCCAAACTGTGAAACAAATTGATCAAGCATGAGTGCACACACTATTGACCATGTATATCTCAATGACGCTAAAGTCCCTCAAATATAGGCACCTCACTCTTTATCTGAAGCCAACCCCCCCCCCCCTCGTCGCCCACCCCCACCCCCCCCCCCCCCCACACACAGAGAGAAGTCGTTCTCTCCCCCCAAACACCAACACACGAGCACATTAACACCCCTCTCTCTTTTAAAGTCCGGACCCCAATATAGGTCTCTATCACTTTGTCTCTTGGGCATGCACACATCCATTCCCCAACTCTCTAGCTAGGTCTCCCGCCATCTCTCTTTCCCAAGCACACGCACTATGTAGAGTGTATCTTTCCCATACACACAAAAGGCCGCCCCCAAACTTCTATCTCCCTAGTTATGTGGTTCTCGCACACTCACCTCACACACCACCCCCACTGCAAAACAAGCACCCTTTGTCTCCTTGTGCACCACTCTCCTCTTTCTATCTCTCCCACATGCGGACCCACCCTAGCTCCTCCCTGTATACATATATGTCGTGACTCTTTCCATAGCTCCCTAATGTATCATCGTTCTCGATCTCCCACATTGTTCTCTACACCATCTCTTCTAGATCTCTCATGAAGTCCCTATCACACACACGATGACTCGCTTCCCTTGTGTCTCCGTACATAGGCCAATTTCAAATAACATCAACATTGTCTCCCTATCTATACGCCATTTATGGACACAAACTCCCCCTTTCTCGCCCCCTCTCTTCCTCTCTCTCTCTATCTCTCCGTCACTAGCTCTCTCTCTCTCTCTCGCTCGCTCTCACACCCCTCTCCCACACACACTCGATGTCTCTTCGAAATAGTCTGCTCCCCCCGCCCGCACCCATGCTATCCCGCTACTACACATGACACACCATTCCCCCTTCCCTTATACTAGGTTTACATCATTAGTGGCTCTCTACTCCACATACGTACACACACTCCCTCTCACACACAAATGTGCGCACAAACACACACAAGCACACACAAACACCCATTAATCTGGATCCTCATCTCTCCCCATGTCCTCATGTGTATCTCACACACTCACTCTCTAATTATGTATATGTGTCTCCACGTTACACAACACAAAGCCCCATGTACATGTCTCTCTCTATCCTCCACACACATAGACACAAAGAATCTGTTATCATTGCCTTAGTCTCTAGACATATCACACACGCACACTGTCTCTCTCTCGCAAACACGCTCAACAAGGGTTTCCCCGTGAATAACTTACCGTCTATTCATCAACAGTCGTGGCAGTATGGCGAACCCGAGACGTGAAAAAGAATAAATCTACATGTGCTTAGACCACCTAGTATTACTACTAGGACTAGAGCAAGCCAAAAAGCGCGCCGCCGTCACCCCCTCCTTATCGGCAACGGGAAAACCTTTGTTTTACACAGTCAAGAAGTCATTGTGCTAAGGCCTCACATGCTGAGGCGTTGACTAGAATGTAGATGCTAGTTTACGGAAACAAGTATCGATAACACTTTTGTATCTCCATACTTATATTTCTTCTCTGATAAAAAACCGAGTTGGCGATGATGGTACGCGTGCCATCTTGCAATATAGACCGTCCGATCTTTATCTGACTGGTGGAAATTACACTAAAAGATACCCACACCCCTCTCCCCATTTGCAGACATGGCCTTCCCTCGTTCATCCTTATCTCCAACAACCTCATTGTTGAGCAATTAAGAAAGGAAGCCTCTGGAACAAACTGGCCTAGTGGCCGCTGCCGGCATCGTCAATCCCCATGCCTCCGCTTAGTCCGACCACCAATCACCACCATGCCCCACTCCTCTTCACCTTATCTCCTATTTCTCAAGATAACATTAGTTTTTACAAATGGGATTACTCCCGCATGGGTCAATCACAATGAGTTTTTTATAAAAAATGCATCTTGATGTTTCGTGCAATGCACGGATCTTGCTAGTACTCCTACAGAACACTAAGTTGGTGATGATGGTGTGTCTGCCATCCGTCGTCTGTGACCATTAGATCTACATCTAACGACTGTGAGGTAAGTTGTTGCCTTTTCTCACCAACATCCCACTTGTCTAACAATTTGCAGAAAAACCCATAATTAGTATCTTAAAACCAACCACATCCCTCCCTGACCTCACCAAAACAGCCCAAGGAATATATTCTAATTGAAACATAATATATCTCTAGTGATATATGTATATCAAAATTAGAGTGTTTTGTATCAAGTTTGTGAATAAGTATTATTCTAATTATGATTCGTTGCAACGCACATGAACATTGCTAGTATTTCCAACCATGCAATTTTTTCCGTAGTATTCCATAGTTTCGAGTTTTCCATCAAGATATTAGTCACTCATGGTTGATATTTACTTTCAATCATGTACACATATGCACTATGTAACTAGCCTTGCTTATTGGGTTCCAAAGCTTAACTTTCACTCCTACTTACAATATGTCGAGTATTTAACAAAAAACTACCACTTTCAACCAGCCCTAGGAAGAATTTATTGTACAAAAAATAGCAAAAACATACCCAAAATTTCTTAATCCACGCCAAAAACTACTACCTAGTACGTACCGATTAGGTTAGTTTAGACCCATTTATGACAGGGTTGGCCCACACGTCTGTGCTGACGAGGCATCTTAAACCAACACATTTTGTTTGACCGTTGACACGAGGGACACACATCAGACCTTCTATCCTGTTATTCCCCCTCAAATCATTATTTTTCCTGAACATTACTTCAAACAGTACTAATGCATGTTCGTCGGTGGCGCCGGTGATGAGCGAGTTGGCCGCCGCTCCGTCGGACGGGCCAGACGCCGCGCTGGCCTCCGCACGAGTTGGCAGGCTGGCTCGAGCGTGACTCATGAGCAAGCAAGCCGTCGTGCTGGCCTTCGCTCGAGCCAGATGGCTGTCCTCAGCGCAGCGCGCGCGAGCAAGCCGTCGCGTGCCGTGCCAATCTAGCTAGCAAACCTTGCAGACAAGCAGCTGGGCAACTATCTTGTCCAGCTAGCGGCCGCGAGTGCCGGACGGAGCTGGCATCCAGGCTGCCGCAAGATGGGCTCCGGACGGCCGGTGGTTTTGACCTCGCCTTCTGCCGGCGGCGGTAGCTGCGTCCCATGGCCGAGGATGACTAGGTGGATGGGTCGGAGGTAGGAGGTCACTCGGGGATTTTTATGCAGACTGGCATGTAGGTCCCACAAGTCATAATGCCCGGTCGAATAGAAGGCGTTGACTTAATGGGCGACATGGGCCCTTTTTGGATACTCTAAGTCAGAGGTTAGATTCTAACCCTGAACTAACTCAAGTGGTGTTTGGATGGCAGGGTTAGATTGACAACAAATGTATCCAAACAGGGCCATGGGTTGAAACGTGCCTATAACGGCACTTTGTAGAGTAGTCATTTCTTGGTAGGGCTGGTTGGTAAGAGCATGTACAATGGTTGATAAGGTAGTCTTATCTTAAGTCTGCCACGTATGCAAGTGGTAGTAGTTTCTTGGCATTATTAGTGGTTTCTTCCATTATTAGGGGTTTCTTGTAAGGAACTGTTGGGGAACGTAGTAATTTCAAAAAAAATCCTACGCACACGCAAGATTATCGTGATGCATAGCAACGAGAGGGGAGAGTGTTGTCCACGTACCCTCGTAGACCGAAAGCGGAAGCGTTTAACACAACGCGGTTGATGTAGTCGTACGTCTTCACGATCCGACCGATCAAGTACCGAACGCACGGCACCTCCGAGTTCAGCACACGTTCATCTCGATGACGTCCCTCGAACTCCGATCCAGCCGAGTGTTGAGGGAGAGTTTCGTCAGCACGACGGTGTGGTGACAATGATGATGTTCTACCGACGCAGGGCTTCGCCTCAGCACCGCTACGATATTATCGAGGTGTAATATGGTGGAGGGGGCACCGCACACGGCTAAGAGATCAATGATCAATTGTGTGTTTAGAGGTGCCCCCTGCCCCCGTATATAAAGGAGAAAGGGGGGGTTCGGCCGGCCAAGGGGAGAGGCGCGCCAGGAGGAGTCCTACTCCTACCGGGAGTAGGACTCCCCCCTTTTCCATGCTGGACTAGGAGAGAGAGGGGGAAGAGGTGGAGGGGAGAAAGGAAAGGGGGGCGCCGCCCCCCTCTCCTTGTCCTATTCGGACTAGGGGGAGGGGCGTGCGGCCCTGCCCTGGCCTGCTCTCCTCTCTCCCACCTAGGCCCACTAAGGCCCATTAAGTTACCGGGGGGTTCCGGTATCCTCCCGGTACTATGGAAAAATCCCGATTTCACCCGGAACACTTCCGATATCCAAACATAGGCTTCCAATATATCAATATTTATGTCTCAACCATTTCGAGACTCCTCGTTATGTCCGTGATCACATCCGGGACTCCGAACAACATTCGGTACATCAAAACATATAAACTCATAATATAACTATCATCGTAACGTTAAGCGTGCGGACCCTACGGGTTCGAGAACTATGTAGACATGACCGAGACACCTCTCCGGTCAATAACCAATAGCGGAACTTGGATGCTCATATTGGTTCCCACATATTCTACGAAGATCTTTATCGGTCAGACCGCATAACAACATACGTTATTCCCTTTGTCATCGGTATGTTACTTGCCCAAGATTCGATCGTCGGTATCTCGATACCTAGTTCAATCTTGTTACCGGCAAGTCTCTTTACTCATTCCGTAATACATCATCCCGCAACTAACTCATTAGTCACAATGCTTGCAAGGCTTATAGTGATGTGTATTACTGAGTGGGCCCAGAGATACCTCTCCGACAATCGGAGTGACAAATCCTAATCTCAAAATACGCCAACCCAACAAATACCTTTGGAGACACCTGTAGAGCACCTTTATAATCACCCAGTTACGTTGTGACGTTTGGTAGCACACAAACTGTTCCTCCGGTAAACGGGAGTTGCATAATCTCATAGTCATAGGAACATGTATAAGTCATGAAGAAAGCAATAGCAACATACTAAACGATCGAGTGCTATGCTAACGGAATGGGTCAAGTCAATCACATCATTCTCCTAATGATGTGATCCCGTTAATCAAATGACAACTCATGTCTATGGCTAGGAAACATAACCATCTTTGATCAACGAGCTAGTCAAGTAGAGGCATACTAGTGACACTCTGTTTGTCTATGTATTCACACATGTATTATGTTTCCGGTTAATACAATTCTAGCATGAATAATAAACATTTATCATGATATAAGGAAATAAATAATAATTTTATTATTGCCTCTAGGGCATATTTCCTTCAGTCTCCCACTTGCACTAGAGTCAATAATCTAGATTACATAGTAATGATTCTTACACCCATGGAGTCTTGGTGCTGATCATGTTTTTCTCGTGGAAGAGGCTTAGTCAACGGGTCTGCAACATTCAGATCCGTATGTATCTTGCAAATTTCTATGTCTCCCACCTGGACTAAATCCCGGATGGAATTGAAGCGTCTTTTGATGTGCTAGGTTCTTTTGTGAAATCTAGATTCCTTTGCTAAGGCAATTGCACCAGTATTGTCACAAAAGATTTTCATTGGACCCGATGCACTAGGTATGACACCTAGATCGGATATGAACTCCTTCATCCAGACTCCTTCATTTGCTGCTTCCGAAGCAGCTATGCACTCCGCTTCACACGTAGATCCCGCCACGACACTTTGCTTAGAACTGCACCAACTGACAGCTCCACCGTTCAATGTAAACACGTATTCGGTTTGCGATTTAGAATCATCCGGATCAGTGTCAAAGCTTGCATCAACGTAACCATTTGCGATGAGCTCTTTGTCACCTCCATAAATGAGAAACATATCCTTAGTCCTTTTCAGGTATTTCAGGATGTTCTTGACCGCTGTCCAGTGATCCACTCCTGGATTACTTTGGTACCTCCCTGCTAAACTTATGGCAAGGCACAGATCAGGTCTGGTACACAGCATTGCATACATGATAGAGCCTATGCTTGAAGCATAGGGAACATCTTTCATCTTCTCTCTATCTTCTGCAGTGGTCGGGCATTGAGTCTTACTCAATCTCACACCTTGTAATACAGGCAAGAACCCTTTCTTTGCTTGATCCATTTTGAACTTCTTCAAAACTTTGTCAAGGTATGTGCTTTGTGAAAGTCCAATTAAGCGTCTTGATCTATCTCTATAGATCTTGATGCCCAATATATATGCAGCTTCACCGAGGTCTTTCATTGAAAAACTCTTATTCAAGTATCCCTTTATGCTATCCAGAAATTCTATATCATTTCCAATTAGCAATATGTCATCCACATATAATATCAGAAATGCTACTGAGCTCCCACTCACTTTCTTCTAAATACAAGCTTCTCCTAAAGTCTGTATAAAACCAAATGCTTTGATCACACTATCAAAGTGTTTATTCCAACTCCGAGAGGCTTGCACCAGTCCATAAATGGATCACTGGAGCTTGCACACTTTGTTAGCTCCCTTTGGATCGACAAAACCTTCCGGTTGCATCATATACAACTCTTCTTCCAGAAATCCATTCAGGAATGCAGTTTTGACATCCATTTGCCAAATTTCATAATCATAAAATGCGGCAATTGCTAACATGATTCGGACAGACTTGAGCATCGCTACGGGTGAGAAAGTCTCATCGTAGTCAATCCCTTGAACTTGTCAAAAACCTTTCGCAACAAGTCGAGCTTTATAGACAGTAACATTACCGTCAGGGTCAGTCTTCTTCTTGAAGATCAATTTATTTTCAATGGCTTGCCGCTCATCGGGCAAGTCAACCAAAGTCCATACTTTGTTCTCATACATGGATCCCATCTCGAATTTCAAGGCTTCAAGCCATTTTGCGGAATCTGGGCTCACCATCGCTTCTTCATAGTTCGTAGGTTCGTCATGGTCTAGTAACATAACCTCCAGAACAGGATTACCGTACCACTCTGGTGCGGATCTTAATCTGGTTGACCTACGAGGTTCAGTAATAACTTGATCTGAAGTTTCATGATCATTATCATTAACTTCCCCACTAATTGGCGTAGGTGTCGCAGAAACTGGTTTCTGTGATGATCTACTTTCCAATGAGGGAGCAGGTACAGTTACCTCATCAAGTTCTACTTTCCTCCCACTCACTTCTTTCGAGAGAAACTCCTTCTCTAGAAAGGATCCATTCTTAGCAACGAATGTCTTGCCTTCGGATCTATGATAGAAGGTGTACCCAACAGTCTCCTTTGGGTATCCTATGAAGACACATTTCTCCGATTTAGGTTCGAGCTTATCAGGTTGAAGTTTCTTCACATAAGCATCGCAACCCCAAACTTTAAGAAACGACAACTTTGGTTTCTTGCCAAAGCATAGTTCATAAGGCGTCGTCTCGACGGATTTTGATGGTGCCCTATTTAGAGTGAATGCAGCCGTCTCTAAAGCATAACCCCAAAACGATAGCGGTAAATCAGTAAGAGACATCATAGATCGCACCATATCTAGTAAAGTACGATTACGACGTTCGGACACACCATTACGTTGTGGTGTTCCGGGTGGCATGAGTTGCGAAAATATTCCGCATTGTTTCAAATGTAGGCCAAACTCGTAACTCAAATATTCTCCTCCACGATCTGATCGTAGAAACTTTATTTTCTTGTTACGATGATTTTCCACTTCGCTCTGAAATTCTTTGAACTTTTAAAATGTTTCAGACTTATGTTTCATTAATTAGATATACCCATATCTGCTCAAATCATCTATGAAGGTGAGAAAATAACGATATCCGCCACGAGCCTCAATATTCATCGGACCACATACATCTATATGTATGATTTCCAACAAATTAGTTGCTCTCTCCATAGTTCCGGAGAACGGTGTTTTAGTCATCTCGCCCATGAGACACGGTTCGCAAGTATCAAGTGATTCATAATCAAGTGATTCCAAAAGTCCATCATTATGGAGTTTCTTCATGCGCTTTACACCGATATGACCTAAACGGCAGTGGGACAAATAAGTTGCACTATCATTATCAACTCTGCATCTTTTGGCTTCGACATTATGAATATGTGTGTCACTACTACCGAGATTCATTAAAAATAGACCACTCTTCAAGGGTGCATGACCATAAAAGATATTACTCATATAAATAGAACAACCATTATTCTCTGATTTAAATGAATAACCGTGTCGCATCAAACAAGATCCAGATATAATGTTCATGCTTAACGCTGGCACCAAATAACAATTATTTAGGTCTAATACTAATCCCGAAGGTAGATGTAGAGGTAGCGTGCCGACGGCGATCACATCGACTTTGGAACCGTTTCCCACGCGCATCGTCACCTCGTCCTTGGCCAGTGTTCACTTAATCCGTAGTCCCTGTTTCGAGTTGCAAATATTAGCAACAGAACTAGTATCAAATACCCAGGTGCTACTGCGAGCTCTGGTAAGGTACACATCAATAACATGTATATCACATATACCTTTGTTCACCTTGCCATCCTTCTTATCCGCCAAATACTTGGGGCAGTTCCGCTTCCAGTGACCAGTCTGCTTGCAGTAGAAGCACTCAGTTTCAGGCTTAGGTCTAGATTTGAGTTTTTTCTCCTGAACAACAACTTGCTTGCTGTTCTTCTTGAAGTTCCCCTTCTTCTTCCCTTTGCCCTTTTTCTTGAAACTAGTGGTCTTATTGACCATCAACACTTGATGCTCCTTTTTGATTTCTACCTCCGCTGCCTTTAGCATTGCGAAGAGCTCGGGAATTGTCTTATTCATCCCTTGCATGTTATAGTTCATCACGAAGCTCTTGTAGCTTGGTGGCAGTGATTGAAGAATTTTGTCAATGACGCTATCATCCGGAAGATTAACTCCCAGTTGAATCAAGTGATTATTATACCCAGACATTTTGAGTATATGCTCACTGACAGAACTATTCTCTTCCATCTTGCAGCTGTAGAACTTATTGGAGACTTCATATCTCTCAATCCGGGCATTTGCTTGAAATATTAACTTCAACTCCTGGAACATCTCATATGCTCCATGACGTTCAAAACGTCGTTGAAGACCCGGTTCTAAGCCGTAAAGCATGGCACACTGAACTATCGAGTAGTCATCAGCTTTGCTCTGCCAGACGTTCATAACCTCTGGTGTTGCTCCTGCAGCAGGCGTGGCACCCAGCGGTGCTTCCAGGACGTAATTCTTCTGTGCAGCAATGAGGATAATCCTCAAGTTACGGACCCAGTCCGTATAATTGCTACCATCATCTTTCAACTTTGCTTTCTCAAGGAACGCATTAAAATTCAACGGAACAACAGCACGGGCCATCTATCTACAATTAACATAGACAAGCAAGATACTATCAGGTACTAAGTTCATGATAAATTTAAGTTCTATTAATCATATTACTTAAGAACTCCCACTTAAATAGACATCCCTCTAATCATCTAAGTGATTACGTGATCCAAATCAACTAAACCATAACCAATCATCACGTGAAATGGAGTAGTTTTCAATGGTGAACATCACTATGTTGATCATATCTACTATATGATTCACGCTCAACCTTTCGGTCTCAGTATTCCGAGGCCATATCTACATATGCTAGGCTCGTCAAGTTTAACCTGAGTATTCTGCGTGTGCAAAACTGGCTTGCACCCGTTGTAGATGGACGTAGAGCTTATCACACCCGATCATCACGTGGTGTCTGGGCACGACGAACTTTTGGCAATGGTGCATACTCAGGGAGAACACTTTTATCTTGAAATTTAGTGAGAGATCATCTTATAATGCTACCGTCAATCAAAGCAAGATAAGATGCATAAAAGATAAACATCACATGCAATCAATATAAGTGATATGATATGGCCATCATCATCTTGTTCTTGTGATCTCCATCTCCGAAGCACCGTCATGATCACCATCGTCACCGGCGCGACACCTTGATCTCCATCATAGCATCGTTGTCGTCTCGCCAACTATTGCTTCTACGACTATCGCTACCGCTTAGTGATAGAGTAAAACAATTACATGGCGATTGCATTGCATACAATAAAGCGACAACCATATGGCTCCTGCCAGTTGCCGATAACTCGGTTACAAAACATGATCATCTCATACAATAAAATTCAGAATCATGTCTTGACCATATCACATCACAACATGCCCTGCAAAAACAAGTTAGACGTCCTCTACTTTGTTGTTGCAAGTTTTACGTGGCTGCTACGGTCTTAGCAAGAACCGTTCTTACCTACGCATCAAAACCACAACGATAGTTTGTCAAGTTGGTGCTGTTTTAACCTTCGCAAGGACCGGGCGTAGCCACACTCGGTTCAACTAAAATGAGAGAGACAGACACCCGCCATTCACCTTTAAGCAATGAGTGCTCGCAACGGTGAAACCAGTCTCGCGTAAGCGTACGCGTAATGTCGGTCCGGGCCGCTTCATCTCACAATACCGCTGAACCAAAATATGACATGTTGGTAAGCAGTATGACTTATATCGCCCACAACTCACTTGTGTTCTACTCGTGCATATAACATCAACGCATAAAACCTGGCTCGGATGCCACTGTTGGGGAACGTAGTAATTTCAAAAACATTCCTACGCACACGCAAGATCATCGTGATGCATAGCAACGAGAGGGGAGACTGTTGTCCACGTACCCTCGTAGACCGAAAGCGGAAGCGTTTAACACAACGCGGTTGATGTAGTCGTACGTCTTCACGATCCGACCGATCAAGTACCGAACGCATGGCACCTCCGAGTTCAGCACACGTTCAGCTCGATGACGTCCCTCAAACTGCGATCCAGCCGAGTGTTGAGGGAGAGTTTCGTCAGCATGACGGCGTGGTGACAATGATGATGTTCTACCGACGAAGGGCTTCGTCTAAGCACCGCTACGATATTATCGAGGTGTAATACGGTGGAGGGGGCACCGCACACGGCTAAGAGATCAATGATCAATTGTGTGTATAGAGGTGCCCCCTGCCCCCGTATATAAAGGAGCAGGGAGGTTCGGCCAGCCAAGGGGAGAGGTGCGCCAGGAGGAGTCCTACTCCTACCGGGAGTAGGACTCCCCCCTTTTCCATGTTGGACTAGGAGAGAGAGGGGGAAGAGGTCGAGGGGAGGAAGGAAAGGGGGGCGCCGCCCCCCTCTCCTTGTCCTATTCGGACTGGGGGGAGGGGCGTGTGGCCCTACCCTGGCCTCCTCTCCTCTATTCCACCTAGGCCCACTAAGGCCCATTAAGTTACCGGGGGGTTCCGGTAACCTCCCGGTACTCCGAAAAAATCCCGATTTCACCCGGAACACTTTCGATATCCAAACATAGGCTTCCAATATATCAATCTTTATGTCTCGACCATTTCGAGACTCCTTGTTATGTCCGTGATCACATCCGGGACTCCGAACAACCTTCGGTACATCAAAACATATAAACTCATAATATAACTGTCATCGTAACGTTAAGCGTGCGGACCCTACGGGTTCGAGAACTATGTAGACATGACCGAGACACCTCTCCGGTCAATAGCCAATAGCGGAACCAGGATGCTCATATTGGTTCCCACATATTCTACGAAGATCTTTATCGGTCAGACCGCATAACAACATACGTTATTCCCTTTGTCATCGGTATGTTACTTGCCCGAGATTCGATCGTCGGTATCTCGATACCTAGTTCAATCTCGTTACCGGCAAGTCTCTTTACTCGTTCCGTAATACATCATCCCGCAACTAACTCATTAGTCACAATGCTTGCAAGGCTTATAGTGATGTGTATTACTGAGTGGGCCCAAAGATACCTCTCCGACAATCGGAGTGACAAATCCTAATCTCGAAATACGCCAACCCAACAAATACCTTTGGAGACACCTGTAGAGCACCTTTATAATCACCCAGTTACGTTGTGACGTTTGGTAGCACACAAACTGTTCCTCTGGTAAACGGGAGTTGCATAATCTCATAGTCATAGGAACATGTATAAGTCATGAAGAAAGCAATAGCAACATACTAAACGATCGAGTGCTAAGCTAATGGAATGGGTCAAGTCAATCACATCATTCTCCTAATGATGTGATCCCGTTAATCAAATGACAACTCATGTCTATGGCTAGGAAACATAACCATCTTTGATCAACGAGCTAGTCAAGTAGAGGCATACTAGTGACACTCTGTTTGTATATGTATTCACACAAGTATTATGTTTCCGGTTAATACAATTCTAGCATGAATAATAAGCATTTATCATGATATAAGGAAATAAATAATAACTTTATTATTGCCTCTAGGGCATATTTCCTTCAGGAACAATGTACTACTAGCGACAAAGGGCGATTCTAGGTTGTGTTGTACTCCAACGAGTACTACTACTGGTCGCGGGAGTGTATACCTCGTTTTGTGGTTTCGATCCCGGCTGAATGCACGACGGCCTTTTTTTAAATAGTAACTTCGCTGCGAGCCAATATTTTACACGGGTAGTTTGAGTTTTGAAGTCAAACGGACGTGCGACACCACAATCTGGGTGCACTGGATAGCCTAGCCACGTGAACGGGTTTTCCTTCCCAGCATCTCGTGGCTCGCGTGCTCGCCCTAGCCGCTCCTCGCTTGCAGCTTCCTCATCAGCTAGTAGCATATTTAAGCTAGCGCCTCCCAATTAAGCCCGAGGAGCCGGAAAAGCCTGGCAGGGCATTGGGAACTGTGCAATATGGCTCTGTACGTATAGTGCTCTACTACTACTCTGTAGCTTGTGGCGTTGCACGCATGGACTTCACTCCATTATCGGCTCTACTATAAAAGAAATTCCTCTTGACGTGTTTTTTTTAAACGGAGGCAAAAGCTTTGCTTCATCTCATTCATAAAGAAGGAACTACTAACAAAGTTCGACGAGATCCATTACACCTCCACAAATGGAAGCGAAAAGCCCAGTCTCGTTGTATCAAATAACTCAAATGTTCTGCCCCCGCAATAACCGTCACTGATAAACAGGCTGCTAGTGTGTGCATGAGAGGAGCGGTTGAGTAGGCCAGCTACGTGAGAGGAGCGGCTGAATAGAGCACCGAGAGTATCCACTAGGCCACTACGCAGGTGTACTTTCCCTGCATTGATAGTACAGCGATGGTTCTAGAGAACAGTAGTACCCTCCACTTCCAACTGTAGCTCCTTGGCACTGAGATTCAAGAGTTCAAAAATGGTGCACTATACTAGAAGTACAGTACATCGCACTACTAGTTGAGAAAGTAGTACTAGTACTGCTACAGTACGAGTACGTATTCCTCCATCACATAATGTAAGACGTTTTTGACACTAGTTGGCGTGTACAAAAAATAGCAAAAACATACCCAAAATTTCTTAATCCACGCCAAAAACTACTAGCTAGTGCCAAAAATTTCTTACTAGTGCTATTATTTACAGTATAATGCAATCCCATAACGTATCATAATGCTAGTACTAGTAGTAAATAATAACCTCACCCCTTCGCTAAGGAACGATCTACAGTTGGAAGGGACGAGGCCCTGCGGTTACTACGCTCTTATTTCCTCCTCGCCAGTTCCCCTCCCCCCGAAGAGAAGGCAGTTCGTCGCTGCACCCATGGATTCGCCAGGCGGTTCTCCTCCTCGTCGGGGCTGGGAGACCTTGGACGATGATCCTCTGGGAGAAATCGCACGCCGCTCCGACGTCCTCACCGCCGCAAGACTCGGTGCTTCCTGCACCAACTTTTTCAAGACGGTGCTTAAAAAGGCTTGGGAAAAGGCCATGCTTGTTGGTCTTCCATGCGTCCTCGAGGAGAAGGTTCTTCTATGGGACAATCCTTCGAACAGTCCACCGCTCCCTGGCCATGCTTGCACGTTGACTTTGCTAGAGTTGCCGACGTTGAGAGGTAGTCGGATTTTGTCCGATGAGCAGGTTAGTAATGGAGTTTGATCATGTAGTACTTAGTTATTACATTTCCATCCCGTAATTTCTCCGCAGCCCACCGTCTTATATATAGGTCTGGGTCGGTGCCAACGAAGATTGGATTGCATACCTCTGGCCGGATACCACCATCATTTTGCACAACATCCACAGCAGTGCGGCCGTTCCGGTAGACCCCTTCTCCACCATTGGGATCGGCCTTCCGGACTGGCTGGGCTTGAATACATATGATGATGCCTACATGAGATTGAAGAAGATAGCAATTGAGGACCCGCCGACAAAGCGACGCGGCTACGATGATTACTATCTCATCGCGGTGTTCGACATAAGGATTGCCATCAATGCAAGAGGCAGTAACGGCAGAGGCTAGCGAATGTTGGCGGCAGCAAATTTGTACCCCTACACGTTCGAAGACGCCGTGCGCCATCTAGGCTGCATCTTCGCAGTGACAAGACAGGGGACTTGTTTCATCTGGTTGCCATCCTACGGTATGGGAGATTACAAACGGAATGCACAAACCATCATTCGCATCCCTAACGGTACTCCATTAGTTTGCAGGGACCAGTCATCCCGCGATCAAAATAAGATCGCCGATCCTGGATGTGCATTTGCATCCGCGATTCGGTCTAACCTGGGAACTTGTAGCCGACTTTGGCATATTGGGATCAACTATCTTAGCAGTCGTTACCCATGGTACGACTGATATGCAACATGGTCACACAATCTACCACGATCGGACCGTCACCATCTACCCAGGTATTCCATTTTTTAACCCTCTCGCCTTCTCTTTCATTGTTGTACTATTACTATACTTACGTACTACTACCTCCGTCCTGGTTTATTGGTCTCCATTGTAATTTGTGCCAAACTTTGACCATAAATTTAATTAATAAAAATTTCATGTATGTTATTAAAAATTATATCATTGAAAACAATGTTCAAAAACGAATCCAGCGATATAATTTTTGTTGACATGCACTAACATTTTTTAAGTTAAATATTTATTTAAAATTTGGCACAAATTACAAAGGGGACTAATAAACTAGGACGGAGGTAGTAGTAGGAGTACTTTTTACCTTGGAGGACGCGTATAGCTAGCTAGGCCCTTGAAGACTTGAACCCACTAGCTTCCACCATTTTTGTTTTTCCATGTCTTACTATCTCATCCATGTAGCCAAGAGTGGCTATATATAATAAGCCGGTTATTTTACTTCCTCTATACCGGAGTACTATTTGCTGCACAGTATTACTGACCGCCATATTTGAGCACAACATTATTATGCATGGACCTTGACTATGTACGTCACCATGTGTCCAGATTGAGATGCCGTGTGTACCAGATGAACGGTGCCGAGTTCGACCCCCGTGATGCTACGTGGGTGCCGAGGAACACTCTTGGAGAGTACTCGCTTTTCATTGGGGACAGCTACCCCATTGTGAAGCGGATGCCACCTTCCATGCACGACACGGAAGGCCTGCCGTTCATGAAGCATGGTTCTGTCTTAAGTGCGCACTGCCGGATGAACGACATGCTGGGACACGCTATCCCTGATTTATGCCGCTTCAGCTTGGATGAGTCTCCATCGTGTGGAACCGGACTAGAAAGTTGCGACAATGATTCCCGTTGCCCACCGCTATGGATCGTGCCATCCATGAAGAACACCTAGGACTGGAACCTGGAGGAGGACATGTAGCCCATCTATAACGTGTAGGTGGAGTACGGTAAATTGTGAATGGTAGCGCTGTGAATATATGTAGACTAGTCATGCACAAATTTATCACATGAATTGGAGATGAACTTGTGTGGCATACTGGCATTTGTCCTTTAGAATTTATTACTAGTAAATGTGTTATGTGTACGTGCAACTTGTGTGGTTGTTGCATGGGCTCCAACGCGCTCTTTGAGAAAAAAAGGTGGCACAACTTTGGATATACGTGACGTGGCGGCATCATACAGTAGCATCATTCGCTATAGTTGTAGTACACTCCTACTAGGATGACAACTCCTATAAAACCTTGCGCTTGGCTCTTTGCCTCTTCGGGAGGTTCAATAGTTCGTACTCGTGTGAACCTTCCACTTGGCTCTTCGCCTCTTCGGAAGGTCCAACAATGATGATACTATAGTACATTATGCTTCTGGCAATCTGACACCGATTGAACTGCTGCACATCCACCGCGAGGGCGAGGGCGAGGGAGAGGGATAGGGACAGGGAGAGGGAGAGGGCGCTGTAGTCAAAACCCGCTCCTCGTCCTGCGAGCCACTGCGTGCGTGGGCGAGGGAGAGGCGTAGTAAGCAAGCTTCTAGTACTAGTAGTCCATACTGCGTCCTTTCCGGTTAATATGGCTTAATTTGAAATGAGAAAAATACACTGGCGGTCAACGTATGTAACAATACGCTCTTTACGGTCACTATATATAGTTTTGCGGTGATTATACGATCACTAGCTAATCGTAGAGCACTGTATTGCACCCTACTGACCGGCCACATAGTCGACGTGGCACTTTGTTGACTGGTTAAATTGTCACCTGGTTTCTGGGTCCCACCTGTCAGTTGGCAGAGCAAAGAAATCAGCTAAAAAACAAAGAGTGTAGTACATCTACACTTCCAATGCATTTAGCCTTTAATCTAAATCGATATTGATTGACTAATGCAACAACTTGTGCTCTAGGTATAGGCTACATGTCTATCCTTAATTACAGCATGCAACGACCTTCATTTAATCTTCTTCTCTCAATGGTTGCATGCACACATAAGTCTGCTACTTTTGGGCGTTAATTATGCCCTGGTCAATGTGTAAATCTCTAAATGTACATTCTTTCACGGACGTAGGGAGTAGGTTGAGCACTTGAGCGTGAGCATGTGTGTTGCGTCGTGTGCTGTGTGTCGCATGGGTGCGTGAGTGTTGCGTGTGTCCATGTGTACGTGTGAGTGTTGCATGTTGCATGCATGCATGGGGCTTACTCCCTCCCATTGACATGTTCATATTTCAAGCTTCCTCTGTTCCCTCCATATGGTGATACTCCCTCTGTTCCCAAATACGGAATAAAATCCTCCCTCTGTTCCCAAATACGGAGTAAAATCCTCCCTCTATTCCCAAATACGGAGTATTTGTCTTTCTAGAGATTTCAACAAGTGACTATGTACGGAGAAAAATGAGTGAAGTGAGCATAGAGGCATAGGGATAATGTAGAAAGGAAGTCTTCGCGATATATTCCCCATCTCGGTCAGAGAGAACTAATCAACTAGTCTTCACAGTGAAGTGACAATACATGCTGCAGCAGATGGGACACTTAATTAATAAGCTAAACCAGCGTGTTGGTGTTACTAAATCAGCCTTACCTAGTACTGCCATCATGTTTGCCAGTAGAGCACGCTTCTGTCCTCCATTAACTGACATATGGGCCCTCTTGTGGTAGACCCACATGTCATCGGTGTAACTATTTACACTACGAAGGATGGTATATCCTGGTACTAGTAGTAGTAGAATTGAGATTTAATGCACTTTCTTCCCCGTCTTCCACTCTTCTTCCTCCTCTCTTCTTCTTCCTCCTCTCTTCCCCATCGTCGGCCGCACACCATTCCCCCCCCCCCCCCCCCCCGCTCACTGCTCGCCCGCCCGCGCTATCTTCCTTGGTAGCTTGCGTGTACCATATCCCCCCGCTCACTGCTCGGCCGCAGGAGGAGAAGCTTCTTCGCTCGCCCGCCCGAATCCACTTCCCTGCTGGCTCGCAGGCACCGAAAACCCCAATGGCAGAACCGACTGACACGCAGAGCCACGATTGGAATTCCCTCCCCAATGTTCTCTTGGAGCAGATCTGTAATCGTATGGACCAACTCAGCACCGTTCGTCTGTCCGCATGCTCGGTGTCTTTGTACCGCCTACTCGTCTGCAACCGGCCGGCTCTTTTCAAGACACCCTGCTTGCTGATGCCCGATCCTCGCAGGTGGCCCAGACACCGACTTGACGATCCTACGGAGGTTGTCGTGGTGCCCCTCGACATTCTACCACTACCCGTCCACCTGTCCTTCATGCGTGGCCACTACTGGGCGGGCATGAAGGCCAACTTGATCGTCCTCATCCACCAATCCGGTAGTCTGTGGCGTCTCGTGGATATATACACCCAGCGAGAGATCACCCTTCCATCTTTGGATACCGCCGCCATCGAGCCTCGCGGCCCACCGGACACTCCTGCCTACTACGCACGAGACGCATCGAGCTTTTGGCTCGACCTCTGTTTGCTGAAGGTTGTAATCTGCGAAGTGCCCACAGCATCAGAAGACTACATGGATTACAAGCTCATTGCCGTGTTCAACATGGGATTAATCTATCTGGAATCCGGTCGTCATACATGGTTATGTCTCATCGTCGATCCTCTTCACCCAACACTTCTGTCGGATGCTATACTGCACGATGGCATCGTTTATGCGGTCGACGCACAGATTGGCTGCCTATATTGGTGGAATCTATCGTCGTGTAATTGTTCTATCTCATCTCATCTTTACCTTAAGAATACGACTGCCTGTTCATTGTTACAAATTCAGAATATATAGTATGTCTATAACCACATCATTGCTATATGTTCCTCTCATTTCCTAGATTTTTATGACCACACATGTTATTGTTAGAGTTGATATGAGAACAATTGGTATCTAATGATTGTTAGAATATATATTATGAGTATAACCTCATGATTGCTATATGTTACTCTCATTTCCAGGATTTTTATAACAACACATGTTATTGCTTAGAGTTGATATGATAACTGTAGTAAGTGCTATGGTAGAATATGAGTAGGCCCTGTCATATCTGTTTTCCTCTCATTCTTACATGATGTTTCAACCATGATATATTGCTAGAATTTGAAAGCCATTGGCTTATTTTTTTAACTTGGTGTATGATTATGACCACGACATTGCAATTCTGTGTCTATGATATGTGTCACTGTTATAATAATCTTAATTCCACACATACTCTGAACATGATTGTTTATTTGTGTCGTTTTGGTCTCCAATTCGAATTGTTGCAGCAGACGCAAATGCGCTGGCCTTCATGATTCCAGGACCTGGAATCATACCAGCCGATGGGTGGTGGTTTATCGCTCGTTCAGCTGACGGTGGTCATTTGATGCTCATTTGCACATACCAAATTGACCAAACCATTTCATCAAACCACATGCAGTACAATACATGGGACGTTCATGACATTGATGGCTATGGCTGCTTCATGTTGGAGAAAGATCCCAGCTCCGTTGGGCCAGACGTATTCAATTGGAGGCGGGTTTACAGCCTCGGCAACCACTCCATGTTCCTCGGGCTCAATTATCCGATCATCCAACCAATCATCGATCATATCACCGGCGATGATTACCGTGCTATGCAACTTCCATTCGCCAGGGGGGACTATGTTTACACATCATACCATGGGTTTCATGAATCACCATATCCAGAGATTCGTCGACACAGCTTGTTGCCAGATAATCTTCAGTGTGCGAAAGGCATCAAGCTTCCATGCCATGGATGGCTTTTGCAAACCCGACATGCGGTGATGTGGTTCATGCCAACAGCAATTATGCACAACTTGATTCGTACTGATATCTAGACTGAGCCATGTATTCTGCTGCTGTAGCACGACCCTCTTTTGTTGGATATTATGTACTGTTATTAATTTGAAGCACTCCTCTGGTTTGAAGGATAGATACCTTTCTGGGATCAAGTGCATCCTAACTCACCTGCACAGGATGTACTGATAATGATGATGAAGATGTTGTGCAGTATATATATATATATCACTTAGGCTTCAAGTGTGTACTTGTTAGTAAACCTATGGTTAAAACGTGACACTAAATATGACTAGTAAGTACTCCCTCCGTCCCATAATATAAGAACGTTATCGACACTACTGTAGTGTCAAAAACATTCTTATATTATGGGACGGAGGGAGTAGTACAGTAGCAGTACTACTATATGTCGGTCAAATTATTCATCATGTCCACACATTGAATTGACATGACAACACGCTGTGCGTGAGGTGACACAAGAATCCCGGCGGCGTGTTCGGGTATTCTGGACTTCAGATTTGGGGTACCACTTATCTGTCAAAATCTTTCATTATTCACTTAAAACAGTCGATTGATCATACATTGAGTACCATATTACTGGAATTAACAGATGAAAGTCGAAGAAGGATTGGCCGGTGCTGCCGGCTGGCGTCAAGTACAATCCCACGGATCAGGAGCTGATCGAGCACCTTGAGGCCAAAGTGAGTGCTGACAGCGCGAGATCTCACCCTCTCATCGATTTGTTCATACCAACCATCAACAGTGAGCACGGCATATGCTACACCCATCCTGAGAAACTTCCAGGTAAGACACCGATTGGCCTTCTACTTGCACAAACATATTCCTTTGTTTTTAGCTCTATTTTTCTTTTTAGACGCAGACCTGGTGAAGCAATTACAATTTGACAGTTAATAAAAAGTGAAACAAGTGAATGCAACATGCCAAAGATGTTATGAAAATGCCAACTATGTACGCTAAAACTTGTATTCGACAATACTGCAGGTATCACACTGAGTGGCCTAAGCAAGCATTTCTTCCAGCACAATTCCAGGGCGTTCAAAAGGGGCACGTGGACGCGTCGCAAGATACAGTCGGAGTGCGGCATGCACGCGATGTGACACAACACCGGAAATACCTTGCCGGTGATGGTCAACGGCCGGCACACGGGCAGCAAAAAGGTTCTGGTGCTGCACACAACAAGAACTTCGACCAGCAGAGGACCAACTGGGTGATGCACCAGTACCACCTCGGGGACCTGGAGCAAGAGAAGGAGCGGGAGCAGGTCCTCTGCAAGATTTTCTACCAGACGAACACTAGGGCCAGGAGTAAAAAGATTATAAGTTAGTTTGGTATTGGTACTTGTACTACCTTGTCGTCCGCGAGTTGGTATTGTTGTTAACGATCTTTTGGTATGAACTTGGCATTTGCTTCCAACCATCATGCCGAGGGTCGACGTGGATATAAAGCTGAATCATTTGTTTCGAAATGAATTTTCAGGCACCTGATATTTATTTGATGGGTAGCATAAGCACCTGCCGTTCGAATTCCCAGTTCGCCAAATTTTTTGAAACAAGTGCATGCACTTATTATCACGATTAAAAAACAATATCCCTGCTGCATCCCAGTTATCAGTCTCTACTTGCAGAATTCTCTCATTTATTGAGCACGTATATTGTTTTTTCAGGTCGAGCAAGTTTCAAGTGGGTTGTAGACTGCCCAGGCTTGGTTTTGTTTTTAACAGGCCCAGCCCATGACAACAACGGGGCACAAAGGTCCAGCAGGTATCTACTGGCCTCTGGCCTGCCAGCGTTAGTTATATTTTGTCTTACAACATCCGCAGGCAGTTTTTTACTAAATCAAACACACAACCCAGTTATATTTTCCTCTTGAAACGCATGTCCTACATCCGTTTTCTAATCTCTACCTATAGTTTTACTAGTTCATATACACGTATCATTATATTGAAAATACATAAAATTCCCTTTTCATATTTACATCCTTATTTTTGTTGTTGTTTTCCCTCCCAGCGCTGATTTTTTTACCACTGGTTTCCCTTAAACCAACTCAATTGTCCCACGTCTTATTTGCTTACAAAAACAAAACAATTCTTTTTGGAAAATCAATAAGTTCTTAAAAAATGTTTATCATTTCGGGATTACAAAAGTTCGGACTCCACCGAAATATGCAAAATAAGGTTGAACTTTTTGACCGTGGTCCTGGGCAGAAAATGGGCTGTAATAAATTACTTAAGAATTAGCAAATGGGCTGCAAATTATTAAAAAATAGCAAATGGGCTCTATGTTGTCTGCCATAGATTTGGAGGCTGACTTGTGGGCCTACTAATTTCATGCGTACACAAGGTTTATCAAAAAAGAAACTTAGTCAACAATCGACTCTACCAGCGTCAGACTGTTAGATGTCAATCTAACGGCAATCGTGCTTCTTCAGTCTCTGATCTTCCTACCCCAGCCGCCCAAACCAGTGCCTTCGGAACCGCCTGCTCCCGCCTCCCGTGGCCGGCTGCGCTGTCGGGTAGGCCTCACGGCCCCATCATATACTCGCATCCCTGGCTTGTCTATCCCTCTACTCACCCACACCTCCTGTTATTTTCCGGCGACGGCAGCCAAACAAGTAAACCCTCGTACTCTCCACCGCGTGGGCAGTCACTGCCATGTCTTCCCCGGCTCCGTGTCATTCCCTTCGTAGGCCTCGCCATCATCCACCGCCCTGGTGCTCTCGGCGCGGCGTGGTCAACGAACGACATCCATCGGAAGTGGACTGTACGTGGAGAGGCTGACAGCTGGGTCCACGGCCGCACACAAGTAAATGCCTCCTTATTACGCGCAAAATAATGATTCCTCCACCTGACATCTAGGACCCGTCGGAAGGGCCTCTTTATTTTGCGAAAAAAATGTTCCCTCCGCTGACAGGTCGGACCTACCAACTATATCTTCGCACGCAAGGAAGTGCCTCCTTATTGCGCACAAAAATATGAATACCCCCTGCCAGCTGGGACCCACCATAGTGGGAGGCTGACTTGTGGGCCTACTAAGTTGATGGGGATGGAGGGCTTTGTCAACTTAGTCAATGTATGAACGATTCTAGCTCCAGTGACCATACGATGTCCATCGAACGGCCGTAGTGCTTCTTCAACCTCTGGTCTTCTTGCTCCAGCCGCCCATACCAGCGCCGGTCGTGACGCGTGCTCCTGCCTCCCGTGGCCGGCTGTGATGCCGCGGAGGCCTCACCGCCCCCTACTACTCCCACCGCTGGCCAGGCCACCCCTCTACTCACCCACACCCCCTGTTATTCTGCGGCGACGACAGCCTCACACCGCAGCCGAACCAGTGAACCCTCGTACTCCTCTCCGCGTGGGCATCCACTGCCGTGTCATCCCTAGCTCCGCGTCGTCCCCTTCCTAGGCCTCGCTGTCGTCCACTACCTTGGTGCTCTCGGTGCGGCGTGGTCAATGTGGTCAACGACCGACTTCCATCGGAAGAGTACTGTACGTGGAGAGGCTGACAGCTGGGTCCACGGTAGCCGCAAGGAAGTGCCTCCTTATTACGCGCAAAATAATTATTCCTGCACCTGACAGCGGGGACCCACCGGACGGGCCACCGTATTTCATGAAAAAAATGTTTCCCCTTGACTGTTGGGACCCACCAGCTACATCTTCGCACGCAAGGAAGTGCGTCCAGGCAAAAAAAAACGATTCGGCCCCCTGACTGCTGGGACCCACTAGCTACATCTTCGCACGCAAGGAAGTGCCTGCTAGTCGGGACCCACCTGGTCGAAGCGTACGTAGCGTTGTCATTCTGGTCGCGAACGTGTACGTACATACTGGTCGATGTAGAGGCATGCACGTGTCGTAGTAGAGGCGCGCACATAGCATGTACACGTACGTACAGCGGCCAGTGTGCAAGAAAGAAAATATGGCCACGTACGTACATACGGGCTGGGTCTCGAACGCCTACTCACGCATACGTACGGCCAGGGCTCGTGTACATGGCTGGGTCGGAATGGAGAAACTGCATCGTCGTCGTGTTCATGGGCAGCCAACCGGCTGGGTCGGAACGGAATGCGCCGTCGTGTTCATCACGAGGGCTTGGACAGAATAGCCGATGGAAACGAGGCATGGCGTACTGCAGAACGGAGGAAACGGCCTTGTGTTCGACCGGCCACATTCAAAATGGGATCCTGTTCATCGAGAGGGGTCTGGCGTACCGGAAAACGGAGGAACGGACCTCCTACGGTCGAAACGGGGGTCTTGTTGATCGGAAGGGGTGTGGCATACCGCAAAACGGAGGAAACGAACTTGTGTTGGAGCGCTACGGTCGAAACGGGGGTCCTGTTGATCGGGAGGGGTGTGGCGTACCACAAAACGGAGGAAACGGACTTGTGTTGGAGCGCTACGGTCGAAACGAGGGTCCTGTTCATCGGGAGGGGTGTGGCGTACCGCAAAATGGTACTCCACGGGATACTGTTCATCTCCACCGTCGACCCCCTCCAGCCTCCACGGGCTACTGTTCATCCACCGTCGACCTCCTCAAGCCTCCACCTGCGACTGTTCATCCATGGGCTCCTGTTCATCCAGCCTCCACCGCGCTACTCCACCGGCTACTGTTCAACCAGCCCTCTCCACGGGCTCCTGTTCAACCACCCCTCCACGGGCTACTGTTCATCCAGCCCTCCAGCGTCTACTATTCATCCAGCCCTCCATGGGGTGGTCCTGTTCATCCAGCCCTCCACGGGGTCCTGTTCATCCAGCCCCAACCGGCTCAATCGATCGGGGTCCTGTTCATCCAGAGGCAACACCACGGGGTCCTGTTCATCCACCCACACAGGGAACTGTTCATCCAAACCCCCCAGCAATGCTCACTGTTCATCCAGAGGCAGCATCGATCGGCTTCAGTTAGCAGCTGTAGCGAAGGAATCGCTCGATCGGGTTCAGTTAACAGCCATTGATCGATCGCTCGGGTTCAGTAACGCGTAGCCTGCAGTGCAATCGCTAGGGTTCCGTTAGAGCCCAACGCCTCACTCGGGTTCAGTTAGAGCCCAACGCCTCGCACCCACGCGCGTGCGTGTATGAGAGAAACATGCATCGCTCGGCCCCGACCACCCACCGTAACCGAGGAACACCCCGATATTTTCCTCGCCCTCGCTTCTACCACGGTTTTTTCCGTCATTAACGACCCAAAGAATGTCATGCATCTGCGCCTCTAGCCCACCCAGGACGAAAAGCCCATTTTCTGTCATGATTTTTTGTCATAAAAGTAGGAGCCCACCACATCTATGATGATACCGGGTTTTGTCACAACTATCGTCATAGAAGTGTCATAAGTATGACAGAAAAAAATTTCGTTTGGCCCAAAATGTCACGGATGTGTCTTTTTTTGTGGTGACAAATTCGCGCGAGGAGCCCTCGGCGTGAGTTCATGGCCTGGCAGTGCGGACCGCCACAGCACGGCCACCGCGGCCGTGGCACGATCGGCACCGGTCGCTGCCTCCTCCCCCGGAGCCCTCTGCCTGAGCGTACAAGGGCAGCGGATAGCCGGGGCGAGGCCGCTCATACCAAGGTCATCTCCAGCCTCGCGACGGCGTCGCGGGGGCGATCCCGCCTCTTCTTCGGAGGAAGTGGCCCCAACTCCTCGCGGGGGGTCTTCCCCTTCTCAGCAGTGGAGAACCTCCTTATTGGCGCCATGGGTGTTGCAGCAAGATGATGGAGCAAGGAGGAAGAAGAAGCATGCGGAATGGAGGAAGAGATGAGCAACGGGGGCTCTGCCCCTCTCCTCATTTATAGCCAGTAGGAGGCCAACCGCCGGCCTCCACGATCACAGGTAATGATGGTTTTTCTTCTGCATGCAGCAGGGTCTCGTCAAGTCGAACGGTTGTCCTCCACGTCCAGTCAGTCGCCACGTGTGAATCAAGGCCGCAGGCTATTGGGGCCTGCGGCGCTCCGCACTTGCCCTTTGGCTTCGCCTCGAAGCCAAGTCTGAGCGCGCCTTCGGCCCGGGCGCTACTGTCGGCGTCCTGGGAACGGGGGTACCCAGACTTGCCTGCCTGTGATCCAGGGCGTGGCTCGTCCAGCGGCTTGGTACGGCCCACCTTCAGCAGCAACCACTCAAGACCCTCGCGAGGGGCCAAGCCTCGCGAGGCGGACGACACCAAGACCTCCTCAGGGGTGGCCTCGCTAGGCTGTCTCCCGAGGAGCGGAGATATCTATGCAAGGGGCATCTCGCGAGGTTCACATGACGTGAGCCATGACGACCAGGGTCAGGCGGGCGCCAGCAGGCGCAGTGTACCAGTTTCCTCTTTGGTACTAAAGGGGCAAGCGCAGGCGAGGAGTCCCAAGGCATTAGGCAAAGGTTTCCATATTGGTGCAACAAGACCAAGAACAGCAGGACGGCAGGACGGAGGTCATCCCGGAGCCCACGGTGGCGTCACCACCAGAGCCTTTGGCAGGCAAAGACCACCTTTTGTCAGGATAGCTTGTACTAGTTGTCTCCCTTCAAAATTGGCCGTTGTGGGATCCCTTCCAGCCTAACATTTGGGAAGAGGACCAGGGCCTCTATAAATAGGACTAGCCACCACCCTAGCAAGGGGGATCATTCAGACCATCCTCGCACACACAAGCTCACCGAGCTCAAGAACACCTCTCCTCAGGAGGTTGTTCATCCCTTGTACTAGTTCATCCTCAGCCTACAAGGCAATCCACGACACCACACTAGAGTAGGGTATTACACCACAACGGTGGGGCAAACCAGTATAAACTCTCGTGTCTCTTGTTCCTCGGGTTCGACGAGCTAGGCCTTGAGATCGTTGCAAGAGCGAGCTAGGGAGACAGAGATCTTCGTGCACACCTCAGTGTTCGAACCTCAAGATTTTGCCGGAACCCGTAATCCGACAATCATCCCGTCAAACAAATATTCAACGACATTCAAACCGGGAGAATCACTCGCTCTAAAACCCGTTTGGCTAACTTTTGTGAACACTAATGATTCATTTCTAGTGTTGAACCTATGAAGGTAGAAGAAGCTCTTGATGATCTGGATTGGATAAATGCTATGCATGAAGAGGTACACAACTTCAAGAGGAATCAAGTGTGGACATTGGTGGAAAAGCCCAACGATGATCATAATGTCATTGGAGCAAAGTGGGTGTTTCGGAATAAGGAAGATGAAGATGGACAAGTTGTACGCAACAAGGCCCATCTCGCCGCTCAAGTCTACACTCAAGTCGAAGGTATGGACTACGGTGAGACATATGCCCCCATTCCTAGACTTGAATCCATTCGCATTTTACTTGCTTATGCCAATCACCATGATATCACTTTATACCAAATGGACATTATGAGTGTTTTTCTAAACGGTGAAATTGAGGAGGAAGTTTATTTTAAACAACCTCCAAGCTTTGTCAATCCCAAGAAACCTAATCATGTCTACAAACTTCACAAAGCTCTTTATGGTCTTAAACAAGCTCCTAGAGCTCGGTATAAATGCTTGACTAAGTTTCTTATTGAAAAAGGCTTTGAAATTGGGAAAATTGATTCTACACTTTTTAATAAAAGGGTTAATGGTGAATTATTCGTGTGCCAAATTTATGTGGATGATATCGTATTTGGTTCTACTAACCCCCATTTTAGTGAAAGGTTTGGAAGGCTAATGTCAGAGAAGTTTGATATGTCTATGATGAGTGAACTCTAATTTTTCCTTGGTTTACAAATCACACAAACTAAGGAAGGCGCCTTTGTCTCACAAACAAAGTATACCAAGGATCTTTTCAAGAAGTTCAACATGCAAGAAAGCAAAGGTATGAAAACACCCATGCTTACTAGTGGACATCTTGACTTGACTAAGGATGGCAACCCGGTTGACCAAAAGCTTTATCGTTCTATGATTGGTTCATTATTGTATCTATGTGCCTCCCGTCCCGATATTATGCTAAGTGTGTGCATGTGTGCATGTTATCAAGTGGCCCCTAAAGAATGTCATCTTAAGGCTGTGAAAAGGATAGTGAGATATTTATTTCATACACCAAACTTTGGCATTTGGTATCCTAAGAGGTCATCTTTTGATCTTGTTGGCTATTCTGACTCGGATTTTGCTGGTGACAAGGTTGATAGGAAGTCCACTTCGGGTACGTGTCAATTTCTTGGTAGATCCCATGTCTCTTGGTCCTCCAAGAAACAGAACTTGGTATCCTTATCCACCATCGAAGCGGAATACATTGCCGCCAGATCATGTTGTGCTCAATTAATTTGGATGACCCAAACTCGTAAAGATTATGGGATACATGTGAAACATGTTCCATTGCTTTGTGACAATGAGAGTGCTATAAATATTGCTCACAATCACGTGCAACATTCTCGATCTAAGCATATTGAAGTTCGTCATCATTTCATTTGAGATCATGTTGCTAAAGGAGACATCAATCTTAAGCATGTTCGTACTGATAAGCAATTGGCTGATATATTCACTAACCCGCTTGATGAAAAGGTATTTTGCCGGTTGAGAGGTGAATTGAACTTCATTGATGCCTCAAACTTGGAATAGAGATTCCATTCGGATACATGCAAGGAATGAGCCTTTTGTGATTAATCCTTGATATTTCTCTTATGATGATGATCATTTATCTTGGATATATTTTTGCACTCTTGCATATTATCTAACCCATGTAGGGACTTGGATGAGCCTCAATCTATGAAATTGCAAGTCACTCACATCCCAAGCAATTTCTACATCACCAAGTTTCTATGAGTTGGTTGTTGATTTCAAGGCAGCATGAACTCACTCAACATATCCTTTCACTATTTCAATATGTGAAATTTCATGATTGTCAATTTAGATACACAAGTGCTATTCCTTGCAAGACTAACCCATGTAGGAAGATAAACTTCAACTTCAAGTGGTGCTCCCAACTCTTGATGGTCTACATCAACCTTGAGCATCCAACATAAGTTCAACTACATGTTCAAGATCAACACCACATCCCATGGTATGCCATTCCATCTTAGAGAAGCTTTACTTCAAGGCATGAGTTAAAGAAAAACGGCAACCCCATTTTGAGCTTAAAAGATGAGTATGACCTACGATCAAGTGATCTCACTTGACTCCTCAGTCAATATACTCTAACATAGGTTAGTTTGTCGTCGACCATCTCTAGATGAAGTTCTCTAGTGTTCTTTTTGTATAATTGAATTTCAATTTGCATGTTTTCTTGCCTTTGTGTTTCCTATCTAAAAACAAAAAAATTCATCTAGATCACTTTTGTTTTCTGTATCATTTATCTCTTTATCTAAGGTTGAATCATTGCAAATCTTTTTGAAAATTCCTTGAAAATCTTTGTGAGATTCCATTTGCAAAGTGAGCTAAGTTACAAAATTTTCCTCTGCGTTGAACTCGGTCCCATCGACCCAAGTCCATTGGCCAGACCGAAACATAAGGTTTCTTTGTACACACCTCATCGGTACAACCAATATGGACTAATTCGGTCTCACCAATGAGCACCTTTAGTGGCTCAGCTATTTTGGAGTCATTGATGGAAACAGATCGCCGTCACCGATTTCACTTCTGAGAAAACATTTTGTCATTTGATATTGCCTATTTTCTTCAGCTCCACTCAATGATTATTTTCCTCTGTCAGCATCTTAAGCTACATGATGCTTTGTAGTGACTCTCGAGGACCACACCTACTTGACTCATATTCCTGAAGTTGCCCTTCTTGGAAATTGATGTCAAAGGGGGAGAAAGAGAACACATCAAAGCTACCTATCAAGAGAGAGAGAGAGAAGAGAGCACATTTAAGCTCTTCTAGTGATGCATGTTAATAAGAGGAGAGAAGTCACATGTCTTTAAGAGGGGAAAGACATGTTAGTATGCTCTGGTTCATTTTTGCTCTGGTTTTAACTGATTTATCTTTGATCTGATTTGATCTCACCCTACCCTCTCCCATTATTCAATGTTAGATTCAGGGGGAGAATGAGTCTATGCTTAAGGGGATAAAAAAATCCTTGTAACTTATGGCAAATTTTAAAATCTTTGGGGACATGTCTATATCTAAATGAAGTACTCACTTTGTAGTACTCACCCATTACATGTCATCCCAGTCTTGGTATTCTTGTGGATCTTGGAACCCTTCTTGTTTGGAGTGTTCTTGGGTTATCTAACACTGTTTTCTCAAGTTTACTCCTTCAAAAGTAAGCTCAAGACAACAAGGTAAGTGTATGCATCACATTCATGTACATGATGATCTCTTTCTTTTGCACATATTGTTTGCAAGAGAGATTCATAAAACATATAGGTTCATCTTTCGACCATATTGTTTGCTCTGATTCATATAGCCAAGATACATGTAACTCATTATCTACTCTGTCATGCTATGCATTCACATGTTATTCCATTCTATCTTCACATGATTGCATACATGTAGGGGAGCTTATGGATGTTGCATGTTCCTCGAAAGATTTTCTTACTACTCTTCATATCTTTTTACTTAAAACTTTGATGTATGTTGTCATCAATTACCAAAAAGGGGGAGATTGAAAGCACAAGTGCTCCCTGGGTGATTTTGGTAATTAATGCCAACATATCTCTTGTTGGACTGATAAGTTTTATCTAGTGCATTTCAGAAAAGTTCAACAATGGTGTGGCAAGGACAAAAGGATGTGGAACCCCTTCAAAATGCTAAGGAAAAATATTGGCAAAAGCTCAAGACTCTTCTTTTCTATTTTAGTTCTCCAAGATCACACTGAGTCCATAGGAAATCCAATACTATTAAAAGGGGATGAGGTGTTGCTTAATGGCTTACTTGCTCAAATGCTTAGTGATATTGCTCCAAAACCCTCAGCCACTTTCTCCATCCAAACATGTCAAAACCCTAAACTCAAAATCGTCCCCACCGATTCTTTCTATCCGCAACCCCTGAGTTCATATGACATAGCCACAGCTAGACCGATACGGATCTCGGTCTCACCGACATGGCTTGATCAACTCTCTCTTGCCTTATTGCTTCACTTCGGTCTCACCGAGTTGATGCAATCGGTGCCACTGAGACACGGTTTTCCCTAAGCCCTAGCACATCAATCCCACCGAATTGTTCCAGTCGGTCCCACCGAGATTCCTGACGTTCACATTTTTGAACTGATCGGTGCCATCGAGTTTAACCATTCGGCCCACCCAGATGAGTCAAATGTGTGTAACGATTGGATTTTGTGTGGAGGCTATATATACCCCTCCACCCCCTTCTCCATTTGTGAGAGAGCCATCAGAACATGCCTATAGTTCCACCATACATTTTCTGAGAGAGAACCACCTACTCATGTGTTGAGATCAAGAGATTCCATTCCTACCATTAGAACCTTGATTTCTAGCCTTCCCCAAGTTACTTTCCACTCAAATCACTCTTCAACCATAGCCAAATCTGAGAGAGAGAGAGAGAGTTGAGTGTTGGGGAGAGTATCGTTTGAAGCACAAGAGCAAGGAGTTCATCATTAACACACCATCTATTACCTTTTGGAGAGTGGTGTCTCCTTTTAAGTGCATCTAGTGCCACCCCTAGTTGGTTTTGGAGTGTTGATGACAAACGTGGTTGAGGGACTAATGTGTTTGTGATAATTGTAGGATAACACAGGTAGTAGTCCCTCATTCATTCGGTTTTCCTACCAGAGATGACCCCTAAAATGTATGAAGACACTGAAGACAATGGTGGTTCGTGAAGACATTCACGTTGAAGACAATGACATGTGAAGACATTCACTTGAAGACAATGGAGTGCGAAGACATAGTTTCTTTCATAGTTTCATTTTATTCTTACTTGAGTTATAGGAACCACCTACTGTTAAGTGGGGTCAAAGTGAACAAAGTCAGAAGACTGACGTGATGCTCAACCAAAATCCTATGTCTTCGAGTGAAGACAATGAGAGAAAATCTTATCTAGAGTTGGATGAGTCATCTTTGTTTGTAGCCCAAGCCAAGCTGTCACGTGTGTTTGAAATCTGACCGTTGGGCACGTGTCGGTTCCTTAGTGACCCAGGGTCATTTCAGACATATCATGTCGGGTTGCCTCCTTGCTATAAATAGCCCACCCCCTACACCATAAATTGGTGGCTGCTCAGAGTTAGTGCACGGCTTTTGTCATTTGAGAGCAACCCACCTCTGAAGCCTTTGAGAGAGAGAGATCCTTGCGAGGACAAAGCCCAAAACACCCAGAGCCAAAGAGTGTTAAGCATCACTGAAGTCTTTCTGTCCAGGTGACCTGAAGACTTGTTACACTTGAGGACTATGTATCCTCCAGCCGGTTAGGCATCACGTTCTGAGGATCCAAAAGCCATTGTGGATCCCCGGTGAACGAAGTCTGTGAAGGTTTGGAAGTCTACCTTGAAGACTTACCAGAGTGTTGGGCGAGGACTGGGTGTCCTTAGCTCAAGGGGAATAAGGTGAAGACATCATCTTACTGAGTTCAATCTCAGCCTCCCTAACCAGATGTATAGTTGTCACAGCAACTGGAACTGGTCTAACAAATCCTTGTCTTCACCAAGCTACTGGTTCTATCTCCCACCTCTGTTACATTTCAGTTTGTCTTTGTGAAGTCATTGCCTTTTTGCCTGATCTATTTGACTTCATTGTGCAAAGACTATTACCTGTTTGGCTTCATACTGTCTTCCATTCCGATCTGTTCTACCTAGCTGCTATTAGTCTTCATGCTTTCATTACATTTCTTACTTGACTATGGTCTATCTAGAGTAGTTTATCTTCTGCTGCATATCGTATAGGTTCAATTTGATTGTGTGTCTTCAAAGACCTTGAGTTTTGAATACTTTCATAAAAATCACCTATTCACCCCCCTATAGTCGATAACTAGCACTTTCAGTTGGTATCAGAGAAAAGGTGCTCCCTTGTTCTGTGTGATTTGGTTTAAACACCTGCAGTTTCAGCTATGTTGACTGCAGGGTCAATCAAGGTATCCGTTGCGTGCCCCATCTTCGATGGCACTGATTACCCCTACTGGAAGAATAAGATGCGCATGCATCTTGAAGCCATTGGCAACGACCTCTGGTATGTCGTCAAGACTGGAGTCCCCAAGGAGTGTGAAGGTGTCACCGCGGCTAATGTGAGTAGATTCCTGCAATTGGACTCAACCACCAAGAACATCATCTGTGGTCATCTGACCAAAGGGTAGTATGGCCGTGTGAGTGCACTGGAGTCAGTGAAGCTTGTCTGGGAGTGGATGTCCAAGGTCAACGAAGGCGTCTCAACACAGAGAGAGTCAAGAATAGATGTGCTTCGCAATCTCTTCAACCGATTCAAGAGAAATCACAATGAGAATGTCCAGCTCACTTTCGACCGCCTCACTGATATCACAAATGAGCTCGCGCACTCGGCACCACTGAGATCACCAAGCATCAAATTGTGAAGAAGCTATTGAGATCACTTGACAGCTCATTTGACACTTTGGCCCTGATGATCCAAGAGCGCCCTGACTTCTGAGATCTCGATCTGTCTAACATACTTGAGAGGCTCAACACACATGAGTTCCAGCTGTCAAGAGAGATATATATGGCCCCAACTATGGTCGATTCCATGCTTTGAAGGAAAAAGTTATTTCCTCATCTGAAAAAGAATCAGACTGCAGTTCTGATGATCCTGAAGACATTGGCAAAGAGCTAGTAATGCTTGTAAGAAAGTTCCAAAAGTTCTCCAAGAAGAATCGTTTCAGCAAGTCTTCAAGATCCAGTTCCAAGAATGATGAAGCTTCTAGTCATGACTACAAGAAGAGAACATGCCACAAATGCAGGAAGCCAGGACAATACATATCTGACTAGAAGCCATGTCAGTTTTGGTGTGGTTATATCTTTCACCTCAGTACATAATGGTGAACACTGGACTCTGGTTTCTGTCTATGGGCCATGCGAGGGTCATCTCAGGGATGATTTTGTGCATTAGCTATATCACTTAAATATCCCCCTATATGAACATTGGCTCTTTCTAGGTGATTTTAATTTCATCCGCTCTCTAGATAACAGAAACTTACCAGAGGGGACATCAATGACATGATTTTGTTAATTGAGATAATTGGTCATCTTGGTCTTTTGGAGTTTCCTTTGAAGGGAAGACATTTCACATGGTCAAATATGCAGGATAATCCATTGTTGGAGCAGTTAGATTTGTTCTTCACAACATCTGACTAGATCTCTTTCTACCCAAACACAACGGTTATTCCTCTTTCCAAAACTTCCTCGGATCACATGCCATGTGTGGTCAAAATTGATACTATCATACCTACAACAAGAGTGTTTCATTTTGAGAATTTTTGGGTGGATATTCCTGGTTTCTTTGATTGTGTCAGACAGTCTTGGGAGGCCCCGGTGTTTAATGATCTTTCTGCAATGACTGTGATCTCAAAGAAGTTTAAATTCCTGCGCCGGGATCTTAAAAGATGGAGCAAATAACAATCTTATATCAAGAGGCTCACAATGGAATGCTGCAAGGTCATCCTCCTTTTTGACCAGCTTCAAGAGATGAGACCTCTCACCATGCCTGAATTTAACTTCAGGAAAATAGTCAAGCGACACCATGAAGAGCTTCTAAAAATACATTACATTTATTGGAAGCAAAGATGTATGATTCCATACATCAAGGTGGGGGAAGAAAAATCTAAATTCTTCCATGCGATGGCATCTGAGAGGATGAGAAAGAATTCCATATTGAGCCTTATAGTTGAAGGGAGTGCTCCTGTGTCTGATCACCAGCAAATGGCAGGAATCTTATGGTCATATTTCAAAAGTAGAATGGGCCAAGCCCAAGGTATCTCCATGGGCTTTGATCTGTAGTATTTAATACAACAGGTCCCGGGCCTTGATGAGCTATCCAGGCCTTTCTCCTTTGAGGAAATAAGCAGGGTTTTAAGAGAGCTACTGATGTCTGCTACGCAACCTTCTTCTTGTAGACTCGTGTTGGGCCTCCAAGCGCAAAGTTTTGTAGGACAGTAGCAAATTTCCCTCAAGTGGATGACCTAAGGTTTATCAGTCTGTGGGAGGCGTAGGATGAAGATGGCCTCTCTCAAACAACCCTGCAACCAAATAACAAAGAGTCTCTTGTGTCCCCAACACACCGAATACACTGGTAAATTGTATAGGTGCACTAGTTCGGCGAAGAGATGGTGATACAATTGTAATATGGATGGTAGATATAGGTTTTTGTAATCTGAAAATAAAAAAAACAGCAAGGTAGCAAATATTAGAATTGAGCAAAAACAGTATTGCAATGCTTGGAAACAAGGCCTAGGGTTCATACTTTCACTAGTGCAAGTTCTCTCAACAATGATAACATAATTAAATCATATGGCAATCCCTCAACATGCGAAAAAGTCACTCCAAAGTTCCTATCACGAAAAACATAAGATGAAATTGCTTGTAGGGTACGAAACCACCTCAAAGTTATTCTTTCCGATCAATCCATTGGGCTATTCCTATAAGTGTCACAAACAGTCCTAGAGTTCGTAGTAAAATAACACCATATGACACACATCAATCAACCCTAATGTCAACTAGATACTACAATGTCACCACAAGTATTCGTGTGTCAATTATACAATGTGCATCAAACAACTTCAGATTCATAATATTTAATCCAACATAAAGAACCTCAAAGAGTGCCCCAAGATTCCTACCAGAGAAACAAGGACAAAAACGTGCATCAACTGCTATGCATAGATTACCCCAATGTCACCTCGGGAATCTGCGAGTTGAGTGACAAAACATACATAGAGTGAATCAATAGAACACCCCATTGTCACCATGGGTATCCCACGCAAGACATGCATCAAGTGTTCTCAAATCCATAATAGTAATCAATTCGATAATAGTGAAACCTCAAAGGTAAAAATTAATTCATCACAAGAATGTAGAGGGGGAGAAACACCATATGATCCAACTATAGCAACAAAGCTCGCGGTACATAAAGATCGTGCCAAATCAAGAACACGCGAGAGGGAGAGATCAAACACATAGCTACTGGTACATACCCTCGGCCCCGAGGGTGAACTACTCCCTCCTCGTCATGGAGACCACCGAGATGATGAAGATGGCCACCGGTGATGGTTCCCCCCTTCGGCAAGGTGCCGGAACAGGCTCCGGATTGGTTTTTCGTGGCTACATAGGCTTACGGTGGCGGAACTCCCGATCTAGGATTCTTTTTGGGGGGTTTCTGGATTTATAGGATTTTTTGGCGTTGGTTTCAAGTCAGGGGGTTCACGAGACAGCGACAAGATAGGGGGCACACCCTCCACCCTTGTCATTGACTCGGGACTCTTCTAGCCCAACTCTTTTGCTTCGGGGGCTTCTTCTGGTCCATAAAGAATCACCATAAATTTTCAGCTCATTTGGACTCCGTTTGATATTCCTTTTTTGTGAAACTCAAAAACAAGGAAAAACAGAAAGTGGCACTAGGCTCTAGGTTAATAGGTTAGTCCCGAAAATAATATAAAATAGCTTATAAATGCACATAAAACATCCAAGATGGATAATATAGTAGCATGGAACACTAAAAACTTATAGATACGTTGGATACCTATCAGCTACCTGTTTATCGAGCACCTGGGCCGGATGGGTTTAATGGTATGTCTGTCAAGCATTGCTGGCCCATCATTGAAGCAGATTTTTTGAGACTGAGCAAGGATTTCTATGAGGGAGAGTCTCTTTGGAGAATATCAATGGATCTCTCATAACTCTCATTCCCAAAATGCTCCCACCTGAAGGCCCTAATGACTTTCGACCCATCTTGTTGACCAATACTTGTCTTAAATTTTTAACCAAGCTTCTGGCTAATTGTTTGCAAGGGGTACTCCTCAAATGCATAAACAAAAACCAGTATGGGTTCCTCAAGAGCCGATCCATCCAAGACTGTTTGGCATGGACTTTTGAATATATTCACCAGTGTACGCAGTCCAAGCGACCTATTGTCATTCTCAAGCTTGATTTTGCCAAGGCTTTTGACATAGTTGAGCATGAGGTTATACTAGAAATGCTGAGGTGCAAAGGGTTTGATGATAGATGGATTTCATGGATAAAAGAAATACTCTCTTCTGGCAGCTCTTCTATTCTGTTAAATGGTGTTCCCGGAAAGTAGTTCAAATGCAAGTGCGGTGTCAGACAAGGGGATCCTCTGTCACCCCTCCTCTTTGTCTTGGCAGTTGATCTCCTTCAATCTATGGTCAATGATATGTTAGCTCGAGGAGTGCTCACACTGCCCATCCCTCACATGACCCGGACTTTCCTATCATCCAGTACGCTGATGATACTATTGTCATCCTGTCTACCATTGAGCAGCAATTGGTAGCTATGAAAAATATGCTCATCACCTTCCAAGAATCAACTGGTCTAAAAGTGAACTTTGGGAAGTCATCTTTGATCCCCCTGAATATGGATGATAGCATGGCTGCTTGGCTGGCTACAACCCTTGGTTTTAAAATTGGCACCCCTCCTTTCACTTACCTTGGATTGCCAATGGGGACCATTCGGCCTAGAATCATCGATCTCATGCCTTTGGTTGATCGTGTGTAAAGAAGACTCTCTTCCATCTCCTCCATGCTCAACCAGGGTTCCAGACTTCAATTGCCTACTTCAGTCTTGACCACGATGCCCATCTACTTCTTGTGCACTCTGGGCATCACTCCTGGAATCATCAAGCAACTTGACAGGATTTTTAGGCAGTGTTTATGGAGAGGGAACAGTGGCACTCATAAGCAATCCCTTGCTGCATGGGATATGGTTTGCAGACCCGAGGATAAAGGGGGGCCTGGAATACTCAATCTCAACATACAGAACCAGGGTCTACTCATTGAACATTTACACCACTTCTATAATAAAGTGGACATTCCTTGGGTTTCCTTGATATGGACTTCATATTATGATGAGGTGGTTCCTCAAGCTACAATTCTGACAGGATCTTTCTGGTGGAGATATATTTTCAAACTCTCTGAATCATATAGACCAATTGCTTCAGCTCATGTTAATATGGGTGACTCGGTGCTCTTCTGGTTAGGTGCTTGGCATATTGGTGGTCCACTGGAAAATTATCGTCTACACCACTTTTATACAGACAGATGCCAAGGCTTTTCTCCTTTGTCAATGATGATAAATCTTCAGCAAGGGTTATTTTAAACTCCACAGACCTATTCCAACTGTTCTACCTACCAATATCTCAAGAAGCTGCCAAAGAGCTTAGAGTCTTGGAGGAATGGATCGTCAACCTCCGAAGAGAACCCCTTCTAGATGATATTTGGAATTGGGTTGGTAAATCAGGTTCTTACTCTGCTAAGAGTTTCTCCAACATCATGCACACTCACATGCCCAGTCACAGGCCCACTATATTGCCCTTCAAGTGGCTATGGCAAAGCAAGTGCACCATGAAAATCAAGGTCTTTGGTTGGCTGTTATTTTTTGACCAACTGAACACGAAAGACATGCTTGTCAGACGACACTGGAGGTTGCTTGAGGATGATAATTTGTGTGTCATTTGTGCTTCCCATGTTTATGAAGACATGCCGATGGTGTCCGTAGGCCCAACCAGGTCCTTGGTGTGATTTGCCGGCAGCACTTCCCGGGGAGGGTCACGTTGCCCGATGAGGGTCAGGTTCCATAGCTAGCACTGAGCTGGGAGCTGTACGTGGCTGCCCCGGCCCCGCCAGAGGAGAGGGTCGACGGTGTCTTGTGCGAGACGGTGGCCGATATTGTGAGGCGACAGTTTTGGGTAATTTCTCCTTTACAGAATTAAAAATCAACATTACCTAGTGATTGTACTAATCAGTGTTATCTTGTTCGATTGCAGACCTTCTACAGGTGTTCTAAGGAACACGAGGCAGAGGCGGCTAGGGTTCTCGAAGCCGAGTGCAAGCGCCTACTTCATAACTTACGGCACGAGGCTAGGGTGCAGGCTGTTTGAGATTACTATGCCTCGACTAACATTAGGAGGGCCAAGAAGAAGTGACGCCGCAAGTATCTGAGTAAGGAGAAGTACATGAAGGTAATTACCTATTCTTAAGGCCTTGTACTTAGTTTCCTTGATTTCATTCGTAGGCGTAGCGCTGAAATTTCTCTTTGCCAAACTTAGGTGCCCCCCCATATGGTGTGCGGATATGATATGATGGATTGTTCAGAGGTGTTGGTGGATGAGTGGTGCTCTCCCCAATGGCTAGCCGAACACAACAAGGCCAGGGATAAGCGTGCCCGAATGCGAGGTGTGCCACACCATCAAGGGAGCTCCAACCTGTGTGAGTACGGGGATCACTGGGTATGTGGTTTCAGCCCTTAACGATTCATGCAATTTCATTCTTCATGCTAGCTTCAGCCCTTAACTAATATGTTGTTCCTTTCTTTTAGCCGAAACACAACAAGAAGGACGTGCCACCGCTGTATGATCTCTATGCCATGGCCCATATGGCCCCGTACAAGAAGGCCAAGGAATTCTCTAAGGATGACCTCGATCATCCAGAGAGCTTCACCAACATCTCCGCCCACAACAAGCTCGTGAGGTACAGAGACTTTGGGAAGGCGACGAAAGGGGATGACTTCAACCCGAGCCAGAGTCCTTTTGATACAGAGCTCGTGATGCTATCTGGTGATGGGAGGAAACATGGCTCGGTAGCCATTGGGGATGGACTGATACGTTGTCCTAGAAGTCTCCCGGAGATCAAGAAGCGCCACGCGAGGTCTCTTCCTGAGATACCGCCTCGACCACGCCCAGTGGAGCTCACCATCGAGGCTAGGGCCCAGGAGCTTCTGGTGGAGGCAAATAGGCAGGCCAAGCAGAGGGAGATCAAGCTGGAGGAGAGGACGGCTAGTCTGTTGGAGGCGGAGAGGAACCGAAACGATGCGTCTCACTGGGCCCTATACGAGCTCCTCGTGGTAAGTTTTCTTTCTTATTAGCCAAATCATGCATTTATGTTTGTTTCATTATTAACTAATATGACTGACTCATCAAAACAAAATGTGCAATCCGTGTACGAGAAAAACGGTCAGACCCCTCCGCCGATGCCTCAGATTGGTATAGCGGACACAGTGAGTTTCATTTGAATGGTCATTAGTTACTAGTATTCACATTTCAGTTGCATCATGCTAACGAGACATTGCAAATGATCTTTGGTGCAGCATGCCTCCAGACAAGCATCGACCGATCCTTCTCCGTCTCGCACTGGCGCAACCCCGACCCCGAACGGTCCTTCTCCGTCTGGCACTGGCGTAAACCCGACCGGTCCTTCACCTCCGTGATGACGGTAAGTTTTCTCTAGTGTTTTGCCTACCAAATGCATAAAGACCTAGACTTAGCTTTATTTCCTCCAAAATGCTTACCATAATGAGCTAGACTTAGCTAATCTTCCTCCAAAATGACATAATTAGCTTACTTAGCTCCAAAATGATCTATACTTAGCTTTGTTTCCTCTGAAATGACCTAAGTTATCTCTAATATGCTTAGTTACCTAGGTTTGCTCCATAATGACATACACTTAGCTTACTTATGTAAAACATGGCATAATTAGCTTACTTAGGTTTGAAATGGCAAAACAATCTTGGTAACCTCCTATATGTCATATAGTTAGCTTATTTTCCTCGAAAATGACATAATAAGCCTAATTAGCTCCAAAATGATCAATTTACCTACGTTAGCTCCAAAATGACCTAAGTTAGCTCTAATATGCTTAGTTACCTGGCTTAGCTCAATAAAGACCTATAATTAGCTTACTTATGTCAAAAATGGCATAATATGCTTAGTTAACTCAAATATGGCATAATTAGCTAGGTTAGCTCCAAAATGACCAAGTTTACGTAGGTTAGCTCCAATAGGATCCATTTTACCTAGGTTAGCTCCGAAATGACCCATTTACCTAGCTTAGCTCTAAAATGACCAACACACTTAGCATCTTTACCTAGCTTAGCTAAAAAATGGCATTTTTTCCTACCTTAGTTAGAAGAAGAAGAAGATAAAGAAGAGGAGAGGAGACTAAGAAAGAGAACATAAATTCTACTACTTCTTCTTCCTCTTTTTCTGCTTCTTCTTCTTTTTCTTCTTCTTTTTCTTCTTTTTCTAGCTAGCCTTCTTCTTCTTCTTCTAACTTTCTTCTTTCTCAATTTGCATATTTGCTTTAGATGAGGAGCTTGCTTTCATGGAGTCTACTCTTCTCCTTGTGCTTCTTTTTGTTTTGATTTCGTACGATGAACTTCGTTGGAGGAAACTTCTTATTGGATATGTAGTGTGGGAAACTTGTTGGATGTGTTGTTGGATATGTGTTGTTGCAAACTTGTTGGATATGTTGTCGGATGTGTTGGAAACTTGTTGGATATGCTTGTCGATATATATCTTCAAATGTTTATATATATATATATATGTGTGAAATTCTGTGAAATTGAATGAATTTAAGAAAAAACAGAAAAAAAAACAGGGGCTATACAGGCTCTTTGCCGTTTGCTGGCAAACGGCAAAGAGCTTTGCTATCAGCCAGCAGACAGCAAAGCTACCACGTGGCAGCTACCTGTGCAACCTGGGGCACTGGCTGGCCTATTTGGTTACTTTACCATCTGCTGGCAGACGGCAAAGACCGTTGCACCTTTGCCGTCTTCCAGCGGATGGCATAGCATGCCATGTGGGAGCACCTGGGGGCTGGCCTATTTGGTTACTTTGTCGTCCGCTGGCAGATGGCAAAGGTGCAATGGTCTTTGCCTTCTGCCAGTGGACGGTAAAGCACGCTGGTAACCACCTAATGAACCTAACCTGCCACGTGTGCTGTCTAGGCTCATTGTCGTCTGCTGGCGGACGGCAAAGACCGTTTCATCTTTGTCGTCTGCCAGCAGACGGCAAAGAGCCCTTCGCCGTAGCCTATTCAGCCAGACCTGTTTTATGCCGACTGCTGGCAGATGGCAAAGTCCTTTGCCGTCAGCCATGGCAGACGGCAAAGTGCCTAATTCCTATAGTGCGGGGGTGTAAATGGTGGAGGGGGCGCCGCACACGGCTAAGAAATTGTTGTGCTTGTGATAGGCGCCCCCCTCCCACATATATATAGGTGTGGGGAGGAGGGAGCAGCCAGGAGGCGCCCCCAAGTAGGCTGAATCCTACTTGGGGTCCCTTCCCAAGTGGCCCCCCTTCCTTATTTGTAGGAGCCCCCCCCCCCCCTTTCCTTTCTCTCCTGAGGAGGGAAAGGCAGGAAGGGCCACCCTTCCCCTAGGACCAGCCAGCCATGTACAGGGGTGCACCAGCCCCCTAGTGGGGTGGTCTATCCCACCCACTTTTGCCCATTAGGCCCATACATTTACCGGGGGTGTCCGGAACCCCTTCCGGTGACCCGATGACTACCCGGTGCACTCCGAAACTCTTCCGGTGTCCGAATACCATCATCCTATATATCAATCTTTACCTCTCGACCATTCTGAGACTACTCGTCATGTTCGTGATATCATCCTGGACTCGGAACAACATTCATTAACCAAATCATATAACACTATATCGTCAACGAACGTTAAGCGTGCGGACCCTATGGGTTCGAGAACTATGTAGACATGACCGAGACACCTCTCCGGTCAATAACCAATAGCGGAACCTGGATGCCCATATTGGCTCCTACATATTCTACAAAGATCATTATCGGTCAAACCTTATGACAACATACGTAATTCCCTTTGTCCATCGGTATGTTACTCGCCCGAGATTCGATTGTCGGTATCTTCATACCTAGTTCAATCTCGTTACCGGCAAGTCTCTTTACTTGTTCCGTAATACATCACCTTGCAACTAACTCATTAGTCACTTTGCTTTCAAGGCTTCTTATGATGTGTATTACCGAGAGGGCCCAGAGATACCTCTCCGATACTCGGAGTGAAAAATCCTAATCTCGATCTATGCCAACTCAACAAACACCTTCAGAGATACCTATAGAGCATCTTTATGATCACCCAGTTACGTTGTGACGTTTGATAGCACACAAGGTATTCCTCCGGTATCAGGTAGTTGCATAATCTCATAGTCAAAGGAATATGTATTTGAAATTTTTTTTTGAAGGTTAGACAGTAGGAAAGGCTCCTACTGCAAAAATATATTAGGTATAAGTATTCAACTTTACATTGAGAGTGGTGGGGGGGACTATACAAGATCTAAGATTTACAAAGTGTGCCTCAGAGGTCAGTGATCAGATGTTTCTTGTGCTCAGGCAATCTGTGAGCAATGTTGGAGAAATCATCTTTGAATCTGGCCCTCCAGGAGGAGAGGAAGGGTGTCACCTGCCGAAAAAAGTTGTTGTTCCTTTCTTTCCAGAGACTCCAAGCGGCCACAAGGAAAATGTCCAGGAGCATTTTTTGATGATATCTGGCTTTGAAGTGGGTCATCATATCCAAGCGGTCTCCAGTAGCCGGCCAGGTTATGTTGAGTTCATGCCAGCAGCGCTTACTGCGTGCAGTGAAAGAAAAGGTGCTCAACCGTTTCCTCAGTATGTTCACCACAGAGCAGGCAGTCCAGATTAGTCCCAATGTTATAGTGCCTACGCTTCAGCATGTTGCGGGTATTAAGGCGATCAACCAGGAGTAACCACCCAAAAACCTTGATCTTGGGAACACTTTTGGCTTTCCATAACCATCTAAACGCTGCATGAGCATTTACCTCACGGAAGAAGAACTTATAATAGTCTGTGGTCTTAAAGAGCTGTGCTCCCCACGTACAGATCCAAATGTCATTGCCCTCAGAAAGGGTGATGGAGCTGACATCCTGTTGGAGGGCTCGGAGTTCTTCATGAGCCTGTATGGAGAGGGGTAGGTGAAACGCCTCTCGTATATTTGAAGTCGTGAGCATTTTTGGACCGAGGCATCTTCCAGGGTGGTGTACGAAAATGCTCGAGGAAAAGTTTCCTCGAGGACATGTTCATTCCAATCATCTTTCCAGAACAGGGTTGTCCTACCATCACCGATCAAGACTTTTGTTACCCCACGGTAAATTGGCATGAGTTTCACAAGTTCGCGCCACCAGAAGGAGCCGCAAGGGGCCATTGCATGCGGGATCGCGTCAGAGTAATATGTGTCCCAGATAAGATTCACCCAAGGCGTGTCAAGTTGATTATAGAACTTGTGGAGCATCTTAAGCAGCAGCGCATCGTTTTGGACTTTAAGATTAAGCACTCCGAGGCCTCCATTCTTTTTTGGATGACACACCATGTCCCAAGCTGCCAGAGAGTTAGATTTGTCACCAGTCTCGGTATTTTTCTTCCAAAGTCCATGTCTTCTGATTTTATCAAGCTGCTCAATAATTTTAGGTGGCAGACGGAACACTCCCATGGGATAAATGGCCATTGAGGTGACTAGTGAATTCATGAGCGCCAGTTTCCCAGCGTATGACATGAGAGACATAGCCGCCGTGATCCTGCCTTCTGCTTCGCATACCAAGGGAGTCATATCCAGCACCGAAGGTTTAGTGGTTCCAAGGGGGAGACCAAGGTACGTGAACGGCATGCAGGCCGTGATGCACCCAAAGATAGCAGCTAGGTCCTGGCACTTGTCATCTGGAGTGTTGATGGGTATCAACGTAAATTTATGGAAGTTGATGTGTAGTCCAACAGAGGCAGCATAGTCGGTAAGAATTGTTTTCATGATCGCTGCTTGGGTGACACACGCCGGCATAATAATGATTGTATCGTCGGCGTATTGGATCACAGGAAAGTTGGTCGTGTTAGTGGAAGGAATAGGCAGTTGCAGGCGATTGTCTTCCACGGCCTCATGGATAGTTGTCTGAAGTAAGTCCGCAGCAAGAACAAAAATTGAGGGGAGAGAGAGGGTCCCCTTGTCGCACCCCGCATTTGCACCAAAATTGCTTACCAGGAACCCCGTTAAGCAGGACAGAAGATTTACCCGAAGATGAAAGGCTCGTGGTCCAGGAAATCCATTTATCATTGAACCCCATGCTCCTCATAATTTGGATGATGGCATCATGCTCCACAGTATCGGATGCCTTGGCAAAGTCTAATTTGAGGAGGATAATTTCACGCTTAGAGGCTTGGCACTGATGTATGTATTCGAAGGCCCAAGCAAGGCAGTCATGGATGGATCTCCCCTTCAAAAACCCATACTGGTTTTTGTGCACAATTTTTAAGATCACTTTTTGAAGTCGGTTGGCCAGAATTTTGGTGATAAGTTTGAGACAGCAATTAAGCAACGTAATGGGCCGAAAATCATTGACAGTTTCTGGAGCTCAAGTTTTAGGTATGAGTGTGATGTACCCGTAGTTTAGGCTTTCAAGGTTTAAATTGCCACTGTGGAACTCCTCGCATAGAAGATAGAAATCTTCCTTGATTATAGGCCAACAAGCTTTGAGGAACGCGCCATTGAAGCCATCAGGGCCCGGAGCGCGATCAGGAGGCATTTCTTTGATGACATCATCAATCTCTTTATGCGTAAATGGCATAGTTAAGCTTTCAAAATCCACTTCCGTTCGAAGCATACGGGACAGATTGAATCTCATTTGAGAAGTGTTCTTCGTGCCTAAGCATTTTTTAAGGCTTCGAATAGGAGAGATTCTTTGCTGGAGTGATCATCCACCTAGAACCCATCATCAGTTTTCAGACTGGAGATACAATTTTTCTATATCTTTCCGTGGCCACAGTTTGGAAGAATTTTGAGTTCTCATCACCAAATTTGATCGAACGTATGGTGCAGCGTTTCTTCCAATACTCTTTTTGGCATCGCAAGAGCCGAAGTAGATGAGATCGAGAATGCGTTGAAAATTCCCCTCGGGAATGGTCAAGTCACATTTGTCCGCAATATTATCCAATTCTAGGAGAGCTTTATTGGTGTTCTCAATTGCTATTTTCAACCGTGAAATGCTTTTGCTCCAGATGGTGAGATCATGCCTGAGGTTTTTAAGTTTCTGACATAGTCTGGAAGCAGCATTATTATTTTTCCCTTGACGGATGGGTTTATTCCATGCAGTTCTTACCACTTCTAAGAAGCCGGGATGTGCAATCCAATATGTTTCAAAACGGAACAACTTGCATTTAGGAATGGTAGTTTGAATGACTACATTGCAAGGAATATGATCTAAGATTGGTTTTCCCATAGGAGTGACAAGTGTATTTGGAAAAGTGGCCGTCCAATTAAGCGTCGTAAAAAACCAGTCAAGCTGTTCGAGAAGAGGATTTTGTTGCATATTGGACTAGGTGTAGTTTCTACCTTTGATGGGCAATTCAGTGAGGTTTTGGTCCCTGATAAAATCGTTGAAAGTGAACATATCATTGACATCGCCACCTAGTTTGTTGCGGTTTTCTGGTGACCTTATAAAATTAAAATCTCCAAGAATGAGCCAATCTTCAGTAGATGGTATATTAAGAAAGCAACAGCAATAAACTGAACTATCAATATGCTAAGCTAACGGATGGGTCTTGTCCATCACGTCATTCTACTAATTATGTTATCCTGTTATCAAATGACAACACCTGTCTATGGTTAGGAAACCTTAACCATCTTTGACCAACGAGCTTGTCTAGTAGAGTCTTACTAGTGACACGATATTTGTTTATGTATTCACACATGTATTTAGGTTTCCGATCAATACAATTCTAGCATGAATAATAAACCTTTATCATGAATAAGGAAATATAAAATAACAACTTTATTATTTCCTCTAGGGCATGTTTCCTTCAGTCTCCCACTTGCACTAGAGTCGATAATCTAGATTTATATTGTGATGAATCTAACACCCATGGAGTCTTGGTGCTGATCATGTTTTGCTCGCGGAAGAGGCTTAGTCAACGGGTCTGCCAAATTCAGATATGAAATCCTTCATCCAGACTCCTTCATGCGCTGCTTCTGAAGCAGCTATGTACTCCGCTTCACACGCAGATCCCGCCATGACGCTCTGCTTGGAACTGCACCATCTGACAGCTCCACCATTAAATAAAAATACGTACCCGGTTTGTGACTTAGAGTCATCTGGATCAGTGTCGAAACTAGCATCTACGTAACCATTTACGACAAGCTCTTCGTCACCTCCATAAACGAGAAACATATCCTTGGTCCTTTTTAGGTACTTCAGGATGTTCTTGACCACTGTCCAGTGATCCACTCCTAGATTACTTTAGTACCTCCATGCCAAACTTATGGCAAGGCACACATCAGGTCTGGTACACAACATAGCACACATGATAGAACCTATGGCTAAGGCATAGGGAATGACTTCCATTTTCTCTCTATCTTCTGCAGTGGTCGGGCTTTGAGTCTGACTCAATTTCTTACCTTGTAACACAGGCAAGAACCCTTTCTTTGACTGATCCATTTTGAACTTCTTCAAAACTTTATCAAGGTATGTGCTTTGTGAAAGTCCTATTAAGCATCTTGATCTATCCCTATAGATCTTCATGCCCAATATATAAGCAGCTTCACCGAGGTCTTTCATTCAAAAATTCTTATTCAAGTACCCTTTTATGCTATCCAGAAACTCTATATCATTTCCAGTCAATAATATGTATATAGTATCAGAAATGCTACAGAGCTCCCACTCACTTTCTTGTAAATACAGGCTTCACCATAAGTCTGTATAAAACCATATGCTTTGATCACATCATCAAAGCGTATATTCCAACTCCGAGATGCTTGCACCAGTCCATAGATGGATCGCTGGACCTTGCACAGTTTGTTAGCACCTTTAGGATCGACAACACCTTCTGGTTGCATCATATACAACTCTTCTTTAAGAAATCCATTAAAGAATGCAGTTTTGACGTCCATTTGCCACATTTCATAATTATAAATGCGGCAATTGCTAACATGATTCGGACTGACTTAATCATCGCTACGGGTGAGAAGGTCTCATCGTACTCAACCCCTTGAACTTGTCAAAAACCATTCGCGACAAGTTGAGCTTTGTAGATGGTGACATTACCATCAACGTCTGTCTTCTTCTTGAAGATACATTTATTCTCAATGGTTTGCCGATCATCGGGCAAGTCCACCAAAGTCCACACTTTGAACATTGATCCTATCTCAGATTTCATGGCCTCAAGCCATTTATCAGAATATGTGCTCATCATAGCTTCTTCATAGTTTGTAGGTTCACCATGGTCTAGTAACATGACTTCCAGGACAGGATTACCATACCACTCTGGTGTGGAACATGCTTTGTTTGACCTACGAGGTCCAGTAGTTTCATGATGGTCATCATTAGCTTCCTCTCTAGTTGGTGTAGGCATCACGGGAACGGATTTCTCTGATGTGCTACTTTCCAAATTGAGAGAAGGTACAATTACCTCATCAAGTTCTACTTTCCTCCCACTCACTTCTTTCGAGAGAAACTCCTTCTCTAGAAATGTTCCATTCTTGGCAACAAATATCTTGCCTTTGGATCTGTGGTAGAAGGTGTACCCAATTGTTTCCTTAGGGTATCCTATGAAGACGCACTTCTACGATTTGGGTTCGAGCTTATCAGGCTGAAGCCTTTTGACATAAGTGTCGCAACCCCAAACTTTAAGAAATGACAGCTTAGATTTCTTGCCAAACTATACATACGGTGGTGTCTCAAAGGATTTAGAAGATGCCCTATTTAATGTGAATGCGGCCATCTCTAATGCATAACCCCAAACCGATACTGGTAAATTGGTAAGAGACGTCATAGATCGCACCACATCTAATAAAGTACGGTTACGACGTTCGGACATACCATTACGCTGTGGTGTTCCAGGTGGCGTGAGTTGTGAAACAATTCCACATTGTTTTAAATGAAGGCCAAACTCGTAAATCAAATATTTGCCTCCGCGATCAGATTGTAGAAACTTTATTTTCTTGTTATGGCGATTCTCCACTTCACTGTGAAATTCTTTGAACTTTCCAAATGTTTCAGACTTGTGTTTCATCAAGTAGATATACCCATACCTACTCAAATCATCTGTGAAGGTCAAAAAATAACGATACTCGCCGCGTGCCTCAACACTCATTGGACTGCATACATCGATATATTATTTCCAATAAGTCATTATCTCACTTCATTATTCCAGAGAACGGAGTTTTAGTCATCTTGCCCATGAGGCATGGTTCATAAGTATCAAATGATTCATAATCAAGTGATTCCAAAAGTCCATCCGTATGGAGTTTCTTCATGCGCTTTACACCAATATGACCCAAACGGCAGTGCCACAAATATGTTGCACTATCATTATCAACTTTGCATCTTTTGGCATCAATATTATGAATATGTGTATCACTACGATCGAGATTCAACAAGAATAGACCTTTCAACAACGGTGCATGACCATAAAAGATATTACTCCTATAAATAGAACAACCATTATTCTCTGATTTAAATGAATAACCGACTTGCAATAAACAAGATCCAGATATAATGTTCATGCTCAATGCTGCCACCAAATAACAATTATTTAGATCTAAAACTAATCTCGGAGGTAGATGTAGAGGTAGCATGCCGAGGGTGATCACATCGACCTTGGAACCATTTCCGACGCGCATCGTCACCTCGTCCTTAGCCAATCTTCGTTTATTTCGCAGCTCCTGTTTGGAGTTACAAATATGAGCAACTGAACCAGTATCAAATACTCAGGCGCTGCTACGAGCATTAGTAAGGTACACATCAATAACATGTATATCAAATATACATTTTTTCACTTTGCCATCCTTCTTATCTGCCAAGTATTAGGGGCAGTTCCGCTTCTAGTGACCAGTCCCTCTGCAGTAAAAGCACTCAGTTTTACGCCTGGGTCCAGCTTTGGGCTTCTTCCCAGGGGTGGCAACTTGCTTGCTATTCTTATTGAAGCTCCCTTTCTTTCCCTTGCCCTTTTCCTTGAAACTAGTGGTCTTGTTAACCATCAGCACTCTATTCTAGTTCTTGATTTCTACCTCTGCGGCCTTAAGCATTGCGAAGAGCTCAGGAATTGTTTTTTTCATCCCTTGCATATTATAGTTCATCATGAAGCCTTTGTAGCTTGGTGGCAGTGATTGAAGAATTCTGTCAATAACACTATCAACTGGAAGTTCAACTCCCAGCTGAGTCAAGTGGTTATGATACCTAGGCATCTCGAGTATGTGTTCACTAATAGAACTGTTCTCCTCCATCTTACAGCTATAGAACTTGTTGGAGACTTCATATCTCTCAACCCAGGCATTTGCTTGAAATATTAAATTCAACTCTTGGAACATCTCATATGCTCCATGACGTTCAAAACGTCTTCGAAGTCCCGGTTCTAAGCCGTAAAGCATGGCACATTGAACAATTGACTAGCACTGGCGTGCGTCGGTCCTAAACAAACAGTGTTTTACCCCTTTCCGTGATGGCATTTGGAACCATCGCCAAGTGAGTGTGGGCGACAGGGGGGTCCCTCCCACACGACCCAGAAACCGTCGGGGATAGGGAGCCTTGATGCATACAGTTGTCCCTATATAACTGTTTCCGATATCTCGAATATCCCAAATGCTTCATCCTTGCTACTCGTTTGTGCTCACATTGCCATCACAGTCGGAGTTTTGTGGTTCTGCCTAAAACCAGGTAGATTCCAGGCACGGGAGTTTTCCAGGCAGATTCTAGGCATGGGAGTTTTACGATGCCTGGCACATCACAAACAGTTCATGATTATAAACTGTGTACGATGGGTAGACAATCACACACATTTAGTTTTCCCGCACCATATGTGATAGTGTCTGACATCACACACGCTTTGCAAATGGCAACTGTGTCCATGCTTGCACACGTTTCCTCTCTGTGAACCGTCTCGGATTATGGTGTATATCGCAAACGTTTTTGTTTTAGCAACCGTGTGTGCCGTAATGACCTGCACAACGTAATTTCGCCCTAACTTAATTGCTGCTATTTAAAATTGTACCTAACTTAAACTTGAAAGTAGGTTATAGCTTTATTCATATCCATCAGGCTCAAACAACCAATGCATTATTCGATTCACAGGTACATATGTTTAAGAATTACATAAGCACCAAATAAAGAATGATGTACCAGGGTTTTATACTTGTACTATTATAGATGGTAAAGAAAGAGGCGACAGACATTCTAGTTGCTGAACAAGGTGAAGTGGAATGGCCCTATTGTGCCCTCCTGGATGCAGAAGGCATGCAGGACTCTAGTACAAGCCCTTGTGATGGTCGACCGCCAATTGTGTAGTTTGAGAGGTAGTCTTGAGTAAACTGCTTCAGGATCCACTGCAAAAGAAAAAAGATTCAGATATTGTCATCTAACACAACTCATTACAGGCAGTAAAAAGAAGGCTATAGGGTTCTTGCTTCCCGTCCAGCACTTCACTGTTGTCTTGCATAAAGTGTAAAAAAGTAGTTCGATTGACATCTTTTGACCCATTTTAATAATAATCTTTATCAGTATCCTCACTTGATGCTGGTTCATGAATATCTCATTGCCCATACGCAGAAAGGGTCGAAGTGTGGATCTTTGGCAATGATATATGTACCTAAAAGCACCAAGTTAATATTAGAAGCTAAACAACAATTGAAAAATGATGTAGTACAACACTCCCTCCATCCCATTATATAAGATTTTATTACATGTATATCTAGACATCATCAGAACATTAAGGTAACACTCTTCCTTGTTGCTATGTAGCCTGGGATTGCATATTTAGTCATTCAGTACAATGCATGTTGCTAAACAACAATTGAAAAACTAAAAGGCATGTTAACTGCAATATCCTTAACAGCAACCAAATATCGTAATTCATAGTGGTATTGTTGAAACTATTATTGATGAAATTGAACTGCACGGCAAATAGTTGCACATATAGAGCATCACATTGTGAAGAACTGAAATAAACAAGTCATAAGGACATCTCTAGCGATCCTTAAAAAGTTAAAGGACTAAAACCCTTAGTGGATCTATATATACTCCAGCAATTTTTGGCCTTTTCTAGTCGATCCCCTAAACTTAAGGTTGTAAACTTCAATTTGATCAAGTTCAAAGCAGGTTCAACCGAAAGTAGCATGCATTCAAACATAAACATAGATAGTTTTGCATAACCGAACATAAAACATAAATTTAAACTAAGCTAAAGTACTTTCGGTCGAAGTAGAGGTCGAGCCAATCCTTCCTCGTCATGTACGGTGTGCCGCGAGCCGGGTCCGGGCCAGTACCGTTGTCGGGGTCGTTGGGGAAGGCACTCCTCCACTCGTAGACGTCGATCTCCTCATCCTCGAGGCCCACCTTGACGCCCTCCGCACCGCCATCGCCGCCGCCTTCGACCTCATCATCAGACGAGAGAGCGATAACCTCGCCGCCTTGGACCTTGTCATCAGAGGAGAGCGCGATAACCTCGCCACCCTCCGCGCCGGCAAAGATCGCCCACTCCGCCTCCACGAGCTCCAGGTGCTGCCGGCGGAGCTCTTGCTTGTAGGCCTCGGCGGCGGCCTTAGCCTCGAGGTTCCCCCACGCCTTGCGGTCCTCCCGCGCCATAGCCGAGCTCACCACCCCTGGCTCCGACGGAACGAGGTGGACCAGACGTGTGCCGAAGGGTAAATTGAGCCTAGCTGCTGCACCGTGGTAGCGGACCTGCCAGCGGTCGTACTCCATGGCCGCGAGCTCGGCCGTGTGGAAGCTACCGAGCCACCGGCGGGTGTGGGTCTCCGAATCTATAATCTCGGCGACCCACGTCCCCCACTGCCGCTGCCGGACCCCGAGGTAGGACTTCGTAGGCTGTCGGGTCCGAGGGAGGACGGGGAAGTCCTTGAATCGGCGTAGGGGCGCGGCGGCGGGCGGATCGGGAGACCGGCGACGGCGATTCAGGCCCGCGGAGGACGACGGGGACACCTCGGCGGCCACCTCACCGGCGTCGGGCGAAAAGGCCGCGATAAACCTATTTTTGGCCATTGGCTCCTCGAGCTCCCCGGCACATGGGCAGAGGTTGAGGATGGAGGCGCCGACGATGGCGGCGACCTACCAATGGTTTCGAGGGTTGTGTGTGTCTATGTGAGCGGAGGTTTTGGGGTGTGTGTGTGGAGGGGGGAGCAAGGTTGTGTTTGAGGAAATACTGCGGCAACTGAAAATTTTACTAGGCGGGAGTAACAAGGCGGGGCTACTGAAAATTTGGATCAAGGGCGAGTAGATATTTTTGAGATTGCGAGGGATGCAGAGGCGGGAGTAAAATTCTGGGGCTACTGAAAATTTGAATCAAGGGACTGAAGCAGAGAGGGAGTAACAGACATTGCACACATTCCGCACATACTAATCGTGTGCTATCAAACTTTAAAACCTTCCAGGTGGTAGATATTTTCGAGATTGCGAGGGATGCAAAGGCAGGAGTTTTTGGGGAGTGAGCTAGTGTGCTTGACACGCCGGCTGTGGACTGTAGCCGACGCACCTTCTCGCGTAAGCCATAGGCATACTATACACCAACCATGCTCCAAGATATTTCGTACTACATCTCACACGATTGGTGATAATAAACTGTGTGGGATCTACTTGATTTGAATTACAAAATGGGGTCACAGTGGCAATGGACGTTGTTTGAATTGCTAGACCTTTTATCCGCAGTGAACATGCAACTATATGTGTGTCGTAAAAGAATTGGAATTATTCAGGGTTCGTTTAGACATTTTATACAATAAACTGGTTTTCTAGCCATTTCACGTGCATAATTCAAAATTAAACTACATGCACATGCTTCGGTGCATACAAATTGGTTGAAAAATCAAATATGTGTCCTTCAGTGCATGCTTAGGTCCCATGGAAGAAATGGGAATGAATTTTTTGGGGTTCGTTTGGCCTTTTTTGGGTTTTCTATGCATTTTATGTGCATAATTCAAATTTGAACTACAAGCACATGCACCAATGCACCAAAGTTGGTTGAAAAATCAGATGTGTGTCCTTGGGTGAATTTCTAGGTCCCATGCAAGAGATGGGAATGAATTTAAAACACCAGGGCACTGTTCATTGCCGGCAAAACGTTGAGATACCTGATTTTTAAATTCTAGTAAATCCAAAGCTCATCTGAAATTCATGAAACTTGGCATGCTATGATGGAGCGGCATCAACATGCTGTGGTGGAAGTTTTGTCCCATTTGGGGCAGGTTTGGGTATAAGCTTCTCACAAACCAGACCTTCTCACAACAAGCATGATGGTTTCGATAGGGAACGTACCCCTTTGGGGATGGGACGATATTCGTTGCCTCTCATTGCTTTCAAAAAAATTCTAGTGTCAACACAGAACAACAGGAGTGTTGTGTTTAATCTTGGAATTTTTCAGGGTTCGTTTGACCTTTTCTATACATTAACTGGGTTTTGTAGGCATTTTATGTGCATAATTCAAATTTGAACTACAAGCACATGCTCCAATGCACTAAAGTTGGTTGAAAAATCACATGTGTGTCCTTGGGTGAATTTCTAGGTCCCATGCAAGAGATTGGAATGAAATTCAAACAACAGGGCACTGTTGATTGCCGGCAAAACATTGAGATGCCTGGTTTTTAAATTCTAGTAAATCCAAAACTCATCTGAAATTCATGAAACTGGGCATGCTATCATGGAGCGGCATCAACATGCCGTGGTAAAAAATATGTCCCATTTGGGGCAGGTTCGGGTATATGCTTCTCACAAACGAGACCTTCTCACAACAAGCATGATGGTTTCGATAGGGAATGTCCCCCTTTGGGGACGTAGCAATACCCATTGCCTCTTATTGCTTTCAAATTTTTCCCATGTCAACATAGAACAATAGGAGTGTTGTGTCGATTTTTGGGATTTTTCGGGGTTCGTTTGGACATTTTTATGCATTAACTGAGTTTTCAATGCATTTATGTGCATAATTCAAATTTGAACTACATCCACATGCTCCAGTGCATATAAATTGGTTGAAAAATCAAATATGTGTCCTCGGGTGCATGCTTAGGTCCCATGCAAGAAATGGGAATGAATTTCAAACACCAGGGCACGTTTGATTGCCGGCAAAACATTGAGATGACTGGTTTTTAAATTCTAGTAAATCCAAAACTCGTTTGAAACTCGTGAAATTTGGCATGCTATCATGGACGGGCATAAACATGCTGTGGTAAAAAAATTGTCCCATTTGGGGCAGGTTTGGGTATATGCTTCTCACAATCTAGAGCTTCTCACAACAAGCCTGAAGGTTTCAGTACGGAACGTACGTCCCACCTTTGGGGACGAAACGATATCCATTGCCTCTTATTGCTTTCAAAAAAATTCTCGTGTCAACACAGAACAACAGGAGTGTTGTTTCAATTTTTGGAATTTTTCGGGGTTCATTTGGACATTTTCATGCATTAACTGAGTTTTCTAGGCATTTTATGTGCATAATTCAAAATTGGAGTACATGCACATGCTCCAGTGCATATAAATTGGTTGAAAAATCACATGTGTGTCCTTCCGTGCGTGCTTAGGTCCAATCCAAGAGACGGGAATGAATTTCAAACACCAGGGCACTATTGATTGCCGGCAAAACATTGAGATACCTGGTTTTTAAATTCTGGTAAATCCAAAACTCATCTAAAATTCATGAAACTTGGCATGCTATCATGGAGCGGCATCAACATGCCGTGGTGAATTTTTTTTCCCATTTGGGACAGGTTTGGGTATAAGCTTCTCACAAACCGGAGCTTCTCACGACAAGCATGATGGTTTCGATAGGGAACGTACCACCTTTGGGGATGGGATGATATCCGTTGCCTCTTATTGCTTTCAAAAAATATCTAGTGTGAACATAGAACAACAGAGTGTTGTGTTTAATCTTGGAATTTTTTGGGGTTTGTTTGGCCTTTTTTATACATTAACTGGGTTTTGTAGGCATTTTACGTCCATATTTCAAATTTGAACTACAAGCAAATGCTCCAATGCACCAAAGTTGGTTGATAAATCACATGGGTGTCCTAGGGTGAATTTCTAGGTCCCATGCAAGAGATTGGAATGAAATTCAAACACCAGGGCACTGTTTATTGCCGGCAAAACGTTGATATGCCTGGTTTTTAAATTCTAGTTAATCCATAACTCGTCTGAAATTCATGAAACTTAGCATGCTATCATGGAGCGGCATCAACATGTCGTGGTAAAAATGTTGTCCCATTTGGGGCAGGTTCGGGTGTAAGCTTCTCACAAACCAGAGCCTCTCACAACAAGCATGATGGTTTCGATAGGGAATGTCCCACCTTTGGGGACGAAACGATATCCATTGCCTGTTATTGCTTTCAAAAAAATTCTAGTGTCAACATAGAACAACAGGAGTGTTGTGTCATTTTTTGTGATTTTTCGGTGTTCGTTTGGACATTTTTATGCATTAACTTGATTTCTAGGCATTTTATGTGCATAATTCAAATTTGAACTACAAGCACATGCTCCAATGCACTAAAGTTGGTTGAAAAATCGAATCGGTGTCCTTGGGTGAATTTCTAGGTCCCATGCAAGAGATGAGAAAGAAATTCAAACACCAGGGCACTATTGATTGCCGGCAAAACGTTGAGATGCCTGGTTTTTAAATTCTAGTAAATCCATAACTCCTCTGAAATTCATGAAACTTTGCATGCCATCATGGGGCGGCATCAACATGCCGTGGTAAAAAAATTGTCCCATTTGGGGCAGGTTCAAGTATACGCTTCTCAAAAACTAGAGCTTCTCACAACTAGCATGATGGTTTCGGTAGGGAACGTCCCACCTTTGGGTACAAAACGATATCCATTGCCTCTTATTGCTTTCATAAATTTTCTCGTGTCAAGATAGAACAACAGGAGTGTTGTGTCAATTTTTGGGATTTTTCGCGTTTCGTTTGGATATTTTTATGCATTAACTGAGTTTTCAATGCATTTATGTGCATAATTCAAATTTGAACTACATGCACATGCTCCAGTGCATATAAATTGGTTGAAAAATCAAATTTGTGTCCTTGGGTGCATGCTTAGGTCCCATGCAAGAAATGAGAATGAATTTCAAACACCAGGGCACCGTTGATTCACGGCAAAACATTGAGATGCCTGGTTTTTGAATTCTAGTAAATCCAAAACTCGTCTGAAATTCATGAAACTTGGCATGCTATCATGGAATGGCACCCGGCAAGCTGTGGCATTTTTCGTCTCTATTTTGAGAGAAGGCGCACTCGAATAATGACAGCCAACAAAGGAATTTTGAAAAAATAGCTGCCACTGTAATATCTCAAACGTTTGTAGAATTCAAACCGTGTGCGTTCTTTTAACCATTCACGTGACGCCACGTGTCGTGGTTTTAATGGTTGTAGGAGGTGCTGTGAGGACAGCTGCTTGACCTTAACTGAACGGGAGGCGTGCGAGCGCAGTCCGGTGCGCGGGCTAACCGAGAGGCGTGCAAGCTATCCTCCAATGCGCAGGCTCACCGGGAAGCGTGCGAGCTGTACGCTACGCAAGCTCACTGGGAAGCGAGCCCTTTGACTTCCATGGCCGCCCACCTTCCTCTCCATTAATGGCGCCCGAGCCGCTGTTTAATACGGGCGGCCTTACTGTTCGCCTCCCATTCCCCTCCCTCCCACAGCCGCAGACCTCCACCAACGCCATGCCGGAGAACGATCATCTGCCACTAGTCTTCAAGTTTGGTGAAGTCGACTCCGAGCTGGAGGAGATAGAAAATAAGGAGGAATGGGGCCTCATGGACATGGCCCAGAACGAGCTGGCCGCGGTGGTTGTTGCCCCTGCTGCCGTCCCCACTCCCATCCCCACGCCCGCGCCAGCGACCATCCCCGTAGCATTGACGGGCTGGTCGCCGAGCACTATCGCAGAGCTGGAAGCCGCGGGCGTTAGCGAGGTCTCTGCGAACCCGCGCGAGCTCGTGTACATGCCAGCGCGAGCGCCCGTGCCTGTGCCCGTGCGAGCCCCTCCACCCACCGTGGCGCCGGCCCCCATGCGTTCGGCTGCACCCGCCGCGCCTGTGCCCGTGCCCGTGCGCGCGCCCCCTGAGCGGCATGGGACGCTGCCCTTGACCGCTACCTCTCAGCGGCGCCAATTGCCTTCCTCCCGCGGCCCGCCCGTCGATCGCGCGACGACATGATGTTTGATTTACAAGTGAAGAACATTTTGTGCTGCCTTGAATACTTCAACAACGGCGTCCCGGAGGACGACAATGACAACAACGGCGCGGCACGCCACCGGAAATAGTTTTTTTGGGGTTTAATATTGTATCTCGAATTCTCGATCATATGAATATAAATTCGCAGTGTGACTGAATGAAAGATATGGTTTGAACGAACTTGCGTTTTTCTCTCTTAATGTACAGACTTATCAAACGATTTTCTTGAGAAAAACATCAATGGTTTTTAAATATAAAACACTCATCGCAAATGTTTTAGTTAGAACACCCGGATGCAAACCGACAGCTTCCCCAGGAAGCCAAGGGAAAATGTGCCGAGCAGGATTTCTGCATCCCTTCAACGCAAACGGTTGTTTTGCATGACTCGTGTGCAACCACATACAAACAATTGGGTAAGATTTACATATCTGTCATTTTGGGTATGTTGCCATTTGTCAAACTGGAAAGATTGATATTTGTTTATCTAGTAACATTGCCATTTCTCAAACTTGTAACACTGTGATTTGTCAAAATATGCAGCTAAAAATCACTAGCACTATCTAATTTTTGCAACTAAAATCACTAGCACTGTTCATATGGACACCACTAGCAGGTGTGAGTTGATGGACGCATATGAAATGTACCATTGATTACATAAAACAAGTCATCAGCCCACAACGACAACGAGGATGCACGTTGGATTATAGATCATTTTCAACAAAACATTCTAGTAATGTTTTTCTCACGCAACAAATAACAAAGAAATGAAATGAACTTCAGCTCAACCACTCGTCGGCGTTGGAAACGCTTGCTTTGAACCAGAAGTGATTCTCTGGAAAGGGCCAGCTACTATCAATCTCGAGACCAACGCAGGACTGATCATCCAGGCTGAAGCGGCCTATGTCAGGACCCATATTGGGAAGGTAGGGAAGCATAGCAATGTCCGAGGTATAGATACAGTTGCTTCTCATAAATGGTAGTAATGTTGTGTCAACAGCAGCTGGATCGCCTTCCACCATCATTGGATAGTTTTGTCCAATGAAGAGCGAGTTTCCTCCAAGACTTTCAAAACTGAACCAGGGAGAAGGTGTTGGCGCTAGTACACTAGTATCCATCCCGAATACCATGCAACGGATGTTGGAATAGGTCCGAAGAGTGCGACCATCCGAGACAACACCTGCTTCCTTAGTAACATCAGCAGTGCCCTGTATACAGACAAGAAGAAGAGGTGATCCATCAGAATAAGTTGCCAGCCACCACTGAGTATATGGGTCCAGCTCGTACTCATGCTCGTGATCATCAGCATCGTCATCTCCCCCTTGGTTATAAAAATTAAAAGTATAGGTGGTGGAATGTTCACAGGACCTTGGAAACACAAGAAGGTTAATTAATTAGTAAAGGAAACTAGCTAACCCGCATGCATGTGGATGAAACAATTATAATTACGGTGGAAGACAAACGTACTGAAAGCATGATGATTCCAAGCAAAAACAGTGCCATGAGTGGTGGTAGCAAACACAAGACCCTCGTATTGAATTGCATCACAGTACTCATCCGTGTACAAGAATTGATTATTGAGCAATACCCATCGAGGCATGGAAGTAAGGAAGGCAACAAGCTTGTCGAAGATAGCAACAACTTCATAGTTCGAGTAATCCCAATAGCGGCTGGGAACTCGACAAATTGCTATCTTTCATAGACGATAGTCACCATGATTGTATTTGAACTCACGTAGATTACCGGTGTACTCAACCTTTGGGCAGTCGTCTGAGATTTTTGGAAGTGGAACCCGGTGACGAGTGTACACATTCACAAGTTCCCACTCGCAGTTGTACCAATATAAAGAACCCAAACTCCATTTGCACCTGCCCAAGCCTTGCCCTCAAGCGATGGCATCTTAACATCATACGTATCATTATCAAGGGGCATCAACTTGCACAAGGCGAGGCTTCCCTCGTCCCCGCGCCAGTCAGCAGGGTCACGGCGAAGAAGATAGGGGAGATCAAACCGCTCCTGGACCCTTGGGTTCCTTGTAATGATGTTATTCGTTGAGTCGAGAATGGTCTTGAACAAACCTGCCATGCTAGCCGAGGTGATGACGTCGCACCGATCAGTGAGTTCCTCCACCACGTCATCTTTCAGATCGGGGCAAGAATAACGGGGTCGTTTCCGGCCTGTTCCCTCCATAGAGAAGATGATCGAACAATGGCAGAAGGAAGGGTGAAGGCAAATGGAGGGAGGAAGAGCATGCGACAATAGTTCCAAATCGAGAGGGACAGGCGAAGAGGCGGTGGACGGTTGCCATGGTACACGAAGAGGCGCCTGGGGAGCGAACGGTTGCCACAGAGGTCACACACTGATGACAAGGGCTGAGTGAACCGCATGCGTATATCGCACACACCTTGATCTGGCTGACTGTTTCTTTTGTGTTGCCTAATCACAAACAGTTCATCCGAGTGAACCGTATGCTGTATATCGCACACACCTTCATCTGGCTGGCCGTTTCTTTTGTGTTGCCTAATCACAAACAGTTCATCCGAGTGAACCGTATGATGTGTATCGCACACGCCTTCATCTGGCTGCCTGTTTCTTTTGTTCCTCCACATCGTAGACAGTTAATTGAACTGAACCGTATGCCCTTCATCGCACACGCAACTAAAACATGAATCGTGTTTGATGCATCCGTCATCGCAAACGTTTTATACATTTCTGACCGTTTTCATACAGCACTGTTTGCGATTATTGCATCGCACACAGTTTCTCAAAGGGTCTCTGATCGTAGTGTCGCGTTAGAAGCATCCTGCAGTAGTGTAGTCATCAGATCGAGCTTGCCAGACATTCATAACATCAGCTTCAGCTCCTGCAGCAGGCCTTTCACCTAGCGGTGCATCAAGGACATAATTCTTCTGTGCAGCAATGAGGATAATCCTCAAGTTATGGACCCAGTCCGTGTAGTTTCTACCATCATCTTTCAACTTAGGTTTCTCTAGGAACGCAGTAAAATTCAGGGGAATGGTAGCTCGGGCCATTGATCTACAACATAGATATGCAAAACTATAAGACTAAGTCATGATAAATTAAGTTCAACTAATAAAATTACTAATGAACTCCCACCTAAATAAACATCCCTCAAGTCATCTAAGTGATACGTGATCCAAATCAACAAACCCATGTCCCATCATCACGTGAGATAGGGTAGTCATCGATGGTGAACATCTCTATGTTGATCATATCTACTATGTGACTCACGTTCGACCTTTCGGTCTCCAGTGTTCCGAGACCATGTTTGTACATGGTAGGCTCGTCAAGTTTAACCCAAGTATTTTGCATGTGCAAAACTGTCTTACACCCGTTGTATGTGAACGTAGAGTCTATCACACCCGATCATCACATGGTGCTTCGAAATGATGAACTTTGTCAACAGTGCATACTCGGGGAGAACACTTTTATCTTGAAATTTAGTGAAGGGGTCATCTTATAATGCTACCGTCGTTCTAAGCGAAATAAGATGCATAAACGATAAACATCACATGAAATCAAAATATGTGACATGATATGGCCATCATCAATGCCACAGCCCTAGAATTTGCTTGCTAATAGTTGCATTAGAAGCATCATGCATCATGGTATTCTTCAGAGAAACTTGAAATGGGGATGACCAAACCCTAGCACCAATTTAATTCAAACAAGATCAACCTAAATTAATTCTCAATGATTCCAAAGTGCCCTTCAAAAATGTTCATGATTATGGGAAGTGATTAAAAGCTCCTCCATAAAAATTGTACATTTTTACATGACATTTGTGGACTTTGAGTTAACTCCTAAATATTTGAATTGGGGTTATAAATTCCTATAAATATATTTATAACTCCAATAATTCTGAAAAATAATGTGGGGCTTTGGATTAGTTCATCATACACCCAACAAGAATTTCCAAAAGTAACTAAAATGATTTAGTGCTGGAAATCAAAACAAATGGAACAAATTAGAAAACACAACAGAAATAGGAAAAGACAGAGAGGAGAGAAACCTCACCTGAGCCTTACCTGGTAGAAGTGGCCCAGCCCACCACCGCTTCCCCCTCTGTCGTCTTCCTCCCCACGCTAGTCGAACACCGCGCATGGCCGACGCGCGCGAGCACGCACCCGGCCACCTCCTGCCTGCTTACCGCTGCTGGAGACGACCCCGAGCGCCAAGCACCCACCCTGGAACCCCCTCGACCCGCTCTCCCTCTCCCAGTGTCTATCCCACTCGCTCCTCTGCTTTCTCTTCCCATGGCCGAGCATGCCCACCGCCACCGACGTCGTTTGCCGTGGCCAGAGCCACTGCCCCGGCTCTCCGTCGGGTCCAGAAGGACCGCCTCGTTTCCCTCTTCATCCTCACTGAGCCACGCTTCGCCGTAAGCTCTGCATCGCCTCCACGTCGTCATCTTCATCCTCGGATCGTCGGAGATCGCCGTCGTTGATGTGCCACCTTCAGAGCTGGCCTGACCATGCCGAGTCTTCCGTTGCAAGCACCGTGAGCCACTCCCCCTTCCACCCCTGCTCCCGTTGTCGTTTTCATGTCGTAGCGCCCTTCCCGCCGTGACCGGAGCTCACCGCCGCCCTGCTTTGTCGCCACCGTGGCCTGAGCTCAAACCACCCGCGCCCTTGCACCGCATCGCGCTCCTGGTGCCTCTAGGAGGCCGTCTAGCCCCTCTACTCGCTCGCTTGCTTGCTCTAGCACCACGCTCGCATGAAGCCGAGCTCCGGCCGCCACCTTGCTCGCCGCCGTCGCCAAGTCCGGCCTCCCCAGCACGAACTGATGCCACGGTTCGATGCGCGCACACACTAGCTACTCATAGATGCCATCGGCCGCTATTTTGGCGGCCGGAGCATCATCATGATCTCCATCATCACCGGCTCGACACCTTGATCTCCATCGTAGTGTCGTTGCATCGAGGTTGTCAAGCCAACTATTGCTTCTACAACTATCGCTAACGCATAGTGATAAAGTAAAGCAATTACATGGTGCGTGTACTTCATACAATAAAGACACAACCCTAAGGCTGCTGCCGGTTGTCGATATTACAAAACATGATCATCTCATACATCAACATATATCACATCATATCTTGACCATATCACATCACAACATGCCCTGCAAAAACAAGTTAGACGTCCTCTACTTTGTTGTTGCAAGTTTACGTGGCTGCTACGAGCTTCTAGCAAGAACCATTCTTAACTATGCAAAAACCACAATGGTGATTCATCAAGTTTGTTGTTTTAACCTTCTTCAAGGACCGGCTGTAGTCAAATTCAATTCAACTAAAGTAGGAGAAACAGACACCCACCAGCCACCTTTTATGCAAAACTAGTTGCATGTCAGTCGATGGAACCGGTCTCATGTGCGTGGACATGTAAGGTTGGTCCGGGTCGCTTCATCCCACAATACCGCCGAATCGAAATAAAACATTGGTGATAAGCAGTATGACTATTACCGCCCACAACTCTTTGGGTTCTACTCGTGCATATCATCTACGCATAGACCTGGCTTGGATGCCATTGTTGGGAAACGTTGCATTGAAAACAAAAAAAATCTACGCACACGCAAGATCTATCAAGGAGATGCATAGCAATGCGAGGGGAGAGTGTGTCTACGTACCCTCGTAGACCATAAGTGGAAGCGTTTGACAACGTGGTTCATGTAGTCGAACTTCTTCGCGATCCAACCGATCGAGTACCGCACGTACGGCACCTCCGCGTTCAGCTCGGTGACATCCACGCCTTCTTGATCCAGCAAGACGGCAAGGTAGTGGATGAGTTCCAGCAGCACGATGGCATGGTGATGGTGAAGTTACCTCCGCAGGGCTTCGCCTAAGCACTATCAAAATATGACCGGGGGTGTAAACGGTGGAGGGGGCGCCGCACATGGCTAAGCAATTGTCATGCTTGTGCTAGGTGCCCCCTCCCACATATATATAGGTGGGGGTAGGAGGGATCAGCCGGTGGCGCCCCCAAGTACACCGAATCCTACTTGGGGTCCCTTCCCAAGTGGCGCCCCCCTTTCTTATTTGGAGTGCGGGAGGAAGGAAGGAGGAGGTGGCGCCCCCCCCCCCCCCATCCTTTCTCTCCCGAGGAGGGAAAGGTAGGAGGGGCCACCCCTCCCCTTCCCTACCCCTAGGGCCGGCCGGCCATGTAGAGGGGCGCACCAGCCCCCTAGTGGGCTGGTCTGCCCCCCCCCCTTTGGCCCATTAGGCCCATACACTAACCGGGGGTGTCCGGAACCCCTTCCGGTGACCCGATGACTACCCGGTGCACTCTGAAACACTTCCGGTGTCCGAATACCATCGTCCTATATATCATTCTTTACCTCTCGACCATTTTGAGACTCCTCGTCATGTCCGTGATCTCATCCGGGACGCCGAACAACATTCGGTCACCAACTCATATAACACTATATCGTCAATTAACGTTAAGCGTGCAGACCCTACGGGTTCGAGAACTATGTAGACATGACCGAGACACAACTCCGGTCAATAACCAATAGCGGAACCTAGATGCCCATATTGGCTCCTACATATTATACGAAGATCTGTATCGGTCGAACCTTATGACAACATACGTAATTCCCTTTGTCCATCGGTTTGTTACTTGCTCGAGATTCGATCGCCGGTATCTTCATACCTAGTTCAATCTCTTTACTGGAAAGCCTCTTTACTTGTTCCCTAATACATCATCTTGCAACTAACTTATTAGTCACTTTGCTCGCAAGGCTTCTTATAATGTGTATTACTGAGAGGGCCTAGAGGTACCTCTCCGATACTCGGAGTGACAAATCCTAATCTCGATCTATGCCAACTCAACAAACACCTTCAGAGATACCTGTAGATCATCTTTATGACCACCCAATTACATTGTGACGTTGATAGCACACAAGGTACTCCGGTATCTGGGCGTTGCATAATCTCATAGTCGAAGGAATATGTATTTGACATTAAGAAAGCAATAGCAATAAACTGAAAGATCAATATTCTAAGCTAACAGATGGGTCTTGTCCATCACATCATTCTCCTAATGATGTGATCCCATTATCAAATGACAACACATGTCTATGGTTAGGAAACCTTAACCATCTTTGATCAACGAGATAGTCTGTAGAGGCTTACTAGGGACACGGTATTTGTTTATGTATTCACACATGTATTTAAGTTTCCGATCAATACAATTCTAGCATGAATAACAAACCTTTATCATGAATAAGGAAATATAAAATAACAACTTTAATACTGCCTCTAGGGCATATTTCCTTCATAAAGTACATTGTTCAAATTACTTATCCTCACAAATTATAGAAAAATCAGTTTTTTTTCAAAATATTGTGAAAATCCAGCAGGTTATTCACAATGTCATGATCATGTCAATGTAATTGGTATGAGACATCCTCTAGATTTGCAAAGTTCAAGGGGAGTAATCTCCCAAATTACAACCTGTTAACAATCAACAGACTACATATATTGTACTCATTTTCCCTTCATGAGTTTCTTCCTAATGGTTTCTCATAAAAGGTTTTTAATGAGACAATATAAGCACAAGTGTACGTATATGCCATATCATTCTCTCATATTTTCCCACTAAGTTTTAAAGAAGTTTTCAATGGTATATATAATCGCACTCTTTTCCCTTATGAGTTTTTGTCAAAGTTTCTCATAATGGTTTTTAATGAAACTATATCTTCTCAAAGATCATATGTCATATTTTCTATTTATCCCTATCAGGGTTTTTCAAGGAAGTACTCAAGACATATATATTGTTCTCTAAACTCACTTATGAGTTTTATCCTTCTTCAAAGGTTTTTCTCATATGGGTTATCAAGAGACATAATCATTATATGTTGCATCATTTTCTCCTTATTTTTTCCACTGGGTTTAAAGGAGTTTTAGCAACATATCAAATACAATTATCCTCATATTTTCCCACTGTATTTAAAAGAGTTTTAGCAACATAAAAAATACAATTATCCTCATATTTTTCCACAGGGTTTTTGAAGGAGACTTTCCCAAGATGAGGATGATGAGCGTACAAGGCAAATACATACTTGGGGGAGCCTTTATCAAGATGATGTATATTAGCAAAGAGAAGCATTGATTAGGAGGAGTGTTAGGAATTAATTATTTAGGTTAATTAACTATTAATCACTGCTATGTGGATGCCACTTTTGGCAACTGCCTCCCTTTTGTAATTGCCAGTAGGGAAAAAAGTGGTGGACATTGGGATTTGATCCTTGGTCTACCAATGAATGCCAACAAAGAAGACCACTCCGGCTAGGCTCATGAGTATGCTAATGTTGGCGTCTGCCCTTTTAAGAATAGAAGATGGGGCGTAATCGGGCCGTGGCAATGAGCGCGAGCGTGCTAGGCCGGGCCGACTGCTGCGGCCCATGGGACAGACAAGGGGAGGAGGCTGGAGGTTGTTTTTCATATTTTTTTACTTATTAAATAGTCCCACCTTGCTATTTTACATAAGTACGTTCTTAGGTTGTCAAGCATCAAGGAGCTGCTTCGAAAATTAAGCAAAGAATATGGCATGAATAAGATTTGTCCTTAACGGAACAAATGAGGGGCAGAAATAAAAAAGGAAGGAGAAAGGAAGCAAGTAGACGGCAATTATGTGGAGCCGGCAAGAAAGGAACTAGACATTGCATGAGAAATAAAGAAGGAAGGAGAAAGGAAAGAGAGAGGAAGGAAATAGATGGTAATTATTGTGGGTGTCATATTAATCGCAGGAGTAATTAACAGGGCGACAAATAGGATTCGTCACATGGATGATATAAGGAAAGAAAAAGAAATAAAATAGACACTAATTGCATAAGAAATAAAGAAAGAAGGAGAAAGGAAAAATAGACACTAATTACATATCGTTTTGAAGGAGGTGCAGAAATCGATGGCAGGCGGCCCTCATTCATATCCCTTATGAAAAATGAAGTGACATTCTTTTCCTACATGATCCTAACTAAATTCATGCCATTTTTCTTTCGTTGCAACAGATAGCATGACATGCTTTCCTTGCACTTATAATCCTTACTAAGCTTGCGCCAAATTTATAACACATTGAACGTTATGTTTGCGCATACAGTCCTCACTAAATTTATGTCAATTGTTTCTACCATTGTAACCCATGGGTATATATACTATTTTTTGTATAAATGGAGGTATAATATGATTGGTCATCCCATTCATATGTCCATGGTGTTTCTTCATACTGAGCTAGGCTATTCTACCGATCACCTGTCCTTGGCCACTTGGCCTCTACCCCATCCGGATCACACAAACACAAGGCGCAAGCATTAGATTATGCAGATTTGACTGGGATCTCAAATATGACCGTTCACTTATCTGTCCATGTAGGCGATGCAATTCTTTATTGGTTCCAAGTTTAGTTGGAACGTTCGCCATGTAGTGGACATCGTGACCGACAATGATGACAAAGAAAAGAAGTGCAATCAGGGATGGGGGCGCTAGGGGTGATAATTTGTTTCTCCCGTTGCAACGCGCGGATACTTTTGCTAGTAAATACCAGAATCTTCAATCAATGACATAATGGTTCCATCATTCGCTCCTCTCTCTCTGGTTTTACTATTCTTTACATCCACCACAGGGCTGCTGCGGCACCATGACTGAATATTGAGAGAAGCCCTCCGCGCTCCCTCTCTATGCTCCCTCTGCGCGCTGTGCCGGTAGCCACTCTGGCTCCGGCGGCCACCACCTCTGTGACGTACTCTGCTCCGGGGCTGGCGGCCACTCTCCCCTGCCTCGTTATGGCCTCGAGGGTTTCTCTGTCTGGTTCGTCCTCGTCGGGGTTCTCCTCCCCTGCTTCTTCGGCGCCACATCTGGAGCGCTCCTCCCCCGCCCTGCCTCCTCCCCGTCTCGGCCGCCCCTCCGCCCCCAGCTCAGGTCCATCGTCGTCACACCGATGGTGGGCACAGCCTTCGGTCCGCTTGTCCAGGGGGTGGCGCTGGCCCCTCGCACCCGCCCCGGGTGGAGGCTGGATGGCAGGTCAGGAGGCATCATGGACCGCGCGGGCCGCCTGCTCGCCATTCCCTTTCTCTGCGACGTCACCATGCCCAACGCGCGTTGGTTGCGCCTCGTCCGCTGCGGGAGTCCAAGATGCCGGCGGAGCTGTTCGGGTGCTGCTACAACTGTGGCCAAGACGATGGGCACATCTCGGTGGAGTGACAGAATCCCAGGTTCTGTGTCCGGTGCCGTGGGGAGGGCCACATCTCTCGGGGCTGCACCCGCCCCTGCAGCCCGTCTCCGTTGGAGCAGCCGCCGGCCCTCCGCTGGCCCTTCGCACCAGGGCCCCTCCCGCCGCAGGATTGGCCCTGTCGCCCCCTGCGTCGCCTGCATCGCCAAGGCGCTCTGTTTCCGCTCTGCCGCAGCCACCCTCGGGACCTCCTCGATCTGTCGGGCGCCATCAGGTTGTGTGGTTCGGGCGCAGTCTCCCTCTACGGCGCGTGGGGCGCCAGTGGTCTCTGGCAGCGGGCTCGGTCCGGAGTTCTCCGTCCCGTTTGTCCCTGTCGGCGGGGATGCGGGGCCTGTGGAGCGCGATTCTGTGGACATGGTGGAAGCTTGCTTCTTGGAGGCATCGGAGGATGTCTGGAGAATGGAGGCAGAGCTCACTTGCGCGGTGCTCGTGACGGTCTAGCACCCGCCCGTCGATGGATTTGGCATCTGCGACCACGGCACTGCACAGGGAGTTCGACATCGGCCCGACGGACATGTCGATTCGCACGTACTACCTGGAGGATTTCATTGTGCTCTGTAAGGATGGGGCACTCCGGGAGCGCATGGTGCGCGCTGGGAGGGCGTCGGCGTCCTGGTTCGAACTCAAGTTTCGCCAGTGGATTCAACAAGCTCAGGCCACGGCGGCGCACCTGCCTTTCCTCGTCCCTGTCTTGCTGCATGGAGTTCCGGCGCATGCTTGGAGCCAGAGGACAACGGCGGTGATCCTGCACGGCTTGGGCTATGTGGTGGGGGTGGACGACAGCACGGCACGCCGGCATGACATGGTGGATTTCAGAGTGTGGCTGCGCACAGACCATCCGGAGAAGATCCCGCGGCGCCGCCTCCTCTTCATCGACGAGCCGAGGCGCTCGCTATGGGCTGGTGATGGGGGCCGTCGTCGGCCGGCTTCCCGGTGTGCTACTGCTCTTTGGTACCCGGTGGACATCACCGTTCTAGCGGAGCCGACGCGATGGACTCCTAGGAGGTGGAAGATCAGCCGCCACCGCCATCGCCACCCACAGGGAATGATGATTGGCATTCGTGCGATGGTGTGAGTCGGCCTTCGGGTGGCGGGGCTCGCAGCAATGGTGGCTCCGGTGGAGATGCGGCTTCCACGGCCGGGTCCTCGACGGCGGCACCACCGCTGGCTAAGCAGATGGTTCAAACGGTCATCTCGGGTGTTCGTCAGCATGTCAGCAACAGCAGCTGCGTGGCTGCCGTCATGGGATCAGGGTTGGTGGCTGGGCCCTGCATGGCTTGGGATGCGTGCAGCGACAAGCCGGTCGCATGCGACCGCATGCAGCCAAGCGCGGTGATTGGCTAGAAGGATCTGGATGGTGCGGCCAACCCCACAACCCCTTATCTGCTTCTGGCGCCTCGTTCAAGGCCACAGGTGGTTGGGCCCACTGTCTCCCCCGCGTTGGTGTAGCTTTCCAGGTGGCGAGAGCGGGATGGGAACTGGGGCTCGGACCGGATCACCACAGGAGTGGAAGAGGGCTCTGATTGGACACTTAGCGCTGGGCCGTATCGTGTCGGGTCGGTACAGGTGGGATCCGTGCTGCTGGACTTGTCGGGTATGACTTGCGAGGATGTGCGTACTTTGGATGGCGGGCCCACTATGGGGGGACCCCGGCCTTGGGATCTGTTCCAGGTAAGCCTATCGTAGGATGGGGATTTGCATGCTGATGGGACCTGCCCATGCACGCCACCACGTCAGGAGATGGACGGATCTGCCCCGGATGAGCGGATGGCTAGGGCCCAGCCTGTCGTCGTGAGCGATCAGGATGTGGAGATGGTGCCATGCACACCGATAGCTCAGGTTACTGTGTGCCCTGTGCAGGTCAACGTGGCAGAGCTATGTGAGGCGATGCGGCGGTCGCTTTCGCCCATTCTGCCAAGGCCGGAGAGTCGGGCTCCGGCCATGAAGGGTGGCAAACCACGAAGAAGCGGAAAATGGACATGGCGCCGACCCAGAGGAGTGCGAGGATTGCTAAGCACGCAACCACCAAGAAGCACCAAGTGCTCATTAGAAAGTTGTGTTTGGCACATGAGGGTGAGGTAATCTCGGAGGAAGCCCTTCGCATGTACGTTGATCTGTTCTCCCGCCCCCTCTCGGATGCGCACATTGCCGCCGTGCTAGCTCTTTTTGGATGGGAGTCGCCGGCTATGCCACTTGTGGATGAGGCAGCTGGAGTTGCAGCGTAGTTCATACGTGGGAGGTTAGGTGGTTTGGTTGCATACTCCCAATGAATGCACAACCCCTCAAAGTGATCGTGTGGAATGTCCGGGGCCCTAATGCTCTGGCTCGTAGGAGTGAAGTCTATCAAGTGATTGCGTCGGCGAATCCGGCTATCGTATGCCTGCAGGAAACAAAGATACAAGATGTATTTGTGACCGTTGTACAGCAGTGTCTTGGGAATAAATTTGGGAAGTTTTTCTACTTGCCGGCAGTAGGGACTCGTGGAAGAATTCTGGTGGCTTGGGATGATTCAATAACCCAACTGTCCAACCCGCATTACACGGACAATACGCTTAATGCGATTGTGAAGACACCGGGTGAGCAGGAATGGTGGCTCACATGTGTTTATGGCCCTCAGGAGGAGAGGGAGAAGGTGGAATTTCTTTAGGAGCTTGTGGATGTTAGAGATCTCCATGCCGGACCATGGCTTGTGGCCGGGGATTTCAACTTGCTTGTAAACCAGGAGGATAAGAGCAATGCTTTGATCAACCGAAGAATGATGAGCAGATTTTGGGAAAAACTAAACCTTCTTGAGTTGAAGGAGTTGTACCTAAATGGTAGGCGTTATACTTGGTCAAGTGAAAGGCAACATGCAACGCTAGAGAAGATTGATCATGTCTTCGTTTCAAATGAGTGGGATGAGGCATTCCCCACTTGCTTCCTCTTGGCTTTGGGGATGGCCATCTCGGATCACTTCCCATTGATGCTTGACATGAACATGGAGGTTCACACGCGTAAGAGGTTCAAGTTTGAGTCGTTCTGGGTGAAGGCGGATGGCTTTATGGATACAGTGCAGGCAGCATGGAGCTCGGTTCCGGTGGCGTTGAGTGCATATCTTACGCTGCATGACAAGCTCAAAGCCACGGCTATGGCTCTTCAGAAGTGGAGTGATAGATGGATTGGCAATGTGAAGCTACAAATACGCATAGCACTTGAAGTGATCAATCGTCTGGACATTGCCATGGATCTTCGACAACTATCGGAGGCTGAGATGGAGCTCCATAAGTGCTTAAAAAGAAAATTGTTGGGCTTATGCTCTCTTGAGAGATCTATTGCTCGGCAGAGGTCACGTTTGTCGCAGCTACGGGAAGGGGATGGCAACACTAGGCTGTTCCATCAACAAGCAAGTCATAGGCAGAGGAAGAACACCATTCGAACGGTGTGCCATAACGGTAACCTGTACACGGGACAGGATGATGTGGCAGCTGCGGTGGATGACTATTATGGAGAGGCCTTTGGATCGTGTGAAACGAGGATGCACACACTCAACTTGGAGGCTCTGGGATTGCCACGGCTTGACCTAGCACACCTCGAGGTGCCCATTACCATGGAGGAAGTTGAGAAGGTTAATAAGTCCATGCCTCCGGATAAAGCACCAGGACCGGACGGATTTATGAGCCGCTTCTACGCCACATGTTGGCATATCATACGGGAGGATTTCATGGCAGCAATGACATGCTTTTATGATGGAGATGTGAGAGGAATGGCGACAATTAATAAATCTCTTGTGGGGGACTTCAGGCCCATAAACCTTGTGCACGGTGCAGTGAAGATTTTTGAGAAGGTGCTCGCTTCTAGGCTTGTGGTGGAGCTGTTGAACCTGGTTGGAAATCATCAAAGTGCTTTTGTCAAAGGAAGATCACTGCATGACAACTTCATGTTAGTTCAGAGCATGGCCAGACGTTTGCATGCTCTGAAAAGCCTTGTAGTGCTTCTGAAGCTGGACATCTCTAAAGCATTCAACTCCGTTCAATGGTCGTGTCTTCTGGAAGTTATGGAGCAGCTCGGCTTTGGTGCAAGGTGGAGATCATGGGTGTGTGGAATCCTAACTACTTCCACAACAAGAATTATGGTGAATGGGAACCCGGGTGAAACTATTTACAACTGCAAGGGTCCGCAGCAAGGTGACCCTGTATCACCAATCCTCTTCATCCTCACCATGGAGCCACTGTAACATCCCAAAATTCTAAATTTTGGAATGTTATAATAAACAGACAGATTGGATTGATTGTTTGATTAATTGACTGAAAGTGAGTGGAATTCGAAATCTTTTGAAAGTTAAATGAGAGGGAATAAAAGGACTTTCCCAAACTTTCATTTTGCTTTTATGATCTCCATGAATTCAAATTCTTTTCAGCACAAAACCCTGGAGAGAAGATGACATGACTTCTTCCATTTATTTAAATGACAAGGGGTGTTCAAAATATTTGAATTTCATTTGAAAATATTTCCCACTTCTGAAACTTTATGCAACTCAAGGATTTTCACGAGAGAAGATAAAATGTCTTCTTCAAAACAAATGAAATATGAGTTGGGAGTTTCAAAGGATTAAATTCAAAGTCCCATTGAAATTATTTTTCAATATTGGAGTTATTTGAGTTTTATTCAAATTATTTTTCTCCAAAAATAAAATATACAAAAAATAGGGTAACATGATTCCCTACAACCGAAAATTGGAGAGAAACAAATTTGAAATCATTTTGGGTATTTTAAAAATGATTTTTATTCGATTTTATTAAGGCAGTAGCACTGTTTGATTTATTTGAATTTTTGAGGATTTTATTTGCCTTTATAAAAATGTTCACGTTGTAGGAAATCTTTTTCTGAAAATTTTGATATATTATATGCCTATATAATATTTTATTTTATATTTTATTTCTTTTTCTCTTTGTTAAAAAAAACTCTTTTCGAACAGTGCCAGGCCGAAGCCCAGCACTGCTCTCTCTCTCCTCTCTCTCCCCGTCGCCGACTGGGCCGGCCCAGCGCCCGAACCAGGTCACGGCCCAACGGCCCATGCCGCTCGTCCCCGAGCTCCGCTCGGTTTCCAGCCGCGCCACGGCGCGCCGCCGCGCCGACCTCGGCGTCCGTGCCGAGGCCGGACTTCCCCTGCCCCTCGCACAAGGCGCCGCACCCGAGGGCCCTTTAAAAAGGAGCCGGACCCCCCCTCTCTCTCTCCTCCCTTCTCGCCGCCGCCTCGAGCCGCTCCGTCGCCGCTGCCAACCACCGCCGCCGCCGCCGCGCCTCGCCTAGCCCCGCGCCGCGCCTCCCCGTGCTTCGACCCGAAGCAGCCGACCGCTCGAGCCGCCTCCCCGCTCGCAGCCGACGCCATCGCCGCCGTCCCACCTCGCCGGCGACCTCCAGCCACCGCGGTAACCGCCGCCTGCCCCCGTGCGTCCGATCTGGATCCAACGGTCCAGATCGAGGTGTTTTTCTTTTCTTTTCTTTTCTTTTCTGTTTAAAAAAAGTTTTGTTAATGAACGTTCGCTGGTTAGAGTTAGAGAGTGAGCGTTCGCTCAGTAGGTTTTTTTTCTGTCCAGGGACCTAGTAGCAATTTGTTTTTCTTACAGAATAGCCCCTGGTTTTCAAACACTCACAACTTTTTACTCGTTTGTCCAAATCCAACGAAACCAACGCCCACTTCTTCGTTATGATCTCCTCTATCCAGTAAAACAACTTAAACATGTTTTTGAAAGTTTTAAAATTTGAATTCAAACAGATTTGTATTCAAACTTCTTTTGTTCATAACTTAAGTTCCGTAACTCCGTTTGAGTTGATTCTTTTTGCAAACGGAAGCTCTTGACCTAAACTTTCTGATAAGGCCAAATTCACATAATTTTGGTACTGTTAGAAATTGTTTTATGTTGCAAGAGTTAATTGCTTGGTTTTGAAGTTTTCCGAATTGTTTTCCTCGTTCTTTCTGATCTTTTGAGTGATTGCTTATGTGTGGTTACCATTGCTTGCTTACGATAGATTGACCGGAGTGTGACGAGTAGATCTATCCAGAGTATTGAGTGCGAATCATCTTCATCAACATTGCAGGCAAGTTCACACTTTGATCATACCCCTTTCATACCCAGTTTTTTATGCATTAGATTCAACCCTCAAACAATTGCATGATTAGGATCTGATTAACATGTGGGTATGTGGAAGTAGTTGATGAGGTAGTACCTATTGCCCTATTTACAATCAAACCCTTGGGAGTTACTTCTACGTTGCTATTATATTGCCATGCTATGCTCGTAGACGTGGATTGGGTTTGAGAGATATTCATGACAGATGTGAGATTGTTAATAATGGTTTACTTAAGGTGGCAACTAAAACTCACATCTGGGTGGATTGAGGCACCTGGAGAACCCAGTGTTGTCTGTTTGTATAAGGACCGCCACCCAGGCTCAAAGGGATCATAAGATTATTCATGCTAGAAACTTCCGTGTGCAGCCACAAGCCATCATGGCTCTGGCATAGTTGAGTAAGTTGTGTGAGCTCTTGAAGAGGTGGACTAGCAGATGTAGGGGGATTGTAGGTGTAACGGTCTGCCCGGAGTAGAGAGTAAATGCTTCTGAAAGACTGTGTCTCGATCATCCGTTTCTCAAACACCATGTAGTGCGAGAAATCCAACGGAGGAGATCGAGTCTTGTGGGGAAAAGTGCGCAAACCTCTGCAGAGTGTACAAACTAATCATGATTAGCCGTGTCCCCGGTTATGGACATCTTGAGTATCTAGTTCTTGGATTATCCCGTTGATCTCATCATGTTACTTAATTTAAATTTGATTTGGGTTTTATCACGTTCTTAATTGGGATTGAGATGCTGTCAACCATCTCAATGTTTCACAACCACCATGATAGTTAAATAAAATTTATTCCTTTGAAGTAGGGAAAAATTGGCTTTTCGCAAAAACATTATAACCATAGAGCTTTTCCACCAGCCATATATGCATGTAGTGATAGCCTTTGTTCATCATTTCTCTAAGGTGTGAATTTGCCAGCATATTCCATGTGCTGACCCGTTTTCGGGCTGCAACGTTTCATGTTGCAGGATTCTTACGACGAGTAAGTGATACGTTAGGGTTACGATTTCTACACTCAACTTTGCCGTTGGTGTTGATGGGAATCCACAACCTTGTTACTTCCGCTATTTTGGATTGAGGTAATAGTATTTACGTTATTTTATACATGTGATTTACCTCTGTTATAAATCCTCGAGTACTGTGTGTGTCAGCATACCGATCCAGGGATGACACTTAAGCACAGAGACTTGATCCATTTGGGTCGGGTCGCTACAAGATGGTATCAGAGCACATGTTGACTGTAGGACGTGACCCTAGAAACTGGCAAGCCCATAGGAAAAAAAATTCTCTACAACTTTCCTTTTCAAAAAGATCTTTTACCTCTCTCCTTTTCTGAGTCTTATTCAAATATTCCCTTTTAGTGAGACCATACCCCTTTCCCCTTTTGACCACTCAAAGATTCGACTGATGAGACCACTCCAAGAAGTACAGGATATCGGACAACTAAGACCATTCAGAATGAAGAGGATTTTACCGTGCATTATGATAATGGGAACTACAACGGTTGAAGATTCCGAAGACTAGGAGAATTTGAAGGCTCTGAAGAATTGCCAGATGTGTATGACCTAGGAAGGTTACCCTTATGGAACTTGGCAGACTATGGAAGCCGTCAATGCCCGAGATCAAGGTGTATCGGAGAAAGACCGAAACATGGAGAGTTAGAAACTCAAAGTTTTTGTTAAGAAAACCCAAAGACAGGAGATATCAGTTATGGAATGAAAGCTCATGGCAGTAACATGGGCATAGACACGGCTGACCATGGTGTTATTACCCGTTTATGCTATTGTCACCGTGCGGAGTTAAGCATGCAGATGCATGGAAGGATTGGATGGTAGAAGGCTGATGGAGCACCTATCAGCAAGACGAAGTTTTAACCTTAGCTGGTGTATCACCAGGATCTGGAGCATTACATCAGGAAGTTTAAAGATGAACCTTCAGGAAGCAGTATTCGACAAGTAAGCGTTTCGTGAAGAACTCAGAACCCATTGAAAGTAGCCATGATGGAGGAGCAAAACCTCGAGACATCAAAGACTCGTCAGGAACTGAAGGACAGTAGGATCATGGTTCATGTCAAGGATGTTGAAACCCAGAAGTTTGGAACGCAACTCCAGAAATTTAAAGGACGTCACGAGAGACTTCGCGTCAACAGAGATGATTTGGCAAAAGAACTTGAGAAGGACAAGCATGATTGGAAGAAGCCATCGGAGACATTAACAAGACTTGAAGAGTTTGGCGACGTTGAAGACTTATTGACCTTTAGAAGACCAAACCCCTGTTATACCTACGTTAGATGCGACGTTTGTGAGCTGTCATTTGTTTGTTCTTTTTCCGACAGCCACAATACAAAAATTTGTCTTTTCAAAATTTTGTTTGTATTGTGTGCATCCCTCTCGACCTCTCTTATCTCACCCCAAACCCATGGACCCAATAGAGGATGAATGGAGATGAGTTTGTATTTTCTGGACCGATGAGTCAATTGGAGACGGACCGATGGATTCAGAACATGGAGGATCACATGGAGAATAACCCTATAGCCGGGAAGGATATGACCCGGCATGCTCTTCAATGTTTTGAAAGAGGTGCTGCTACTTGGTGGAGGATGTACCAAACCATCAATGGATGGCAAGAAGTAACCACTTGGAAGGAATTTAAGTGGACTTTGTTAAAGTCTTGGCTTGTGTCCCAAAAGTTGAGGCCTTATGGGAAGGATATGAAGAAAACGTGCGCATGCAAGCTTTGTGGAGAAATAGGACACAACCATAAAGAAAACAAGGACGAGTACCCTCATAAGCGGAGGATTACCAAAGGAGTTAGCAGAGGATCTCAGGGAACTTCGGTTGGAGATTGTTCCCAAAGGTTTTGTTGCAGCAATGGACGTTCAGTCTACATTGTTGGGAAAGATCCGTGAAGCTCAGAAGGATGACAAAGAGATTGCCGAGATAAAAGTGAGAATGAGCAAAGGAAAGGCCAAGGATTTTCGTAAGGATGAGCCCGACACCTTATGGTTCGAGGACCGTGTATATGTGCCCAATAATGCAAAGATCAGGAAGTTAATACTTCAGGAGGCTCATGACTCACCATACTCGATTCGCCCTGGAAACACCAAGATGTATTTGGATTTGAAGGAGCGTTTCTGGTGGACTGGTATGAAGAAGGATATTGCGGAGTATGTAGTCGTAGGTGATGTATGCCAGAGAGTAAAGGCAGAGCATCAGAAGCCAGCAGGATTTCTACAGCCTATGCCGATACCCGAATGGAAGTGGGATAAGCTTGGCATGGATTTCATTACCGGATTTCCCAGAACCAGAACGGGATATGATTCTATCTGGGTAGTAGTTGATTCGCTTGACCAAAGTGGCTCACTTTATGCCAATGAAAACCACCTATACAAGTGCGAAGTTGGCCAAGATATATACGACCAGGACCGTATGTCTGCATGGAGTTCTGAGGACCATCATATCAGATAGAGGAACACAATTTACCTCAAAGTTTTGCAATCAGCTGCACCAGAGTTTGGGTACTAGGCTAGAGTTCAGTACAGCCTTTCATCCGCAGACAGATGGATAGACCAAGAGAGTCAATCAGATTCTGGAGGACATGCTGAGAGCGTGTGCGCTAGTTTATGGATCTAGTAGGGATGATAATCTACCTTACGCGGAGTTCTCATACGACAACAGTTACCAAGCCAGTTTGAAGATGGCCCCTTTTGAAGCTTTGTATGGGAGAAGGAGCCAGACACCGTTGATGTGGGATGAAGTTGGAGACCGTCAGTTGTTTGGACCAAATGTGATCAAGGAGTCAGAAGAGAATGTTAAGTTGATTCAAGATAGAATGAAGGTAGCTCAGTCCAGACAGAAGAGTTATGCAGACTCAAAAACGTAAGGAGGTAGTCTATGAAATTGGAGACAGAGCATGTCTTCGTGTGTCCCCTCTGCGAGGAGTTAAACGATTTGGAGTTAAGGAAAGTTAGCCCCGAGATTTGTAGGACCATACCGAGTTTTGGAGAGTATGGGAGAAGTGGCCAACAAGCTGGAGTCACCTGAAGGACTGTCAGGAGTTCATGATGTGTTTCACGTTTCCCAGTTGAAGAAGTGCCATGCAGAGATGGCCAATATTCCCCTGTAAGGACGCTTGACCCTGGAAAGGATAATGATGTTCCACGAAGTGGAGTATGGACTTCATAAGTATAAGTGTTTTTTTTATCTCGGTATGTGGGATATCCCACGAGGATGAAGGGATAAATTACTATTGGATATAAAGGAGGTATGATGTTGGAAATATGGATCAATGGAAATTCCATAATGAGTCTGAGTAATCATGTCCTAGTTTGGTGCCAATAGAAGGAAGGAAGACAGTACAATTGGATGGATTTAAGAATACTAGGAAGTTGGATGTTGGATTAAGGATCAGTTTCCCCGATGATGAGTTCAAGGTTTACCAGTAATGAGGTGGGCCATAACCCACAGGCCCCAGGACCTGCCAAAAAGCAAGCACATTTCTTGCTGAAGGAAAGACCCTGGAAGAAGTTACGATTTTTATCGACAGACGATCTTATAGGAGTTACGCAAAACCTGAGGGTTGGGAAGGAACGATAGATGTTTGTTTGGCTTGCAGAATCCATGGATTTTTCCGAACCTAGTTCGTTGACAAGAGAAATTCTGCAATGATTGTGAGGATGACCGAGTGTTAGAATGCGAGATTCGCTAAACCATATACAAGGTAATGATTTGGGTGCGGGATGGATTGATCACCATACCGACTTACTCTTATTATTCGCTTTGCTATACGGGATGGTAAATCTAAGTGACCTACCTATAGCAGAGAGACGACGGTATTAAACCTTGCTTGAACCTTAGAATGGTATAAGAATGTTTCCCTTGTACACGGCAGTTGATGCCAATCGTAGGTTATACGGTGAGGATCAACCCAGACCCATTTTCCTGCAGGAGAAACCATAAATTGTTGACCACCAGGAGATGTCGATAGTTGTTTAGTATTGGCGCCTAACCCGACAGCTAAGAAGACCCAGTAATGGAATAACCTTACCAAGATGAAAGGACAGAAGAATTGTGGTAAAGGTTATGCCACCACCTGAAGAGTCCAGAGAAGGAATTATACTAAAGATCTGAGAAGACCGACCCTGTCAAGGATAAGGATGGAGTATATGAGTATTGATGCGACCGTAACCATGCTTCTAAGGGTGGTAGCACCCCAGACCCCTGAGATGATCGATGGATTTTGAGAAGACCCCCAAACCCTAACCTATTTCTTGCTAGCCTCTCCGAATCTCGAGGACGAGATTCATTTTAAGGGTGGTAGGTTTGTAACATCCCAAAATTCTAAATTTTGGAATGTTATAATAAACAGATAGATTGGATTGATTGTTTGATTGATTGACTGAAAGTGAGTGGAATTCGAAATCTTTTGAAAGTTAAATGAGAGGGAATAAAAGGACTTTCCCAAACTTTCATTTTGCTTTTATGATCTCCATGAATTCAAATTCTTTTCACCACAAAACCCTGGAGAGAAGATGACATGACTTCTTCCATTTATTTAAGTGACAAGGGGTGTTGAAAATATTTGAATTTCATTTGAAAATATTTCCCATTTCTGAAACTTTATGCAACTCAATGATTTTCACGAGAGAAGATAAAATGACTTCTTCAAAACAAATGAAATATGAGTTGGGAGTTTCAAAGGATTAAATTCAAAGTCCCATTGAAATTATTTTTCAATATTGGAGTTATTTGAGTTTTATTCAAATTATTTTTCTCCAAAAATAAAATATACAGAAAATAGGGTAACATGATTCCCTACAACAGAAAATTGGAGAGAAATAAATTTGAAATCATTTTGGGTATTTTAAAAATGATTTTTATTGGATTTTATTAAGGCAGTAGCACTGTTTGATTTATTTGAATTTTTGAGGATTTTATTTGCCTTTATAAAAATGTTCACGTTGTAGGAAATCTTTTTCTGAAAATTTTGATATATTATATGCCTATATAATATTTTATTTTATATTTTATTTCTTTTTCTCTTTGTTAAAAAAAACTCTTTTCGAACAGTGCCAGGCCGAAGCCCAGCACTGCTCTCTCTCTCCTCTCTCTCCCCGTCGCCGACTGGGCCGGCCCAGCGCCCGAGCCAGGCCGCGGCCCAACGGCCCATGCCGCTCGTCCCCGAGCTCCGCTCGGTTTCCAGCCGCGCCACGGCGCACCGCCGCGCCGACCTCGGCGTCCGTGCCGAGGCCGGACTTCCCCTGCCCCTCGCGCAAGGCGCCGCACCCGAGGGCCCTTTAAAAAGGAGCCGGACCCCCCCTCTCTCTCTCCTCCCTTCTCGCCGCCGCCTCGAGCCGCTCCGTCGCCGCCGCCGCTGCCAACCACCGTCGCCGCAGCCGCGCCTCGCCTAGCCCCGCGCCACCGCGCTGCTGCCTCGCCGCGCCGCGCCTCCCCGTGCTTCGACCCGAAGCAGCCGACCGCCGGAGCCGCCTCCCTGCTCGCAGACGACGCCATCACCGCCGTCCCACCTCGCCGGCGACCTCCAGCCACCGCGGTAACCGCCGCCTGTCCCCGTCCGTCCGATCTGGATCCAACAGTCCAGATCGAGGTGTTTTTCTTTTCTTAAAAAAACATTTTGTTAATGAACGTTCGCTGGTTAGAGTTAGAGAGTGAGCGTTCGCTCAGTAGGTTTTTTTTTTCTGTCCAGGGACCTAGTAGCAATTTGTTTTTCTTACAGAATAGCCCCTGGTTTTCAAACACTCACAACTTTTTACTCGTTTGTCCAAATCCAACGAAACCAACGCCCACTTCTTCGTTATGATCTCCTCTATCCAGTAAAACAACTTAAACATGTTTTTGAAAGTTTTAAAATTTGAATTCAAACAGATTTGTATTCAAACTTCTTTTGTTCATAACTTAAGTTCCGTAACTCCGTTTGAGTTGATTCTTTTTGCAAACCAAAGCTCTTGACCTAAATTTTCTGATATGTCCAAATTCATATAATTTTGGTACTTTTAGAAATTTTTTTATGTTGCAAGAGTTAATTGCTTGGTTTTGAAGTTTTCCGAATTGTTTTCCTCGTTCTTTCTGATCTTTTGAGTGATTGCTTATGTGTGGTTACCATTGCTTGCTTACGATAGATTGACCGGAGTGTGACGAGTAGATCTATCCAGAGTATTGAGTGCGAATCATCTTCATCAACATTGCAGGCAAGTTCACACTTTGATCATACCCCTTTCATACCCAGTTTTTTATGCATTAGATTCAACCCTTAAACAATTGCATGATTAGGATCTGATTAACATGTGGGTATTGGGAAGTAGTTGATGAGGTAGTACCTATTGCCCTGTTTACAATCAAACCCTTGGGAGTTACTTCTACGTTGCTATTATATTGCCATGCTATGCTCGTAGATGTGGATTAGGTTTGAGAGATATTCATGACAGATGTGAGATTGTTAATAATGGTTTACTTAAGGTGGCAACTAAAAACTCACATCTGGGTGGATTGAGGCACCTGGAGAACCCAGTGTTGTCTGTTTGTATAAGGACCGCCACCCAGGCTCAAAGGGATCATAAGATTATTCATGCTAGAAACTTCCGTGTGCAGCCACAAGCCATTATGGGCTCTGGCATAGTTGAGTAAGTTGTGTGAACTCTTGAAGAGGTGGACTAGCATATGTAGGGGGATTGTAGGTGTAACGGTCTGCCCGGAGTAGAGAGTAAATGCTTCTGAAAGACTGTGTCTCGATCATCCGTTTCTCAAACACCATGTAGTGCGAGAAATCCAACGGAGGAGATCGAGTCTTGTGGGGAAAAGTGCGCAAACCTCTGCAGAGTGTACAAACTAATCATGATTAGCCGTGTCCCCGGTTATGGACATCTTGAGTATCTAGTTCTTGGATTATCCCGTTGATCTCATCATGTTACTTAATTTAAATTTGATTTGGGTTTTATCACGTTCTTAATTGGGATTGAGATGCTGTCAACCATCTCAATGTTTCACAACCACCATGATAGTTAAATAAAATTTATTCCTTTGAAGTAGGGAAAAATTGGCTTTTCGCAAAAACATTATAACCATAGAGCTTTTCCACCAGCCATATATGCATGTAGTGATAGCCTTTGTTCATCATTTCTCTATGGTGTGAATTTGCCAGCATATTCCATGTGCTGACCCGTTTTCGGGCTGCAACGTTTCATGTTGCAGGATTCTTACGACGAGTAAGTGATACGTTAGGGTTACGATTTCTACACTCAACTTTGCTGTTGGTGTTGATGGGAATCCACAACCTTGTTACTTCCGCTATTTTGGATTGAGGTGATAGTATTTACGTTATTTTATACATGTGATTTACCTCTGTTATAAATCCTCGAGTATTGTGTGTGTCAGCATACCGATCCAAGGATGACACTTAGGCACAGAGACTTGATCCATTTGGGTCGGGTCGCTACAGCCACTGCATCGAGTGTTCGAATGGGCTGCCCAGCGTGGGTTCTTGTAGCCTTTGGTGACAATAGGATTGAAGAAAAGGCTGTCGATTTTTGCTGATGACGTTGTCTTGTTCACCAATCCAGAACTAATGGATCTTGCTATCTGCAAATGCATCTTCGACCTATTTGGTGAGGCATCGGGCCTGCACATAAACATGAGCAAATCGGTCGCGCTGCCGATACGGTGTTCGGATCAGAGTATAGCTTTGGCCAGTCAGGGGCTTGGATGTTCGATGGGATCTTTCCCGGTTCGGTACCTTGGATTGCCCTTGTCTATAAGGAAGCAATCAGCAGCTCAGCTCCAGTACCTAGTGGATCAGATGGCGAATCGCTTGCCAAGGTGGAAGGCATCGCTTATGCCTAAAAGTGGTAGGCTCACGTTGGTGCTTTCAGTTCTGTGCGCGATGCCCATTCATGCGATGATGGCTTTGGACCTTCCTGTGAAAACGCTTGGGGACATGGACAAGCTTTGTCGTGGATTTCTCTGGTGCCGGAAAGCGGAGGCAAATGGAGGTAATTGTTTGGTGGCATGGGAGACTGTGTGTGCCCGGAAGTGGGCAGGAGGCTTAGGACTGCCTAACCTGAGGTGGATGAATGTGGCAATGCAGTCCAAATGGCCATGGTTGCAGAGGATGGATAGCAGCAGACCATGGAGCGAATTCAAAATCAAAGTGCCAGCTGATGCGATGAAAATCTTCCAAGCGGCCACAAGGTGCACGGCAAACAATGGACTAAACACCCTATTCTGGGAAGATCGGTGGCTGGACGGGAGGCGGATTCAGGAGATTGCCCCGGCCGTCTATGACATGGTACCGCGACGGGTTAGGCAGACGAGCCTGCTAGGCCATGTGGTGACCGATGGATCGTGGGCAGCATGCCTGAGCCCCAATCTGAGTATGGTGGCACTACAGTAGTTCTTACAGCTTTGGCAGAGGGTCCAGACTTGGGAACCAGTGGAGAATGTCTCGGACATGATAGCTTGGTCATGGGAGACGACTGGACAGTTCACAGTGAGATCAGCGTACACAACGAAATTTTGGGGAAGGGAGGTTATTCCCTCGGCGGAGTTAACTTGGAAATCGCGAGCTCCATCACAATGCAAATTCTTCACGTGGCTCGCACTACGAAACAGATGCTGAACGTCTGACCGGCTTGCTAGGAGGGGGCTACTGCATCAGGACAAATGCCCTCTTTGTGATAAGGAGGAGGAAACAATCGACCATGTTTTACTAACATGCGTCTTCGCCAGGACGATTTGGACGGAGGTCTGTAGGGCTTTATGGAAGCCAGAGTGGACGCCAACCACGCAGGATGCCCTTATGCCATGGCTATGTGTAAAACAAGCAGCTGGCACCATGGCAAGGAAGGATCTGCACACTTTACTGCTATTAACGTCGTGGGAGTTGTGGAAGCATTGAAATGCAGTTGTGTTCGACGGTGCTTCGCCATCGACATGTCGCCTCATGCAGAGAATTGAAGCGGAAGGACGGATTTGGTCGATGTCTGGACTCATGGAAGGAAACGTAGATTTTGAGTTTGCGGGCTTAGCTAGGTGGATCAGTGGCGAGGAGTAGTCTAGCTGTAGTAGGTGGTGTGGAGTTGTACATATAGTCATGAGTAATCACATCACTTGTAAATGACCGGTGGAGGCTTTTTATGACTTTCCTTCTTTAATATATGACTAGCAAAAGAGCCCGTGCGTTGCAACGGGAGAAAAAACACAACACACACTCTTAACCGAACAACCATCACTCAAGACCACAATAGGTCCATCTCCTTTATTTTAGCGACCCGTCATATTTGTGTTGCCGCTTATCCTTCTTCTCACCCTCGTCGGCGATGGCCTTAGTGTTCACACAAACCAAAACGTGTTTGAATGTGGTTAATCCTAAGACGTCTCTCTCTCTCCTCCCTCCCCCCTCTCTCTCTCTCTCTCGCTTTCTCTCACACTCGCGATGAGAAATCTGTTGTTTTCCCCTGCGATGTATTCAGAGGTATGCATGTGTAGTTCTCGATGTTTTCTTTTCCCTATATGACTATAGTGGGTGTTTATTTGCAACCCGGATCGCCGCCTGTACGAAAGAAAAATGGATCATGCGCTATAGTTATAAGTTTGCTTCCAAAACAATATCTAAAATATATTTAATAGGTAAAATTAACATCATATTCAGATTTCACACATTTTTCTAATCAAATTTCATATATAACATGTTAAAATCGAAGTTACGGTTTAAAAGATACGTATAATTTAGAAAACCATTTGTTTGACTTAAATATCTTCCAAAATAATATTTATAAATACTTAACAGGTTAAAATAATCTTATATTCATATTCTTCATATTTTTCTAATCAAATTTCATATATAACATGTTTAAATCGGAGTTACAGTTTAAAAGATATGGATGGTTTAGAAAAGTATTTGTTTGACTTAAATATAATCCGTGGATGGAATACCTAAAAAGTTAAGGGTTTTTTTTAACTGTAAAATAACGGTTCGGTGTCACTTAAATCCGGACTGTGGATTGATTTCATAAAAATGCAGGGGCTTTTTTGCAAAACTGTGTGACGGACGGACAAAAACCCTACATACTTTATTATTAGGTAGAGATATGCACACTCGTGCATATTCAAGAAAAAAAAAATCCACCACGGCACCTCACCACCGTCCATCCAATCCACCACAACAGCTAACTAGAAACTCGTGCTGCCCTCGTTGCATTCCAGCTCTCCACCAGCCACGAGCGAGCGCAAAACCAAAACGGCACTCCCCCTGGCCTGCGGGTCCCACGTGTATCAGACCCCACGCGTCGGTGACTCTGCATCAGGACGTACGTGGCATAGTTGTTCCTTCTCCTGCCGAGCTGGAACCCTGCACAACCAGATATACCTCGTCGTAGGGCTTATCTTCCACCGACAGGTGGGTCCTGGACCCCGTGTGTGTGACTAGCTGGTTGCGTGGAGGCTAGGGTAGCGTGGGCCCCGGTCAAGTGGCGGCGCCCACAGCTGTATCAACACAACCAGCTTGGCGGCGGTTGGTTGACACCACAGGCAACTGACAGGTGAACCTCGATAACTGTGGGCCAGCACGTCAGTTGGAGATCAGCTGCCCACTTGCGGCGGTATTACTGTTGCGCCACCGCTCCGCGGTATATAACCCTCACACCATCTCTTCCGTCCATCCACACCGAGAAAGGAAAAAGATACGGAGAACAGAGGAAGAAACAAGAAATATATATCCATGTTGCAGCGAACGGCCTCGGCGTCGGCCGCCATGGTGTCCGGCTACCGGCAGAGGGAAGCCGTGGGTGCGTGTACAGAGAGCCTCGGGTCGGAGAGCGGCGACGTCGGCGGGGATATCGAGCAGCTCCCGGCCGTCGTCGGCGCCGGAGCAAACGAGGACGGGCACGGCGCGGGAATGGTGGAGCATCAGGATTTGGCGGCGAAGAGGCGGCGAGGCGACAGGCTTCTCCCTCCGGTGATGCCGAGGCCGGCCGAGGCGTTCATGCGCGCGGAGCGGCGTGGCGGGCGGCTCATCCTCACCCAGGTGGTGCGGCCGGTCGAGCGGCCGCGGGAGGTGTTCTGTGCGTCCCGCGCCGACGGGCGCCTGCGCCTGCGCTTCGCTGAAGAAGACCGCTTGTACGGCGAGGAGCGCCAAGCGCCCGAATCAGCCGAGACGGAGAGCGGGGCCCTGGTCGGTGGCTGCGGCAACGGCGTGGGGTTGCGCCAGGCGGCCACCGGCACCGGGAGGCGCGTCGAGATCGGCGCCGTGATGGGGATATGATCGAGGCCATGAGGTCGGCCGAGTCGTGCCTCGATTCGAATGCGGCCGCGTTGCTGCTGGAGTAGTACTCCTTCCGTTTTTTAACTAAAACTACGACGAGTAATTTGAAACGGAGGTAGCTAAGCTGCATTTTTGGATCTTCATTTTCTTGTTCTGTTTATTTCCGAGTGATTTTGCTTGATTGCGAAAGTAGGAGGTAGATGTAGTTTTCAGATCTTATAGTTGTGCAGATTCAGATTTGTGGGAGAGTGATGATTGATTGTTTCTGTTAGTAATTAATCAATTAGATTAATTAATTGTAAATCCATGCTATGTCTGTGGTTATGTTTTGGCAACCGCCTCCTTTGTAACCGCCTTGTAATGAGGGTATTAATACCCCAATCTTCAATCAATGCAACAATTGTTCCATCATTTGCTCTCTCTCGTTTCTACTTTGACACGTTATCAGCCCTTTACCCTAACCTGAGCAAGCGATTAGGCCACTAAACAAACCAGCAGCGCCGGCGGCTTCCGCGCACTAATATCAGTTCGTCACCGGAGATGTCCTTGATGGCCGAGAGACAGCCGAACGAGTGCGAGCCCAGACCTCTTTGACGCATCGCGTTGTCCCCGGCGGAGCGATTTCACGAACGGCTCGCCGGCGAGCAACGCGGAACTGGCGACAGTCCAAGCCCACTGGCGCGTGGTGCGTGCACGCCTCCCCCTGCAGAACGGCACGACGGCGCAAGTCTCCAGCCGGCGCGTGGTCGCGTGGCCTCGACCTCCCGCATCAGCCCGAGGCATTCACGGCCCAGGCGCGGCGAATCTCTCGATCTAGGAAGAAACCAGATGCAAATGAGATGAAAGCACAAAATCCAGAAAGAAAGGTAAGAACGGGGAGGGGATCAGAAGGAAACATACAAGATCCCTGTAACACATCTCGTACAAAACGACAATCATACAAAGACCATCTCTATCTTGATTGATACATCAATTCCAATTTCGTTCCTGCACGAAGTAAGCACTAAACCTCCAGGGCGTCGTTTGCATGCCGTCCAAGGCAAATTTCGGCGGCGACCCATGGCCCGGACAACGCTGCCTCGGCCAGGCTCCTAGCAGAGCGGCGGCATCCTTCGGCCCGGCTGCTCCCATAGCTGCACCCGGAGGCGGCCGCAGCGGCCAACGGCCGGTGCCCGACATGGCAATGCCCTCAGGCGCGCGGCAGCACGGTCCACAGCCCAGGCAGAGGCGACACCCTCTGTGCCCGACGTCCTCCGACACGGCGCAGAAACCGACGGCCTGCAACGCCTTCCGGCGCGTGGCGTTGTACGAGCATGCCCTCCGGCTATGGCCGGCGACGCCATGAACCGCAGCATCGGTGCCTCTATGCAGAACTAAAAAAAATCGATGGGTTTGTGATGCATCAAGGATGAGTGGATGACGATAGGGAACCTTATACCTTCGGCCATTTGAGTCTAAGCCCTTCTAGCTTCTTTTATTGGCAAATGTGTCATCAGACTTAATATTACTTGAACACAAGCCATCAGGTTTATTGTTTTAGATTTTGGTTAATACCAGTATAAAATATTGGTTGAGTTCCACGGCATTAAGCCTATGTTTTTGGATGGGTCGACCATTACATCTGCAATGGACCCCAAAGATACTAGTACTGTTCTTTACAATAAGTGAAACAACTATGTTTTGCAGTTGATTTTCTTCTTCTTGCAAATCACGATGCAAATTCAAAACAATGATTGTGAAGTGTCATACTTAATATGACTATATTATATTTTATTTGCGAATCACAAGGTATGATGGCATCTACCGCGTAATTTGCAAATTATCCATCACTACTGTGAGGTCTACATCTTGTCATTTTAACAAGATGACTACCTTCGAAGTGCTCTTCCAAATATTAATATTATATGTGACTATCTCAAGATATCATAAGGTAATACCGGCATCTACTGCAAAATTTGCAGACTATCCATTATTACTGCAAGGTCTACATCATGTCACTTTGACAGATGATTACCTTCAAAGTGATTTCACACATTTTGCATAACATAAGGTAATAGAATTATAAACATCTACTGACAAAAGTCAGACTATGTTTTCTATTACTGCGAGATCTACACCGCATCCGGTGATTATCTTCAAAGTGTTATCCTATACAAATTGAGGTCTACACATATGATTGTATAGCATCAGCTATCATAAAATTTGCTCCTCTGAAGCAATTATTGTTGTTCACTAAAATTGTTTACTCTCCTAGTAAAAAAAATTGATCTTACATGATTAAAATGGCATTTTTCTTCGAGTATCAATTATTTAAGCATCATTTTGCTTGAATAAGTCGTGGAAAATTACACAAATATTACTATTTGTGATGATATTGTCGTCCATACATAAAGGTGGAGACCATAATTTATAGCAAAGATCGAGTGTCTCAAACACTATTACAAGATCCACATCACATTTTTGGTTGATATTTTATAGTGACTAACCCCATGTTCGAAAAATGTCATGGCTATTCTCCTGATAGCTAAATACGTACATATTCATTTTATATGTCGCAAACTTCACTTAGTTCTCAAACTAAGTACATTATGAATGAGTATTTATTCACTTCAAATATTTTCCTTTAAGAGAAACATGCTGCCATGAGCACATCACGAATGATCGCCCATTCATTTTTCAAGACCTCAAGTCTATTGCATCTCACAATTCTGTCATATAATCAACTTCAAGTTGAGATCTCGTGATCAAATATTTTCATATGCAGATCCGGTTGAAAATTCCTTATACACTTTATCTCCTCTTAAGATGGTACTACCATTTTTATGATGAAAGAAACATGGAATTTCTTAAAATCATCAGATTCACCCAACGGGTGCTATACCATTATTTGAAATTGTTGCTAGTACCGAGAATACTATGCAAGTTAGTGGTAACAACACAAAACCAAGAGGAATTCGAAGTAAAGTGGAGGCTAATAGACAACCAAAGATAGAATTATCTCTTAATAGGATTCGGTTGTTTTCAAATGATCAAAAGACAACTCTCAAGTTTGTCAAATGTGTGGTTATATAAATATTGTACCTATGATTACCAAACCGTCAAACATATGGTCGAACCACACCACAAATTTATTAAAAGGCCAATAAGTTTAATGGGATAAATTTGAAAATTTGCAAATAACAACCAGATTCTGGTAAAGGATTGTTCTCAGAATCTTCATCAGGAGGAGGACCAAAATCTAGTGCAGAAAATGGAGGATGAACTCATTTGCACTCAAGAATATCGGAGACCTCAGGTAATCTCCTAATTATCCCAACATATTATTAGCCTATACTTGTACTACAACATGTAGTAAAATGTCCGATATCATATCCCTTGGATACAATATTCGATAAATTTGAATGTATGTTTCAATTCATACTCAATATTGTTGTGCGCACAATGATTTTCTAAGTATTAATAAATTAATATTAGGCTTGATAGCCTTAGCCATCCTGGTTTGCGGGTGATTACAAAATTGTTGACAATTCTGTTGGTCACAACTTAACAAGTTGCAAAATATTCCCCATATCATCAGATTATATGTGCACCACATGTGCCATAGGGGAAATCTGTTTTAAGGAACTCTCACCTTAAAATTCTAAATAAGCCACTTATTCTTTCTTGAACACATTCAAAAGATATATGAGGAATGTTGGACCATTATCTGGGGTAATTTAGACACTTCATGGTACTCATATACACATTCATAAAATGTTTTTAAGTGTGTCTCTTGTCACACACAACCATGATCTTACCCAATAAATTGCTTAACTTATCAAAGTAGGAGAAAATTCTCCTGAACAAAGGATAAACCCATTTAAATGGACAATGTCGTTGAACTTTTTTCACGAGAATTTTCTGATTACATTCAGTACCCTATGTACATACCGAGAATGGTTTAACTAAATTTCTTATCAAAGATAGTGAAATGAATTGCATGACCACTTTTAAAGAATTGTAAATTTACCAGCCTCTTGCTGGACACATACGACCTTACACACCGTAAGTATGATCTAAATCATACCAACTGCATATCATACTACTTTCCCCTTGTAGTAACTATGTGGAAATCAATAAAGTATTTCCCATCTGCGATAATTCGGTTACATACCGATATCACCACTCCAGCGTACATCAATGGGCACTCACAAAAAATTAGGGATCTATGTGAGGAATAACAATTTATCCGTCAATCAAAATTATTCATAGCCCGTATGCTAATTGCATCAGCAATAAGGATATTTTTCGGCATTAGGGGGAGATATGTACCACAAAGAATGCTGAGAAATAAATTAGAAATGTTATTGACATTCAACCCTTATATCCACGTACTCAAAGAATCTGAACTATAAGTTTAGAGAATCATATATTTGCAACACACTGCAAATTTGCCGCATACATTTACAGATGATAAGGTGTCACTAAATTCTATATTCCTGCAGTAAAGTGTCAAAAAGAGTGGAGGTACCTGATAAACCACTCTTCTCCCCAAACGAGAGCAAGAGTGGGAGAAAATCTGACAAGACGAGATATAACTTCTCATATGCTTCCACGGAAACAGAGGAAATCAAATTCTCAACCAGTAAATGTAATTCAACATCATGTTGAAAGACACCTCACTGGATGCTCATCATCCAAAGCCCGACATAAATGTGCACAAATGTTTTGGTGCCGGGACATCGAAACACCTTGACTCCATTGTTCTAGGAAATCACAAGGGGTTAAAAGGAATAGATATATTTCCACAAATTTCATCGATTCCATCAGAATCATATAACATAAAGACTACATTTGTCGACATATATTTCTTCTCAAACTTGCTAAAACCTTTTGGGCCCTGAACCAAAATCCATGGTTGAGTGCCTCTTGCATTCATATTGGTTCACATAAAAGGAAGCAACTAACAAAGAATAGTACTCGCTCTGCAAATGAGTAGTATTTACCGCAGTAATACCTACTCCTCATAAGTATCTTCCGTATGCAATACTAAACACTTCTCATTCATAGACTAAGTCAATGAGGTGGTGAGAAAGCGAGGCTTGTAGCAAAAGGGTTCACGCAGAGACCCGACATCGATTACGATGTAACATACCCGCTTGGTATGAGTGGAATTATGTTTTGATACTAAATATCATTGGCAATAAAAATAATAATATTATCCATGCAGTTGATGGATGAAGTGGCTACATACTCATATGAGTCACTTATTTCGAAAATCTCTATTCAAGTCCCTGAAGGGCTTATACTTCCAAATCCAAAAGCAAATCGCAACAAATTTTGTGTAAAACTTCATAAGTCACTCTGTTACTTGAAATAGTCGAAAATCATATGGTACTACCGACTAAATGAGTTCCTTCTTCAAATGGATTACTCGAATAATGATGATTGTTTATGTGTTTTATTAAAGAAATTGGAAATTTGATTTTCTTACATCACTTCAGTGTACATCGATGATATCGTCATAAATGTCTCTAAAGGACCTAAAAATACATAAAATCATCTCAAGACGGAAAATTTGGATTCAACCAAATTTAGCTTAAGCTTACAACTTGAGCATTCTCTCAAGAATACATATCAGTCTACATATATATCCAATATATATACGAGAAGTTCAATGTGGATATATCATATCAATAAAGACATGTAATATGGTCATACTACCCCTGATAAGGTACAAATCCATTCATACCTAGGGGTGATAATGAAGTGAAATCAGGAACTGAAGTTCTATATCTCACAAATGTCAAAGCACTCATATAATTGCAAACTACGTCAGGCCTGGCACTATATTTGCTATATTTGTTCAGAGTGCAACCCCCAACAAAGGTATATTGTCGATATAAGAAATATCAACTTATATCTCAAGCTCACAATAAATCTTGGGCAATTCCATCAGGAAAATCAAGATATGACCATGATATATGAAATGATATTGGCTCTTTATTTTATCCCAACAATGCCATATCAATGACTGAATTCACTGGAATAGTCTTCTCATGGAAGTCATCTAAATAGACTTTAACGACTACTTCCACTAATCATTCTAACATAATTGCTTGATCTAAAAGCATTGCGAAATATACATGGCTCGGTAGAATGATTAACCACACTCAAAATCATGTGGTTGAGATTCATCAGAAGCACATAACTTGATTTATCAAGATGCTACCACTTGTGTTACTCAATACCTATAGGTTATATATATGAAGAGCAATATTATAAAGTACATTGCTCGAATTACTTATCCTCACAAATTATTGAAAAAAGGGGAAACAATTTGCAAAATACTTTGAAAATCCAATAGATTATTCACAATGTCATGATCATGTTAATGGAATTGGTGTGGCACATCCTCCAGATTTGCAAAGTTTAGGGGGAGTAATCTCCCAAATTATAACCTGTTAACAATCATCAGACTGCATATATTGTACTCTTTTTACCTTCATGAGTTTTTCCCTAATGGTTTCTCATAAAAGGTTTTTAATGAGACAATATAAGCACAAGTGTACGCATATGCCTTATCATTTCTCCTTATATTTTCCCCACTGGGTTTTAAAGGAGTTTTCAATGGTATATATAATCACACTCTTTTTCCTTACGAGTTTTCTCTCAAAGTTTCTCATAATGGTTTTTAATGAGGCTATATCTTCTCAAAGATCATATGTCATACTTTCTATTTGAAGGAAATACGCCCTAGAGGCAATAATAAAGTTGTTATTTATATTTCCTTATATCATGATAAATGTTTATTATTCATGCTAGAATTGTATTAACCGGAAATTTAGTACATGTGTGAATACATAGACAAAACAGAGTGTCCCTAGTATGCCTCTACTTGACTAGCTCGTTAACCAAAGATGGTTATGTTTCCTGACCATAGACATGTGTTGTCATTTGATGAACGGGATCACATCATTAGAGAATGATGTGATGGACAAGACCCATCCGTTAGCTTAGCATAATGATCGTTTAGTTTATTGCTATTGCTTTCATCATGACTTAAAGTTTTGCAGCCCAGCGGGGTGGAGAATAACAAGTTGACCCGGATTGTGTACAACTGTCGGTCCAGTTGCATTGCTGATGTTGAAAAAAAGGCATGTGTAGTACAGTACAACTTTACATGGCTACTCAGCCCACATTCAGCGACGCCGGAAAGGCCCAAACAAGACTTCTGTAAACTTCTTGAAGTCAATGAGCTCAATTAATAATTTAAGAAAAAAGTTAGAGTACAGTGGAACCTAATTAAAAGTTGTCACGAGCGAAGAAATAATTCAACGGGTCCCACTTGTGTGTGTGTGAGAGAGAGAGAGTGAGAGAGAGAGAGACCCATCGGTCGATGCTCATAAATACATATTTCAGCCATATGCATTGATGATGCTCAGTAAAAACTTATATAGTTGACACAATCATATAGAACATCATAGCACACTGAACTTGCATACAAAAATTTCACGCAGGCGGCATAATCAGGGTGGAAGCAGTGGATCGCTACGGGCAGGGCTATGTTGAAACCAACGAACTCGTACATAATGGTTCATCGTATTTATCAATGACGGGGAAATATCTTGAATGATGTGCAAAGAAAACAGACAGACAACGCCATATATAAGTTCTGCTAGAACATTAAGTTGACGTACAACCCTTTCTAAAAAAAGTTCAGGTAAAAAAATAGAACAGGTCACAATCAAATGTACTGGCACATCAGTGCTTCACACCCATAGCTCGGATTTAACTAGATTCAGTTGTTACCTCAAATTAGAGCACATCCAGGTAGCCAGCCCTGCCTCTTCTCCCAAAGAAGCAGTGGCCTCCGCCGCATGATGGAGTAGGCCCTGTGCCATCCATCGTTCCGAGCAACACGGGGAAAGTTAGACGTTGACTCCTGTAATGGACGTCGTCGACGGACCCGGGCACCAGTGGCGGCGGCAGGACTTCGATTGATGGATTGACCACTTCTTCGACATGCACGAACACTCTATACAGGTACATCCTTAACGTGGTCCGCGGCGGCCTTGGTGGCGACGAATAGTACAACCCCGGTTCCTGCACCGGTATCTCAACACCAATCACCTTCGGTATGGTGGACGGCTTCTCATCCATGCCATAACCGTCAGAGCCCAGCTGTCTGGAGGAACAAACATACTTACGAGCTCACCTCCAAGGTCGTTGATAAGCTCATTCATGGATTCGTTGTTCCAAGCACGTCGAGGCATGCCGTGGAAGGTAAGCTTTGTTAAAAACTCAAGCTCAGAGGGCACCGAGCCCCATCCTGGGTGCCACCGATCAAAGCTCACCAGCGCGCCATCGCAGAACAAACGCCGGGAGATTCGAACACACAACTTGTAACACCCACGATGCGGCTATATCTCCCACGTGTCGAGGCACGACTTAGAGGCATAACCGCATTGTGGTTTTGTCGCAAGAAGGGTCATCTTCACACAATCCCATGTAATGAACAAGAATGGGATAACGAGAGTTGGATTACAATCGCCACTTCACACAATACATAAATATAAATCATACATCATCCAAAATCCACACATAGACCGACTATGGTCAAAATCAAAAGAAAATAAGATAACCCCAAATGCTAGATCCCCGATCGTCCCAACTGGTCTCCACTACTGATCATCAGGAAAAGAAACATAGTAACGACCACGTTCCTCGTCGAAGTCCCACTTGAGCTCGGTTGCGTCATCTGCACTGGCATTGTCGGCACCTGCAACTGTTTTGGTAGAATCTGTGAGTCACGAGGACTCAGCAATCTCACACCCGCGAGATCAAGACTATTTAAGCTTATAGGAAAAGGATGGTGTAATGAGGTGGAGCTGCGGCAGGCACTTAGCATATGTGGTGGCTAACATACGCAAGTGAGAGCGAGAAGACAAGCAACGCAACGGTCGCGAAGCTAGAAATGATCAACAAGTGATCCTGAAACTACTTACGTTCATGCATAACACGAACCGTGTTCACTTCCCGGACTCCGCCGAGAAGAGACCATCACAGCTACACACACGATTGATGTATTTTAATTAAGGCAAGTGACACGTTCTCTACAACCGGACATTAACAAATTCCCATATGCCTCATAACCGCGGGCACGGCTTCCGAAAGATAATACCCTGCAGGGGTGTCCCAACTTAGCCCATTATAAGCTCTCACGGTCAACGAAGGATAAACCTTCTCCCGGAAAGACCCGATCAGTCTCGGAATCCCGGTTCACAAGACATTTCGACAATGGTAAAACAAGACCAGCAAGACCACCCGCTGTGCCGACAAATCCCGATAGGAGCTGTACATATCTCGTTCTCAGGGCACACCGGATAAGCTAAGCGTACAGGTACCAACGTAACCCAAGTTGCCAAGGGACGGTCCCGCACGGTGCTCTAGTTTGGACCAACACTCGGAGGAGCACTGGCCCGGGGGTTAAAATAAAGATGACCCTCGGGCTCGCGAAAACCCAAGGAAAAATGGCTTAGGTGGCAAATGGTAAAACCAAGGTTGGGCCTTGCTGGAAGAGTTTTATTCAAAGCGAACTGTCAAGGGGTCCCATAAATCACCCAACCGCGTAAGGAACGCAAACTCAAGGAACATAACACCGGTATGACGGAAACTAGGGCGGCAAGAGTGGAACAAAACACCAGGCATAAGGCCGAGCCTTCCACCCTTTACCAAATATATAGATGCATTAATTAAATAAGAGATATTGTGATATTCCAAAATATCCATGTTCCAACATGGAACCAACTTCAACTTCACCTGCAACTAGCAACGCTATAAGAAGGGCTGAGCAAAAGCGGTAACTTAGCCAAACAACGGTTTTCTAGGAAAGGATGGTTAGAGGCTTGACATGGAAATATGGGAGGCATGATATAGCAAGTGGTAGGTAGCACAGCATAGCAATAGAACGAACAACTAGCAAAGCAAAGATAGAAGTGATTTCAAGGGTATGGTCATCTTGCCTGCAAGGTTCTCAGAGTTGTCGAAAGCTTGATCCTCGTAAGCGTACTCAACAGGTTCCTCGTTCACGAACTCGTCTCCCGGCTCTACCCAAAACAAGAACACAAGCAACGGAACCACAATCAATCACGGGAAATGCACAAGCAACATGATGCAAAACATGTATGATATGCGAGATGCGGTATCTCGATGATATCTTGGTCTTCTCCAAGAATAAGAAGGATCATGCCAAACATTTGCGATTGGTGCTCGACAAGCTCAGAGAGTATCAATTTTATGCGAAGTTTTCCAAATGTGAGTTTTGGCTCGATGAAGTTCTTTACCTTGGTCATATCATCTCAATAGCGATTGCGCGGCTTTGAGATACTTCATCGAGCCAAACTCACATTTGGAAAACTTCGCATAAAATTGATACTCTCTGAGCTTGTCGAGCACCAATCGCAAATGTTTGGCACGATCCTTCTTATTCTTGGAGAAGACCAAGATATCATCGAGATACCGCATCTCGCATATCATACATGTTTTGCATCATGTTGCTTGTGCATTTCCCGTGATTGATTGTGGTTCCGTTGCTTGTGTTCTTGTTTTGGGTAGAGCCGGGAGACGAGTTCGTGAACGAGGAACCTGTTGAGTACGCTTACGAGGATCAAGCTTTCGACAACTCTGAGAACCTTGCAGGCAAGATGACCATACCCTCGAAATCACTTCTATCTTTGCTTTGCTAGTTGTTCGTTCTATTGCTATGCTGCGCTACCTACCACTTGCTATATCATGCCTCCCATATTTCCATGTCAAGCCTCTAACCATCCTTTCCTAGCAAACCGTTGTTTGGCTAAGTTACCGCTTTTGCTCAGCCCTTCTTATAGCGTTGCTAGTTGCAGGTGAAGTTGAAGTTGGTTCCATGTTGGAACATGGATATTTTGGAATATCACAATATCTCTTATTTAATTAATGCATCTATATATTTGGTAAAGGGTGGAAGGCTCGGCCTTATGCCTGGTGTTTTGTTCCACTCTTGCCACCCTAGTTTCCATCATACCGGTGTTATGTTCCTTGAGTTTGCGTTCCTTACGCGGTTGGGTGATTTATGGGACCCCTTGACAGTTCGCTTTGAATAAAACTCCTCCAGCAAGGCCCAACCTTGGTTTTACCATTTGCCACCTAAGCCATTTTTCCTTGGGTTTTCGCGAGCCCGAGGGTCATCTTTATTTTAACCCCCGGGCCAGTGCTCCTCCGAGTGTTGGTCCAAACTAGAGCACCGTGCGGGACCGTCCCTTGGCAACTTGGGTTACGTTGGTACCTGTACGCTTAGCTTATCCGGTGTGCCCTGAGAATGAGATATGTGCAGCTCCTATCGGGATTTGTCGGCACAGCGGGGGGTCTTGCTGGTCTTGTTTTACCATTGTCGAAATGTCTTGTGAACCGGGATTCCGAGACTGATCGGGTCTTTCCGGGAGAAGGTTTATCCTTCGTTGACCGTGAGAGCTTATAATGGGCTAAGTTGGGACACCCCTGCAGGGTATTATCTTTCGGAAGCCGTGCCCGCGGTTATGAGGCAGATGGGAATTTGTTAATGTCCGGTTGTAGAGAACCTGTCACTTGCCTTAATTAAAATACATCAACCGTGTGTGTAGCCGTGATGGTCTCTTCTCGGCGGAGTCCGGGAAGTGAACACGGTTCGTGTTATGCATGCACGTAAGTAGTTTCAGGATCACTTCTTGATCATTTCTAGCTTCGCGACCGTTGCGTTGCTTGTCTTCTCGCTCTCACTTGCGTATGTTAGCCACCATATATGCTTAGTGCCTGCCGCAGCTCCACCTCATTACACCATCCTTTTCCTATAAGCTTAAATAGTCTTGATCTCGCGGGTGTGAGATTGCTGAGTCCTCGTGACTCACAGATTCTACCAAAACAGTTGCAGGTGCCGACGATGCCAGTGCAGATGACGCAACCGAGCTCAAGTGGGAGTTCGACGAGGAACGTGGTCGTTACTATGTTTCTTTTCCTGATGATCAGTAGTGGAGCCCAGTTGGGACGATCGGGGATGTAGCATTTGGGGTTATCTTATTTTCTTTTTATTTTGACCGTAGTCGGTCTATGTGTGGATTTTGGATGATGTATGATTTATATTTATGTATTGTGTGAAGTGGCGATTGTAAGCCAACTCTCGTTATCCCATTCTTGTTCATTACATGGGATTGTGTGAAGATGACCCTTCTTGCGACAATACCACAATGCGGTTATGCCTCTAAGTCGTGCCTTGACACGTGGGAGATATAGCCGCATCGTGGGCGTTACACGACTGCAGTCGAAAGTTGTCTGGAACCTGACGAAGAAATCAGCCGGTGGCAGACAAACTTCGACGAGCAAGTCACTTACTTGGATGCCGTGCGCAATGCCAAGAGCTTTGACAAGGTCGTCTGGTGAGACGGGAGGCCGGTCTCCGTTGATGGTTACCATCAGCACTTTGCCGGCAAACTGGTCATCAAGCGCCGCCATGCCACTGTTGAGCGGCATCACGCAGCTCCCGAAGGCAGGACGGACCTCAGGATCTCCGTCTCGGAGATCCGTGTTGACCGGCGACATGATAGTGCGCTTGAGTACAGGGAGTACAGGAGGGGGATTTGGGGGAACTGGAGTAGGAATCGGGATTCCAGAGGTGGGGGAGAGGTGGGAGATTGGGGATGAAAAGGTAGCATGAATTTCAAACACGCGTCAATATGCTCTCAGCGCGCAAGCGCACGAAAATACCGATGGGGCCCACATGTCGGCCTAAGAGTCCCTATTCTTTCTTTTTTTGAGAGCCCGACCTTTTTTTGGGATCTTTTGAGAGCCCGGCCTGAGAGTCATAATTTACCTATTTGGCATTGCGTTACTACTCGACCCATATCAACGACACCTCACTGGCCCAGACAAGTGTACATCATCGAAAAAAGGAGATATACTCTGAACACTGGAGAATGGTGACGCCCTCATTTAGCCCACCAACAGTTCGAGACAATAAACAGTTCGAAACAACGATATATACATCATTCAAACACTGACTAGTGAATACTACTGACATAAACAACAAGACATGATAGTTCATAAGAAGTCTTGCTACACAACCAAAACGCACCCATCTGCAACGCTCAGACTCTCGTGATCCAGACAAGAATGACATTGTAAATAGAGGAAACTATTACATAGTAAGAGTGACATAGACGAGGATGACCAAATGACAAGGAATATGCATATAAAAGAGAGAGAACTACCCATCCAGAACAAGTAGCAAATACAACAAGTCATTCAAAGAGGGATGATCCAACACCATCATAATTTGCAGCCCTGGTTCAGCCACCAGTGATCCGGAGACACCAGTACTCCACCCTTTCGACGCAACAGCCAATTACCTATCAACCTGAAGGCTTGAACCACATCACTGCCTGTCGGACTCGACACATCCAAGGATCAAAGTTAATCTAGATGCCTTTGTCATCCTCACCTTCTTTTGGCTGCAGGCTGTATCGTTGATAATCAGGGGAGTTTGCTCCCGAACTCCTAGGGCTCGCTGTGTAGACACAATTTTTCATAGCAAACAGAGCCTCTCTGCCATCAAGGTCCTTGCCAACAGTGATCTCCTGGTTAATCGGATAATTGAGTCCGAGAAACAGAGAGTGTGAACCCAGGCTGTTTACCCGCCTCCAACTCAAAAATCCTGAAGGCCCCAACAAGCCGGTATCATGCTCATAGACGTAACAACCATTGTCCGAAAACTCACGTATTTCACGGTGCTTGCATACAGTGGGGTTTTTGCAATATAACTTTTCCGGCTCATTTGTCCGAATGACAGTCTTTTGTCGTCGTCTAATCGAGTGAGGAACCAGTTGTGCTTCCCTGTTTTTGGCAAAGGTGGTGTGATTACAAAGGGCAGTAACTATAGGGACACTGCATCATATAAAAAAAGATAGGAATTGTTAATGTAAGATCAGCATTGTTCAGATTATGAGTACGATAATGCAAGAAACAACATTGATATGTCCCTGTTGGAACTGGGAGGAAAATACAGGGAAATGCATACTGGGTTCGAAAATATTGAAGTGCCATGCATGGTTATACTCATGTTATCTCACAATCGATTCTTCACGGGAAACTACCATGTCATGCATGTTATGTAATCATGTTCTGTCCTCACAAACAAATTCTTCAAGGAAACTAACAGACCATGCATTGTTATATACTCATGTTCTGTGGGCAAAATTTTTGTGAGCATATTATTCTAGCCATTGATTGCTGAAGGGCGAACATAGGTCTGTACACATGGTAAGCATTACAGGATTTCACTACTTCCGAATATAGAGTTGTCCATATGCACATTTACTTCCCTAATGTATGGTTAGATGAAACCAACAGTGTGATGCATGTTTCTACATCATGAAAATGAGGAAACTAACATGGCCATTGATACACACTCATATTTAGTAGTATATATATTACTATAAAATAAGGAGAATATCAATATCTTCCTAACCGTTTGATTATTCAGGGGTACAAATTGGCTGTAATGACATGGTCACAATCGCATGAATTAACTTATTCCAAATATAGATGATTTAAGGTGTCTCTAATACATTGTCATAGTTATACTCAAATTCTGCTAAAACAGGGATATGTCAATCATCACAAAAAGTTCAAACAGTGTCATGGCGTCATCATTAACATCAGACGGAAACAACTTACATGCATCGTCCCGGCAATACGTGGTGCCATCTACTTTGTCGATCGCGTAGATGATGCCATTGTGTTCAATAGCATCACAGAAGTGTGTATCAGCTTTGACGATGATCCACTGCGAGCTGAGCTGTCTCTAGCTAAAGAAGGCACCGGCGGAAAGATAGGCGAGTCCCTTGTCGAACAAGGCAATTAGCTTGATGTTTGCGTAATCCGCATGTCGTGTGGGCACTTGGCAGATTACAATCTTCTGCAAAATAAGGCGCGTCCAATTGACGACATAATCCAGATGACTTGGGACGCGACGATAAAACTCTATATCATGCAACGGAGGAAGGATAATCTCATGGGAGGTCTGTAAGTTCACGAGCACCAACTTTTTCCCGTCTTCTCTGATGGCAGCCATCTAGTGGGAGTTCATGCCGACCAAGTACATACCTGCAAGAAGTTTCGTGCGATGGTGATCGGATCGAAGTCGAGGGAAATGATGTACGACGACCCACTACATACCTGCAAAGAAGTTTCGGCTAATGGAGGTCGGATTGAAGTCGAGGGGCATCATGTACGCCTCCGTATCATGGTGAGCAAATCTTGCAAGACCAGATAGTCGCAAGCAGGGTGTCTTGAAAATCTCAGTCCTCGCTTCGACGATGGCCGTGTGCATGCCCCTCGAGCATGCAGCCAGCCGCAGGGCGCTCAACATATCCATACATGAACAACAGAGGTCGAGGACGTCATTGGGGAGATTGCTCCAATCGCGACTCATATGGATGCTACACGGTTCGCATTCGGCCATGGTGGAGTTTGGAAGGTTGGGTTTTGGGGGGCTTGATTTATGGGGGACAAGGCTCTCGGTGCTAGAGCGGCTAGCGAGGGAATAGTGGTATGATACGTCTCCAAAGTATCTATAATTTTTGATTGTTCCATGCTATTATATTATCTGTTTTGGATGTTTAATGGGCTTTAATATACTCTTTTATATTATTTTTGGGACTAACCTATTAACCGAAGGCCCAGTGCAAATTGTTGTTTTTTGCCTATTTCAGTGTTTCGCAGAAAAGGAATATCAAACGGAATCCAAACAGAACGAAACCTTCGCGAGGATCTTTTTTGGAACAAACGCAATCCAGGAGACTTGGAATGGAAGTGAAGGAAGCAACGAGGCAGCCACGAGGCAGGAGGGTGTGCCCGGGGGGTAGGCGCACCCCCACCCTCGTGGGCCCCTCGTAGATCCACCGACCTACTTCTTTTGCGTGTATATACTCTTATACCCTGAAAACATCCAGGGGATCCACGAAACCACTTTTCCACCGCCACAACCTTCTGTACCCATGAGATCCCATCTTGGGGCCTTTTCCGGCAATCTGCCGGAGGGGGATTCGATTACGGAGGGTTTCTACATCAACACCATAGCCTCTCCGATGATGTGTGAGTAGTTTACCACAGACCTTCGGGTCCATAGTTATTAGCTAGATGGCTTCTTCTCTCTCTTTGGTTCTCAATACAAAGTTCTCCTCGATGTTCTTGGAGATCTATTCGATGTAATACTTTTTGCGGTGTGTTTGCCGAGATCCGATGAATTGTGGGTTTATGATCAAGATTATCTATGAACAATATTTGATTCTTCTCTGAATTCTTGTATACATGATTTGATATCTTTGCAAGTCTCTTCGAATTATTGGTTTAGTTTGGCCTACTAGATTGATCTTTCTTCCAATGGGAGAAGTGCTTAGCTTTGGGTTCAATCTTGCGGTCCTCGATCCCAGTGACAGAAAGGGAACTGACACGTATTGTATTGTTGCCATCGAGGATAAAAATATGGGGCTTATATCATATTGCTTGAGTTTATCCCTCTACATCATGTCATCTTGCCTAATGCGTTACTCTGTTCTTATGAACTTAATACTATAGATGCATGCTGGATAGCGGTCAATGTGTGGAGTAATAGTAGTAGATGTAGAATCGTTTCGGTCTACTTGATACGGACGTGATGCCTATGTTCATGATCATGCCTAGATATTCTCATAACTATGCGCTTTTCCATCAATTGCTCGACAGTAATTTGTTCACCCACCGTAATTTATGCTATCTTGAGAGAAGCCACTAGTGAAACCTATGCCCCCCTGGTCTATTTTACATCATATTAGTTTCCTGTCAACTAGCTATTTCTGTCGCCGTTAATTTTGCAATCTTTACTTTTCAATCTATACAACAAAAATACCAAAAATATTTGTCTTATTATCTTTATCAGATCTCACTTTTGCAAGTGGCCGTGAAGGGATGGACAACCCCTTTATCGCGTTGGTTGCAAGGTTCTTGATTGTTTGTGCAGGTACTAGGAGATTTGCGTGTAGTCTCATACTGGATTGATACCTTGGTTCTCAAAAACTGAGGGAAATACTTACGCTACTTTGCTGCATCACCATTTCCTCTTCAAGGGAAAACCAACGCATGCTCAAGAGGTAGCAAGAAGGATTTCTGGCGCCGTTGCCGGGGAGATCTAAGCTCAAGTCAAGACATACCAAGTACCCATCACAAACTCTTATCCCTGGCATTACATTATTTGCCATTTGCCTCTCATTTTCTTCTCCCCCACTTCACCTTTGCCGTTTTATTCGCCCTTTTTTCGTCCGCTTCTTTTCGCTTGCTTCTTTTGTGTCCGTGTGTTAGATTGTTTGTTTTGCCGTCATGGCCAGTCCTTCTATCATTGTTAGTACTCCCGATAATGAAGTTCTTTTAATTTTAAACAAAGGGAGGGAGAAAATCTAAAAGATGCTTGGTATAGAATTTGCAATGCTCGGAATAGATCCACTAGGAAGCAATCTACTTCTGTTCTTCTTCGCAATTTTTATGTAGGCATCACTCCTTGGAACAGATATATTCTTGATACCATTACCGGAGGGAGTTTCTTGGGTAGCCATACTTTTGATTCTTATAATGCTATGATAGATTTTTTTTGGTCCACCACCTCTTTTGGTTAATGGAACTATTTTAACTTTGGAACACGTGATGCAAAGGCTTGAAATTATCGAAAATAAAGTTGCCACTATAGAGTTGATCGAGAATTTGCATAAAAAGATCCACGACCAAATTACCCAATATGGACTAAGGTAGGAGTTACTCTGTTTTTTTAGAGAAAAAGAACCCATAGTTAATGAAAAGATAGATCAAGATTCCACTAGAATTGATAAACCTGAGGATATTATTACCAACTTAGGGGCTGCCTTTTCTACCGTGAGAAACACTTCAAACCCTCCTCCTACCAAAGTTGCCAAGTTTATGTATGTTCCTAAAAATAAGGGTGAATCTTCTAGTAAGGAGAATGCGGATCTCAAATCAATAAGTGTTCACCCCAACTTTTTCACTATCATTAAGGAACCTTTTGCTACAAATGAATTTCTTGATTTCTTGCCTAGGAGTTTGATCATCAATAAAAATAAGGAAACTCCTAAGTGTTATAAGTGTTCAATTTAAGAATTGCATACCAAAGATGACAATACCTAGATCTATTCTTGTTTCTATGCCTAGCTAGGCGCGTTAAACGATAGCGCTTGTTGGGAGGCAGCCCAATTTTATTTTTGTTCCTTGATTTTTGTTCCTGTTTAGTAATAAATAACTCATCTAGCCTCTTTTTAGATGTGGTTTTATGTTTTAATTAGTGTTTGTTCCAAGTAGAACCTTTGTGAAGACTTGGGTGAAGTCTTGGTGATCTTGCTGTAAAAAACAGAAACTTTAGCGCTCACGAAATTAGCTGCCATTTTTTACTGGAAAGTGCTTTTAGGTTGATTCTTTTTGAAGATGATCAATAGATAAATTTCTCACGTCCAAAAATTTATTTCAGAATTTTTTGAGTTCCACAAATATACGTTTGATACATATTACTACAGACTGTTCTGTTTTTGACAGATTCTGTTTTTCGTGTGTTGTTTGCTTATTTTGATGAATCTATGGCTAGTATCGGGGGCTATGAACCATAGAGAAGTTGGAATACAGTAGGTTTAACACCAATATAAATAAATAATGATTTCATTAAAGTACCTTAAATTGGTGGTTTGTTTTCTTACACTAATGGAGCTCATGAGATTTTTCTGTTTAAGTTTTGTGTTGTGAAGTTTTCAAGTTTTTGGGTAAAGATTTGATGGATTTTGGAATAAGGAGTGGCAAGATCCTAAGCTTGGGGATTCCCAAGGCATCCCAAGGTAAAATTCAAGGACAAACAAAAGCCTATGCTTGGGGATACCCCGGAAGGCATCCCCTCTTTCGTCTTCGTCTATCGGTAACTTTACTTGAGGCTATATTTTTATTCACCACATGATATGTGTTTTGTTGGAGCGTCTTGTATGATTTGAGTCTTTGATTTTTAGTTTACCACAATCATCCTTGCTATACACACCTTTTGGAGACACACACATGAATCGGAATTTATTAGAATACTCTATGTGCTTCACTTATATCTTTTGAGCTAGATAATTTTGCTCTAGTGCTTCACTTATACCTTTTTAGAGCACGGTGGTGGTTTTATTTTATAGAAATTATTGATCTCTCATGCTTCACTTATATTATTTTGAGATTCTTTTAGAACAGCATGGTAATTTGCTTTGGCTATAAAATTAGTCCTAATATGATAGGCATCCAAGATGGGTATAATAAAAACTTTCATATAGAGTGCATTGAATACTATGAGAAGTTTAATACTTGATAGTTGTTTTGAGATATAAAGATGGTAATATTAGAGTCGTGCTAGTTGAGTAATTGTAGAATTGAGAAATACTTGAGTTGAAGTTTGCAAGTCCTGTAGCATGCACGTATGGTAAACGTTGTGTGACAAATTTGAAGCATGAGGTGTTCTTTGATTGCTTTCCTTATGAGCGGCGGTCGGGGACGAGCGATGGTCTTTTCCTACCAATCTATCCCCCTAGGAGCATGTGCGTAGTGCTTGGTTTTGATGACTAATAGATTTTTGCAATGAGTATGTGAGTTCTTTATGTCTAATGTTGAGTCCATGGATTATACGCACTCTCACCCTTCCATCATTGCTAGCCTCTTCGGTACCGTGCATTGCCCTTTCTCACCTCGAGAGTTGGTGCAAACTTCGCCGGTGCATCCAAACCCCGTGATACGTACGCTCTATCACACATAAACCTCCTTATATCTTCCTCAAAACAGCCACCATACCTACCTATTATGGCATTTCCATAGCCATTCCAAGATATATTGCCATGCAACTTTCCACCGTTCCTTTTATTATGACACGCTCCATCATTGTCATATTGCTTTGCATGATCATGTAGTTGACATCGTATTTGTGGAAAAGCCACCTTCATAATTCTTTCATACATGTCACTCTTGATTCATTGCACATCCCGGTACACCGCCGGAGGCATTCACATAGAGTCATATTTTGTTCTAAGTATCGAGTTATAATCCTTGAGTTGTAAGAAAATAAAAGTGTGATTATTTTGATTATTAAAGCATTGTCCCATGTAAGGAAAGGATGATGGAGACTATGATTCCCCCACAAGTTGGGATGAGATTCCGAGAAAATAATAATAATAAAAGAGGCCAAACAAGCCCAAAAAAAGAGGCCATAAAAAAGAGAGAAGGCCCAAATAAAAAATGAGAGAAAAAGAGAGAAGGGGCAATGTTACTATCCTTTTTCCACACTTGTGCTTCAAAGTAGCACCATGATCTTCATGATAGAGAGTCTCTTATTTTGTCACTTTCATATACTAGTGGGAATTTTTCATTATAAAACTTGGCTTGTATATTCCAATGATGGGCTTCCTCAAAATGCCCTAGGTCTTCGTGAGCAATCAAGTTGGATGCACACCCACTTAGGTTCTTTTGTTGAGCTTTCATATATTTATAGCTCTAGTGCATCCGTTGCATGGCAATCCCTACTCCTTGCATTGACATCAATTGATGGGCATATCCATAGCCCGTCGATTAGCCGCGTCAATATGAGACTTTCTCCTTTTTTTGTCTTCTCACACAACCTCCATCATCATATTCTATTCCACCCATAGTACTATGTCCATGGCTCGTGCTCATATATTGCGTGAAACTTGAAAGAGTTTGAAAAGGCTAAGCATGAAACAATTACTTGGCTTGTCATCAGGGTTGTGCATGATGGGAGCATTTTGTGTGACGAAAATGAAGCATGGCCAAACTATATGATTTTGTAGGGATAAGCTTTCTTTGGCTATGTTATTTTGATAAGACATAATTGCTTGGTTAGCATGCTTGAAGTATTATTATTTTTTTGTCAATATTAAACTTTTGTCTAGAATCTTTTGGATCTAAACATTCATGCCACAATAAAGAGAATTACATTGAAAATTATGTTAGGTAGCATTCCACATCAAAAATTCTGTTTTTATCATTTACCTACTCGAGGACGAGCAGGAATTAAGCTTGGGGATGCTGATACGTCTCCAACGTATCTATAATTTTTTATTGTTCATTCTATTATATTATCTGTTTTGGATGTTTAATGGGCTTTAATATACTCTTTTATATTATTTTTGGGACTAACCTATTAACCGAAGGCCTAGTGAAAATTGCTATTTTTTTGCCTATTGCAGTGTTTCGCACAAAAGGAATATCAAACAGAATCCAAACGGAACGAAACCTTCGCGAGTATGTTTTTTGGAACAATCGCAATCCAGGAGACTTGGAGTGGAAGTCAAGGAAGCAACGAGGCAGCCACGAGGCAGGAGGGCGCGCCTAGGGGGGTAGGCGCACCGCCCACCCTCGTGGGCCCCTTGTAGCTCCACCGACCTACTTCTTTCGCCTATATATACTCTTAAACCCTGAAAACATCCAGGGGAGCCACGAAACCACTTTTCCAGTGCCGCAACCTTCTGTACCCGTGAGATCCCATCTTGGGGCCTTTTCCGGCGATCTGCCGGAGGGGGATTCGATCATGGAGGGCTTCTACATCAACACCATAGCCTCTCCGATTATGTGTGAGTAGTTTACCACAGACCTTCGGGTCCATAGTTATTAGCTAGATGGCTTCTTCTCTCTCTTTGGTTCTCAATACAAAGTTCTCCTCGATGTTCCTGGAGATCTATTCGATGTAATACTTTTTGCGGCGTGTTTGCCGAGATCCGATGAATTGTGGGTTTATGATCAAGATTATCTATGAACAATATTTGATTCTTCTCTGAATTCTTGTATGCATGCTTTGATATCTTTGCAAGTCTCTTCGAATTATCGGTTTAGTTTGGCCTACTAGATTGATCTTTCTTCCAATGGGAGAAGTGCTTAGCTTTGGGTTCAATCTTGCGGTGCTCGATCTCTGTGACAGAAAGGAAACCGACATGTATTGTATTGTTGCCATCGAGGATAAAAGATTGGGTTTATATTATATTGCTTGAGTTTATCCCTCTACATCATGTCATCTTGCCTAATGCGTTACTCTGTTCTTATGAACTTAATACTCTAGATGCATGCTGGATAGCGGTCGATGTGTGGAGTAATAGTAGTAGATGCAGAATCGTTTCGGTCTACTTGACACGGACGTGATGCCTATGTTCATGATCATGCCTAGATATTCTCATAACTATGCGCTTTTCTATCAATTGCTCGGCAGTAATTTGTTCACCCACCGTAATTTATGCTGTCTTGAGAGAAGCCACTAGTGAAACCTATGGCCCCCGGGTCTATTTTACATCATAGTAGTTTCCCGTCAACTAGCTATTTCTGTCGCCGTTTATTTTGCAATCTTTTCTTTTCAATCTATATAACAAAAATACCAAAAATATTTATCTTATTATCTTTATCAGATCTCACGTTTGCAAGTGGCCGTGAAGGGATTGACAACCCCTTTATCGCGTTGGTTGCAAGGTTCTTGATTGTTTGTGCAAGTACTAGGCGATTTGTGTGTAGTCTCCTACTGGATTGATACCTTGGTTCTCAAACACTAAGGGAAATACTTACGCTACTTTGCTGCATCACCCTTTCCTCTTCAAGGGAAAACCAACGCATGCTCAAGAGCTAGCATGGTACTGGGGGAGTCGAGCAAGGTGAGGGTATGCGAGGGCATAGTGTGATGATGAAGAGTGACCTCAGGATCTCCGGCGAGATGGAGATGGAGATGGAGATGAAGTGGTGCTAGGGGAGAGGCAGACGAGGCGAGGCATGCTATACAATGGCGGTAACAGTGACTGCACAGTGCACAAGGTGAGGCTGACTTTGGTAACCCGGACACGCCGCCTGGACTGGTGTCACCTCGGGCACAGGGTCTTGTCACTTCACTGTGAGGACCGGATGAATAATAGTATTTTGACCATCAAGTGTACCACAGTTGTACTACTACTAGTAGTAGAAGGAGTAGTAGGAACATGTGTATTACTCCTATGCTAGCATGCCTCTGGGTTCACTTCATCCTCCAGGTATCATCCATATTGCGAGCAGAACCAAATTCTCGTGCATGCGGAAGCGCGAAGAAGGACCTTTCTTTTTTGAGGATCACCGCATATTCCTTAACTAGAGAATGTTGTGTCCCACCTGTCAGAAGGGGTGCAGAAATAAAAAGGAATCATAAAATGTCTCGCGCCACGGTGATTCGAAAGGACCTCAACTAGCAAGTGGCACATGTAGCGCTAGAAGGATGGGCATGTACAGGGACAGGTACCACTCCTCAGTCTACCCGCGTAGCCTTTTCATTTAGTCTACCTAGCCGTCTAATCAACTGCCTGCAGGCCACTTCTCCTATTTACTTCTCCATCGGGAACCGATTTTCCTCGGCTTCTTCACTACTCCTTCATCTTCATTTGCATCCAAACCACACTGCATTCACATTATTTTAACCTCTTCACAGCCTCCTGGAGTAATTCCTAAGCTCCAACTTCGTTACATAACGGTTCACCATACATGCATGCTACAGGAATCACAAACTTCAACGCAAGTATTTCTACAATCCACAATTACCCACTAGCATGACTCTAATATCACCATCTTTATAGAATGCTTCATGTGCTTCACTTATATCATTTGAAGTATGGATTGCTTGTTTCCATACTCAAAAGATATAAGTGAAGTGAAATGAGCATTCTATAAATCAACCATGGACTATCTCATACCAGCATGGTGCATCAAAGAAAAGTAAAAACTAAATGCAAAAGACGCTCCAAGATTTGCACATATCACATGAACGAAATGAAACCGAAAACATACCGATATTTGTTGAAGAAAGATGGGATGCCTTCCGGGACATCCCCAAGCTTAGACGCTTGAGTCTCCTTGAATATTTACTTGGGATGCCTTGGGAATCTCCAAGCTTGAGCTCTTGCCTCTCCTCCTTCTCCTCATATCGAGACCTCCTCGATCTTTGATCACTTCATCCACACAAAACTCAACAGAAAGATCGGTAAGATCCGTTAGTATAATAAAGCAAATCACTACTCTAAGTACTGTTTCAAACCAACTCATTTTTTTTGCATTGTAGCTACTGTAATATAACTTTTCCATGGCTTAATCCACTAATATAAATCATCAAAAGAAGCAAGCAATGCATCAAAAACAGAATCTGTCTTAAACAGGACAGTCTGTAGTAATCTGAACATTCACCATACTTATGGTACCCCAAAAATTCTTAAAAAAATAGGAAAAATAAAAAATTTGTATAGAAAGACAGTGCAAAAAGTTTCATAACCGTTTGACATTACATTAAAAAATGTAAAATCGCACACTACAGCCAAAGTTTCTGTTTTGCACCGCACAAACCAACAAGCAATGTAAACATCCTAAAGGCAAATCTTGGCACATTATTTTTATAATACAATGGAATTGTACAATGGGATAATTATTTTTGTTGAAAAGTTTCTGTAATTAATATTCACAAAGTTTCCGTGAGCATGAACAAAGTCCAAGGAGCTCCCCCACTTCAACAATGCTTGTCTCTCTCACTTTCACTTTCCTTTTTGAAAAGTTTTGGGTTCCCCTCTTTATTTTTTTGTTTTTAAACTATATAAAAGCACACAACAAAAATAAATGAATCTCTAAAACTTCCGGGTTGTCTCCCTAGCAGCGCTTTCTTTAAAGCCATTAAGCTAGGCATATAGTGCTCAAGTAATGGATCCACCCGGATCCCAAGGTATATCAAAGCCAATTTTAATTAACAATGATTTGTGATTTAGTAGTGAGCACAAAGTAACATATATCATGCAACAACGAAGTCTAAATCTCTTCCTATGCATCGGCATGACATAAAAGAACAATTCATGCACACATAGTAAAGGCCAATGCATAGTATAAACAGTTTCTTGCAATTTTATCATATTGGAAACATGGAGAGGCGGAGATGTAGTTCCTCTCTCATAATAATTGCAAGTAGGAGCAGCAAGCACATGCATATTATATCTATCAAAATCATCATGTGTAGTGGTATAACGCAACCCATCGATGTAATCCTTAATAAGGGCAAACTCCTCCGATATAGTGTAGTCGGGAGAATTCAAAAAGATAATAGGACTATCATGCGTGTGTGCAATAGCAAAAATTTCATGTTTAACATAAGGAACTATAGCGAGTTCATCCCCATAAGCATAATTCATATTGGCATCTTGGCCACAAGCATAGCAAGCATCATCAAAAAAGGATATTTCAAAAGAATCAACAAGATCATAACAATTATCATAGCATTCATCCTTCGGTAATTTTGAAGGTAATTAAACAATGTATGGGATAAAGAGTTACTCTCATTAGATGGTGGGAATGGGTGATCAATCCTCTCTTCCTCCTTTTGTTCTTCGCTCTCCTCCTCATCTTTTTCATCCAATGAGCTCACAATGTCTTCTTCCATAGACTCCTGCAAAGTATTAGTCTCTTCTTGGACAGCGGAGGAGTCCTCAATATATGGTTTAATATAAGGATTATAAGCATAATTATCATAGCAATATTTAAGTACGGCAAAAATTTCAGATTTGTAAAGAGTAGCATCATACGTTTCAATCAAAGAAGCAATTTCATAAGCACCATTAAAAGCAATAAATTCTTCAATTTCTTGAACATCATAGTAATTATAAACACCCTTAGCATACGAAGATACGATTCCATTATCACTAAACTCACATTGGTAGGGAAGGTGTTTCTTAGGGTCTTCAGAACAACAAGTAACATCATATATTTCACATAAATTCCAAGCATAGCACTGCAAACGATGAATTTGATCCAGTAAAAGTTTCCCTTTTTCAGATATGTGGTGTCGCACATAACAAGCATGCTCATCTAAAGATTTGCCCTCAACTAAGATAGTTGGGGTTTCAGCACGAGCACATAGGGATCGAAGATGATCCAAGTAGAAAGCTTCAATGGTGTGATAGATTTTGAGTGGTTCTTCAACCATTGGTTCAGTAGGTACCACTAATTTTTTTGGTATTTTGAGTTTCCTACCCATAACTAAAGATAGAAAACAACTTAGAACAGCAAATAAAAAATACTTAATGGTAAAGCAAACAAGCACACACGAGAATATTCACCCCACACTATAACTCCCCGGCAACGGCGCCAGAAAAAGGTCTTGATAACCCTCAAGTATAGGGGATCAATTGTAGCCTCTTTCGATAAGTAAGAGTGTCGAACCCAACGAGGAGCTAAAGGTAGAACAAATATTCCCTCAAGTTCTATCGACCACCGATACAACTCTACGCACGCTTTACGTTCGCTTTACGTTCGCTTTACCTAGAACAAGTATGAAACTAGAAGTACTTTGTAGGTGTTGTAGGCTAGGTTTGCAAGATAATAAAGAGCGCGTAAATAAAATCTAGGGGCTGTTTAGATAAAGAAGAAATAAAGTTAGTATAGCGAGTGTGGAAAGTGGTGGTAGGAGTTGCGAAATTGTCCCTAAGAAATTGACTACTTTACTAGACCGATAGCAAGTTTTTTGTGGGAGAGGCCACTGCTAGCATGTCATCCCTGACTTGGAATTCTATGCACTTATGATTGGAACTATTAGCAAGCATCCGAAACTACTAACGTTCATTAAGGTAAAACCCAACCATAGCATTAAGATATATTGGTCCCCCTTCAATCCCGCATGCATCAATTTCTATGCTAGGTTGAAGCTTCTGTCACTCTTGCCCTCCAATACATAGTCCCATCAACATACAACTAACCCTATGGTGTGATCCACGCGCGCGCTCATATGATGAGCACCAAAGGACAGAAACATAACCACAAGCAAATTAAACCAATCATAGCAAGTCACCAATTACCGATAGGACAAGGAAAATCTACTCAGACATCATAGGATGGCAACACATCATTGGATAATAATATGAAGCATAAAGCACCATGTTCAAGTAGAGGGTACAGCAAGTTGCGGGAGATGGACCGCTGTAGATAGATGAGGGAAGGTGATGAATATGTTGGTGAAGATGACGGAGGTGTTGGTGTAGATCGCCGTCGCACGATAATGGCCCCGGTGACACTCCGGCGCCACCGGAAGCGAGGGGGAGAGAGCCCCCTTCTTCTTCTTCTTCTTCCTTGACCTTCTCCCTAGATGGGAGAAGGGTTTCCCCTCTGGTCCAGGGCCTCCATGGCGGCGGAGGGGCGAGAGCCCCTCCGAGATTGGATTTGTCTCTCTGTCTCTCTCTGTTTCTGCGTTCCGGATTCTGGCCTTTCACCGTTTCTTATATTCCCGGAGATCCGTAACTCCGATTGGGCTGAAATTTGAACACGATTTTTATCCGGATATTGGCTTTCTTGCGGCGAAAGAAGGGCACCAACCGCCTTACGGAGTGGCCACGAGGGCCCAGGGCGCGCCTGACCCCCTGGGGCGCCCCCTCACCCTTGTGGGCCCCTCGAGCATCGTCTCACGTCGATTCCACTTCCCAAAATTCACATATATTCTCCGTAAGTTCTTATATCGTTTGGACTCCGTTTGATATGGATTTTCTGCGAAGCAAAAAACATGCAACAAACAGGAACTGGCACTGGGAACTGGATTTATGTTAGTCCCAAAAATAGTATAAAAAGTTGCCAAAAGTATGTAAGAGTTGTAGAATATTGGCATGGAACAGTAAAAAATTATAGACACGACGAAGACGTATCAGCTTGACATGTGGGCCACCTGAAATGCGGCGAGCATCAAGTTTCTACCACAGCCACACGCGATTCCCACAACGCCGCTCGAACCCATGACGCCACACGTCCCCCGACCTGTGGCTCACCCCTCTCGGCCCCACTGCCCCTCTGCCTTCGGGAGCATTACATGTGGACCAGCCACCTATCGGGTCCACATGTTATTTACTCAAAGGCAGGTGTAGTAAGGCACAGAAGCTCAGTCCTGAGGGCCCCGAGAGGGAAATCTAACTCCTGCGCTAGGCCTTGTGGTGCTACTGCTACACGAACTCGTGCCAAACTTGATATTTGTTTCTTTACTATACATGCACGCAACAATTTAATGGACATTGTAATCTCAACATGTCATAGGGAGCTCTAAATTTGAATTTGAAACTTATAAAATGAAAAAATTCAAAACTAAACTGGGAGAGAGCGAGTATACCATAGGATGTGTCCCATACGAAACAAGTCCCCTGGTTTGTCACCGCGAAACTAGGAGACAGCATGGTCCACCTTTGACCGCCATGTGCAAGGTTCGTGCTATCTTCTTCAATCTCACCGTGGTTCCATCGTACCAATTTAGGCGGTGGCCCGTTGCATGGCTGGTCCCAATGTTGGACAAAGGTTCTACGGGAACGGTGTCACCGTTGTAAATGTTGTGCAAATTGATGTTGGTACCCACCCATACATTATTATATATGGGCAAAGAGTATAGGCAGTAATAATGACTAATAAGCTATGAAATCACGAAGCCCACCTTTCTCTATGTTTGACCGAGGAAGCAGCCATCATTTCACTCCTCGTTGAATATCCATCCGCTGCTACCTCCGCGCATAAATAAAAATCCGCTTCTACCTCCGTAGCATGGTTAATAATATAGCCATGTCAATCACGATGTAGAAATATCATTCACTGATACAATAGGGCTGGATCTAAGGTTGGTGATTTTTTTACTTTGTCTCTTTCTCTTTTTGTCTCATTTACTCATTTTACATAGTAGCAGGTGTAGAGGATGGCTATTCCTTTTGATGGGACTTCTTCATGGGGTTTAAGACTAAGGCTGGTCATAGTGGGGAGTAACTTAGACTAGTAACATGCTTTTGTTACTAGTCCATGTTACTACCTTCATAATGGGTAGTAACATATAGATGGTAACATACAAACCTTCATTAATTGAGACATAGACTCATTTTACCTCAGGGTGTGTTATGTTACAGTAACATATTATGTTACCATAAGCATCTCTTCCCTCATTAACTCCACGCCACATAAGAAAATTTGTCTTGGGATGTGTCATGTTACTACATAAGTTACTCCCACTATGACTAGCCTAAGCAGCTCTGAATTATGCGCGCTGCCCACCACTCTGAATCGTGCCATCAATGATAGGGAGTAGTCCCATTGCAACGATGAGGTCCACTAGGTCTAGCACGTCCTGTGAGAAGATACTGTCATGCAAAACATACATCTTGTTGCCTTCTTCCTCGTACAGTATGTACCACTGGTACATACTACTAGTACTAGTACTACTCGTTCTCCTATAAACCTTGCGCTTGGCATCTCCAAAATATTAACCTTGCGATTGGCTCTTCGCCTCTTCAGGAAGTCGAGCAATAATGGTACTGCAGTATATATCGTTCTGGCTATATGAGACCGAATGAATTGTTGCACGTCCACCACGTGGGCAAGGGAGAGTGCGTACTATTAACGTCTGTTTCAATATTGACTACATACGGAGCAAAATGAGTGAATCTACACTCTAAAATACGTCTATATACATCAGTGTTTGGAGTATGTACTAGTAGTTCATATTGAAATCTACTAAAGGACATATATTCCAAATATGATAATCTCTCTAACCAAGGTAGGGACGAGGAGTAAACGGAGGGAGTAGTAAAAATTTCTCCTCATCCTGCGAGCCACCGCGTGCGTGGGCGAGGGAGCGGGCGTAAGGCGTAGTAAGCAAGCTTCAACTCGTCCTGCGAGCCACCGCGCCCATGGGCGGGGGAGACAACATACTAAGCAAGCTTCTCCTCATTTTGCGAGTTGACGGGACACATCAAAAGTAATACGCACATAGCATCCCGAGTGTATAGAGCATTCCCTCTAAGGTAGGCCCCACATGGTTTGCCTCTTTTTAAACATAAAGCATCAAGTCGCAATTTGTTTGTTCACCCATGGTAGACGATCCTCCATCAAGTGGACAACTAGTACACGTGTCAAATTACCACGTGGGCTGCCTTTTTGTACAAAAATGAGCTCCACCATGTACCCGCGCGGGTGTGGTTGGGAAAGAGACGGGAGTACGTGTGCCGTGCGTGCACCTCTTCTCTTCGTGCACGTCCCCCACCTACGTGGGTGTGTGTGAGAGAGATACAAACCTAGACAGATGGCGTGTGCGTTCGTGAATGTTTTTTGTTTGGGGGGGGGGGTGATTTCGTGAATGTATTTGTGGGAATATGTGTCGTTGACATCTCAAACAAAAATTTGACAGATGCAATGTGTGTGAAATAGAGACCTATCGATATCATATATAGAGGGGGCGATCCACGAGAAGAGTGGGACGGGTCATAGATATCGATAGAGTTGAAGAGAGGATCAAGTGGGTGGGTGCGAGATCGATGAAGAGAGCCATCGAAATTGTGTGTGTGCAAGTCAAAGATATAGGGCGACTGACCTACGGGAACGTCGGAGGGCACAAGGAAAGTTTGTGTGTGGCAGGGAGACATGACTAGAGCGCTCGACGTATCGGTGTGTGGGAGGAGGAGGGGGGAGGCAGAGGCCTAACTAGAGAGGTAGAACGACTCGTATATGTGTTGAGAAGGAGAGACCGAGCTATGTCTTGAGGGAGATCAGTCGACATCCATACATAACTAAAGGACGGGAAATAGGTTGGGACAGAGAGAGAGAGAGAGATAGGAGAGAGGGGGGAGGGAGAGGGGTAGAGTGCTGGATGGGTGATGGAGTTGCTTCTTGAAGATGGTGGGAGAGGCCTACTAGACAAACTGAGGGTAGAACTGCAATATTATCAATAAGAGTGGGGATGTGTTTTTGTGTGTGCCTCTGCGTGATAGATGTGTCGGGACGCATGCATGGATGATGAAGGGGAACCATGTGTTTGGCAAGCAAACCTAACTAGATCGGTAGATCAATTATTGTTTGTCGGAGGAAGGGAGAGACATAACTAATGAGGTAGATCGATTGACGTGTGGGGAAAAATGAGTTATAAGGACCTAGCTAGCTATATGTATAGTGGGAGATCGGTCGGTGTACATCCATTTGTTAGAGGCAAATAAGGCCCAGCGAGACAGATAGACAGAGAGAATGGAGCTAGGAGGTGGTGCGAGATGCCGAGCTACTAGCTAGATAGGGGGAGGAGTGTGCAATTGTGAGATCGATGAAAAGAGGGGCGAGAGTTTACACATGTGTGGGACCGTATGAGAGACACGAGGCATGGACACAGAAAGGAGGAGATGGAAGCTGCGTGTGTATGTTGTAGGCAGACATCGCTGGAGAGGTTTATCGATCGGTGTGTGTCGGAAAGGAGTTGTGGAGACTATGGGAGAACGACCTAGAGAAGAAGAAAAAAGAATGTGCGCGATGGATAGAATGCTGAGGGAGGGGGAGGGCGAGGAGGGCGTGTGCATGCACGAGTGAAAGTTAGTGCTAGCTACAAAGGTTAGAGGATTGTGTGGGTGTAAGAGACTAACAAAGATGATAATTTCATATGAAAGTGGATTCATATATTTGAATAGGAGAGCATAGTGTTAAGATATGCATGCATGAATATAGCGGTGATATGCGTGATGTGGTTTTGCACATGTTATACCATAACGTGATAATGCATGGCGTTCGCAACTCACAGCTAAATGTCGAACAATCTAAACCATACTATACATCGAACAATCTCACATTTTATTTGAATTTGTGATAATGTGTGGCGTTTGCAGCTTACAACTAAATATCGAACAATCTAAACAATACTATATATCGAACAATCTCACATTTTATTTGAATTTGTGATAATGTGTGGCGTTTGCAACTACATCTAAATACTTGTAGGAGTAGGGGGCGGGGCACCATACATTATGTGATAAACACATTATACATATGAGACATGGTTTAGATTATGAAGATCTAGCTAGAGCTTGAAATGTACTGTGATTTGAAATCAACATAAAGTGGATTCAAAAAATCGAGTTCGAGTTCATATAGTACACATAGTTCATATCTAACTCGACAATAATCATGTGGTGTGCTGTGAAGATAATACACAAACGGTGGTTTAACTTGACAATAATGATGATTGTAAATCTTATTAAAATAGAGAAACGAATTCAAATGGTTTGACTTCACAACAATCATTATTGCAGATCTTATTCAAATAGAGAAACGAATTGAAATTTAGTTCATATTGAAGCGGTAGTATATACATTTGGAATGCACTAAAACATTCATTTGAGTAGCAGGTTGCATGCATTATACATGTAGCGAAATATTTTAATTGAACATAACATGAATTCAAAGTTTTGAATGGCATTTGTAGTGCGAACTGATTTGGTACAGTACACGGGACTAGACTCTCTTGTGTGGTGCGAATTGATTTCTTTTTGTTTTTTCGTCGACTGAAGTGCGAATTGATTTGGTACAGTACATGTTAGGCTTGTCCGGAAATTTCAACCCGCGCCTTGTCACCCCAAAATATTTAAGATACTTCCTTGTCTCGTTGTGCTCCGAAAACTCCCTCCATCTCAACCCGCGCCTTGCTATCCCAAAATTACAACGCGCGTGAAAACTCCCACCTCCTGCGAAATCCCGACACGCGAAATGCCCATGATACCCCTGAACCAAAAGAACCGCCTAGCACAAATCGGTGGGGGTACTTCTGTAACTTACCCCACATTTCGGACAAGAGCGTCCCTAAGCCACGGTTCCCCACTCCCATCCCATCAGCCCACCCATTCGTACACCGAGGCCACGAAAACCCGCGAAGCCCCACACCCTCCTCCGTCCGCCACTCAGCCGGAGACTCTTCCCCGACGACGTCGTCCAAGCAACACCTCGACGTCCCTCATCCACCGTACCGGATGAGGATCCGTCGTCGCTCTCGTCGTCCCGCCGATTCAGCCACCCCGTCCTCCACCTCCAAGGAGCTGCCCTGATGTTCCCCTCGTCTTTCGCGCCACCTCCATTCCCACACCGTCGTCTTCACCTGCACCACCGGAAGAGCAGCATCATCACCGTTTTCTCGGATGAAGCTAAGGCCTAATCGGCGCCACCAAAGAGGTTGTACACTAATCGCTGCATTTTCTTCTTGATTCGATCTCACGGTGCTGCCGGCGCTCGGTCCCGAGCCGACATGGCGCGGCTCCATCCACAGCGGCGTCGCCGGCCACTTCCTCCACGACATCGCTCCCTCAGCGGCGACATCCACATCAGTAGGAGCCGGTGCTGCTTTAGCTCTCGCTCGCGCTGCTGCTCTGCTCTTGCTCTCGGTCCCCTGCCTGGTCTGCTCTTGCTCTTGCTCTAGCCCGCGCTACTGCTCTCGGTCTTGCTCTTGCTTGTGATGCTGCTTCGATTTGGCTACACTTCAGTCGACTGAATCGACTTTTAGGTCAGTCGATTTTCAGGGGGTGAGGGGGGGGGGGCTCGCCAGAGTTAAGAAGAACCAGGCGCAGCGGGGAGGGGGGCTTGCCGGAGAGGTACCCCTCTATCTATCTTAGGGTTCAGGGTGGGGGCGGTGGTCGTGGTTGGGCGGTGGTGTGGGGATTGCCGGAGAAAAAACTCGGCACGAGGGGCCTAGAGGGATGGCCGGGGCGGCGGCGGACCGTCAGTGGGGTGTGATTTCGGGGTGGGCGGGGCGGCGCACCGCCGGCCGCGGGCGGCAGGGGCGGTTTGGCCGGTGGTGTCAGTTGACTGATGCCGCTACACGACCAGCTGCCCCGGCTCTCGCACGCGCTGCTGCTACTGCTTTTCTGCTACTAGTGCGTTCAGTTTCGACAGTAATATTCAGTTTTGACAGCAAAATTCAGTTTCGACAGTTAAGTTTAGTTTCGACAGTTAAATTAAGTTTCGACAATTAAGTTCAGAGATGAGCGGCTGATGTATTTAACACCTAGCACTTTGTGGTTATGTACTTTACGTCATCTATTGGAGATGCTATTACAATTCCACTCAGGTTAACGTTGTCTCTCTTGTCCTACTTCAGCCTCGGCGTTGTACAACTCACCGGAGCTGCTCCAACGACGAAACCCTCCATCACAGCGGAGCAGTACCCCGGGCTCCATCTCAAGATGCCTAAGATGTTCTTCTCCTCCTCCGACAGCCAAGTCAGCCGGATCATCCTCACCGACCAACCTAATCACACTAAGATCGACATGGCTTCGCAAAAGAGGTTGTAATGTTATATATATTATCCACTGAGCACATGTAGTAATGTAAAATACGATTAGTTTCTCCTACTATATGACAAGCTGTGAGGTACCAGGCAACTTAGCTATCCGTGATGGACTCTCTTGAACGCCATCATTATTTATCTCTGCGCGTTTGAGTTGTACATTTGTCGATGGGCCTGGGAGTTGAGCTAGTAGGGCAGTGGCCTGGGTCCAAAGTAGTAGAAGTAGCACAAAAACATTTTTTGAGTGTAGGCTTTTCCTTGCTCAAGCCTGCCTACTAGAATCGCCAGTGCTTGAAAGGAAAAGTGAAGGAATTAGGAATTGGAAAGTTTTGTATGGTACTACTATTCGTGCATTTGGTTCAAAGGAATGGAGCAAAGGAAAACTGTAGGATTTGTTCCTTTAGTGTCTCTTTGAAACAAAAACCGTAGGAATTTTAATATCCACTTGTCCTCCTTTTCAAATTCCTATTCATGAAGCACAAGACTAAGAGATAGTAGCATAATAGCATTATAACCGTACATTTTCTTGTAGTTTGACTTAATATCACCATGCTTCTTTGCATCCTATGATCTTCCAATTCTTGTGAACCAAACACCCGGATTGGCAGAAATCCTGTGTTTTTAAATTCTCTGTTTTGCACGTGCATTCCTATCCTATTACTGTGTATTTCCTATCCCCGTGTTGTTAGAATCCTCCAATTCAAACGAGCCCTTACAGAATTACTTCTCTTACACATAGTTGTCAAAGAAAACCTTGTGTAGTTTGTCCTGCTCCTGCTGCACCGTCATCCACCCCAGCTCAGCTGCTCCAATGACAGGAGGGTCCAGCACAGCAGGGATCCAGCCTCCAGACTGTCTTTCGCCGCCTCAGATCTTCTTCCCCGCCGCGGGCAGCCATGACAACTGCATTACCATCATCAACCGAGCAGATGACCTCGAGGACTACACGGGTCCGCAAGAGAGGTCGCACTATTTCATGTCTTCTTACGTTATGCATCGCTTAATATTACATGCTACTTTATCATCCTATTCACCGATTAGACTCTGAGTCAGCTCCAAACTAATGGTCAAACTTGAGTTTTTAAATGGTTGTGGGGCACATATCAGGGCCGCAATCAATAGTATCTATCTATTATCTCGTTAATCTCTAGTGTCTACTATGAGTTTCATGTTGGGTGGGAAACAAACAGTAAAGAAGCCATTATCTGTATTTTTTAACTGAAGACATTATCTGCCTGCTATCATTGGTTTTGGGTCTATCCACAGGTTGCTACCATCACTCTGGATTTCTGCGTGCACTCCTTACATAATCTCACTATGTTTTATTCCTATGCATGTCAGTTATTGTACACAATGGAACTGATCATGTAGAGGAAAAGAGACGAGCCTTGCATGGCAATAAAATTTCATGCAAACATTGCTCCATGGTAGGCGCAAAGGCAGCCCCCTCCACCCATTTCGGATTGTAATCGAGAGGAAGATATCTGTTCTAAGGGGGATTCAGAAGGAGAAGACCACTCCTATTTACCCCCTAAGGTCTTCGCTCTAACTTGGCATGCTGATGTTGGTTATATCATGCACATGGTGCCTTGCATTGCTTACTTTATACATCAGATATGTCATCTGCTTAGTTTAGACATGCTTTGTGTGAATGCCATCTGTTTAGTTTATTCATCGTTCATGTGAATTATGCAACGCCATCTTGTTTAGCGAGGCATCATATATGTGAATTTTGCAATGCCATCCTGCTTAGCCAGTCATCTTATATGTGAATTATATCAGGCCATCCTTTTTTTTCGTTACGTATTACATTTGTCAACAATGTTAGTACATTCAACTACTCTTCATGTGCATCAGCCATTTGACACGGTGATGGAAAATTCTGGTGTGAAAAGAAGGTCTTCAGAGCAGACTGTGCTATCTGATGAAGCGCATATCTCGCTGGTTACGGATAGCTCCTCAGAGGAGGATTCAAAGATAGATGACTAGTCCTATCCCCCCCCCCCCCGCGAGGTGTATGCTCTAACTTGGCAGGGTTATGTTGCTCATATCGTGCGTATGGTGTCTTGCATAGCTATCTCATTTGATTAGTTTAGACATGCTTTGTGTGAATACCACCTGTTTAGTGTCTAATTACCATATATGTGAATTATGCATTGCCATCTTGTTGCAAGACATTATATATGTGAATTATGCAATGATATCTTGTTGCAAAGGCATTATATATGTGAATTATGCAATGCCATGTTGTTTAGCCAATCATCATGTATGTGAATTATATCATGCTATCATTTTTTTGTATTACATGTTCCATTTGTTGACAACGTTTGTATATTCAACTACTCTTTCTGTGCATAAGCCATTTGAAGCGGTGATGGAAGTATCTGGAGTGAAAACAAGGTATTCAGAGTAGACAATGCTACCTGCTGAAGCAGACATCTTGCTGGTTACAGAGAGCTCCTCAGAGGAGGATTCAGAGACTGATGACCAGTCCTATTTCCCCGCTGAGGTCTATGCTCAAACTTGGCAGGGTTATATTACCCATGTCATGCATGTTGTCTTGCATTGCTTAGTTTTTACATCATATATGGATTGCCATCTGCTTACTTGATTACTATATAAATCATATATTTGAATTATATCATGCCATCATGTTTACATACACATCATCTATCTGAATTACGGCATGGCAACCCATTTAATAAAGACAACATATAGTTATATCATCTCATCCTGTTTAGTGTTTACAGTCATCATATTTTGAATTATGTCATTCTATCCGTGAATTATATCATGCTATCATGTTTCCATAGGCGGCATGTATGTGAATTATGGCATGCCAACCTATTTAATAAATACATTATATAGTTATATCATGTCATTCTGTTTACATAGTCATCATATTTTGAACTATGTCTTTCCATCTTTTTAGCCATCATAATGTGACATTGTGTCATGCTATCCTGTTTAGTTAGCCATCATATATGTGAAATCGTGTCATGTTATCCTGTTTGGTTAGACAACATAAATGTGAAATATTTCATGCCCTCTTTTATTCCCCACTATCCATTGCACCTGTCTATCATACAATGTCTGTACATTCAATTACTTTTCTTGTTTATCAGCCATTTGAATTGGAGAGGGTGATGGCAGTATCTAAGGGAGTAACAACACGGTCTTCAGAAAAGATAGTGCTACCAGTTGATGCAGATAGATCCACAGTAGTACTTGCCCAAGAACCACCCCAACACACATAACCTAGACTCTCGCAGATTGTACCCCTACCCAGTTGGACAGAGAACCAGCTACACCCCTTCTAACCCCAACCCCAGCAGATAGTAACCCAGTTCCAGTTGACATAGCACCGTCTCCACCACAGAGCACCCAAACACGAGCAGTTAGTAAGGGAATTGCAGTGCCCAAAGCACGAGGACCACCACTCTGAATCCCAACTCAATGCTTAAAGGAGAAGAAGAATTGTTCTCATGTCAGGTTCTGTAGCTATGGTTCATACTCCTTTGCTCTTGCATCACTGTATTTACTCATACCAACTATTTTCAAATTTGAAGGATGGAATTGAAACTCCAATGGCGCAACAGGTATGTTTTAAACATGTTTCTTTAACTGGTTTGCTGTTGTAACTTGCTCTATGTTGATTTCAGTTTCAATTGAATAAATAGTTATGTTCTCATGTCATGCACATTACAAGTGTTGTTATTGCTCTATAGTTTCCCACACTTATATTCTGTCTATTCTGCTTTGTCTTGAACAAATATTATTTGAACTGTGTCTCTATCTTGATTTGGCCACAAAAACTAGAATGATATAGACCATAAAGTGACCATGGTACGTAGATATATGTTTGTTTCATGCTGTTATGCTGTCCACTTTACTACTGAACTGATTTACCAAAATGAGTTTCATATACAACATGGTAAACCTGTGATGTGTCTGCTTGTTTCTCTTTCAGAATGCGGACAAAATATTGGAGAACAGTACCCCGTTATGCAATGGTAAAGGAAGTAATGCAGATAAGGTTCAAGATAGTGAGACATCCCTGTCGGTCTCCAAGAAAGCTGATAAAAACTATCTTGACAACAGTGAGAGAACCCAAAAGTCATGTCTTGATGTAGTGTTCGAGTTACTGGCCACTACTGCTGGCACAAGCTCTTCGAACTCACTGCCTGAATCAGTTCGTCTTCTTGACTCTCAACTTCAAGTTGAAAGACATCGATCAGATGTGCTGTGATAGGAAGCTAAAGGACTGAGGAAGTCCCTGCAGAATTCAGATGCATACTTTCTGGTGCAACAGCAAGCGCTGGAGGATTTAAGCGCCAAACAAGAGAAAGTTAATAAGCTTGCTAAGCATCTTGCCAGCATTATGGGTACCCAGGATACTGTTTCTTGAGCTCTTCTGAAGTGGTTTCAGTTCTGGACTTGTTTTGTTGCGGCGTTTATTTGCACTGGTCGCTAACTTTGACAACTAGTGTATACGATATGCTGCTTTGTTCCCTATATTTGCACTGGTGGCGAACTTTGATGCCCAGTGGATGTAATATGTGTAATAGCCGTGATAGCCTAGCGTAAGTTGCTTGCTTATTTATTTCCTTGTTGTCTTGTTTACTTGTTTGCTTGTAGTCAGTGCATTTCTTTTTCTGCGGTTTGCTAGTGGCCGCAATAACCTATTTTTTAAAACTAGGCCACAATAACCATGGGCTACATATTTACTGTAGTTACCATGGGCCTCTTATGGGCCATAGAAAAAATGGGCCTTCAAGGGCCGTAGAAACAATGGGCCTTCTACGGGCTGTAGCATCAATGGGCCTTCTACGGGTCGTATGATCGATAAGCCAAACATGGGCCAACAACAGACCGCATTATGGGCCGTAAACGGGCTAGATTTGGAATCGTCCGTTCATGGGCCGACAATAACGGGTCGTCGTTAATCGGCCGTTTTTGATGACGCTATGAAAACAGCCCAACGGATTAATGGGCCGCAAACGGGCCGATTGTAACCACAGGCTGAATTTGGCCCACAAGCAGAAAAGGCCAATAACGGGCCATAAGTAACTGAATGCTGGAAATGAGCCCAAGAATAAATGGGCCCTGAGAAGGCTGAAAGATAACACGGGTTGGAAACGGCCCAATGGAATAATGGGCCGTTGATGGGTATAAAGCGGTACACTGTTCATTGCGGGCCAGATTCACCACGGGTCGTTAATGGGCCAAGAGTTACAAATGGCCTCGTATGGGCCGAAAGACATCATGGGCCATACATGGGCCGGAAGTTGCAACGGGCTGGAATCATATTGGACGGCCCAGATGAAGCTACTGGGCTTAATTCCAATAGGCCGTAACGGGCCGTGAGTTAGCGGGCCATAAATGGGCTATATACGAGCAGGCCGTTAACAGGCTTTCCTTGGGCCGGCCCGTTACCTTTTGACCAAGTCAAATGGGCCGGACTTTTCACTGGAATGGGCCTCTGTTGGGCCGTGCCATGTGTCGACGTATCACAGGCGCCTCATGTCCAATGAATGGATGACATCTGTGCCAACGGTGAGCCAACACGTGTTTCCTCCGGCCAATGAGAATTTTACACGTGGAAAATCCTCATTGGTCCGGGCTGTTAGCGGGTTATCGGATCCAAAACTGGACCCGATAGCTTAATGACGACCCGTTACATTGGATGCCACATGTCGGTCACCCTTGACGAAAGCACTACCATGACGCGCCATTTATCGTCATGGAAGTGGACACTTCCGTGATGATAATTCTGGTAATGTCATGGAACACTTCTACGACAGCGCAGGTATGACTATCTTGATTCTGTCATAAAATCGTCATCATTGTACATGCATGACAGAAAACGTGACCTACTGTGACAAAAACGTATCATCACGGAAGTGTATTTTTTGTAGTGTCCATGGCTATGCTCGGCATGGGTGATGATGAAGTAGATCGCACCGTCGCTCGGCTCCTCATGGTGCCAACGGCGGTAGCACCGCGCCCCCGCTGTTGCGGAGCGGCCACCTGGGTGGCATGGTGGCGCGGCGAAGGCGCTCGAGGGCCAGCGGCTTCGTCGGGCGCAGCAACTTGGTCGACCCATCCCGGGGGAGGCGCACGGAGGGCTTCTACATCAACACCATAGCCTCTCCGATGATGTGTGAGTAGTTTACCTCAGACCTTCGGGTAAATAGTAATTATCTAGATGGCTTCTTCTCTCTTTTTGGATCTCAATACAATGTTCTCCCCCTCTCTTGTGGAGATCTATTCGATGTAATCTTCTTTTGCGGTGTGTTGGTTGAGACCGATGAATTGTGGGTTTATGATTAAGTTTATCTATGAACAATATTTGAATCTCCTCTGAATTCTTTTATGTATGATTGGTTATCTTTGCAAGTCTCTTCGAATTATCAGTTTGGTTTGGCCTACTAGACTGATCTTTCTTGCAATGGGAGAAGTGCTTAGCTTTGGGTTCAATCTTGCGGTGTCCTTTCCCAGTGAGAGTAGGGGCAGCAAGGCACGTATTGTATTGTTGCCATCGAGGATAACAAGATGGGGTTTATATCATATTGCATGAGTTTATCCCTCTACATCATGTCATCTTGCTTAAAGCGTTACTCTGTTCTTGTGAACTTAATACTCTAGATGCATGTTGGATAGCGGTCGATGTGTGGAGTAATAGTAGTGGATGCAGGCAGGAGTCGGTCTACTTGTCTCGGACATGATGCCTATATACATGATTATACCTAGATATTCTCATAACTATGCTCAATTCTGTCAATTGCTCAATAGTAATTTGTTCACCCACCATAATACTTATGCTCTCGAGAGAAGCCTCTAGTGAAACCTATGGCCCCCGGGTCTATTTTCCATCATATTAATCTTCCAACACTTAGCTATTTTTGTTACCTTTTATTTTACTTTGCATCTTTATCATAAAAATACCAAAAATATTATCTTATCATACCTATCAGATCTCACTCTCGTAAGTGACCGTGAAGGGATTGACAACCCCTTTATTGCGTTGGTTGCGAGGATTTATTTGTTTGTGTAGGTGCGAGGGACTCGTGCGTGGTCTCCTACTAGATTGATACCTTGGTTCTCAAAAACGGAGGGAAATACTTACGCTACTTTGCTGCATCATCCTTTCCTCTTCAAGGGAAAACCAACGCAGTGCTCAAGAGGTAGCAAGAAGGATTTCTGGTGCCGTTGCCGGGGAGTCTACGCAAAAGTCAACATACCAAGTACCCATCACAAACCCTTATCCCCCGCATTACATTATTTGCCATTTGCCTCTCGTTTTCCTCTCCCCCACTTCACCCTTGCCGTTTTATTCGCCCTCTCTTTTTCGTTCGCCTCTTTTTTCGCTTGCTTTTTGTTTGCCCGTGTGTTGGATTGCTTGGTTGTCACTATGGCTCAAGACAATACTAAATTGCGTGACTTCACCAATACCAACAATAATGATTTTCTTAGCACTCTGATTGCTCCTCTTACCGATACTGAATCTTGTGAAATCTATGCTGCTTTGTTGAATCTTGTCATGAAAGATCAATTCGCCGGCCTTCCTAGTGAAGATGCCGCTACCCATCTAAATAGCTTCGTTGATTTGTGTGATATGCAAAAGAAGAAAGATGTGGATAATGATATTGTTAAACTGAAGCTATTTCCCTTTTCGCTTAGAGATCGTGCTAAAGCTTGGTTTTCATCTTTGCCTAAAAACAGTATTGATTCTTGGAATAAGTGCAAAGATGCTTTTATCTCTAAGTATTTCCCCCCGCTAAGATCATCTCTCTTAGAAACAATATTATGAATTTTAAGCAACTTGATCATGAACATGTTGCATAAGCTTGGGAGAGGATGAAATTAATGATACGTAATTGTCCTACACATGGCTTGAATTTATGGATGATCATACAAAAAATTTTATGCCGGATTGAATTTTGCTTCTAGAAATCTTTTAGATTCGGCCGCGCGAGGCACTTTTATGGAAATCACTTTAGGAGAAGCTACTAGACTCCTAGATAATATTATGGTTAATTATTCTCAATGGCACACTGAAAGATCTACTAATAAAAAAGTGCATGCGATAGAGGAAATTAATGTTTTGAGTGGAAAGATGGATGAACTTATAAAATTATTTACTACTAAGAGTGTTTCTTCTGATCCTAATGATATGCCTTTGTCTACTTTGATTGAGAATAATAATGAATCTATGGATGTGAATTTTGTTGGTAGGAATAATTTTGGTAACAACGCGTATAGAGGAAACTTTAATCCTAGGCCTTATCCTAGTAATTCCTCTAATAATTATGGTAATTCCTACAACAATTCTTATGGGAACTTTAATAAGATGCCTTCTGAATTTGAGACTAGTGTTAAGGAGGTTATGAATTCGCAAAAGAATCTCAATGCTTTGCTTGAAGAAAAATTGCTTAAAGTTGATGAATTGGCTAGGAACGTTGATAGAATTTCTCTTGATGTTGATTCTTTAAAACTTAGATCTATTCCACCTAAACATGATATCAATGAGTCTCTCAAAGCCATGAGAATTTCCATTGATGAGTGCAAAGAAAGAACCGCTAGGATGCGTGCTAAGAAAGATTGCTTTATGAAAGCGTGTTCTTCTAATTCCTATGAAAATAAAGATGAAGATCTAAAAGTTATTGATGTGACCCCAATTAAATCTTTTTTTTGGAATATGAATCTTGATAATGATGGGACTGAATATGATCCACCTTTACCTAGAAGGCGTTCCAAAAATTCGGAGTTTTTAGATCTTGATGCAAAAATTGGTAAAAGTGGGATTGAAGAGATCAAAACTTTAGATATTAATGAACCCACTATTTTGGATTTCAAGGAATTTAATTATGATAATTGCTCTTTGATAGATTGTATTCCTTGTTGCAATCCGTGCTAAATTCTCCACATGCTTATAGTCAACATAAAGCTTTTATTAAACATATCGTTGATGCTTTGATGCAATCTTATGAAGAAAAACTTGAGTTGGAAGTTTCTATCCCTAGAAAACTTTATGATGAGTGGGAACCTACTATTAAAATTAAAATTAAAGATCATGAATGCTATGCTTTGTGTGATTTGGGTGCTAGTGTTTCCAGGATTCCAAAGACTTTGTGCGATTCGCTAGGTTTCCGTGATTTTGATGATTGCTCTTTAAACTTGCACCTTGCGGATTCCACCATTAGAAACCTATGGGAATAATTAATGATGTTCTTATTATCGCAAATAGGAATTATGTGCCTGTAGATTTTATTGTTCTTGATATAGATTGCAATCCTTCATGTCCTATTATCCTTGGTAGACCTTTCCTTAGAACGATTGGTGCAATTATTGATATGAAGGAAGGGAATATTAGATTCCAATTTCCGTTAAGGAAAGGCATGGAACACTTCCCTAGAAAGAAAATAAAATTACCTTATGAATCTATTATGAGAGCCATTTGTGGATTGCCTACCAAAGATGGCAATACCTAGATCTATCATTGCTATTATGCCTAGCTAGGGGCGTTAAACGATAGCGCTTGTTGGGAGGCAACCCAATTTTATTTTTAGTTTTTTGCTTTTTGCTTCTGTTTAGGAATAAATATTTGATCTATCCTCTAGTTAGATGTGTTTTTATGTTTTAATTAGTGTTTGTGCCAAGTTTAACCTATAGGATCTTCTTGTATGATAGTTATTTGATCTTGCTGAAAATTGCAGAAACTTTCTGTTCACGAAAATAATTGTTAGAAATCACCAGAACGTGATAAATATTAATTCCAATTGCTGCTGATCAATAAACAAATTGTCTAGGTCGTCCTATTTTTGCTGAATTTTTGGAGTTCCGGAAGTTTGCGTTAGTTACAGATTACTACAGACTGTTCAGTTTTTTGACAGATTCTGTTTTTTGTGTGTTGTTTGCTTATTTTGATGAATCTATGGCTAGTAAATAGTTTATAAACCATAGAGAAGTTGGAATACAGTAGGTTTAACACCAATATAAATAAAGAATGAGTTCATTACAGTACCTTGAAGTGGTGTTTTGTTTTCTTTCGCTAACGGAGCTCACGAGATTTTCTGTTAAGTTTTGTGTTGTGAAGTTTTCAAGTTTTGGGTAAAAGATTTGATGGATTATGGAACAAGGAGTGGCAAGAGCCTAAGCTTGGGGATGACTATGGCACCCCAAGATAATCTAAGGACACCAAAAAGCCCAAGCTTGGGGATGCCCCGGAAGGCATCCCCTCTTTCGTCTACTTCCATCGGTAACTTTACTTGGAGCTATATTTTTATTCACCACATCATATGGTTTTGCTTGGAGCATCTTGTATTATTCGAGTCTTTGATTTTTAGTTTACCACAATCATCTTTGCTGTACACACCTTTTGAGAGAGACACACTTGATTCAGAAATTATTAGAATACTCTATGTGCTTCACTTATATCTTTTGAGTTATATAGTTATTGCTCTAGTGCTTCACTTATATCTTTTAGAGCACGGTGGTGATTTTGTTTTATAGAAACTATTGTTCTCTCATGCTCCACTTAGATTATTTTGAGAGTCCTACAAAACAGCATGGTAGTTTGCTTTGACAATGATAGGCATTCAAGATTAGTAAAAAAAATCTTATGAGTGTGTTGAATATTATGAGAAGTTTGATACTAGATAATTGTTTTGAGATATGAATATGGTGATATTAGAGTCATGCTAATTGAGTAGTTTTGAATTTGAGAAATACTTGTGTTAAAGTTTGTGATTCCCGTAGCATGCACGTATGGTGAACCGTTATGTGATGAAGTCGGAGCATGATTTATTTATTGATTGTCTTCCTTATGAGTGGCGGTCGGGGACGAGCGATGGTCTTTTCCTACCAATCTATCCTCCTAGGAGCATGCGCGTAATACTTTGCTTTGATAACTTGTAGATTTTTGCAATAAGTATATGAGTTCTTTATGACTAATGTTGAGTCCATGGATTGTACGCACTTTTCCTCCTTCCACCACTGCTAGACTCTCTAATACCGCGCACGTTTCGCCGGTATCATACACCCACCATAGACCTTCCTCAAAACAGCCACCATACCTACCTATCATGGCATTTCCATAGCCATTCCGAGATATATTGCCATGCAACTTACCACCGTTTCGTTTGTTATGACACGCTCCATCATTGTCATATTGCTTCGCATGATCATGTAGTTGACATCGTATTTGTGGCAAAGCCATCGTTCATAATTCTTTCATACATGTCACTCTTGATTCATTGCATATCCCGGTACACCGCCGGAGGCATTCACATAGAGTCATATTTTGTTCTAAGTATTGAGTTGTAATTGTTGAGTTGTAAGTAAATAAAAGTGTGATGATCATCATTTTTTAGAGCATTGTCCCAAGTGAGGAAAGGATGATGGAGACTATGATTCCCCCACAAGTCGGGATGAGACTCTGGAGGAAAATAAAGAGGCCATAAAAAAAGGCCCAAATAAAAAAATAATGAGAGAAAAAGAGAGAAGGGACAATGTTACTATCCTTTTACCACACTTGTGCTTCAAAGTAGCACCATGATCTTCATGATAGAGAGTCTCCTATGATATCACTGTCATTTACTAGTGGGAATTTTTTTATTATAGAACTTGGCTTGTATATTCCAATGATGGGCTTCCTCAAAATGCCCTAGATCTTCGTGAGCAAGCGAGTTGGATGCACACCCACTTAGTTCCTTTTGTTGAGCTTTCATATACTTATAGCTCTAAGTGCATCCGTTGCATGGAAATCCCTACTCACTCACATTGATATCTATTAATGGGCATCTCCATAGGCCGTTGATACGCCTAGTTGATGTGAGACTATCTTCTCCCTTTTTTGTCTTCTCCACAACCACCATTCTATTCCACATATAGTGCTATGTCCATGGCTCATGCTCATGTAGTGCGTAAAGATTGAAAAAGTTTGAGAACACTAAAAGTATGAAACAATTGCTTGGCTTGTCATCGGGGTTGTGCATGATTTAAATATTTTGTGTGGTGAAGATAGAGCATAGCCAGGCTATATGATTTTGTAGGGATAACTTTCTTTGGCCATGTTATTTTGAGAAGACATAATTGCTTAGTTAGTATGCTTGTCAATATTAAACTGTTGTCTTGAATCTTTCGGATCTGAATATTCATACCACAATTAAGAGAATTACATTGAAATTATGCCAAGTAGCATTCCACATCAAAAATTCTGTTTTTATCATTTACCTACTCGAGGACAAGCAGGAATTAAGCTTGGGGATGCTTGATACGTCTCCAACGTATCTATAATTTTTGATTGTTCCATGCTATATTATATTCTGTTTTGGACATTAATGGGCTTTATTATACACTTTTATATTATTTTTGGGACTAACCTATTAACCGGAGGCCCAGCCCAGAATTGCTGTTTTTTGCCTATTTCAGAGTTTCGCAGAAAAAGAATATCAAACGGAGTCCAAACGGAATGAAACCTTCGGGAACATGATTTTCGGAACGAGCGTGATCCAGAGGACTTGGACCCTACGTCAAGACATCAACCAGGAGGGCACGAGGTAGGGGGCGCGCCTACCCCCCTGGGCGCGCCCTCCACCCTCGTGGGCCCCATGTTCCTCCACCGACATACTTCTTCCTCCTATATATACCTACGTACCCCCAAACTACCAGAGACGGAGCCAAAAATCTAATTCCACCGCCGCAACCTTCTACACCCGTGAGATCCCATCTTGGGGCCTTTTCCGAAGCTCCGCCGGAGGGGGCATCGATCACGGAGGGCTTCTACATCAACACCATAGCCTCTCCGATGATGTGTGAGTAGTTTACCTCAGACCTTCGGGTCCATAGTTATTAGCTAGATGGCTTCTTCTCTCTTTTTGGATCTCAATACAATGTTCTCCCCCTCTCTTGTCGAGATCTATCCGATGTAATCTTCTTTTGCGGTGTGTTTGTTGAGACCGATGAATTGTGGGTTTATGATTAAGTTTATCTATGAACAATATTTGAATCTCCTCTGAATTCTTTTATGTATGATTGGTTATCTTTGCAAGTCTCTTCGAATTATCAGTTTGGTTTGGCCTACTAGATTGATCTTTCTTGCAATGGGAGAAGTGCTTAGCTTTGGGTTCAATCTTGCGGTGTCCTTTCCCAGTGACAGTAGGGGCAGCAAGGCACGCATTGTATTGTTTCCATCGAGGATAACAAGATGGAGTTTATATCATATTGCATGAGTTTATCCCTCTACATCATTTCATCTTTCTTAAAGCATTACTCTGTTCTTATGAACTTAATACTCTAGATGCATGCTGGATAGCGGTCGATGTGTGGAGTAATAGTAGTGGATGCAGGCAGGAGTCAGTCTACTTGTCTCGGACGTGATGCCTATATACATGATCATACCTAGATATTCTCATAACTATGCTCAATTCTGTTAATTTCTCAACAGTAATTTTTTCACCCACCGTAATACTTATGCTCTCGAGAGAAGCCTCTAGTGAAACCTATGGCCCCCGGGTCTATTTTCCATCATATTAATCTTCCAACACTTAGCTATTTTATTACTTTTTATTTTACTTTGCATCTTTATCATAAAAATACCAAAAATATTATCTTATCATATCTATCAGATCTCACTCTCGTAAGTGACCGTGAAGGGATTGACAACCCCTTTATTGCGTTGGTTGCGAGGATTTATTTGTTTGTTTAGGTGCGAGGGACTCGTGCGTGGTATCCTACTGGATTGATACCTTGGTTCTCAAAAACTAAGGGAAATACTTACGCTACTTTGCTGCATCACCCTTTCCTCTTCAAGGGAAAACCAACGCAGTGCTCAAGAGGTAGCAATCACGCAGGCAATTTTACCAAGGTTTGGGTTGCCGTGAGGCGTAAAACCCTACTCCTGCTTTGGTGGATTGATGGTGGAAGAGTGGTGGTGGAGCGTAGGACACTTGCCCGGCAAGGGCGGTAGTGGCTACGCGTGTATGGGTGTGTTTGTTATCCAACCTTCTAACCCTCTCTACGGTTGCCCTTGACCTCCTTTTATAGATTAAGGGGCTACCACAATGGCAAAGTAATCAGTATGCACTGATAAGATAGCAAACAGTGCTATCATACCTAACTCTGCAGGCTGACAGGGTGCATTAAATTCACCGCTTAACGTCACGTCATTGGGTGCCTGGCAAGCCTTGCCGGGCTATTTTGCCAGCTTCACACCTGCTCGCTTGACACGTCGCAGGACGTGTTTCGGTCTTGGGCATCTTCCATAGAGAAAAGCTGCCATGTGTCGAATGGCTGCCACTTAGTCACTTTGCGGCTTGACACCGCACGGATTGACGACACGGGTCGTGGTGGAGTAGTTGGGTGAGGTGGTTTTTCCCTCGTGAGTCCCGGCAAGCCCTGTCGGGACGTCTGGGGCGTCTTCTTTTAGGGGGGGGCCGCCTCTGTCGAGCTCGTCAGCCCGGCAAGGGAGGCTCTTCTCCTGATGGTATCTTGTTTCTCTGGCTTGACTTTGGTCCTCTTGGTCTGCATGTTGGTCCTTCGAAGCTCTTGGTCTCTTGTACTCTGACTTGGGTTGGTACCTCAATCCTGCTCCCGTGCCTGTGCACAGCCTGGGCAACAGACTCAGGGTTCGTTGCACCGACAAACATGTATAAAAATGATGAATGGTAGCTTTCCCACAAATACGATGTCAACTACATGATCATGCAAAGCAATATGACAATGATGATGTGTGTCATAATAAACGAAACGGTGGAAATTTGCATGGCAATATATCTCGAAATTGCTATGGAAATGCCATAATAGGTAGGTATGGTGGCTGTTTTCAGGAAGGTATATGGTGGGTTTATGGTACCGGTGAAAGTTGCGCAGTACTAGAGAGGCTAGCAATGGTGGAAGGGTGAGAGTGCGTATAATCCATGGACTCAACATTAGTCATAAAGAACTCACATACTTATTGCAAAAATTTATTAGTCATCGAAACAAAGTACTACGTGCATGCTCCTAGGGGGATAGATTGGTAGGAAAAGACCATCGCTCGTCCCTGACCGCCACTCATAAGGAAGACAATCAAAAAATATCTCATGCTCCAACTTCGTTACATAATGGTTCACCATATGTGCATGCTACGGGACTCACAAACCTCAACACAAGTATTTCTTAAATTCACAACTACTCACTAGCATGACTCTAATATCACCATCTTCATATCTCAAAACAATCATAAAGAATCAAACTTCTCATATTATTCAATGCACTTTATATGAAAGTTTTTATTATATCCCTCTTGGATACCTATCATATTAGGACTAAATTTATAACCAAAGCAAATTAAGAAGTAGAGTAACATTCACTTTGTATAAGTTTTATACCTTTACTGGAAGAACCGTTCTTCTTCTTATCTGCCAAGTACTTCTTGTAGTTGCGTTTCCAGTGTCCTTTCTGCTTGTAGTAGAAACATTCAGTCTCCTTAGTGCATCTTCCCTTGTTCCTCTTCTGTGACACAATCTTACCAACGCCAGTAGATTTCTTCTTGGACTTGCCCTTCTTCTTGAAATCGGCAGTTTGTTGACCATCAACACTTGTTTGTTCTTCTGCATTCTAGCTTCCGCAGTCTTGCGCATAGCGAACAACTCATTTGCACTTTTCTCCATACCATTCATGTTGTAATTCATGATAAAACCAAAGATGGGGGGAGTGGAGTAACCACAATATATGTGCCAAGTGCTAGAGGAATTCCAAATTTCAGAGAAGCCAGTCTATCAACATAGCGAGCAAGCTTCACTATATGCTCACTCGTTGAGGAACCTTCTACCATCTTGCATTCAATCAAGGCCTTGGTTATTTCAAAACGTTTGATCTATCATGCTTCTTGTATAGAACTTCTAGTGACCCAATTATAAATTGAGTAGTAGAACGTTCAAAATGTTTATGTAGTTCAGGATCCATGCAAGTCAACATGAGGCACTGAACTGACTCATAGTCATCACTACGAGAAGTGAAAGCATCTGCAACTTCTTATGGTGCATCCTTTGCTGGAGGATCACCTAGGGGGTGATCCTCCATATACTCCTTCTTAGCACTCCTGAGAACAAATCTCAAGTTCCAGATCCAATCCGCATAGTCTCCACCATTTGCAGCCAACTTTTCTTTCTCTAACATAGGGGCTGAGTTGAACATATTGTGAGCCATTGATCTACAACGATAAACACAAATTCACTTAGACATTGATTCATAATTAATTTGCACTAGTGTTTAAAAAAATTTTAATATAAAGTGCACTCCCACTCAAATCAATATCTCTTAAACTGAAATTGAGTGATTCAAGACCCTGATCTTATTCTCAGACATTGATGTGGACATCACTGAAGGCGAGAATTTTGACTGATAGGCAAACTCTTGCCGATCATATGCCCATATGACTCTTGTTCATCTTTTGATGCTTCATGCTCTGAGCTCGGAATGATTCTGCCAGAACTTCAAGACAACCGAGTGCTATCTGCATACATGGTCTGACCATCCATGTCTTACACTTCACAACCCATTTGTACTCATGTGGACATGACACACTCTGGAATGCTACATGTTATAGATGGTTGCAACACTGGGAAGAGCACCTTTTAACTTGATATTTACTATGAGAGATCACCCTAATAATTGACTATTGCGCAACCAAAGAGTGCAAACAACAAAGGGATAAACATCTCAAACAATTCATAATAGCATGATATGGTATAGCCCTGGGTGCCGGGAAGTCTTCACAGTCTTCTTGAATCTTTAGTTGAAACATCGCTGTGCTAGTAGAAAATTTGTTACTGTGCCAGCTGTTTCAAAAACATTGTTGTGGAGGTAATTTCATAAGATGTTGTCGTGGTGACCGTTTCTAAAACAATGTCGTGGCACCAATTTCAGAAAACGCTGTCGTGGCACAAAAATTTCAGCACCTCCTCCTCGTTAGGGTCCTCCGTGTACACTTGCCACCATCACATGTAATCTTTAGGATCTCTCTACATTATTACATTAAAGTGGAAATCTTGTGGCTCCAACCATCATGCCGTGACGGGCAGGCCACTTAACATTACAACATATAACCATCTCATACATAAACTCATTATCATGACGAAGGCTAAACCACATCATATGCAAACCTGCAAAACCAAGTTAGACGTCCTGTAATCGGTTTGGCAAATTTTAATTACATGGCTTCTAGGGTTTTTAGATAACACTAGCTACCTACGTACACAATCGAATTCATACACGAGTCACTAGGTAGAACCTTGCATTTATCTTATGATCATCATATTCTGAAAAAGAAGGAAGCTGAAAGAAAACATCCTTAAGAGTTAGAGATGTGTATGAACCAACATGAAGGGCTCTCTCACCTATCAGTTTGTCAATAGGGAATTGTTTTTACATGTACATTCATGGATTGTGCTAACTACCACACGTTCGGTAGATTGCAAATATCCGAGCGATTTACAAAAGCAGTAGTGCTAGTGAGTATGAGCGGGCGTGCGGGTCGGTTTTTCAATTTCTTTCTAAGTCTGCATGCATATAAAAACAAAAATGATGACATCAGCCAAGATTCCATAGAAATTCAAAACTATAATTTTTTTGTAGCTCAAACCATTGGTCGGATCGAAAAATTGTTTTCACATAAAAGAACCGTTGCGACAGGATTTTTTTAAACTAGATCCCATGTTGTTATGTTCCGACGATTTTTTTGGGTAAAAGTTACCCCGCCCGGAGTACGTAAGTTATCACATCTATGGTATATAATTACCATGATGTTTACATAGGCAAATTCCAGGCATAAAACTTATTTTCTCCAACCTTCTCCCCATATACACATGCATGCATGCACTAGAGGACCAAAAAAGTTGATGTCATCCTGAATTCTCCCCTACTTTGAAACTTCAGAATGCTTTGTAGCTCAAACCATCGGTTCGATTGGAAAAACATTTTCAAGTAAAAAATCCATCGTGAGGAGACATTCAAAACTAGATCCCATGTTGGTATATTCTGACAACTATTTTGTGGGTAAAAAGTTACCACGTGAGAGTTATGTATGTTATGAACTCTGTTATGTGTATCTTATCATACAAAGAACACAAAAGTCACCGTGGGTATGTTTTTTACGTCGGTACGTGAGTTATCAGGTATGTGATGCATATATTATCGTGATCTTTACACAAAAGTTAGCAGTGTATGTTTCCAATAATTTTTTCCCGGGGTCCAAAGTTACCGCAATATTTGTATGGAAGTTATCAGATTTGCGGCGCGTATATTACCATGTTATTTACACAGAAGTTACCGGGGGTATGTTTTCAACAACTTTTTCACCGGGTGAAAACTTTACAATGGTGTTTGTACGTAAGTTATCATATGACGGTGTGTATATTACCGTGTTGTTTACACAGAACTTACCGGGGTATATTTTCAATAACTTTTTCACATCTAAAGTTACCGAGGTATTTCAGGTATGCGTTGCATATATTACCATGTTATTTACACAGAAGTTACCGAAGTATGTTTTCAAAAACTTTTTTCTGTGGGGTCAAAAAATTAGCGTGGTGTTTGTACGTAAGTTAACATGTCACCAGTGTGTAGATTATCGTGTTGTTTATACAGAAGTTACCGGGGTATGTTTTCGCAACTTTCCCCTGGGTCAAAAGGTTTTGTAGCTAAAACCGTCATTCTGATCTAAAAAGCCATTTTCACATTTAAAAAATCCGTTGCGATGAGTCCTTTGAAATTAGATCCCATGTTGGTATATTTCGACATATTTTTTGTAGGTCAAAAGTTATCAGGTATGTGATGTGTATACTACCATGCTATTAACACATAAGTTATCGTCAATGTGTGTTCAACAACTTTTTCCCCAAGTAGAAGTTACTGTGATGTTTGTAACTAAATTATCAGGTCTGCATTGCTTATACTACCATGATATTTACACAAAAGTAGCCGGGGTTACATTTTCAACAACCTTTTTTTCTTTGTTCAAAGTTACTATGATGTTTGTATGTAAGTTATCAGGTTTGTTGTGCGTATATTACCATGCTATTTATACATAAGTTATCGCGGGTGTGTCTTCAAAAAAATTCTCAGGTAAAAGTTACCATGGTGTTGTGCCTAAGTTACTAGGTAAGCCGTGTGTATATTACCATGTTATTTTATATAAAAGTTGTCAGGGTATGTTTTTGACAATTTTTTCCTAGGTCGAAGTTATTGTGTTGTATGTGTCTAAGTTGTCTGATCTGTTGTGCATATATTGCCATGCTATTTATATTGAAGTCACCAAGTTGTGTATTTAACAACTTTTTTCACTAGGCTAAAAGTTATGACATCCGCTACACGGTGTGTATATAACCATACTAACAGGGTAGATGAGTCATCGAGACTAGAAAAGAAAAAGGGGGGAAGCCAAAATGTTAAGAAAAAATCAGTGTAAAAAAGGAAAAGAAAGAAGGTTTATTTTTTAATTCGCGTTACATACATGTAAAAAACATTATCTAGCCTATTTGTAAACACAAGCTTAGTCTAGGCCATGTGGTTACCTACCACAGTTATCTACCATGAGGTGCGTGAGAAGCGGATCGAGGGATGGGCACCAGGAAAAAAACGAAGATGGATAGCAGAGGCAAAAAGGCGTGGCCCGCAACCTCACACCTTCACGTCAAGTCATCTGCGGACTAAACCGCCAACACGCGCAATCAAAATGAACGGCATCCCCTACGTTCGGATCTGTTGCGAGTTTCCGATCGTTCGGAAGAAACATTTATCGTTCAGTGAAACAATGAGGCGAATGCTACAAATCAGCCAGATGATTAGTCTGAAAAGTAAGCAGCCTCCCGGGCTGTCGGATTTAGGCGTGGCCATTTGATCGAAGCATGCAACGAACCCAACATGCGCAGCAACGGGACGACACGCAACCTCCACAACAGCGACGGGACTGATGCGCCGGCGTCGAAGAGCACATAGCAACGTATGTTGCGACCCTCCATGAGCGCAGCTCCAGCAAGACATAATGCGACCTGCTCTGGCGACACTCATGCTGCATTGCAGCGGCAGTGGCACCGACGAGTGCCACATCGCAGCGCCAGCAGCCGTCGAAGGATTGTTATGTTGCAGCACCGACGGCCTCTGACGAGCGCCGCATCGCATTGCCGGCAGCACCGGTGAGCACTGCATCACAACATCTGTGCATGGAGCTTGGCAACAGCACGCCCACGGCCATGGCAAAGCTGCCTCTCTACAGCAATGTGAATGCTACAATGCAGCGTCGGCCCCGTCACGGTCACCGTCGCAGCCGCCGGCAAATCTTCATCGCAGCACTATAAGCTACACTCACTATATCATCACAAGCTAGGGTTCATGGCGAAGTTCATGGCTGTTCCTCCCTTCCACGCACACAACAATTCAATTACAGATAGCTAGGGAGTACATTAAGATTAATGTTGACGCAAGTTATGTGGAGGCCATGAGTGCTGCGAGTGTGGGTGTGATGGCCAGGAACTATCTTGGCGAGATTATCATTTCGTCGTGGGATCATATTGAGGTGTGCAATAGCGTGGATAAAGCGGAACTGACAGTGGCCCTAGCGGGGTTGTACGTCGGTATTACTCTCCACAAGAACAATCATTTTAGAAACTGATTGTTCTTTTGTGGCATCTTCTTTTGGAAATGATCCTCAAGATAGGTCTTCCCTAGTTGATCTCAAGATGGAAGCGTTGAGTATTTTCAAGATGATGATAAATTGCAAGATTTCCAAGATTTACAGAAGGGCCAATAGGTTGGCGCACGAGATTGCTAAGTTTAGTTTTGATAACTAATACAAATGCCCGTGCGTTGCAACGGGCGACACAACTTGTAAAATCTACTCTGTGTGTCATTATGCATAGTTTCATACATGTAGTTTTGATAAACATCGGTAGTGGTTTATGAAATAATTTGTCAATCGGTTTTATTTTTGCTTTTCGAAAAACACGAATATTTCTCTCTTTGAATTTTTTTAACAATCTTAATTTTTTTAGAACTGAAACATGTTTTGAAGACAAACATTTTTGAAAGATTTTTAGTGCGATACACAGAGAGCAGAACTGTTGTATATACTATTCAAGGGTTTAATAAGTACTCCAAAGTTTTATTAGTATTTTCAAAAGTTTTGAATGCAAACACGGTTTTTATTATGTTGCCTTTAGAGATAATTAGTTGTTTGGTTTGGAAGAGTATTTTATAGCAGCGGGAGATAAAATTGATGTGTTCACCAAAACACACATCAGCGCAGCACGACGGGAGCATGCATGCGCATGCCGAGGTATAGAAGAAATGCATATCCTACTTTAATGTCCATTACTGCAGCGCATGCATGCATGGCCATATATGAATTGACCAATTTCGCTTTAACCCTTAGAACCAACCTTTGCTTGGAGAGTTAGTAGGACGGTGGTGGTACCGCAATATCATTAAAAATGAAAGATTACGTTTGACACTTTACTGTCTCATAAAGAGACGGATTCTTCTTTGAGTGGGAAGTGACATTTGCGTCGATGGAGAAATGATTGTGGTGACTTCGTCAATCTGAAGACCCTTCGGCTCAGTCTCTCTAGGCATAAGTGTATGTATATTTTTGGTTGTACTATGTTTCTCAAAAGAACCTTTGTATGCTGAAATTTAATATGCCATGTGTTGCATCAGAAGAAGAAAATATCGTCGTTGTTGTAGTTCATTAAAGTGGGATTGTTTATCTAAAATTTATTTGTTAATATTCAAAAGCAAACAGGTTTTCAGTATTTTATTTTTAGAAACTGGTGTTTGTTTGATTGATTTGCAAAAATTATACTATTATGTTTCTTTTCTTTTGCACTATTTAGACTTTGCTCAAACACAAGTACGTTCCTGTTTCCCACTGAAAATAAAAGGAAATTATCATGCAAAAAAGGGAAATTTTACATCTATTTCCATCAGATGTTAATTTTCGGGTGGAGTGGCAGGGCAGCCACGTACACCCATGACGTGCACTCCTCATCCTGAGGACACGGCTGAAAGCGCCCCTTCTCTCTTCCCCTTCCTGACGTGTAGACATTTTTGCAACGGGGGCGAACCCAGCCAGCGCCGCCAACCACTTCCTTCTACGCAGGCCACCTCGCTGCCGCTCCCGCTGGCCCCGGCGGCAGCCTACTCGTCGGCGCATAGGGGCTGGAGCGGTGTTCCGTTCCAGTGCCGTGGTGGCAGAACCCCTCCCCGGTGGGTTTCGCTGGTGGCTGGGCGACGGGGACTGCGGTGCCGATGTGCAGTCGCTCGGTTGGTCGCCAAATCTGGAGACTCGCATTCGTCGGACCGACTGCAGCGTGGCTGCGTATTGGCTCTTCTTGAAGATTTATTAGCTCAAACTTTTGCTGCAACCTTTCTAATCCTTTCTATTAGCTTAGGTTGGGCCCATGGCTGGCTGCACCATTTTTTTTTTCAATCTTCGCCTCGTCTCTCTCTCTCCTTTAAGATTGATTCTCGTCCACGATCCTGAAATGACTCTCTCGTCCGTTCCCTTTGCTCGTTATTACTCTCCTTAATTAGGAGACAATATATAGTACTCCCTCCGTCTAGGTGAATAAGTCATCTTAGGTTGTGCATCGTGACCAAGGAGAAGAGGAAAACGTGAGAACTTAATGTTTATTTGACTTTGGGATTATTTGGTTTTCGTAAGGTGATTTATAAGATATAGATATAGATAGGTCTGACGGTGTGCTTCTTAATAGTGTTCTGCCCTGCGTGGCTAAAGTTGTAATGGATGGTTGTATGAATGTTCTAAATTAATTAATATATGGGAGGGGGTTTTCAAAAAAAATATATTACAGATAGCTAGTTCCGGCCGAAGTCTCACCTTCTTCCTTCCCAAGCCAACAGAAGTTTTTTTTTTTTTGAGCGATCCCAAGCCAACAGAAGCTACTCGACACTATCTTATAGGCTATGCAGTTACACCCTTAGCGGGCCCAGTCTCGGCTTGCAAGCTCGGCCCATGAGTGGATCTTGTTCTGCTTTCCTCTTCTTTCTTCTAACGATCTTCAGTATCCTTGCTGACGCTGCTGACAAGCACCCATGACTCCCGCCGGTGCTTCCATTGGAGGCTCCATTGCAGCAGCTGCGATGCTGCGACCGGCAATGCCCTCCCTCGCGGTCAACCCCACAACGGAACGCCGGCAGCCGTGGACGGAGTGTTGAATTGCAGCATCGGCTGTCGCCGACGAGTGGCGCATCACGAGACGACCATCGGCTTGAAAAGAGAGGATAAGGTTGGAGAAGATAAGGCTAGAAAGAGATGCAATGGGTCGTGGGCTGGCCCCACAGGGAGCAACGTGTCAAACGGAGAAGACGGTTCACGTGATAGACAGATCAGCCGGTTGAAACAAGAGTTTTCCAAACAATTATGATGATTTGTCCCCAGACCTAATTCCCACTTGGTATTACTACAAAATATACATGAACATGACTAATCTGTCCGACCTTTCCAAGGCCTGTTCCATCTCATATATTTTGCACAGCGAAAGCTGCACATGCATTATCTGTTCCTATGCCTGCAGACGGAAGGGACTGAATCCGGATATGAGAGTTCCAACATTCATCCATCTGTCTGTGAGTTCAGTTCCTCATCCGGTGTGTGCTGTCACTAGTGACTTGTAAGTTGTAACCCCGCCACCTTCCTATCTCACTGAAAGAAAGGCAACATGGAGGACAGATGGATTCAACTTTTGAAAACGAAATAAAACTAAATTCCAAGTAAAACAGTAATCATGCTAGAATGTTCCAGTAAAACAGTAAACAAGTTCAAGTGACTGATGAGAGAACATCATTTTTTTCAAGACGGATTGGATTTGACAAGAGACTATATAAACTACCTTTACTGCAAGGGAACCGATAGGTTTCAGACACTTCAAAAATTGAGATCAATAGTAAATAGTTTTTACACCGCAATATAATCACCTCATCTGTGAGGAGAATGCTGTCCAGAACTGCAAATCCTGCAGCAACTCCACCTTCGTTTGATGAAGAAACTTTAGTGCGCATCAAGTAACCACATTGGCTATTAATGACTACCTTATCTTTGTTCCTGCAGTTAGCCAATGAAAATTGTATGATTTACTCAGAAAAAAAATGAAGGTACATATGCAAAGCAAAAGATTTTAGAGCCCCCAAAGGATTAACTACCGCAGGTAGGATCCAAATATTCCAAGCTCGGAGATTGAAAGGTCCTCAGAGCAGACACCGCCCTGGACAAGCTGAGTAAAAGAAGCTCTCGGAAAAATCCGCTGCATCAAAATGTAGGCCGCAAGCACCTCTCCCTGTTCGTTCTTTAGTCTGATCAGTGTTTCTCACAAATCATGACCATACAAGTTGTTCCCTGAAGAGAGATATCAGGATCAAAACAATTTGTGGGAAATTTTAGTGAAAAGGGTGCTATTAAGTGCCAAAGAAATTACCTCCACCTTCTCGTTGAGGTTTCAGGACAAACGAGTCAGGTTTTCTATTGCTGATTTCACTATTTCATCATTGTCCAAGCTCCATAACCCTGCGAAGCATTTACGTAGCTTGGCAATGTCTTCCTTGTTGTCAAGGAATCTACGTATAAATAAGATCAGATAGTGATTAGGAATATGCTTCTGAAAATTAGAACTGTAGGGGAGTTTAATATGACGTACTACCACCGAGTCTTATGAATATATCTATAATGCAATATGCACATCATAGGAATAATAAAAATATATATAACCGCCCATCTGTAGCGGACAAAACTTTGATCACCTTTCAAGAACACTAGGTTTTGCTAGCTCTTGCTGGATCTTTTTGGTTCCGACTAAATGGTAGGATATTGAAGGGCACTTAATAGCAGATGATTGTTCAATGAAAAGCCTTGCAATCCGTTCCTGAAATCAATATAGGAAGAACGTGCCAAGGTGAAAACTTGCACCAACAAAGGTAAATAGTTATCACATCACTTGACGTGCTGGACATTAGCTTTACAAAACCTACAATGAAATACACAAACAAAAGAAGTTTCCTTAAACAAACATATGATTATGAATGAAATGTTCCTCATTGAGACTTTATCTTCAATCAATTTATGAGATAGGAATTAGCTTCAACTGTGAAAGGGTGTTTGCTAAACAAATGTAGTACTAGTACATACCACTTCTGAAGGGTAATCAGTCAGTGCATACCCAGCTCTGAAATACACAACAACAACAGGTCGTCCATCTCTGCATTTTTGGCAAATTTAAATTTAAGTGATAATAGCAAAAGGTAGGTCTTTCTTCATGTCATACAACATACATACACCACAAGTGTTCCATCCGGAAGCACTAGTCCTTCGGCCTCCACCTGTGCCAAAGTTTTCCTAATGATCATCACACCATGTGTTATAGACAGTTAAGAAAAGTCTCATCTTGATGCTGTTTATTGTGGTATCAATCAGATGACTTGTTGATAATTAAAGTGAACAGGCAATTTAGCAGCACAATAGGAGGTCGGGACCGTGGTCGTTCGTCTCCATTTTGCCGGCCGATAAGATCACTGAGATTGACCAGCCAGCTAGGTAGGTTTGGCCATTCCTTTTTATTGAAAAGGAGTCAGCTGTCTGCGAGAGTCAACTTCCTTAGGCTCCGAGTCAACCTTCTTCTAAGCTCCGCTGGACGACACGGCTTTCTCGTTCTATAGGCCGGCCGTACTTGTGATGGTTCCCCAGGATCCAGTAAATTCACTTAGGTCTACGTTGCCGCGATATTGTAGTTTGTACTGTTTATGTGAACTATAATTCATCAGAAACTAAACAAGCAGTCAATAGATTAGAAACCCGTATGAGCAAAAGCGTTAACCTGAGAGGATATTTGAGGTTTTGTCGTTTCAGAGGTTCGCAGCGAAAGGGAAAAGATAGTACATAACAAAAGGATATGATTCTTTCAAATGATTGATGAGCCAGTACTGATCATACATATTTCTTTCTTCAGCTTGAACAACCATCGTAACTACAGCGCTGGGCAACCAAGAGGAAAAAAACATGTCAGTTCATGTTTGCCTTTCCAAATGTTCACAATAAAATAAATACAAACAATGTAGGTAAACTGTAGACCTTTCATTATTATACTCAACCCATGCTTTGCCCAATGCTTCAGCAAATTGACTGGCTGCCCAGTTCCGAGGAATCCTTTCAGAATCAAGACCTAAGACTTCACTATATTGATTAAGGTCCTGTACTTAAGATAATAGCACTTATCAGGTATTTAGGTTAACTCCTGGAGATCAAAATGAGGAAATCTTTCGGCCATTTCAAGATAAGATGAATACTGGTACTGATTGAGAATGTCATCGTGCCTGATTTCCCACTCACTGATATAAACATACAGTTAACTCATGCATCAGACATGTTTAAAGAAATCCATTCTCAAATGTAAGGATTTGAAAATCTACAATATATGAATACAGTTTATACCACATAGATAAAATTGGGGCTTCCAAAATGCTGAATAGGATACTCCTCACGTTCTTGTAGGTATGTAGCTATGTTAAGCAAGCCAATTGACTTGAGTTTTACTATTTACAGCATTCACCTTGTGCTCCAATATTCTAAAGGGATACTATAATGGTTAGCCAGAATGCTATCTACAGTTGGATTCAGAAACATGTGAGCATGCAATATGTTCAATGAAACATCTCATCTTATGTTTCTAAGAGACTACCAAACAGGGACAAAGCGCAAAATGATTCTGCCAAAAGAGCGCAAGTCTGCAGGATATCAAGATATTGCTCCTAGGATCTTTGACCTCTCAAAGAAGAAATCTTGCTCGGTCCAAATTACTCTCCTCAACAATTTTTGGGTTAGTCAAATTGATACCCATCATGGGATCACCCTGGAGCACCTACAGGAGTTCATCAGACTTTGGGGAAAACTATCCTCTATTACTCTCAACAACAGTGTGCAAGATACTATCCACTGGAAGTTCACCTCTCAAGGAGAATACTCGACGTCGACTGCCTATATGGCGCAGTTTGCGGGACACACAACTAGCATCATGCCTGCTGCTGTTTGGAAGGTTTGGGCCCCTCCGAAATGCAAGTTTTTTGCTTGGTTGATAATTCAAAACAGAGTATGGACGGCCGATCGATTGCTCCGTCGTGGTTGGCCGAACTGCAACCTTTGCCCGCTTTGCAAGCAAGTCCAGGAAACTGCGGCACATCTTCTCTTCCAGTGTAGGTTCTCCCAGCGTGTTTGGGTTGAGGTTGCTACGTGGATTGGCCTAAATGGTGATGTGGTGAGGAGCTGGAGATTTGAGGCTTCAGTTCGAGATTGGTGGATTAAAAATGTGATTGAGCGCGGAAACCAGAGAAAGGCTATCGCCTCCTTATTCATGCTTATGTCTTGGGAGATTTGGAAAGAGCGCAACGCAAGGGTCTTTCGCAACACTGCCGCTACAATGATGATGGTCGTCGCGAAGATCAAAGAGGAGGCCCATCTTTGGGCTATGGCAGGTGCCACCCACTTGAGTATTGTAATGCCGCGAGAGTAGTTCTTTGTTCCCCGCTTTGCGGCTATTTGTCTAAAACCTTCTTCCTTAATCAATGAAAATGGCAAATCTTTTGCCTTGTTTCAAAAAAAAAAGTTCACCTGTGAAGTTCGCTCACAAGGGAGCCTAGACCAGGAAATGATGTTGAGATGGTGCTGAGCTCAATTTTAAGAAGAGAATTTGTTTCAGAATCAAGCATGTAGTCCGATCGATGCAACCCTAAGCGGATATCATGATGGTTCATTAAGCACTTGTCAGTACCTTACTAACAGGACTGACAAACATATTGTTAAGAAGCACCACTTAAAAGATGCTTTCTCTGAATTCTGAATAAGAAATTACCAACAAATGCAGTTAATTACCTCTTTCTTGTTTACTGCCATCATCTTTGCATGAATTTCTAACAACCAAGCAGTGAAATCTTCAACCTTCTTTGTTCTGTAAAAAAACGCTATTGATTTGGAAGTTCCTTGTCATCTGAAAACAAAATAAATACCTAACTGGCATTTATTTATTTAAAGTAATAACAAAAATGGACTGGTCATGTCAATGATCAGGCTAACAGACAACAAACTGTTCCAAAAGCTTAAGGACTCAAGGCAGCAGCCTTCTTATGATATAGACCAGTCAAAACTCTAATCCACTTCATGAAAGTTTAAAACAAATTTCTAGATCCACACATCAACATAAAAAAAATCAAATGGAATTTGGAGCTTGCCTAGACAAAGAACCTTGCAAGAACTTCCCATCCAAGCTCACACGATCCACAAGCTCATTGAAAATACGAGTCAGTTCGCATGCTTGCTTCCAAAAAGATGCTGGAAAACGTGTTGGAAGTAGTGAAAATGGAGCATGAACCAAACCAACACCTGGGACTGTTCCAGATCTCTGCAAGGGGTTGATACTATGTTAACTGCTAATTCCACAAAGATGTTGGTTTACAACTACAGTTATTTACTTATTTCTCAATTCAAATAGCACTTGAACAAAGCTAGGTGATGCATGAACGTAGATACCGTACATCTTGTGGCATTTGAGTATGAACAGAATAAGAGCATGTCTCATTGTTGGGCTTGTCACAAAAAAAAAAGGGGGGGGGGGGGGGGGGGGGGGGGCTTACACTAAAAGGGAGAGGACACGACCAAACGCAATGTTCTGTTCATGACAATCAGTTGACTCCAACACAAATTTTCATGCTTTATATTCCAATATATCACACAGAGGGTCTTCGGTAGCAACACCTAACATCCAATTAAATCAACTACTGCGATTTAGTTTATACTCCACTTTTTCATACAAAGGATCTTCAGGCAGAAACACCTAACATCATGGTGATCCTTAGTTGTTTTTTGGCCTTCCAGATTTCACTGCCTAATTCTTGGCTCTGCCCCTGGTATTTGTACGCACTTGACACGTCAGTTCCATATCAAAGGCAAGTCCTACTGGCCAAACAACCAAACTTCCTGAAAATGGAGCAGGGCAGCCTAAAGGACAAACATTCTAAGAGACTTGCGTATTTGTTCATTCTATCACGGAATTTATGGTCAAGTATGCGGACATACGCGTCACATTCCCAAATCCTGGACTCCTGAAATGAGTCAAAAGAAGCAGCAAACTTTGGGGCGGGGAAGGGAACTAGCGAGTGAGAAGCCGAACGTGCCGGGTTGCCGCGGTCGTCGACGACGAGTCCGTGCATGGCACACCACATGGCCGCCGCCTCTACCATCTCCGCCTGCACCGCCGCGGCCTTCCTATCCCACACAGGCTCTGCGCTCGACGGCGCCTTGGCTCTCATTTGCCCTCAGGGAACCGACGCGTCTGCGGTAAGGGGACGCGCACGAGTCAGCTGCGGCGAGGTGCACCCGGGGCGTCGGGGCGGGGAGGCAGCGGGCGCAGTGGTGATGGGAGGAGGAGACGCACGAGGACATGGCGGACCAAAGCTTGGGAGTTGCGGTGGAGTTTCTGCAATTTGTTGGGGTTTGGTTTGTGTCGTGCGTGGCGTTACTGTCAGACTTTGGAGTCTCAGAGCGAGCCGTCACGGTTCCTACTCTCTGCGTCGCACGTCCTTCTTTTCCGAAGTTTGATCACCTCTAAGAGCAGCCGCAAACCTCTCATAACGATCCGTATCACTGCCCGGACCATAAACACCATCTAACACAATACTGTATCGATCCGCAGGGCAATCCACACATAATTTCTCCCGTAAACCTAAGACAAATATGAGGGGCTTTGCGTGAGTCTGGACCGTTCCCAAATCCATTTCTGACTGCCCTGGTCCACCCAAAATCCCCACCCGCCTCTCCCGCAATTTTCTTCGGATGCACGCGCCGCTTACCGTGCCGCATTAATGCCGGTCAAGAGCACGCAGCGGCCGACATTGATGTCGCGATGTGAACGGTGGAGGGATGTAACGCCCACGATGCGGCTATATCTCCCACGTGTCGAGGCACGACTTAGAGGCATAACTGCATAGTGGTTTGTCGCAAGAAGGGTCATCTTCACACAATCCCATGTAATGAACAAGAATGGGATAAAGAGTTGGCTTACAATCGCCACTTCACACAATACATAAATATTATTCATACATCATCCAAAATACAAGCATATAGGCCGGCTACGGCCAAAATCCAGATGTAAATAAGACAACCCCAAATGCTAGATCCCCGATCGTCCCAACTGGGCTCCACTACTGATCATCAGGAAAAGACACATAGTAACGACCACGTTCCTCGTCGAACTCCCACTTGAGATCGACGCCATCTTCTGCACTGGCATCGTCGGCACCTGCAACTGTTTTGGTAGAATCTGTGAGTCACGGGGACTCAGCAATCTCACACCCGCGAGATCAAGACTATTTAAGCTTGTAGGAAAAGGAGGAGTAGTGAGGTGGAGCTGCGGCGGCAAAAGCATATATGGTGGCTAACTTGCGCAAATGAGAGCGAGAAGAGAAGCAACGGAACGGACGTCATCTAGCAATGACCAAGAAGAGGTCCTGAACACCTACTTACGTCATACATAACACAGACCGTGTTCACTTCCCGGACTCCGCCGAGAAGAGACCATCACGGCTACTCACGCAGTTGATGTATTTTACTTGGGTCAAGTGACAAGTTATCTACAACCGGACATTAACAAATTCCCATCTGTCTCATAACCGCGGGCACGGCTTTCGAAAGATAATACACTGCAGGGGTGTCCCAACTTAGCTCATTATAAGCTCTCACGGTCAACGAAGGATAAACCTTCTTCCGGAAATACCCGATCAGTCTCGGAATCCCGGTTTACAAGACATTTCGACAATGGTAAAACAAGACCAGCAAAGCCACCCGAATGTGCCAACAAATCCCGATAGGAGCTGCACATATCTCGTTCTCAGGGCACACCGGATGAGACATCCTACGAGTAAAACCAGACCTCGAGTTTCCAGGAGGGGGCCCCGCAGTCTGCTCAGTTCGGACCAACACTCGAAGGAGCACTGGCCCGGGGGGGTTTAAAATAAGATGACCCTCGGGCTCGCGAAAACCCGGGGGAAAAGGCTTAGGTAGCAAATGGTAAAACCAAGGTTGGGCCTTGCTGGAGGAGTTTTATCCAAGGCGAACTGTCAAGGGGGTCCCATAAATCACCCGACCGCGTAAGGAACGCAAACTCAAGGAACATAATCCCGGTATAACAGTAATTAGGGCGGCAAAAGTGGAACAAAACACCAGGCATAAGGCCGAGCCTTCCACCCTTTACCAATATATAGATGCATTAATTAAATAAGAGATATTGTGATATCCCAACATATCCATGTTCCGACATGGAACAAACTTCAACTTCACCTGCAACTAGCAACGCTATAAGAGGGGCTGAGCAAAAGCGGTAACTTAGCCAAACAATGGTTTGCTAGGGAAGGATGGTTAGGGCTGACATGGCTAAAATGGGAGACATGATATAGCAAGTGATAGGTAGCGGAGCATGGCAATAGAGCGAACAACTAGCATAGCAAAGATAGAAGTGATTTCGAGGGGTGGTCATCTTGCCTGCAAGGTTCTCAGAGTTGTCGAAAGCTTGATCCTCGTAAGCGTACTCGATAGGTTCCTCGTTCACGAACTCGTCTCCCGGCTCTACCCAAGACAAGAACACAAACAAACGGAACCACAATCAACAACGAGAAATGCACAAGCAACATGATGCAAAACATGTGTGATATGCAAGATATGATATGCGTGCTCCGGAAGGAAAATGATAAACATGGCAGTAACTTGGCAAACCAAATATGCCACTGGAAAGATGAGATGATTTCGGTCGAAATCGATATAAAGATCACCGGAATCGGATGCACGGTTTGCAAATGGCAAGCAAAACAAGAATGACACTAATCTGCGATAAACAGCAAAATAGCACTTAAAATGCAACAAAAAACAATGCTACAGCACCCCAACATAGCAAAAAAGCACATGGTAGTACTCTACAGGAGATGCTTGACAAAAGATGAACACTGAGCTATGGCTAGTTCACAAAATATCAAGCTCAAACAAGCATGGCAAAAGTGCAAAAGATTACAGGTTCACAGACTTGGTGAAAAACTGGACATGGCAGTAAACAGCATCAGGTAGCAATGTTCAAAGCACGAAATCAACATGCTACAAGAACTTAACATAGCAAAACAAGGCACGGCAGTGTTCTACTAAATGCACATGACAAAAGTCCCTTACTGACCATAAGCCAAAAAGGAACAGAAGATATGATGGCAAGCATGTAAACATAGCAAGTTTCGTTATCAGGTTTCAGACTTTGCAGAAAACAGAGCATGGCAAAAATATTAATATGTAGGCCTCTTTGTGAGCTCGATGCACTCACTACAGAGCAATGCATGACAAACCAAGCATACCTACAGCAAAATAGCATATTTATGAAGCTAACCATGGCAAGAAAAATTGCATAGAATGTATGGATCAACTAAAATAAGCTTGGCAAGATTACATATCATGTTAAGAATCTGCCAGAAATATTTTATAGCAAAAGTAGAGTAAGATTGAGTCATTCTATGTCACTCCATAATTGCAAACAATTACAGGAATGGATCCATTACAACTATAGCTACAAAACATCCTTAATGAATATCTCCAAAATATGCATGGATCTCTCTGTAACATCAAGTTTACATGGCAACAAAATTACAGCAGACAAGGACACAGAGAAATCACTAAGTCCCTGAAATCAGAAATATTACGGGGCCTACTTTCCATGCTTGTGCTAGTCACCACAGAGATTACAAAAATACATGGACTACACCAATGGAAAGATGGCATGGCATACTTCAAAACACATGTAGAGCTCATGCTCAAAAGATGCACAGATTAAATGATACAAAAATGACAAATCTCCAAGTTCTGATAAGAACCAGAGAATAACAGCAACTAGCCCTCTTCCAACGAAGATTTGGGCATCAAGATGACCTCTAATAAACATGGTGCAATTGAGCAAAATGAGGAGCATCACGAGGCGAACAATTTGACATATTACACGCGCGTATCAGAGCTACATGCACAGAGTTATAGCATCGGGAACAGGGGCACATGCTGAAGAATTTTTAGAACTTAGAGGAAAAAAAGGGGGCAAGAAAGTCAACGGGCACGTACTGGATCGATCGGATTTGGATCGAGAGCTCGAGCTCGGGCACCGGTGGCCGGAGCTCGCCGGAGGGAGGAAGGAGGGCGGCGCGAGGGCGGCGGTGGAGGCCGGCGGCGGGGACCGGAGGGGAGGCCGGCGGCAGGCGGCGGCGGGGCCGCGTCGGGCGGCGGCGGAGATGGCGGGGCCGGCCGGCGGCGATGGCGGCGGCGGCGGGGCCGGCCGGCGGCGGCGCGGGCGGGCGGCGATGGCGCGGAGGCGGCGGCCGGCTCGGGCCCGGGAGGGCTCGCCGCGGGCTCGGGCGGGCCGCGGCGCGCGGTGACGTGGCGCGCTCCGGTTGGCCGGGCGCGCGGCGGACGTTGTCCGGCCGGAGCGGACGCGTCCGGCGCGGCGCGGAGGGAGAAGTTAGGGTTTCGTCTGCAGTTTCGTTTTTCGGGATGTCCACATATAAATAGGTAGAGGGAGCTAGGAGACTCCAAATGAGGTGCGGTTTTCGCCCACACGATCGTGATCGAACGACCTAGAGCATGGAAGAGAGTTTGGTGGGTTTTGGGCTGGTTTTGGAGGGGGTTTTTGCTGGACACTCAAATGGACTTTGCGGATGCCCGGTTAACCGTTGGAGTACCAAACGACCTCCGAATGGAACGAAACTTGACCGATAGTCTCCGGGTGGTATAAGAAGACCACTTGACAAGCCTCGGTCCATTCCGAGAAAGTTTGACACACGCACACGAAAGAAAACAAGAGGGGTGCACCGGAGGAGATAGGACCGCCGGATTGAAAAACGGACAACGGGGAAAATGCTCGGATGCATGAGACGAACACGTATGCGAATGCAATGCACATGATGACATGATATGAAAATGCATGACATGACAAAATACAAAACGAAAAACAAAACCCGACAACGGAGCGAAAAACATATCACATAGCCGAAAATGGCAAGAGTCGGAGTTACAAATACGGCAAGTTACATGCGGGGTGTTACAAGGGAGGGCAGCGCCGACCGACACGACCTCTCGGTAGCCGCCGCTTCAATCCTGAAGCAGGTTCCCGAGGAACCAACTCTGGACGCTGCACCGGATTGAAATGGACCTCTCCTTCACTCGGGCCTCGCAACGACTATTTAAACTGTGTGTCGGGGACGCAGAGAGCCGCACTCCCCCTCCCCGAGCACCGGCCCCCTCCCATCCCCCGTCTCCGTGCCCGAGCCCCTCCCTCGCCCTCTTCGACCCAAGCTCAGCTCTGCGCCGACAGGCGGAGTAGGAGGAAGCTCCTTCTTCGGCATATCTTGGCGCCGCCGCCCGCGCTCTCCGGGTCCTTCAGCGTCCATGGCGGACGGCTGCTCCGCCAAGGAGGAGATCGTCATCTCCTTCGGTGACGAGGAGGACCAAGTGCCGCCGCAGGAGCCACCGCAGCAGCCGCCCCGACTCCTCAAGGAGGCCGCTCTGACGGACGAAGATTTCATCCGTTAGATCGAGATAATGACGGAGCGGTCGCTCCGTGACATTGGGACCGTAGCCGCCATCACCGGTGCTCGTGAAGGAGGAGCCGCCATCCCCGCCGCGCCACCGTTTGAATCCCGAGTCGGCGTCCACACTCTTGCCGGTGACTGAGGAGCCGGCCTCGCCCCGACACAACCGCGGCGTCCAGATCGGATGTCGCGTGAAGGAGGAGCCGGCCTCTCCCTCGCACCACCGTGACATCCAGATCGGATGACGGGTCAAGGAGGAGCCTGTGTTCCCGCCACGCACCTGGTACGGCCGCATCGACACGTCGATGTGGCCGCCGCGCCGCCACCGCCTTGTCGTCAGAGAGGAGCTGCCGCCCGCGATCAAGAAGGCGCAGGGTCACCTCCTCCACTACCTCAGAGGAGGCGGTTACTGCGGTCCCTCAGGCTCGAGGACTGTCGTGTCTGAGGCGGAGCGCGTGGCTCGCCAACAGACGAGGTACGACTGGTGCAATGCTAGTTGGCGCTCCGCGTTTACCAAGAGCGACGTGGCGCCAGACTGGGTCCGCAACGACCTAGACCTCACCACCGCGTGGTAGCTTGACCGCTCCGTGACCACCACGGAGACGGCCGCCAGGCGTAGCCGCCGCCTTGACGGCGAGCTCGCCAGGATCGACGGGGAGTGATCGCTTAGCAACTGCTCCGCAAAACGCCGGTCGCGGAAAGGCCGCCACTAGGGCTCCGCAAGCCATGTCGGAAGTGGTCGTGGCGGCCCTCTGCACGGTGCAGGAGAAAGCGGAGCGGCTCCTCCATGAGCGGCAAGCAGCCGCCGGACAAGGCTACCGCGGCCCTCCGGCGTGGTTCCGTTGCTAGAGGGACCACGACGACGACGACACCGACGGAGACGGAGGTGTGGCAGGGCAGGGCGGCCACGCGTACGAGGTGGTCGTTCGGTATAGGTTTAGGTTTTTTTCTAGTTTTTTTTAGTTAAATGGTCGAAATATCGAAAATTTTATGTAAATTATATCCGAACTTGAAATGATCGAATTTCGTGAGGTTGGGTCGAATTGTTGGCCGGATGTATGCGGCTACGGTTGGATGGCGTCCTCTCGCATCCGTGACTGCGGACTGACCCCCCCGTCCACAGACGGATGTGGGAGGAAATTTGCGGGTTGCCGTTGGAGATACCTTTATCTCCAACGAGCCGACATAAATGCACACAAATTTTATTCTTTTGTTAATTTGGACCTCGTCACGTGAATCTTGCCAAAGAGCCTAATCGGTCAACCTTCGGCCTAACCGATTTGTTGGCCATTTTTTCTTAATTTAAACATTCTATGCATATACACAACCAAAAAAGACAAAACATTGCACATAGTTTACAAACAAATAAATCACATAGTATTCCATCACAACAAATAAAAATCTCATACCTTATTACAACCAAATGGATTTAAAATTGTAGCAAATGCATTGAAAAAAGAGTCCAGAGATCTATTGGTTTCCTATTTGATTCTATATGCTCAACCAAATTATTTTAAAGTTGAATGTGAGAGGACACAACCAAACGCAATGTTCTGTTCATGACAATCAGTTGACTCCAACACAAATTTTCACGCTTTATATTCCAATATATCACACAGAGGGTCTTCGGTAGCAACACCTAACATCCAATTAAATCAACTACTGCAATTTAGTTTATACTCCACTTTTTCATACAAAGGATCTTCAGGCAGAAACACTTAACATCATGGTGATCCTTAGTTGTTTTTTTGCCTTCCAGATTTCCCTGCCTAATTCTTGGCTCCGCCCCTGGTATTTGTACGCACTTGACACGTCAGTTCCATATCAAAGGCAAGTCCTACTGGCCAAACAATCCAAACTTCCTGAAAATGGAGCAGGGCAGCCTAAAGGACAGACATTCTAGGAGACTTGCGTATTTTTTCATTCTATCACTGAATTTATGGTCAAGTATGCGGACATACGCGTCACATTCCCAAATCCTGGACTCCTGAAATGAGTCAAAAGAAGCAGCAAACTTTGGGGCGGGGAAGGGAACTAGCCAGTGAGAAGCCGAACGTACCGGGTTGCCGCGGTCGCCGACGACGAGTCCGTGCATGGCACACGACATGGCCGCCTCCTCTACCATCTCCGCCTGCACCGCCGCGGCCTTCCTATCCCACACCGGCGCCGCGCTCGACGGCGCCTTGGCTCTCATTGCCCTCAGGGAACCGACGCGTCTGTGGTAAGGGGACACGCACGAGTTAGCTGCGGCGAGGTGCACCCGGGCCGTCGGGGCGGGGAGGCGGCGGGCGCAGTGGTGATAGGAGGAGGAGATGCAGGAGGACATGGCGGACCAATGTTTGGGAGTTGCAGTGGAGTTTCTGCAATTTGTTGGGGTTTGGTTTGTGTCGTGCCTGGCGTTACGGTCAGACTTTGGAGTCTCAGAGCGAGCCGCCACGGTGCTTCCTACTCTCTGCGTCACACGTCTTTCTTTTCCGAAGTTGATCACCTCTAAGTGCAGCCGCAAACCTCTCGTAACGGTCCGTATCAAGCTGCCCGGACCTCAAACGTCATCCAACACGATACTGTATCGGTCCGCAGGGCGATCCAGACATAATTTCTCCCATAAACCTGAGACAAATGTGAGGGGCTTTGCGTGAGTCTGGACCGCTCCCAAACCCATTTCTGACTGCCCTGGTCCACCCAAAATCCCCATCCGCCTCTCCCGCACTTTCCTTCCGATGCACGCGCCGCTTACCGTGCCGCATTCATGCCGGTCAAGAGCATGCAGCGGCCGACATTGATGTCGCGATGTGAACGGTGGAGGAAGAGCAGCGCCGACCGACGCGACCTCTCAGTAGCCGCCGCTTCAATGCTGAAGTAGGTTCCCGAGGAACCAACTCTGGACGCTGCGCCGCATTGAAATGGACCTCCCCTTCACTCGGGCCTCGAAACGACTATTTAAACTGTGCGTCGGGGACGCACAGAGCCGCACTCCACCTCCCCGAGCACCGGCCCCTCCCATCCCCCGTCTCCGTGCCCGAGCCCCTCCCTCGCCCTCTTCGACCCAAGCTCAGCTCCGCGCCGACAGGCGGAGTAGGAGGAAGCTCCTCCTTCGGCATATCTTGGCGCCGCCGCCCGCGCTCTCGGGTCCTTCAACGTCCATCTCCGCCAAGGAGGAGATCGTCATCTCCTTCGGTGACGAGGAGGACCAGGCGTCGCCGCAGGAGCCACTGCAGTAGCCGCCCCGACTCCTCAAGGAGGCCGCTCTGACGGACGAAGATTTCATTCGTCAGATCGAGATAATGGCGGAGCGGTTGCTCCGTGACATTGGGACCGTAGCCGCCATCACTGGTGCTCGTGAAGGAGGAGCCGCCATCCCCGTCGCGCCACCATGTGAAGCCTGAGCCGGCATCCACACTCCTGCCGGTGACTGAGGAGCCAGCCTCGCCCCGGCACAACCGCGGCGTCCAGATCGGATGTCGCGTGAAGGAGGAGCCGGCCTCGCCCTCGCACCACCGCGTCATCCAGATCGGATGACGGGTCAAGGAGGAGCCTGCGTTCCCGCCACGCAACTAGTACGGCCGCATCGACACGTCGATGTGGCCGCCGCGCCTCCACCGCCTTGCTGTCAGAGAGGAGATGCCGCCTGTGATCAAGAAGGCGCGGGGTCACCTCCTCCACTACCTCGGAGGAGGCGGTTACAACGGTCCCTCGAGCTCGAGGGCTGTCGTGTCCGAGGCGGAGCGCGTGGCTCGCCAATAGACGAGGTACGACTGGTGCAGTGCCAGTCGGCGCTCCGCGTTCGCCAAGAACGACGTGGCGCCAGAATGGGTCCGCAACGAACTAGACCTCACCGCCGCGGGGGCGCTCGGCCGCTCCGTGACCACCACGGAGACGGCCGCCAGGCGTAGCCGTGGCCCTGACGGTCAGCTCGCCACAATCGACGAGGAGTGATCGCTTAGCAACTGCTTCGCGAACGCCGGTCGTGGAAAGGCCGCCACCAAGGCTCCACAGGCCATGTCGGCAGTGGTCGCGGTGGCCCTCTGCACGGTGCAGGAGAAAGCGGAGCGGCTCCTCCGCGAGCGGCAAGCAGCCGCCAGACAAGGCTACCGCGGCCCTCCGGCGCGGTATCGCTGCTAGAGGGACCACGACGACGATGGCGCCGACGGAGGCGGAGGTGCGACAGGGCAGGGGGCCACGCGTACGAGGTGGTCGTCCGGTATAGGGTTTAGGTTTTTTCCTAGTTCTTTTAGTTAAATGGTCAAAATATCAAAAAAATATGTAAATTATATCCGAACTTGAATGGAATCCGTCCGGTTTGATCGAATTTCGTGAGGTTGGGTCGAATTGTTGGCCGGATGTATGCGGCTACGGTTGGATGGCGTCCTCTCGCATCCGTGTCGGCGGACTGGTCCCCCTGTCCGCGGACGGATGTGGGAGGAAATTTGCGAGTTGCCGTTGGAGATGCCTTTAACTCCAACGCGCCGACATAAATGCACACGAATTTTATTCTTTTGTTCATTTGGGACCTCGTCACGTGAATCTTGCCAAAGCGCCTAATCGGTCAACCATTTGTTCCGCCTAACCGATTTGTTGGCCATTTTTTCTTAATTTAAACATTCTATGCATATACACAACCAAAAAAACAAAACATTGCACATAGTTTACAAACAAATAAATCACATAGTATTCCATCACAACAAATAAAAATCTCATGCCTTATTACAACCAAATGGATTTAAAATTGTAGCAAATGCATTGAAAAAAGAGTCGATAGACCTATTGGTTTCCTATTTGATTCTATATGCTCAACGAAATCATTTTAAAGTTGAATGTGATTTGTCCAATGATGCATTTCTTGATGAAATTGGGTGAACTGTGCAAATGTTGCCGCTCCGTATCCAGGCTCAACGTTCTCACCCTCGAAATCCCATCGTTGATCAAAAATGTTGTCATCACGCTCGTCCTCTACGATCATCGTGCATGATCACACAAGCAGTCATCACCTCCCACATCTTCTAAGGGTTCCATGTTGTAGTAGGGAGTCGAACTATAGCCCGTCGAGATGAGAGAACACTGAAAGCACACTCCACAGCCTTCCTAGCACTCTCTTTCTTGGGCAAACCAAGCCATCGTCTCTCCCACAGGCTTGGAGATTGTCTTGACAATAGTTTTCCCCTTGATGATGGATACCATCAGCGAGGTAGTATCCCTTATTGTATTTGTGGCCACTAACCTCAAAATTGACCTCTGGGGAGTTGTCTTCTGAAAGCCTTGCGAACACCGCTAAGCGCTGAAGCACGTTGATCTCATTCTGTGAACCCGCCATGCCGAAAAAAGAGTTCCAAATCTAGAGATCATGTGATGCCATGCTACTTCTGAGATGCGTTGGGATTTCCTCGAAGAGGAGAGGATGATGGAGTACAGTAGAGATAAGTATTTCCCTCAGTTAAGAACCAAGGTTATCAATCCAGTAGGAGAACCATGCAAGACCTCGTGAACACCACCTACACACAAAATAACAAGTACTTGCACCCAACGCGATCAAGGGGTTGTCAATCCCTTGGCGGTTAATTGCAAGGATCAAATCTCGTAGTGATAGATAGATAAACAAAAACACAAAATAAAATAATGGTAAATAAATTGCAGCAAGGTATTTTTAGATTTTAATATATGATAAAGGTATACCCGGGTGTCGGTGTCAAAACTGGCAGATCTCGAGTAGGGGGTGCCGAACTGTGCGTCTGAGGATTGACGGTAACAAGGGACAAGTGGGACACAATGTTTACCCAGGTTCGGGCCCTCTTAATGGAGGTAAAACCCTCCATCGTGCTTGATTGTATTTGATGAGTATAGGGGTTACACGAGTTGATCTACCTTGAGATTCTAATGGCTAAACCCTAGCTGTCTAGCCTATGAGAATTATGATGATCTCCACGGATTAAACCCTCCGGTTTATATACACATTGGAGGGGCCTAGGGTTGTACAGAGTCGGTTTGCAGAGGAAGGAAATAGCACATCCGGACATCAAAATTGTCATCTACGCACATAGGAGTCTTACCCAGACACAGGGGAAGGTCTTCTGCTTTTATCTTCTCGGCCCATCAGTCCGGCCCATGTCGAATAGTCCGGACACCCGAGGGCCCCCTGATCCAGGACTCCCTCAGTAGCCCCTGAACTTGCTTTCAATGATGATGTAGTATCCGGCTTTGTGTCTTCGGCTTTGCAAGGTAGGTTCTTCATCATATTTTGGATGGATGACAGTCCGGCTTTGACCTTCATATTTTGCCTTTATGACTCCTTCCCCGTCGTTGCCTCGATTTCCACGCATCGGGTGAATGCGAACGGTCCACAGTAAATTTTTACAAATACACCCCTAACCATACAAGGACAACGCCTATATAAAGAGGCTAGATCCCTAAATGCAATCCACATCGCGCAGAGAACGTCAGGACCAGCCACAAAATTCCAAAACATGGCCAGCGCCCCTGGCTCTTCTTCGCGCCCTCATGGCCCTCAAGAGGGTGATTGGCAGAGCTGCCTAGTATCTCATCTTCATCCGAGCCGTCTCCAGACGCAGGGATATCTCCCCCTCGCAGATCTAGTCTCTGTGCGAGCGGGATTGGCTTCGATTGGCAGCGATGTATTAGCAGAAAATTTCCCCAACCCTAATAAGGAGGAGAGGGTGTGCTTCGTCTCGTTTCTCTCGCGGGGCTTAGGATTTCCGATCCATCCCTTTCTCAGGGATCTGTTGGAGTTTTATGGGATCCAGCTGCATGACCTCACCCTAGGTTTGATTCTACACATCTCAGGCTTCGTCGCGCTCTGCGAACTGTTTCTGGGCTGCGAGGCTCATTTCGAACTATGGAGAAAGTTCCTTTGCCTCGTCCCTCGCCATTGGGGAGGCTCCATTTTTGAAGTGGGCGGCGCCGAAGCATGGCGCATAGCCGGACAGGCTACCCAATTAGAACTCCAAAGAGGTTTCCCAAGAATGGTCTTCGGAGTGGTTTTATATTGATGACATCCCACTTCGGGACCCAGTTCGGTGCAGCCTCCCCGAATTCTCTAGTGCTCCTCTGAAGAAACGCCTCAACCGGCGCCCCCAGAGTCCCAAGGAGGAAGACAATGCGGAAGTAAAGAGGTTGGTCAGTACGGTCAGATTACTAGCTCATACCGAGCTCTCGATAATTGAAGTCATGGCCATTGCTATAAAATGATGTGTTCAGCCCCTTCAGTCCAGAGTAACTTCTTTATGGTGTTACAACGGAGAAGACGACGCATCTCATTACAAACGCACGAGTCCAGACACCCCAGCCGAACTAGCCATGATCCTGGCCGATCTGTACAAGGGGGAAGAAAGAAGACTTCCTCTGCCTAAACTGCCGAGAAGCCTTTTCCATGTACAACCCCATTGAGTGGGTAAGATTTTGATTATTAGTGCTACTGTACCTTGCCATCGAGGCACGCTAATCAAATTGTTCTTTGTTGTCTCAAAATAGTCATGGGGGAAGATGATCGAGGATGTTCATTGTCCTGCCCCATCAGCCAGAGGATCACAATCGCAATGAAGACCCTGGCTTCTGCGAGGATCCGGATATATATATATATATATATATAGAGAGAGAGAGAGAATTCGATGATGGAGTATTTTATCAGGCGAGGCTTGACGACTTGGACGTGGCTATAACAGCCGACTACCCCCGCCCTTACTCCTTCTCCATTGTAAGTAGTCAAATAGCTTCCTCAAAAAGAAAACCCCTGGTTGCACCTTATCCATTGCACTAAACTGTATTTCATAGGATCGGCGCTCGGTAAGCCGCACTCCCTCAAGAGCGGCCCCTACACAGGGCGACCATTCAAAATGAAAAGAAACTGGGAGCGCTGTCAAGCCTTCTCCTCCTTCAAATAGTTACATCCTTGATATATGCCCAAGCATGAGATCAGATTGTTAAATTTCTCTTCTACCTCTATTTCAGGAGTAGCATGCGGCAAACCATGGGAAAACACCCTGCTAGCCGAATGCCGGCTAATCCGGCACCAGACTCATCAACTAGGATGAGGGCTGATACAGTGCCGGACCCGCCTCCTCAGGAGGATTCGGATGATGTATCCATCATGAATTTTGAGGTAGAGAGCATGATGAATCATCGTTGACTGAAAGAGGCCATGAGCGCTCCAGTTTTCTCTTAACAGGAGTTTACCGCACTTAACTCTGTGGATGCTTATATCTGAGCTACCCGGGACGGGCTTGCTGGAGTTACTCAACTGTTATCAAAGGATATGCAGGTAATAATTTGTTCAAATAGATATATGCCAGTAGCCCCCGAGACTTAAAGCGGTTAAGCCAACCGATTTAAGGATCGTTACAACTTGCAGGTTCTCAGGGAAAAGAACAACACGCTGTCCCAGGAGCTGAAGACAAACCAGACAAAGTTGAATGCTGTCACCACAGAGCTTGCGGAGATGAAAAAGGCCACAACAACCGTTAATCAGAAGAACAAGCTTGAGGAGGAAAAAGATAAGCAGGCCGAAGAGATAAAGAGCTTAAAGGAGCAGGCAAACCTGCTTATATCTGAACAAGGCTTTATGGCCATCCGGTGCCCCGCCGGAAAGTATGGAAGGGTTGGCAAACCTGTTCAAATGTACCCGGCGCCGTTTTGAGCTATGGAAGGCGTCCGCATGCCAGGAAGGCGCACGAGAAGCGTGGGCGATGGTGAAAACGCGCTACACCGGACTCGATCCGAATCATATGGCCCGAGTTGGACCTCGGGGGCCCGACGGAAAGGAGATTCCCGTGAACTTGGTGTATGACCGAGTGATGATAGCTGCGAAGTACTGGCAATAAGACTATAGTTTAGACAGTCTTATAGATGGTATAGAGAAAGAGTAGATTTTCGTCTTGACGTACCAATGTACTTTTACTCTTTATCTCCCACCGAACATGTGAAAATTTGTCTTTCGGCTTCGGCCCCTGAACCCAGAAGGTGGAGTGTTTCCAGATACCCTTTGGGAATGTAAGAAACATTCATTATGTCCGGAAACCAGGCAACCGACAAAAATGTAGTTCGGGGATTTATGTTATTACGTATTTAACATAAGAAACATCTTCCAAGGAAAACAGTTCCGTTAAGGGTTCCTTTCCTTGGGTTGGCATGCCGAATTACATGTGCCTAGGCTTTGATTTGAATTACGGGTAGCCTGTCATGTATTGTTTCACAGAGTTACAAGAATGTAAACAATCTGTCGTTGCTTGCCGACCAATTATTCTCTTAAGAACGCTAGTTTTCGGCTTCACCCATCTGAGGTACAAGTCCAGATTACCCGGTTGTAACAATCGCAGAGGTGCTCCCTTTACACCCTAGCCGAACAATCGGGAACGTAAGGTATAAATACAGGAGCGAGGCGACCCAGTTTGGCAAAAACTTAAGTCATAGAGGTGCATATAAATGGCAAAATTTGTATATAGCAAACGACGTAAGCAATGAAAGCGACAAGCTTTTAATAGAAACTTTGTTCAACGAAGCCCCCAGTTATAACGGGGTATATACATTTAAAGATGTGTACCCCTAACAGTTCGGTAAATCTGAACATACACTGGGAAAGAAAAAAAAGGAAAAATAAAGAAAGAAGAGAAAGAAGGAAGAGGAGAAAGAAAAGGAGCCTAGAAACATAAAGGAGGCGATCAGACTACGCGTAGAACTGTCAAAGCCTTGCAATGTTCCATGGGTTCGGCTCAAGGCGATTATCCGATGCATTACGAAGGCTATAGGCTCCCCCTGTGAGAACTTCATCTATGATGAAGGAGCCCTCCCATTTTGGTTTGAGCTTGTCCTTCTTCTTCTCTGGGAGACGTAAGACGAGATCATCGACATTGTATGTCTTGGCCCGCACTTCCCTGCTTTGGTATAGCCTGGCCTGTTGCTGACAGAATGCGGAACGGGCCTTTGGAATATCACACTCTTCTTCAAGGCCGTCTAGGTCATCCTGCCGATCGAGCTCGGCTTCTTGCTCTTCGTACATGCGCACTCGAGGTGAGTCATGAATAATATCGCAGGGCAAAACAACCTCTACGTCGTACACCATGAAGAAAGGTGTGTATCCGGTCGTTCGATTAGGCGTAGTCCGCAGCCCCCATAGCACGGAATCGAGTTACTCAACCTGATACGTCTCCAACGTATCTATAATTTTTTTATTGTTCCATGCTGTTATATTATCAATCATGGATGTTTTATAATCATTTTATATCATTTTTTGGTACTAACCTATTGACATAGTGCCAAGTGCCAGTTGTTATTCTGCATGTTTTTTACATCGCAGGAAATCAATACCAAACGGAGTCCAAATGCAACAAAACTTTATGGAGATTTTTTATGGACCAGAAGACACCTAATGGGCCAAGGCTGCACCTGGGGGGTGCTCCGAGGGGAGCACAACCCACCAGGGCGCGCCAGGAGGCCCAGGCGTGTCCTGGTGGGTTGTGCCCTCCTCGGGTGCCCCCCGGACCGCCTCTTTGGTCTATAAATACCCCAATATTCCAGAAACCCTAGGGGAGTCAACGAAAATCAATTCCAGCCGCCGCAGAGCCTAGAACCACCAGATCCAATCTAGACACCATCACGAAGGGGTTCACCACTTCCATTGGTGCCTCTCCGATGATGCGTGAGTAGTTCTTTGTAGACCTTTGGGTCCGTAGTTAGTAGCTAGATGGCTTCCTCTCTCTCGCGTAATTCTCAATACAATGGTCTCTTGGAGATCCATATGATGTAACTTTTTTTGCGATGTGTTTTTGGGATCCGATGAACTTTGAGTTTATGATAAGATTTATCTTTTTATGTCCATGGAAGTTATTTGAGTTTCTTTGATCTCTTATATTCTTATATGCATGATTGCTTATAGCCTCGTATTTCTTCTCCGATATTTGGGTTTTTTTGGCCAACTTGATCTATTTATCTTGCAATGGGAAGAGGTGCTTTGTAGTGGGTTTGATCTTACGGTGTTTGATCCCAGTGACAGAAGGGGAACTGACACGTATGTATCATTGCTACTAAGGATAAAATGATGGGGTCTATCTTTACATAGATAGATCTTGTCTACATCATGTCATCGTTCTTATTGCATTACTCTGTTTCTCCATGAACTTAATACACTAGATGCATGTTGGATAGCGGTCGATGTGTGGAGTAATAGTAGTAGATGCAGGCAGGAGTCGGTCTACTAATCTTGGACATGATGCCTATATAATGATCATTGTCTGGATATCGTCATGATTATTTGAAGTTCTATCAATTGCCCAACAGTAATTTGTTTACCCACCGTTTGCTATTTTTCGAGAGAGAGCCACTAGTGAAACCTACGGCTCCCGGGTCTCTTTCTCCTTTGCTTTTATTTGCCTTTGCGATCTATTTTTCCTTTGCTTTTATTTTTAGATCTATTAAACCAAAAATACAAAAAATACCTTTTTGCAATTTATTCTTATTTATTTTATTTGGCATTTGATCTGTCAATCTTCTACAATTTATCTCATGTCCATTTGCCAACTTGAGGTGCCGCTACCCGAAAGGGATTGACAACCCCTTTAACATGTCAGTTTGCGAGTAGTTGTTATTTGTGTGCAGGTGTTGTTTACGTTGTGTTGCTTGGTTCTTCTACAGGTTCGATAACCTTGGTTTCATCAATGAGGGAAATACCTACCACTGATGTGTTGCATCATCCCTTCCTCTTTGGGGAAATACCGACGTAGTCCTACCAGTCATCAAAAGGAAATTTCTGGTGCCGTTGCTAGGGAGGATCTTCAACATATACCAGGTTCCTAATCACAAATTTCATCTCCTCGCAATTTACATTATTTGCCATTTGCCTCTCGTTTTCCTCTCCCCCACTTCACAAAAATTTGCCGTTTTATTCGCCCCTCTTTTTCGTTCACCACTTTCTTGCCGGATCTGTTTTTGAATGCAATATTGTTTGCTTTTATCGTCATGGATAGTTCTTCCTCTATTGCTTGCACTCCCGAGAACGAGGTTCTCAACTTTAAACAAAGGGGAGGAGAAAATTTAAAATATGCTTGGTATAGAATTTGCAATGCTCATAATAGATCTATACGTAAGCAATCTACCATTATTCTTCTTCGTTGCTTTTATGTGGGAATCACCACTTGGTATAGATTCGTCCTTGATACGATTACCGGTGGAAATTTCTTGATGTGTCCCTCTCTTGATGCTTTTAATGTTATGGGAAATTTAGTAGGCTCACCAACTCTTATGATTAATGAAAAAACTTTGACTCTTGAGCATGTTATGGAAAGACTAGATGCTATTGAAAAGAAAATGCTTACTTAAGAGCATATTGAGAACTTGGATAAAAAGATGCATAATTTTGCTACTAAAATTGGGTCAAAAGCGGGAGAAGTTTTTAAGTTGTTAAAAGAGAAGGGAACCATAATTCATGAAAGAATTGAAGAAAGTCCGTCTTGAATTGATAAACTAGAAGAAATCTTTAGTAATTTGAGCATGGCTTTTGCTTCTGCTAAAACTATTGGAAAAACTCCCGTGAAGATTGGCAAGACTACTCAAGTTATTAAAAACAAGGGTGCAACTTCTAGTAATAACAGTAAAGAGGATCTTAAGATGATTAGTATTCACCTGGATTTTGTTGAAGTTATAAGAGATCCCTTTGGCGAGAATGAATTCTTTAAATTTGTTCCTAGGAGTATTGTCATTGACAATCTTTATGCTAAATCTCTGAAGAATTCTAAGTGTTTGATTGAGGAGTTGGATAAAGAGGACAAAACTTAGATCCTTTCTTTATGCCTAGCTAAGGGCGTAAAACTATAGCGCTTGTTGGGAGGCAACCCAATGAATAAAATTTATTTTTGCTTTTTGCTTTCGGTTCTTGAATGTTTGCACAATTATGCTACTGTTATGATTGTGTTTTTTGTGTTTTAGTTAGTGTTTGTGCCAAGTAAAGCCTTTAGGATCTTCTTGAATGATAGTTGTCTGATCTTGCTGAAAAATAGAAACTTTTGCACTTACGAAAAAAATTCTCATTTTTTACCAGAGCGTGATAATATGCCAATTCTTTTTGCAGAAGATTAATATACAAATTTCTCAGGTTGTCCTAATTTTTCAGAATTTTTGGAGTTTCAGAAGTATTTGGAATATCCAGATTACTACAGACTGTTCTGTTTTTGACAGATTCTGTTTTCTTTGCGTTGTGTGCTTGTTTTGATGGCTCTATGGTTTTCTTTGATGAGTTTTTTCCATAGAAAAGTTGGAATACAATAGATATAATGCAAGAACAAAATATGAATAGGTTGCAACAGTACTTATAGTAGTGGTTTATTTTCTTATACTAACGGATCTCACGAAGGTTTTGTTGAGTTTTGTGTTATTGAAGTTTTCAAGTTTTGGGTTATCTTACGATGGATGAAGGAATAAGGAGTAAGAAGAGCCTAAGCTTGGGGATGCCCTGGCATACCAAGCTATTATCCAAAAGGGAGCAAGCAACTAAGCTTGCGGATGCCCCGAGTGGCATCCCCTCTTTCTTCTAACGACCATCGGTATTTTACGCGAAGCTATATTTTTATTTGTCACATACTATGTGTTTTGCTTGGAGCGTCTTGTACGATATGAGTCTTTTCTTGTTTTATTTTGTGTTTTAAGTCTTGGTTCCTTGCTGGACACACCTATTTGAGAGAGCCAAAATTATGTCATGACTTGTTAGAATTGCTCTCTATGCTTCACTTAAATTTTTATGAGCTATGCACTTCCTCTAGTGCTTCACTTATATCTTTTTGAGCACGGTGTGCTTAGTTATTTTTTGAAGAAATGCTCTCTTGCTTCACTTAGATTTATTTGAGAGTTAGTAAATTCTTTAAGAAATTCTCTCTTGCTTCACTTAAATTAATTTGAGAGCAAGAAGTATTATGTTCATGATCTGCACTTATATTTGTTTGAGCTTATGAAAAGCAACATATGAAAATTAGTTCCAAAGTGATAGATATCCAAGAAGGATATAATAAAAACTTTCATGAAGATCATTGGACAAAATAAACTTGAATCTTAGTAATAGTTTTGAGATATGATGATGTGATATGTGAGTCATCTTGATGAGTAATTATGCTTTAGTAGGAATTTTGGTGTTAAGGTTTGTGATTCCCTATGCAAGAACCAAAGTCAATAATTATGCAATGAAATTATATCCTACTTGTGGTGCATTATTCGGAGTTAATTTTCTTAATGCTCGCTTATGAGATTATTCGTTTCTTGGTTGGTCGCTTCTCAATCTTTTGCTAGCCTTCATTTTGCACTAAGTATGATCACTACTTGTGCATCCAAAAACCTTTAAACCAGTTTTGCCACATGAGTCCACTATATCTACCTACATGCGGCATTCTTTTGCCGTTCTAAACAAATTTGTACGTGCCATCTCTAATTTTCAAAATAAACTTCTCTTTTGTGTGTTCGTACCTCTCGCGGAGCGGTGAGGGATGGATAATATTTTCCATGCTAGATGTGTTAATCTCATGATGAGTGTTTATTCACTTGTCATTGCATGAAAGTAAGGCAAAGGTATTAGGGATGTCCAGTCCCGAAATGAAAAGTGAATTTACTTTATGTTGTCAAATAATAAATTCCTTGGAAAGTGATTGTATGGAGGGCAACCGTGGATACGGCTAGCCATGGAAAGTGAAAGTATGGTGGAAAAAGGAATAAACTTTATTTTCTGTTTGGGAACCGCCGATGATATATCTAGCATGGAAAGTGTTGGGAACTCTAAGTCGTTTTCGTTGGTGGGAAAGTCACACCTCCCAAAATGTTTTTATCTCCAAGTTTTTCGCTTTGAGCTCTGGCACCTTTACAAATCCCTACTTCCCTCTGCAAAGGTGTAGGATCGAAAGTATGTCTAGAGGGGGGGGGGATGATTAGACTACTTGACCAAATAAAATTCTATCCTTTTTCCCAATTTTAAGTCTTGGTAGATTTTAGCAACTTAGCACAAGTCAAGCACTCAACCTACACTTGCAAGTCTAAGAGTATAGCAGCGGAATGTAAAACATTGCATATGAAGGTAAAGGGAGGAGTTTGGAGGGAGCAAACGCAATGTAGACGCGGAGATTTTTTCCATGGTTCTGATAGGTGGTGCTATCGTACATCCACGTTGATGGAGACTTCAACCCACGAAGGGTAACGGTTGCGCGAGTCCACGGTTCCACCCACGAAGGGTCCACGAAGAAGCAACCTTGTCTATCCCACCATGGCCATCGCCCATGAAGGACTTGCCTCAGTAGGGTAGATCTTTGTCGGTGTCAAAACCGGCGGATCTCGGGTAGGGGGTCCCGAACTGTGCGTCTAAGGAGGATGGTAACAGGAGGCGGGGGACACGATGTTTACCCAGGTTCGGGCCCTCTCGATGGAGGTAATACCCTACTTCCTGCTTGATTGATCTTGATGATATGAGTATTACAAGAGTTGGTCTACCACGAGATCGTAGAGGCTAAACCCTAGAAGCTAGCCTATGGTCTGATTGCTGTTGTCCTACGGACTAAACCCTCCGGTTTATATAGACATCGGAGGGGGCTAGGGTTACATAGAGTCGGTTACAAGGGAGGAGATCTACATATTCGTATCGCCAAGCTTGCCTTCCACGCCAAGGAGAGTCCCACCCGGACATGGGACGAAGTCTTCAATCTTGTATCTTCATAGTCCTACAGTCCGGCTAAAGGATATAGTCCGGCTGTCCGAGGACCCCCTAATCCAGGACTCCCTCAGTAGCCCCCGAACCAGGCTTCAATGACGATGAGTCCGGCGCGCAGATTGTCTTCGGCATTGCAAGGCGGGTTCTTCTCCAAACTCTGAGTACCTGTTGAGTAGTGTCCGGCTTCCCATAAATGTTGCACTCCTTGGCTTCCGTGCCTAATAATGGCTATCTTCCACGTATCGAGCGAATGCGAGAAGCCATGGCATTTTTACATTTGCCACCCTAGCCATGTGAGTAAACCATCTATTAAAGAGACGGGGATTCTTAGATCCAGATCACACCATCCTCCCACAGCGAGTATCCATCGGAGTGCGCCTGGAAAAATCCATTCCAACATGGCCGGCCATCGCAGCTCCTCCTCTCGCTCCCGTAGCCCTAAGCCCGGTGATTGGAAGAAGTGTTCCGTCCCTCGCAGCCAATTAGTAGAGTTACAGACCCAGGGATTTCTCCCTCCAGCGTACATGGTTCCCGTTCGAGCCGGGCTCGCCACCTACAATGGCGGGGAGCAAGCGGAGAGCTTTCCCAACCCATCCAGGGGGAGCGGGTATGCCTTGTCCCTTACTTATTAAGGGGACTTGGATTTCCAATCCATCCGTTCCTCCGCGGGCTCCTGGAGTTCTACGGCCTCCAGTTGCATAACTTTACCCCCGCTTCCATATTACACATCGCTGGCTACGTCGCCCTTTGCGAGCTGTTCCTGGGCTGCGAAGCTCATTTTGAGCTATTGCAGAGGCTATTCTGCCTCGTGCCCCGTATGCAGAAGGGGTCAATATATCAAGTGGGCGAAGCCGAAATATGGCGCATCGCCGGGACCGGATACCTGTCTGGTACCCCGAAGAAGACGTCCGAAGACTGGCCTTCGGAGTGGTTTTATATGGAGGACGTCCCCCTTCCATATCCTATTCGGATGGGCCTTCCTGAGTTCGACAACGCCCCCTTGAAGAAACGCCGCAGCTAGCGCCCTCGGAGCCCCCAAGAGGAAGATAACGGAGAAGTCCTTTACCTGATGGGCCGGATAGAGATGCTGGCCAAATCAGGATTGACAATAACCGAGGTTATGTCCATATGTATAATGCGGGGGGTGCAGCCACTTCAATGTCGGGGACAACCCATGTGGCACTTCAATGGAGAAGATGATGCCACCCGCTGTGGTCGTAAAGGTCCGGACTCTGTCGCTGCCCTAGCGAAGATACTGTCCGATTTGTATAAAGGAGAAGAAGAGGAGTTCGTCCGTATTAAGCCACGGGATGGATTCTCCATGTACAACCCCCAAGCTGGGTGAGCTGCTACTTTCCACTCCAATCCTTTCCGCATTCTTTGTCATAAGTATTTACCTTGCTATCTCATAGCAGGAACTGCGAAAAGCTGTGAGGGAGGTCCACAGCCCGTCTCCACAACCAGACGACCCTGACCGGGCCCTCGACTCCGGGCTTGAAGAAGATCCAGACACATTTGTGGAGCTCATCGACAGAACGTTCTATTAGTTGAGCTGTGACGGTACCTTGGTGGCCATCATAGCCGATTATCCTGGACTGCTCCCCGCATCGCATGTAAGTAAAACCGGAGCCCTAACTTCCAAGAAGGATCCCTTTTTCTGCGCTTCACCTACCGCACACATATGGTGTTTTACAGGGATGGCCCTCGGGACGCCATGCCGAACCCGCAGTGACTTGCCAACAAGGGGCACCGAAGCCGGGTAGGCTTAAAAGGAACGCGGTCAGGACTGAGACGTTGTCGCAGAGGTACGAAAGAGAACCCCGCTCCGTGGTGGTCGTCTTTTAAAATATAATAACGCCCATGTTTCCTAGTAGGAAAAACGCTCGCTGGACTATATCCGGAAAGGTTGCCGGTCACGCCTCCACCAGTCGGGCTCCAGAGCCGGACATAGGGGCGGACGCTAACATGGGGCCAACGTCGGATGTTCCTCCTACAGAGATGCGGATAGGCTATCCGCTACAAATTCCGAAGTGGAGAGCGCCATGAATCACAGGCGTCGCCGGGCCATACTCCGTGATGCTTGTTCCTTCCAAGAGGCGTTCGATGCCTTCAACTCAGGAGACGCGTACATCCGAGCTGCTCAAAATGGTCTTGCCAGAGCCACGGACCAGTATGTAAAAGATATATGGGTAAGGAAATCTAATAATTATGTATATCAGTAGCCCCTGAGACTTGAAACAGTTGGCACAACTGATTTAAGGATCATTGTTTGCATAGGTTCTTACGGAGAGGAATACCCAGTTGTCTCTAGAGCTGGAGGAGTGCGAAGCCCAGCTTCAGGCCGCAGTTGCCGCGGTGAAGGAGTCCGAGAAGGCCCCATCTGGTAACACTTGTTTTTATTGCAAAGAATGTCATGTACCAGGTAGTATGCGGCATGCATGCAAATCTAACAATAGATTATGCAGATGGTCCCGGAGTGAATCCGGATGTGCAACATGCTCAACGACAGCTAAAGGTTGGCGAGCGCATGCTTACGCAAGTTAGGCAGGAGAAAAACGATCTCCAAGATGCCAATACCCGGCTGAGCGTTGAACTGAAAGATGTTCGGGCCCAACTTGCTGACTCCGTAAAGGAGAATAAGAGGCTTCGACGCGGCATTTTCAGTAAGTGCTTGAATGAACTTTTATAGAGTTCGGTGAAGAAACCGGTTGACAGAGTTATATCTGTAGGTATGCTGACGGGTCGTCCCGCGGAGGAGATGCCCGGGTCTACGGGTGATCTTCTGCGGGAGCTTTCACAACTGCACGAACAAGTGCGGCAGGTGATGCAGGGCATTTCCCAAGCCTTGTGGCTATCCGCCTCCCTGCCAGGAGGCATGAGAGAGCTTGTAGAAAAGCTCAAGGGAGCGCGGTGGCGCTTCCGATTATGGAAGATATCGGCCTGCCGACAAGGTGCAAGGGAGGCCTGGGCCATGGTGAAGACGCGATATACCAAGGCTGACCCGAACCACATGGCCGAGGTCGGACCTGTGGGGCCTGACGGGAAAGAGATCCCCGTCAGTTTGGTTTATGACCAGGTAGAATTAGCCGCAAAGTATTCTCAACAGGATTGTAGGCTAGACAGCCTGTTGCATGGTATAGAATAAGAATTTAGTTAGTCTAAGTGACTGTGTACTTCAAGTGACATATATTGTCCCTAGCCGGATTGTAAATCATTTGTCATGGCGGACCCTTTCGCTTCAACCTCCGGACCCGACAGTCCGGAGTGTATCCGAATACCCGCTCAGTTATGTAAAAACCGGGATATGCGTGGAAACCAGGCGTAGGGGTCATAAGTGCGTGAACAGACAAGTACCCAACTAGCTATGTTATATTACATGGATAGTAAGAAACATCTTCCAGGGAGAATAGTTTCGTTAAGGGTTCCTTTCCCTCGGTACGCATGCATTAATGTGCATGTCCGGACTGCAAAAAGAGATGCAGGATATAAAATTCTGGGGGCATGTAGTACAATAAATAGAAATCGTCTTTTGTTCACCGACCGAATATTCCCTTAAGAACGCTAGCTTTCGGCTTCACCTAGTTCGAGGTACACATCCGGCTGACCCGACAGTAACAATCGCAGAGGTGCTCCCGTTATGCCCTAGCCGAATTAACGGGAACGTAGGGCATAAACACAAGAGCCAAGCAACCCAGCTTGGCCAAAACTTAAGTCATATCGATGCATATAATGGCGAAAAAAGGTATATGTTAAAAGTAACACATGTTTGGGGCCTAGAGCCCGAAACGTAGCAATATTAAGCTTCTGTATAAGAAGCCCCCAGGTATCATGAGCGCAGCCAGCGTGTCAAGATTGTGTAGTCAAGACACATTTTAGCCTTTTAAGGCCTTGAAGAAAAAAGGGGAAGAAATAAAGAAAGAAAAGACAGATAACACATATATAAAAAGTTAACAGAGGTAAGGAGACGAACACCGAGTCCGGCACTAGGCGTAGAATCTTCGAAGTCTGGCTGCGTTCCATGGGTTTGGCTCGAGTCGATTGTCCGATGCATCCCGCAGACGGTACGCTCCACCAGTCAAAACTTGGTCGATAACGAAGGGACCTTCCCATTTGGGCTTGAGCTTGTTCTTTTTCTTCTCCGATAGGCGTATAACGAGTTCGCCAACATTATAAGTTTTGGCCCGTACTTCTCTGCTTTGATACCTTCGAGCCTGTTGCTGATAGAATGCGGAACAGGCTTTTGCTACGTCACGCTCCTCCTCCAGGGCATCCAAACTGTCCTGCCGATCAAGCTCGGCTTCTTTCTCTTCATACATGCGCACTCGAGGTGAGTCATGAATTATGTCGCAGGGCAGTACCGCCTCTGCGCCGTACACCATAAAAAACGGTGTGTATCCGGTAGTGCGATTCGGCGTGGTCCGCAGCCCCCATAGTACGGAGTCGAGCTCCTCTACCCAGTGCGTATCGGATTCCTTCAAGGATCGCACTAATATGGGTTGAATGCCGCTCATGATAAGACCGTTTGCTCGTTCGACTTGACCGTTAGTTTGCGGGTGATAGACAGAAGCATAATCGAGCTTGATGCCCATGTTGCTGCACCAAAGTTTTACCTCGTCGGCTGTAAAGTTCGAGCCGTTTTCAGTGATGATGCTGTGGGGGACGCCATAACGGTGTACAACCCCTGATATGAAGTCTATCACTGGTCCAGATTCGGCCTTTTTAACTGGTTTGGCTTCTATCCATTTGGTGAATTTATCCACCATGAACAATAAGTATTTTTTCTTATGGCTTCCCCCTTTGAGGGGTCCGACCATATCAAGCCCCCAGACCGCAAAGGGCCAAATAATGGGGATTGTTTGGAGAGCGGTAGGCGGCATATGGCTTTGGTTTGCAAAAAGCTGGCAACCGACGCAACGTTGAACGAGGTCATGTGCGTCTGCTCGGGCCGTCGACCAGTAGAAACCTGTACGGAAGGCCTTGCTTACAAGGGCCCGAGCTGCGGCGTGGTGGCCGCCAAGTCCAGCATGAATTTCTGCCAAAAGTTGCCGCCCTTCCTCTTCGGAGATGCACCTTTGAAGGACTCCGGTAGCGCTTTTCTTATAAAGCTCTCCCTCGTGGACCTTGTAGGCTTTAGACCGCCGCACAATGCAGCGCGCCTCGTTTGAGTCCTCGGGTAGTTCCAGCCTAGTTAGGTAGGCCAGGAATGGTTCTGTCCACGGGGCGATGACAACCATTATTACGTGGGCGGAAGGTGTTATTTCGGTGGCAGAGCCTTCGATTATGTCAGATTGTTCGGTATTGATTGTTGTGGCCGGGTCCGGACTATTGTTACCGGTCTCCCCGTCCCATACCACGGATGGCTTAAACAACCTTTCCAAGAAGATATTAGGTGGGACAGGGTCGCGCTTAGCGCCGATGCGGGCGAGGATATCCGCCGCCTGATTGTTTTCCCGGGCCACATGGTGGAATTCAAGCCCCTCAAACCGAGCTGACATTTTGAGGACGACGTTGCGATAATCCGCCATTTTTTGATCCTTGACGTCGAAGTCTCTGTTTATTTGAGATATTGCGAGGTTTGAGTCCCCACGCACCTCCAGGCGTTGAATGCCCATGGAGACTGCCATCTGGAGACCATGTAATAGGGCCTCATATTCTGCCGCGTTGTTGGAGTCTGTGTATAGTATTTGGAGTACGTATTGGACTGTATCTCCGGTGGGGGACGTCAGGACGACGCCAGCCCCCAGACCAGCAAGCATTTTAGAGCCGTCAAAGTGCATAATCCAATTGGAGTACGCACCGTACTCTTTAGGGAGTTCGGCTTCTGTCCATTCTGCGACGAAATCAGCCAGTACTTGTGACTTAATGGCTCGCCGTGGTTTGTATATTATGTCGAACGGGAGGAGCTCAACAGCCCATTTAGCAATCCGGCCCGTGGCCACGCGGTTGTTTATTATGTCGTTGAGTGGCACTTCAGAGGCCACCGTAATTGAACACTCTTGAAAGTAGTGTCGGTGTTTCCGGGATGCCATGAAGACTGCGTATGCTATCTTTTGATAATGTGGGTACCGTGATTTGCATGGAGTGAGGACAGTGGATACATAGTATACCAACTTTTAAAGAGGGAACTTATGTCCGTCCATTTCTCGTTCGACGACGAGCACTGCGCTTACAACTTCGTGTGTTTCCGCTATATATAGCAGCATTGGTTCGCCGACGTTAAGTGCGGCCGAGATTGGGTTTGTGGCCAAAACGGCTTTTATTTCTTCTAATCCGGCCGTGGCCACATCCGTCCACTCGAAGTGTTCGGTGCGTCGCAGAAGGCGATAAAGAGGCAGTGCCTTTTCTCCTAATCGGGAGATGAAGCGGCTTAAGGCAGCCACGCATCCAATTAGTTTCTGGATTTGCTTGAGGTCTGTTGGGATGGCCAACTGTGACAGAGCTCGGATTTTAGCCGGATTTGACTCGATTCCTCTGTTGGAGACGATGAAGCCTAAGAGCTTTCCGGTGGGCACGCCGAAGACGCATTTTTCTGGGTTGAGCTTAATGTCGTATGTTCGGAGATTGTCGAATGTGAGCCTCAAGTTGTCTATTAAGGATTCGACGTGTCTGGTTTAATGACGACATCATCTACGTATGCCTCCACTGTTTTGCCAATCTGTGTCTCCAAGCATGTCTGAATCATGCGTTGATAGGTTGCACCGGCGTTTTTGAGCCCGAAAGGCATGGTGTTAAAACAGAAGGGGCCGTATGGAGTGATAAATGCCGTTGTGGCTTGATCGGACTCCGCCATCTTAATTTGATGGTATCCGGAGTATGCGTCGAAGAAACACAATGAGTCGTGTCCTGCGGTAGCGTCGATAATTTGATCGATGCGAGGGAGGGGGAAGGGATCCTTTGGGCAAGCCTTATTAAGGTCCTTGAAGTCGACGCATAGGCACTAGGATTTGTCCTTGTTTGGTACCATCACCAGGTTTGCTAGCCAGTCCGGATGTTTTATTTCTCGAATGAATTCGGCCTCCAGTAACTTGGCTAGCTCTTCTCCGATGGCTTGTCGGTTAGGTTCAGAGAAGCGCCGAAGAGTTTGCTTGACCGGCTTGAATCCCTTTAGGATGTTAAGGCTATACTCGGCCAGCCTGCGTGGGATTCCTGGCATGTCGGAAGGATGCCAGGCGAAGATGTCCCAATTCTCGCGCAAGAACTCCCGTAGTGCGGCGTCTACTGTGGGGTTTAACTGTGCCCCGATGGATGCTGTTTTTGTAGGGTCCGTTGGATGGACTTGGAATTTGACTATTTCATCCGCTGGTTTAAAAGAGGTGGACTTGGATCTTTTGTCGAGTATCACGTCGTCCCTGTCCACTGTGGAGCGCAGCGCAGTTAATTCCTCGGCCGCGAGGGCTTCGGATAATGCCTCGAGGGCCAGTGCGGCTGTTTTATTTTTGGCGCGGAGTGCTATGTCCGGATCACTTGCTAGATTGATGATTCCATTGGGCCCGGGCATTTTGAGCTTCATGTACCCGTAATGGGGTATAGCTTGGAAGATCGTGAATGCCTCCCTCCCCAGAAGGGCGTGGTATCCGCTATTGAACGGGGCCACTTGGAATGTGATTTATTCGGACCTATAATTCTCCGGCGTGCCGAATACCACATCAAGTGTGATTTTGCCAGCACATCGTGCCTCCCGACTAGGGATGATTCCTCTGAAGGTCGTGCTACTTTTCTCAATGCGGCTTCTGTCTATTTCCATTTTTCGAAGAGTCTCCTCATAGATGAGGTTTAATCCGCTGCCGCCGTCCATGAGCACTTTGGTAAGCCAGAAGCCGTCCACAATTGGACTAAGGACCAAGGCGGCTGGTGCTCGGGCTGTTCGGAATTTAGGTTTGTCACTGGCATTGAAGGTGATAGCCGTATCGCTCCATGGATTTATTGCTGCTACTTAGCAGACTTCGGCAAGGCTGCGGAGTGCTCGCTTACGCCTATTATTTGAGGCGAAGGTCTCGAAGACTGTCAATACTGTATTGTTGTTCTCCACGGGATGGTATTCTGCGGTATTGTTGATGAGGATATCCTCACCGCTCTTGGCCACCTACCGGAGTACCCAACATGCTCTAAGGCTGTGTGTTGGTATGGTATCCGCTGTACTGTGAATTTTGCATGGCCCGTTGAGCCATCCCTCCAATACGGTTCCACGCCCTGTAGCGGGCATTTGTTTCTTTGTAATTGGATCGGGTGACTTATGAGGGTACACCCTTTTAGTTCAGACGGGGGGGGGGGGGGGGGGGTTAGTGAGAGCCGGAGGATCCCAGAATTTTGTTTGGGTTTTCCAGGCGCTTTCCATCGCACAGTACTTCTGTACTATGGCCGCCAAGTCAGCGAAGTATGCTATCTCACGACGACTTATGGCGTTGAGGATTCCCTTGTCCGTGTAATTTTTGCAAAAGAATGAAATTGCGTCTTCCTCGCGACAGTCCTTGACCTTTCTCATTACAAGGAGGAATCTGGCCCAATAGTGATGTACTGTCTCTTGGGGCTCTTGTCTAATGTGGGAAAGATCACTTATATCTGGGTGGGTGGGTAGATTTAGGTCCGAACCCTGACCCGATCTGAGACCCAGGAGCGGCGGAGTTTCCGATCTTGAAAGTTCGGGCTACGGTTTGTTGCCCAATAGGTCTGGCCTGCTGTCTGATTCTCGGTTCAGAGCTTGGGCCATGTCCTCCCGTAGACGGGTATCCGTCTTAGAGAGCTCGGGAATCCGGACATAGCTTGTCCTCCAGATAGAAGAAGAATCGCTGCGTTGCTCCTCCACCACCGCTATCTGATGGGTGACCGGCGGAGAGTTAATCTCCCTTTGGTCGGGTTTAAGCCCGATCCGATCATAGTCCGTAGCGACTCCCAAGGCAGCGAAGCGATCCAAGAGCTCGTTCAAAGAAGAGAGCTCCATTGGATCGATCTGCTCGGCGAATTCCGAGCCGACGTGGAGATTGTTTTTGTTGACCCGAGAAGTCATCATCGGCGCAGCGGCCGAACGGGCGGTCATGACGAAGCCGCCTAGTCGGAGAGTTTGGCCTACAGCCAGGGCTCCCCCAGAGGTGATGTTGTCCTTGACAACGAGACGAGCCATCCAGCCTTATGATGACGGCACAGTGGAACTCTCAATGAAAGCACCAATGTCGGTGTCAAAACCGGCAGATCTCGGGTAGGGGGTCCCGAACTGTGCGTCTAAGGCGGATGGTAACAGGAGGCGGGGGACACGATGTTTACCTAGGTTCGGGCCCTCTCGATGGAGGTAATACCCTACTTCCTGCTTGATTGATCTTGATGATATGAGTATTACAAGAGTTGATCTACCACGAGATCGTAGAGGCTAAACCCTAGAAGCTAGCCTATGGTCTGATTGCTGTTGTCCTACGGACTAAACCCTCTGGTTTATATAGACACCGGAGGGGGCTAGGGTTACACAGAGTCGGTTACAAGGGAGGAGATCTACATATCCGTATCGCCAAGCTTGCCTGCCACGCCAAGGAGAGTCCCATCCGGACACGGGACGAAGTCTTCAATCTTGTATCTTCATAGTCCTACAGTCCGACTAAAGGATATAGTCCGGCTGTCCGAGGACCCCCTAATCTAGGACTCCCTCAATCTTCACGAAGTAGGCTCCTTGACCGTACAAACTCCTTGGTTCAACTCCTCAATCTTGACGGAGGATCCCAAGTGACACCTAACCAATCTAGGAGACAACACTCTCCAAAAGGTAATAGATGGTGTGTTGATGATGAACTCCTTGCTCTTTTGCTTCAAATGATAGTCTCCCCAACACTCAACTCTCTCTCACAGATTTGGATTTGGTGGAAAGATGATTTGAGTGGAAAGCAACTTGGGGAAGGTTAGATATAAAGATTCTGGTGGTTGGAATGGAATATCTTGGTCTCAACACATGAGTAGGTGGTTCTCTCTCAGAAAATGTATGCTGGAAGTGTAGGCACATTCTGATGGCTCTCTCCACGAATGAAGATGGGTGGAGGGGTATATAGCCTCCTCACAAAATCTAACCGTTACACACAATTTACCAAACTCGGTGAGACCGAATCATGAAACTCGGTCAGACCGATTTAGTTCAAAATGTGAACGTTAGGTTTTTCGGTGGGACCGACATGTCAACTCGGTGGGACTGATTTCATTAGGGTTAGGGCATAACGTAATCTCGGTGAGACTGATCACATAAACTCAGTAGGACCAATTTCTATAATAGGCACACAGAGGGTTGGTCAGGCAAATTCGATGGGACTGAATCGCTCATTTCGGTAAGACCGAAACGTTACGAAAGGGAAACAGAGAGTTTGCATTGCGAACTCGGTGGGACTGATCGCTCATCTCGTTTGGACCGAAGTGTTACGAAGGGAAACAAAGAGTTTGCAATCCCATCTCGGTGAGACCGAGATCCCTATCGGTGAGACCGAAATGACTAGGGTTTCTGGCAGTGGCTATGTCAAATGAACTCGGTGGCGCCGGATAGATCAAATCGGTAGGGACGAGTTTGACTTTTGGTTTGGGACATATGTGGATATGAGAATGTGGTTGAGGGCTTTTGGAGCATATCACTAAGCATTTTGAGCAAGCAAGCCATTAAGCAACACCTCATCCCCTTTTAATAGTATTGGCTTTTCCTATGGACTCAATGTGATCTTGGATCACTAAAATGAAAATGTAGAGTCTTGAGCTTGAGCCAATATGTGTCCTTAGCATTTTGAGGGGTCCACATTCCTAATCCATGCCATGCAAATCATTGAACTTTCTGAAATGATCATCTTGAAATAGCATTACTTCAATGAGCTATATGTTGTTAGGAATTACCAGAACCACCCAGGGATAGTTGCACTTTCAGGAGGGCCTTTCTTTTACTTTATGCAAATTTTATTTTGAACTTGAGTCTCCATCTTCTCTTATAAAAGCACCAACTAGGAGGCAATATGATCGTACTTGAGTATTGGGTGTAGTTAATATGCGAGTGTGTTTCATGAATGGATCAATGATTGAGCATGATGGGCTAGGGATAACTCATTTTAGTGTTGATATTTTGAAAGACATGGTTGCTTGTTGATATGCTTGAGTATTTAAGTTATCATGTCAAAACTAGACTATTGCTTTGAATCACATAAAAGTCCAAATGTCCATGCTATAAGAAAGGAATATGATATGACATGTTAGACAACATTCCACATCAAAAATTCTGTTTTTATCACTTACCTACTCAAGGACGAGTAGGAGTTAAGCTTGGGGATGCTATTACGTGTCCAACATATCTATAATTTTTTATCGTTCCATGCTGTTATATTATCAATCTTGGATGTTTTATAATCATTTTATATCATTTTTTGGCACTAACCTATTGACAAAGTGCCAAGTGCCAGTTGTTGTTTTCTGCATGTTTTTTTACATCACAGGAAATCAATACCAATCGAAGTCCAAATGCAATGAAACTTTACAGAGATTTTTTATGGACCAGAAGACACCCAATGGGCCAAGGCTGCGCCTGGGGGGGTGCTCCGAGGGGAGCACAACCCACCAGGGCGTGCCAGGAGGCCCGGGCGCGCCCTGGTGGGTCGTGCCCACCTTGGGTGCCCCGGACTGCCTCTTTGCTCTATTAATACCCCAATATTCCAGAAACCCTAGGGAAGTCGACGAAAATCAATTCTAGCCGCCGCAGAGTTTAGAACCACCAGATCCAATCTAGACACCATCACGAAGGGGTTCACCACTTCCATTGGTGCCTCTCTGATGATGCGTGAGTAGTTCTTTGTAGACCTTTGGGTCCATAGTTAGTAGCTAGATGGCTTCCTCTCTCTCGCTGAATTCTCAATACAGTGGTCTCTTGGAGATCCATATGATGTAACTTTTTTGCAGTGTTTGTTGGGATCTGATGAACTTTGAGTTTATGATCAGATCTATCTTTTTATATCCATGAAAGTTATTTGAGTTTCTTTGATCTCTTATATGCATGATTGCTTATAGCCTCGTATTTCTTCTCCGATATTTGGTTTATTGGCCAACTTGATCTATTTATCTTGCAATGGGAAGATGTGCTTTGTAGTGGGTTCGCGGTGCTTGATCCCAGTGACATTAGGGGAACCGACACGTATGTATCGTTGCTACTAAGGATAAAACGATGGGGTCTATCTATACATAGATAGATCTTGTCTACATCATGTCACCGTTCTTATTGCATTACTCCGTTTCTCCATGAACTTAATACACTAGATGCATGCTGGATAGCGGTCGATGTGTGGAGTAATAGTAGTAGATGCAGGCAGGAGTCGGTCTACTAATCTTGGACGTGATGCCTATATAATGATCATTTCCTGGATATCGTCATGATTATTTGAAGTTCTATCAATTGCCCAACAGTAATTTGTTTACCCACCATTTGCTATTTTTCTCGAGAGAAGCCACCAGTGAAACCTACGGCCCCCGGGTCTCTTTCTCATATATTTGCCTTTGCGGTCTATTTTTTCTTTGCTTTTATGTTCATATCTATTAAACCAAAAATACCTTGCTGCAATTTATTCTTATTTATTTTATTTGGTGTTCGATCTATCCATCTACTACAATTTATCTCACGTCCGTTTGCCAACTTGAGGCGCCGCTACCCGAAAGGGATTGACAACCCCTTAACACGTCGGGTTGCGAGTACTTGTTATTTGTGTGCAGGTGTTGTTTACGTTGTGTTGCTTTGTTCTCCTACTAGTTCGATAACCTTGGTTTCATCACTGAGGGAAATACCTACCGCTGCTATGCTGCATCATCCCTTCCTCTTTGGGGAAATACTGACGTAGTCCTAGCAGTCATCACAACCCAATGCTTATCTGACTCCTGCAGGGAGCACACCAGTCTGGGTTTAATGCCGCTCATAATCAGGCCGTTGGCCCGTTCAACTTGACCGTTAGTTAGAGGGTGGTAGATGGATGCATAGTCGATTTTAATGCCCAACTTAGCGCACCAGTTTTTCACCTCATCGGCTGTAAAATTGGAGGCATTATCAGTGATGATGCTATGCGGGACACCATAACGGTGTACCACGCCGGATATAAAGTTGATCACTGGCCCTGCTTTAGCCGCTTTTACTGGTTTGGCCTCTATCCATTTAGTGAATTTATCCACCATGACTAGTAAATATTTATTTTTGTGGCTTCCACCTTTAAGGGGTCCGACCATGTCTAGCCCCTAGACCGCGAAAGGCCAAGTGATGGGGATTGTTCGTAAGGCAATGGGAGGCATGTGACTTTGATTGGCGAAAAGCTGACATCCTACGCAATGTTGCACAAGGGCTTGTGCGTCTGCTCGCGCTGTTGGCCAGAAGAAGCCTGTTCGGGAGGCCTTGCTTAGAAGGGCCCGAGCTGCGGCATGATGGCCGCCTAGACCAGCATGTATTTCAGCCAAGAGTTGTCGTCCCTCCTCTTTGGAGATGCACCTTTGAAGGACTCCAGTAGTACTTTTCTTGTATAGTTCACCTTCGTGAACTTTATAGGCTTTAGAACGTCGAACTATGCGACGGGCCTCATTTTGATCATCAGGAAGTTCCTGTCTATTAAGGTAGGCCAGGAAGGGTTCGGTCCATGGAGCAATGACGACCATGATTTCATGGGCGGAGGGTGTTATTTCGGTACCCGAACCCCCGATGATATCCGTGTTGTGTTTGGCTGCTGGGGGAGTGACCAGGTCCGGACTGGTATTTCCGCTCTCGTCCTACCATACCACGTATGGCTTAAAGAGCCTTTCCACAAAGGTATTATGTGGGATGGGGTCGCGCTTGGCGCCCATTCGAGCAAGGATGTCAGCTGCCTGGTTACTGTCTCGAGCAATGATTAAACTCGAGCCCCTCGAACCGAGCCGATATTTTTAATATGACATTTCGATATACCCCCATTTTGGGATCTTTTGCATCAAACTCTCCATTTATCTGAGATATTGTGAGTTTTGAATCACCGTGCACCTGAGGCATTGTATGCACATTGAGACAGCCATTCGGAGACCACGTAGAAGTGCCTCGTATTTGGCTGCGTTATTGGAGTCCGTATACATGATCTGCAGTACTTAGTGGACTGTGTCCCCCGTGGGGGATGTCAATATGACACCAGCCCCTAGTCCGGCTAACATTTTAGAGCCGTCAAAGTACATAATCCAGTTGGAATATGAGCTGTACTCCTTAGGGAGCTCGACTTCCATCCACTCGGCGACGAAGTCAGCCAGCACCTGAGATTTAATAGCTTGGCGCGGCTTGTATGTGATTTCAAATGGTAAGAGCTCAATGGCCCATTTAGCTATGCGGTCGGTGGCGTCCCTATTATTTATAATGTCATTAAGTGGTACTTCAGATGCCACGGTGATCGAACACTCTTGAAAATAGTGCCGGAGTTTGCGGGATGCCACAAAGACCGCGCAAGCTATCTTTTGATAGTGAGGGTATTGGGATTTGCATGGTGTAAGGACCGCCGACACATAATATACTGGTTTCTGGATGGGGAATTTATGTCCCGCTTCCTCTCGCTCGACGATGAGTACGACGCTCACTACCTGGTGAGTTGCCGATATATAGAGCAACATGGGCTCGCCAACACTTGGTGCAGCTAGGATTGGGTTGCCTGCTAATAATGTTTTTATTTCTTCCAATCCGGCTATATCCGCGTCTGTCCATTTGAAGTGGTCGGTGCGTCTGAGCAGTCTATAAAGAGGTAATGATTTTTCTCCTAATCTGGAGATGAAGCGGCTCAAAGCTGCCACACACCCTGCTAGTTTTTGGACCTGCTTTAAGTCCGTTGGTATGGCCGGTTGTGAAAAAGCTCGGATTTTGGTTGGGTTTGCTTCAGTTCCTCTATTGGAGACAATGAACCCCAGCAGCTTTCCGGATGGAACGTCGAAACACATTTTTCTGGATTAAGCCTTATGTCATATGTTCGGAGGTTGTCAAATGTGAGGCGGAGATCGTCCACCAATGATTCGACGTGTTTAGTCTTGATGACCACGTTGTCCACAGATGCCTCCACTGTCTTGCCGATTTGTTTTTCCAAACATGTTTGAATCATGCATTGGTAAGTGGCACCAGCGTTTTAAGCCCAAAAGGCATGGTGTTGAAACAAAAAGGCTCGTATAGGGTAATGAACACCGTTCCGGCCTGGTCGGACTCCTTCATCTTAATCTAATGGTATCTGAAGTAAGCATCGAGGAAACACAATGAATCGTGTCCTACGATTGCGTCGATAGTTTGGTCAATGCGGGGCAACGGGAAAGGGTCCTTGGGGCAGGCCTTACTGAGGTCTTTGAAATCGACACAAAGGCGCCAGGATTTATCTTTCTTTGGCACCATGACCAAGTTGGCTAGCCAATCCAGGTGTTTGATTTCTCTGATGAACCCGGCCTCGAGTAACTTAGCTAGCTCCTCCCCCTTAGCTTGTCGTTTGGGTTTGGAAAATCGCCGTAGCGTTTGCTTGACCGGTTTCATCCCCTTTATCATGTTGAGGCTATGTTCGGCCAGTCTGCGTGGTATTCCGGGCATGTCCGAAGGGTGCGAGGCAAAGATATCCAAATTTTCACGCAGGAATGCTTGTAGGGCGGCGTCGACCGCCGGATCCAGCTGTGCTCCGATCAACGCTGTTTTGTTAGGATCCATCGGGTGCACTTGAAATTTATCTATTTCATCTGCTGGTTTGACAGAGGTATATTTGGGCCTCTTATCGAGGATCACATCGTCTTTGTCCGCCATGGACCGCAGGGTGGTTAGCTCTTTGGCCGTGAGGGCTTCGAGTAGTGCCTCGAGGGCCAAGGATGCGGTTTTATTTTTGCACGGAGTGCTATGTCCGGATCACTTGTGATAGTGATCATTCTGTTGGCCCCCGGCATTTTAAGCTTCATGTACCCGTAATGGGGTATGGCTTGGAAGCGTGAGAAGGCATCCCGCCCCAAAAGGGCGTGATATCCGCTGTTGAAGGGGGGCACATGGAAAAGCAACTCTTCGGACCTGTAATTCTCAGGTGTGCCAAATACCACATCAAGTTTGATTTTCCCCGAACATCGTGCTTCGCAACTGGGCCTCGAAAGGTGTAACTGCTTTGCTTGATGCGGGCCTTGTCAATTTGCATTTTGTTGAGCGTGTCCTCGTAGATGAGGTTAAGTCCGCTGCCACTGTCCATGAGCACTTTGGTGAGCCGAAAGCCATCCACAATTGGGTTTAAACTAGGGAGGCTGGTGCTCGGACTGATGGGGCCCTTGGTTTGTCGTCCTTGGTGAAAGTTACGGCCGCGTCGCTCCAAGGGCTCATTGCGGTTACTTGGTTAATTTCGGCGAGGTCGCGGAGTGGCCTTTTGCACCAATTATTTGAAGAGAAGGTCTCGAAGACCGTAAAGACGTTAAGATCGTCATCCTCCGGAGAATGCTTCTCTAGAGTAATGTTGGTGAGGATAGCCTCGCCGCTTTTAGCTACTTGCCGGAATACCCAACATGCTCGCAGGCTGTGAGTTGGTTTAGTACTCAGCGTCGCATGTATCTGATAGGGTTTGTCCAGGAGTTCGTCAAGAACTGTTCTGTGTCCCGGGAGGGGTTTGTTTTTCTTGCCAATGGGCTTATGATCGGATGCCTCATAGGGGTGTATCCGTTTTGCCCATGTGGTGGACCGCTTAGAGGCAGCGGGTTCCAACCGGGCTTTCTGGGCCTTCCATCTACTTTCCATCGCATAATACTTCTGTACTAAGTGTGAAAATTCTGCAAAGTTCTGTATGCGACGACGGTTGAGGGCATTCAGAATTCCCTCGTCCGTACAATTATGATAAAAAACTGGAACTGCATCATCGTCGCAGCAATCTTTAATCTTGTTTTTAACAAGGAGGAATCTAGCCCAGAAGTAATGGACCGTTTCCTGAGGTTGCTGCCGTACATACATTAGGTCACATATGTCTGGAGGGCCTGAATTGCTTGGAGAATATTGATTGTGGTGGGTGGGTGGGATAAAACCCGAACCCTGACCCAAGGTTGAATCCGGGGCTTGACAAATCTCCGAGGTGACCAGTTCGGGTTCCGGAAGATCCAAGTGCTTTCCGGGCACTATGTCCGACCCTGAGTTCGGAGGAAGTGCAATCTCATCCCGAGTGAGGGTATCCGGCTTAGGGAGCTCAGAGATCCGGACATAGCTGGTTTTTAACATAGGGGAAGAAGTGTTTTCGGCTTGTTCCTCGACGACCGCTACCAGATGGGTGATCGGCGGGGAATTAATTTCCCTCTGATCGGGTTTAAGCCCGATTCGATCATAATCTGTTGCAAGCCCCAGGGTGGCAATGCGATCTAGCAGCTCCTTCAAGGACGAGACATCCACCGGATCCATCTTTTTGGAGTGTTCGAGACCGATGCGGAGGTGATGTTTGGCGAACGCGGGGGGTGCCGTCGGCTTGAAGGCCGTGCGGGTGCCCACGGTTAAACCGCCGAGCTGGAGGACCTGTCCCGAAGTTAGGTTCCTTCCAGAAGTGATGTCATTGTTGATGACAAGGAGAGCCATCGATCCTTCAGTCGACAACACGGTGGAACTCTCAATGAAAGCACCAATGTCGGTGTCAAAACTGGAAGATCTCGGGTAGAGGGTCCCGAATTGTGCGTCTGAGGATTGATGGTAACAAGGGACAGGTCCGGGCCCTCTTTATGGAGGTAAAACCCTACGTCCTGCTTGACTGTATTTGATGAGTATAGGGGTTACAAGAGTTGATCTACCTCGAGATCGTAATGGCTAAACCCTAGTTGTCTAGCCTATGAGAATTATGATGATCTCCACGGATTAAACCCTTCGGTTTATATACACACTGGAGGGGCCTAGGGTTGTAGAGAGTCAGTTTGCAGAAGAAGGAAATAGCACATCCGGACATCAAACTTGCCGTCTACGCACATAGGAGTCTTACCCGGACACGGGGGAAGGCCTTCTGCTTTTATCTTCTCGGTCCATCAGTCCGGCCCATGTCGAATAGTCCGGACACCCGAGGACCCCCTGATCTAGGACTCCCTCACCGGGGACCATATTTTTCACTAGAGGCTTCTCTCTTGAACAAAAAACATGCGGTGGGTAAACAAATTACTGTTGGGCAATTGATAGAAAAGTGCATAGATATGACGATATCAGGAAATGATCATGTATATAGGCATCACGTCCGAGACAAGTAGACTGACCCCTGCCTGCATCTACTACTATTACTCCACACATCAACCGCTATCCATCATCCATCTAGAGTATTAAGTTAATAAAGAATGGTGTAACGCCTTAAGCAAGACGACATGATGTAGACCAAGTAAATCCAATCAATATGAATAAACCCCATCGTTTTCCCCTTAATGTCAACAATACAAATACGTGTCTTGTCCCTTTCTGTCACTATGATACAGAGCACCGCAAGATTGAACCCATTACAAAGCACCTCTCCCATTGCAAGATAAATCAATCAAGTTGGCCAAACCAAACAGATAGATCGGAGAGAAATAGAAAGCAATAATAAACGTGCATAAAAGAGTTCAGAGAAGATTCAAATAATATTAATAGATAATATGATAAGAAACCCACAATTCATCGGATCCCAACAAACACACCTCAAAAGAAGATTACATCGAATAGATCTTAAAGAACCTCGAGGAGAACATTGTATTCAAGATCAAAGAGAGAGAAGAAGCCATCTTGGTGATAGCTATGGACCTGTAGATCTATGGTAAACTACTCACACATCATCGAAAGGGTAGTAAGGTTGATGTAGAGGCCTTCCATGATCGATTTCCCCTCTGGCAGTGTACCGGAAAAGGCCTCCAGATGGGATCTCGCAAGAACAGAGACTTGTGGTGGAGGAAAAAGTATTTTGGGCGTCTCTCTGTTGGTTTCCCGATTTTAGAGAATTTATAGAGTTGGGATTAGGTCAAAAGGAGGAACGAGGGGCACACAAGGTACTAGGGCGCGCCCTAGTGCCTTGTGGCCTACTCCTTCGCCTTCTGGCCTCCTCCGGAGCTTCTAGGGTCTTATGTACAGAAAAAATCGTCAAAAAGTTTCGTAGCATTTAGACTTCATTTGGTACCGATTTCCTGGAGAACCAAAAACAGGCAAAAAACAACAGGTGGCACTTGGCACTAAATTAATAGGTTAGTCCCAAAAAATGATATAATATTGCATATAAAACATCCAGGATCGATACTATAATAACATGGAAGAATAAAACATTATAGATACGTTGGAGACATATCAAGCATCCCCAAGCTTAATTCCTGCTCATCCTCGAGTAGGTAAATGGTAAAAACAGATTTTTTTTGATGTGGAATGCTACCTAACATGTTCATCATTAATCTTTCTTTTATCGCATGAATATTTAGATCCGAATGATTCAAAGCAACAGTCTATAATTTGACATAAAGACATCAATACTCAGGCATACCAACAAACCATCAGGCCTTTCAAAATATCAATGCTAAAGAACGCTATCCCTACAAAATCATATAGCCTTGTCATGCTCCATCTTCTTAACACAAAGTATAAATCATGCACTACCCTGGCGTTAGCCAAGCAATTGGTCCACACTTTTTAACGCGCTTCAACTTTTCCAACCCTCACGCAGTACATGAGCGCAAGCCATGGATATAGCACTATGGGTGGAATAGAGTATAGTGGTAGAGATTAATATGGAGAAGACAAAAAAATACAAAGTCTCACATCGATGAGGCTAATCAACGGGCTATGGAGATGCCTATCAATTGATGTCAATGCAAGGAATAGGTAATGCCATGCAACGGATGCACTAATAGCTATAAGCGTATGAAAGCTCAGAAACAAAATGAAGTGGGTGTGCATCCAACTTGCTTGCTCATGAAGACCACAAGCATTTGAGGAATCCCATCATTGGAATATACAAGCCAAGTACTATAATGAAAAATTCCCACTAGTTAGACGACATAGGAGACTATCTATATGAAAAACATGGTGCTACTTTGAAGCGCAAGTGTGGAAAAAGAAGTAACATTGCCCCATCTCTCTTTTTCTCTCATTTTAATTTTTTTATTGGGCTCTTTTTGGCCTCTCTTTTTTATTTTTTTATTTCCTCACTTGAGACAATGCTCTAATAATGAATAATGATGATCATCACACTTCTATTTACTTACAACTCAAAATTACAACTCGATACGAGAACAAATATGACTCTATATGAATGCCCCTGGCAGTGTACGAGGATATGCGATGATCTGGCGTAACATGTATAAAAAATGATGAACGGTTGTTGAGCCACAAATACTATGTCAGCTATATGATCATGCAAAGCAATATGACAATGATGATGTGTGCCATAATAACAGAATGATGGAAGTTGCATGGCAATATATCTCAGAATGGCTATGGAAATGCCATAATAGGTAGGTATGTTGGTTGTTTTGAGGAAGATATAAGGAGGTTTATGTGTGATAGAGCGTACCATATCATGGGGCTTGGATGCACCTGTGAATTTTGCACCATAACTCTAGGTGAGAAAGGGCAATGCACGGTACAGGAGAGGCTAGCAAATGGCGGAAAGGTGAGAGTGCGTATAATCCATGGACTGGCATTAGACATAAAGAACTCATATACTTATTAAAAAAATATTATCCCTCGAAGCAAAGTACTACTATGCATGCTCCTAGGAGGGAGGTTAGTAGGAGTTAACCATCGCGTGCCCCGACCTTCACGCAAAGTAAGACACTCAATAATAAATCATGCTCCAAATTCTTAGCAAAATGAGAGACTATATGTGCATGCTTCGGGAATCACAAACCTTAACACCAATATTCTTACTAAACCACAATCATTCACTAGTACCTCCCACATATTACCATCATTATATTGCAAAACAATTGCAAGGAATAAAACTTATCATATTGAGTGATCTACCTGAAAGTTTTTATTATATCCCTCTTGAATACCTATCATATTAGGACCAATTTCATAAGTTGTGCATATTGCCATTACTATTATCAACTCTCAAAATGATATAGGTGAAGCACTAGAGTGAAACTCTCTAAAAGATTTAAGTGAAGTACTAGAGCTATTGCCTAGCTCAAAAGATATAAGTGAAGCATATAGAGTATTCTAACAATTCACGAATAATGTGTGTCCCTCTCAAAAAGGTGTGTCCAGCAAAGAGGGTTGGGGTAAACTAAAAAGCAAACAAAACAAAGACTTATATAATACACTGTGTTCCAATCAAAACTCATATCATGTGATGAATAAAAATATAGCTTCAAGTAATTTACCGATGGTTGGTAGAAGAAAGAGGGGATGCCATCCGGGGCATCCCCAAGCTTAGATTCTTGGGTGTCCTTGAATATTACCTTGGGGTGCCTTGGGCACCCCCAGGCTTAGGCTCTTGCCACTCTTTATTCGTTCACCCATTGCGATCTCACTCAAAACTTGAAAACTTCAGCACACAAAACTCAACAGAAAACTCATGAGATCCATTAGTAAAACAAGTCAATCACAAACTTTAGATACTGTTGTAAATCCATTCATATTTTATTATTGCATAATACCTATTGTATTCTAACTTCACCATGACTTATACCCCCGATATAAGCCATAGATTCATTAAAACAAGCAAACAATGCAACGAAAAAAGAATCTATCAAAAACAGAACAATTTGTAATGATCTGACGAAGCGCTATATTTATATAACTCCAAAAATTCTGAAACACTAGGACAATGTGGGCAACTTTTATGTCAATGAGGTGTAAAAATTCAGAATTTTTTCACGTTCCAGTGAACCGAAACAATTCTGCTACTGGGCGCAAAAGTTTCTGTTTTCTCACAGAATCAACGCAACTATCATCCAAATCATCCCAAAGGCTTTACTTGGCATAAACACTAATTTAAACACAAAAAACAAAACCATAACAGTAGCATAACTGTATGCACACCAAAAATCAGAAAAGAAACAGGAAAAATAAAGATAACTATTGGGTTGCCTCCCTACAAGCGCTCTCGTTTTACACCCATAGCTAGGCGCAATGCATAGTTTCAAGTGTTGTCATCCTTCAACTACAATTCCTTAATCACACACATTCTTCCTAGGAGTTTTAGCATATGTATTTTTAACAATCACACTCCTAGGGACAAAGTTGAGAAATTTATTCTCGTAGATAGGTTCCTTTATTAAATCAATGAAGTTGGGGTGGACACTAATCATTTTAAGATCATCACTTCCATTACTAGATGTGGCACGCTTGTTCTTAGGAACATAGATAAACTTGCAATTTTTACTAGGATGAGTATTTTCAATAGTTTTAACGGAGGAAAAAAGCTGAACCCAAGTTATTAATAATTTCTTCCAACTTATCAATCCTAGCGGGACTTTGCTCCATCCTCTCATTAATTACTAGTTCCTTTTCTTTTAGCATCTTAAAAGTAGCTCCTACCTTTGACCCAAATTGAGTAATATGATTATGAATCTTTTTATCCAAATTTCCAATATGCTCTGCGGTAGGGATTTTATTTTTAATAGCCTCTAGCCTTTGCATAATGTGCTCCAAAGTAATGTTGTTTCAGTAATAATGACATGTGGTGATCCCACTAAATTTCCCATAGCATTGAAAGCATTCGTAGGGTGACTACTCAAGAAGTTCCCTATGGTAATAGTATCTAGCTCAAATCTATACCAAGTAGTAACACCCACGTAAAAATTGCGAAGAAGAGCGGTAGTAGATTGCTCACGAGTTGATCTGTTTTTAGCATCTCAAATCCTATACCAAGCATCTTTTAAATTACCCCTCCCCTTTGCTTAAAATTGAGAACCTCATTTTCAAGGGTACACGTAACAAGATAAGAACTAGCCATAACGGTAAAGCGAGCAAATAAGCAAATAAACAAAAAGGCAAAAGAAAAATATTTTTGTATTTTTGTGAAAACGTTTTACAAGTGGGGGAGATGAAAACGAGAGGTAAATGGTGAATGAAAGTATATGCAAGGAGATGAAAATTTATGCGATGTTAATTGATATGTTTTAGTGATGTCTCCCTGGCAACAGCGCGAGAAATTCTTCCTGCTACTTGTGAGTTGCGTTGGGATTTCCTTGAAGAGGAGAGAATGATGCAGTACAGTAGAGATAGGTATTTCCCTCAGTTAAGAACCAAGGATATCAATCCAGTAGGAGAACCATGCTAGACCTCGTAAACAATACCTACATACAAAATAACAAATACTTGCACCCAATGCAATCACAGGGTTGTCAATCCCTTGCCAGTTAATTGCAAGGATCAAATCTCGTAGTGATAGATAAATAAACAAAAAAACAAAATAAAATAATGGTGAATAAATTCTAGCAAGGTATTTTTGGATTTTAATATATGATAAAGATAGACCCCGGGGCCATAGTTTTCACTAGAGACTTCTCTCTCGAACAATAATCATACGATGGGTAAACAAATTACTGTTGGGCAATTGATGGAAAAGCGCATAGTTATGACGATATCCAATGCAATGATCATGTATATAGGCATCAGATCTGAGACAAGTAGACCGACTCCTATTACTCCACACATCACCACTATCCAACATGCATCTAGAGTATTTAGTTCATAAAGAACGGAGTAACGCCTTAAGCAAGATGACCCAAGAAGTTTGTAAGGGCAAGGAGATCGCCTACTTCATGAACATCTACCCAAGTGAGACAAGTACTTCGTGGGCGATGACCATTGTGGGATAGACAAGGTTGCTTCCTCGTGGACCCTTTGTGGGTGGAGCCCTCCGTGGACTTGCGCAGCCGTTACTCTTCGTGGGTTGAAGTCTCCATCAACGTGGACGTACGATAGCACCACCTATCGGAACCACGCCAAAATCTCCGTGTCTCCATTGCATTTGCATAATCCAAACACTTTCCTTTACTGTCATATGCAATGTTTAACTTTCCGCTACTATACTCTTAGAAATGTACGTGTAGGTTGATTGCTTGACTTGTGTAATTTCCTAAAATCTGCCCACAACTAAAATTGGGAAAATGATAGATTATTATTTGGTCAAGTAGTCTAATCACCCCCCTCTAGGCATACTTCCGATCCTACAAGTGGTATCAGAGCTTTGGTCTCCGTTAGCCTTGACTTTCATAGCTTTGGTGATCATAGCCTTGGTTTCACAACCTAGGAGAGTATGGCATCTAGCGAGGGAAATTACCACCATAGAGGTCCTTACTTTGATGGTACGAATTTTGCTAGTTGGAAGCATAAGATGAAAATGCATATTCTTGGTCATAGCCCTGCCATTTGGGCTGTTGTGCATATTGGCTTGCAAGGTGATTTCTTCAAAGATGTTAAAGAACCAGATTGTGAAGCGATCGCGAAAGAAATGAAGATGTTGCAATACAATGCTCAAGCTTGCGATATTCTTTTCAATGGGTTATGCACTAAAGAATTCAACAAAATCAGCCACCTTGAGAATGCAAAGGAAATTTGGGATACTTTGGTTGATATGCACGAAGGTACCGAGTCCGTCAAGGAATCCATGTTGGATGTTCTTCAAAGTCAACTTGACAACTTCAAAATGATGGATGGTGAAGGAGTCGTCGAAAAGTACTCTAGGCTTGCTCTCATCACAAACAAGATTGCCGGCTTAGGAAGTGAAGAGATGACCGACAAATTCATCATTAGAAGATCCTAAGAGCCTTGGATGGAAAATATGATACTGTGTGCACTTTGATCCAAATGATGCCCAATTACAAAGATCTCAAGCCCACAAAAGTCATTGGTAGAATTGTTGCTCATGAGATGTCACTCAAGGATAAGGAAGAGCTCCACAACAAGTCAATTGGTGCTTACAAAGCTTCAAGTGATGCTCCTACAACATCAAGCGAAAAGCAAGTCTCCAATGAAGAATTGAGCTTAATGGTGAGGAACTTCAGCAAGTTCTACAAGAATAGAAGCAAAGAGAGAAGCTCCAAGTCAAGGTCCTACAATGAAAAAAGATCTTCTAGTCGTGACCGTAATTGCTACAATTGTGGAAGAACCAGACACTACTCAAATGATTGTACGACTTCCTACAAGAAAAGAGAAGATTCACCAAAAAGGAGAAGTAGTAGAGATGAATCCCCTCCAAGAGAGAGAAGGAGTAGAGATGATCGTTATGAACAAAGACCCTCTCGAAGAAGGAAGGATTCAGAAAGGAAGGACAAATCATCATAAAGCTACACAATACGAAGACAGAGCTCACGTTGGTGAATAGGTATCCGGTTCCGACTCCGACAACTACTCCGAGAGAAGCTATCACTTCGACTCCGACTATACTCAAGATGAAGGTGTTGCCGGTCTTGCACTAGTGTCATCCAACTCCTATGACATATTTGATTCACCAAATGAAGGAGTTGGAAGATGCTTCATGGCTAAAGGCCCCAAGGTATCACACCCCGAGTATCTTGATTTTCATAGTGATGAAGATGCTTTGCTAGGCGATGATGATTTACTTGCTGACAACACTAGTGATGAAAACTCTAATGAAGTTGCTAGTAATCATGCTAATTAAGATGAAACAAATGACAATGATAAGAAGGAGATTGATTGTCTAACTAAAGAACTAAAGACTCTTAAGTTAGTTCATGAAACAACTCAAGAGGATCATAGAGAGCTCCTAAGGACTCATGAGAAGCTACGCTTCAAGAAGCTAAATTTAGAGCAAGAGCATGAGTTTCTAAAAGCTATCAATGATGATCTTCGAAAGAAGAGTTCTTCTTACATTGCCAAACATCTCCTGTTGTCAATCTATATGCCACAAGTGAAATCTAGCAACAAGAGCAAGAAACATTCTTCTTCTAATAGTAACAATAATAATGCTAAATCCAATATTGTTGCTTCTAGTAGTTCTTTTGATTACACTAATGATTCTCTTAGCCAAGTTATAATTGAGCAAGAAAATAGCTTATTGAAGGGAATTATAGAGAAGGGTGTTTACAAGAGCCTTGCCAGGAGTAAGCAATTTGAGGAAATTGTACGCTAGCAAGGAAGACACCGAAAGAATCAAGGCGTTGGTTTTGAATGGAAGTTCAATGCCAATAAAGTTGAGTGGGAAGAAGATCAATACCCCAAGATGAAGTTTGTTCCTCAAAAAGAGAAGTATGGCCCCACTTCTTTTGAGGGAACACAAGCTCAAGATGATCTTCCACCACAAGATCACAAGCTAAAAGGCAAGGAAAAGCTTCAAGAAGAGATTGATTCATTTGAAGAAGCTCCTAAGGCCATGGTCAAATGGGTTACCAAGACTATGTCAAGCTCTACTTCATCAAGTTCAACTACAACTCCAAGGATTCCCATCAAGTTGATGTGGATCCCAAAGAAGAAGAACTAGAGTGTTCTTGAGGGTGACTCCGCCAACATACTTCACTCATATTCATTTTTGCAAGGACTTGTGCAATCAACTTTCATATCTTGCACTAGTTCATGGAGTCACAAACCCTCTTGTTGGTAAGGCAAGGGACAAGGTAACCTAATGCTTTCATGGACATCATCATATGTGTAATTCACTCTATGTCTATGCATACCCTTGTATGTTCCTTGTGGGACTAACCCGTGTAGGTATTGAAAGTGCAACACTCCAATGGATTGCTCCAAATGATGTACATCAACATTGAACATCCACATCCTCACTATCTACATGAAGTCATCATCGACAAAAACCAAGGTTAGTTCATCCCTCTTAGGGGGATATCACATCTAGGGGGAGCTTTGCTCTAAAAATGAGCTAAAGCAACTCTAATGGTGTGAACACAAATGCTTTAGGTAAAAGTGGTAACCCAACTTGTGCTTAAATGATGAGTATGACCTATGATCAAATGTTCTCATTTGACTCCTAAGTCAATATACTCATATATAGATGACCTAGTCATCGCCAATTGCTTGATAGATACTAGAATTGTTTGTGCATGCTTTGACACATGTTTCATTTGCTATATTATTGTGTGAGCATGTTGATTGCATATTTTCTCCATTTAAGGACATCCATTTGTTGTTTTGATTGTCTTGTTTTTTATTGGCCAAATGGATGGACAAGAATGCCTAAGAACTTTCTCTAGCTATCTATGCTCTCCTTGTCTCAAACTCTATTAATGCTATATCACAAAAATTGAGCAAGTCTTTTTCGGACCCTCCGGGTGAGGAGCACTCGGAGCCACCAATCCATCAAGGGCTGCCTTCTAAAACTTTCTACTGCATTTCGGCCAGACCAATTCACTCAAACTTGGTCACACCGAAAGCACTAGACTGATCTAGGTTGTCAATCTTGGTGCTACCGATTAGACCGACTTGGTCCCACCGAGTTGTTGTAACTGTATGCAGTTTCACATCTTAGTGCCACTGATTCGTTCCACTCGGTGCCACCAACAACACATGGGTATATATTCCAATGGCCCATACGGTTGAAAATTGCTTCAAACATTTCGAGCCCACGCCCCATTGCTGCCGTCCCCTTGGTCTCCGGATCGTCGCCGTCTTCGCCTGTGCGTCTCCGCCGTAGGTCTCAACAAGATTCAACTCCGCTATTGCCGCCGTAGAGGATCGTCACCAAGTTAGGGTACGATTCGATCTCCTCATGCTTTCCCACTCCATTTCAATGCACAAGGATAATGCCTAGTATCTTGCCACATTTGAGATCCTTCTATCCATCGAAAAGTTCCTTTAGAATAGATTCGAAGAAAAAAAATTGGGTTAGGTTTCCGCCGAACTCATCTTAGACCGACCGAAATGAAACTTTCGATCCCACCGATTGGCTCTGGCCATTGCACTAAGTACAACTCGGTGCCACCGAAATGTACTAATCGGTGAGATCGATAGTAGAATCTCAATGAAACCCTAGCATCTTGGAGTCACCGAACTACAACTCGGTCCGACCGAATGTGTTTGTTTGGACTCTGTTAGTGCTTCGGTGTCACCTAGATGATCGTATCGGTAGCTCCGAAATGCTTTCTACAGAAAACTAAAACTAAGTTTGGACTGAAAATTATGAAAAACCAGCTGCTCTTTGTGATACTCATCACTCTGTCCACACCCATCTATTCACAGGGTCAGCTTTGCAAGATGTCAGACAACAGTGAGAACCATAATAGGTCAGAACAGGAGGTAAATCTTAGTGAGGGCACAAGCCCTAGTGACAGTTATGATGATGGCAGAAGGAGCACTCCAAGCAACTTGCTAAAAGCTGCCACAAGGATAAGGAAGAAGAGAACCTCAGAGAGTGAGGATGAGGACTTTGTTGCAGATGAAGAGGTCACTTCAAAGAAGAAGGCTGTGCTTAGAAACAAATATGGCTCTGCAGCTGCTACCAAGCCAGGTACAAAGCAAAAGACCGCTGCTAGGAGGTTGCCAATGTCAAAGCCCAAAAAATCTTCAGCTACACAAGTGCAAGTGAACCCTACACTTGAGGAACCAAGTGGTGCTGGAGGTGAGGCCAGCAAGATAAAGAGAAAGGAAAGAGTGAAGAAGACCATTGCTAGAGTGATTGGCAAACCGTCTATGATGGTTGATGAGGAGGAAGAGGAAGAATAACCTGAGGCAGAAGCACCTGCTGCCAAGACTCAAAAATTGATGTCTGATGCCATGAAATCTGCCAACCCCTCCATGTCCAAGCCCAAAGCTCTAGTTTCAGCTCCTAAGTGATCTACCAGGAACATTTCAGCTTCTGAGAAGAACAAGGCCCCAGTGCCAGAAGTTCAAGAAGATGATGAGCTACTAGTTCTTAGAAAATTGAAGCCCAAGATTCTAGATCATGACAATGCTCATCTGATTGCTGAAAACATGAAGCTCAGGAAAGACAAAGGTCTTAGAGAGTGGAATAAAGTGGATCCCTAATCTGCAAGAAGGAGGACAACTTGTGATTATCGTTTCCACACTAAGGAACAACAAGATTTTTATGAGACAGTGCTGCTTGATAAGAAGCCCATTGTAAGTGACATGAAGTGGGTGGACTGGAAGTATATTGGTGCAAATGAAGACTACTTACCCCATGTTCATGAGAGCTTCAGACTTGTTGGAGTAGATACATTTGTTGGTCAGAAGCTTACAAAGTGGAGTGATGAGATGGTCATGCAATTTTACTCCACTACACATTTCTATCCAGATGGGAGGATTGTGTGGATGACTGAGGGTTCCAAGTACCAATCATCGATCTCTGAGTGGGCTGCTCTCATAAATGCCCCTGAGGAAGATGAATGTCGGCGTTGTGGGACCGGGGGTACCCAGACCCGTCTGCCTACGGCCTAACGCGTAGGCTCCATCGACGGCCCGGCGTGCCCAACTCCAAGGCTTCATGGGCGAGACCCTTGTGTGGGCCCCTGCCTCGCGAGGCGATCGACGACGAGACCTCCCAAGGATCAGCCCCCCGAGGCTGCCTTTGGAGGAGCGGACATCTCTAGGCAGACGCCCCCACCTCACGAGGCGCGCGGTGACGTGAGCCATGATGACCAAGGCCAGCAGGGCACCAGCGGGCGCAGTCCAGGACAGTTTCCTCTTTGGTGCTAAGGAGGCAAGGAGGTACGCGGGTACCAAAGGAATCCCCCAAAGGTTTCCATTCCAGTGCAACAAGACAAAGACCACGAGCTTGGCAGGACGGAGGTCATCACCGAGCCCACCGCTGCGTCACGACCAGAAGCTTTGCAGGCGAAGACCACCTTTAGTTAGGATAGGGTGTACTCCTGTCCCCTTTTAAATTGGCCGATGTGGTATCCCTTCCTGCCTAAGCCATGAGGGAAGAGGACCAAGGCCACTATAAATATAGATTAGCCTCCACCTTAGAGAGGGAGAGACCGGGAGAGATCCTTCATCCATTGGGCTCTCTTGAGTCAGCTCACACCTGTACTCATTCATGCTCATCCTCCTCGCGAGGCAATCTACCACGAAGGAGGAGTAGGGTTTTACACTGCAAGATGGCCCGAACCTGGGTAAACGACCGTGTCTACTTATTCTTCCCGTTCGTTCGAACCCAACGAGGCCTAGACGTGAGGGGTTTGCAGCAAGTTGTAGGCGGGATCCTTCGCACATGCCCCAATGTTCAAACCTTGTTTGGGTCCGCGGAGCCCCTGTTCCGACATTTGGTGTGCCAGGTAGGGGCGTGTCGAAGTTCTCCCTTCTGCTTCGCTCCGTCCTAGCTTCGCCATTCCCATGGCCGATGCCCGTCGAGTTCACATCGAGCGTTGGGCTGCTCGCGTCGCCCTGACGACACCTGTAGGCCGTTGCGCCCCCGCCGCTCCGCTTCTCCCGCAGCCAACCCCGCCACCGACCTGCCGCCCACGAACAGTAGGACTCTTTGTTGCCGCCCTCCATAAAGCGTGATGGCCACACTGCCACGCCTTCCTCACTCCAGTCACGTCCTCGTCCTCCCACGCCTGTCGCGGGCCGGCAAACGTGCAGGCTGCGCTTCTCATGGCACGCGAGCTGCTACGCTACCGTCCCGCCAATCAGGGCTATTATGCCTGGCTGGGTCGCATCACCGAACTTGTCAACGCTGCGGGTGAGGCCCTGGCAGAAGGAAATATGCCCTAGGGGCTATAATAAAGTTGTTATTTTATATTTCCTTCTATCATGATAAATGTTTATTATTCATGCTAGAATTGTATTAAGCAAAACTTGATACATGTGGGGATACATAGACAAAATACAGTGTCCCTAGTAAGCCTCTACTAGGCTAGCTCGTTAATCAAAGATGGTTAAGTTTCCTAACCATAGACATGTGTTGTCATTTGATGAACGGGGTCACATCATTAGGAGACTAATGTGATGGACAAGACCCATCCGTTAGCTTAGCATAATGATCGTTAAGTTTTATTGCTATTGATTTCTTCATGTCATATACATATTCCTTTGACTATGAGATTATGCAACTTCCGGATACCGGAGGAATACCTTGTGTGCTATCAAACATCACAACGTAACTGGGTGATTATAAAGATGCTCTACAGGTATCTCCGAAGGTGTTTGTTGGGTTGGCATAGATCGAGATTAGTATTTGTCACTCTGAGTATCAGAGAGGTATCTCTAGGCCCTCTCGGTAATGCACATCATAATAAGCCTTGCAAGCAATGTGAGTAATGAGTTAGTTACGGGATCATGCATTATGAAACGAGTAAAGAGACTTGCCGGTAACGAGATTGAACTAGGTATGAAGATACCGACGATCGAATCTCGGGCAAGTAACATACCAATGACAAAGGGAATAATGTATGTTGTCATTACGGTACGACCAATAAAGATCTTCGCAGAATTTGTAGGAACCAATATGAGCATTCAGGTTCCGCTGTTGGTTATTGACCGGAGAGGTGTCTCCGTCATGTCTACATAGTTCTCGAACCCGTAAGGTCCGCACGCTTAACATTCGATGACGATTTTGTATTATATGAGTTATGTGATTTGGTGACCGAATGTTGTTCGGTGTCCTAGATGAGATCACGGACATGACGAGGAGTCTCGAAATGGTCGAGAGATAAAGATTCATATATAGGACGATGATATTCAGACACCAGAAGTGTTCTGGGGGTACCGAGTACATATCGGGTCACCGGAAGGGGTTCCGGGCACCCCCCCCCGGCAACTATATGGGCCTAATGGGCCAACAGGGGGACAGACCAGCCCCTAAGGGGCTTGTGCACCCCCATATAGGCCGAAATAGGTGGAGAAGGTAAGAGGGTAAGAGAGAAGGAAGGGGAGGGATTCGGACTCCCCCTTCCTTCCCTCTCCTCCTCCTTCCTTCCCCCTCCGGAACCTATGGAAGGGGGGAGGCCGAATTGGGGAGGCGCCCAGGTAGGATTCCTCCTACTTGGGGTGCCCCCTTGGCTGCCTCTCCTCCCTTGATAGGTGGGAACCCGATGAACAAGTTCACGCCCGAGGGTGGCCCGATCTTCACGTCGTAGGATCGAATCGGGAGGGATAACTAGCTGCAAGCAGCCGGGATAACTAGCTTTATACCTGCCAAGGTTGGATGCAACCCGTACGTTGGGGATAGCTGACCGAAGTTACAAGAACTCCAACCCACTGTCCGAAAAATCACAGAACCACAAACCGGGACTAATCCACAAAAAACGGCCGGAACCGTAGAGCACGAACTAGGGGGAACCAGAGGCTCGTTCTCGCGAATCCGAATGATCTCACAAGAGCAAAGGTAGCAAGATCTGTCGGATCTCTCTAGCAGTCTTGCTGCATAAGCTTGTAGCTGAATGGTTTGACAAAAGTTTCTCTAAAGAATGGGGGAGATGGAGTTTTATAGCAGGGACAACCCTCCTTAGCTAGGTGTGAAAAAGGTTTCAAAAGTAAGTAGGTTTGCATGGCTTCCTTGGGTGAATAAGCAGTCAACTTTGGGAGTTGTTGGAGAGCTCCTCGGAAATTCGCGAAGTCTTGACAGCCTGGACACCTTCCACGAGAATGACTAGTACTTTTGACTCACAACTCCAAATGATGTGAGGTTTTTTGCATTGGAAAGATAATTTGATGTAGCTTCTGTTGATGTACCCCTATGGCCCCGTCTCTCCATCACATGGGTGTGGCACACCAAAACATCAGAGGTAAAAACTGACAGCATCAGCTTCACTTGAAACTTGTTTTCTCTAAACTTGTTCCTCCAAAGCGGTAGCTTCAAGAGCTCATAGGTTGTTGGATTGCTTCCATGTTATACCTAAGTTCAACCAACAACAATGGAGATGAAAGCATAGTTGTGTCATCAAGGTTACAAGGTAAACTTAAGTTAGCGTTCACCTGGTCACTTATTTGTTTGGCGCGACTTCTTGTGATTGGACCTATAATTGTTGGAGACTTGTCGATGGTTGTGGTGTCCTCATCGTCCTCCCCCTCTTGAAGAGGAGTCATCCTCGACTCTGATGGTCCAAAGTATGGAGAGAGGTCGGGCACATTGAAAGTTGGACTAACACCATAATCCATCGGAAGGTCAATCTTGTAGGCATTGTCATTGATCTTAACAAGAACTTTGAATGGACCATCTCCACGTGGCTGCAACTTGCATTTGCGTTGATCTGGGAAACGATCCTTCCATAGGTGTACCCACACAAGATCACCTTCTTCAAACAACACCTTCTTTCTTCCCTTGTTTGCTCGTTTTGCTTATTGTTCAGTCATCTTCTCAATATTTTCCTTGGTCTTCTCATGAATTTTCTTCACGAAGTCAGCACGCTTACTTGCATCAAGATTGGTTCGCTCCTACAATGGTAAAGGCAAAAGATCTATGGGAGCAGCAGGTTTGAAACCATAAACAATTTCAAAAGGACAAAATTTAGTGGTTGAATGTACTGCCCTGTTGTATGCAAACTCCACGTGGGGGAGACACTCTTCCCACATCTTCAATTTTTTGTTTAAAACTGCTCTCAGCATCATGGATAGTGTGTGGTTGACAACTTCAGTTTGTCCATCCGTTTGTGGGTGGCATGTAGTGGAAAAGAGAAGCTTTGTTCCTAGCTTTGCCCACAACGTTTTCCAAAAATAGCTCAGAAACTTGGTGTCACTATCTGAAACAATAGTGCGTGGTACTCCATGTAGCCACACGACTTCCCTGAAAAACAAATCAGCAATGTGTGAAGCATCATCGCTCTTATGACACGGGATAAAATGATCCATTTTGCTAAACCTATCAACCACCACAAAAACTGAATCACTCCCCCTCTTAGTGCGCGGTAATGCAAGAACAAAATCCATGGAAATATCTTCCAAGGTGTACTAGGAATTGATAAAGGCGTATAAAGTCCATGAGGTTTCAAACATGACTTAGCTTTGCGGCAGATCTCGCAATGTAGCACGTAGCGCTCAACATCACGCCTCATCCTTGGCCAAAAGAAATGGTCAATGAGCACACTCTCAGTTTTCTTTGCTCCAAAATGTCCCATGAGGCCACCAGCATGAGCCTCCTGCAAAAGCAACAAACGAACAGAGCAATCTGGGATGCACAATTTGTTAGCTCGAAACAAGAATCCATCATGCAAGTGAAACTTTTCCCAACCTTTCCCCTCACTACACTTTGAGTGTGGTTCAGCAAAATATGGGTCATTGGCATACAATTCTTTGATGCTTTGAAGCCCAAGAATTTTAGTATCAAGTTGTGAGAGTAAAATATGGCGTCTAGACAAAGCATCAGCAACAACATTATCTTTTCCTTTCTTGTACTTGACAATATAGAAAAAACATTCTATGAATTCACTCCATTTTGCATGTCTACGGTTCAGTTTTTGTTGACCCCTAAGGTGCTTTAAAGATTCATGGTCGGAATGTATCACAAATTCTATAGGCCACAAATAATGTTGCCATGTTTCCAAAGATCTCACAAGTGCATATAATTCTTTGTCATAAACTGAGTAATTTAGACTTGGACCACTTAGCTTCTCACTAAAATATGCAATAGGCCTGCCTTCTTGCATTAGTACGCCTCCAATACCCACACCACTTGCATCACATTCAATTTCAAAAGTCTTACCAAAGTTGGGTAGTGCAAGCAACGGTGTGGATGTGAATTTTTCTTTCAGCTCTTGGAAGGCCTTCTCTTGTGCGTTTGCCCACTTGAAGGGAACATCTTTCTTGGTTAGCTCATTCATTGGGGCAGCAATGGTGCAGAAGTCCTTCATAAACTGACGGTAGAAACCAGCAAGGCCAAGAAAGCTTCGTACTTGGCTTACATTTTGTGGAGGCATCCACTCACGGGTGGCCTTGACCTTCTCCTCATCTACCTCCACACCTTGTCCTAAAACAACAAAGCCATGAAACACAACTTTTTCTATGCAAAATGTGCACTTTTCCTTGTTAGCATATAATTTCTCCTCTCTTAGGACAGCAAGCACACACCGGATGTGTTCAACATGTTCATCCAAAGTTTTTCTATAAATCAGGATGTCATCAAAGTAAACAACCACAAACTTGCCAATGAACATTCTAAGCACATGATTCATTAATCTCATGAAGGTACTAGGTGCATTTGTCAATCCAAATGGCATAACTAACCACTCATACAAACAAGATTTTGTTTTGAAAGCACTTTTCCATTCATCACCCTCTCTCATTCTAATTTGATGGTAGCCACTTCGCAAGTCAATTTTAGAAAAGATGGTGGCGCCACTAAGTTCATCAAGCCTAGGTATGGGGTGCCTATACCTCCACGGTGATGTTATTAATAGGCCTACAATCACAACACATTCGGGAAGATCCATCTTTCTTTGGTACTAAAAGAACGGGTACAGCAGAAGGAGAGAGACTTTCCCTTACATAACCTTTGTTTAGTAGGCCTTCAACTTGTCGTTGAATCTCCTTGGTTTCCTCCGGGTTTGTGCGGTATGGTGGTCGGTTCGGCAATGGGGCTCCTGGTACCAAATCAATTTGGTGCCCAATGCCTCTTTGTGGTGGCAGCCCTGGTGGTATCTCCTCGGGGAACATATCTTCATACCCCTGCAACATTTCAACAACAACACTAGGAGTGGTGGAGGTTAATTCATTAGTAGAAAGAAAATTGTCCTTGTACAAAAGTACAAAGAACACGGAATTGGGTTCTCTCAACTCTCTCATGTCCCTTTTCCTAGCCATCATAACTAATCCCTGTTTTTCCCATGTCTTGGTCAATTTAAGCTGTGGGGTTTTATTTGGCTTTGGATTCTCTCGCTCACTATGTTGGTGGATGTCACTCAAGTGTTTCTCGCTCACTCTCTCTTTCTTTTTCAGATCATCCATCAATATTTCTTCAGGTGTCAAAGGGAGCAAAGATATGCGCTCTCCCTCGTATTGGAATGAGAGACGATTAGTACGGCCGCTGATTTGCGCATCATGATCATACAACCAAGGTCTTCCCAATAGCAATTGGCATGCTTGCATTGGCACCACGTCACATTCCACTTGATCTCGGTACTTCCCAATGGAAAACTAAACGGTGACAATGTTGCTTACTCGAAGTGTACCACAATCATTGAGCCATTGCATCTTATATGGACTTGGGTGCCTTCTTTGTTTCAGTCCGAACTTCTCTACCAAATCTGAACTTGCAATGTTGTTGCAACTTCCATTGTCAACAATAATTCTGCAAACCTTGTCCTTGATGGTGCCACGGGTGTGAAAAATATTATGTCGCTGCCCTTTCTCTTCTCTAGATGCATTAACACTAAGCACACAACGAGAAACAAAGCAATCTCCCATGTCAGCCTGAATATCACAACCACTCTTCTCGCCCTCTTCATCCTCATGATCACCCAATGCTCCATTATCTTCATGCTCACTCTCAGATTCCCATTCACCCTGTTTATTCACAACGAGAACTCTCTTGTTTCGACATTCAGAAGAAATGTGACCATGCCCTTTGCACTTCCAACACTCAATATCTCGGCTTCGAGATGATGGTACAGCCGTGGGGTTAGAGGTACTTCCAGCAGCAGAAGGAGCACGCTTGTCCACATTCCTAGGGGCTGGTGATGATGCCGATGAAGCCACTATTCGCCGGGTGGCAGTAGGGTGTGAAGTATGCTGAAACTGAGAACCACCATGAGAGGCACTTGGCTGCAACCTTTGCCATGGTGTGGTGGTGCGGTTATGAGATATCCGTCCATGACCACTCCGCTGCACCTTCCTCTCCGTGCGCTTTGCTTGCTCCAAAATATCTTGTAGAGTGTTATAGGGAAACATCTCCACAAAATCAGAAATTTCATTGTTGAGACCATGCAAAAATCTTGCCATCTTTGACTCCTCATCTTCATGAATACGAGCACGAACCAACAACAATTCCACCTCTTTATAGTACTCATCCACCGTGCGCGTACCTTGGCTGAGATGCTGCAGTCTGTTTCGGAGATCTCTTTGATATTGTGAAGGAACAAACCTTCGCCTCATGGCTTGTTTGATCTCTTCCCATGTGTCAATGTGATCACGGCCTAGCAGCAGTTGATTTTCTTGTAGTTGATTCCACCAAGTGAGTGCATAACCAGAAAACTCAACACAAGCAAGGTTTACTCTCTTCGGATCAGCAAGGTTATGGATACGAAAAATCTGATCACACTGCTCTTCCCAATCAAAATATGCATTGGGGTCTTCCTTTCCTGTGAACTTGGGGATATGCAACTTGATTCTTGCTATGTCATCTCGACCATCTCGATCACGACGTACTGCACGACGCCCATCTTCAGCAGCACGACGGTATGGGACACCATCATAATCATCAAAATCATCTCCATGACCATGAGCAACACGCTCATGAGGGTCATAGTAGTGCCCACGAGGACCATGGCCTCGCCCTCAAAGTTGTACTCCTCTCTAACCTCCATGAGCAGGAGCACCATACCCACGAGCAGCAGCCACATGTCCACCATCGCTGTTGTTATCATCCTCCAAGTCACCATCCACAGCAGCATGCACTGAATTTTCATCCCCAACTTCCTCAAGTGGGTCAATAGGGTGTTGCCGGTGTCGAACCCTATCACCACCTGCTGGAGGTCGCTCGTGAAACATCCTTCCAAGGTCTCGAACCATGTTCTATAATTCCTGGAAATCAGCATGTGTGAGCGGGGCATCTTCTTCCCCATGGTTTTCTCCATGAACACTCGGTCTAGATCCTGCCATGTTAGTAAGGCCAAAAGTGGAATAGGATAATTTTGTGGAATCACACAACCTCACCTCTTACTCACCAAAGTTCTTATGAGTTCACATCAGATTGTGCTTCTCCCGGATGTGTTAAAGCGATTGAAAGACAGAGATCAAAGAACTAGCTTCAGTTTTTGGTGGATCTCGGTGGGGTAAACAAAAAGGGGCTTGTGCTGAAATCAAGTTGATGCAAACCAAGAAAAATATGTGGATGGATCTGCTGCACCTTTGCACTAAGATTGAAAAACACAACACACAAGCTTCTGAAATTTTTTCTATCAAGCTGAAACTTTTGGATCTTACACAAGACTTTATTTTTCTCTCTTGACTTTTTCCACTCTTTTTTTTCTCTCTTTGATGTTTTTGCCACTCTTTTTTTCTCTCTTTTTCCAAAGCACAACAACCAAATCTGAAAGCAATTATGAAGATGAACTTGGTGCAGATCTAAAAGATGAAGAACATGCAAGGTATGCAACAACAAGATCTCAGCACCAACAAGGCTTGGATTTATTTTTGGTGGGGCTTTGGACTTCTAGGATAGAAAATATAGCATGAACACTTGATCTAAAGGGATAATAGCAAGATAAACTTGGATAACAGATCCTACAGTGTCAACGAAGGCTCTGATGCCAGATGATAGGTGGGAACCCGATGAACGAGTTCACGCCCGAGGGTGGCCCGATCTTCACGTCGTAGGATCGAATCGGGAGTGATAACTAGCTGCAAGCAGCCGGGATAACTAGCTTTATACCTGCCAAGGTTGGATGCAACCCGTACGTTGGGGATGGCTGATCGAAGCTACAAGAACTCCAACCCGCTGTCCGAACAATCGCAGAACCACAAACCAGGACTAATCCACACAAAACGGCCGGAAGCGTAGAGCACGAACTAGGGGGAGCCAGAGGCTCCTTCTCACGAATCCGAATGAACTCACAAGAGCAAAGGTAGCAAGATCTCTCGGATCTCTCTAGCAGTCTTGTTGCATAAGCTTTTAGCTGAATCGTTTGACAAAAGGTTCTCTAGAGGATGGGGGGATGGGGTTTTATAGCAGGGACAACCCCCCTTAGCTAGGTGTGAAAAAGGTTTCAAAAGTAAGTAGGTTTGCATGGCTTCCTTGGGTGAATAAGCAGTCAACTTTGGGAGTTGTTGGAGAGCTCCTCGGAAATTCGCGAAGTCTTGACAGCCTGGACACCTTCCACGAGAATGACTAGTACTTTTGACTCACAACTCCAAATGATGTGAGGTTTTTTGCATTGGAAAGATAATTTGATGTAGCTTCTGTTGATGTACCCCTATGGCTCCGTCTCTCCATCACATGGGTGTGGCACACCAAAACATCAGAGGTAAAAACTGACAGCATCAGCTTCACTTGAAACTTGTTTTCTCCAAACTTGTTCCTCCAAAGCGGTTGCTTCAAGAGCTCATAGGTTGTTGGATTGCTTCCATGTTATACCTAAGTTCAACCAACAACAATGGAGACGAAAGCATAGTTGTGTCATCACGGTTACAAGGTAAACTAAAGTTAGCATTCACCTGGTCACTTATTTGTTTCGCGCGACTTCTTGTGATTGGACCTATAATTGTTGGAGACTTGTCGATGGTTGTGGTGTCCTCATCACCCCTCCAACCTATATATATATATGTGGGGGGGGCACCGTTAGAACACACACCAACAATTGTTAGCCGTGTGCGGCGCCCCGCTCCACAGTTTACGCCTCCGGTCATATTCACGTAGTGCTTAGGCGAAGCCCTGCGCGGATCACTTCACCATCACCATCACCACGCCGTCGTGCTGACGGAACTCTCCCTCGACACATTGCTGGATCAAGAGTTTGAGGGACGTCATCAAGCTGAACGTGTGCAGAACTCGGAGGTGCCATACGTTCGGTGCTTGACCGGTTGGAACAAGAAGAAGTTCGACTACATCAACTGTGTTGTCAAACGCTTCCGCTTTCGGTCTACGAGGGCACGTGGACACACTCTCCCCCTCTTGTTGCTATGCATATCCTAGATAGATTTTGCGTGAGCATAGGATTTTTGTTGAAATTGCATGCTATGTTTCCCAACATTGACGGTTCCCACTCGCTCCGTTCCACGCGTCTTGCGCGGGCTACATGGCTCATGGCGCGCCTCCGCCTCCTCCACTGCGTGGCGCTGACGTTGGGCCCGAGAGGAGGCCAGCTGCATCGTGCAGCAACCACAGTACAATGCACGTGCACTCCCGGCGCCGCCGCGCCAACACCAAGACTGAGCCGTGCAGGAGGCTGCCACGCATGGGCATCAGGACCATGGCTCCCTCGCGCGGGTCGCGCCCATGAGCGCGGCGGGCTGCCACGCCTTCACCCATGAGCTGTGCAGCGTCATCTAGCCGGTCAAGTTCAAGCCAGATCTGCCCTGCGCTGCGACGGTCTCCCCGACCCTGTGGATTTCCTCCAGCTCTACTCGCTGAGCATCGAAGCGGAAAATGGTGAGGACAAGGTCATGGTGAACTGGTTCCCCATGGCCCTCAAGGAAAGCGCACGCTCTTGGCTCATGCACCTCCTGGAGGGGTCAATCTCCTTGTGGGATGAGCTCCATGTGTGGTTCATCGCCAACTTCCAAGGCACCCATGACCGCGCCCTCACCGTCAACAACCTGCAGCGCATGAAGCAGCAGCCGGGCGAGACTCTATGCAAGTACATTCAGTGCTTCACCCAGGTATGCCTCAAGTTCCCGAAGGCCTCGGACGAAGCCATCATCTCATCGTTCACCAAGGGCATCACGAACGTCAAGATGAGCGAGGAGCTCGCCATCCACGATGACCTGTGCTTGGCAGTAGAGATGTTCAACTTGGCGGACAAGTGAGCCAAGGCTGAGGAAGGCCGCCTTTCCCTCCTGAACACCCGGACGTCGACCCTGAAGACAAGAAGGCCAAGTCCAAGGAAGCAAAACGCAAGGGCCCCACCATGCTGGCATCAGAGCCCGAGATGAAGCATGGTCGTGACCACGACGAGCCCGCCAATGATAGCCACTCGTTCTGCGTCTTCCATAACGTGCACAATCACAACACCGATGACTGCCAGGAGCTCAGGGCGCTCCAAGACGAGCGCATTGTCAGGACCCCGATCCTAAGTCACACCGATCTAGCATGTAACACATCATATCACTTTGCGGCCTCACGCACGGTATCCCCATGGGTGCCACCTTACCTGGCCCGGGACCGTTTGCGCCTTTTGGCTCACGTATATGATAGTGTCACTAGCATCCATATGATAGAGAACCCGGGCCGACATGACTAGTCGTAAACCCAAAGGGGCACTAACTTACAGGGACAGGCATGCATGACCCGTCAACGAACGTGTCAGTCATCAACGAGTGAATCCGGTCTATAACAGCTGGGCTAACAGGACTCCGGAGAATCCGGGCTGTAGTAGGCTAACAGTACTCCGGTAGGCACCGCGTGACATTTCAACGAAGGGACAGACACAAGAACGAAGGTGTTGGTCATCAGCGAGTGAATCCGGGCTGTAGCGGCTGGGCTAACAGGACTCCGGAGAATCCGGGCTGTAGCAGGCTAACAGGACTCTGGTAGACACCGAGTGACATTTCCCCGAAGGGACAGACACAAGAACGAAGAAGGACACATGCCGGCTAGCCTAAGTGTTCCGGAGCAGTAGCAAGCTACCATGGCTCAATGGAAGCACTAGGAGACATTTCCCCATAAGAGAGGCTACCAAGAATAAACAACTAGATAGTCGGATCCCACACATACCAAGCATTTCAATAACATACACACAATATGATCGATATGTGCCAATACAACATGGCATCACAACATAACTCTATGACTCAAGTATTTATTCATTAGGCTCCGAGGAGCCAGATATTACAAACATGGGTCTGATGACCCAACATTCAAGTCATACAAGCAGCAACACAGGCGGAAGCATAAACATGTCTGAGTACAGACAACTACAGAAGAAAAAGGCTGAGAAGCCTGACTGTCTACAAGACCCTCCCAAGGGTCCAAGATCGTAGCTGAGGTAACAAGCTAAACGTCGAAGTCCACGCGAAACTACTAGTGAGACTGAAGTCTCTCTACCAAAAACATAAATTAAGCAAACGTGAGTACAAATGTACCCAGCAAGACTTACATTAGAACTAGCTACATATGCCTCAGTATCAACAAAGGGATGGTGGGGTTTAACTGCAACAAGCCATCTTTGACGCATTGGCTATCCTAAACTACATCTGCAAGTAACTCTTTTGAGGTGGCACACACGAGTCCACATATTCACCAATCAATACACCACTATGGATCCGCTCCCGTCTCCCTACGAGAATGCCATCCATAGCACTCACGCTTATCTTGTGCATTTTAGAGTATCCACTTTCACTTGCCTATGAACTGTATAGGCAACCCAGAGGTCCTTTACCGCGGACGCGGCTATTCGAATAGATCATGTTAACCCTGCAGAGGTGTACTTCTTCACACACGCTCTCACCACTTATCGCCGTTTACATGACATGTACTCGGCAACCTTCAAGCGGAAGCCCAGCGAGGGTGTCGGCCACGACCTGACTCACCACACAAGTCCCTAGTCCAGGTTTATCGCCTATTCAGGTTCCATCCGCAGGGAGTCCGGCCGAGGTTTCCACATACGGCCCCGAACGATGAGTGCAGGGTTCCCGAGGCACCAAACGGGCGACTCGATACACCGGGCCACATGCCTACCGCATCACAGCCCACCCCTCGGGTCAGCGCCAAGCACGGCCTCCAGCATACTACAAACACCAGAAACTACATGCAACTACCGGACAGAGGACAGGGGCGGTTAATAAGTCGAGAGGGTCCATTGGTTTCGGGCCCAACGCGTGGTAGTACCTGTTCATGGATCACAAACACAGAACTCAGTTCCTGAGGACGGTTTCAATGAGACTACCCACCATGTACTCCTACATGGCCTCTCACCGCTACCTTTACCAAATCGTGTTCACACACTTATCTCACACAGTAGGACATGTTCACCACATTCCTATTCATCCCCGATGAATCAGACCTGACTCAACTCTAAGCAGTAGCAGGCATGACAACAAGTATGAATGAGTAGTCGCATCAGGGCTCAAACAACTCCTACTCATGCTAGTGGGTTTCATCTATTTACTATGGCAATGACATGTCTTGCAGAGGAAAGGGGTTCAACTACCGCAGCATGTAATAGTTGAATCGTTGTTGTCCTAATGTAGGAAAAGAGAGCAGAAGCGAGAGAGTGGGATTGTATCAGAATGAACAAGGGGGTTTTGCTTGCCTGGCACTTCTGAAGATAGTATAGTTCTTCATCGGTGTCATCGATCTCATCGCCAGAACCACGTCTACGGAGGGGGAACAAATACCGGCAACAGAGAAGAAACACAATCAATGCAATGCAACAATATGATGCATGATCATGACATGGCAACATGCTGGTGTTTTGAGCTAATGCAACTATCAATGATTTAAATGAAGCAGGTTTGAATCCAAGATTCAAATTCAAACTCCAGATGTGCAATTCAAATGCCATTTATATGATTTGTCCTAAACAGGAGCCACAAGTTGTTCTAACATGCATGGAAATGGAACGGATGGAAAGATTGGATTTTTTGATCATTTTTCATATATAAATTATTTCATTTGGAGGTACGGTTGAATTTCTATGATTTTTGGAAGTTTTGGGTATTTTCTGAAGTAAATAAATCATTTAAGATTTATTTCAATTTCATAAAAGAATTACTGCGTCAGCATTGCACAAGGCTGATGTCAGCAGGTCAACTGGATCGGTCCAGGTCAAACCTGACCTGTGGGACCCATTGGTCAGTGTCACAGTGCTTGTTAGGGTCACCGACATGTGGGCCAAGTCAACGACCATGTTAGCACGGTCAAAGCTGACGTGTGGGGCCACTGCGGTTAGTTGAACCTAAACAGGAACTAAACCATGGTTAATTAGGCAGCAGGGCCCTATTGTCAGTGTCACTAGGGTTAATTAGCGGGGCTGTTAGCGGCTAATGACGTTGCCACGTCAGCAGTCGCCGGAGCCTGGCCGGCGGCGACCAAAACGACGGCGGCGCGGCTCGGATTTGAGCTAAGGGCGGTGGTTTGGTGCGCTGAGGGCACCGGGGAGGAGCTCTTGCTCATCCGCATCCAAAGGACCGGACGGGAGGCCGCAGGGTGGCCGGGAGCAGCGCCGGCGGCGAGCGAGGCGGCGGCCGGAGTTCGGTTTCTCTCGGGCTAGGTGCTAGGGTGCGTCTCCGGATGATTTGGTGGGTGGGGCGGGCTCCTGGGAGCACTCTGAGCTCAGGGGTGTTCTCGGACGCGTCGTGTGTGAGCTCTAGCCACAGCGACCTCATGGCCGGCGGCGAGAAGCTCGCGGCCATGGTGGGAAAGGCAGCTGGGGCACGGAAACGGGGGGGGATGAGCAGCAGCTCACAGCGATGCGGCAACGTATGTCAGCAGCCTCGCGGACGCGTTGGAGATGGCGAATCAATGACGGTGAGCTTCGGCACCCGAGGAGGAAGATGATGGTGGTGACAGCGTTGCAGGGTGTCCGGCGATGTCTGGCTCGACGAAGAGGAAGAATAGGTCAGGGCGGAGCTTCTGGTCACATCGCGGGGGCGTGGGGGAGGCTGTGGCTGGGGCTATGGCGAACGGCGTGACGGGCTCCGCTCGGGAAGTGACCAGAGAGGGGAGGGGAGAGAGCTGCGAGGAGGGGGAGGTGCAGAGGGTCGAGGGGAGTGCGTGGCACCATCGGGTGCTTCGAACGGCGAGCAGGCAAACAGGAGGTGGCCGGCGCGTGCGCGGGAGCGTCGGGCACACGCCCTCCTGCCTACTGGCAGGAGGTTGAAGACGGTGGCGGCTGCGGTGGGCTGAGCCAGCTAGAGTTGGGCCGGGGGGTCCAGGTAAGTGGCCCAGGTGGGTTTGCTGCTCTCTTTTACTTTCTGTTATGTTTTCTATTTATTTATTTATTCTTTTGCCACTGTTTTCAAATAGAACAAATCCAAAACCAGTGACAAAATTCCCCTGAATATTTCTATGTTGCACAGTGGAGTTATCCAAAAGCACATAAACTAATTCAGGGTTATTTGAAATTATATTCCATATGCTAAGAGAATAAATCCAAATACAATATTGATTTAAAATCGGAGCCCAAATAATTCCTTAGAAATGTTCCAAATTTTTGGTTTGATTTATAACTCTTGCCAAAATTCTCAGAACTATTTCTAGGGCATTTTGGATTCACTAATTGCAATTTTAGGGTTCTTACCCCTTTATTAAAATGATTTCTGAGGCTTTGAAAATTCCTGAATTCAATTTCTTGAATTTAAACATGATGATCGAGCAAAGTCAAACAAGGGCTGATCTAGGGCCGTGACAACTCACCCCCACTAAACAAGAATCTCGTCCCGAGATTCAAGACGTGAGGTAAGAAGACAGAGGGAACACAAGGCCAACACAATCTTCACGATCCAGGTTGCACTCCATAAGGACGTTGATTCGTTGCATCACATTGATCTTGACATCTTTGCTTTTGAGATCTTCACCCAACACAACAAGGGAAAGGGAGGGAAGTTCTACAGGATTCGATCTTCACGAAGATCAAGCAAATCATGATCAACTCACGGAATGAGATGTAGTAACATCTCTCGAACTGATACACAAAACACACATCGAGAGGGATGGAAGAAACAGATGGCGAAAGTTCAATTTGGTAGGCAACAATTCCATGTTAGAATAGGATGGCGCATGGTTTCAAAGTAGCGAGGAGATTGATTGCCATGATTCCGTAACGGGGCACCTTAGGAAAGGTGACTCGTAGAATTATTCCCTTAAGTGGCAAATCACAAACGATTGTGTGAAGGAGTTCGGAGAAATGGCATACTCAGTTTGGAAAGAAAACCAGAGTTATAAGACAACTCAGCAAATGTGAAGCACAATCGAGATGTTGCCGAGGTTATAACCCAGTGACTGAGCGTGCTCTCAAGAACTTGAGCATTTCCCTACTCATCAAGGTCTTACCAACATCCATGTCGAGGATCCTAGCAACACATCATACTACCATGATGAATAGTGATGGACGATGCAGATGCAAAGGAAGACAACACTTTCTCAGATTTGTCCTTAGCAATGCCAAGGAACAAAACCTGGATGATTGACCGAGAGACATTTAGCACTCCGCTTCTAATGTTCTCCTTGATGTTCTAGCGATCATGGTTATGCTTAAAACATCAACATGGCCATCAAGTAAAGGTCGGACTTCGGGACCACCGAAATCCTTAAGGATCAACTTGTGGAATCAGTCATACCAAATCCTCATGGAGAAAATGGTCAAGTGGCTTAATCAAGAAGCTACAATAATAGATCTTGGAAGAATTCCAACCATCATATCTGCCTGAGATTCATATCTGGTTGGTAACAGGATATTTCAGACAGCATGTCTGAAAAGGAAAGGTTGCAACACAAATCGACGAGATGACGTTGCGATATTCTCGGGAAATGAACTACGATAGCAAGCTCCAAACATGAGCTAGTTCTGCTACACACATGTGAACATGCTGTCCCGGACAAGCATGACCACATAGTAGTCTTACAACGAAACACTACCGAGTTCAGGTGGGGAACCATCATCGAGGATATCGAAGTCTTGTGCATTACCATGGATTAACACTTAACTCCTTTTCCTAGAACAAATCAGTCAGTGGCTTGGTGTGCTACGGAATTCATATGGAATGAAGATGGTCAGTCAACAAACCACATAATACTTTGCACATGCATGGCTGACTTGGGATGATTCCAGAGGAAGCAAAAACAAGCTTTCTCGAGTTCATGGTGGCAACTTGCATCAAATGCACATGAATTAGAGGAAGTCACTTCTTGCATCAAAACATCTACTTCATGAGGTAACACGAAGATGATGCTTACAAAAGTTTCCAACACTAGCTTAATGTCCAACAAAATCATGGAGAAAGTAAGGATGTTGTCGATGGGCTCAACAACAATTCGTCTAGGTTTCCATATAGTTGGAATTCCCCAACTATGTGAACAAGGTGATAGTATTGGTCAGACCCAAAAGATATAATGGTGTATGCTCGAGGGACAACCGTGAGTAAGACAACATTATGAACATCTTTGGTTCTGATTTGATTTGACGACAACCCTTACTTCAATCAAAGTTTTGACAAGACAATAGATCCAATAACTTATCACGAGGACCAATTGACGAAGATATCATCTTTCTTCAACACGCACACAAAATATATCCCTTAGGGATGAACTAAGTAGGATAAAGCTTTATCTTCCAACTCTCCAAGTTGTTGTTTAGCTTATCCAACTAGCTCAGGGGTATTCAACACAAATTCTTGGAGAAGGAGTGGTTTATAAGAAAACCAACTTGATCGCGAGCTCAACATAACGGCCAGGGGACAACCTGGTGATACTTCCGAGAGGATATTCAGAAAATCACGAACCACCGATATGTTATTAAGCTCGGGAACAATCTTGCTTCTCAGGGCAAGACGATATGATCAAAAGAGTGAGGGATTGACACGATCCTAACTCATTGATCGAAGAGTGCACCGGAAATAAGGACTAGGTAGCACGATCAATCTTAGGATGATGATTCAATAACCAGCACGCTAAGAGTGAGAGTATTGTCCATTAACTACCAAGCAACGAGGTTTCTAGGAGTATTGATTTCACACATCACAGTTCACTTGTCGGCATTCCGGTTACAATAACACGGTACCGAGGAATGAATAATAATGGTGAGAAGTATCACTGCGTCAAGAATTCATAAGAGTTGGTGCAATTCCCATGATATTCTCGACATAAAGATGGTAATACCCCAAGTTAGAACATATCAAAGGCCGGTGGCAATTTGATCTGCGGAATACAATTGCTTTGACCCAATCCTAGATATGGATGAGGTACTGGAGTTTGTTTCTCCTAGTCATTCCGGAATAGAATGGCTTAACGGATCACATGAATAATAGGCATCGATAACACAAATGCACAACTACTCCTGACTATCAATTGACAGACGAAGGTCAGATAACAACTAAAGCGGGACAACTCAAGGAACATATACCTTGTTGAGTTGTGAATGCATAGATTGGTATGTCGAGCGAGTTCAACATATTTCTTCTGGATAACCCATGCAGAAAGGTAGAACTGGCAGAGTCACAACATAGAATCTAGAACTCGTCGAGAGCACTCTGGTTGTGATCTTTCGGTTCAACGAGAAACTTCTGCCATAAGCAGTTCATGGTATTTGGAAGAGGAAAATACCACGGACCTCGAGGACTATCGCAAAGGTTAATAATATACTAAAGGAACTAGCAGACACTATCAACACGAGGTAAGTAGAGTGAATCTTGGGCTCAAGAACCCAGAAATAGAATGCCTACTAACTAAATGGCATCACGGGATGCTTTCGTGAATAATGGCCAGAATCATCACACTGGGGATACAAAGCATTGCTAGATTACTGAGTGGTTCTTTAAGACGCCTAGGGTCATAATAATGGCTTCAACATATACGCCGAGGCAACGGAGTACCTCAACACCGATTTAGTGTGGTTAACCCGGCCTAAAAAGACATCAGAATCAGGGAGGAAAGATTTGCAAATGCATCAGATTGTTTAGAAACCTGGGATAACTTGGATAGCATAACGGCGCTAAATGCTCAAAAAGATTTGAGACATCCTGCAAAATGGTGGCATAAGCACTAAATATCACAATATCAAGGTCCCGAGACCAACTGTTAATACACAGAAGTACTAGAAACTGAACTGAGACTTGAATCCATCAATCCCATAAGTCTCTATCACAGTAACTCGTCATCCCGATAGATAGATGAGAAGGCCTAGTTCTTAATCCCCGTAGAAAAGAAGAGGATGACTCAGATCAGAAGGGCATAAGGTAAAGGAGTAAAAAGAGCCTTACGTTCCCATACACAATCAATTCCCTTATATAACTAAAGCATTTCAAGCCTCAACTTCGACCAGTTTGGCTTGGTAATCCTACAGGCAGTCAGGCTCTGATACCAAAGCTGTTAGGACCCCGATCCTAAGTCACACCGATCTAGCATGTAACACATCATATCACTTTGCGGCCTCACGCACGGTATCCCCACGGGTGCCACCTTACCTGGCCCGAGACCGTTTGTGCCTTTTGGCTCATGTATATGATAGTGTCGCTAGCATCCATATGACAGAGAACCCGGGCCGACATGACTAGTCGTAAACCAAAAGGGGCACTAACTTACAGGGACAGGCATACATGACCCAGCAACGAATGTGTTGGTCATCAGCGAGTGAATCCGGGCTGAGCAGCTGGGCTAACAAGACTCCGGAGAATCCGGGCTGTAGCAGGCTAACAGGACTCCGGTGGACACCGCGTGACATTTCCCTGAAGGGACAGACACAGGAATGAAGAAGGACACATGCCGGCCAGCCTAAGTGTTCCGGAGCAGTACAATGCTACCATGGCTCAGTGGAAGCACTAGGAGACATTTCCCCATAAGAGAGGCTACCAAGAATAAACAACTAGATAGTCGGATCCCACACATACCAAGCCTTTCAATAACATACACACAATATGCTCGATATGTGCAAATACAACATGGCATCACAACATAACTCTATGACTCAAAGTATTTATTCATTAGGCTCTGAGGAGCCAGATATTACAAACATGGGTCTAATGACCCAGCATTCAAGTCATACAAGCAGCAACACAGGCGGAAGCATAAACATGTCTGAGTACAGACAACTACAGAAGAAAAAGGTTGAGAAGCCTGACTATCTACAAGACCCTCCCAAGGGTACAAGATCGTAGCTGAGGTAACAAGCTAAACGTCGAAGTCCACGCAAAACTACTATTGAGACAGAAGTCTCTCTACCAAAAACATAAATTAAGCAAACGTGAGTACAAATGTACCCAGCAAGACTTACATCAGAACTAGCTACATATGCCTCAGTATCAACAAAGGGATGGTGGGGTTTAACTACAGCAAGCCAGCTTATACTCAGTGGCTATCCTGAACTACGTCTGCAAGTAACTCTTTTGAGGTGGCGCACACGAGTCCACATATTCACCAATCAATACACCACTATGGATCCGCTCCCATCTCCCTATGAGAACGCCATCTGTAACACTCACGCTTATCTTGCGCATTTTAGAGTATCCACTTTCACTTGTCTATGAACTGTATAGGCAACCCAGAGGTCCTTTACCGTAGACGCGGCTATTCGAATAGATTATGTTAAACCTGCAGGGGTGTACTTCTTCACACACGCTCTCACCACTTATCGCCGTTTACACGACATGTACTCGGCAACCTTCAAGCGGAAGCCCAAGGAGGGTGTCGGCCACGACCTGACTAACCACACAAGTCCCTAGTCCAGGTTTATCCCCTATTGAGGTTCCATCCGCAGGGAGTCCGGCCAAGGTTTCCACATACGGCCCCGAACGATGTGTGCAGGGTTCCCGAGGCACCAAACGGGCGACTCAGTACACCGGGCCACGTGCCTACTGCTTCACAGCCCACCCCTCGGGTCAGCGCTGCGCACGGCCTCTAGCATACTACAAACACCAGAAACTACATGCAACTCCCGGACAGAGGACAGGGGCGGTTAATAAGTCAAGAGGGTCCATTGGTTTCGGGCCCAACGCGTGGTAGTAGCTGTTCATGGATCACAAACACATAACTCAGTTCCTGAGGACGGTTTCCATGAGACAACCAACCATGTACTACTACATGGCCTCTCATCGCTACCTTTACCAAATCGTGTTCACACACTTAGCTCACACACAGTAGGACATGTTCACCACATTCCAATTCATCCCCGATGAATCAGACCTGACTCAACTCTAAGCAGTAGCAGGCATGACAACAAGATTGAATGAGTAGGCACATCAGGGCTCAAACAACTCCTACTCATGCTGGTGGGTTTCATCTATTTATTGTGGCAATGACAGGTCATGCAGAGGAAAGGGGTTCAACTACCGCAGCATGTAACAGTTGAATCGTTGTTGTCCTAATGCAGGAAAAGAGAGCAGAAGCGAGAGAGTGGGATTGTATCGGAATGAACAAGGGGGTTTTGCTTGCCTGGAACTTCTGAAGATAGTATAGTTCTTCATCGGTGTCATCGATCTCATCGTCGGAACCACGTCTACTAAGGGGGAACAAATACTGGCAAAAGAGAACAAACACAATCAATGCAATGCAACAATATGATGCATGATCATGACATGGCAACATGCTGGTGTTTTGAGCAAATGCAATTAGCAATGATTTAAATGAAGTTGTTTGAATCCAAGATTCAAATTCAAACTCCATATGTGAAATTCAAATGCCATTTATATGATTTTTCCTAAACAGGAGCCATAAGTTGTTCTAACATGCATGAAAATGGTACATATGGAAAGACTGGATTCTTCTGATCATTTTCCGTACATAAATTACTTCATTTGGAGGTACGGTTGAATTTCTATGATTTTTTAGAAGTCTTGGGTATTTTCTGAAGTAAATAAATCATTCAAGATTTATTTCAATTTAAGAAAAGAATTACTGCATCCGCATTGCGCAAGGATGATGTCAGTAGGTCAACTGGGTCGGTCCAGGTCAAACCTGACTTGTGGGACCCATTGGTCAGTGTCATAGTGCTGGTTAGGGTCGTCGACATGTGGGCCAAGCCAACGGCCATGTCAGCACGGTCAAAGCTGACGCGTGGGGCCATTGCGGTTAGTTGAACCTAAACAGGAACTAAACCATGGTTAATTAGGCAGCGGGGCCCTACTGTCAGTGTCACTAGGGTTAATTAGCGGGGCTGTTAGCGGCTAATGACGATGCCACATCAGCAGTCGCCGGAGCCTGGCCGGCGGCGACCAAAACGATGGCGGCGCGGCTTGGATTTGAGCTACGGGCGGTGGTTTGGCGTGTTGACGGCACCGGGGAGGAGCTCTTGCTCGTCCGCATCCAAAGGACCGGACGGGAGGCCATGGGGTGGCCAGGAGCAGCGCCGGCGGCGAGCGAGGCGGCGGCCGGAGTTCGGTTTCTCCCGGGCTAGGTCCTAGGGTGCGTCTCCGAATGATCTGGTGGGTGGGGCGGGCTCCTGGGAGCACTCTGAGCTCAGGGGTGTTCTCGGACGCGTCGTGCGTGAGCTCTAGCCATGGCGACCTCATGGCCGGCGGCAAGAAGCTCACGGCCATGGTGGGAAAGGCAGCTAGGGCACGGAAACGGGGGGGATGAGCAAGGGGGGAGGATCAGGAGCTCACAGGGATGCGGCAGGGTAGGTCAGCGGCCTCACGGACGCGTTGGAGACGGCGAATCGACGGCGGTGAGCTTCGGCACCCGAGGAGGAAGATGACGGTGGTGACGGCGTTGCAGGGTGTCCGGCGATGTGTGGCTCGATGGAGAGGAAGAATAGGTCACGGTAGAGCTTCTGGTCACATCGCGGGGGCGTGGGGGAGGCTGTGGCTGCGGCTATGGCGAACGACGGCGACGGGCTCCGCTCAGGAAGAGAGCAGAGAGGGGAGGGGAGAGAGCTGCGAGGAGGGGGAGGTGCAGAGGGTCGAGTGGAGTGCGTGGCGCCCTCGGGTGCTTCCAACGGCGAGCAGGCAAGCAGGAGGTGGCCGGCGCATGCGCGCGTGTTGGGCACATGACCTCCTACCTACTGGAAGGAGGTTGAAGATGGTGGCGGCTGCGATGGGCTGAGCCAGCTGGAGTTGGGCCAGGGGGTCCAGGTAAGTGGCCCAGGTGGGTTTTCTACTCTATTTTACGTTATGTTATATTTTCTATTTATTTATTTCTTTTGCCACTGTTTTCAAATAGAACAAATCCAAAACCAGTGACAAAAATCCCCTGAATATTTCTATGTTGCACAGTGGAGTTATCCAAAAGCACATAAACTAATTCAGGGTTATTTGAAATTATATTCCATATGTTAAGAATATAAATCCAAATCCAAATACAATATTGATTTAAAATCAGAGCCCAAATAATTCCTTAGAAATGTTTCAAAATTTTGGTTTGATTTATAACTCTTGCCGAAATTCTCTGAACTATTTCTAGGGAATTTTGGATTCACTGATTGTAATTTTAGGGTTCTTGACCCTTTATTAAAATGATTTCTGAGGCTTTGAAAATTCCTCAATTCAATTTCTTGAATTTAAACATGATGATCAAGCAAAGTCAAACAAGGGCTGATGTAGGGTCGTGACACGCATGGGCCACCCCTCCAAGCATAGTGACCGTGGCTTTAGCTGCGGTGGTGGCCGCTGATAACCCACAAGTATAGGGGATCGCAACAGTTTTCGAGGGTGTAGAGTATTGAACCCAAATTTATAGATTCGACAAACGGGGAGCCAAAGAATATTTGCAAGTATTAGCAGCAGAGTTGTCAATTCAACCACACCTGGAGATTAATTATCTACAGCAAAGTGATCAGTAGCAAAGTAGTATGATAGTTTTCATAGTAGTGGCAACAGCAGTAGTAAAAGTAACAGTGATAGCAATAGTTTTGTAGAAAGTGCAACAGTAACAGTAGCAGTAGTAACTTAGCAAGATCAATATGTAGGAAAATTGTAGGCATTGGATTGGTGATTTGTTGGATGATATTCATCATGTGACAGTTATAACCTAGGGCGACATGACACTAGCTCCAGTTCAAAAATATGTGCTTATGGAAAGAACTTGCATGACATCTTTTGTCCTACCCTCTCGTGGCAGCGGGGTCCTATTGGAAACTAAGGGATATTAAGGCCTCCTTTTAATAGAGAACCAGAACAAAGCATTAACACACGGTGAATACATGAACTCCTCAAACTACGGTCATCACCGGGAAGTGTCCCGACTATTGTCACTCCGGGGTTGCCTGATCATAACACGTAGTAGGTGACTATAACTTGCAAGATCGGATCTAGAACATAGATATAGTGGCGATTACATAAACGGTTCAGATCTGAAATCATGGCACCCGAGCCCAAAGTGACAAGCATTAAGCATGGAAAAGTCATAGCAACATCAATCTCAGAACATAATGGATACTAGGGATCGAGCGCTAACAAAAGAAACTTGATTACATGATGTATCTCATCCAACTCCTCACCAACCAGCGAGCCTACGAAGGAATTACTCACTCCAGGTGGGGAGCATCATGGAATTGGTGATGGAGACGGGGTGGTGATGACGAAGATCGAAGATCCCCCTCTCTAGAGCCCCAAACGGACTCCAGATCCGGCGCCCTGAGGAAGAACAGGAGGCGGCGGCGGCTCCGTCTCATGAAACGTGATAATTCTTTCTCCTTGATTTTTTCTGGAAAAATAGGATTTTATAGCGTCGGTTTTAGGGCCTGCGGGGCCACCAGGTGGGGACAACCCACCTGGGCACACCTGGAGGGGGTGGCGCGCCCTTGTGGGTTGTGCCCACCCAGTTGCCCCCTTCGGTGGTTCTTGGCTCCAAAAATTACCTTTTATTGTATAAAAATCCTCGCAAAGTTTCATTGCAATCCGAGAACTTTTATTTCTGCACAAAAACAACACCATGGTAGTTCTGCTGAAAACAGCGTCAATCAGGGTTAGTTTCATTCAAAACAATTCAAATTAGAGTCCAAAACAAGAGGGAAAGCATTAGGAAAAGTAGGTACGACAGAGACGTATCAACTCCCCAAAGCTTAAACCTTTGCTTGTCCTCAAGAAATTCAGTTGATAAACCAAAAGTGAAAAAGAAAAACTTTTACGAACTCTTTTGCTCTTGTTTGCATAAATAAGCTTAAACAACACCCATGTTTTCAGCTAACATTATAACTAACCATGTCGACAATAACTCTTAAAAATTATATTAACTCATATCAATGACATAATCAGCTAGCGAGCAATAATAGGATATCTCAAACAACAACACGTTGTCAAAACAACCATGATATAATATGACAATAGTGGTATCTTGCTAGCCCTTTCTGAGACCGCAAACCATAAATGCAGCGCACCTCCAAAGTTCAAGCATCGACTAAACATTGTAATTCATGGTCGAAAAGATCCAGTCCTGATGCACCCAACATTAGGTACACACAATGCATAGGCATGACAACAATGCTCTCAGGTTCTGGCGCTTATTTTAGAGGTGATGACACAACATAAAAGTAAATAGAAGTCCCTTCGCAGAGGGAAGCAGTGATGTGCAGCGGTGCCAGAGCTCAAGTTTTTTTTAAACAGAGGTAAATGAAATTTTGAGAAATGCACCCTTCTTGTTTACTTCGCGACCATCAGTTATCAATATCTTCCATGCTAAACACATTGGTGGTGGTTCCCAAGCGATAAAGTAAAGGTTATTACTCCGCAGGAGTTTTGTTGGATTATTTGTAAGCTTTATTCCTTTTGCAGTTTGGGACTGGGAATCCCTATTACCGCCCCCTTCTCGTGCAATGGCGAGTGAATAAACACTATTCCTAAGAATAACACGCTTAGCATGGAAGATACTGACTACCTCCTGTCACTCTATGAACAATCCAGGCACACAAAAAGGATATTTATTTGATGTTTTTAGATGTAGCACATGCAAATTTACTTAGGATGGCAGGGTAATACTACATATAGGTAGATATGCTGGACTCGTCTGGAATAACTTGGGCTTAAGGTTTTTGATGCACAAGCAGAATTCCTGCTTAGTACAGGTGAAGGCTAGCAAATAGGTTGAGAAGCGGCCAGCTAGAGAGCAACAACGGTCATGAACATGCATTATGCATAATTAACATTGGATACTAGCATGAGTAGGATATGAACACCATGAACATAAATATCATAGAGGCTAGGTTGGTTTTGATTCAACTACATGCATGAACATGTGCCATGTCAAGCCACTTGAACATTCAGAGGAGGATACCATATCATCATATTACATCACAATCATTTTAACGCAATGTTGACATCCAAGATAAATCATTATCCACTCCTAGCTACTTATGCATGGCATGAGAAACTATATTCTCTAATTATCATTACAAACATGTTTGATCATACTAGGCTAAATCATGGATACTAGGTTAAACATATTTACAAAAAGAGAACAAGTCGAGTTCATACCCGTTTCTCTCAGCCACGGCCAGTTCATCGAATATCGTCATTATTGTCTTTCACTTGCACGACCAAACAATATGAGAATAATAATAGCGCAAGAGTGCCATGGACTAAGCTGGAATCTGCAAACATTTTATTCAAAAGGAGAATATAAGGTAATATGGGCTCTTTGTTAGATCAACAATAATGCATATGAGAGCCACTCAACATTTTCATCGTGGTCTTCTCCTTGGTACGACTCAATAAAAAGAAAAGAAATTCAGAGAAACACACTGAAATATTTTTGGAGTTTTTGGTTTTCTTGAAAGAAAGAAACTTAAAGAAAGAAAATAAAAAATGAGAAAACTATTTACACGGGAGAGCTCCCAACAATCAAAAGAAGAACAAGGAAATCTTTTTGGGTTTTCTTTTTAGTGCTACAACAATGTAAAGTAGGAAGAAAAACCGAAAAGAAGCAAGAAATATATTTTTGGATTTTCTCAAAGTTTTTCAAACACACAAGAAGAAAACGAGAAAATATATTAACATGGATGATACAATGAAAGAGTGTGAACACCGACAACTGAAATGAAATGTGTGAACATGAATGTAATGTCGGTGAGAAATATGTACTCCCCCAAGCTTAGGATTTTGGCCTGAGTTGGTCTAGGGCCACTCAAAGAAACCATGGGGTCCTATGTTGAAATGCTGAGGAGCTGGCACCTGAGGATCACACTGATGAGGCTCCGCCTGTGCTGCAGCTAGGTTGTTCCGGTAGGCGACGATGTCCTCAGGCATAATCCTGTATCCACCCTGGCAATATGATCAAACAAACAAGGTGCAGGAAATGGAATAATATCACAAGTGTTTTCACTAAAAACCAGGTTATAAGGGATAGAAATGTTAGTGTAATCGCCTGCAATAAACTGGTGGTGTTCCATGGCCGCGCAATCTAGGTAAACCTTGGGCAAAGGATAATCATGCTGGCGTATCTGAATGTTAAAGTGAGTAGCCAAGCGAGTAGCGTAAATACCACCATGTATTTTGGCCTTGGATTTGTTAATGTGGAGGCGACGTGCCACAATAGCTCCCAAGCTATAAGTGTTGTCGCCGTAAAGTGCATGACGTAAAACAACAAAATCTGGAGCACTGAGTGCACCTACCTTTTCTCTAGCAAGTAAACACTTCGCAATAAATAGAGGAAAATCATGCATAGCAGGAAAGTGCAAGCTAGTGGCGGTGACACTCGACACCCCTCTCTCATCCCCCACTGTCAGAGTGTGGTAAAAACCATCAAACTACGCGGGCCTAGGCTCTACTAAACTCCCGTCAGAAGGGATCATGCATATGTCACAAAATTCAGTAAGTGGTACCTGACGGGTTCGGCATATAAATTAAACTCCACCGCTGGGGGATTATTCCTAGGAAGGAAATTAAAACTTTGCACTAAGGAATTTGTGAGGAGATGATACTGTTCACATTCAGCTGCGATGAAGTCGGTGAGGCCGGCATTCGCAGCATATTATGCAAACTCCTGAAGGATTCCGACCCCTTCCATGAATGGGTTATGCGGTCATTCGCACGGCCGTACCTCCGCCATTCTCCGGGTATGGAGATCACTTTCAGATGACTCCCCAATAACTCCCTTGGAGTTCTTCTTGGAAGCAAACTTCATAAAGATACTCATATTTTCCTATGAACAAAATTCTAAAAAATTTAGTCCACAAAATTTTCTCAACAAAACTTCACAAGATTGAAAGCAACTACTCATAGGGATGCGCAGAGGCCAAAACAACCATGCAAGCTCATCTAAAGCAAAAAGTAATTGGACAAATGGATGAGTCACATACCAAGCAACAATCCCCCGAAACAGTTTCGGAAACGGAGCTTTGAGCAAAGAGATCAAAATCCATGGTTTCGGGAGCAAGAACACGAGAGAGAGAGAGAGAGAGAGAGCAATGGTTATTTTTTTCTGGATGCAGGTGGTGATGTGGGATGAAGGGATAAGTGAGGGGTCCTGGCGCGCCCAGGTAGGCTGTGCCCACCTGGTGCACCTCCCTCCGATATTATTTGCAATAGAAATTCTTAAATATTCAGAAAAAATCGTATTAAATTTTCAGAGTATTCTGAGAACTTTTATTTTTGGGTCATTTTTTATTGCACGGGAAATTCAGAAAACAGACAAAACGTGGCATTTCATTTTATTTAACTAATAAAAACAGAAAACGAAAGGCAGGGATAGTAGGTAGTGCTCACTAAATTCATCAACTTTATACATCTCAAAAATGATCTATCAATAAGATTGATCAAGTCTTATTAACAACCACTTTCGATTAGCATGAAACCGAAGAACTTTCGTAAATCACTAAGTTACCTCAACGGGGATATGAATGTCCCAACAATAAGCATTTCATATTTCTTTTTAACAGTAGAGAGATAGTTGAAAACTTCCAATAGTGATTGTCAGAGATTTTTCAATAACATTAATACCATTCACTTGGAATTGTTTCTTTAGAAAGTGCACTGTATGCTCATTACCATTGATATGAAAAGTGACATTGCTTTTACTGCAATCAATAACAGCCCCTGCAGTATTCAAGAAGGGTCTACCAAGGATAATCGACATGCTGTCGTCCTCGGGCATCTCAAGTATAACAAAGTCAGTCAAAATAGTAACATTAGCAACAACAACAGGCACATCCTCACAAATACCGATAGGTATGGCAGTTGATTTGTCATCCATTTGCAAAGATATTTCAGTAGGTGTGAGTTTATTAAAAATAAGTCTTTTATATAAAGAGAAAGGCATAACACTAACACCAGCTCCCAAATCACAGAAACCAGTTTTCACATAGTTTCTTTTGATGGAGCAAGGTATAGTTGGTATTCCTAGATCTCCAAGTTTTTTAGGTACTCCATCTTTAAAAGTATAATTAGCAAGCATGGTAGAGATTTTGGCTTCCGGTATTTTTCTCTTATTGGTGATGATGTTTTTCATGTACTTTGCATAAGGAGACATTTTTAAGATATCAGTCAAGCGAGTACGCAAAAAGACTGGCCTCAGCATTTCAGCAAAGCGTTCAAATTCTTCATCATCTTTCTTTTTAGTTGACTTAGGTGGAAAGGGCATAGGTTTTTGAACCCATGGTTCTCTTTCCTTACCATCTTTTCTAGCAACAAAGTCTCTTTTATCATATCTTTTATTCTTGGGTTGTGGTTTATCAAGATCAACTGCTGGTTCTATCTCAACATCATTGTCTGGTTCTTTATTATTTTCTTGAGTATCCTCATGAACCTCATAATTATGTTTTCCAATATCAAAAGGTGAGTGTTCACTACCAGATTGAGTTTCAGCATCAGAGATAGAAACTTTATTATCATTATCAGGAGTCTACTTCAGGTTCACTAGAGGCATGCAAAGTCCTATCATAACACGTGACAACTCCCGTGCACGTCACCTCCTGGGTCCATGGTGCCTTGTCCTCGTATGAGCTAATCTCGAGTGGGTGAGTGAGGGCGCGCGGCCTGGTTCATACAACTGCAATCCGGCGCTTTGCCGTCGCGGGAGCCGCTCGCCGGTGTTCTTCCTTAGATGATTGCATGAGAAGTCATGGCACAACGCCTGTGCTCGGGCCCGTCCCTGCAGTGTTGATAAACCCAAGAGACTGAGCTCTGTCTAGCGGGTCGGCCCCGTCCACGTCACCTCCTATGGGTCCTTGGTGTTTGGCCTTCTCATGCGATGACCTCCGGACGTTCGCCCGGCGCAGGTTGCCCCCATCACTCAGGTTTCATAAGTGTGCCTCGCGCCCAAGACCAGTCACAACCCGCCTTGAGCTAGTACCTCCTGAGCCCTGCGCTGGCTCACGAGTGCCCAGATACACCTCCTCAAAGTTCTGCCGTGCCAGCCATGTGTATGAACGAAATAGGGTTGTACACGCCCGGAGACTCTAGCACAGAGCTCCTTAGCCACGCCTAGTGGAAGCCCCATGCCCAGCGCTGGCGGATACGATCGCAATACGACCATGCCCACGCCCAGTGGAAGCCCCATGCCCAGCGCTGGCGGATACGGTCGCAATACGACCATGCCCATGCCAAGTAGTAGCCCCATGCTCCGCACTGGTGGATAAACATCCGAGGGTGCCCTATGGGTAGCATCAACCTCACGACAGCCTCTTGGCCCTTCTGGCGACGCTGCTCGCAGCATTCCTCTGGGATGCACGCAAGAGGGGGCTGGACACGGTGCCTACGCTCAGGCCAAGCCTCGGCTCACAGGCCTGCCCCCGCGCATGCCACCCCAGGTTCTTGGTGTCTAGTGTTCTCGCGTCCCCTAGGCGTAGGATGACAAGAAAAAGGTATGAAGAGCCCTGGGTTAACCTTGCCGTTGCCCACGTTTCCTTCATGCGGGCCGCTCGCACGTCAAGGGGGACCTTCGAGCATCGTGACTCAGGGGCCTCACTAGTCAGGTATCCCCTCGCCCTTGGCTTTGTCTAGGCATCATGACCTGACATTCCAACGGTGGCCGAGGTATGCGCGGGGCTGGGCCCTGCCGACGCAGAGCGTGAAGGCAAGCAGGAAGAAAATCAAGCATGAAAAGGAAATTACGGAGTTCAAACAGTTATTACAGGCACCAAATGTATCACGAATTCAAGCAAAGTCTTACGCCTCCATGAGGCATGGTTAAGTCATTGCAGGATAAACTCTAGGAGGAAGGACCATCTCTGCCGCTGCCCTCATCACCGCCGCCCGCTTGGTTGCAACAGGACCGTCTTCGACGTCGCCGTCGCTGTTGTCACCGCCGCTTGCCTCGATGGAGGCTGATCCGCCGTTGATGCAGGTGAACTTCCCGAGCAGCGTGGCCACATGGCACTCCATGGCCTCCACCGTGTCGGCACAGAATTCAAGAGAAACAGGGCCTATCACGGCCTCGAAGTTGGCATCACGAAGATAAAGATGGTTGAAGACGCGCGTCGCTGCCATGGAGAAGAGGTCGTGACACCCCTCCTCCAGGATGGCGTCCACCTTGGTGCCGATGCCTTCGAGCTGCGCGGTGAGCCTTAGAGGAGAGCTCTGCATAACCGTCCTCGGGGGTCGCGAGCGGGCCCTCGAACCCACCCCTGCAGATCAACTTCAGTGCTTGGCGAGCCCTAAGCTCGAGAGCAGAAAAGGCGTCGTAGTCCGCCACCGCCTCCATGTCGGTGTCAGCAAGGATCTTCTTCTCCCGGGCATCTAGCTGAGTCATCACCTCGGAGACATGCTTATCGTGGGATGCCTGGGCCTCGACCACCTCCTTCTGCAGCTTGTCCAGGCGCTCACGCTCCGCGGCCTGCTCGACGATCACCTTCGACAGCACGGAGTCACGATCCACAAGCTTCACCTCGCGAGTGTTGAGCGTGGCCTGTTCCTCCCGAAGCACCTTTAGACCAGCCTCCGGCTCGCTGCAGCATTTGGCGTTCGTCGCTGCTTCGGCCAGCGCGTCATCGCAAGCCGCCCGGGCGTTGGCAGCCTCTTCCCGGTTCTCTGCGGCGACAGCCTCAGACCACCTCTAGGCTTCTTGGGTTGTCTTCTCAACCTGGACCCACTTTGAGGCAAACCCTAGGCGCTCCCTCACAAGGCATATGTCAACCTCCTGGAGTTCTGCCCGGAGCCGGATGAGAGCGGCGTAAGCATCATCCAGAGCCCCAGGTGTCGGTTCTATATCCGGCATGTGTCGTAGTAGGGGTCCTTAGCTGGGCGTCTTGGAGCGATGGTAACGTGGACACAATTTTTATCCAAGTTTGGGCCCTCTTGATGGAGGTAAAACCCTACGTCCTACTTTGATTGTATTCATATGGGGATAGTACAAAGTACATGTATCTACCACGAGATTGTTCTAATGAATATGAGATTGTCTATTGACTAGCCTGGCCTCGGTTTATATAATGCACTAGAGGCCTATGGTTTAGAAGAGTCCTCGGCTTGGGCGCCAAGTCTTGTGGAGTCTTCCTTGTATGCGTCATGGGCTATCCGAACTGACCCAATAGTGAACCTCCATGGGGGTCCTCGGCCAGATCCACCTAGTCGGGAGACGACGTGGTGAGTACCCTAGTCCAGGACACCGTCAGTAGCTCCTTGAATCTGTCTTCAAGTTGGGGATGCTCCTTGGTTCTTACGAACTTTTCCTTGTCTTCGGTCGTTGGTCTTGAAAACTTGTCCAAGAAATCTTCCCATCTTCAATCTTGAGGATTGCCGGGCTAAATCCGAAGAGTTCACACGTCGGGCATCCGAGGAGCCCTTTAAGTCTTCGGCCTTTATCAATGACTTGTTATTTTTTATGCCACACCTCGGGTTTGAAGTGTTTCCCATGCGGCGGTGTCCTCTCGTGTCTAAGCTCCAACGCCGAACTGTATCCAAGCTCCAACGCGGGTCTATATCCGAGGTGTCTTTTTGCATCCGGGCTCCAACGCCGGACTGCGTCCAAGCTCCAACGCCAGACTATATCCAAAGTGTCATAGATCACCTTGGTTGAAAAAAGTTGAAGGAGTTCAGCCGAGCTCAATGCCGGAAATGCCCTCTATGGAGCCAACCACTTGTATCCAAGCTTTATGCCGGACTGCTTCCGAGGTGATGCACCACCACGGTCGTGGGCGGATTGTTTGCGGATTTCATTTCCGACTGGTGCAATTTATTTGCTGACAAGATGTATAGCCAGTAGCCCTCAAGGTGTGTGTCGGCCTAAAATCCGAGATGCACATTTAGAGGAGATAGTGATCGGCGGACGGGCCCTTGAGAGAGGGTTTTGAGAAGTCACCGTAATATATTAGCTTGATGCCGGATAAGTCCCAGATGGTACCCATTGTTGTCCGAAGACGCGTTTGCCCATAACTCGGCCAAGCCGAACCCTGAGCACTTTGAATTTTCTGCATTGAATAGGCAATGCAGTAGCCCCCGAGCCACTGGTCTGGTGGCAACACCAAATCAGGGGATCGATGTGCCCCTTTAATATTTGTAAATGATGAGCCCGAAGCCCAGTAGCCCCCGAGCCTTAATGTGGGCACGGGTGGCCGAATTAAGGATCGATGTCTAGAGTAAAATCACAAATTATGTGTAATGATTATATGTATCCAAGTACTCTACATCATTAATGCTCGGATCCACATTGTACAAAACTTTGTTGACCGACCATCGGCTTCAACCTCCTTGGCCAGTAGCCGGGGAGTGTTTGTCCTACTTTATAAAGCCTTTATAAGGGCAAAGATTTACGGCAAACAAGGTAATCCGGCCATATGGTTTCATAAACAAAGGTATGCGGAGAGATATGTTAGATTACTTTTTAACATGAGAAACATCTTTCAATGAAAATAGTCCCACTATCGGTTCCTTTTTTGGGTTGTCATGCTGATCATGATCATGAAACCTCACCTCCGATCAATGTAGGAGGAAAATATTGAGGATTTAGTTTGGGGAAAGTTCCTGAACTATGTGGTCTTTAGCAACCTAAATTTTCACTTCCGTCATTGCCGACCAATTATATCCTTGAAGATAGCTAGCTTTCGGCTTCACCCAGTCTGAGGTACTAACTCGGATGACCCGGTAGTAACAATCACAGAGGTGCTCCCTTTACCGCCTAGCCGAACGATCGGGAACGTAGGGGTAAGCACAGTAGCCAGGCAACCTAGCTTGGCCAAAATCTTAAGTCAAATTGATGCATATTTATGGCTTTATAACGATAATTATGGAAGGCAGCGCTTGTATATTAAATACAAACGCTGATGATTTATTTTGACTCCATTGCGACCGTTTATAATCTGAAAGTGGCCCATCGTCGGCTTCTACCCCTTTGTAGATTCTACACAGGGTGTTTCCATACTAACAAGACAACCCTTAGCCGACGTCTCAGTGCCCGGAGGCGGTTGTGTTAGCGAAAACGAGGCAGTCAGATATGCAGGCTTTATAACTTACACTTAGTCATAGGAGCTTAAAGTTGGGAGGCCAGTTACTAGCCCCCGGTTAGTGTTCGGCGTTAGCCGAGATCAAGTTGTTAACACTTCGGCCAATGTTATGAACGACCCATCATTTAACATGGGGTGACCTCCATCAACCTTATAGTTTAACACAGTAATCGGATCGATGACCAGTTTACGCTTATTGTGACAGTCAGTTTTTGGCTTTCTCCACTGAGGCGGTTAACCATGCGAGCTGGAAGCACAATCGCAGCGGTTTTGCCTTTGCACACCTAGCTGAACAAAGCGGAACGTAGGAGGCAATCACAGGAGCCGGGCAACCCAACTATTGACAAAAGACACGATTGAAAACCGATGCATATAAAGCAGTATCCGAGAATGTTTTACCGAGGAGTCCATGGAGTACCTTGGCCTTTGGTGGTTATGGCTCTAGTCGCAGCTGTCGGCGTCCTGGGAACGGGGGTCCCCAGACTTGCCTGCCTACGGCCCACGGCGTGGCTCCGCCAGCGGCCCTGTACGACCCATCTTCACCAGCGAGCACTCAAGACCCTCGCGAGGGGCCAAGCCTCGCGAGGCGGACGACACAAGACCTCCCCGGGAACGACCTCACCAGACCGGCTCGCGAGGGGCGGAGAGATCAAGGCAAGGGGAACCTCGCGAGGTTCCTATGACGTAAGCCATGACGACAAGGCGAGGCGGGTGCCAGCGTGCATAGTGTCCTCTTTTCCTCTTTGGTGCTAAAGAGGCAAGCGCAGGCGAGGAGTCCCGAGGCATCAGGCAAAGGTTTCCATATTGGTGCAACGAGACCAAGACCAGCAGGACGGCAGGACGGAGGTCACCATGGAGCCCAAGACGGCGTCACCACGAGAGCCTTTGGCAGGCGAAGACCACCTTTAGTCATGATAACTTGTACTAGTTGTCTCCCTTCGAATTTGGCTGTTGTTGGATCCCTTCCCGCTCAATATTTGGGGAGAGGACCAAGGCCTCTATAAATAGGACTAACCACCATCGTAGGAGGCATATTATCTTGGATCGGAGCCATTCCATCCATAGCCACACACAAGTTCACCAAGCACAAGAACACCTGTCCTCAGGAGGCTGTTCTTCCCATGTAACTATTCATCCTCAGCTCAATAGGCAATCCACCACACCACACTGGAGTAGGGTATTACACCACATCGGTGGCCTGAACCAGTATAACCTCTTGTGTCTCCCGTTCCTTGGGTTCGTCGAGCTAGGCCTTGCGATTGTAGTGAGAGCGATCTAGGGAGAGAGAGATCTTCGTGTGCACCCCAGTGTTCAAACCTCAAGGGTTTTGCCGGAACCCGAAATCCGACATTTGGCGGGCCAGGTAGGGGTGCGCCGAAACTTTCCTTCGGCCGATCCGCGTCTCGTCGCTTCACCGCATCCATGGCGGACGCTCGCCGAGCCCGCGCTGAGCGTCGGGCCGCCCTCGCCGCCCGTGTTGCTCAGACCGCCCCCGTCGGCGGGCCTCCCCATCGTTCTCCATTGCCCGTTGCCAACGCCGCCACCGGTCCGGCGGGAAACGAGCAGCAAGCGTCCTCGCTGCACCCCTCGGTGTGGCGGGACGGCCGCACCGCCACTCCGTCGCTGACCCCAGCCGGCTCATCGTCTCACGCTCGTCACGCTCCCACGGACGCGCAGGCCGCGCTGCTCATGGCGCGTGATCTCCTGCGCTACCGCCCAGTTGACGACCTCTTCGAGAACTGGCTGGACCGCATCGCCGAGCTCGTCAGCGCCGCAGGGGGCTCCCCCGCGCCGTTGCTCTCGCTGCCTCGCCCTTCGCCAGCTGCGGGCGACGTGGCTCATGGAGCGCCACCACCACCTCTGCACCAAGACGGCGCTCTGGCGCCAAGGCGCGCGGCCCCCAGGCGCGACTCACCGCGTCGGGCGCCCGCGCGGGAAGAAGGAAGCTCCCAAGAAGTTCCCCGGCCGCAAGAGAATGCGCCCGTGCTCCCAGCGTCACTATGACAAGACCGCGTGCCGCCTGCAGTGGCGGTGCGCGGGCATCAAGGGCAGGCTCCGCATCAGCAAAGGGCCCTGGTGGCCACAATAGGCTGCCGCGCCTTCACTCCTGACCTGCGTAGCATCGCCTGGTCGGGCAAGTTCAAGCCAGACCTGCCTCCTCGCTACGACGGCACTCCGACCCCGTGGAGTTCTTGCAGCTCTACGAGCTGAGCATCGAGGCGGCCAACGGCGACGAAAAAGTCATGGCGAACTGGTTCCCCATGGCTCTCAAGGATGGCGCTCGCTTGTGGCTCCTGAACCTGCCCCCGGGCTCGATCTCCTCCTGGGACGAGATGCGCGACTGCTTCGTCGCCAACTTCCAGGGTACTCGCGACCGCCCTCCGGCCGCGGGTGACCTGCGCTGCATCAAGCAGCAGCCGGGAGAGACCCTGCAGAAGTACATCCAGCGCTTCAACAGCGTTCGCCTCAAGATCCCCAAGGTGACGGATGAGGCCATTGAGGGAGTCCTAGATTAGGGGGTCCTTGGGCGTTCGGACTATGGTACGTGGTCCGGACTGATGGGCTGTAAAGATACAAGACCGAAGACTATCTCCCGTGTCCGGATGGGACTCTCCTTGGCGTGGAAGGCAAGCTTGGCATCTGGATATGAAGACTCCTTTCTCTGTAACCAACTTTGTACAACCCTAGTCCCCTCCGGTGTCTATATAAACTGGAGGGCTTAGTTCGTAGAGAAAGAGAATCATAATCATAGTCATACAGGCTAGACTTCTAGGGTTCTAGCCATTACGATCTCGAGGTAGATCAACTCTTGTAATACTCATATTCATCAAGATCAATCAAGCAGGAAGTAGGGTATTACCTCCATAGAGAGGGCCCGAACCTGGGTAAACATCGTGTCCCCTGTCTCCTGTTACCATCGACCTTAGACGCATAGTTCAGGACCCCATACCCGAGATCCGCCGGTTTTGACACCGACATTGGTGCTTTCATTGAGAGTTCCGTTGTGTCGTCGTCAAGAGGTTCGATGGCCCCGTCAATTATCTACAACAATGCTGTTCAGGGAGAAGCCTTCCTCCCCGGACAGATCTTCGTATTCGGCGGCTTCGCACTGCGGGCCAACTCGCTCGGCCATTTAGAGCAGATCGATAGCTACGCCCCTGGCCATCAGGTCAGATTTGGAAGCTTGAACTATGTCGCGGACATCCGCGGAGACTTGATCTTTGACGGATTCGAGACTGCGGCAGTAGTCGCTCCCTGTCACCGCGATGAACATGACCTAAATCTGTCATCGAACCATACCATGGAGATAGCACCTGCAACTACTCCGGCCCTAGATCCGGAGCAAATCACGCCATCTGAGGATGGGAGGCTCAACCCCGCCACGGAGGCCGCAGACTCAGCGTCGTTGGAGCCGCACACAGACCCAAGCTCATGTGAGATCTGTGTTACCGAAACCTCGGACACGTTTCCGGCTACAGGTTCGAAAGCATGTGCGTCCGTGCACGACGAGCTTGATCGAGCGTCGATCGTCGAATTCAGCTTCTCGGACATCCTCCGGCACTCGCCTTTAGGCGACGTGCTAAACTCATTGAAAACACTCTCCTTAGGGGGGACTCTCAGCCGAATTATATCCGGTTGAAACTGGAGGCTGACGACGGAGAATTTCACTTCCCACCCCTGGCCCACTTAATACCCACTGTCGAAGACTTAACCGACATGCTCGATTACGGCTCCGAAGACATCGACTGTATGGACGACGATGCTGGAGAGGAGCAGGCCAAAAACCCACCGTTCACCGGACGATGGACGGCCACCTCCTCATACGACGTATACATGGTGGATGCACCAAAAGAGAATAGCAGCGATGACAAGGAAGATCCAGTTGAGGATAAACCTCCTGAGATGCAACCAAAGCTCCGGCGTCAGCTACGCCGCTCTAAATCACGCCGCAGCAAAGACAGCAACACCGGCACAGGAGAAGATAACACTCCGGACGGTGCCGAAGACAATGAAGACCCCATTGAGGCAACTTTCGAACAAGAGGAACGGGAATATGGGCAAGTTAGCCATAATGAACAGGCCACACACAAAGACTCGGAGGATAGTGATTATCTTCCACTCTCCGAGGATGAGGCGAGCCTCGGCACTGAGGATTTTATCATGCCGGAGGAACCTCTCGAGCAGGAGCGCTTTAAGCACCGGCTAATAGCCACTGCAAGGAGCCTGAAATAGAAGCAGCAGCAACTTCAAGCTGATCAAGCTCTGCTCAATGATAGATGGACTGATGTCCTGGCAGCCGAGGAATACGGCCTCAAGCGCCCAGCCAAAAGTTACCCGAAGCGCAAATTGCTACCTCAGTTCGATGATGAGGCGTTGGAGCCCGTACCATCATCGCGCAATGCGGCTGACCGACCACCACGTGGTCGGGATAAAGCGGCAACTCAAGCCGAACACCAGCCTGCCCCACCTCATCGTGAAGGCAGAGATAAAATAGCTCAGGGACATACATACGATCTGCGGCAGGACTTGGACAGTAGAGCAGGTCAGAACAGATCGATCTATGGATCACAGGGACGTGCCCCGACACGCGATAACGGCTATCTAGCCGGACGCAATAATCATACTCACGCCCGGGCCGAGAACCGCAGACGGACTCCATCCGAGCTACGTCGGGACGTGGTCCGATATAGAGGCGCCGCACACCCCCTTTGCTTCACTGACGAGGTAATGGAGCATGAATTCCCAGAGGGGTTTAAACCCATAAACATCGAATCATACGATGGGACAACAGACACCGCGGTATGGATCGAGGATTTCCTTCTCCACATTCATGTGGCCCATGGCGATGATCTCCATGCCATCAAATACCTCCCACTAAAACTCAAAGGACCGGCCCGGCACTGGTTGAACAGTCTGCCTGAAAACTCCATCGGCAGCTGGGAGGACTTGGAAGAGACCTTCCTTGACAACTTCCAACGTACATATGTTCGACCTCGGGATGCTGATGACTTAAGTCACATAATTCAACAGCCCGGAGAGTCAGCCAGGAAACTCTGGACTAGGTTCTTAACTAAAAAGAACCAGATCGTCGACTGTCCGGATGCCAAAGCCTTGGCGGCTTTCAAACACAGCATTCGGGACGAATGGCTCGCCCAACACCTCGGCCAAGAGAAGCCGAAGCCCATGGCAGCCCTTACGGCACTTTGACTCGCTTTTGTGCGGGCGAAGATAGCGGGCTAGCCTGTAGCAATAACAATGCAAACGAACCTGGCACTGTGGAAGCAGAAATAGCAACGGCAAGCCTCGACGCAACAGACACAAGCGTCGAAACAACGGTGATAATACCGATGACACGGCGGTCAACGCCGGATTCAGCGGCTCCAAGTCCAGCCAGCGGAAGAAGCTTTCAAAAGGAACAATTCGGGCCCATCCAGCTTGGACCGCATACTCGATCGCCCATGCCAGATACACGGCACCCCTGAAAAACCAGCCAATCACACCAACAGAGACTATTGGGTTTTTAAACAGGCCGGCAAGTTAAATGCCGAGAACAAGGAGAAGGGGTCGCAAAGCAAGGACGATGACGAGGAGCCCCGGCCACCCAAGTTAAAATGGTGAACATGATATACGCTACCCACATCCCCAAGAGGGAACGCAAGCGCGCACTCAGGGACGTCTATGTGATGGAGCCAGTCGCCCCAAAGTTCAACCCATGGTCTTCATGTCCGATAACTTTTGATCGCAGGGACCATCCGACCAATATCCGTCATGGCGGTTGCTACCTCTTGAGCACTCTGTTGGTTTTCCCTTGAAGAGGAAAGGGTGATGCAACAAAGTAGCGTAAGTATTTCCCTCAGTTTTTGAGAACCAAGGTATCAATCCAGTAGGAGGCCACGCAAGAGCCCCTCGCACCTACACAAACAAATAAATCCTCGCAACCAATGCGATAAGGGGTTGTCAATCCCTACACGGTCACTTACGAGAGTGAGATCTGATAGATATGATAGGATAATATTTTTGCTATTTTTATGATAAAGATGCAAAGTAAAGAAAGTAAAATAAAAACGGCGCCAGAAATAGCTTGTTGTCGGAAGATTAATATGATGGAAAATAGACCCGGGGGCCATAGGTTTCACTAGTGGCTTCTCTCAAGAGCATAAGTATTTACGGTGGGTGAACAAATTACTGTTGAGCAATTGACATAATTGAGCATAGTTATGAGAATATCTAGGTATGATCATATATATAGGCATCACGTCCGAGACAAGTAGACCGACTCCTGCCTGCATCTACTACTATTACTCCACACATCGACCGCTATCCAGCATGCATCTAGAGTATTAAGTTCATAAGAACAGAGTAACGCTTTAAGCAAGATGACATGATGTATAGGGATAAACTGATGCAATATGATATAAACCCCATCTTATTATCCTCGATGGCAACAATACAGTACGTGCCTTGCTGCCCCTACTGTCACTGGGAAAGGACACCGCAAGATTGAACCCAAAGCTAAGCACTTCTCCCATTGCAAGAAAGATCAATCTAGTAGGCCAAACCAAACTGATAATTCGAAGAGACTTGCAAAGATAACCAATCATACATAAAAGAATTCAGAAGATTCAAATATTGTTCATAGATAAACTTGATCATAAACCCACAATTCATCGGTCTCAACAAACACACCGCAAAAGAAGATTACATCGAATAGATCTCCACAAGAGAGGGGGAGAACATTGTATTGAGATCCAAAAAGAGATAAGAAGCCATCTAGCTAATAACTATGGACCCGAAGGTCTGAGGTAAACTACTCACACTTCATCAGAGAGGCTATGGTGTTGATGTAGAAGCCCTCCATGATCGATGCCCCCTCCGGCGGAGCTCCGGAATAGGCCCCAAGATGGGATCTCATGGGTACAGAATGTTGCGGCGGTGGAATTAGGTTTTTGGCACCGTATCTAGTAGTTTGGGGGTACGTAGGTATATATAGGAGGAAGGAGTACATCGGTGGAGCAACATGGGGCCCATGAGGGTGGAGGGCGCGCCTGGGGGTAGGCGCGCCCCCTACCTCGTGGCTTCCTGGTTGAAGTCTTGACATAGGGTCCAAGTCCTCTGGATCACGTTCATTCCGAAAATCACGTTCCCGAAGGTTTCATTCCGTTTGGACTCCGTTTGATATTCTTTTTCTGCGAAACTCTGAAATAGGCAAAAAACAGCAATTCTGGGCTGGGCCTCCGGTTAATAGGTTAGTCCCAAAAATAATATAAAAGTGTATAATAAAGCCTAATAATGTCCAAAACAGAATATAATATAGCATGGAACAATCAAAAAATATAGTTACGTTGGAGACGTATCAGTGGTTCAGCCGCACTGGTCCTCGACCCAATCATTGATGGATTCCACCTCACGCGAGTCCTCATGGACGGTGGTAGCAGCCTGAACCTGCTCTATCAGGATACAACATGTAAAATGGGCATTAATCCCTCAAGAATTAAGCACACAAAGACTACCTTTAAAGGAGTCATACTAGGTGTAGAGGCCCGCTGTATGGGCTCAATCACCCTGGAGGTTGTCTTCGGATCCCCGGACAACTTCTGAAGCGAAGAGCTGGTCTTCGATATTGTCCCATTTCGCAGCGGCAATCACGCACTGCTCGGACGAACCGCATTTGCATGCTTCAACGCGGTGCCACACTACGCTTATCTTAAACTCAAGATGCCCGGTCCACGCAGCATCATAACAGTCAATGGAAACAAGGAACACTCCCTCCATACTGAGGAGCACACTGCTGCGTTAGCAGCAGAAGTACAGAGCGGCCTTCTCAGGCAGAACCTTAATTCGTCGGCCGAACTCCCGGACACTGTCAAACAAGTCCGGACTACTCTGCAGCAGGACAGCCCAGCTCATCAAGAGCTCGACTAGCAATTTGGCCTCCATCCCAGTCCCAACCAAGTGGCGGCATTCATACCACGCATACATAACTACGCACTCAAAATACCATGGGCATAGATGGAGGCATAACTAGCTTGTGATCCATAATACGGCTTGACCGCTCCTGGACACACATACTTTCAATTTTTCTTTTTAATCCTTTTTAGGACTCTTTTTCTGCAGGTTTCTTCTGACGACCTGATCATCAGTCCTCTCGGCAGGATGGATACACCAAGATGGCAAGAAGCACTGGCGTACATGGGAATTTCCATATGGTCTCTTTAATGGCCACTCTACCTGTTTTCAGGACCTGCACGCAGCTCTCCCTTGGTTGTGGCATGTTAAATAGCCCGATTGCTTATTGCACCACTTGTACAAATACCCTTTGACACATTAATCAAACTATAATGGAAACAGTTTGCGGCCTAACTTTTGCGGCACTAGCTTACTACCTTTTTCTTTTTGGTAATCTTCTCAAGTTGCACCCGTACACTTTGGTACGCTTTAATCTGCCAGGGGCTTCATTGCGACTCATAATACGGTGACAATGTCCGAACACTTTTTATAATATAGTTTGGCACCCCGAATTTAGCATTATATGCATCGGCTCCGAATCATGTTTTTGGTCAATAGTTGGGTTGCCCGGCTCCTGTGCTTACTACCTTATGTTCCGCTATATCGGCTAGGGTAGTAAAGGGAGAACTACTGCGATTGTGTCCTGGTTTATCCGGATGAGCACCTCAGTAGAGAAAGCCAAAAACTGACTGTTATGATACGGCGAGAGCCGGTCAGCTCTTCGGAGGTCTCAAATCTTTAGCGGTTTTTTCCGCATTATGCGATGGATCGGCTCTTACCCGATCAGGTGTTTACAGTACCCCAGTTCGGATACTAGGGGCTGCGCCTAAATTTTTCATTATCAAACTCCTATGGCTAAGTGAGGGTGATAAAGCCAAATAGTTTGATTGCCTGGTTCGTTGCGCTAAACACCTCCTTCAAGCACCAAACAATCGGATCAAGAGTGTTTAGATTCTATCCCGAACACCCCCGTACTACCTACGAGGGGGCTAAAGCCGACAACTGGCCAACTCTCAAAATTTCATAAACACGGCCGCACAGGAGGTAAAATATTAAACATGCATTATATTACATAACCGAACTTGTTTCATAATACAGAGCGAGACAATATGAATGTATTCATTCAAAGATTACATCTTTCGTACATTGCTCCACCACATTGCGGGATCCCTCCAGGACATCGCTAAAATATCGCTCGGGAGTGCGGTGCTCCTTGCCCGCGGGCGGTCCCTCGGTCGCGACCGTGACGACATTCATCTTCGCCCACTGCATCTTGACATGGGCGAAGGCCATCCGCGCACCTTCGATGCAGACCGACCGCTTGATGGCGTCAAGCGGAGGGCAGGCATCGACTAGCCGCTTCACAGACCGAAGTAGCTGCTGGGTATGGCTTTGGCTGGCCACAGCTGGATTAATAAGTCCTTCATGGCCAGTTCGGCCACCCTATGCAGTTCGACCAGCTGTTTTAGCTGGTCGCTCAAGGGCACCGGATGTTCTGGCGCAAGATATTGCGACCAGAACAGCTTCTCCATTAAGCTCCCCTCTTCGGCTCGGAAGAATTCAGCAGCATCAGAAACGCTGCGCGGCAGATCCGCAAACGCCCCTGGAGAATTCCAAACCCGGGTCAGCAAGAGATACCTCTTCTTCACATACTTGCTTTGCATAATAAAAGCCTTACCCGCCGCGATCTTCTTGCCCTCCTAGATTTCCTGGAGGGCGCCTTGGGCTTTGGCCCGGGCCTCTTGTGCGCTTTGGCGGGCCTTCGCTAGTTCGGTCTCTTGGTCTGCATGCTGGCACTCCAAGGACTCGTATTTCTTCAAGGCATCCTGGAGCTCCTGCTGGACCTCCCCAACCCTGGCCTCATGCTTTTTCCGGGCGGCTTGTTCCTTCGTCGCCCTCTCCTCGGCCTCGGCCAGCGCTTTCCTAACGGTTTCAACCTCTGTAGCCGCTCCTACAAATATCATAGCTCTATGGTCAGCACAAGTCATTCATCCTTTTTTGATATACACAAGGTCCTCACCTACCTTGCTCGTCCTCCAGCAGCCTTTTTACAAGGCCGAGCTCTTCTTCGGCCCGCTCCAGACTCTGCTTTAGTCCGGAGACCTCAGCAGCATGAGAGGTTGCGGCCAGCAAGGATGCCTGCTTATTGACATAAGACAAATTTAGTTAGTTTCTTGCAAAAACTACTTGATCCTCTGTCCGGCTTTTCTTTCCGAACATCGGATAGTGTCTCAGGGGCTACTGTCTATAATATGACTTTCTCTTTCGCGTCGCTTACCTCAAAGCCTGTCAGCAGGCTGGTGCAGGCTTCGGTCAGTCCGCTCTTGACGGACTGAACCCTCTCAACCACCGTACCCATAAGGATACGGTGTTCCTCCACAGTGGAAGCGCGTCGTAGTGCTTCCAGCAGATTATCCGGTGCCTCTGGCTGGACAGAGGTCACCAGCGGAATAGGCACACCTCCTTCTTTCGAGGGAGGCTGCCTGCCGGAATTCGGAGCCATATAGGTCTTCGGAACCTTATTCGGCTGGGGTCCGAACTGGATATTGCCCCCATCGCCAATCTCCATGGGGGTCCTCTCTCTCGGGTGTCCGGCGGCCGAAGGGTCACCCTCCGGCGCCGCCCTGACAGCCTCCTGAACCTCTCCCTGGCCCGGGAAGGTCCTTTGGGACAACACCTCGTCGTCGCCCTTGGCCGTGGAAGAGTGAGCAGCCGGCGGTGACTCGCTGGCGATCGCCTTTGAATCCAGCAAACCTCCTGATGAGGTTCGCGGGGAGCTGTCGCGGGCCGGACTACAATTGCATAATCCAACATATTAAAACTATGAAGTAGAGAAGCTAGGTATATGGACGCATCAGGGTTTTTAGTACTTATGATGCGGCCAGGGGCTTGTTTTGGGGGCGCGGCTCTGGGCTGCTTTCGATGTCCCACACAGAGTTATCCGTGAGGGAGCTCTTCCCCCTCTTGGACGCCTCCGCCTCCAGATTTGTGGAGGCCGCCCTCTTCTTCCTTCCCCCCTCAGGGGGAGTTGCTTTCTTCCTCCTCCTCCTCCTCGTCATCCTTGGCGGCGGAGGAGTGGGTCTCGTCCTCTTCGGATGTTGCATCCGAAGCACCCTTGCGGCGGGGGCCACTTTTTGCCCCCTTGGCCTTCTTCTTGGCCTTCTTCTCCGGCGCCTTGTAGGGCGCCGGAACCAGCATCTTCGTCAGGAGCGGGATGGCTGGTTTCTCAAGAAGCGAAGCCGAACACCTAATCCGCTCCGCTTTCTCTGTCCATACCTGGAAAAATAAACAATGAGGTTTAGATGTCTTCCTTGAATAAGAAAGTAGAGGATACACCTTGAAACGTGAAAGACTTACCGCGTTGGCGGGATGGGCCAGATCGTGCCCGCAGTCTTCGGTGGTGTCTGGCGGTGTCTCATTGCCCTTGAAGAGCAACTTCCAGATATCTTCATGCCTGGTTCCGAACAGCCTTTCCAAGGTCTGGTGCTCCTCTGGATCGAATAAAGGGCAGGTTCGGCTCTGGCATGGAAGGATCCGGCGAACTAGCATCACCTAGATCACATTGACGAGCTTGATGTTTTCGTCCACTATGCTTTGGATGCGCGTTTGGAGCGCTATCAGCTCGTCCAACGAGGACCAATTCGGGCCCTTCTCTATCCAGGAGGTGAGCCGCATTGGAGCTCCGGAATTGAATTCAGGAGCCGCGGCCCAGGTGGCGTCGTGGGGCTCTGTGATATAGAACAACAATTTTTGCCACTCTTTGACGGTCTCCACAAAAGTTCCCTTGGGCCATATGACTTTGGGCATCTTGCTCACCATGGCACCTCCGCACTCTGCGTGTTGGCCATCCACCACCTTCGGCTTCACGTTGAAGATCTTAAGCCACAGTCCGAAGTGGGGTGGAATGCGGAGGAAGGCCTTGCACACGACAATGAATGCCGAGATGTTGAGGATGGAGTTTGGGGCTAGATCATGGATGAAATGGTGGAGAGGAAATCCTAACCCACGGACGAAATGGGGGATAAACACCACCCTCTCATTGGACTTCAGGGTGGGGACAATTTGCCCCTTGGCCGGAAGCCGATGGTCGATTTCCTTCGCCAGATACCCGGCCTCCTAAAGCTTGGTGATGTCCTTCTCCTTGACGGAGGAGGCCATCCACTTGCCTTGCGCTCCAGATCTAGACATGGTCGAGTGCTTTCTTGAGGCAGAAAAGATGAGGACTTGGGCGCTGGAGCTCGAGAATGGGAGGGCAGAGAGAGAGCAGGCATGGGTGAAAGATGGGAATCCTTATCTCCTTATAAAGGCAGTGAATATCAAGAGCGTCCCCACTCGCATTAAAACTCGCCTGTTCCCAAGGGCTGTGCAAACGGCACGGTTGGATTATCCACGCCCGTATTGATGAGAATCCCACAATAAGGGGACACGATCTCTGCTTTGACAAGACGTGCCAATGAGACCGCATATCGAAGCGGCAGGACGAAAAAACGGTTCGAAATAATGACCGGGTGATGACGTTGTGTCACATTACCAAAAGTTGTCAGCGGATTGGACTCGTGAAATATTATACTCTCTGCGGTTGTGTGTGGGATTTGTTTTGCAGAGCAAGACACGTTCGTTGCGTCCAAAGACTGTTTTGGAGTATTCGGAGAAGGAACCCGCCTTGCAATGCCGAAGACAATTTGCGCGCCGGACACCTCGTCATTGAAGCCTCGTTCAGGGGCTACTGAGGGAGTCCTGGATTAGGGGGTCCTCGGGTGTCCGGACTATGGTACGTGGGCCGGACTGATGGGCTGTAAAGATACAAGACCAAAGACTATCTCCCGTGTCCGGATGGGGCTCTCCTTGGCATGGAAGGCAAGCTTGGCGTCTGGATATGAAGATTCCTTTCTCTGTAACCGACTTTGTACAAGCCTAGTCCCCTCCGGTGTCTATATAAACCGGAGGGCTTAGTCCGTAGAGACAGAGAATCATAATCATAGTCATACATGCTAGATTTTTAGGGTTCTAGCCATTACGATCTCGAGGTAGATCAACTCTTGTAATACTCAGATTCATCAAGATCAATCAAGAAGGAAGTAGGGAATTACCTCCAAAGAGAGGGCCCAAACCTGGGTAAACATCGTGCCCCTGTCCCCTGTTTCCATCGACCTTAGACGCATAGTTCGGGACCCCTACCCGAGATCCGCCGGTTTTGACACCGACAGCCATCATTTCGGCGTTTTCTGATGGCGTCTGCGACGTCAAGATGATGGAGCAGCTTGCCATCCATGAGAAGTTGTACACGGTGTTGGAGCTGTTCAACCTGGCGACCAAGTACGCAAGAGCTAGGAGGGGCACCTTTCCCTCCTCGAGCTCCCAGCTATTGACCTAGAGGAGAAGAAAGCCAAGGCCAAGGACGTGAAGCGCAAGGGAGTGGTCGTGCTCGCTGCGGAGCTAGATACGAAGCGCGGCCGGGACCATCCCGAGTCGTCCAAGAGCAGCCGACCATTCTGCGCCTTCCACAACGTACACAACCACAACACCAACAACTGTCAAGAGCTCAGGGCCATCCGAGATGGATGCTTCAGTCGACGCCCCGAGCGCAACGACCGGGGCTACGGCCGAGGAGGAGGAGGAGGCGGAGGACGCTGGGACGACCGTGGCCCCTGCCAGGAGTGGCGTGACCGGCCTCGTGAGGACCGCTAGCAAGACCAGCCTCGTGAGGGCGCCTGGAGGGATCAGCCTCGCGAGGACCGCCCCCAGGGCAGTGCTGGTCTTCCTCCACTGCCGCCACCGCCCAGGAGAAACGACGACCACCATTAGGACGAGGGGGCTGGGGGCTTCCAGGAGCCGCGTGCTATTGCCTGCATCTTGGGTGGAGCTCAAGCCCCAACATCTTAGCGTATCTTCAAGCAGTTTGCTCGCGAGGTGAGCGCAGTCCTCCCCAGGCTCGAGGCCACACACCCGCTTAGGTGGTCCAAGTGTGCCATCACCTTCAGCTCAGCAGATCAGCTCAAGTGCGCGGCCACCGCTGGCGCCCTCCCGATGCTCTACTCACCCTTCATCAGCAACGTACAAGTCACCAAGACCCTCATCGATGGTGGCGCAGGGCTTAATGTCCTGTCCGTCGAAACGTTCAACAACCTCCAAGTGCCATACGATCAGCTTCAGCCTACCAAGCCCTTCTCAGGAGTGACCCATGGCTCCACCACCCCGATAGGGCAAGTCTGCCTCCCTGTCACCTTCGGACAGCGCGACAACTACCGCACTGAGCTCATCGACTTTCACGTTGCCCACATCCGTCTGTCGTACAATGCCATCCTCGGGTATCCGGCCCTAGCCAAGTTCAAGGCGGTAACTCACCACGGCTACAACGTCCTCAAGATGCCAGGAAGCGGCGGGACCATCACCGTCCCCTGCAAAGAAAGAGATGCAGTGTGCTCCCTCGAGAGCGCCTTCCAAGCTGCAGCGATCGAAGACCCCAACAACAATGGAGCATAGCACCCTCCTGAGGCCATCCCCAAGAAGAAGAAGCAGCTACTCCGCACAGGGTCTTAGGGGAGCGGTGCCTCCGGTGGTGCAACATCAGGATCATCGCCCGCGCCTGGGGCGCCTCCCTCCCTCACATAGGAAGGCGCGCCCAGCGCTCTCCTTGGGCAGGGCTCGGGGGCTCTCTTCTGGAGGGCCTCAGACCTAGCCAACATCACGAGGGAGGCGCTCGGGCACCACATGGAGGAGTGCTTTGCGACAGGTCTCCCTCAGGAGGACACCAGGCAAGGAGCGCCCAGCACTCAGGAGTTTATTGCAAAGACCACTGAGGAGCTGCAGGATGCAAGGGCCATGCGCGGCGATCGCCGTCCACCTGGCGCAGCTCCCCATCCAGGCGAGGATGGTGGGCTGCGTGTCTGCGTCGACATCCCAGGGCTCAACAGGGCCGCTTCTCAGGAGCTCTTCTGGCCTTCGCGCGTGGGATGCTGCGAGGGCCCACCTCACAGCTACGTTCGCATGCCATTCGTCCTGCCGAGCATGGCATCCGCCTTCCAGCGCAACCTGCAGAGTGTCCTGGCAGCTCAGGAGGCCAGGCATCACGCAGTCTTGGCGGAGATGGAGACGGTCCCCGAGGAACCGCCTGGACCCTCAGAGCCTCCCGAGGCTCAGGGCCCCAGTGGCTCGTGAGGAGCAACCCCTTCGCCACACACCTTCAGCTACCCCAACACCCCTTCGACAACGGAACTAGGTGACATTGTCGAAGTTTATTTAGCTCGGAGCGCCCCACGGGCTGCATCATTCCCAGGCCGCGTGGGCCTGTCCCAGCGGCATGTATCCTTTTATGTCTTTAGCATTACTCTGCTGGGGGCGCCCCTCGGGCTGCATCATCCCCAGGCCGCTCGTGTCCGACCCAGCGGCATGTAACGTTCTTGCATTTACCTGAGCTAGTTTGCTTTTCATGCATAGTCTATCTATGGTTATCACCTGTTTGATTGTCACCCACCATGGGAGCCACGCGTCGATCGTCTTTCTTCAGGATCCTTCGCATAAGAAGGCTAGGCACAGTGTCTGTGCTCGGGCCCGTCCCTGCAGCGTCGATAAATCCAACGACTGAGCTCTGTCTAGCGGGCTGGTCCCGTTCACGTCACCTCCTGGGGTCATTGGTGCTTGGCCTTCTCATGTGATAACCTCAGGAGATTCGTTTGGCGCAGGTTGTCTAACCATCTCGCAGGATCACCACAGTCAGCAAGAACCAAGACCAGGCGCAACCAGCCTTGAGGCAAGGCCTCGTGAGTCCCGCGCTAGCTCACGAGTGCCCAAACACACCTCGTTTAGCCCTGTCGTGCAAGCCACGTGTCAGGGCGGGGCTGTACACGCCCCGGGGGCTCTCTGCAGTAGGGAGTCCCCCCACGTAACAGTGGAAGCACCATGCTCCGTGCTGGCAGTCGACACTACCGAGGAGCGGTTATGCACGTGCAAGTGCGGAAGCGCTATGCTCCATGCTGGTGATAAACAACTGAGGGTGGGCCCCTGGCCGTATCAACCTCAGGGAGTCCTTGAGCTCAGTGTCTGGCCTCATCGCAACACCTCCCCTTGGGAGAATCGCGAGAGAGGGCTAGGCACGGGGGCTGTGCTCGGGTCACGCCCAAGCGTACGCCACCCTGCTAGGTCCCCCGGACCTGGTTGTCGCGCACCCCTCCCGAGCCGAGCCTCGGCGAGGGAAAAGGTACGAAGGTCGTTTGAGCGTCAAGGGGGACTCCTGAGCATCACGACTCAGGAGCCTAACTGGCCACGTAGCCCCTCACTCCTTGGTCTCGTCCTGGTGATCCGGATGACCCAACGACAGTTGACGTATGTGCGGGGCCGGGCCCTGCCGACGTAGAACACTAGACCTATTCCTGCATTTCCTTCCCATAAGCTGTTTGCGCGTCAAGGGGGACTCCTAAGCATCGCGACTCAGGAGCCTAACTGGCCACGTAGCCCCTCACTCCTTGGTCTCGTCCTGGTGATCCCGACGACCCAACGGCGGCTGAGGTATGCGCGGCGTCGGGCTCTGCCGACGTAGAACATAAAGCAAATGGGAAGGAAATCGCAAAATCTCAAGCAAATATTACAAGACATATTGTTCTCCCAATACCAAACGCAAGTTTAAACGCCTCAATGATGCATGATGCATGTTGCAGGAGTTAAACAGGAAAGGAGCCGCCAGCTAGTCGTTTCGTCATCCCTGGACACCGCCATCGCCCGCAAGGGATGCTTCTTCCTCGGTGGCGTCGGCTTCACCTCCTTCCAGAGTTGCAGGATCAGCAGCACCATCGGTCGAGAGCATGGGAGCGAAGGCGCGGAACTTCTTCAGTAGGGCCTCCACCTGATTCTTCACGGCTGCGGCAGCAGCTGCGCAATTCTCGTCGTCCACAGGCTCCAGCAGCTCGTCAAGGCGGGCAGCAGGATCGCAAAGATGGAGGTGGCTGAAGACGCGCGTCAACGCGGCTGAGGAAAGAACGCGGGCATCTTCCTCTGCCATGGGGCCGATACCGCTCACAATTTCCTCAAGCGCCTCGACCACATAGGGAAGCAGCTAGGTGGGGCCTTCCTCGTTGGTGGTCAGTGGCTCCTCCAAGCCCTTCCTGTAGAGTGCCCGCAGTACTACACGGGACCTCTCCTCGAGGAGCTCGAAGGCCGCGCGGTCCTCGGCCAGGACCTTCCCCTTGGCGTCAAGTTCGGCTTTCTCCGCCTCCACCCTCTGCTCCAGCTTCTCCAGCCGGCTGCGCTCCGCGGCCTGCGCCTTCACCAACTGCTCCAGCTCGGCGTCGCGACCCTTGATGGCGTCCTCCTGGGCCTTCATCTTCTCCTCCTCCGCCTTGCGGCCATGAGCTTCTTTCGCACGCTCGTCGCGCAGAGTCTATAGTTCGGCCTCCAGCACCCAGCAACGATCCTGGGCAGCCTCGACACCTTTCAGCGCCACCTCGCGAGCGGCTGAAGCCTGAGCAGCGACCTGCTTGTCCTTCTCGGAGATGGCTGCCGCCTGGTTCAGCGCCGCCCCAACGGACACGTCTGAGTAAAGGCAGCCAGAGACCAGCTCCAGGACGTCAGGGGAGGTGGAAGGACCCAGAGATAGCAGCGCGGTAGAAGAAGGAGGAGGAGGCGACGTCGTCACCATGGCCTGGGAGGCAGGAAGCTCCTGAGCTTTGGGGACCTCGGCGTCCGAGCCGGACGCTGGCACCTCCGGAGCCAGAGGGCCACGGGGGCTGACTCTTCCCGAGGACGCTCCCCCAAGCCTCGCGAGGACGATCGAGCCGGAGAGGCGCGAGCGCCGATGCTGCCCTTCTCCACGGAGTGAGACGCAGCCGCAGCAGGCAAGTTGGTCCCGAGCAGCACCACCGCTTCCTCCTTCCTCTTCTTCGTCGCAGGAATCGGCCTAGTTGCACAATGGAGCGACGTCAAGGATCAACAGCATAAGCAAGAACAAGGCAGGACAAGAGCACTTACTGGTCCACCGAGGCGTAGTCCCTCTGCTTCTTAAGCTTGAAGCCGGAGAGCCTCGCAGCCTGTGGTGCCTGAGCGCGGGCTCCAGGAGAGGAAGAAGGGGCAGCAGGTGGCCCAGAGGCAGATCCGGGCGGTGTCGGAGCAGAAGCGTCGTCGCGGGAGATCAGTGCTGACCTGCCCCTCGTCGGAACCTCGGCCAGTGGTTTCCTCTAGGGGCTGGCCTCAGACCTCGAAGAGCCCCCAGCCATGGGTGGCTCCCCTTTCTCTAGGGGGACATCGACCTCGTCATCATCATAAGGCAAGGTGCGGAGGATGTCAGCCTAGCGCAAGGGAGAGGTCTCCCCCATCCCTTCGGGGGTCGCCTGTGAGTCGCGCTCCTCATCCTCCTCCTCTTCCCCCTCCTTGCAGGAATCGCCAGAAGACACGTCCACCGGCACCGTCGCAGTCGGGACCCCAGGAGGCGCCGGCTGCACTAGCCCGCGCTCGCCGAAGGTGGGCATTGCAGCCACGACCTGCGCCCCGTCCTTTGCGAAGGAACAAGGGAATGAAGGCACTCGGCAGATATTCTTGGTCATCCCCGACCAGGAGGCGGAGAGCCACATCCAGCTCTTCTCCGGACAAGGGCTCCGGGCTCAAGCGAAGCTTATCTTCCATGCCCCCGAGCGTCCACAAGGGGCATGAGCGTGCCTGGAGCGGAGCCACACGCAGCATCAGGAATTCCCGCAGAAGCATGGCACCCGTTAAATTCGCGGCCTTCGCGTTGCCCGGCTTCAGGTCGGCGGTCATCTTCTCCAGCACCGGCTTCGCGCGGTCATCAGTGAGCTTCTCGCAGAGCCACCCTTCGTCGGACTGGGGCATCTCCGTCGGCAGCATCAATCGTGGGTGGACACACTTGGCATCCATCATGATCCACTTGCTCCTGAAACGATCGGCCTTATTTCCGGCCTTCGAGATCACGTTGGCCTTGCCGCCTGCGACGAAGTTGGCGTTCCCTGAGGTGTGACCGTCATTGGTCCAGAGGAAGAAGAAGTGACGTAGCAGAGCCACGGACGGCATCACCGCGACGTACGCCTCGCAGTAGAAGGCAAAGATCGAGAGGAGAAGAACAGAGTTGGGATGGAGATGAAGGGCCTGCAGCTTGTAATGGCTGAGGATGGCGTAGAAGAAGTCGGAGAAGGGGGGAACCAACCCCGCAACGACGCTGGTCATGAAGAAGGGGTAGAAGCACTACAAAAAAATACACATCCGTGACATTTTGGGCCGAGCGAAATTTTTTTCTGTCATACTTATGACACTTCTATGACGATAATTGTGTCAAAACCCGGTATCATCATAGATGTGGTGGGCTCCTACTTATATGACAAAAATCATGACAGAAAATGGGCTTTTTGTCCTGGGCGGGCCGGAGACGCAGCTGCATGACATTCTTTGGGCCATCCATGATGGAAAAAACCGTGGTAGAAGCAAGGGCGAGGAAAATTTCGGGGAGTTCCCGGTTACGGTGGGTGGTCGGGGGTCGAGCGATGCGCGTTTCTCTCGTACACATACGCGCGTGTGTGCGAGGCGTTGGGCTCTAACTGAACCCGAGCGAGGTGTTGGGCTCTAACTGGACCCGAGCGATTGCACTGCAGGCTACGCGTTACTGAACCCGAGCGATCGATCGATGGCTGTTAACTAAACCCGATTGAGCGATTCCTTCGCTACTGCTGCTAACTGAAGCCGATTGATGCTGCCTCTAGATGAATAGTGAGTGTTGCTGGGGGGGTCTGGATGAACAGTTCTCGGTGGGGGTGGATGAACAGGACCCCGTGGTGTTGCCTCTAGATGAACAGGACCCCGATCGATCGAGCCGGTTGGGGCTGGATGAACAGGACCCCGTGGAGGGCTGGATGAACAAGACCATCCCGTGGAGGGCTGGATGAACAGTAGACGTTGGAGGGCTGGATGAACAATAGCCCGTGGAGTGGTGGTTGAATAGGAGCCCGTGGAGAGGGCTGGTTGAACAATAGCCGATGGAGTAGCGCGCGGTGGAGGCTGGATGAACAGGAGCCCGTGGATGAACAATCGCAGGTGGAGGCTGGAGGAGGTCAACGGTGGATGAACAGTAGCCCTTGGAGGCTGGAGGGGGTCAACAGTGGAGATGAACAGTATCCCGTGGAGTCCCGTTTTGCAGTACGCCACACCCCTCCCGATGAACAGGACCCATGTTTCGACCGTAGCGCTCCAACACAAGTCCGTTTCCTCTGTTTTGCGGTACGACACACCCCTCCCGATCAACAGGACCCCCGTTTCGACCGTAGCGCTCCAACACAAGTCCGTTTCCTCCGTTTTGTGGTATGCCACACCCCTCCCGATCAATAGGACCCCCGTTTCGACCGTAGGAGGTCCGTTTCCTCTGTTTTGCGGTATGCCAGACCCCTCCCGATGAATAGGATCCTGTTTCGACCATGGCCGGTCGAACACAAGGCCGTTTCCTCCGTTCTACGATATGCCAGGCCTCGTTTCCATCGGCTGTTCCGTCCAAGCCCTCCCGGTGAACACGACAACGCATTCCGTTCTGACCCAGCAGGTTGGCTCCCCATGAACACGACGACGACGCTGTTTCTCCGTTCTGACCCAGCCATGTACACGAGCCCTGGCCGTACGTATGCGCGAGTAGGCGTTCATGACCCTGCCCGTATGTACGTATGTGGCCGTATTTTCTTTCTTGCACACTGGCCGCTGTACGTACGTGTACATGCTACGTGCACGCCTCTACATCGACCAGTATGTACGTACACGTTCGCGACCAGAATGACAATGCTACGTACGCTTTGACCAGGTGGGTCCCGACTATTAGGCACTTCCTTGCGTGCGAAGATGTAGCTGGTGGGTCCTAGAAGTCAGGGGGCGAATCTTCTTTTTTGCCCGGACACACTTCCTTGCGTGCGAAGATGTAGCTGGTGGGTCCCAGCAGTCAGGGGGAAACATTTCTTTCGCGAAATACGGTGGCCCGTCCGGTGGGTCCCTGCTGTCAGGTGGATGAATAATTATTTTGCGCGTAATAAGTTGGCACTTCCTTGCTGCGGTCGTGGACCCAGCTGTCAGCCTCTCCATGTACAGTCCACGTCCGATGGAAGCTGTTCATTGACCATGTTGACCACGCCGCGCCGAGAGCACCAGGGCGGTGGACGACGGCGAGGCCTAGGAAGGGAACGACATGGAGGCAGGGAAGACTCGGCAGTTGTTTCCCACGCGGAGGGGAGTATGACTGTATGGGTTCACTGGTTCGCTGCGGTGTGAGGCTGCCGTCGCCGCAGAATAACAGGGGGTGTGGGTGAGTAGAGGGATGGCCTGGCCAGCGGTGGGAGTAGTAGGGGGCGGTGAGGCCTCCGCCGCATCGCAGCCGGCCACGGGGGGCAGGAGCATGAGGCACGACCGGCGCTGGTTTGGGCGGCTGGAGCAAGAAGACCAGAGGTTGAAGAAGCACTACGGCCGTTGGATGGACATCGTACGGTCACTGGAGCTAGAATCGTGCATGTAGACTAAGTTGACAAATCCCTTCGTCCCCGTCAACTTAGTAGGCCCACAAGTCAGCCTGCCACTATACTGGGTCCCAGCTAGCAGGGGGAGTATTCATTTTTTTGTGCGTCATAAGGAGGCACTTCCTTGCGTGCGAAGATATAGCTGGTGGGTCCGAGCTGTCAGCGGCGGTAATGTTTCTTTCGTGAAATACAAAGGCCCTTTCAGTGGGTCCCAGATTTCAGGTGGAGGAATCATTATTTTGCACGCAATAAGGAGGCATTTCCTTGTGTGCGGTCGTGAACCCAGCTGTCAGCCTCTCCATGTACAGTCCACTTCAGATGCATGTCGGTCGTTGACTGTAACACCCCAAAAATTTTATTTGGTTTTATTAATTTCCTTCTTATGGGAAGGAGGTTATTTAAAAAAAATTAAAACCTCCCCTTCTCAAAACCTTTAAGGCAAGTATTTTATGTGTTTTTCTTAACATTTACTTTGGTCTTGAGGGGTTTTCATTTAGTGTTGACTCAATACAAATATTTTCTTTGGGAAAGTTTTTGAAATCCTTTCTTTTAAAAATAACCCTATGGCTTATGGATTGATTCTTCCTCATTCAAAAATTTTCTTGCCATGACCTAGGTTGAAAATTTTCTTCCAAAACCCCTCCCTCCACTTTGGGTCAAGTCAAATGACCAATCCCAGCAAGTTCAACCCATTTTTGATTTTTACTCTATTTAGTTTATCTTCAAAACTATTTCTGTCATTTATTTTGAACCTTAGTGATTTACAAAGGAACCACCAGATCCCTTTTCAGTTTTGGTTCCAAACAAACTCCTCTGCCTAGTCCTTAGTACCCTCAACCTAGATCCATCAAGATCCACTGGTCCACAGTTCAATTTTTTTGAAATTCTGCTTGCTGCAAGTTTGGACCAGATTTGCCATTTTTGGTGAAATTCATTATCTTTCTTCCCCAAAAATTCTGTGAAAAATCATGCGGCCTCCGGATGCATCAAGAGACCTCTCCACCAAAAATCAACTCCAGAAAAAAAATTCCACGTGCTTGAAACATGTCGTCGAACACCTGGCATGCACTATTTCTGTCAAATTCAGAAAAGTTCAGAAATTCAGTGTTTCAGTTCAGACGACAGTGTCGTTTCTTCAGAACCGCGGCGTCAATCTCACCAGTGCACGCGTTGGCGCCTTGCTCCCTGCTCCTCCTTCTTATCCACCACACCGCACGGTCGCCTGGACGGTTGCGAGCGTCGGCGGTGAGCTGGCAGAGGTGCATCGCCCCCGTGCGCCGCGGCAGCAGCACTTGCTGCGGCTGCCAGAGAGGCGCAGCGAGGGACGGCGCCGTCTAGCACCGCCCACACCACCAGAAGCCTACGCGTGGCCGTCTTCTTCCCCGTGCGTGCTGCAGCACAGTCGCCGTGGCCTGAGAGGCGCAGAGCACGCTCTCTGCCGCCGACGGGCCCGTGAGGCCGTTCCGTCGAAGACTTGGAGTATCGCCCAAGTCTGGCCAAGTTTAGCTATGGGATGAAGCAGGTGATCCAATCCGCAGCTGCCCCGACAATTAAACCCCCATTTGACCACTGCCTCGCCGTAATCATCGCCGGAGTTATCCCGTTCTCGGCAACCGCCTTGGACCGGCTATAAAAAGGAGCCTCGAGCTCGCCTTCGACCCAGCACCACTCCTACATCTCACCAGAGCCACGCCTAGCTACTAGGGAGACCTCGGGGAGGCCTTCTTCCCCGACTCCGGCCGCCCCGATCCGCTTCGGGCTCCGGCACGATTCCCTCTGGTGAGACCACCCCCGCCTCCCAGACCGTGTCAGTCGCCTCCTAGTACACCCACTCCTCTAACCCGAGCCTCAATTTGACGATTGCAGCCCTCCCCGGCGAGATCCACCACCGCCCGAACCACCGTCCGTCGGACTGGAGGCCGTCGTCGACGTGGTGCTCGCCGATGACCAACTCCACCACCCACAGACACGGGAGAGCACCGTGAGTCCGTAGGTACCATCCACTCCCCCTACCTCGTCGTGGATCGCCGCCGGCGACCACCGCGGCCCTTGGGCGCCGGGTGCTCTGTGTTGATTTTTAAACCTGACCGGTGGGACCCCCTTGTCAGCCTCTCTCTTTTATTCGAAATGTTTTCTGAAGAAAGCGCCTTCGGGCAAAGTACGTTTTCTGTTTTTATAAACTAACCCCTGGAAACTTTCTGTTTCATTACAGATGAGTCCCTCGGCTAAAATCCTTATAACTTTTAAACAAGAGATGATTTTGAGTTGATTCTTTTTCTGTAATCTTTGTTTTTCTGTCTAGTTTTTTATCATATTTATTTGAATTTTTTTTGGAATAATTTTTATACACACACGGTATTTACGTTAGTATGCGATTTCTTTATACCATAGATACCGGAGGAGGTGACGGAACCGCGAACTTCACCGAGCTAGACTCCGACTACTCCGAACCAGGCAAGCATGTTTGAACCTTTCATATGATGAGTGTTTTGCATGTTTGCTTGAATAGTTAGTTCATGGCATGTTTACATGAGCATCAGTGAGTGTTATATTGCATGCAAGGCAACTACCAGTATGCTTCGAAACTTGATGTGAACATTTGATGGGAGATAACATGATCATGTGGTGACATGAAAGGTGGTAAGATGGTATTGTTGAAGCATGCCAGTCTTATGTCAACCGTTAAACTCCAGTGTTAACGTGGATCAAGCCACGTTACCGTCCGTCCCCTTTTCGTGTTGCCACATGTTTTCTGCAAAGAATACGGTTTAGTAAGTTGCAAACCTCTTTCCTCGTACACACCAAATAGAGGGACGTGATGAGGGTTCCATGGCCCTGGATTAAAGCCCGTCATCCGGTCAGGGGGCACGGGTGTTTCCGGTTGGGACCGAGAGGGGGGCACCCCTTAGAGCGCGCGATATAAATTTGATCCCATGCTACTCGAGGTGGTGGCCTCCCCGTCTTAAAGTTCTTCTTGAACGTTGCCTAGGGTGATCCCTGGCAGCGGAATGTGGAATGGGTGTGTACTGGTTAGATGTGTTTCTCCTAAAATACCGTAAACGGAACTAGTCCTTTGTGACTACTGAAATCCGTTGGCTGTGGTTAAAGAGTACAAACTCTGCAGAGTCAAAACCCATCCGAGTAACCGTGTCCATGGTCAAGGATCTTGGTCAACATATCCATAACAGTATCAGTATCAGTCTCAACGTCCGTCTCAGCGTCAGTCTCTGTGTCAGTCTCTGTGAAAATCCCCGGTGAATAAACATGAATGGTAAACCCGGCTGAATGTTATTCCTGTGGATGGACTAACCAGTTTATTATTACATACATGAGTATTCCCTTGAGATGATTTAAATTCATGAGCTACTTGAATTCGAATAATGAAATATAAGCCCTTTATGTGATGTCGCTCAGACGTCCGACTGTGGCACTCTTGTTATTTACTTTTGATATAAGCCCTTTATGTGATGTCGCTCAAACGTCCGACTGTGGCACTCTTGTTATTTACTTTTGATATAAGCCCTTTATGTGATGTCGCTCAGACGTCCGACTGTGGCACTCTTGTTATTTACTTTGATATAAGCCCTTTATGTGATGTCGCTCAGACGTCCGACTGTGGCGTTCTTGCTATTTACTTTTGATATAAGCCCTTTTCGAGATGTCGCTTAGACGTCCGACTGTGGCACACACTGTCGTTTATATTTCAATATGAGCCCTTTATGTGGTGTCGCTCTGACGCCCGACTGCGGCATTGTTAATTTATTTTTACCTTTCGAGGCGTCGCTTCAGACACCCGATCGGTCTTCAGCTATTTTATTGGGATTTTGGGAGGACTACCGCCTGACTTCCTTTTTATTCATCGTGCAGTGCAATTTATTATTTGAGTGCGCATTACTAATCTGCTCATGTGCATCATGTTTGCATTTGTTATATCTTATGTCCAAACTATCTTGCGAGTACATTCAAAGTACTCACCTGGCTTGTTGATTTGGCCAGATGTTGACGAAGGCGACCTTATGGATGAAGAGTTCGATAGCGAGTCCGACGCCTAGAGGAGTCCCAGTCAGTTCCGTGCAATCCTGGAATTTGTCACTTGTGTTATATACGCTTCCCCTACACCAATAAAATCATCGAGCCTCACTCCGGCGCTCGATGAGCTGTAAAATTTAGGAGTCTTGTCACCCTTTTCGCTGTGACATATCCACCACCACTTTTATTACGAGTCAGTAGTTATGCCACCATACTCCTTGTGTCATATCCGCCCTTATGTATTATATCGGCGTGCTTGTCATAAATTGTTGAGCAACCTCAGCTCAACCTTGTATAATATTTAGTACTTCTGGATTTCTGTATCAAGGATTTGTCCACCAGTAAGAAGGATTCTTTTATACTGGTTTGATATAAGGGTCGGTTTCTCAATAAATGTTTTATTGGAAAGCCGGTCCTCACAACCTTGGTATCAGAGCCAGGCTGACTGTAGGAAGCCACTAGGTGCGATCGCTAATCGGTTATTAGCGTCTTTAGTTCTCTTTCAACATTTTGCAAACGTAGCAATTTTCTGTTGGTCATCATAAATTTATGATTTGACTATCCAGAATTTTTGTCTACTTTTGTAGATGGCTGGCAACGACTGTGAGTCACAGGTGTTCGCCAATGTGCCTGAGGGGTTTATCAAGCTTCTCGTCTCCATCACCAAGCTCGCGATCGGGCCATCGGCTCGTCCGGAGTTCACACTCTACCAGCACAAGATCAGCGACAGCGTGTCTATGCACCAGGCCGCGGTGCAATTCAAGGGAGGACGTTCTGAGTCTCGCCGCTTCCGTTTTGTGGGAAGGGCCATGCCTACGGAGAGGCATGCCATGCAGATGGCTGCCCGTGAGGCGATAGCTCATCTCCGGGATGCTCTTCCTACGATGAAGACTCGTCGCTACCGCTACCTCCCATGACACGTGCCTTACACATGTCACTATGCATTCGCTTGCGCTAGGGGAGAGAGAGATGAGGCTATTGAGATGCTTGTTGAGTATCTCAAAGCTCTTGAGGCAGCTTTTGATAACCTCGTGGACGACCTTGTGGCTGCCCGTATGGACTCAGTTCAGGGTTGTTCCGCCCAACAAGAGGGAGCTCCTCCATACAGCACCACCACTGACTTACGTCTCGTCCTCAGCATCCTATACACCTGCCATCCTAGCCACCGCTCACCGCCTGCCTACCACTGAGGAGTTTGACCAAGTCATTGCTCCTACTCCAGTCAGAGCTGCACCACCTACCGCGCCCGCGCCAGCTCCTCAACTCAGTACTTCGCGCCTGGAGCCTATTAGTGAGGAGGAGGTTGAGTCTCCAGCATCACTGGGTCTTACCCTCGGCAGGCCGAGGGAAGTTCTTACCATCTCCGACTGAGTGCGCCTAGCAGCCGTGCGATGTGCCAGCTTGTGTGATATGTTTATATGTATATAGGTTTGGTGAGAAGTAGTTTGTGTGCGCATCATGTAGGAACTCGGAGAAGTGCACTAGCCTAAATAACATGTCAGGAATGTGTACGCACATCCTGAGTGATGCATTGTATAATTACGACTCGCATGTAAGATATGTACTGAGCGGTCCTTCTCCATGCGCAATCAAGTATTTTTTTTTCTTGAAAAATGTTGGAATTCTTAAATTTCCGCCTTTGCAAAATTATTTATGTTTGCCACTCGGTTTTCTTTTTCTCATGAGTTTTGCAAAAATACCCCAGAGTGGAAAATGCCTCATCCCTGGACTCGTTCCATGCCAAGTCCGCCGGAAGAAAATTATGGTACCCAGACAAGCCACAATTTTACACAGGGGCAGTCAAGTCAGCAAGGCAGTGAAGCAGCATTTTCTCAAGTATGCCGCCTTTATGAGCAAAGCCAGCAGCAGCATCAAGAAATGATGAACCATGTTATCAATATGGGAAATCATCATGAACCATACCAGCAGCATTCCAAATTGTCTGAACTACAAAATACACGTCCCCCAACATTCTCTCACACTGATAGACCTCTCGAGGCCGATGATTGGCTTCGAGACATTGAAAGGAAATTAATTATTGCACAATGTTCGGACCGTGAGAAGGTACTTTATGCACCTCACTACCTCACTGGAGCAGCTGCATCATGGTGGGAAAATTTTCTACACATGCACCCCAATGAAAATAACATCACCTGGGAAGAATTTAAGGAAGGTTTTCGTGGCGCACATATTCCCAGAAGCATTATGAAGATCAAGAAAAGGGAGTTTGATGACCTCAAGCAGAGAAGCATGACAGTGACTGAATACAATAGTCAGTTTACTCAATTATCTCGTTATGCCAACGAAGAGGATATGACTAAAAATAAAAAGATGGAGAAATTTTTGGACGGTCTGGCACCAACACTTAAATGCCAGCTGGTCGTACACACCTTTCTAGATTTCAAAACACTTGTGGACAAGGCTATTACATTGGAAAATGAGCACCGCAGCTTGGAGGATTTTCGCAAGGGCAAAAGGGACAAGACTACTCATGCTCGCAACAACCGGAACAAGACTGATTTTCAGAAAAATGGAGCGAACAAATCCACGACCAATGTTCCAAGCCCAACCAAAAAATTTCATGCAAGGGACAAGGATTTTACGTATCGCCCAGGTGTTACTTGGTATGCTTGTGGAGAGGAAGGACACTATGCCAAACAGTGCCCAAAACCAAGGAACTCGGCCCCCAAGCCGAACAACGGTGGAAATAATCCAGCTCCCAAGCGTAACAACTTCAACCCCAATAACAATCACAAGAAGGGTCACTTGAACCATGTGACCAAGGAGGAAGCACAGAATGCCCCGGATATCGTACTCCGTACGTTCCTTGTCAACACAATACCTGCCACGATTTTGTTTGATTTTGGAGCTTCTCACTCGTTCATTTCAAAAAGTTTTGTTTTGCAACATGATTTTTCGATGCTTCCCTTGGAAAAATCCATGATCATCAAGTCCCCTGGGATTAAGCAAATCACTCAGAGTTACTGCCAAGGTGTGGTTATTGAAATTGAGGGATATAGCCACATTCATTGCATGTTGTGATTCATGTCAACGCATTAAAGCCGAGCACCAAAAGCCAGCAGGGCTATTACAGCCAAACAGGATACCTGAGTGGAAATGGGATGAAATTGGAATGGATTTTATTGTCGGACTACCTCGGTCACAACACGGAAATGATGCCATATGGGTCATCACAGATAGATTAACCAAGGTAGCACATTTCATTCCCGTAAAGACAACCCACACCACTCAGAAGCTTGCCAAGCTTTACCTCTCCCGTATAGTTTGCCTGCATGGAGTTCCAAAGACTATAATATCCGACAGAGGCACTCAATTCGTCTCTAGATTTTGGGATCATTTACAACAAGCTTTGGGAACTCAACTAGCATTCAGTACAGCATACCACCCCCAGACTGATGGACAAACTGAACGCGTGAACCAAATCCTAGAGGACATGCTGAGAGCATGTGTTCTCACCTATGGAACCAGTTGGGAGGAAAGCTTGCCATATGCCGAGTTCGCATACAACAACAATTACCAAGCCAGTCTACAAATGGCACCTTTTGAAGCCTTGTACGGGTGGATATGTCGTACTCCATTAAATTGGTTAGAAACAGGAGACAGTCGTATCTTCGGCCCAGACATGCTCAAGGAAGCCGTGGAGAAAGTTAGACTAATCAGGGACCGACTCAAGACAGCTCAAAGCCGACAAAAGAGTTATTATGATCGAAAGCATCGTGAAGTCAGCTTTGAACCCGGTGAATATGTGTATCTACGAGTATCTCCTATGAGGGGCCTGCAACGGTTCAAAGTTAAAGGAAAGCTAGCCCCAAGATTTATTGGACCCTTCTGTGTGGTTGCACGAAGAGGCACAGTAGCCTACCAGCTAGACCTACCCAAAGAGCTGTCAGACGTCCACGACGTGTTCCATGTCTCATAGTTGAGGAAATGCGTAAGCAACCCAGAGAAGCATGTACCACATGAGAGCATTGACATGCAACCAGACCTCACCTACAGGGAACGTCCAATAAAAATATTAGAGGAGTCTGAAAGGAGGACCCGTCAGAAAACAATTAAATTTTTCAAGGTTAAGTGGAGCAATCACACCGAGGATGAAGCAACATGGGAAAGAGAGGATTTTCTTCAGGCAGAGTACCCACACCTATTTAAGGATCAGCTGAAATCTCGGGGACGAGATTTTTCCTAAGGGGGTAGGTGTTGTAACACCCCAAAAATTTTATTTGGTTTTATTAATTTCCTTTTTATGGGAAGGAGGTTATTTAATTTTTTTTTAAAACCTCCCCTTCTCAAAACCTTTAAGGCAAGTATTTTATGTGTTTTTCTCAACATTTACTTTGGTCTTGAGGGCTTTTCATTTAGTGTTGACTCAACACAAATATTTTCTTTGGGAAAGTTTTTGAAATCCTTTCTTTTAAAATAACCCTATGGCTTATGGATTGATTCTTCCTCATTCAAAAATTTTCTTGCCATGACCTAGGTTGAAATTTTTCTTCCAAAACCCCTCCCTCCACTTTGGGTCAAGTCAAATGACCAATCCCAGCAAGTTCAACCCATTTTTGATTTTTACTCTATTTAGTTTATCCTCAAAACTATTTCTGTCATTTATTTTGAACCTTAGTGATTTAAAAAGGAACCACCAGATCCCTTTTGAGTTTTGGTTCCAAACAAACTCCTCTAACTAGTCCTTAGTACCCTCAACCTAGATCCATCAAGATCCACTGGTCCACAGTTCAAAATTTTCAAATTCTGCTTGCTGCAAGTTTGGACCAAATTTGCCATTTTTGGTGAAACTCATTATCTTTCTTCCCCAAAAATTCTGAGAAAAATCATGCGGCCTCCAGATGCATCAAGAGACCTCTCCACCAAAGATCAACTCCAGAAAAATTTTGCACGTGCTTGAAACATGTCGTCGAACACCTGGCATGCACTGTTTCTGTCAAATTCAGAAAAGTTTAGAAATTTAGTGTTTCAGTTCAGACGACAGCGTCGTTTCTTCAGAACCGCGGCGTCAATCTCACCAGTGCACGCGTTGGCGCCTTGCTCCCTGCTCCTCCTTCTTATCCACCGCGCCGCACGGTCGCCTGGACGGTTGCGAGCGTCGGCGGTGAGCTGGCAGAGGTGCATCGCCCCCGTGCGCGGCGGCAGCAGCACTTGCTGCGGCTGCCAGAGAGGCGCAGCGAGGGACGGCGTCGTCCAGCACCGCCCACACCACCAGAAGCCTACGCGTGGCCGTCTTCTTTCCCGTGCGTGCTGCAGCACAGTCGCCATGGCCTGAGAGGCGCAGAGCATGCTCTGTGCCACAGACGGGCCCGTGAGGCCGTTCCGTCGAAGACTTGGAGTATCGCCCAAGTCTGGCCAAGTTTAGCTACGGGATGAAGCCAGTGATCCAATCCGCAGCTGCCCCGACCCCTAAACCCCCGTTCGACCACTGCCTCACTGTAATCATCGCCGGAGTTATCCCGTTCTCGGCAACCGCCTCGGACCGGCTATAAAAAGGAGCCTCGAGCTCGCCTTCGACCCAACACCACTCCTACATCTCACCAGAGCCACGCCTAGCTACTAGGGAGACCTCGGGGAGGTCTTCTTCCCCGACTTCGGCCGCCCCGATCCGCTACGGGCTCCGGCATGATTCCCTCTGGTGAGACCACCCCCGCCTCCCAGACCGTGCCAGTCGCCTCCTAGTACACCCACTCCTCTAACCCGAGCCTCAATTTGACGATTGCAGCCCTCCCCGGCGAGATCCACCACCGCCCGAACCACCATCCGCCGGAGTGGAGGCCGCCATCGACGTGGTGCTCGCCGACGACCAACTCCACCACCCACAGACGCGGGAGAGCACCGTGAGTCCGTAGGTACCATCCACTCCCCCTACCTCGCCGTGGATCGCCGCCGGCGACCACCGCGGCCCTCGGGCGCCGGGTGCCCTGTTTTGATTTTTAAACCTGACGGGTGGGACCCCCTCGTCAGCCTCTCTCTTTTATTCGAAATCTTTTCTGAAGAAAGCGCCTTCGGGAAAAGTACGTTTTCTGTTTTTATAAACTAACCCCTGGAAACTTTCTGTTTCATTACAGATGAGTCCCTGGGCTAAAATCCTTATAACTTTCAAACAAAAGATGATTTTGAGTTGATTCTTTTTCTGTCATCTTTGTTTTTCTGTCTAGTTTTTTATCATGTTTATTTGAAATTTTTTTGGAATAATTTTTATACACACACGGTATTTATGTTAGTATGCGATTTCTTTATACCGTAGATACTGGAGGAGGTGACGGAACCGCGAACTTCGCCGAGCTAGACTCCGACTACTCCGAACCAGGCAAGCATGTTTGAACCTTTGATATGATGAGTGTTTTGCATGTTTGCTTGAATAGTTAGTTCATGGCATGTTTACATGAGCATCAGTGAGTGTTATATTGCATGCAAGGCAACTACCAGTATGCTTCGAAACTTGATGTGATCATTTGATGGGAGATAACATGATCATGTGGTGACATGAAAGGTGGTAAGATGGTATTGTTGAAGCATGCCAGTCTTATGTCAACCGTTAAACTCCAGTGTTAACGTGGATCAAGCCACGTTACCGTCCGTCCCCTTTTCGTGCTGCCACATGTTTTCTGCAAAGAATACGGTTTAGTAAGTTGCAAACCTCTTTCCTCGTACACACCAAATAGAGGGGCCGTGATGAGGGTTCCATGGCCCTGGATTAAAGCCCATCATCCGGTCAGGGGGCATGGGTGTTTCCGGTTGGGACCGAGAGGGGGGCACCCCTTAGAGCGCGCGATATAAATTTGATCCCATGCTACTCGAGGTGGTGGCCTCCCCGTCTTAAAGTTCTTCTTGAACGTTGCCTAGGGTGATCCCTGGCAGCGGAATGTGGAATGGGTGTGTACTGGTTAGATGTGTTTCTCCTAAAATACCGTAAACGGAACTAGTCCTTTGTGACTACTGAAATTTGTTGACTGTGGTTAAAGAGTACAAACTCTGCAGAGTCAAAACCCATCCGAGTAACCATGTCCATGGTCAAGGATCTTGGTCAACATATCCATATCAGTATCAGTATCAGTCTCAACGTCCGTCTCTTCGTCAGTCTCTGTGTCAGTCTCAGTGAAAATCCCCGGTGAATAAACATGAATGGTAAACCCGGCTGAATGTTATTCCTGTGGATGGACTAACCAGTTTATTATTACATACATGAGTATTCCCTTGAGATGATTTAAATTCATGAGCTACTTGAATTCGAATAATGAAATATAAGCCCTTTATGTGATGTCACTCAGACGTCCGACTGTGGCACTCTTGTTATTTACTTTTGATATAAGCCCTTTATGTGATGTCGCTCAGACGTCCGACTGTGGCACTCTTGTTATTTACTTTTGATATAAGCCCATTATGTGATGTCGCTCAGACGTCCGACTGTGGCACTCTTGTTATTTACTTTTGATATAAGCCCTTTATGTGATGTCGCTCAGACGTCCGACTGTGGCTCTCTTGTTATTTACTTTGATATAAGCCCTTTATGTGATGTTGCTCAGACGTCCGACTGTGGCGTTCTTGCTATTTACTTTTGATATAAGCCCTTTTCGAGATGTCGCTTAGACGTCCGACTGTGGCATGCACTGTCGTTTATATTTCAATATGAGCCCTTTATGTGGTGTCGCTCTGACGCCCGACTGCGCCATTGTTAATTTATTTTTACCTTTCGAGGCGTCGCTTCAGACACCCGATCGGTCTTCAGCTATTTTATTGCGATTTCGGTTTATTTATCGTGCAGTGCAATTTATTATCTGAGTGCGCATTACTAATCTGCTCATGTGCATCATGTTTGCATTTGTTATATCCTATGTCCAAACTGTCTTGCGAGTACATTCAAAGTACTCACCTGGCTTGTTGATTTGGCCAGATGTTGACGAAGGCGACCTTATGGATGAAGAGTTCGATAGCAAGTCCGACGCCTAGAGGAGTCCCAGTCAGTTCCGTGCGATCCTGGAATTGGTCACTTGTGTTATATACGCTTCCGCTACACCAATAAAATCATCGCGCCTCACTCCGGCGCTCGATGGGCTGTAACATTTATTAGTATTGTCACCCTTTTCGCTGTGACATATCCACCACCACTTTTATTACGAGTCAGTAGTTATGCCACCATACTCCTTGTGTCATATCCGCCCTTATGTATTATATCGGCGTGCTTGTAATAAATTGTTGAGCAAGCTCAGCTCAACCTTGTATAATATTTAGTACTTCTGGATTTCTGTATCAAGGATTTGTCCACCAGTAAGAAGGATTCTTTTATACCGGTTTGATATAAGGGTCGGTTTCTCAATAAATGTTTTATTGAAAAACCGGTCTTGACATTGACCACGTTGACCAGGCCGCACCGAGAGCACCAGGGCGGTGGACGACGGCGAGGCCTAGGAAGGGAACGACACGGAGGCAGGGAAGACTCGGTAGTTGTTTCCCACGCGGAGGGGAGTACGACTGTATGAGGGTTTACTGGTTCGCCTGTCGTTCGCCGGAGAATAACAACAGGTGTGGGTGAGTAGAGGGATGGCTAGGCCAGTGATGGGAGTACGGTGGGGCGTTGAGGCCTGCGCGGCCGCACAGCCGGCCGCGGGGAGGAGTGAGCAGGCAGTCCCGCCGGCGCTTGTTTGAGCGGCTGGAGCAGGAAGAGCAGAGATTGAAGAAGCACGACGGCCGTTGGATGGACATCCAATAGTCACTGCTTGTGCGTCAACCTTTTTTTAGGAAAGCCTCAAATCTGTGGAAAACATCATACAGCCCATCTGCCATTATTTCTAATAATTTACAACCCATTTGCTAATTCTTAAGATTTTTTTGAGCCCATATTCTTTTTGTTAGCATTACAGCCCATATTGTGGCCACGGTTAAAAAATTATACGAAATTTTGCATATTTCGGTGCGGTCCGAACTGTTTTTAATCCCGAAATTTTGAGTCAGATTCAAACTGATTTTAAAAATAAATTTATATCAATATAAAATCCAACAAATTGTCCACGCATAAAAATCAATGCAATTTAAAATCTCGAAATGAAGAAAAGAAAATTGAAACTAATTGCCGGTTTGATGTGTTTTAGAAATGTACAACCCATTTCTCATTACTGATAGGCCATTTTCTCGGCCAGCCGAATGAAGCTCTCCTCGTCTTGAAAGATTTGCAGCCCAACAGTCCTGACAAAGCGACTTACTTGGCAAATCACAAAAAAACTGGGCTGTGGCCGTGGACCCAGCTGCGGCCCTGGACCCAGCTGTCAGCCTCTTCACGTACAGTACTCTTCTGATGGAAGTCGGTCATTGACCACATTGACCACGCCGTGCCGAGAGCACCAAGGCGGTGGACGACGACCCTAGGAAGGGGACGACGCCGAGCCAGGGAAGACGCGGCAGTGGATGCTCACGCGGAGAGGAGTACGAGGGTTCACTGGTTCGGCTATGGTGTGAGGTTGTCGTCGCCGCACAATAACAGGGGGTGTGGGTGAGTGGAGGGATGTCCTGGCCAGCGGTGGGAGTAGTATGGGGGCGGTGAGGCCTCCGCGGCAGCACAACCGACCACGGGAGGCAGGAGCAGGCGGCACGACCGGCGCTGCTTTGGGCGGCGGGAGCAAGAAGACCAGAGGTTGAAGAAGCACTAAGGCCGTTGGATCGACGTCGTACGGTCACTGGAGCTAGAATCGTTCATATTGACTAAGTTGACAAAGCCCTCCGTCCCCATCAACTTAGTAGGCCCGCAAGTCAGCCTCCCACTGTGGTGGGTCCTAGCTGGCAGGGGGTATTCATTTTTTTGTGCGCAATAAGGAGGCACTTCCTTGCGTGCGAAGATATAGTTGGTGGGTCCTACCTGTCAGCATAGGGAACGTTTTTTCACAAAATACAGAGGCCCTTCCGGCGGGTCCCAGATGTCAGGTGGAGGAATCATTATTTTGCACGCAATTAGGACGCATTTCCTTGTGTGCGGTCGTGGACCCAGCTGTCAGCCTCTCCACGTACAGTCCACTTCCGATAGATGTTGTTCGTTGACCACGTTGACCACGCCGCGCCGAGAGCACCAGGGAGGTGGACTACGGCGAGGCCTATGAAGGGAATGACACGGAGCCGGGGAAGACACGGCAGTGGCTGCCCACGCGGTGGAGAGTACGAGGGTTGACTGGTTCGGCTGTCGTCACCGGAAAATAACAGGAGGTGTGGGTAAGTAGAGGGATAGACAGGCCAGTGATGCGAGTATATGATGGGGCCGTGAGGCCTGCCCGGCAGCACAGCCGCCCACGGGAGGCGGGAGCAGGCGGTTCCGACGGCGCTGGTTTGGGCGGCTGGGGCAGGAAGATCAGAGACTGAAGAAGCACGATTGCCGTTAGATTGACATCTAACGGTATGACGCTGGTAGAGTCGATTGTTGACTAAGTTTCTTTTTTGAGAAACCTTGTGTACGCATGAACTTAGTAGGCCCACAAGTCAGCCTCCAAATCTGTGGCAGACAACATAGAGCCCATTTGCTATTTTTGAATAATTTGCAGCCCATTTGCTAATTCTTAAGTAATTTATTATAGCCCATTTTCTGCCCAGGACCATGGTCATAAAGCTCAACCTTATTTTGCATATTTCGGTGGAGTCCAAACTTTTGTAATCCCAAAATGATAAACATTTTTTAAGAACTTATTGATTTGCCAAAAAAATCGTTTTGTTTTTGTAAGCAAATAAGACGTGGGACAATTGAGTTGGTTTAAGGGAAAGCCAGTGGTAAAAAAAATCAGCGCTGGGAGGGAAAACAACAACAAAAATAAGGATGTAAATATGAAAAGGGAATTTTATGTATTTTCAATATAATGATACGTGTATAAGAACTAGTAAAACTATAGGTAGAGATTAGAAAACGGATGTAGGACATGCATTTCAAGAGGAAAATAGAATTGGGCTGTGTGTTTGATTTAGTAAAAAACTGCCTGCGGATGTTGTAAGACAAAATATAACAAACGTTGGCGGGCCAGAGGCCAGTAGATACCTGCTGGACCTTTGTGCCCCGTTGTCGTCATGGGCTGGGCCTGTTCGCATGATTCAGTTAATTTTGCCTGACAATGCAGCTCGGTCATTTGTGTGCAGGAAATGACGTTCAGCAGATACAAAATGCCGCGCATAATTGACAATCCAGGGAACAACAACTTTCAGAAGAGTAAAGCTTCTTCTGAAAGAGAAACTGGCTGGGTTACCCCTGAGATTCCTCGAGGATTCTTCACGACAACAAACAGGGTTCAGTACTCTCCGGAAGAGGATTTTTTCCAGGGAGAAGAGATAGTCGAGGATGACGACGACGTCACATTCGTGTGGGAGGGCACTCACCGATAGGAGGATGAAGATGATGACGATGAAGATGAGCCAACAACAGTTCTCAACCCAGAGTATAAGTAGGAGTTCACTACGTTTGGATAGCATGTCTGAACACACAATGATGATGCAGTTGAATATGATGTTACAGCAGATGATGATTATGACTATGATGATGTGCCACCGCTCCAATATTTTCAAACCAATCCACTGAGACATCATCACAACACTGGATTACCACCACGTCCACCTGCTGCACCCCAAAACAGAGCTCAGCGTCCACCTGCTTCACCGAAAAACATAGCTCCAAGCAGAGCTGCTGCATCAACTTTGACACTGCGACCACCAACGGTTCCTCAGTCAAAAGTCAACAACAGGTACAAATCCTCCTCACTATTGCCGCCGCGAGATCCTTAACTACACAGATCTGCTATAACCCCGCCATGTCCAATACAACCCGGCGAGCTGCAAACACCATCAGGTGAACGACTCTACACACATGTAAGTTTACGTTCTGAAAATAATAATAATAGTTGCAGTTCATTCAGATAACATTGCAGTGCACACTGATATTTCTTGTGATGTTTGATCTAGCATCTAATACATTGGATCCTTCTGAAAACATAGGAACATTGCAATGCTTTATTAAACTCGTATGCACTCCTCGTATTTAAAAGTTAGAAATGGAACAAATTATCTCATAGAGCATTGCACTTAATGCAGGATAAAAACATGCCGCTGAACCTCATACCTGCCGCTGGAATGAAGTTCACCACGTACGACAAGGCATGGGACTTTTACAGCAATTAAGCAAGATGTGCAGGGTTTGGCATACGCAAGAGGGCAAAACACAGGACAAATGCCTACATTGTCTGCTCAAGAGAAGGGATGCACAAGCAGACTATGTCACATTATCACCGGAAACGTCAGAAGACATCAAAAAGGATTGACTGCAAGGCAAAGATTAGAGTCAAAAAGAGGAAGGACGGGAAATTTGTGATAGGAATGGTTGAACTCAACCACAATCACAAGATGCTGGAAAGCCCCGGGATGCTTTTGCACATGCGATCGCACAAAAAAGACGATCCTTTGATAGTCCAGTTAGTGAAAGACATGCAACTGGACAACCACACACATGCTCAGATGATGTCAACACTGTCGCGTATGTCCGGTGGTCTGCAGTACATGGGACATACTAGCCGCAACTGGGTAAACAAGTAAGCACATCACAGAACATATCGCTTGAGCATCCTGTCAGTAATTATTTCCTGTTTGATGAGATGAGTTTGCATTGCGTTTGAAAATGCAGGAAACAAAAGTTTGCCAGAGAAGAGTCCCAAGATGATGTCAAGAAACTTCTGGATTTCTTCAAGAAGATGCAGAAGATAAACCCAAAGTTCTTCTATGATTAAGACGTTGATGCAGATAACCGTGTAAGAAACGTCTTTTGGGCCAACGCAAGTTGCAAAGGATCGTATGTAGACTGCATTACATTTGACACGACGTATAAAACTAACAAATTCCACATGCCGCTGGGAGTCTTCGTGGGAGTGAACCCTCATCTATAGAGCACCATATTTGCTATTGCCCTCGTGCGAGATGAAACAATACCATCGTTCGAGTGGGTTTTCAAAACATTTCTGAGGTGTATGAACAACAAGCCGCCAATCTGCATGCTCACAGGTACAAAAAAACACCTGCATACTTACGTTTTTTTGGTGCACTTATATTTCTTCCATCTATCTTACACACACAAACAACTTAATAAAAAACTATTTGTGCCATCCCAGACCAGTGTTCTTCGATGAAGGCAACATTAAAAACTATCCTCCCACATACTCTGCATAAGTTGTGTCGGTGGCATATCATGAAGAAGTACAAAGACCACCTCGCCTTGCTGTATAAGGCACACGAGAAACTCAAAGGATGACCTCAATGCGGTGCTGAACCACCCACTAATGCCGTCAGAATTTGAACGAGCATGGAATGACCTCATTCAGAGATACAACTTGCAAGACGACGAAGTGATGAATTCGCTGTGGGATGACAGGCACGAGTGGATCTCGGCTTACTACAAGGAATTTTTCTGTGCTCGGATGACTTCCACACAGAGAAGAGAGAGCATGAACCGCATACTGAAGAAAAACTTTGTCAAAGAGAAGAATGATCTCCATCTGTTTGCTCAGCAGGTGGACAAGTGCATTCAGACCAAGAAGGCCGTAGAGCACGCAGAGACAGTAGCAAATGAGGTAAACAAAATGTCAATCAAAAACTGCTAAAATATAACTACAAAAACAAACAATTTTTTCATTTCTCTTGTTCGTAACAGTGCATTTCTGATCATGCAGTCAGAGGTAAAGACAACAACCCAGTTTGGGTGCGAAGTTCAGCTATCAAAAGTGTATATAAGGGCAGTGTTTCCAGATTTCAAAGAAACACTCTACCGTAGCACTGCATTCAGAGCAGAACGGTGCCCTGAGAACCCGACAAAGTATCTCGTACACCACTACAACAGATCGGATGCATTTGACTGGGCAAGGCATAATTTCCAAGTGGTCGCCGATGAAACGAAAGGTGTCTACGAATGTGAGTGCAAACTCTGGACACACACAGGCGAGACTCCTATAAAAAAAATTCTAGTTTCTGATAGTCATGCACGAAAGCTCACTTACTGAACTTTAAAAGTCCACATGCATGACTAATTCACAAAACCAAATGAAGTTCACTTCTTTAAAATGAACAAATAACGAAAAAATATGTGTTTATTAATTTCATGCAGTTCACTTACAACACAAAGAAAACATGTGTTGTCTGCACGGCTCTTTTGCGTCCATGTGTTATGCATGCTTTCTCATTTGAGAGTACTCAAGATTCCTGAGGTGTACATCATGAAAAGATACACCCGTAACGCAAGATCAAATGCGACGTTTGACAAAAGAGACTATGAACAAACAGCACCATATGGAACCTCGCTTTTTTGCCGTAGAAAATTGCTGACAGAAACAGCAATGGACCTTGCAAACAGAGCGACAAGGTCCGACGCTGGGTGCCATAGAGCATTGTCTGGTATGAGGGCACTGATCAAGGAAGTTGATGTGCTCAACGAAGAAGAAGAAGAAGCAGCAAAACTAAAGCAAGCAGAGAAATCCCAGCATGACAATAATGCCGAGCAAGTAAAAAATACCGAACACAGCAGAACTGGTGCTATAAAAAAAGAAACAATTCTTCCACCTCCTGTTTCAAACACAAGAGGAAGGAAGAAAGGGGGCGACGCAACCCAAAAAAAGGTTGCATGCAAGGAGAAAAATGATGACAAAAACAGTAAGTCACAGCCTGAGCTGGACAGTGATGGTCACCCACTAGGAATAAGAAGGTGCAAGACATGTAATGAAATCAGCGGCCACAATTTCAGGACATGTACAAAAAGACATGAACAAGAAAAACGAGGACATGGCGATGCACAACCAAACAGAAATTCCACTCACAACACTAAGAAATGGACGAAACCGAGACGTTGTAGCATCTGCAAAAAGAGGAAGACACACAATTCAAGAACCTTCCCCAAAAGAACAAGATCAGAAAATGAGGAAGACGAACAAGATGAAATCAAAGAAGAAGATGGTGACACAACTGAAGAAGAAATGGCTTATGAAGAAGCAGATGAAGAAGACAAGGAAGAAGAAGAGAGTGAAGAGGACGAAGAACATGAAGAAACTGAAGAAGAAGTGGCTTATGAAGAAACAGATGATGAAGATGAGGAAGAGGAAGAAGAGAGTGAAGAGAGTGAAGAGGACGAAGAACATGAAGAAACAATGCTAACAAGACCACCACAAGGGAATGCTGCTGTACAGAAACAACCGAGAACGACACCACTTTCAAAAAACAAGGTAGGAGCACGAAAGGATGCAGTTCACAGCGCTGGAAAACGAAAGCCACCATCAACAAGCAAGCGGGGAGCAAGGAAGGATGTAGTTCACAGCACTCAAAAACAAAAGCCGCAATCAACCAGCACGAGGGGAGCAAAGAAGGATGCAGTTCACAGCACTGGAAAACGAAAGCAGCCATCAACTAGCATGCGGGGAGCAAAGAAGGATGCAGTTCACAGCGCTGAAAAACAAAAGCCGCCATCAACCAGCACGCGAGGGACTACAAACACAACGGTGCAGAGACAAGAACAAGCAACACCGCCACGGAAAACAAAAGAAAGTGCGACATTAGACACGCTCCAGTCACCGCGGAGAAGCAGCAGGTTAACGACCAAATAGATGAACTTCAATAAATTAATCATATGCATAGCAATTTGCTTATCTGTATGACTCATGTATCAGTTTACATTTTGTGTAAACACAAATTTCCCTCTGATTATGAGTTATTCAACTAAACCATGTAAAGAGAAATGGTGTATAGAGTATACCATATATATAGCAGTCTAGAGTAAAACTTTGACACATTTTGATCCAAAAATGATGTAAAAAATGCAGTTACAAAACACATCAAAAAGATGAAGCATTCGACACACAAAAGTATTAAAAATCAACCTCATAACCTTAACCAATCACATCAAACGTGATTCTAACCGTACGATTCTCGAGTTCAAAGAAGTTGAGGACAACAACTTTCTCAGACTTTAGTCCACTATCAATGACAAATTCCTTCCACCCTTTCTGCAGACACAACCGCCCGTCAACGCCTACATGGTACTTGGCTGGTTTAAGGTGTCCATTACCAAGAACAACTTGGAGAATTCCCTTCTTCTTGAGCCGGAGATACCTAACAGCTTGTTGGGGAATTTTCTGCAAAAAAGCAGTATAGATTAAACGCAATCTAATGTGCAGTGCGGAACTTGCAAACAAGAAGTACGCTTATAACTATTATGAAGTTCTTGAGACTACCTGCCTGTAGTACACAACGTACAAGCGGGGAAAATTGTGGAAACTATTACTTCTCATCAGTATCTAAGCAGTTCACATATTGTAACCATGCAAAATAAAACACGAGCTCCACACACACAAGCAAAAAAATAAAAACAACATATCTTTCCCTAGTAATAAAGCGGCTATCGCTTCTGCCCGCCCGCTCAACGTCGTGGCCTTTTTGCAAAAACGTCCCTGTGGTTCTGCTTATTAAACCCATAGTCCCTTTTTAAGTGCTGAACAGAGAAAACGTTTCATTTTTGCAGAAAACCCATGTAGTTCTGAGTAATCAACCCGCAGTCATAAAAACGCACGAGCGAGCAGATTTGCGAAAAAAACCACGATCACGGGCTCTCCTTGATGCGCACAGGTACGGCACCGCCGCCGCCGCTACGCGCGCCGGCCTCTCCGGCCATCCGCCACCGCCACGCTCAGCCGGCCGTCCTCTCCGTCCAATCACCGCCCTGTTCTCCATCCCTTCCCCATCCGTCCCCAATCAGTCTCCTCGATCTCCAACCTCCTGCAGTCGTCCTTCTCTGATTTGGATCAAAGTGGAGCCATCGATGGAGGCAGGGAGCAGATGTGGAGCCATCGGACGAGGAGTATTAGCTCGGAAACATGAGGGAGGGGGTGGATCTGGCGGAAGCGGGGGAGCAGCAGATGGAGCCATCTCATCGACCCGTTTGGCGACCGGCCGGCTAGCCAATTCCCTTTGCTCCCATCACTTCCTCTAGCTCCGCCCGTCGCCCGTCAGCCCGCACGATGATGGATGTCTTCGCCGTCGCACGTGAGGATGTTCTTGGACATTCTGTGTTGCTACTGTTTGTAGGTTGCAGGAGCTTTTAGGAGTCAGATTAGCTTCCACATCTGTAGTTAGGGCTGACGAGTTTCATCACTCTTTTGGTTGTTAGATGATTCATGTTCAGAGGTGTAGAAGTGACACATTTATAAAACATAGGTTTGCTTCGCTGATTGGTACCCAAGATGAGCTAGAGAAAACCAGGGGGTCTTTTTGAATTTGCTTGCGTTGCTTTTACTCTATGATATGATGATTTCGCTTTGTTCGCTGGGTTTAGCAGGGTTATTTCTTTCGAAAGGAACCCAGAGGTTTATTTTTTACATTTATTACTTGATGCTTATTGATGTTGAAACTGCAACTGCAAGGCACTGTCTGCTGACTGTGTTTTAGATCGATGCCCCTTTAATTTTTGGCTTGTGCTACTGATTAAATTCTGAGCCACTTAAATTAGGGGCTGCGATTGCTGTTGCTGTTGCCGTTGTTGAATATAATTACAGTATTCGACCGGGTTAATTTTTATGTGTCACAGGCTGCAAAGAATCTTGTAGCTGCGTCGGTGGCGGCGCCTTCAGTTCCTGTTTTCAGGGCCCCTGCTGCAACTGGAGCAGGTATCTTATATGACTGCTATGATTCTCTGTCCACCACACACATGAACTGTGGCCGAGGTAGTAAGTTTCTGCTTGGTCCTTAATCAATGCAGGTGGTGTGCTTAGAAATCTACATCAGAGGTACTGGTCAGGCTTTGTTGGCGGGTGTGCACTTTGGCGCCCCTTCTTCATTCTAGGGAGATTCATAGGAGTAATCCAGAAGGAGTTATGCACAACTTCCTCAAATGGCTACAGCAAGGTTTACTAGCTAGGAGTTGGTTGAGGTTTTACCCACTGATGGTTTCTATTCTTTGTGCAGGAATTTCTAGTGCACCAAGGGAGGAAGGGCCTGCTCTTGGTACACAAGACAAGCTAGAGAACAAACAAAGGCTCAACTGATGCTTTCCTAAAGAGAGCTTCCGTCAACTGAACTTGATATGGTAGAGCTATCTTGCAGTTAGTTTTTAATTTGGGCTGATATAGAAGAGATAACGTTTCTAATTTGCCCCTGTGCTCTATAGATGTTAATGCTGGAAGCTATTGCTTGATGTTTCCTTTGGCCTATCACGTGAGTACCTGCTGCAAATATCCTGCTACTATTGTTGAAGTTCATGTTATCCAGTAAATTGGTTGTATGTATTATCAGTTTCTCGCTATTGCTCGATACCTTTGGCCTATCACATGAGTACCTGCTGCAAATATCCTGCTACTATTGTTGAAGTTCATGTTACCTAGTAAACTGGTTGTATGTACTATCAGTTTCTCATTGCCTGACTGATGACCTAAGGGTTTAAAGTTTAGTAGAAATATTCCCAGTCGACCAGATTCGGAATGGCGTGGTGCCGGTGCAGTGGTGCCGGGATGAAGGTGCAGTCGTTGCAGTCCCGTGCAGCGCTGGCTCATGCAAATGCCCTATCCGCGGCATAGGTAATGTTCGTTGTGATTTGGGGTATCTATTTTCCTTTAAAAATGTCTGATGTATGTCATTGACTGGGCTAGATGTAGTTAGAATCTCTCAGCTGCTATAGAGAAGAGAAGGCCGAGATTTGGGAAAGCAGCATCAACTGACTGGAGAAGCCGAGTTGGATGAGCAAGGTGTGCTCCACTGGTCAATCCTTCATGTCTACCCAGAGGTCTTGTGTGTGACCCTATGGAGGATTTTCCAGAGATCAATAAGCATCTTAATGTCATATCCTTGAAAATTTAAACGATGCCTTTTCTGATAGTATGTAAAGGAATGCATAGATACTTGTCATCACAAGAAAAAGGAACTCATAGATATTTTACTTGATTTTCCAAATTCATGTTCGCCTTAAATATCAAACATGTTCTCCACCATTGCCATGGGATGAGAACCACGCTTACACAAGGAAGGCTATTGTGTTGTATTGTCAAGCCTGTTTACACACTTATAGTTTTGCTTGAGTGAACCTGTAAGGTTGTACCTTCTGCAAAGTGCTAGGCTGCTAGCACCTACATGTTATCCAAAATTTTCTTCTAAATGTCATGAGGCATGAGCCATGATTTTTCTCAAGAATAACCCACGGTATATATAAGGCATGCATGCAATTTTAATAATACTCTATTTTTGGCTCTTATTTATCTGTTGGCCCAGAGCATCGTATAATATAGAAGAGTCATTCAAACTTAGCTCTTTGAATATATGACAAAAGATCGGTTGCCTGATTTATTTATAAGAAGATTCTTCTATGTCTTTAGTTACATGATTTTAATTTGTTCGTCTTCTTTGAACATATGACTATGATATTTCCTTAGGTTCATCTGTGACATCATTTACTCCTCACACAAACATTTGAAGCCTAATGAGTTACTTTTGAAAAATGCTCCATCTCTGGTGTCTATGCTTACACAGTTATATGCTTCTGTGGTCTGGTTGTTCCTAATTGCTCTTGGACATTAGTTGTGTGATCAGGATTTAGTAGAATGCCCTACTGGCTACCAGAGTCTTGGTTGAGAACAGAACTAGATATTCATGAACTGATGAACATAATGCTTATGTCGAAATTAATCACTTCCATGAAATAGCTAAGAACAGAGTTGTATATCATCATGCGGCTCGACGGAATAGTCATATATTATCATAAGAGAATGGAGTTTATGTCTAGCCTACTACTGCTGCTGCTGTGTGGGCACGTTTGAGCAGCTTTGTTTATGTAAGTAAATATGTAGCACATGCTGGATGACAAACGGGATGGTGAGTACTCAACTGTGTATTGTTTTAAATTTTAAATTTTGCCTTTTCTGAATGTGCACCACGATATTAATATCCACTTTTATAGAAGATGTAAATTTTTTTGGGATTTTATTTTTAACTATGCTATCTATTATTCTGGTCACATCATTTAAGTACGAGAAATATGCTGCAGTTGGAGGGTTGTTTGCCGCACCTACAGATTTGACGAGTTGTCTCCATTCGAGATGCTTTTGGATATCGAAAACTTCACCATTTTCCTCGAATACATGTATAGAATATCAAGTATATCCCTACTTCCAGTATGCAAAAACGTCTGGCCTGGAGGCAATTGAATACATGTATAGAGTCTTGCATATATGCGGATGATGGAAATTTAAGCCCTTATTTGATTAGGATGGTGTCGCATTTGTTGCCTAACCAGCATCTCTTCATCAATGACTTTACTCAATGTTGGCTATGGGAAGACGATATCTAGCCAGCTTTTCCTGGAATTTGGTGACGGCAACCATGACCGTGACGAGGCCAGTAATTTTCGCCTAGATCCGTTTTAGTCTCTGAAACAGATGTTTTGGGAACGATGTCATATTGCTTTGCAGATTTGATGATCAATTGCATACACCTGGACAATTTGTAGTTATTTACTATTCCGATTTGAAGCTATTGTGGTATTATTTGGTTCATGCACATGTCTTAAGGTTTAACTCAAACTCGTATTATATATATTGGAGTTAGCGCCTAAAAAATTCCATGTATCTCCATTTGTTTTTGAAAGCCTGGGAATTTAGTGTTCAAGGTAAATGGAAGCAAACAATTTTACATGTGCATGCTACTTTTTTCAAATATAACTATTGATGAACGGCTGAACCGTCGAAACTTTTCACTTATATTCAGAAGTTAATGCAAACACACTTTAGATGCCAAGTAAACTGACTTGGTTTCAGTCATGTAACTCGGGCGAGGAGGTAGGATAGAGATGGATCAGCGAGAAGATGGACTGTGGAGAAGAAAAAGAAAGGGGGTGAAGTGTGTTTTTTTCAAGACATGGTAAGTGAGTGTTTTGTGCTTTTTCAATCGGCACTAATTTTTTTAATCATTCTCATGTAAATTCGAATGACAAAGTCTGATTTTTTTCTTAGGTCTTAATTTCTTCTTTCTAATGCATGCGGATTAATGTACATAAAAGTGAATAGTATGTCTTATTCTTTTATTTAGATTAATTGTAATGTGCCTTCCACTTACACAACTACTACTGACACCTGGAGTCCATGAGCCCATATTGCGTTGTGCATGGCTAAAACTTTGCAATATATCCTTGTGGTTTCAGTATTGAGTTTAGATGTTGCTCAATAATGCTAACCTAATATAGAGAGGCGAAAAGTTGAAGTGATTTCTTTTTATTATTTTTTGTGAAAGAAAAATGAATTGATTCTTGGGGAGCATAATATGCTGCCTATCCGTTTCGAGCAGAATCAGGTACACTAAATTTGGTCACAGTGCTAAATAAACTCCAAAATTCCATCACCTTATTTATTTGAGAAGTAATAATTAATATGCCCTCACCAGGATTATGGAATAGATTAGTGATATTTTTACATGAAAAGTTAGGAAGGCACATTGTTTCCCTCAACAAATGAATATGCTCTTAAAATGACTTGGTTAAATTTTTAGGGAAAAACTTCCGATTTAATCATTTTCAACCATGGCAGTATAACGAACACTAGAAATAATAAAACTGAGCCGACCAACCCTCGGCCACACCCGCATGTGGTTGGCCGCAGAATTTTATTCCACAATCGAGCAGACTAGGGACGGAGTAGGGGCGTGTGATTTATTTTTTTCCTCCCGTTGCAACGCACGTGCATGTTTGCTAGTAAGTACAAAGTGCAGTACACTTCAATAAAACAAAATAAGTGCATTCCTAAAAAATAGAAGTTCAGACTAGTATGGAATTACACAAAAAAATAGAAAACACAAAGAAAAAATCAGATCAAGCGAAAAATACCATCTTGTAGTGAGTCTCCACATCTGTTAGCGTAAGCTGATGGACAAAAGGACTTGTGCGGCCAAGGCCACGGCGAAGCAGGGCGGAATAGAACGCAGAAACGTTGATGTGGCCCATATCCAATCCTTTTGTGAATACTGTGCCATATGAAAGCTGCTCCGCTCGCCTAGCTCGGCACAATACCTTCCCCCCACGACGAGCACGACGGGCCTGCGAGCAAGCTGAGCAATCGCAGTGCGTCAGCACACCACAACCATGGCCGCAGCAGGAGAGATTCGCGCACGGGCCTGGAGCCATCGCAACAAAAACCTAGAAAAGGAAAAAAATAAAGAGAGGCTAGAGAAAGGAGAAAAGTTGCGGCTAGAGGAGAAATGAACTGCAAAGGAAGGGTGGAAGTTGGCCTACATTTATAGAAGAGGAATGCAAAAAGGTCAAAACTGAAAGTTAAAGGGGAGTTAATGAAAATTATGTTACCAAGAATGAAGGACAATCAATAAAGGTTTATGTTACCAAAGAAAAAGTCTTACCAGGAAGTTCTACAAAGACTTTGACTGCAGAAATTCCCACGAACTAACCGTAGATCATTAAATAATAATTCTCTAAAAAATTATAATCCACAGACCATTTTATGTGTGCAGTTCTACAAAGTCTTACCAAGAAGTTCATTATATGTGGGCATGAAGTGCAGTACATGCTCAAAATGAAGTTCTACAAGAGAAACACTCTCGCGCAGTGCACAAAAGCAGAATTAGTGCACCTGATCTACTCCTCAAATGTAAGTCATGCAGTCCGCAGCGTTGGCATAACCAATCACAACTTTAGCACAAAGAAGCATGCACGTAGTGCAAAATGTGTACACCTGCAGCACAGGACCATGACGAATGCAGTGCACATAGAGGCAACAAAGCAGTGCACACCCGTACACTAGAAAAAATGATACGTAAGAGGAAAAACAATAAAGAAAAATGATACCAATGCAGTGCACAAAAATGTAGCGCAAACATGTGTAGTACGGAATGCGTGCACATGCAGTACAGAACCCTGATCAATGCAGTGCATGGATGATTTACTAAGCAGTGCACACCCCTACATTGAAAGAAATACTTAACATAAAAAATACAAAAAAAAATTGACCACCACAGGTGCGCCCGGCCCCAGCCAGTCTCGTAGTAGGTCTACGCCCACAGAAAGCGAGTCGTTCTGAGTCACAATGCATGGGTCCGGGCACACATGGCCCCACAGGTCATAGAGCATAGAGCATAGAGTGCCGTGTATAAGTGCCCAAATAAGTAACCAGAGGAGTTCGATACGGCGGCCTCGCCAGCGCTTATAAACAGGCCGGGCGCGCCTTCTGCGGGCGAGGTGGGACTAAACATTAGGCCGCACACGAGGCACCGGGAACCAGCCGTACTCATAGGCCGACTTGGGCCCAATGCGTCTTCACTCCCCGAACACAGGCCCAACAAGGCCAACTAAGAAAAAACAATAACTTCCAAAATGAAACATCAAAGAAAAATGAGAAACATTTTTTAAATGAATAACAACAACAAAAGAAAATGTGCGTGGGCACTGCCAGAAACTACAGTTCGCTATTAATAAATAAAAGCGCAGGAAGCCCGAAGTCAACGTACAAATGCAGTCTGCGACGTACAATAATGCAGTTCTCCACGTGGAAGCACAAAGTATTCTTTTTCTCTGAAAAGCAGTTCTCTTTCTACTGCATTGCAGTATGGCTAAAATGAAGAATGCAGCCCTGTTAGTTAAGCAAAGCAGTCCGTTATAAAATAAAGAACTGCATGAAAGAACTCCATCAAGAAACTAAATGTGCGTACATATGTATGAATCCTAATCCGATATAATTCAGTGTACGAAGAATAAATTTCACTTCCATGCAGTACACTATGTGGACGTACGCAGTTCTATTATGATAGCAAAGAAGTGCACTTACTAGGAAAATTCACCGAAAACAATCATCACATTTTCTGACAGTTGCGTGCATACCTGAACAAGTCACCAAAAAAGAGGCGACGACGTTCCGGATTTCCAATGCACTAACAGAGCCTCCTCATAGCAGAACCTCTCTGTAGTTGCCACGTAACTAAAAACAGAGCCCCACCCCGCTACCACCCCGCTCCACCTCTCCCACGTCCTGTCAAGGAGAGCAGAGGAGAAAACACAACTGCTTCGTACCCTAAAAAGCCCCATTGCTTCTTCTTCTCCACACTTCCTTTCACTAACCTCTCTCTCCAGAACAAACACGCGAGATCAGATCAGAGTCATGGCGGATGCACCTCTGTACAAGCAGCGCCGCAGGTACACCAGGGACCTCCACGATGTCGACCTCCACGGCAACCACAAGCTCAACGTCATTTGCACAAGCAAGGGTGAAGACATGGACGAGATACTGTCCACGCTCAGGAGGAAGCTCGGCGGAATGCCCGTCAAACTAATCGGCGTTGATGTCGAGTACACGCACTACGTGAAGCCACAGCGGGCAGCAGTGCTCCAGCTATGCGTAGAAAAGGAATGCCTTGTCTACCACATCTCTGCAGCTAAAGACATGTCAGAATAACTATCAATCTGTACTATTGCTTGTCAATATTGATTTTAAATTTTCTTCACTGCAATTGCCAATATTTAAACTTTGGTTCTCATTTTTAAAAAGCATGGCATATGAATTCATTGACACTTTTCATCTGGCTCCATGTATGTCACTCATGTGTTCAATTCTTGAATTATATGATCTAGCAATACACGCAGTTTTATTTTGTTTTACCAAATACAAACTATTTGACTGGACAATAGAAAACTGCAACATTACTATACAAAACATGTATAAAATTTAGTTCAAGAATACAATCATGCACAAAACATGCATTGTTTATGCAAAATATTATCAGATTTACTAGTTACACTGAACAAAGTATTAGCAACTACTCAATGCAACAGATTCAGATATTCATATTGCAGTTCAGTTTCAGAAAAACCAAAAAAACATTGGTAGTTCTAGGAAAATAAACTATATTCACTATATACAAACATCTTGCAGGCCAATGGAACTAGACAAATTCCTCATGAATGGTGAGTACACCTTCGTCGGGTTCAAAATTGAAGGAGACAAAAGCAAGCTGAAGCTATCTGGTTTGGAGATTAACTCCGACAACTACATTGATATTCAGGTGGAATGGAGAGACCCATACAATAAAAAGAAGTTTGACTCTTTGGCTGATGTTGCCGGCAGGATGATAGACATTCACTACCATGACATGAAGAAAAAAATTAACCGCAAGGAGGACCATACTCTGTGGGGATTTTGCCCACTGCCAGAAAAGCTTATCAAGTATGCAGCAATAGATGCATTCGCAACATATGAGTCATGGAGAATCATCTATGATGTCATAATGGGTCTGGACAGGGCAAAAAGAGACAAACAAGCAAAGCAGAAGAAGAACAAGGTTGTAATCCAATACAGTAACTAGAAATAATCAGGGCTATGTTTTAGTTTCATTTTACTTTAGTCATTGTGTTGTTCTTTGTTTCATGTATGCAAGCTTTTGATTATGTCCGTTGCTTCATATCAAACATTTCTTTTGTAGATACAATGTCATTTTAGAATTATCATCAAATTTTCTTTCTATTGTTTCACTTTACTTAGTTTGGTTTGGTTGTGATCAATTGCTTTCGCTGAAATTAGTTTGTGTTAGAACAAGTATACATAAAACTTTGAAAAATTTAATGTGTGATATCAAAAAATACTATTCACATACAAAAAATATTCAAAAACAACGTTAAAAAAATAAGTTATCTGACAACAACTCATACCTAAAAAAGAAAGATTAATGCAGTTCACAATGGTAAAAAATACGCATTACACATTTGTACACATGCAGTCCACAAAAAGTAATTATAGAAAAAGAACATTAATATTAATATTTATAAAAAATATAATCCGCAGACCATTATAAACAAACATGAATACAGTTCACATAACAAATATAAGGCAGTTCACAAAGTGTATACATGAAGTGCAGTACATGCATAAATGCAGAACGAGAGGGGTTGCAGCAATTTTCATGCAGTGCACAACACACAGACTTGGTACGCATAGTGCAGTACTCTACATTGGTGCAAGCAGTAAAGATGACATCATTTGTACTACCACGAAATATATATACTCCAAAAAAATGCTTCAGATAAGGAAAAAAATTGACCACCCAGCTGCAACTAGGCCCCAACCACTCCCGTAATAGGTCTGCACCCACCGTAGGTGAGCCGTTCTGAGCCACAATGCATGGGGCCGGGCACACATGGGCCCACAGGTCAGAGAGCATAGAGCAGCGAGTGTCGTGTATAAGCGCCCAAACAAGTAACCAGAGGAGTTCGACAGAGATGCCTCGCCAACGCTTCTAAACAGGTCGGGCGCGCCTTCCGCGGGCGAGGTGGGACTAAATATTAGAGCGCACACACAACACACTGGGAACCAGCCGTGCTCACAGGCCGACTTGGGCCCAATGCATCTTACACCCCAACAGACCCAACAAATTCTCACAGGCAAAAAACAAACAAAGCCCAACGACGCACAACTAGCAAGTAACTCCAGTACCCCCTCACCTAAAAAAATGCAGTCCGCTGTGCAGTCCGGTATGGGACGGAAGATGTGCTGTCAATAAAGCATTGCAGTTCGCTTAGACGAATATTTTTTCCAGCCAATCAAAAACACTACCACGGCGAATCTTTTCACTTGGCTACAATGGCAACGGGGTTGACAGGCGCACGGGGTGTGACGGACTCGCCTGCGCATGCGGCGCCGCGTCGCCGCCTGCTCCGGCTTGTTCCAGGCTTGGCCTCGCAGGGGGGTGAGGATGGGGGGTCACGACCCCCCTCTCACCTCCTGCTCGGCCTCGCGCTAACGCATGCAGTGCGCTTGGTTGACAGGCGCAGTGCGGACATTCTGTTTTTCCAACAATAGGACGCACACAACCCAGAGCCACACCCCTAAGATAGACAGGGAGGCGACGGGGTGTGACGGACTCGCCTGCGCATGCGGTGCCGTGGCACGCCTTGTCGCCGCCTGCTCCGGCTCGTTCCAGGCTCGGCCACGCAGGGGGGTGGGTAGGTGGGTCATGACCCCCCCTTCCACCCCCTGCTCGGCCTCGCGCTAACGCACACAGTGCGCTTGGTTGACAGGCGCAGTGCGGACATTCTGTTTTTCCAACAATAGGACGCACGGAACCACAGAGCCACACTCGTAAGATAGACAGGGAGGCGACGGGGTGTGATGGACTCGCCTGCGCATGCGGCGCCGCGACACGCCGCGTCGCCGCCTGCTCCGGCGCGTTCCAGGCTCGGCCTCGCAGGGGGTGGGGAGGGGGGTCACGACCCCCTCCCACACCCCTGCTCGGCCTCGCGCTAACGCACGAAGTGCTCTTGGTTGACAGGCTCAGTGCGGACATTCTGTTTTTCCAACAATAGGACACACGCAACCCCAGAGCCACACCCCTAAGATAGACAGGGAGGCGACGGGGTGTGACGGACTCGCCTGCGCATGCAGCGCCGCGGCACGCCGCGTCGCCGCCTGCTCTGGCACGTTCCAGGCTCGGCCTCACAGGGGAGTGTGTAGGGGGGTCACGACCCCCCTTCCCACACCCCTGCTCGGCCTCGCGCTAACGCATGCAGTGCGCTTGGTTGACAGGCGCAATGCGGACATTCTATTTTTCCAACAATAGGACGCAGGCAACCCCAGAGCCACACCCCTAAGATAGACAGGGATGCGACGGGGTGGTGACGGACTCGCGTGCGCATGCGGCGCCGCGACACGCCGTGTTGCCGCCTGCTCCGGCTCGTTCCAGGCTCGGCCTCGCAGGGGGGTGGGGAGGGGGGTCACGACCCCCCTCCCTCCCCTGCTCGGCCTCGCCCTAACGCACGTAGTACGTTAAGTACAGGGAATACAAAGATCAAATATAAATCTATAGACAACCAAAAAAATGGGGGGGGGGGCAACCCCCCTACCTTATAGTACAAACAAGAAAAAAAAAAACAACTGCAGGACGCATCTTTAGGCAAAAGCAGTGCATTTGGTTAGGCAAAGCAGTGCAGTATCATAAAGCAATGCAGTTCCAGGATACACACATGAAATACAGGGTCTGCGGCAAAAGTGCAGCAAAAAAAATAGGTGCAACACAAACTTGTAGACAAATGCAGTGCTTTTTGTTGGACGAAGAAGTTCGGCATCACATGCAATGCAGTTTATGGGACACATACGATACATATAAGCGTGACAAAATGCCAGTTCACACAGAACGTGTAAGTCAACAAAAATAAAAATATACACATATATATACTGTATGAGTTATTTATATAAAATACACATACAGATACAAATTCGTCCATAAACACGGCTGCAAAAAGTAGACGAAAAACACAACAACAGAAAACAAAAGTCTTTTCATAAATTATATACCTTAGACAGCACACAGTACACAACATGAACCCTAGTTCTTGTCCATACACATGCTTTTTACCAAGTAGAAACAATGCCAAAATGATTGTTACTGCGTCTGCGACTGTGTCTGCGGTTGCGACAGGGAAGTAAGGCCGAGGTCCGCAATCAGATCTCATAGCTCAAGCGGCATGTCTTCATAACATAACATGTTCGAAGGATTGAACAACAGTTGGAACATGTACTCCGCCTTCCAATCTTCAACAGCACGCTGAAAAAGAAAATTAAAAAGAAATGCAGACAGTGATTAAATAAAAGGTTGTCATGAAGAACAAAAAGTGAAAAAGTAAAATAATAAAAAAAGTAACAAGAAAATGAAGAAAACAGAGAAGGTGTTACGTCGGTTTTGATAATTTTCTCAACTAGACGTTGGCCGTCATACAACTGCCTCAACCTCAGAACATAGATTCCGCACTCGTTTACTCCCTGCGCTGGCACGACTGGGTAAGAGGGCTTCTCTGCCAATTTAACCCAGTCAGGGTGGTTCTTAGATTTATACATTTTTTCACCATAAATCGCCTTCAGCAACTGAGTCATCCTCCTCATCTGGCAAAAAAAGGAAGCACAATGTAAAAATAACACACACCACAGATCAAATTACGATTCAGACGAACCAAAAAATACAAAAGTTGTTCTCAACGTCTAGACAGTCCCTCTTTTAAATGCACGTGAGGTCATGCATATGTTGCAGTGCACTACATAAACAAGTGTGGTTCTATGTGTGCTCACATTGCATGTGCAGTTTATAAAAAAATGCAGTAGGAGAAATACAAAAAAGCTATGCACTTGGCAAGAAAAAATGACATACCACTTCAGTGCAATCTGAGTGGTAACCAGTCCTGCGCCACTTTGTCGTGACATCAGGATGGCCAGTGTACTTCCTAGTGTCATGGATATCAAACGTCTGGTGATGCTGGTTCATCGTGTATAAGGAATAATGACCATCCTTGGAGCGCGGCATCATAATCTGTTCACATAAAAAAACAAAAAAAGAAATGAAAAGTTATTTCGACACGTAGCACTAGGACCACTGTAACGCCCACGATGCGGCTATATCTCCCACGTGTCGAGGCATGACTTAGAGGCATAACCGCATTGTGGTTTTGTCGCAAGAAGGGTCATCTTCACACAATCCCATGTAATGAACAAGAATGGGATAAAGAGTTGGCTTACAATCGCCACTTCACACAATACATAAATAAAACATACATCAATCAGAGTACACACATAGGTCCGACTACGGAACCAAAAGAAAAGAAGACAACCCAACTGCTAGATCCCTGATCGTCCCAACTGGGCTCCACTACTGATCAACAGGAAACGAAACAACACAACGAACAAGAGCTTCATTGAACTCCCACTTGAGCTCGGTTGCATCACCTGCACTAGTTTCGTCGGCACCTGCAACTGTTTTGGAAGTATCTGTGAGTCACGAGGACTCAGCAATCTCACACCCGCGAGATCAAGACTATTTAAGCTTATAGGAAGGAAAGGGTAGTGAGGTTGAGCTGCAGCAAGCACTAGCATGTATGGTGGCTAACATACGCAAATAAGAGCGAGAAGCGGAGCAACGAAACGGTCGTCAACTAGTAATGATCAAGAAGTGATCCTGAACTCCTACTTACGTCAAACATAACCCAGAAACCGTGTTCACTTCCCGGACTCCACCGGAAAGAGACGATCACGGCTACACACAAGGTTGATGAGTTTTAATTAGGGTCAAGTGTCAAGTTCTCTACAACCGGATATTAACAAATTCCCATCTGCCACATAACCGCGGGCACGGCTCTCGAAAGTTTATACTCTGCAGGGGTGTCCCAACTTAGCCCATTATAAGCTCTCACGGTCAACGAAGGATATTCCTTCTCCCGGGAAGACCTGATCAGTCTCGGAATCCCGGTTACAAGACATTTCGACAATGGTAAAACAAAACCAGCAAAGCCGCCCGATGTGTCGACAATCCCGATAGGAGTCGCACGTACCTCGTTCTTAGGACACACCGGATGAACACTACGTACAACTAAAACCAGCCCTCAAGTTTCCCCGAGGTGGCGCTGCAAGTGGCTCTAGTTTGGACCAACACTCCAAGGAGCACTGGCCCCGGGGGGGGGGGGGGGTAAAATAAGATGACCCTCGGGATGCGCGACTCCCAAGGGAAAAAGGCTAGGTGAGGCAAATGTAAAACCAAGGTTGGGCCTTGCTGGAAGAGTTTTATTCAAAGCGAACTGTCAAGGGGGTCCCATAAATCACCCAACCGCGTAAGGGACGCAAAATCAAGGAACATAACACCGGCATGACGGAAACTAGGGCGGCAAGAGTGGAACAAAACACCAGGCATAAGGCCGAGCCTTCCACCCTTTAACAAGTATATAGATGCATTAATAATATAAGAGATATTGTGATATCCCAACATAAACATAATCCAACATGGAGCAATCTTCATCTTCACCTGCAGCTAGCAACGCTATAAGAGGGGTTGAGCAAAGCGGTAACATAGCCAAACAACGGTTTGCTAGGAAGGGTGACAAAGGTTAGAGGTACATGGCAGTTTGGGAGGCTTGAAGAGCAAGTGAATAGGTAGCGCAGCATAGCAATAGAGCGAACAACTAGCAAGCAAAGATAGAAGTGATTTCGAGGGTATGGTCATCTTGCATGAGATCCCGCAAAGAAGAAGAACGAGTCCATGAAGAAGACAAACGGATGTAGTCGAACAAATCCTCACAACTCCGGAATGAAACCGAAGGTAACGAGAGAAGCAACCTGGAAAGAAACAAACAGCAAAGTAAACAACCACCACATACACATGGCATGATGCACAAACAAGTATGATGCATGTCCGGTTTAAATATGCATGGCATGGCAAAGTGCACAAACGAAACTACAAGTTAAGTGGAGCTCAATATGCAACGAGTTGCATATTGACGAAACACCACATCAATTATTTATTTCTCTCTCATTATGTACTCGACCATATTAAATGTTGATTAACATGGCAAGAGGTGAAGCATAAGTAAACTAACTATCTAGGCAATTTAAATGAGGCCGGAACAACAAATAACAATTCCAAACAATCCCCATGTCATTTAGCAATTTTAATGCAAACATCAATTTTAGACATTTTAAATGTTGTTATCATGATGCGGCTGCATATGCAAGTTTTAAGCAATTTTTATGAAAATGTTGACATGAGCATGTTATGAAGCATTTGTCACCGTGGTGGAAGAAAGGGGTGCCACGGCAACGAATCCGAAAATGATGCCACGGCAACATATCGGTTCCGGTAGCTCATGGAGATACCGGTGCAAAAAGGAAGTATGCGGATGTGCGGAACATGCTAAAGATGGTGGGGTGCTCCCGACTACCGGGTTCCCACGAGTTAGTGGCAAGGAAACGAGGAACGTGCAAAGACAACTCAGAAACGGTGCAAACACGAGCATCTCATACACACATGCATTCGGTCCACGGACGTCGTCTCGGGCTTATACCTTCGAAGCGTGCATTCGGGGCGGAACGCGTTCGAAGTGGAAGTAGTTGTACACGTGTCGTAGGGGAGGTAGTCGTTCTCGCGACGGTAGTGGAAGCAGTGGTACATGTTTCGTAGTCGTACACATTCCGTAGATGTTCAGGGTCACGGCGAGGAACTTGACGTCCATGGAGTCTTCAAGGGTCGACGGTAGTCGTACGCGGCAACCGTAGTTGAACTTGTAGGGACGTCAATGTCGTGGTACTTGGAGACATGCACGGGATGAAAGTTGTACACGTTCGTTTACATCCAGTGTCGTTCGTAGAGGTACTTGGCGTCCGGTGCGGCACTTGGCGTCTCGTACTGGCCGATCCAAAACGAAGCAAGACAAAGGGCCTCTGGTTTGTGCAGAAGCAAGGCAACTCGTGCCCGACAGTGAAGCAACAACAACGGCCACGATGTGGTGGTGGAGAAGAACACCAAGAGGCAGGGCGTGGCAGCTGCAGCAAGCAGGCACGGAGGTGAAGAAGACGGCGCGGCAGCGGGGCGATGGGGATGGACGAAGGAGATGGCTCGACAGCCAGAACAACGACACGGCGACAGAAGAAGGGGTGGCCGGGGTGCCTTGGCGCAACGGAGGCGGAGCAGAGGAGGGCCGCGGCGGCGCACTTGCTGGACAGAGCAGAGGCGGCGGAGCGGAGCAGAGCAGCAGCGGACGAGGGACTCCAAGACGGCATGGAGGTCGAGGATGATGAGCTCGAGGCGGCGCTGGACCATGGCGGCCGGACGAAGCAGGGAGGCGCGATGGAGGTCGACGGCGCGGAGTAATCGCAGGCGAGGTGCGACGCTTGTGGCTCGCTGTCGCGGGGAAGGAGCAGCTCCGGTGCTGCGGCGCCAGAGAGGGCAGGGGAGCGACGTCCTGGGCAGCGCAGCGAAACAAAGCCCGGCGGCAGCGAGCGGGCTCCGGTGGCTGGCTGGAGGTACAGAGGCGACGGGGTTTGGAGGAGGAAGAGTGAGGGGAGCTCCTGGAGTAGGACGGGCGAGGCGCGCGGCGCGAGGGCCCTGCTCCTCTGCGTGTGGCGGCGCAGGAGGACGAAGGGGAGAGGGTGGAGACCGAGAGAAGAGCGAGAGAGATGGGGATCGGGCTAGGTTAATAGCGGGGCGCGGCTGGGCCTTCGGGCTGTGGCTAACAGGAGGCCCAAGTGGCTGGCTGGGGGTCTCTCCCTTCTCTCTCCCTTATTTCTATGGCAGAAAAGAATTAGAGAAAAGGAAAACAAAGAGAGGGTTAGAGAAAGAATTTGCGCATGCGGTTAATTTTCCCTGGCTCATAAAAATGTGCTTGTTCCGAGAAAATAGAAAAGGCCGGATTGAAAAAAATATAAATTCAAAAGCATTTTAATAGGAAGTGAGGGTTGGGAAGGTCCAAAAATGATCGGATTTTTGGTGGAGCTCCGGAAAGTGAAGAAAGAATATATGGCAAGATTGGAGACCAAGAATTAAGATAACAAAGGCATTGGGATATTTGCAAGTGTGTTATGGTGAACTCCAAGTAATGGAATATTTTAATATAGCTCCCTAATAATATTGGGAAGATATATGTTATAAAGAGAAATCACCATGTGCATTTCGCTCGATTTAAATGGATCGAAGATGCATGCAATTTGCTTAGTTGAGTTTTTTAAAAATTAATGACATGATGGCATGATGACATGATGCAATGAAAAAAAAGAGCAAGCACAAAAGAAACACACGGTGATCACAAAAAATGGAAGTCTTCTGAAGCGTCGGTCTCGGGGCGTTACAACACTCCACCACTACAAGAGGATCTCGTCCCGAGATCTAGGATGGCACTGGAGAAAAACGGGAGAGGAAGAGAAAAGGTAAAACTAATTGCTTCTTTGACAAATGAGTGCAACCATTGAACCTTGAGAGGTCGCAAAGCTTGAAGAGATGACACGACGGAGGTGAACAAAATTTAAAACACTCCGTTCAGCAAGAGGAACAAGGAACATTACAAGAACCTTGTAGGTTGAAAGACAAACAAAAATGGTTACGAAGGACAAGAAGTACATGCAAGCACTCCGGTTGAAACAAGATGTAAAAGGCATGATAAAGAACAATTATGACAACACTCCGGTTGAAAATGGAAGGGATAGAATATGGACTTGGCAAAATGAAAGCACTTGGATGAGACTCCGGTTAAAAGAGGAATGATAGACACAACACTCCGGTTAAAACAAGATAAAGAAGGAATAAGAATGATATAATTTGAGCAGCAGTCCGACTGTAAATGGAAGGAAATGAACATGATCTTGACAAGATGAGAGGATACTCGATGAAATTAACAACACACTGGCTCCGGAACTAATGAAAGAATGGCACAATGGGTAAGAAAGATTACAGCAGCCCTCCTGTTTAGGAAGGAGACAAAACTTGATAAGATGAGAGAACTCGAATGAAAACACGACACTCCGGCTAAACGGATAAAAAAAAGAAAAAATTACATGATCTTGACAAAACAAGATGATTGGTCGAAGAGAGCAACATCACAAAGCCTCCGGAAGCAAAGCATGATAGTTAGATAGTTGGAGTGAATAGAACGAAGAATGAAACCAACATCTCCTACCATAAATGAATTTTAAAGAGCATCCTTACGAAGTAGGATTGGACGGAGTTGTTGGAAAACCAACAACGAAAAGAATAAGCTTGTAGTGGGCTTATGGAAACATCTCAACATTATGAGGTGACAAACGGCCACTAAAGGAAGCCATTGGTTTGAGTGAGAGCACCAAGGCGATGAAAAACTTCTTTCACCAAGAGGATAGGAGAAAACTTGGATCATTTATAAGCACCATAATAGCAACATTCCTTAGGGAAGGCTTTAGGTGAATTATAACCCAATCAAACTCCAACAAAAGATTGATTGGTTGAAAAGATCTCTTGAACGAATAGAAAATGATGGATTTAAATATGTCACTCTTGAAAACTTGTGAATCATGAAACGCGAAGGGAAAATTATCAAGAATGACATAACACCATCTCAAAAGATAAGGTAGAACGAATTGCACTTCCGAATGCAAGATGAAGAATGCTTGAACTCCTCAAAATAGAACATGTGTTGAGCACCCTGTTTAATTTTTGAGTAAAGCTTGGCGGATCTTAACTTTGAGAGAAATATTGAAGAACAATTGAAGAATGAAAAGAATCCTTGACGAAACACCATGTAGAGCCTCCATGAAGAACTCCGGTAATAAAAGGATGATAAAAAGAAAGAGAAGTTGACAACACAAGGTGAAGCCTTGCAATGATTTGGGTGGAGCTTTGGGATAATATAACCGATAAAACTTGGAACTCCGGAAAGAAAGATGAACAAATGAAAACAATAATTTTGATGAATCTCCGGAATAAGGAATTAATCACTTGGATGAAACAAGAATAAGAATTACATTATGCTTAGCCTTCACCAATTTAGATTGATGACAAGCAACGGATTTCGCATACTACTTATTCTCGTAGAAAGGATTAAGATAGATATTGCGCAAACTTGGGAAGGTCTTCATCGAACCACCGGTAGGATTGAAACAACGAATAAATTGATATGATAATGAAGGAAGAGAAATCTTGAACGAACCACCACGAGAATTGAAAACAATTGAAGAAAAGAGGACGAAACACCGTAAAAATTAAAGAACGCGCGAAAATACTCGAGGGAAATTAGATACATGAGAACGAATAGATCACAAGCTGACTAGAGGATATTTGAGTGATGCACCGGTATGATTTAGAGAACGAGAGCTGAAAGCTTGAATGAATAATTCTGAGATGATGGGCTCCGAAGAATCAAACTGAAAAGACTCTTGAATTGCTCCAGATGGGTGAAAAGAATTCTCACAATCGAAAACAATTATGAGAGGACGGCATCAAGCTTGAACTACGCATCTTTGGAGAACGAGTAAGGATTTAAGAGGAACTCTTCTTCGGTCTTCAAATGTTGAGAAGGATGATGCGAAACACCACCATGAATTGTTGGCACTCCGGAATGAAGAATAGAAGGTTGAACCAACGATGAGAGAATTTGAAAGATCTTGGAGAAAGACATTTGACTGATGATAATTCATTCTTACGTCAAACTTTGCAATGAATTTGAGAATAACTCCAGAAAAATTGGAAGAGTCAGGTAAGATCCTGGGAAAATAACCTGTGGGTTAGGGCCCACTCAAAAGAAACACCGTTGAAATGATTACTTGAAAAAGGAGATAGCACCGGTTGAATTAAATGGCTTGAATGTGATAACAACCTCGAAATAGCTTGAACAGATTGATAATGGAGACACAAATCTTCTGAGATATCTTCAGCACTCCAGATAACATGAATAGCAAAAGGTGGATGATTAAGAGATGCACCGACATGAGAAAGCATTTGAAACGAGGAAAAGAATACGATCAACACTGAAAGCTTGACTTGAGTCCATCGGAGAAGAAATAACAACGAAGGATGATGAACTTGAAGCTTCGTGAGCATCTCCATGAGAAATCACCGGTTAAGAACATGGAGGATAAGAATGAAGAGACTTCACACCCATAAGATGGATACTTGATTAAGAAATCTGAGTGTTTCAAGAAAAAGGGTGGGAGGGCGGGAAAACAAAGACAATTTGGGATGAATGAAACAGACATCATTGAGAGAACTTAGAATTGATCTTGCGGATGGGAAGAATGATGGGATCATCTCGAAGAGAAACACACCGGTTGGAAAATAGAATTAAGATGGCAAACTCGATGATCAAGAAGGATTAGTATCCACGTAGCAATATGAGAACACCGTTTAGGAAAGGTATGGATTCAACCTTTGACTTCGAAGCAACTCGAATACCACAAATAAAACAAAACAAAGGATTGGCTTGCAAAATAAGCCGGAACAAACATATGATAGAGATTTCGTCCGAAGTTTTCGTGGTGGGGCCCACACGGGCTCGATCGTACAGCACCATCATGTACAAGGAAGTGCACATGACATACGAAGCATCCCCGAGTCGGCATAGCCAAGGACTCTTTAAGACACTACGAGACCACTGTAAAACCAACCGTGGAAAGGCGGGCCACTAGACGTCGAACCCCAATCTCATAACATGCATCTGTCGGAAAGATATCCTAGGAGCTACTTGAATTCCCACTTATAAACTCCCGAAACTTTCTGGTTATGCAATCAGGTGTTGGGGATACAGGGGACACAATATATCTCACCCAAACTAACAATACCTAGATCCAGCTGTATCCATCCTTCTACACATAACCAAGAAACCTTCGGAAATCGTTTACCTCAACCTTCGAAAAGCATCCGTTATACGAATTATGGCAATACTCCCGAACTCCCGCCCTAGTACTGGGTGGCGTCGAGGTGATCTCACCAACAACTGCATAAAAGAGATTTTCGATGTCGGCGAAACTCAGGTATTCCAGAACTGCAACGATAAAATTGTGACGACAGCACCTCGGAGCTCAACTCCCCGGGACACTGCCACAACCCCTAAATGTCAGGAGGCACCAAGAACAATGTTCTCGTCACAAAACCATCGGAACAATTCCAAGATACCCGCGTGATCCTAAATTTTTTTTAGTGAAATTTGAGGAGAGAAGAGTCAAAACTTCTACGTCAGGAGGCCTCACCAGAGCGACGAAGGGACTGAGGAGTAAAAAGAATCCTACTCTCCGATATATATAATCCTAAGACTCAAAACATTTTTGTTCTAGACTCAACAATGCCAGCGATTCGATCAAGCAGGGGCTCCTAAGTCGGGGATGGCTCTGATACCAACTTGTAACGCCCACGATGCGGCTATATCTCCCACGTGTCGAGGCACGACTTAGAGGCATAACCACATTGTGGTTTTGTCGCAAGAAGGGTCATCTTCACACAATCCCATGTAATGAACAAGAATGGGATAAAGAGTTGGCTTACAATCGCCACTTCACATAATACATAAATAAAACATACATCAATCAGAGTACACACATAGGTCCGACTACGGAACCAAAAGAAAAGAAGACAACCCAACTGCTAGATCCCTGATCGTCCCAACTGGGCTCCACTACTGATCAACAGGAAACGAAACAACACAACGAACAAGAGCTTCATCGAACTCCCACTTGAGGTCGGTTGCATCACCTGCACTAGTTTCGTCGGCACCTGCAACTGTTTTGGAAGTATCTGTGAGTCACGAGGACTCAGCAATCTCACACCCGTGAGATCAAGACTATTTAAGCTTATAGGAAGGAAAGGGTAGTGAGGTGGAGCTGCAGCAAGCACTAGCATGTATGGTGGCTAACATACGCAAATAAGAGCGAGAAGAGGAGCAACGGAACGGTCGTCAACTAGTAATGATCAAGAAGTGATCCTGAACTCCTACTTACGTCAAACATAACCTAGAAACCGTGTTCACTTCCCGGACTCCGCCGGAAAGAGACCATCACGGCTTCACACAAGGTTGATGAGTTTTAATTAGGGTCAAGTGTCAAGTTCTCTACAACCGGATATTAACAAATTGCCATCTGCCACATAACCGCGGGCACGGCTCTCGAAAGTTTATACCCTGCAGGGGTGTCCCAACATAGCCCATTATAAGCTCTCACGGTCAACGAAGGATATTCCTTCTCCCGGGAAGACCCGATCAGTCTCGGAATCCCGGTTACAAGACATTTCGACAATGGTAAAAAAAACCAGCAAAGCCGCCCGATGTGTCGACAATCCCGATAGGAGTCGCTCGTACCTCGTTCTCAGGACACACCGGATGAACACTACGTACAACTAAAACCAGCCCTCAAGTTTCCCCGAGGTGGCGCTGCAAGTGGCTCTAGTTTGGACCAACAATCCGAGGAGCACTAGCCCGGGGGGGGGGGGGGGTAAAATAAGATGACCCTCGGGATGCGCGACTCCCAAGGGGAAAAGGCTAGATGAGGCAAATGTAAAACCAAAGTTGGGCCTTGCTGGAAGAGTTTTATTCAAAGCGAACTGTCAAGGGGGTCCCATAAATCACCCAACCGCGTAAGGGACGCAAAATCAAGGAACATAACACCGGTATGACGGAAACTAGGGCGGCAAGAGTGGAACAAAATACCAGGCATAAGGCCGAGCCTTCCACCCTTTACCAAGTATATAGATGCATTAATAATATAAGAGATATTGTGATATCCCAACATAAACATAATCCAACATGGAGCAATCTTCATCTTCACCTGCAGCTAGCAACGCTATAAGAGGGGCTGAGCAAAGCGGTAACATAGCCAAACAACGGTTTGCTAGGAAGGGTGACAAAGGTTAGAGGTTCATGGCAGTTTGGGAGGCTTGAAGAGCAAGTGAATAGGTAGGTCAGCATAGCAATAGAGCGAACAAGTAGCAAGCAAAGATAGAAGTGATTTCGAGCGTATGGTCATCTTGCCTGAGATCCCGCAAAGAAGAAGAACGAGTCCATGAAGAAGACAAACGGATGTAGTCGAACGAATCCTCACAACTCCGGAATGAAACCGAAGCTAATGAGAGAAGCAACCCGGAAAGAAACAAACAGCAAAGTAAACAACCACCACATACACATGGCATGATGCACAAACAAGTATGATGCATGTCCGGTTTAAATATGCATGGCATGACAAAGTGCACAAACGAAACTACAAGTTAAGTGGAGCTCAATATGCAACGAGTTGCATATTGACGAAACACCACATCAATTATTTATTTCTCTCTCATTATGTAGTCGACCATATTAAATGTTGATTAACATGGCAAGAGGTGAAGCATAAGTAAACTAACTATCTAGGCAATTTAAATGAGGCCGGAACAACAAATAACAATTCCGAACAATCCCCATGTCATTTAGCAATTTTAATGCAAACATCAATTTTAGACATTTTAAATGTTGTTATCATGATGCAGCTGACATATGCAAGTTTTAAGCAATTTTTATGAAAATGTTGACATGAGCATGTTATGAAGCATTTGTCACCGTGGTAGAAGAAAGGGGTGCCATGGCAACGAATCCGAAAATGATGCCACGACAACATATCGGTTCCGGTAGCTCATGGAGATACCGGTGCAAAAAGGAAGTATGCGGATGTGCGGAACATGCTAATGATGGTGGGGTGCTCCCGACTACCGGGTTCCCACGAGTTAGTGGCAAGGAAACGAGGAACGTGCAAAGACAACTCGGAAACGGTGCAAACACGAGCATCTCATACACACATGCATTCGGTCCACGGACGTCGTCTCGGGGTTATACCTTCGAAGCGTGCATTCGGGGCGGAACGCGTTCGAAGTGGAAGTAGTTGTACACGTGTCGTAGGGGAGGTAGTCGTTCTTGCGACGGTAGTGGAAGAAGTGGTACATGTTTCATAGTCGTACACATTCCGTAGATGTTCGGGGTCACGATGAGGAACTTGACGTCCACGGAGTCTTCGAGGGTCGACGGTAGTCGTACGCGGCAACCGTAGTTGAACTTGTAGGGCCGTCAATGTCGTGGTACTTGGAGACATGCACGGGATGAAAGTTGTACATGTTCGTTTACATCCAGTGTCGTTCGTAGAGGTACTTGGCGTCCGGTGCGGCACTTGGCGTCTCGTACTGGCCGATCCAAAACGAAGCAAGACAAAGGGCCTCTGGTTTGTGCAGCAGCAAGGCAACTCGTGCCCGACAGTGAAGCAACAACAAGGGCCACGATGTGGTGGTGGTGCAGAACACCAAGAGGCAGGGCGTGGCAACCGCAGCAAGCAGGCACGGAGGTGAAGAAGACGGCACGACAGCGGGGCGATGGGGATGGACGGAGGAGATGGCTCGACGGCCAGAACGACGACACGGCGACAGAAGAAGGGGTGGCCGGGGTGCCTTGGCGCAACGGAGGCGGAGCAGAGGAGGGCAGCGGCGGCACGCTTGCTGGACAGATTAGAGGTGGCGGAGCAGAGCAGAGCAGCAGCGGACGAGGGACTCCGGGATGGCATGGAGGTCGAGGATGATGAGCTCGAGGCGGCGCTGGAGCATGGCGGCCGGACAAAGCCGGGAGGCGCGATGGAGGTCGACGGCGCGGAGTAATCGCAGGCAAGGTGCGGCGCTTGGGGCTCGGTGTCGCGGGGAAGGAGCAGCTCCGGTGCTGCGGCGCCGGAGAGGGCAGGGGAGCGACGTCCTGGGCAGCGCGGCGAGGCGAAGCCCGGCGGCAGCGAGCGGGCTCCGGTGGCCGGCTGGAGGTACGGAGGCGACGGGGTTTGGAGGAGGACGAGTGAGGGGAGCTCCTGGAGCAGGGCGGGCAAGGCGCGTGGCGCGAGGGCCCTGCTCCTCTGCGTGTGGCGGTGCAGGAGGACGAAGGGGAGAGGGTGGAGACCGAGAGAAGAGCGAGAGAGATGGGGATCGGGCTAGGTTAACAGCGGGGCGCGGCTGGGCCTTCGGGCTGCGGCTAACAGGAGGCCGAAGTTTCCGGCTGGGGGTCTCTCCCTTCTCTCTCCCTTATTTCTATGGCAGAAAAGAATTAGAGAAAAGGAAAAGAAAGAGAGGGTTAGAGAAAGAATTTGCGCATGCGGTTGATTTTCCCAGGCTCATAAAAATGTGCTTGTTCCGAGAAAATAGAAAAGGCAGATTGAAAAAAAATATAAATTCAAAAGCATTTGAATAGGAAGTGAGGGTTGGGAAGGTCCAAAAATGATCGGATTTTTGGTGGAGCTCCGGAAAGTGAAGAAAGAATATATGGCAAGATTGGAGACCAAGAATTAAGATAACAAATGCATTGGGATATTTGCAAGTGTGTTATGGTGAACTCCAATTAATGGAATATTTTAATATAGCTCCCTAATAATATTGGGAGGATATATGTTATAAAGAGAAATCACCATGTGCATTTCCCTCGATTTAAATGGATCGAAGATCCATGCAATTTGCTTAGTTGAGTTCTTTAAAAATTAATGACATGATGGCATGATGACATGATGCAATGAAAAAAAAGAGCAAGCACAAAAGAAACACACGGTGATCACAAAAAATGGAAGTCTTCTGAAGCGTCGGTCTCGGGGCGTTACAACCACTGTTCCAAAAAAAACTATAAAAAGAAAATGCAACAGACTAGAAAAATAAATGACGAGAAACAATGAACTTACCAGTTTTGCATCCAACAGGTTTACGTCGTCACTCACAAAAATCTTGAACTGGTTAACTGCATCTTGTAAAACAAACGGGCTATGCACAACTGGCAACACAAGGTTTAAATCATCATCTCTCGTTACAAAGGTTTCCATCTGAAGAACATACTGCACAGAAAAAAAGAACAAAAAAAGGACATGAAAAAAAGACTAAACAATGCATGCACGCATGGACATAAAAAAACTAGTACAATAGAAAAAAATGACAGCACACGTTTACCGTGATAAATAAGGGTGAAAGTAGCACACGTTCACCAGAATGATAAACTAAACCCATTTCAGGGTCTTGCTCCTAGTACTTGATGACAAAATCCATGAGATACGAATCCATTAAAGCTCCTTTGCCGAATGTATTATAGATGTAGTCAACAGTGTAAGTATCAACATCACCAAAAGGACTATTCACCATAAAGAACGCATTCCTGCAGTAAACATACAGAGATGGGATCAATAAAATTAAAAACAAAACACACAAAAAGGATTAAGGGCACACACATAAAACTTACTCGTGGTATTTGGTTACAAAATCTTTGCTGAGAACAAGATCCTTTATTTTCCTTGCCTCATCAATATATTTGAACCTCGGAGGCTTCAATTTCTCTATAGAGCATCTCAACTTAAAAACCCTCTCACCTGCCCTCTTGTCCGAAAAAACTTCAACGTCATCCAGAGGAGGATGATTAATTGCTGCACTTCTAGTCCTAGTGACGCGAGGACACGGCGTAACAAAATCATCATCAACAACATCAAATACATCGCGTGGAGAGCTAGGTCGAGAAACACTTCCACCATCAGGTCCAGACGCCACAACTGTGTTCAAACCATCTCCAGCCAAAGAACCAGAATTATCTGGAGAGATTTCAATGGCGCAATCCTCCATTACCACCTCAGAACCCTGGGACTCGAACAGTGACGTACAGCCTTCATGAAGCCCCCCATCAAAACCTAAAACCGTGTAGAAAAACATGGAAACACTCAGCACAAAATACAAAACCAAAAAACATGTAATACACCTCATTAAAATAAAAAATGCAGTTCACTAAAGAATAGAATGCAACACAATTGTCTACAACAATGCAGTCCACCTGTCTACACCAATGCAGAACAAAAATGTATACACCAATGCAGCCCACTTATAAAGAACAACATAGCTCACTTGCCCAAAAACTAAAATGCATCTCACTAACACAACAAATGAATATACACATCCATTATAAATCACGAACTTAACTAAACAAACTAGTTAAAAAAAGCCCGTAAGAACCGGAAGCAAGAAGTAGACAAAAAGTAAATAAAGGAAGGATAAAGAAGTTCACTAAAACAACCTTTATCTGCAAAAATTAAAAGTGATGTTAAATCAAGGGAACACTTTCTCGATGTGAGCCAACTATAGAGCATGGCCTTTCTTATGTAGCCAATGTGCTCCACCCCAAACTGAGCAAATCGAACACCATCCCAAGTCTGCAAGAATTGAAACATATAGAATCCACAATCATGCCTGCAATAAAAGAATAAAAAACATCAGTTTCACAAAATGAAAAAAAACTTGAGCAGTATGGTGAAGAGGGGCTGTACGGAACACACCCATTTGGCTGTATTGGGACAATGACATGTTTCAACACAAATCCATCAAGTGTAGGAGGATTTAGCGGCTCATCAGAACTTGAGCTTCCTTCTTTCCATGCACGCTTGATATTTTTAACCATCCTACTAAAAACCCTGATCGCATCAGGGCTGCCAGGTTTATTGAGCGAGTCAAGAAATTCAAACCGCCTTTCTTTCACATTTAACGCAACTACACAATAATGACCAACGCCATCCCTCATCTCTGGTGGATCAAAATTTGCAAAAAGGACATGTTCGAAGCACGAATAAATAAATAAAATTATTATAAGAAGAAGAAACAGAACACTATAAAAACAAACACGCAAAATATAGTTTTCTACACATAAAAACATTACTCACCATATCCTTTTTATCAACACGCTCCTCGACTTTTGAAGAGAACATCATTTTAACACTCCTGCCTACAGTACCACCATTCCAAATATTTGTCTGCCAATACAAAACCAAAAATCAAATAGTGCTCAAGAAAACATGTCGTCGCACGAAATCAGAAAAGAAAATCAAAAAAATAAAACAAAAATTTCTGCATTCTTGCACAAATATGGTACGGGACAAGCATTGTCGGAGATCCCTTAAACTTATCTACCAGCAAAGAAACCCCAAGATCTACAAGTCTTGTAGTGAGCATCCCTTTATCCCAAAAGGATTGACCAACTTCGCCAATGGTAATATCATCCATCTCAGTTTTAAAAGCAATCATGTCCCTGAATTTTTCATGAAAAAATGAAACATAAGATACTAAAAAAATAACAACAAGGAAAAAGGGGTAAAAACCAAAATTAGAAAATACATATGAACAAAACAATTTCTAAAAAACGATACTTCTTCTTCTTGTCCTTTCGAGCCCTCGTAACAGCAGCGTACAACTCATTGTATCTTTTCAGAAGAGCTGGATCAATGCTCGACGGTGTCACAACAGGAAGTTCGTCATCTGTAATAAAAAGATGAAGTTCACTTATCCAAATAATGAAGTTCTAATATTAAGATAAGGAATTCTACTAGCTATTTTGAAAATCATAAACAAAAGATCAAGTTTCACTTATCATTAAACATCTAATACATATACCATAGTAATTAAACAAAATGAAATGAGAAAAACTTCAACTGCACTGTTCGAAACAAAACTCTTGCCTTGAGTGTCAGAGTCTTCATGCTGTTGTTCTTCAGAGCTGACCAAAACATTTTCTTGGATAGGCTGCGACGAATCCACCACAACCTCACTGGACTACCCTTCTGCAGCAACATCAGCATTCTCTGGATCTACAACAGTCTGGTCAACCGCAACGTCCTTAGATACTTCAGCTACATGAGGCTCCACTCTTGATACTTCAGGAACATCGTTGGCCGCCAGACAAACAGGGGAAGCAACAACACTAACAGCAGGGACGACATTCTCCAGCGGCTTTTCAATGCCAAAATCAGAATCTTCATGCCGACTGGGGGAAACAACATCATGGGATTCTTGAGCTATAGAAGGGTCTGCACAGTCGACGGCAACCGATGCAGAAGCACCAACGCTGCCACCACCATCAACAGCACAACCGTCCTGATTCAAATCAACGTGAACTTCCACGTTTTCTTCTCCAGGCTGTGGAAAGATTAAAAACACACAAAAACACAAAAAATGAGCGTGGGGATAATTAACACAACAACAACTGCAACCCACATGTATCAAGACAACTACAACTTCAACCCACATATACGTAAAAAAGAACTGCAGTTCACTTTATCAAACGCTGCAGTTCAGTTATGTTAAATACTGAAGCTTACGTATGTAAAACATTATGGACCACGCATGAGAAAAGGAATGCAGTTCACTTCTGTCAAAGACTGAAGCTCACACATGAAAAACTATTGCAGCTAACATATGTAAATGAAAATGGATATGAGTGAACATAACAGCGTACATCAGGTTTATAACAACAACAAAAAATTAGATTACAACACACTAACAGTACAAGTAATACAACTATACCTTATCAGCTACAACATCCGGAGGGGACGATGCATCAGCCAAGACCTCATCCTTCCCAGAGCCATCGTAGGACTCTTTGTGCACATCACAAGCAGCAACACCAGTCTACGGGCATAGAACAAACCAAAAACGAAAATAAGATGGTAACGACCAAAAAAGAAAAAACTTCAACTATGCACAAGCCGTACACACTTTACAACCGTGAAGTACACAAAAATACAATAAAAATGGAAAGCAACAAATGCAAGCTTAAGAAGAGGGACGCATGGTAGAACAGACATGGTAGAAGTACTTGTACCTGACCAATTCCATCGTCCCTAGTTCCATGGACACCAGAAGATTTCACTCCAGCCTATCACAAAAAACAAAAATAGTGAGGAGCTGTCCACATAATACACAAAAGAGGTTCAAAGCCACAAAAAACCTAGAACATACATTATCAGCACCAACGCCAGTGTCCTGACGGTTCATTCATCCAAAATATGCCCAGCATCCTTCTCATACCGACCACATTTTTCCTCCTGTGAATGTCTCAATTGAGCATACGAAGACCAAACATTCGTCACTGCAATCTTCGGGCTTTCAATCACGCCACAATCAAAATTGTGAGCACCAACAATATCTTCATCTCGTGGGCCATGGCCAACAGGGAAAAAACCAGCAACTATCCTCAACCTGTCACTAGAGGTTGGCAAATCTTCAGTCAACTTCAAAACCTTTAGAAGAAGCTCATCAATCTCCTCGTGTTTTTTTCTGCCAACAAATGTCTGTTTAGAAGAGCTTCTATCATCAAACATCTGTCGAGCCATGAAACCACGAGTACGCGGCACCTCATCATCACATGCAGGAAGCTGGCTACAGATAGGCTCATAAAACCTAGCATGAGTGCTAGGCCCCGCATCAGAGCTGCCGCATACAACTGCAACATGACGGTTGTGCACAATATCACCTGACGCCTTCCACTGCAAAAAAGACAAGAGGCAAAGAGAAGTACACATGTGAGTACTAGAATAGTTCAGATTTACAATGGCTGCACCTTTAAAAAAAAAATCTGATATTAAAAACTCAGATGCACTAACCGGCAGCTTCCCAAACTTGTAAGTTTCCAGTAATTCTTTCCCTTCACAAGCACATCCTCATTGTATAACTTCATCAGGTCCTTGGTCATCAGGTATGACGCACGTGGCGTCAACGTGTGCATGACTGAAAATTTGCGAAGTTTCAAACAATCAAGATACATAATCAGGGGGACAATGGCACAACCCTCTGCACAATTCTGCTTGCTGCCTTCTGTTTGCCACCTCACCACAGCTGCCTGCAACTCATCAACAACAAGCTGGCAAAAGTCCATCTGAGCCATAGCCGCATAATCCATGTTCTCTACCTGTCACGCCCAAGATGCTACCCTATCCTAAGGGAACACGAAGGTCCCACCAAGGATAGAAGCGCATCTTGAAGACGCTTTTGCAAGGTGGATATCATTACATCAACATTACATAATATTTGGGGATACATACAAGGCATACAAATGCCGCAAGAATACATCAATACATCATACATGAGATCAACATCCGACTACGGATGAAACATAAACAGAAACTCGAACGACATCCACCCTGCTAGCCCAGGCTGCCGACCTGGAACCTATCCCCTGATCGAAGAAGAAGCAGAAGAAGAACTCCAAAACAAGAAACATCGCTCTCGCGTCATGATCATCGCAGAACCTGTACCAGCAACTGGTGTTGTAGTAATCTGTGAGCCACGAGGACTCAGCAATCCCATTACCATGGGTATCAAGACTAGGAAAGCTTAATGGGAAAGGAAGGGGTAAAGTGGTGAGGTTGAAGCAGCGACTAAGCATGTATGGTGGCTAACTTACGCAATCAAGAGCGAGAAGAGAAGTAATGGAACGGTCGTGAAACTAGCAATGATCAAGAAGTGATCCTGAACTCCTACTTACGGCAAACATAACCCATAAACCGTGTTCACTTCTCGGACTCCGCCGAGAAGAGACCATCACGGCTACACACGCGGTTGATGCGTTTTAATTAAGGTCAAGTGTCAAGTTCTCTACAACCGGATATTAACAAATTCCCATCTGCCACATAACCGCTGGCACGGCTTCCGAAAGATAATACCCTGCAGGGGTGTCCCAACTTAGCCCATCATAAGCTCTCACGGTCAACGAAGGATATTCCTTCTCCCGGGAAGACCCGATCAGCCTTGGAATCCCGGTTACAAGACATTTCGACGATGGTAAAACAAAACCAGCAAAGCCGCCCGGATGTGCCGACAAATCCCGATAGGAGCTGCACATATCTCGTTCTTAGGGCACACCGGATGAGCCAGACGTCGGGTTGGCATAGACCCTGGTTGCCCAGGGGGCGCCGGACATCGCTCGGTTTGGACCAGCACTTGGAGAAGCACTGGCCCCGGGGGGTAAAATGAAGATGACCCTCGAGAGCGCGACTCCCAAGGGAAAAAGGCTAGGTGAGGCAAATGTAAAACCAAGGTTGGGCCTTGCTGGAAGAGTTTTATTCAAAGTGAACTGTTAAGGGGGTCCCATAAATCACCCAACCGTGTAAGGAACGCAAAATCCGGGAACATAACACCGGTATGACGGAAACTAGGGCGGCAAGAGTGGAACAAAACACCAGGCATAAGGCCGAGCCTTCCACCCTTTACCAAATATATAGATGCATTAATAATATAAGAGATATTGTGATATCCCAACATAAACATAATCCAACTGAGCAATCTTCATCCGAACCTCTGATCGACCCGGACACGTCAAAAATTCTCGGCGCCGTAGCAACGCTATAAGAGGGGCTGAGCAAAGCGGTAACATAGCCAAACAACGGTTTGCTAGGAAGGGTGACAAAGGTTAGAGGTTCATGGCAATTTGGGAGGCTTGAGGAGCAAGTGAATAGGTAGCGCAGCAAAGCGATAGAACGAAGCAACTAGCATAGCAATGATAGTAATGAGATCCAAGGTGACGGTCATCTTGCCTGAAATCCCGCTAGGAAGAAGAACGAATCCATGAAGAAGATGAAGCCACGAAGACGAACGAATCCTCACGATCGCAACGACACGGGAACTATCGAGAAGAAGCACACAACAAGGTAAACAAACCACACATGAACAAGGAATGATGCACAACCAAGAATGATGCATGACAAAGCTATATGAAGCTACTCATGACAAGAGATGATGCATACAAGAGCAACACATGAAAGCAAGTTTAAATGAGGCCGGAAGCAACACATAACAATTCCGGTAAGTCCTCATATGCAAATTTCGAAATTGGTACAGAACTGAACAAGCATTAAGTTGAAGTTGTTAAGCAGCAAGTTAAAGAGCACCATGATGATCTACATGAAATTCTAGTCAAGTTACATATAAAGTTCATTAGATTCGGAGCTACGACCTAGAAGATATGAGCAACACAAGATAAACATGGCATTGATGCAAAATGCATACAAACATCAAGAAAACACCTCAAAACAAGGATGCAACATGATAATATGAAACTACATGAAAATCTAAGCAAGTTTCATATAGAGCATGCTCAAAACGGAGCTACGGTGCAACACATACACTCCAAACAAGTCATAGCAACAATCTGTCCAAAACAGCAACTAGGCATATAGAAATCAACAAAACTATATGCTGCAGAAACTCAACATGAAAACAAAAGGCATGGACATGATGTACAGGTAAAGCATGAAAAAACATGCAGACTGAGCTATCTCCAGAAACCATTAGAGCATGCTCAAAAGGACATGGCAAGATTGCAAATAATAACAGATTCACAGACTTGGCAGAATTACTGGACATGGCAGAAATAGCATCAGGTTGCAATGTTCAGAGCACGAAATCAACATGCTACAGGAACTTAACATGGCAAAACAAGGCATGGCAGTATTCTACTAAATACATATGACAAAAGTCCCTTAATGACCATAAGCCAAAAAGGACCAGAAGATATGATGGCAACCATGTAAACATAGCAAGTTTCGTTAACAGGTTTCAGACTTAGCAGAAAACAGAGCATGGCAGAAACAATAATATGAAGGCATCTTGGTGAGCTTGATGCACTCACCACAAGGCAATTCATGACAAAACAAGCATACCTACAGCAAGATGGCAAGTTTATGAAGCTATCCATGGCAATAGAAAATACATAGCATGTATGGATCAACTACAATAAGCTTGGCAAAATTGAATAACACGTAAACAATCTGCCAGAAATATTTTATAGCAAAAGTAGAGCAAGATTGAGTCATGCTATGGCACTCCATAATTGCAAAATAGGGCAGGGATGGATCAATTACAACAATAGCTATAAAACATCCTCACTGAATATCACCAAAATATGCATGGATCTCTCTGTAGCATCAAGTTTACATGGCAACAAAATAACAGCAGACAAAGACTTGGAGAATTCACTGTCCCTGAAATCAGAAACATTACGGGGCCTAGTTTGCATGCTTGTGCTAGTCACCACAGAGATCACAAAAATACATGGCATACACCTCTGAAAAGATAGCATGGCATACAACAAAACACATGTAGAGCTCATGCCCATAAGATGCACAAATTAAATGATACAAAAATAACAAATCCTCAAGTTCTGCTAAGTAACAGCAGACAACAGCAACTTGCACTCTTGCACCAGAGATTTGGGCATCAAGATGGACTCTAATGAACATGGTGCAATGGAACAAAATATAGAGCATCACGAGACAAACATTTCGATATAATATGCACGCAAAACGGAGCAGCGGATGAGGAAATATGGCATGATGAACAGGGCATGATAATAACATCAGAAAAGGACTTGGTGGAATTTCACCTCCGCGAAAGTTGGATGGGGAGATCCCGGGACGGAGCGGAGCGGGACGGCGGGGCGTTTGGATCACGGGACGGGTGGATCTCGTCCACCCGCCCGGATCTGGCCGGAGCGAAGGCGGCGGCGGGCGGTGCTCCCCGCGGCGGCGCGCGCCGGCGAGCGAGGCGGCAAGCGCGACAGGGGGCCGGCGACGGGAGGTCGGGGCGGTGCGGTGCGGGGCGGAGGCCGCAGGCGGTGTCGGCGAAGCGCGGCGGCCGCGGCCGGCGCGGGAGACGCGCGGCGCGGGCTCTAGCATGGAGGTCGCCGGCGGCGAGTGGCGGCGGGGCGCGGGACGGGCGGCGGTCGGCGCGAGGTGGAGGCGAGGGTCGGCGGCGGCTCGCGCGGGCTCGCGCGGGCCTGCTTCGGGCCCCGCGGGCCACGGTGGAGGGAGGCGGCGGAGGCGACAGGTGGCGCGACGGGAGAGGCTGGGAGCGGCGGCGGGGTCTCGTCCGGTCCGGGACGGACATGTCCGGCGGGCGAGAGGGGAAGAACTAGGGTTTGGACCCGGAATTTCGGGGGGAGAGGCATATTTATAGGTAGAGGGAGCTAGGAGAGTCCAAATGGGGTGCGGTTTTCGCCCACGCGATCGTGATTGAACGACCGAGAGCATGGCGGGGACTTAGAGGGGGTTTTGGGGCTGTTTTGCTGCAACACACAAATGGACTTTGCGGTTGCCCGGTTAACCGTTGGAGCACCAAACGACCTCCAAATGGAACGAAACTTGACCGGTGGTATACCAAGGCCACTTGACAAGCCTCGGTCCATTCCGAGAACGTTCAACACCCGCTCACGAAAAGAAACAAGAGGGGTGCGCCGGAGGAGATAGGAGTGCCGGATTGCAAAACGGACAACGGGGAAAAAGCTTGGATGCATGAGACGAACACGTATGCGAATGCAATGCACATGATGACATGATATGAAATGCAGATGATGACATGGAAAAATGCAACACGCAAGCAAAAGACATGGCAACGACAGCGAATAACTGACAGACACCTGGCGCATCGGATCCGGGGCGTTATACTACCATTGCAGCAACTCTACCCAAATGAACTGCAGGCCCGGGGCACAGCAAATTCTGGTAAAGTATCAGGAAGAACACCTTCACAACAAGGTCAACAGTCACATGGTCATCTTCCTCCACCAACACCTTCAACTTCTCAAGCAAGTCCTTGACACCTATACTTTTCTAATGGTCAAAACCAAGCTCATCCTTGAGGGCAGTCAACGAGTCATCATGGCCGCTAGCAGCAGGCATGGGTGCAGTGTGACATCCCATAGGTAAATCAAAAATGTGATTAACTGCATCACGATTGATTCGAAGAACCCTGCCATTCCCAAAGTCCATTATCATGGTGGTAGGGTCAATCACTCCCATCAGATAGCACATAAGAATGCGCGACACATTTTTCTTTACTGTCAGTTCAAAGACAATACCGAATCCAGCATCCCGAACACGACTACAGTGTGCCTCTTTCAACAAAGCAGCAGCCTTGCAAATAGTGGGAAGCGACAAATGTACGGTCTTGATAAATCGAGAATCATCTCCCTCAGCATCATCTTCAGCTACATTGCTCTTACTAGACTTCTTCCTCTGTGTAAAGGGAAATGCAATCCACATTAGAAGACTAGCCATACAAAAAGAGACAGAGAAAACACAGATAGAATAACAATGAAGGAAACAAATGCAGTCCACTTCAACAAACCTTTGGAACAACATCCACCTCCTCGCCAGAGTCACCACCAACATCTTCATCGACATCATCACGGGCACGCTTGGGTAGACTCTTAGATGAACCACAGTCTTTGCGTCTACCACTTTGAACATCCCTCACAAAATCAGCAAGCACAAAGTCGTCATCATCAGAGTTGGGACCTTTAGTGACATGTAGTCGCTTGCGCTGAGGATCATCCTTTCCACCAGCTTTAGCAGTTCTCTTGCCAAGATTCTTGTTCATGTCAGCAACACGTGGACTCCGCCGAGGTGTACCACCTTCCTCAGCAACAGTACTCAGCCTCTTCTTCTGCAAAGAAGGCTGCTTCACCTTGGCAAATTTGGCACCCTTGGCACCATCTGCAGCTCTCCTTTGCTTCTCCTTCTCCGCAAACTCTTTTGAGTCACTTTCAAACCTCAACTTCTTCTTGCTTTGCTTCAACTCGTATTCACGAAGCTGTTCCGAGACCATCCAATCCTATGTAACTTCCTCTGTACCATCAACAGACTGCGATTGTGTTTCAGACAAGACGGGACATCTCTGGTCAAAGCTCACACCAACATTACCCTCTGCAAAATAATGGTCAATCAATTGAGTAACCTCCTCAAACCCAGGCGCCCCAGCATGGAAAACAGACACTGCATCAAAATGAAGTTTCACTATGGTCGTTAAACAGTGCACAAAAGAACAAATACAGTATATTTAGACATATAAATGCAGTGCTCCAACCATAAGCTAAAATAAAAAATAATTCATTGCACAAAAAACTTGAATAAAACAACAATGCAGTTCACACATACATGTAGTGGAGTTCACATATACAAAATAAATGCAATGCTCCATACACTAACTTCACGTTTGTTCCCAACAAAATGCCGGACTAGATACAGCAAGGCAACACCAATTTGTACAACATCAAGTAACCAACATACACAAAATAAACAAATCAATCACATACCAGAAGGAGGAGCCACACTTATGGGAGAAGATTCAATCGGCGAATTCAATTGATGTCCTCCCTCGACACCATGATCCTTGCCACCAGGACAACTAGAGCCAATTGGTGTATCATTATGAGAACCGCAATCACCTACTTGATTCAAAAAGAACCAGAAACAAAAATTACAAAACATCACGTGACAAAATAATGCAAACGAACGCTGACAACTAACAGAGCATAAACCAATATGCAGGATCATTTAGGAAACTAGATAAACATCAAACAAAATAAACAAAAGCCTAAAATAAGCACTCCACATACCCTGAACTCCTCCTCCCAATCTGCTCGGCGAAGACATGGCGTTTGTCTGCAGCACAACGACGAAGTGACAGATATAAGCAACAAAATCGGCGAAAGTCTCACGAAACCCTAGATCCCCCTTGCTACACACGAGTATCGACTTCAAATTGAGATAAAATCGGCTGCCTACGAAAAAATTACACAAGCAAAAATAGCAACAGAAACTACGAGAATCACAAAACAAGACGAGGGGACGATCAAGACCGAGAACAAGCGGAACGTACCACAAAAAAGGTGCGGCGACGGCGGTGGCGGCGACGCCGACGGTGGGGAGGGGGGAGGGTGCGGCGACGGGAACGGACAGGAAAGGGCTGCGGGAGCGCAGCGGCAAGGGCTCGCAGAGCGGACGACGACGCGGAATGCAGGAATAAGAACCTCTTGAGGACGGCGGTTCCTCGGGCGACGGCGGTTGCTGCGGACGACGACGGTTTTGCTCGAGGGAGCGATGCCTCGGGAGAAACTGCAAGAGAGGAGAGGGGATTGTTCTCGGTCTCTCTTCGTCAGCGGAGCGGTGGGATCGCCTAGAACGGACACGTAGGAGGCCCGCGTGTGGCAAAGGGCAACATAAAATGGGCCGGCCCAAAAACGGCCCAGCTAAAATAAGAAAGACTACATCAAAACGCACATGATGCGGTTCCCTCTGAAGAACAATGAAGTTCAATCGGTAAAACAAAATAAAATACATGCAGTTCGCAAAAAAAGTTAAAATAAAAAACAACACGCGCGTTAAGAAAATGCATCCGAAAAGAAAAAGTCTACCTTCAAATAAGTGCCACACCAAAAAAGGGGGGCCCAACCCCCCTACCCCTCCCGTACTAGGGACTGCAGTAAGTACAGGAAAAAAACAGATGCAGTACGCAGCACTAGAAAAATGCAATGCAATTCGTTACACGAAGCAGTATGGTGTAGCAATCCAGTGCCGGATTACCTACATGAATAAATACACGGTATAGAACACAGCGAAAAACTCATAAAATTGCGGAATACATTGTACTTTATTCAGGGGCTGCAGCAAGGACACGCAAAAAACTGTGAAGTACGCACCTGTACACAAAATGCAGTTCTCCATTGTACATGATGCAGTGCAGAACTCTAACCAATGCAGTTTCATTATCATGCAGGATACATATAAACGTGACAAATGCCTGTTCACACAGAAAGTGGTGGTTAAAAAATATTTACTGATCAAAAATAAAATAAAACCACGTTAAAAAACACCACGTTCGCATACAACCACCCAATCGGAGCGGTTGCATCGCCACAAGACCACGATCATAGACGCAACACCAACCCACGATCTGCACAACCGCATCGTCAGCGAGATCGTGTAGTTCATTCGATGCGGCCATCCCACCCCGCGCCCTCCCCTTAAATTCAGACCCATGCCATAGGCCTTCTCATCCACAACAACACAAGTATCCATTGCGCTGCCACCAAATCGCTCCATGACATCCATCTCCACGCAAAACACCAAGCCCTACTACCGGCGATGGCGTTCGCCGACGAGTACAAGGGCATGGAGGCCCACGGCAACACCAAGCTGCACGTCATCCACACCAACGACAAGAAAGCAGATGGCGATCACCCACACGCAGTACGAGCGCCACCTCATCCTCCAGCGCCACAAGATCGTCGGCATTGATCTCGAGTACAACAACGAGCCGGAAGCGACACAGAAACCCGCCCTCTGCCAACTCTCCATCGGCAAGAAATACCTAGTGCTGCTCTTCCAACAGAGCGCCACTGAAAGATGCACCGTCTTCGACAACTTCCTCACCGACCCCAGGTACACCTTTGCAGGCTTCTCCATCGACGACGACAAAACCAAGCTAGAGCGCGTCAATCTGGAGGTCGCCAACTTTGTCGACATCCATAAGGAGTGGAGGGTGCCCGAGGCAACCAAGGAGTTGGACTCCCTTGGAGACGTCTCCGGCATGCTCATCGACGACTACTACAACAACATGAAGAAGAAGATCACCGACGACGAGCACAAGCACTGGGCCACCCTGCCTCTGTCCGCACATCGAGTACGCGGCAAAGGACGCCTACGCAGCATACGAGATATGGAACCGCATCACCCTCACCCAGGACGGGCTTCGCCGTGCAAAGCTGGAGAAGGAGGAGCCCCCCCAAGAAACGCGCCAGGAGCAGCTGGGGATGGGGAGACGCTAACTGGTGAAGAAGAAGATGGTGCCGGCCAAAGAGCCAACAATGCCAGCGTCGTTTTAGTATTATCATCAAATTTTCTTTATGTTGTTTCCTTATGTATCGTTAGTTTGCTTGTGATCATTTGATTTTGCTGAACTTAGTTTGCTTGCCATGCAGAATTGCTTTTAATGATGAAGTTTGATTATGTTAGATTGCTTTCTGTTGAACTTAGTTTGCTGGTGACGAACTTGTCGTACAGAATGCTTGTGATAATTTGTTTTCTGTTGTTTGCTTATGTATCATTATATTCGAGCAGTGCATAAAACGAAATAAGATGCAGTGTGCAAATAGAACGCATGCAGTGCAAATTGTGTACCAATGCAGTACAGACTTTGTCGAATGAAGTTTACACATACCCAACAAAGCAGTGAACGCCCCTAAATTTGAAAAAAAGAATACATAAGAGCAAAAACACAAAAAGAAAAATGCGACCTGTATATGTAGTGTGGAAATATATGAACGTGTAGTACAGAAACATAATCAATGCAGTACACGTATGTTTACTAAGTACTGCAATCCCCTACATTGGAAAAAAGATTACATAAGAGCAAAAGCATGAAAACAAAAATGAGAACTGTACATGTAGTATGGAATGCGTGCACATGCAGTACAGAACCCTGATCAATGCAGTGCACAGATGATTTGGTAAGCAGTGCACGCCCCTACATTAAAAAAATACATGACAGAAAATACAAAGAAAAAAATTGACCACCCAGGTGCAGCCTGCCCCAGCCAGTCTCATAGTAGACCTACGCCCTCAGCAGGCGAGTCGTTCTGAGCCACGATGCGTGGGGCCGGGCGCACATGGGCCCACAGGTCAGAGAGCATAGAGCAGCGAGCGCCGTGTATAAGCGCCCAAATAAGTAACCAAAGGAGTTCGACACGGTTGCCTCGCCAACGCTTATAAACAGGTCGGGCGCGCCTTCTACGGGCGAGGTGGGACTAAACATTAGGCCGCACACAACGCACCGGGAACCAGCCGTGCTCACAGGTCGACTTGGGCCCAATGCGTCTTCACTCGACGAACCCAGGCCCAACACACAAAAGAGAGGCCACTGAAAATTAAAAAAATCCCACATACCATACAAAAACGCAGGCCCAACCACGCGTTCCGCAGTTTATCTTGATATGACAATGCAGTTTGCTATTTTCAAGTAAGAAGTCCTCTTGCTACTCAAATGCATTCGCGGACACTGAATCATAACCAATCCACCACCTAACACCAAAAATAAACATTTATTACTTTCGTTGCTCAATTGGTTGCATAAAAACGTATCCATTCGTGCTCCAGACTAACACAACTTGTCCCCCCGTTCCTCTTTTTCTTCAAATCGTAGATCTAGGGTTCATCCCATCCCAGCTCTTCTCTGCAATTCCAGTGAACCCGCCATGGACTGTAAGTGCGGGTGTTTGGCAAGGATGGCACCGGTAGCGGACACATGCGTGTACGCAGAAGGTCTAGAGCTCACCAACACAGAGTGGCGCAGCATGCTTGGGTGCCTGATGATACCCAACAGGGGGTTTCGGCCGCCATTTCTTCATCGCCTCACAACCGCAGATCTGCAGGAAAGTTGGGTATTTCCCCTCACAATTTTGGAAATAATCTAGCCTGCAAATCCACATCTGAATATATAGTTCAATCAATTTGTTCAGTAGTGTCAACAAAATACAAAACATAATTTGTATTGTTGTTCAGATTTGTTAGCTATTAAGACTAGATGCTTCCACCTATTTTTCTTCTGTACCACACCAGGTATCAACACTAGTTAGATCAGAACCCCAACACACGAACAAAAAAAGGGTCAGTAGATCAGCGTTGCAGTTCTGTTAACATGCTGTGAAGTACACTATAACTGACCTTGCAGTACAAGCATGTTGTAGTATAATATATATCCTAGTAAAACTAGAGATCAATTCCGTATATAAGTTTGTTCATACATTGCAACTACTTTAGAAAATAGCAGTCATATATATGTAAGTATTTAAGTCAACATAAACAGATCATCCTAAGTATAAAGAAAAACATTTGTTGTTTACTTATAAAATTCTTTTTCCACCCATTCCAATATGCAGAAACTGCCATCCACAATAAAATTTCCTGCTCCGAGTTCAGGGAAGGTTACTTTGGAGACACAACACAAGAATGGGTATGCAGACATGCAAGCTGACTACCACATCGACTGTGAAGACTGCATCAACATAACTACTGGTTGGAAAGATTTTGTCTCCCAGAATGGCTTTGAGGTCGAAGAAGTGGCCATGGTGTTTTTCTACAAAGAAGAAGACTCCCTCAAGTTTACAATATTTGCACTCTAGGCTGTCTAATATGAAGCAACCAATATTTCTAATGCTTTGCTTATGCTGTATGCTTTTAAAATTATGTCCATCAGACACTTTGAACGATGCCTATTTAAAGCATTCAACCTCAACTGCATCATTTTATCATCCTTTTTAGACAAGTTGCTGTTGGCAGTAATGCAGTTCTCTCAAGCACATAGTGTGGTACTAAGAATTAAAAAAAGCAGTTCTCTGAACAGTAACAAGGAAATGCGAATGGTCGAAACTTTGCAGTTAACATATGATGTTCAAAAACAATTCTCATAGTATGGAGTTCAAAAAAATTCTTATAATAACTATTCAGCTAACACAAGCATATAATGGACCATCCATTCTAATAGCACAATAGAACATTAACCACACTGCTAATGCAGTACAGAAGTGCATATTATGCAGTCCTCTAGAACACAGAATTCAGTTTAAGAAAACAGAAATCTCATAAGCTGCCATAACCACTGTAATATAGCTACAACAAAGTACACTACTAACGAAAATGCAGTGCACTACAACGTATGCCACAACTACAACAAATAAAATTAAAACAGTAGAACTCCAAACATGTGGTAGACTAACAGAGGTGTCAATTTCATTCGCACTTCCATAACTCGCCTAAAAATTGTCCAACCACTAAATTATTAAAAAATACCCCCGCAAAAAATTACATGGAAGACACGGCAACTGGACGAATAGCATCAGCTCTCATTTAAAAAATGCAATTAAAAAATTACATTTATACCCGCAATACAATGAACTCAAACCTATAGCAACACTAATTACAATATTCAAACACGCATGGACGCGCAAAATCCAAAATATCATTAAGAACAGAGGAGCGGACGAAGCTCACCCGCCCGCACAATCACATTAACAAGAATTGAAAACAAACTCCTAAAAATTAACAAATTATAGAGTGAACAGACCGATTAAAACGAACGCAATCAAAGAATTCCTACTAAAAAACAACATGCGAGCACAAAAAAATCGCATCTGAAGCGAACACGAATGAACAGAGAAAGCTCGTCCGCCAAATCCCTCGATTTGCAAGCACTCTAGTAGATTTTCCTGTAAATTAGAAAGAATAAAGGTAAAATGAGATGCAGAGACAAACTATATCATCCTGCAACACCCGATTCCACACAGAAAACGCGGGCGGAACATCAGAAAATGAAGCAGTTCTCCCATGAAGCATTGCAGTGCCCAACGTAAAGACGATGCAGTTTGCTTCTATTAAGCGTGCAGTGCGGAAGTGTTATCAGAATAACTATTCTGCTAATATTAGTAGAATAGACCGGCTGTATATATATATATACTTCACAGCATGTCCATCATCATTATCAGTACATCCTGCGCAGGTGAGTTAGGATGCACTTGATCCCAGAAAGGTATCTATCCTTCAAACCAGAGGAGTGCTTCAAACTAACAAGAGTACATAATATCCAACAAAAGAGGGTCGTGCTACAGGAGCAGAATACATGGCTCAGTCTACATATCAGTACGAATCAAGTTGTGCATATTTGCTGTTGGCATGAACCACATCGCCGCATGTCGGGTTTGCAAAAGCCATCCATCGCATGGAAGCTTGATGCCTTTCACACACGGAAGATTATCTGGCAACAAGCGGTGCCGACGAATCTCTGGATATGGTGATTCATGAAACCCATGGTATGATGTGTAAACACAGTCCCCCCTGGCGAATGGAAGTTGCATAGCACGGTAATCATCGCCGGTGATATGATCGATGATTGGTTGGATGATCGGATAATTGAGCCCGAGGAACATGGAGTGGTTGCTGAGGCTGTAAACCCGCCTCCAGTTGAATACGCCTGGCCCAACGGAGTTGGGATCTTTCTCGAACACGAAGCAACCATAGCCATGAATGTCACGAACGCTCTAGGCATTGTACTGCATGTGGTTTGATGAAATGGTTTGGTCAATTTGGTACGTGCAAATGAGCATCAAATGACCACCGTTAGCTGAACGAGCGATAAACCACCACCCATCGGCTGGTATGATTCCAGGTCCTGGAATCATGAAGGCCAGCGCATTTGCGTCTGCTGCAACAATTCAAATTGGATACCAAAAGGACAAAAATAAACAATCATGTTCAGAGTATGTGTGGAATTAAGATTATTATAAAAGTGACACATATCATAGACAGAGAATTGCAATGCCGTGGTCATAATCATACCCCAAGTTAAAAAAATAAGCCAATGGCTTTCATATTCTAGCAATATATCATGGTTCAAACATCATGTAACAATGAGAGGAAAATAGATATGACAGGGCCTACTCATATTCTACCATAGCACTTACTACAGTTATCATATCAACTCTAAGCAATAACATGCGTTGTTATAAAAATCATAGAAATGAGTGTAACATATAGCAATCATGAGGTTATACTCATAATATCTATTCTAACAATCATTAGATACCAATTGTTCTCATATCAACTCTAACAATAACATGTGTGGTCATAAAAATCTAGGAAATGAGAGGAACATATAGAAATGATGTGGTTATAGACATACTATATATTCTAAATTTGTAACAATGAACAGGCAGTCGTATTCTTAAGGTAAAGATGAGATGAGATAGACCCATTACACGAGGATAGATTCCACAAGTATAGGTAGCCAATCTGTGCGTCGACCGCATAAACGATGCCATCGTGCACTATAGCATCAGACAGAAGTGTTGGGTGAAGAGGATCGACGATGAGCCATAACCATGTATGGCGACCGGATTCCAGATAGACTAATCCCATGTTGAACACGGCAATGAGCTTGTAATCCATGTAGTTTTCTGATGGTGTGGGCACTTCGCAGATTACAACCTTCAACAAACAGAGGTCGAGCCAAAAGCTCGACGCGTCTCGTGCATAGTAGGCAGGAGTGTCCGGCGGGCTGCGAGGCTCGATGGCGGCGGGATCCAAAGATGGAAGGGTGATCTCTCGCTGGGTGTAGATATCCACGAGATGCCATGGACTACCGGATTGGTGGATAAGGACGATCCAGTTGGCCTTCATGCCCGCCGAGTAGTGGCCGCGCATGAAGGACAGGTGGATGGGTAGTGGTAGCATGTCGAGGGGCACCACAGCAACCTCCGTAGGATCGTCAAGTCGATGTTTGGGCCACATGCGAGGATCGGGCATCAGCAAGAAGGGTGTCTTGAAAAGAGCCAGCCGGTTGCAGACGAGTAGACGGTACAAAGACACCGAGCATGCGGCCAGACGGACGGTGCTGAGTAGGTCCATACGAATACAGATTTGCTCCAAGAGAACATTGGGGAGGGAATTCCAATCGCGGCTCTGCGTGTCAGTCAGTTCTGCCATTGGGGTTTTCGGTGCCTGCGAGCCAGAGGGGAAGTGGATTCGGCGGGCGAGCGAAGAAGCTTCTCATCATGCGGCCGAGCAGTGAGCGGGGGGATATGGTACGCGCGAGCTACCAAGGAAGATAGCGTGGGCTGGCGAGCAGTGAGCGGGAGGAAATGGTGCGCGGCCGACGATGGGGAAGAGAGGAGGAAGAAGAAGAGAGGAGGAAGAAGAGTGGAAGACGGGGAAGAAAGTGCATTAAATCTCAATTCTACTACTACTACCAGGATATACCGTCCTTCGGAGTGTAAATAGTTACACCGATGACATGTGGGTCTACCACAAGAGGGCCCATATGTCAGTTAATGGAGGACAGAAGCGTGCTCTACTGGCAAACATGATGGCAGTACTGGGTAAGGTTGATTTAGTAACACCAACACGCTGGTTCAGCTTATTAATTAAGTGTCCCATCTGCTGCAGCGTGTATTGTCACTTCACTGCGAAGACTAGTTGAATAGTTCTCTCTGACCGAGATGGGGAATAATGGATCGCGAAGACTTCCTTTCTACATTATCCCTATGCCATTACGCTCACTTCACTCATTTTGCTCCGTACGTAGTCACTTGTTGAAATCTCTAGAAAGACAAATACTTCGTATTTGGGAACAGAGGGAGGATTTTACTCCGTATTTGGGAACAGAGGGAGGATTTTACTCTGTATTTGGGAACAGAGGGAGTATCACCATATGGAGGGAACAGAGGAAGCTTGAAATATGAACATGTCAATGGGAGGGAGTAAGCCCCATGCATGCATGCAACATGCAACACTCACACGTACACATGGACGCACGCAACACTCACGCACCCATGCGACACACAGCACACGACGCAACACACACGCTCATGCTCAAGTGCTCAACCTACTCCCTACGTCCATGAAAGACTGTACATTTAGAGATTTACACATTGACTAGGGCATAATTAACGCCCAAAAGTAGCAGACTTATGTGTGCCTGCGACCATTGAGAGAAGAAGATTAAATGAAGGTCGTTGCATGCTGTAATTAAGGATAGACATGTAGCCTATACCTAGAGCACAAGTTGGTGCATTAGTCAATCAATATCGATTTAGATTAAAGGCCAAATGCATTGGAAGTGTAGATGTACTACACTCTTTGTTTTTTAGCTGATTTCTTTGCTCTGCCAACTGACAGGTGGGACCCAGAAACCAGGTGACAATTTAACCAGTCAACAAAGTGCCACGTCGACTATGTGGCCGGTCAGTAGGGTGCAATACGGTGCTCTACGATGAGCTAGTGATCGTATAATCACCGCAAAACTATATATAGTGACCGTAAAGAGCGTATTGTTACATACGTTGACCGCCAGTGTATTTTTCTCGTTTCAAATTAAGCCATATTAACCGGAAAGGACGCAGTATGGACTAGTACTAGTACTGCTTTGATGTGTCCCGTCAACTTGCCGAACGAGGAGAAGCTTGCTTACTACGCCTCTCCCTCGCCCACGCGCGCTGTGGTTCACACGATGAGGAGAGGGTTTTGACTACAACGCCCTCTCCCTCTCCCTCTCCCTCGCCCTCGCCCTCGCGGTGGACGTGCAACAGTTCAATTGGTGTCAGATTGCCAGAAGCATAATGTATTGTAGTATCATCATTGTTGGACCTTCCGAAGAGGCGAAGAGCCAAGTGCAAGGTTCAGACGAGTACGAACTGTTGAACCTCCCGAAGAGGCAAAGAGCCAAGCGTAAGGTTTTATAGGAGTTGACGTCCTAGTAGGAGCCTACTACAACTATAGCGAACGATGCTACTGTATGATGCCGCCACGTCACGTATATCCAAAGTTGTGCCACCTTTTTTTTTTCTCAAAGAGCGTGTTGGATCCCGTGCAACAACCACACAAGTTGCACGTACACATAACACATTTACTAGTAATAAATTCTAAAGGACAAATGCCAGTATGCCACACAAGTTCATCTCCAATTCATGTGATAAATTTGTGCATGACTAGCCTACATATATTCACAACGCTACCGTTCACAATTTACCATACTCCACTTACACGTTATAGATGGGCTACATGTCCTCCTCCAGGTTCCAGTCCCAGGTGTTCTTCATGGATGGAACGATCCATAGCAGTGGGCAACGGGAATCATTGTCGCAGCTTTCTAGTCCGGTTCCACACAATGGAGACTCATCCAAGCTGAAGCGGCATAAATCAGGGATAGCGTGTCCCAGCATGTCGTTCATCCAGCGGTGTGCACTGAAGACACAACCATGCTTCATCAACGACAGGCCTTCTGTGTCATGCACGGAAGGTTGCATCCGCTTCACAATGGGGTAGCTGCCCCCAATGAAAAGCGAGTACTCTCCAAGAGTGTTCCTCGGCACCCACGTAGCATCACGGGGGTCGAACTCGGCGCCGTTCATCTGGTACACATGGCATCTCAGATCTGGACACATGGTGATGTACATAGTCAAGGTCCATGCATAATAATGTTGTGCTCAAATATGGCGGTCAGTAATACTGTGCAGCAAATAGTACTACTCCGGTATAGAGGAAGTAAAATAACCGGCTTATTATATATAGCCACTCTTGGCTACATGGATGAGATAGTAAGACATGGAAAAACAAAAATGGTGGCAGCTAGTGGGTTCAAGTCTTCAAGGGCCTAGCTAGCTATACGCGTCCTCCATGGTAAAAAGTACTCCTACTAGTACATAAGTAGAGTACTAGTACAACAATGAAAGAGAAGGCGAGAGGGTTAAAAATGGAATACCTGGGTAGATGGTGACAGTCCGATCGTGGTAGATTATGTGACCATGTTGCACATCAGTAGTACCATGGGTAACGACTGCTAAGATAGTTGATCCCAATATGCCAAAGTCAGCTACAAGGTTCCAGGTTAGACCAAATCGCGGATGCAAATGCACATCCAGGATCGGCGATCTTATTTTGATCGCGGGATGACTGGTCCCTGCAAAATAATGGAGTACCGTTAGGGATGCAAATGATTGTTTGTTCATTCCGTTTGTAATCTCCCGTACCGTAGGATGGCAACCAGATGAAAAAAGTCCCCTGGCTTGTCACCGCGAAGATGCGGCCTAGATGGCGCACCACGTCTTCGAATGTGTAGGGGTACAAATCTGCCGCCGCCAACATGCGCCAGGCTCTGCCGTTACTGCCTCTTGCATTGATGGCAATCCTTATGTCGAACACCGCGATGAGATAGTAATCGTTGTAGCCGCATCGCTTTGTCGGCGGGTCCGCAATTGCTATCTTCTTCAATCTCATGTAGGCATCATCATACGTATTCAAGCCCAGCCAGTCCGGAAGGCCGATCCCAATGGTGGAGAAGGGGTCAACCAGAACGGCCGCACTGCTGTGGATGTTGTGCAAAATGATGGTGGTATCCGGCCGGAGGTATGCAAGCCAATCTTCGTTGGCACTGACTCAGACCTATATATAATACAGTGGGCAGCGGAGAAATTACGGGATGGAAATGGAATAACTAAGTACTACATGATCAAACTCCATTACCGACCTGCTCATCGGACAAAATCCGACAACCTCTCAACGTCGGCAACTCTAGCGGAGTCAACGTGCAACCATGGCCAGGGAGTGGTGGACTGTTCGAAGGATTGTCCCATAGAAGAACCTTCTCCTTGAGGACACATGGAAGACCAACAAGCATGGCCTTTTCCCAAGCCATTTTAAGCACCGTCTTGAAAATTTTGGTGCAGGAAGCACCGAGTCTTGCGGCGGTGAGGACGTCGGAGCGGCGTGCGATTTATCCCAGAGGATCGTCATCCAAGGTCTCCCAGCCCCTACGAGGAGGAGAACCGCCTGGCGAATCCGTGGGAGCAGCGACGAACTGCCTTCTCTTCGGGGGGGAGGGGAACTGGCGAGGAGGAGATAAGAGCGTAGTAACCGCAGGGCCTTGTCCCTGTCAACTGTAGATCGTTCCTTAGCGAAGGGGTGAGGCTATTATTTACTACTAGTACTAGCATTATGGGACGTTATGGGATTGCATTATACTTTAAATAATAGCACTAGTAAGAAATTTTTGGCACTAGCTAGTAGTTTTTGGCGTGGATTAAGAAATTTTTGGTATGTTTTTGCTATTTTTTCTACACGCCAACTAGTGTCAAAAAACGTCTTACATTATGTGACGGAGGAGTACGTACTCGTACTTTAGCAGTACTAGTACTACTTTCTCAACTAGTAGTGCGATCTACTATACTTCTAGAATAGTGCACCAGTTTTGAACTCTTAAATCTCAGGGCCAAGGAGCTACAGTTGGAAGTGGAGGGTACTAATGTTCTCTAGAACCACCGCTGTACTATCAATGCAGGGAAATTACACCTACGTAGTGACCTAGTGGGTACTCTCGGTGCTATATTCAGCCACTCCTCTCACGTAGCTGGCCTACTCAGCCGCTCCTCTCACGCACACACTAGCAGCCTGTTTATCAGCGACGGTTACTGCGGGGGCAGAACATTTGAGTTATTTGATACAACGAGACTAGGCTTTTCGCTTCCATTTGTGGATCTCGTCGAACTTTGTTAGTAGTTCCTTCTTTATGAATGAGATGAAGCAAAGCTTTTGCCTCCGTTTCAAAAAAAACACGCCAAGAGGAATTTCTTTTATAGTAGAGCCGATAATGGAGTGAAGTCCATGCGTGCAACGCCACAAGCTACAGAGTAGTAGTAGAGCACTTTACGTACAGAGCCATATTGCACAGTTCCCAATGCCCCGCCAGGCTTTTCCGGCTCCTCGAGCTTAATTGGGAGGCGCTAGTTTAAATATGCTACTAGCTGATGAGGAAGCTGCAAGCGAGGTGCGGCTAGGGCGAGCACGCGAGCCACGAGATGCTGGGAAGGAAAACCCGTTCACGTGGCTAGGCTATCCAGTGCACCCAGATTGTGGTGCCGCACGTCCGTTTGACTTCAAAACTCAAACTACCCGTGTAAAATATTGGGCCGCAGCAAAGTTACTATTTAAAAAAAGGCCTCCGTGCGTTCGGCCGGGATCAAACCCACAAAACGAGGTATACACTCCCGCGACCACGAGTAGTACTCGTTGGAGTACAACGCAAACTAGAATCACCTTTTGTCGCTAGTAGTACATTGTTCCTTACAAGAAATCCCTAATAATGCAAGAAACCACTAATAATGCCAAGAAACTACTACCACTTGCATACGTGGCAGACTTAAGATAAGACTACCTTATCAACCATTGTACATGCTCTTACCAACCAGCCCTACCAAGAAACGACTACGCTACAAAGTGTAGGCACGTTTCAACCCATGGCCCTGTTTGGATACATTTTTTGTCAATCTAACCCTGCCATCCAAACACCACTTTGGTTAGAGTTAATTCAGGGTTAGAATCTAACCTCTGACTTAGAGTATCCAAACAGGGCCCATGTCGCCCATTAAGTCAACGCCTTCTGTTCGACTGGGCGTTATGACTTGTGGGACCTACATGTCAGTCTGCACAAAAATCCCCGAGTGACCTCCTACCTCCGGCCCGTCCACCTAGTCATCGTCAGCCATGGGATGCGGCTACCGCCGCCGGCAGAAGGCGAGGTCAAAACCGCCGGTGGTGCAGAGCCCATCTTGCGGCAGCCCGGATGCCAGCTCCGTCCGACGCTCGTGGCCGCTAGCTAGCCAAGATAGCTCCGTCCAGCTGCTTGTCTGCAAGGTTTGCTAGCTAGATTGGCACAGCGGCGTGGCAACTTGCTCGCGCGCGCCGCGCTAAGGCCAGCCATCTGGCTTGAGCGAAGGCCAGCACGGCGGCTTGCTCGCTCGTGAGTCACGCTCGGGCCAGCCTGCCAACCCGTGCGGAGCGACGGCCAATTCGCTCATCACCGGCGCCACTGACGAACACACATCAGTACTGTTTGAAGTAATGTTCAGGAAAAATAATGATTTGAGGGGGAATAATAGGATAGAAGGTCAGATGTGGGTCCCTCGTGTCAACGGTCAAACAAAATGTGTTGGTTTAAGCTGCCTCGTCAGCACGGACATGTCGGCCAACCCTGTCATAAATTGGTTTAAACTAACCTAATCGGTAGGTAGTAGTTTTTGGCGTGGATTAAGAAATTTTGGGTATGTTTTTGCTATTTTTTGTACAATAGATTCTTCCTAGGGCTTGTTAAAAGTGGTAGTTTTTTGTTAAATACTCTACATATTGTAAGTAGGAGTGAAAGTTAAGCTTTGGAACCCAATAAGCAAGGCTAGTTACATAGTGCATATGTGTACATGATTGAAAGTAAATATCAACCATCAGTGACTAATATCTTGATGGAAAACTCGAAACTATGGAATACCAGGGAAAAAATTGCATGGTTGGAAATACTAGCAATGTTCATGTGCGTTGCAACGAATCATAATTAGAATAATACTTATTAACAAACTTGATACAAAACACTCTAATTTTGATATACATATATCACTAGAGATATATTATGTTTCAACTAGAATATATTCATTGGGCTGTTTTGGTGAGGTCAGGGAGGGATGTGTTTGGTTTTAAGATACTAATTCTGGGTTTTTCTGCAAATTGGTAGACAAGTGGGATGTTGGTGAGAAAACGCAACAACTTACCTCACAGTCGTTAGATGTAGATCTAATGGTCACAAACGACGGATGGCAGACACACCATCATCACTAACTTAGTCTTCTATAGGAGTACTAGCAAGATCCGTGCATTGCACGGAACATCAAGATGCATTTTTTTATAAAAACACTCATTGTGATTGACCCATACGGGAGTAATCCCATGTGTAAAAACTAATGATATCTCGAGAAATAGGAGATAAGGTGAAGATGAGTGGGGCGTGGTGGTGATTGGTGGTCAGACTGAGCGGAGGCATGGGGATTGATGACGCTGGCAGCGGCCACCAGGCCAGTTTGTTACAGAGGCTTCCTTTCTTAATTGCCCAACAATGAGGTTGTTGGAGATAAGGATGAACGAGAGAAGGCCTTGTCTGCAAATGTGGAGAGGGGTGCGGGTATCTTTTAGTTTAATTTCCATCAGTCAGATATAGATCAGACATTCTATATTGCAAGATGGCACGTGTACCATCATCACCAACTCGGTTTTTTATAAGAGAAGAAATATAAGTATGGAGATACAAACGTATTATCGATACTTGTTTCCGTAAACTAGCATCTACATTCTATTCAACGCCTCAACATGTGAGGCCTTAGCACAATGACTTCTCGACTGTGTACAACAAAGGTTTTCCCGTCGCCGATAAGGAGGGGGTGGCGGTGGCACGCTTTTCGGCTTGCTCTAGTCCTAGTAGTCATACTAGGTGGTCTAAGAACATGTAGATTTATTCTTTTTCATGTCTCGTGTTCGCCGTACTGCCACGACCGTTGATGAATATACGGCAAGTTATTCATGGGGAAACCCTTGTTGAACGTGTTTGCGAGAGAGAGAGACAGTGTGCGTGTGTCATATGTCTAGAGACTGAGGCAATGATAACAGATTCTTTGTGTCTATGTGTGTGGAGGATAGAGAGAGACATGTACATGGGGCTTTGTGCTGTGTAACGTGGAGACACTTATACATAATTAGAGAGTGAGTGTGCGAGATACACATGCGGACATGGGGAGAGATGAGGATCCAGATTAATGGGTGTTTGTGCGTGTCTGTGTGTGTTTGTGCGCGCGTTTGTGTGTGAGAGGGAGTGTGTGTATGTGGAGTAGAGAGACCACTAATGATGTAAACCTAGTATAAGGGAAGGGCGAATGGTGTGACATGTGTAGTAGCGGGATAGCATGGGTGCGGGCGGGGGGAGCAGACTATTTGGAAAAGACATCGAGTGTGTGTGGAGAGGGGTGTGAGAGCAAGAGAGAGAGAGAGCTAGCGACGGAGAGAGAGAGAGAGAGAGAGAGGAAGAGAGGGGGCGAGAGAGGGGGCGTTTGTGTCCATAAATGGCGTAGAGATAGGGAGACAATGTTGATGTTATTTGAAATGGGCCTATGTACGGAGACACAAGGGAAGCGAGTCATCATGTGTGTGATAGGGACTTCATGAGAGATCTAGAATAGATGGTGTAGGGAAAAATGTGCGAGATCGAGAACGATGATACATTAGGGAGCTATGGAAAGAGTCACGACATATATGTATACAGGGAGGAGCTGGGGCAGGTCCGCATGTGGGAGAGATAGAAAGAGGAGAGTGGTGCACAAGGAGACAAAGTGTGCTTGTTTTGAAGTGGGGGTGGTGTGTGAGGTGAGTGTGCGAGAACCACATAACTAGGGAGATAGACGTTTGGGGGCGATGTTTTGTGTGTATGGGAAAGATACACTCTACATAGTGCGTGTGCTTGGGAAAGAGAGATGCCGGGAGACCTAGCTAGAGAGTGGGGGAAGAGATGTGTGCATGCCCAAGAGACAAAGTGATAGAGACCTATATTGGGGTCCGGACTTCAAAAGAGAGAGGGGTGTCAATGTGCTCATGTGTTGGTGTTTGGGGGAGAGAACGACTTCTCTCTGTGTGTGTGTGGGGGCGGGGGGGCGACGAGGGGTGGGGGGTGGGCAACGAGGGGGGGGGGGGGTTGGCTTCAGATAAAGAGTGAGGTGTCTATATTTGAGGGACTTCAGCGTAATTGAGATATACATGGTCAATAGTGTGTGCACTCATGGTTGATCAATTTGTTTCACAGTTTGGACTATGAGATAACGATACTTTTGAACATGCTTGTAATACCTTGATGTACCAGAATTACAAACCTCAGATTGGAATTTTGGAATTCGACTCCATCATTAGCTTTTGTAATTCATTTAAACGGAGGTACATTTTTTAAGCTGGGATTTCGTGATTTCAAATTCATATATCAGACCTAGAGATATACACATACGAGCATCTTCAAACTTTATAATCATCCACTTTATTCATACACATACACATTTTTGCTTTTGTCATCATATTTAGGATAAACACATTTGGAATTTCATTTGAATTGGACCGTGTGATGGTATTTGCTTGTAGTAGCTCAATGATCCATATTTGAAACAATCTAAGTTTCAAGTTGGAGACATTGATTTTCAAAACTTGCACTTTTTTTTGCGTGCAAAACAAACAAATTCTCGGCCATGATATCATAGTCGGCCGTACAAGATCAGAATATAATTTCAGGCGCCAAAAGCTTTCAATCTTCCTGCTCACATCGAAATATATCATGCCCGAAAGTTTAGCCCTGCGATATTCCTGTTGTACCCTTGCCACATGACCGGAAAAGGGCTGCTTTGGTAACTCCATTGTTTTCCCCTCTTTGCCCCCAACATTCTTCCCCAGAGCCCCTCCCCGACCCCCGCCAACCATGGCAAACTGCCGAATCTAGTTCTCCGCTGCAGCGGTGGACCTCACACCTCGACAGATCTACCTTCCGCACCTTGGAACCCCCAACTGCCAACTCACCACTTCACCGGAGCCGCTTCAGCGACTGGCTTGTCCACCGCTTCAGATCTCCTTGACCGCCATCATGGTCCACCGCACCGGATCTACTTAACCGGCACCCTCGTCCACCACAGTGTAGTCCCTTCACTAACTCCCTCGTCCATCCCTTCGATGGCCCTTCATACAAGCCCTCGTCAGCCGCAACAGATCCGCCTCACTGAAAGCACTGTACAACGCGCCCGCCGAAGCCTTCACCACTGCACTGGACCCGCTCCACGGACGCCATATTCAACTCCACCGGCCCTGCTTCGACGCCGCAGCCTCATCAGGTTATTTTGATCTGTACTGCTTCGGTTTTTCTCTTTATCGTGCAACTATTCACTTACCACAGATGAGCTTTCTTGTATGTCGACAGGCGCCGCAACCATAGCACCGGAGCCGCTTCAGCGACAGCGACAGCCGGCCCAAACTCAACCGCAACACGAGCACCATCGATGATCCTTAGCTATCAAGTATGCCAACGATACCCATACGCCGCCGAGAGTCAGGTACTATTATCCAATGGCCGGCGCCTACGTTCACTTTCTTAGCATAAGCACCGCACCTTTGAATTTCTTCACGGCATCATTCAGTTTTTCATGAGACGCGTTATTCTGCTTGCACCAGTAGGGCCATACTTCTGGTAGTGAACATGTTACATGTGCTAAATTACATACCAGTGCACATATAGTTAATATGCTTTAGTTTTATCCTAAGTATTACTATACTTCCTAGATATCACTGCCTACTATTTTACTTCTTGCATGCTATATTTATGATAATGGTGTTGTTCTGATGCTACCTGTTGGTTCCATCAGACTGCTTCATGTTCTCTATGCTTAATTACACATCAGCAAACTAGCATGTGGTTCCGCTGGTTTTTGTTCGTTTTACCCTACATTTTCTAATGCTAGCTATTACATCACTGCTCCGAGCCTCTGTTCATTACTTTTTTGTGTGTTCTTGATCTTCCCAAGTTGCATGACTAATTTGATGCTTCTATTAATTATGGAGCTGCCAACCCCATCAAGCAAAATATTTGTTCTTTTGGGGCTGGCACCTCGAACAAGCATAAAATAGAGGGAAGCAGATATATTGTCGTGTATGCACACACCCTTCTTTCATTAGTTTAGGTGAACCACTGATGATCAATTCGAACCAGTGCATGCGATTAAAATTAATTTACCTAAATAGAGGGTGCAGAATAAACTACAACAAGTAGATTTGCAACCACGGGATGCTGACGTTATCTTCAAAGAACATTGCAATAGCAGCGAGGCTTCACAGCAACATATGGTAAGCCAGTGTGTTTTAGTACATGTGAAATGTAATGCGTGTGGGCTGCTTTCTTGGCTTGTGCCCTCAACCTGTAATCCTACAGAATAACAAATAGTTCAGTTGTCTGCTTTGCTGTATTGCTTGATTCGAATGCTTGTTTGTTACTTGTTACGTTATACCTGAGTTGGCCAATATGTCAGTAGTGCCTGCTGTACTATCGTAAAGAAATGCATGCCTAGTTCATTTGAGTCCTAAAATTTTCCTCTGAACTTCATCACAAGACTATCTTCGTAGTTTATATGAGGCCACACTGTTAAGTGCTTTCTCAGATTATTTCACCTGCTTAGATGCCTTGGCAACTTAAATATAGCGGTGGTACACTCCCTTTCAACTAGGATGTCAACTGGGTCCCGTTTAATCCCGATTGAAGTCCACTAGTGGTATGATAGTTCAAAAGAGTTTTTGTTTTTTGAGGAAAATGAACCAGGGAGCTAGCAAAAACTAACTAGATGGGACTGGCGGATGTCTTTTATTTGCCACTTACATCCCTAGTTTCATCTTACCATTTTAATTTCTTTTCGGCTGATGCTGCTTCGAACCATTTAAATATAGCTTGCCATGCTCGGCAATAATTTGTATGTCGTTTACCATGTAAGCTTACTGCCTGGATCATGCGATAACTATCTCTTACTTATGTCCAGCAGAAACCTTTCAGGATGTCGTTCACACTAGGACACAATGTACAACCCCAGAATCTATTTGTGGAGCAGTGCGCCATCCATGTTACCAGATGGTAGCAGTTCAGAGGCAACACCGCCGGAGAGCAGTCTGAGCATAGATATTATAGTTCTTGAGGCTCTACTAGAGGCAGAAAGAGAAGGTGTGGCTGCCGTGAATGAGGTAATCTCGATCTTGAAGCTAGAAATTATGCAATTAGCTGCATGCATTATGCAAGCAACCCAAGAATTGGAGGAAGTAAGAATGTTGCATTTGAAGACGGAGGAGGTCCTGCTGCTTCTGCTATCTGAAGCCCAGGGTAATCCTAGTTCTTCTTTAGATAGAAGTTGAAATTGTCATTAGATTATTGTACTTGCATGTTGTGTCATGTCTCTGAATGGATTATGTTGTAAGACCCCCTATGTTGTCCATGTGTTGTAATGATCCAAATTTTTTAGGCGAGGTAATCCTCAGTACTTGTATGATTGACATAAAGTGAACTGTTTTTCGTGTGAGCATATTGTATTGGAAATAACTGTTTGACTCAAAGTGTATCCAACCTACTGAATTCGAAGATCACGGAATTTCTAAATCATAATCATATATAAAGGCTGAATAAATCTTTGTTGTGGTTTTGAATAAATAAATAACAAATCGTAGAATTATCTGTGGATATTTGTAATCGAATAAAAATTGGATTTGTATTTAGTTGCCAGGGCCCAGGGCAAACGTGAATGCTAGTTCTCCCAAGTTTTGAACGAAGCGGCTAAACACCCACTACCATTTGTGGGCTGCCCGAAGCAAGTGTTTGCGAGATGGAAATTACTGTCTACCCCTCACACTTGACATCCTTATCGACCGGATTTACACTGCTGTCGATAGGGGTAGACTAGTAACTTCAATCAGATGTGACATGACGGCCTCTGAGCCCATTCAGAGACGGTGGGCGTCAAACGTGGGCGGCAAAACACATTTGATTCAAGCTCATCCGGAAGACATGTGTCTCTCCCTCCATTTCCCCATTCATCCACGATGGGCGGAAAAACAAACTCTGCTCGTCCGAAATCGATGTAGGCTAATATTTTAAATAGGGGCAGATGTGTAACTTCCCTCAGACGTGACACAACCGCCCTACCTGTCAACCCCGTTCATACACCATGGGCGCCAACCGTGGGCGGCAAAACACCCTCTCCTCGCCCGAAATCATTACTGGCAAATATTTGGGAGATGCGAGATTACCGCCCTATCCCAAACAAACGTGATGTCCGAAATTTTAAACGGGGGATAAGTTCGTCACTTTCCCACATTTCAGACAAGCGCGTCCCAAAGTTTGAGATCCCCCCTCCCCCTCCATTTCCCCATTCATACACCATCAGCGCCACGACAACCTCCCCACTGCGGCCAGCCTCCTCCGTCCGCCACCCCATCCTCCACCTTGCCGGAGCCGCTACCCATACCCCGTCGTCCACTGCAAGGGATGGACGTCTCTCATCCACGGCGCCGGACGAGGATCCTTTCATCGCGTCGTCTCACTTCATCGGCGCCGTCGTCCACCTTGCCGTTGCCGCTCCTACGACCGCCTCGTCCACGGCAACAGGATTTATCCCTCGACCCGGCCATCTGCCATCTAAAGTCTTCTTCCCCGCCGCCGAGAGCCATCGCACCCGCATCACCCTCAACGTATCAACAGGGTCCTACACGGCGTCGCAAGAGAGGTGGTACTCTTCCATATGTGCTTAAGTTATTGATCTCACCCGGAGAATAGATCTTAAATTGTTTACTGTACTTTTCTTGTTCGTACCAAATCGTAGTGGCTAGTTGAATGCAAACATTGGTTGCGAAGTAGCTTTGTCCAGTTTGCACCTTCAGATCCGCCATGTCACGGTCGCTATACTCGTAAAGCTTATGGTGTCCCCCCTTTATATTCACTACCATCATCGTAGGTGCTTCACTGCTTCGTGTCGTGCTAGCACTGCTCCTCAAGACCTCAACCCATCAAGCGAAACAACATGCCACTCATAATTCCAAAGCTTACGTGTTGAAATACGAATCTGATATGATGCTCATATTACTAAAACAGAAAACATTTAATTGGTCACCTAATGTTCCTATATTCGTTTCGAAAAGCATGTGCGCCACCCACTGGTCCAGCTAGTTCCACTTTCCTGATTTTACTCTTGATGCTTAGGGTTTTCCCCTTTTATCTACTCTACTATGATCTGCGTAGGTGCTTTCTGTCATACTAGCATTACTCCACCCTTCAAGCTAAACAACACAACACTCAAAATTCCAAAGCATAGTTGTTCAAATATGATTGTGATATGATACTAATATTAGTTAATAGACATATTTAATTGGTTAGCTAAAGGTCCCACTTGAGTTTCCAAATGCATGTCGCGGCATATAGAGAGACAACAGAATTGCATTTGTTTGTCACTTGTTGGCTGTACTTTCTTGTCCATACCAAATCTTAGTTGTTATTTCAAAGCAAATATCGGTTGCTAACTACTCTTTGCGCGGTTTGCAGCTTCAGATCTGCCATCCCACTGCCACGGTCAACACTATACTCATCATGCTTACGGTTTCCCCATTTTATGATGACCACAATCAGCCTACGTGGTTCATGTCGTAATAGCTTTGCTCCACCCATTGAGCTAAACAAGCTTAGTTGTACAAATCCAAATCTGATATTATGCTGATATTAGTAAAACTGAGAGATGTTTAATTGGTCAGCTAAATGTTCCTACTTTAGTTTTGAAATGCATGTGAGGCACATATGGAGAGACCGGAAGGAATAGTATTTCTCTGTGCGCTCTGGTTCATCATGGGTGGCCAACCGACATTGTATAGAAAGACTTGTAATATCTTCAATCTGCTTGCTCTTCTGCTCTTCTTTAAGATGATCCTCTTCTCTTGCGGTCGACTGCTCAGGTCGAGTTATTCTCCCTTAGTATATTTTGAATCTGTCAGGTCAGGTCGACTTGTTCTTCTTTACTATATGTTGAAGCTGTCATCTGCGAAGTATCATCACTTCTGGAGCTATCATATTTTGAGTAGTAGGCCACATTATATTAATGCACACACCAAATTACAGCATGCATGGCACCTCTTAGAAGAATTGCAGAGATAGCACAAAGGGGTTTACAGGGAGGAAGTATTGGATTAGAATCACTTCTGCATTACAAAGATAATCTCACTTGTTTTTATGTTTTAATGCATGTCAGGTATTGAACATTATCAAAATGAATATGAGAATGGGCGCACGAGAGGAATATTGCGGAACAATCCACTGGCTAACAAACTTGGCATGGTGGAGGATGGCCTATCTTATTCACCCATCAAGGTGCATGCTCTAACTTGGCAAGGTTGTATTGGTCGCACATATTTTGCATCTGACCTCTTGCATTACTTCTACTTTGTTACACCATCTGCTTAGTTTAAGCATCATATATGAGTATATTCCATACCTATCCATTTTCTGTACCTATTCCATGTGCCGTCATACTATATTTTTCCAGTCAAATGTTGTTCTTTCATAATAGATGTCCAAAAGGAAGAGGGTGAGTGCAGATCCTCAAGGAGTGCAAACTAGGTATTTGGAAAAGGTAGTGATACCTGTTAAATCAGATAGATTAGCATCCACAGAAAACACATGCCCAACTGTAACAGACTTTACCCCTACTCCAGTGGCCTAACCCCTATTAGAACTGCTGACAGCCCAGCGTCAGGTACCGTCTATGATATCAATTCAAAATTTGAACTCCTAAATTTCTGCATGTGCCTTACCTTCTCTCTTGTATGAAAACTAATTTCAGATGAATCTCCTTGCTCAAAGGATCATAGGATCTCACGACAATACTGGGATCCGCATTGCTCTTGTCAGTACCTCTTGCCCTTGTCAGCATACTTACACTCATTGCTGTTTGATTATGTAGCATCACTGTAAATGTTCGCTTCTTTATCCTCCCTTTGCTTGAAAATATAAGATATATATTTACTCTTAGATAAATGTAGAATTAACACAATGGTTATGAAGTTTTGGATTGCTCATGTAAGTACCTGTTGTCATGTACTCCCTCTGTATCGAATTAATTGTTGATCAATTGGATGTATTTAGAACTTAATAGTGCTATATATATCCATTTGAGCGGCGAGTAATAACGGACGGTGGTGGTATTACTGTACATGCATCGCGAGATAGTTGATTGTCTAGCATTACTCTGCATCTTATCTGCCCTGCCCTCCACTTTCTCCAAATTATCATATCTACATTTACTCTTACCAAAATGTTGAATAAATCCAATGCCACTGCACACGTTGATGTCTGCATTCCTCTTGTCAGTACCTTTTGCCTTGTAACACTGTACTTAATTAATTGCTATTTGTTTATGTATCATCAGTCTGCACCTGAGCTTCATTATCCTCTATTTCTTCCAATATTATTTGATCTATATTTACTCTTTGCAAAATGTAGAATAATGGCAATGCTTATAAATAATTTTCTTTGGGGAATTTATTGAATTATCTTTCCATCAACATGGAGAAGGGCTTTGTCCAGCCCGTGTTAACATGTAATGTAAGTTCATCCTTCTCAAGCCTTCAAACTTTGTTCTAGTATAGATTTGGATAGGAATCATTTCCTCCACTGCTGTTTACATCTGATTGGATGGTTGCAACAACTACCAGTTTTAAATTGTAGTTGTAAAAACATGTTCCTTATGCAGAACAGATCCATTTATTTCCTTATATAATTGTGAAACCTGTTACGTGTCTCCTTGTTTCTCTTTCAGAGTCGTATCTCTTATGCCAGGCAGAACTTTAGGAAAGATAGTGAGCCAAACCATCTTGAGGACAGCGAGATGACCCCAAGGTCCTGTCTTGATGAAGACAGTGAGTTGAAGCTACTCACCAGCAGGTGTGAGACAACCTCTATGCAGTCGCTGCCTCAATCAGTTCGACTTCTTCAGTCTGAACTTAAAGCGGAAAGGCTTGCTTCAGCTCAGCTCCGACTTGAAGTCAAAGATGTAACGAAGATGTCAGGGGATTGCCTTGCGCACTATGGTGCCATACAGCTAGGGATGAAGCATCTACCATTGACACAACTGAGGTCTCATCAGCTTGTTCGGCTGCTTGCGGGCCCCGAGCTTGCCAGGTCTAGTGCCTTCTGAAGTGCTCTTAGTTTTGTATATTCTTTTGTCGGTGCATTTATATGCACTAGTGGCGACCTTTGATGCCCAGTGTATGTAATCCGCGGTCATGTTGCGCTTTATTATCACCGGTAGCGAACTTTGATTCCCAGTGGATGTAATATGTCGTAATTTCTTTATTGTATAGTATAGGTTTATTCTTTGGTCGGTATGCTGTAATTTAGGCCGGAAGGTTCTGTGGATCTCAGTGTTGTCGGTCTTCAGGCCGGCCCGTTACTCATATGGGCCAAAACGTGGGCCTATAATGATCTTGGGCCATAAGCAGGTCTAAACCTATAGTAGTTTCCCACCTTTAACAGGCCATGAGCTACATATTTACTGTAGTGACACTGGGCTTCCTACGGGCCATAGAAACAATGGGCCTTCTACGGTCCGTATAAACAATGGGCCTTCTACGGGCCGTAGAAACAATGGCCCTTCTACGGGCCGTATCATCAATGGGCCTTAGACGGGCCGTATGATCGATTGGCCAAACATGGGCCAAAAACAGACCGCATTATGGCCGTAAACGGGCTAGAGTTGGAGTCGTGCGTTCATGGGCCGACCATAACGGGCCGTCGTAAATAGGCCGTATTTGATGACGCTATGAAAACGACCCAACGTATTAACGGGCCACAAATGGGCCGACTATAACCACGGGCTGAATTTGGCCCACAAGCAGAAAATGGCAGTTACGGGCCGTAAGTAACCGAATGCTGGAAATGAGCCCAAGAATAAAAGGGCCCTGAGAAGGCGTAACATGGGCTGCAAACGGCCCAACGGATTAATGCCCCGTTAATGGGTATAAAGTGATACACTCTTCATTACGGGCCAGTTTCACCACGGGCCGTCAATGGGCCAAGAGTTACAAAGGGCATCATATGGGCCGAAAGACGTCATGGGCCATACATGGGCCGGAACTTAAAATGGGCTGTAATCATATTGGACGGCCCAGATGACACTACTGGGCCTAATTCGGATAGGTCATAATAGGCCCAGGGTTAGCGGGCTGTAAATGGGCTTTATGCGAATAGGCCATTAACAGGCTTTCCGTGGGCCAGCCCGCCACTTTTTGACCAAGTCAAATGGGCCGGCCTTTTCACAAGAATGGGCCTCTGTTCGGCCATGCCACGTGTCCACGTATCATAGGCGCCTTCGGTCCAATGAGTGGATGACATCTGTCCCAACGGTGAGCCGACACGTGTTTCCTCCAGCCAATGACGATTTTACACGTGGAAAATCCCCATTGGTCGGGGCTGTTAGTAGGTTATCGGATCCAAAACCGGACCCGATAGCTTAACGACACTCCGTTATGGTGGATGCCACGTGTCGGTCACCCTTGACGAAAGCACTTCTGTGACGCGCGATTTATCGTCATGGAAGTGGACACTTCCGTGATGATAATTTTGGTAATGTCATGGAACACTTCTACGACAGCACAGGTATGACTATCTTGATTCTATCATAAAATTGTCATGGATGTACATGCATGACAAAAAACACGACCTACTGTGACAAACACGTATCATCACGGAAGTGTATTTTTTTGTAGTGAAGGTGCTCCTTGAAGCCTCCGGCTCGGCGGAGCTGGCCCGGTGCTCGGTCTTCCCCTTCTCATTGTTCTCCCCCGCCGTTAGCAGACGCGTGGCGGCAAGGTTCTTCTCCGAGACATTGGGCGCGTCCAGAGCCGACTCGTATCAGGCGGGCGGCGATGCGGCCTTGGCCTTTCGGGGTGCCATTGGTCGCTGGCTTGGAAGGGGATTAGAGCAGATCTGGAGATTTCAAAAGCAAGGGGCGAGAAAGGGGACCTGGAGCAAGACGAAGGAAAGCGTTGCCCGCGCCGGCCTTTTGTCAGAGGGGCAGTTGCCGAGGCAGCGTGGGCAAGCGAAGACGCCCACGTCCAATCAATCGCCATGCGTCAAGCGGGGCCGCAGGCTGTTGGGGCCCGCTCCGCACTTGCCCCTTGGCTTCGCCTCGAAGCCCAGTCCGAGCACGCCTTGGGACCGGGGGCTACTGTCGGCGTCCTGGGAACGGGGGTCCCCAGACTTGTCTGCCTGCGGCCCACGGCGTGACTCCGCCAGCGGCCCTGTACGGCCCATCTTCACCATCGAGCACTGAAGACCCTCGCGAGGGGCCAAGCCTCGTGAGGCGGATGACACAAGACCTCCTCGGGAACGACCTCACCAGGCCGGCTCGCGAGGGGCGGAGAGATCAAGGCAAGGGGAACCTCGCGAGGTTCCTATGATGTAAGCCATGACGACAAGGCCAGGCGGGCGCCAGTGTCCTCGTTTCCTCTTTGGTGCTAAAGAGGCAAGCGCAGGCGAGGATTCCCGAGGCATCAGGCAAAGGTTTCCATATCAGTGCAACGAGATCAAGACCAGCAGGACGGAAGGATGGAGGTCACCATGGAGCCCAAGACGGCGTCACCACCAGAGCCTTTGGCAGGCGAAGACCACCTTTAGTCAGGATAACTTGTACTAGTTGTCTCCCTTCGAATTTGGCCGTTGTTGGATCCCTTCCCGCTCAATATTTGGGGAGAGGACCAGGGCCTATATAAATAGGACTAACCACCATCGTAGGAGGCATCTCATCTTGGATCGGAGCCATTCCATCCATAGCCACACACAAGTTCACCAAGCACAAGAACACCTCTCCTCAGGAGGCTGTTTTTCCCTTGTAACTATTCATCCTCAGCCCAATAGGCAATCCACCACACCACACTATTGTAGGGTATTACACCACATCGGTGGCCCGAACCAGTATAAACTCATGTGTCTCCCATTCCTTGGGTTCGTCGAGCTAGGCCTTGCGATTGTAGCGAGAGCGATCTAGGGAGAGAGATCTTTGTGCGCACCCCAGTGTTCGAACCTCAAGGGTTTTGCTGGAACCCAAAATCCGACAACAGCCCCGCGTTGATATTGCCGAAGCTTTAAAGGTGTTTGCCGTTGAACTTTGAGACTTATGCTAGAGACACACAAATAAGTTAAGAGTGCCATAAGCTTGGAAAACCAAAAAAACTCACATAAAAACTTACATCTAAATTAGATCAGGTCTTTTGGTGTCAATCCGAAATTGGTCTTAAATTTTTTTGTACTTCTGTCGTGCTTTAACATGACACATCTGATCTCTAAACTTGATGTAGGCCAGCCTTCGGCTTCAACCTCCTTATCCCGAAGGAGGAGTTCTTCTCCGAGGCCAGTTTAGCGAACTAAACTCAAACGGTTTTAGAGAGAAACCAGTCTATCCGGCTATTGACCATACACTCGAGTCGAAAAAGGAGTGGTAGAAAAAACCTTGAACGACTAAGAAGAAAAGTTTTATTATAAAATGGCTCATAGTTAAGAGCCCCTAGTCAACCTGGGAAAAGGAAGTGTTTTTAACAAACAACATTTTTGACAAACTAAGTTTTTAACACAAATATAATGTTTGGTTGAACCGAACAATAATTAAAAATTAAAAACTGAGCATGGAAGCGACTTAGCTGGTTAATGTGCTCGGTGTTGTCATGAGGTCCGATCTTACGACGGGAGGAGGTCCCGGTCCCCAAGCCTGTCCCGAGGTGGCCAAGCGAGGAGTTCGACATTCCGAAGTGGTGACATAGCACGGGCGACAGTGTGACGTCGGAGTCCCCGCCGTGGGTTAATGAAGTGATGACAAAGCCCCCGGTCCAGCCAAGGTGACACGGTAACGGTAAGGTGACGACGGATGTCGGCACGCCGAGATGACATCACTGCCCGACTCGAATCATTTACCTGTGCATGAAAAATAGTGCGAGCCGGAGATAATAATAACAATAAAAACTTTAAAAATTCATTGCACAATTAATTTAGGCAAAGTGAATGATAAAAGAAATATGGCTCGTGCACCGAAAACCCGATGATGTAGAGCTGTCTCGGCGATGCCGAAGTTCCCGAGGCAACGGAACATGTCGGTATGGCAATTCGACCAACAAGGTGATCACGCGAGCTGATTTATGACGATTGGGATGATGACGTCGGCTTGCCGAAGTGACCGCGTGACACAGTCGAAGTCGATTACCTACACGCGTAAAATACCACAGTCCAAAAATAATAATAAAAAAAACCTCGCGTGGTTAATTTATGCAGAATAATTTATTTAAAGAGATGTGCTCTAGCGCCGAAGTCAATGTCGATGTAGGACATCGGCGTGATGCGGTGAAGGCGTGAGAAATACTGAATTCACAGGGCGGTCCGAGTTCCGGATGCGGCATTTGCCGAACTGCGGATGAAAACTGACCGAACGACCACACGACCGTCACTAGTGCGGCCACCATTTGACAGACATATGTATAGAGGATGGAACAAACAAGAGTAATAATTCCTCGGGAAAAATAAACCCATGTTGAATTTTTTTACTAGGATTAGTATCACCTGGTTTATTTTGTTGTAGCAATCCAAACAGACACATGTGGGCATTCATGGATTTGCATCTAGTAATCATATTAGTACCAGCGATAGCACATGGGAAGTGCAAGAAAGACACACGATCAGCAAAAAGCAAAGACTGCCTTAATTAAATAATAAAGAAAAAAGAGAAGGATTCGACTCCCCTGTGTGCTTCTAGTGATCGGAATTTGCCCATGTGCGCTGCCAAGCGCCAGTCACCGCTAGCTCCATGGTGTCCTTGGGTAGAGCGCCGCCGGTCGGACTGCATTTTCTTTTCCTTGAGTTGACCTACGTACAACAAATTTAGCTTGCTACCTACATGTGCGCCCCATCTGAAACCCTTCGGCTGGGACGACGATGTCAGCTTGCCGAGGTGACCGCATGACGCAGCTGAGGTTGACTATCAGGCGCGGGGTCAATGTCTACGTAGGTCAGCTGGCCGAGGTGACGATGAAAGTCTAGCCAGACCGACGTCATGTACGAGCGTCGGTCGAGTATCTCTGCGAAAATAATGCAGTCCAAGCTAACAAAAAATGAGAGCTGAGCGTAGCTCAGTTGGCAAGGCGTGGGAGTTCGCAACCAGACCACCAGGGTTCAAGTCTTGGCTTGAGCATTTGGTGCTCACGGAGTTTTCTTCTATAAAAATGTTAGGCTAGTCTAGCCCGGGTTGGTCTCGTCTTTTTTAAGCCAACAAAAACTATTTGGCGTAATAATTTTATGTGCTAAACGAATAATCTAGAAAGATAAAACATGTTTCAAGGTGACGGCCATAACAGACTGAGGTAAGAAGAACTAATCCGTATTGGACTAATACTGAGAATCGGAACGCTTTGATCTTTACAGGAGAAGTCACCAAAACGTGTAAGTAGTACTAGTTGAATTATACTAGTGTTGTCCAACTAGATTTGGAAGACCGCGCTGCAAAACTAACTCAATTGCATTAGTAGTACTCTTGTCTAGGCATGCTTTTGAAATAGGTGTATTAGGGAATGAGCAGTAATTTGTGCGCCGAATTAAAAATGGAAAGGAAAACGAATCCCCTTGGCTGCCGCTGGTTGAGCCTGATTACTCTCGCCTCCGCGTGGCACTAGTTGCATCAGGCGTACGCATACTGATCGTGCCCTTTCTTGTGTATGCGACAACTCGCATGTGCTGTCCATAGGCCCCGTGGGGTTCAGATCTGGCGTATCTCCAACGCCGGACACATCAGCAGCCGCAAAAATTCCTTCATCTAGCACTACGAGCGAACAACCCAAGGCAACAACAATTTGTAGAAAAAAATAATTCACATGAAACAGATATAACTAAAAAAATATCACCTGATCATCCATCGATCTGCGGCGATCACCCAGTAGGCTCTCAGTGAAAGTACCAATGTCGGTTCTATATCCGACATATCTCGTAGTAGGGGTCCTAAGCTAGGCGTCTTGGAGCGATGGTAACGTGGACACAGGTTTTACCCAGGTTTGGGCCCTCTTGATGGAGGTAAAACCCTTCGTCCTGCTTTGATTGTACTCATATGGGGATAGTGCAGAGTACATGTATCTACCATGAGATTGTTCTAATGAATATGATATTGTCTATTGACTAGTCTGGCCTCGGTTTACATAATGCACCAGAGGCCTAGGGCTTAGAAGAGTCCTCAGCTTGGGCACCAAGTCCCGTGGAGTCTTTCTTGTATGCGTCATGGGCTGTCCGAACTAGCCCAATAGTGAACAACCACGGGGGTCCTCGGCCTGATCCACCTTGTTGGGAGGCGACATGGTGAGTACCCCCTAGTCTAGGACACTGTCACCAGGCCTGATCTGGGGGCCACAGTTCGCAAGCACAAGGGCTTGGCGAGGGAGCACCACCGACGCGCACCGTCACTAGCAACAGATGCCCTGGCTTGCTGGACTAAGGGGGTCGGCACTGCCTGAGGCTGCACCATTGTACGCCCCGAGTTGGGTTCGGCCAGCGGAGGATGGGGCGCCGCCCCCTCCCCCAGGACTGAGGCTACTGTGACCGTGGCAGGGGGTCCTACATGGCTAGCTCCCATGTCCTTGTTGGCCGGCCCTCCAGGCGGCGGCGGCGAGCCCCAGGAGAGGGCGGCACGCCTTTGTGCCCTAGCACGTTTCTGCCCGCGCCCCCACGCCCACCGAGGCCCTCGCATCATTGGTCAGCTTCTTCTTCTTCTTCTCCACACCATCGCCCCTGTTCGGCGCGACGATAGGCAGCATGAGCGTATGGATTACAAATGTGTGGTCAGGAGGTAAGGAGAGGATACTCACTCGTCTGGCGCAACCCACTTCCTTTTCTTCTCCTGCTCGGAGGCCGATGCGCCCATTTTCTTCTTCGGCATGGCCTCGGTCTTGCCCTGGGGGCTGGCGGAGTGGCCCCCGACGGGCCTCATTGTGGCACCACTAACTAGAGGAGCGCGGGGCTCCCCTGAGGGGTCTTGGCCGGCGGAGGCCATCGCGACCGTTGGTCGCGTGCCTCACGAGGACGAGCCCGTCTCCTCGGCCTCCCCGGTAGGGTACAGAGGGCCTTCCAAGGGGGGCACTGGCGCCCCCTTGCCAGAGGCCGCCCGGCCAGATGCTTGCGCGGTCGGGAGCATGGACTCAGCCCTTCTAGGCGCCTGGAAAGGCGCGGTGAATCTGCGGTCGGGGGCTCATCGGCATCAGCATCACCGTCCTCGAGACCGAGGGGGAGCTCCCGCCGCGACAAGGGGGACGCCTCCCCCAGGTTGTCGTCTTGTGTCTCCTCCGAGTCCTCGCCACTGCCGGTGCTCCCGGAGGATAGCACAATGAGTGATTGGGGTGGCCAGCCGGCTCAAGCCCCGATTCGTTGAAGGCGGGCATGGCGACGACAAGATCCTCCATGTCATCGCGGTTATATAGCGGGGCGTAGGCCTCGAGGATGTCCCCAGGATGCAGCCAAGTAGGGTGACCAAGGCCATGTCCAGCTTCTCGCATCTCAGGCCGGAGGCGTGTGATAACCCACAAGTATAGGGGATCAATCGTAGCATCTTTCTATAAGTAAGAGTGTCGAACCCAATGAGGAGCTAAAGGTAGAATAAATATTCCCTCAAGTTCTATCGACCACCGATACAACTCTACGTCGTCTTGACGTTTGCTTTACCGAAACAAGTATGAAACTATTTGGCAAGAATAAAGCTACGGGTACTTTGCGAGAATAAAACTATGAATAAATTGCAAGGTAATAAAAGTGTATAGCTTTTGTCAACAAGAAAGTTATTTGTCCCTAGGCAATTGATAACAAGTACGGGTAATCATTCTTGTAATTTTATATGACGGAGAGGCATGAGCTAACATACTTTCTCTACTTGGATCTTATGCACTTATGATTGGAACCCTAGCAAGCATCCGCAACTACTAAAGATCATTAAGGTCGTGAAACCCAACCATAGCATTAAGTATCAAGTCCTCTTTATTCCCATACGTCTTACCCCAGTTACTCGGGTTTAAGATTCTATCACTCTCGCAACGCACCGAGCTTATCGACTTCGACATTGCCCGCATCAGCCTCCCGTACAAAGCCATCCTCGGGTACCCGGCCTTGGCCCAGTTCATGGCAGAACTCACCCTGCCTAATATCTCATGAAGATGCTGGGGAGCAGCAGCGTCCTCACTGTGGCAGGAGATACCAAGGAAGCGTTGCTAGCCCTCAAGCTCGCCTCCAGGGCCATGGCGGGTGCGTGACCATGTGAGGAAGGAGCCCCAGAAACTCCGGGGGCCGTGCCAGCGAAGAAGAAATAGCTGTTCTCCCAAGATCACACCGAGACGAAGCAAGTGCCGGTTGATGAAGACGAGGCATCGGGTGCCACCTTCACCATAGGTGCCGGTCTCCCTCCAGATCAAGAGGAGGCGTTGGTCAGCTTCTTGCGCAGGAACAAGAATGTGTTCGCATGGGAGCCTAAGGATCTGTTCGGGATCCCGAGGGGGATAATCAAGCATCACCTGAGGGTATGCCCTAACGTGCGCCCGATCAAGCAAAGGGCTCGGCGGCAGTCCACAGAGAAGCAGTGGTTCATCATACAGGAGACGCGCAAACTACAAGAAGTTGGTGTCTTTCGGGAGGTGCGGCGCCCTGAATGGCTGGCAAATCCTATTGTTATCCCCAAGAAGGGTGGGAAGGAGCGCATGTGCGTCGACTTCACCAACCTCAACAAGGCTTGCCCTCAAGACCCCTTCCCGCTTCCGCGCATTGATCAGATCATCGACTCCACCGCCAAATGCGACCCGTTGTGCTTTCTAGACGCCTTCTGAGGCTACCACCAAATCAAGTTGGCAGTGCAGGATGTTGAGAAGACAACCTTCCTGACCCCATGTGGGGTGTATTGCTACACCTGCATGCCGTTCGGACTGCGTAACGCCGGAGCAAGGTTCTAGCGGCTGATGCACATCGCTCTAGGCCAGGCGCTCGGGAGGAACGCCGAGGCCTACGTTGATGATATAGTGGTGAAGTCTCAGGAGTCAAGGACCCTTATCGAAGACCTGGAAGAAACATTTTCCAGTCTACGCAAGGTAGATCTTTGGCTCAATCCGAAGAAATCTGTGTTTGGCGTCCCCTCTGGCAAGCTACTGAGCTTTCTGGTGTTGCATAGGGGAATCGAGGCCAACCCAGAGAAGGTCAAGGAAATAGAGAGTATGAGCCCGCCACATACCCTCAAGGAGATGCAGAAGCTGGAAGGCTGTGTGACCTCGCTAGGGCGTTTCATCTCCAAGCTGGGAGAGCGTGCCCTCCCATTCTTCAAGCTGATGAAAAAGAAGGGACCATTCGAGTGGACTCCGGAGGCCGATGCGGCGTTCCAAGACCTCAAGAAGTACCTCACCAGCCCGCCGGTGATGGTAGCGCCATGCCCCCTCGAGCCCTTGGTGCTCTACCTGGCCGCCATGCCTCACTTGGCCAGCGCGGCGCTGGTGGCGGTCCGGGAGGAGCGCCCGGCCAAGGGCTCGCGGAGCAGCACCCCGCAACCGGTTGGAACACAGCGGCTTCAGGATGGCACTCATGAGGCCTCGGCTACCCCAACAGAAGATCAAGCCCCTCAGGACGGAGCTCCGGAGGCCCCGGCTGCCCCAACCAGTGACCAGGCTCCTGAGGTTGTCGGGCCTCAAGAGGTACAAGACGTCACCAACACTTCCGCCCTTGTCGAGCACCCGGTGTACTTCGTCACCACGGTGCTGCGTGATGCACGGGCACGCTACCACATGCTGCAAAAGCTCTTGCTCGCGCTTCTCGTCTCCTCCCGCAAGCTGCGCCACTACTTCCAAGGCCACCCCATCAAAGTTGTCTCGGCTTACCCACTAGAGATGGTGCTCAGGATCCCCAATGTGGCGGGGAGGGTCGCAGAGTGGAACATTGAACTGCAGGTGTTCCAGTTGGAGTTTAGCACCACTAGAGTCATCAAGGGTGCTACTCTTGCCGACTTCGTGGCAGAATGGACCGATGTTCCTAGCCCAGAAGTGGGCCAGGATCGATCCCTCTCACTGGGAAGCGAAGCACCAGACGGCTGGGTCATGTACTTCGAAGGCGCATTCGCGCGTCAGGACGTGGGGGCTGGAGCCGTCCTCATCTCGCCCACCCCAGGACAAGCTCTACTATGCCGTGCAGCTCTGCTTCCAGCAGCGTGAATAGGTCTCCAACACCATCGCAGAGTACGAAGGCCTGATCGTCGGGCTCAAGGCTGCGGCAGCCTTGGGAGTGAAGCACCTCACCATCAAGGGCGATTCCCAACTCCTCGTCAACTTCTCCAACAATGTATACAAGCCGAAGGACGAACACATGGAAACATACCTTGCAGAGGTATGCGAAATTGAGAAACAATTCTTGGGCTTGGAACTGTAGCACGTGCTGCGGGGCACGAATAAGGAGGCAGACGGCATCGCCAAGAGGGCGTCCCAGTGCCTGCTTCAGGAGCCTGGCGTCTTTGAGGAGCGGCTCTTCAAGCCGTCAACAGCCCCTCCTATTGCGGAACCAACATCACCTCAGGAGGAGCAACCACCAGCGCCCCTCTCAGGAGCCCCCGATTGCGGCCCGACCTCGGGAGCACGTCTACTCCTCGCGCTTGAGCCTCAGGAGGGGTTCTGGACCGAGAAGTTCAAGGCGTATCTGCTTCAGGGAACCTTACCGGAGAAGGAAGAAGACGCAGAGCACGTGGCTCGCCATGCCACGACTTACTGCATTTGAGACGGTGAGCTCTACCGGAAGCGGCCAAACGACGTCTCTTTTTGGTGCATCTCCAGGGAGCAAGGGCCCGAGCTGTTGATAGACATACATGGCGGAGACTGCGGGCATCACTCTTCGTCATGCACCCTCGTGGGCAAGGCATTTCGCAGTGGATTCTACTGGCCCATGACGCTCAATGACGCCGACGGGCTGGCACTACTAGGAAAATGCTTATACATAGAATTTTAGCAGTAGCGCCTGTTTGGGCGCCCCCGCTACTGGTATTTACCAGTAGCGCCAGCCAAAACGGGCGCTACTGCTACTGAATAGCAGAAGCGCTGGTTGGTACGGGCCGCGCTGCTGTTTAGCGGGCCGCCGGGGCCAACAGGGCAGGCCACTTAGCTATAGCGTGTGATTTGCGCCAGCGCTACAACTAGTGGGCTTAGCAGTAGCGCTGGCCCATTACCCGCACTGCTGTTAAGCCCACTCCCTCCCCCGCGCGCCCCCTCATCACTCAGCTCACTCACACTCCACACTCCTCCCTCAATCCCCCGCGCGCCGCCGTCGACCCCCTCACGCTGCCGTCCCCCGCACCGGCCCTCCTCCCTGCATCGTCCGCCCTTGCCCGCGTCGGACCTCCTCCCTGCTGGCCGCCCTCCCCCGCGTCGGCCTCCTCCCCCGCCGGCTGCCCCGGCCCCCGCACCGGCCCGCCTCCACCAAGAGGTACTCCTCCTTCCTCCTCCTCCCTCCCTCCCTAGTTATAGTTATTAGAGAGTAGTTATGTTGAATGCTATGTAGTTGAAAAAATGTAGGTTCTTAGGATAATGTAGGTTATGATCGAACCCTAGCTAGGACAGATTAGGTATGAACCCTAGTTAATTCGTATGAACCCTGGGTTTTTAAATTTAGCTAGGTTTTAAACTTAGGACAAAAATTTAGCTAGGTTTTTAATTAGGTGTAGTTAATAGAATTTAGGTGTTTTAAGTGTATTTAAAAGTGTTTTAGGTGTTTTAGTTGTTTTAGGTGTAGTTAACAGAATTTTAGGTGTTTTAGTTGTTTTAGGTGTAGTTAACAGAATTCTAGGTATTTTTTAAGTTAAAGCAATTGTTGTTATTTTTTTAGTTAAAGCAATTTTTCCTGTTATATGCAAATTTGCAGTGGACATGTCATATTTTGAACATGTCACATTTTGGACATGTCATATTTTTCCGATGGCCTATGTTTTGCCAGAAATGTCGATTCGTTTACGTTGTGGCGAATTTCAGGCGCTCGATATGTCCTGCTTTTAGCAAAGGTCATGCCGAATTTTGCTAAGTGTTTATTAATTTTGTTTTCATAATTAAGAATTTTGTTCTCGACGTCGACAATGCCTATTCCGCATCCTCGTCGTCGACTCGGCGGAGGACTCCTGCTTGAGCCGAGGCGCCATGTCCGGGACTGGGCTCCGCCGGGCTGGTACTGGGTTGTGCTACCTTCTGGTGAGCGTAACTTAGTGAGGAGCCAGCCCATCGTCGACCCGGAGCTTCTTTGGTGGCGGTCACGTGGGCCTGCATCGGTGGAGAGGCTTGAGTCCCCCGCGCAGGTGGTACAGCACCATGTCACGGAGGAGAACACGCACGTCCAGCGCTACATGGTTGCTATGGCGATCGGCCGGTTCTCCAATACCTGGAAGATTCTTTGGGGATCTCACCGGAGCTATGATCCGGTGACGGTTCCTTCTCTTTGGGAGTCCACCGCGGCCCACTGAACCCAGAGGAGCTATTATTCGAGATGTATTAGTGATATTATATGATGATCTTTGCTACAAACTACTATATATGTATTCGATGATGGATTATTAATTACCTATTAGTTATTTGCTTATTGAATGCAAAAGATGAGTGCGGTTTGTGCTACAAACTACTATATATGTATTCGATAATGGATTATATGATGATCTTTGCTACAAACTAGGTTCGATGATGATCTTTGCTACAAACTACTAAAAACTACAAATTTTAGGTGTTTTAGTTGTTATATGTTGATCTTTGCTACCAACTACTATATATGTATTCGACGATGGATTATTAATTACCTATTAGGAAATGTCTGACGACGAAAGGGAATTCGCTATGTGCGAGTACTGCGAAGATGAGCGCGGTCTGTGCGACAGGCCTCACCTGGTAGAAGGTCGGCGCTTCAGCATCAAGCTCCAAGAGACCTTCGATGTTGAAATGGTACGCAATGACGACAAGTGTTTTTTGTTATTTTTTGCATGACTTCTCTGCTTCTTCAACGTGAAATTTTCGTCTTTTACAATTTGACTAGCTTATCCCATGCCATGCAAGACGCTATGTCTTGGAGAAGATGGGTTTTGAAGATCATGAAAGCATGGAGACAAATATAATTCAACTAAGGACCCATCATGACTATGATTTTGCTGTAAATCTATACAATTCTGTGAACTCATCAAATTTTGGTTGCCTGAATTGGGAAGCGCTTTGCAAGGCATATGATTTTCATGAGGGAATGCTTCTCACCTTCGATCTTGGTGATCCTGACATCAACGAAAATAATATGACCATTTGGGTCCTTGTTGACACGCGTCCAGTTCTACCGCTGTGTGAGTTTCTCAAACATATTTATTAAGTAATTTATATTGTTTATTTCCAAATATTTGACAGCTTATTTCCATTGATAGCTTATTTTCATTCTTAAAAAAATGTACGGAAAATGGTAGATAGAACCTACTACTACAATGATGAAGCACAATTAACTTATAAGGAGAAAGATGGTCTTATCACATTTTTTACTAATCTTGAGAATTATAATAGCTATTATCAAACTCCTCCACATTATGGTCAATACGTGCCACTAGTGCACGTGTTGAACTATGGTAACATCAATGGAGATAGCATGGTAAGATTTTCTACTATTGCGACATCCGTGCGTCTTTTGCATAAATTCTTCTAAAACTAAACTACATTGCTAACTACAAAGTTATTACTATGTTTTTGAACAGAAAATCCCGATGGATTGTGTGCCTCATCTGATGTTGCCGAGAGGTCACGTTGATGTTATGAGCTTACGGCCACCACGGCCAGGTCAGCCGCAGTATCCACATCACTCTTATCCATACCGGATTTCTAAAAGCGAGGAAGCCACGATAATAAATGATTTCAAAAAATGTTTGAACCACCGTAGAGAGCTACTTGGAAGCAACATTGTGCGTAGGCCAAGACTTGGAGACAGGATGATCTCCGTTCTTTATTATGGAGAGTCAATTTTCCTTAATGGAGAGTCAATGCCTATCTTGTTTTATGATATTTTACCTAAGAGAGGGTAGAGTAGGTCCTATGAGAGGAGTAGGTCGTAGCTAGAATGTGTTATTATGTGCTACAATGTGTTAGAGTTGATGATGAGGAGGAGTTGTGATTATGACTAGCGACCAACTTGTTATATGATGTCTCATTGACGAACATTGTTTGGTGGTGATGACAAGTGGTAATGAATATGCTATTTAAACAGACTAGTTCATGATGAGTTGTTATTGTATAAAAGATATATCTGTTTAAACATGTACAACGCCAAAATGCTAAAAAAACATAAATTTTAGCAGTGGCGCGGGCCAAAATATTACCAGCAGCGCTCATTTACCAGTAGCGGTCTACGGTGCCGCGCTACTAGTACCTGAACATACCAGTAGCGCTGGCCTAAAAAAGCGCTACTGCTACAAAATAGTTGTAGCGCCGTAGCAGTAGCCCTGGCGCCTGCGCTACTGGTAGCTCAAAAACCAGCGCTACTGGTAAGGTTTTCCCTAGTAGTGTGGTGAGATCCTGTGAAGCATGCCAATTCCATGCGACGCAGATCCACTAGCCTGCCCAAGATCTCTAGACCATCCCGCTCTCGTGGCCGTTCATGGTCTGGGGGCTAGATATCTTCGGCCCGTTCACTCGAGTGCTCGGGGGCTACCGCTACCTCTACGTCACCATCGACAAGTTCACCAAGTGGGCTGATAACCCACAAGTATAGGGGATCGCAACAGTTTTCGAGGGTAAAGTATTTAACCCAAATTTATAGATTCGACACAAGGGAAGCCAAAGAATATTTGAAGGTATTAGCAGCTGAGTTGTCAATTCAACCACACCTGCAGATTAATTATCTGCAGCAAGTGATTAGTGGCAAAGTAGTTTGATAGTTTTGATAGTAGTGACAACAACAATAGTAACAGTAACAGTGATAGTAGTAATTTTGTAGCAAGTGTAACAGTGATGATAGCAGTAGTAACTTAGCAGAAACAATGTAGGATAAATTCGTAGGCATTGGATCGGTGACTTGTTGGATGATATTCATCATGTGATTGTTATAACCTAGGGCGATACAGCACTAACTCCAGTTCATCGATATAATGTAGACATGTATTTCGTAAATAGTCATATGTGCTTTATTAAAAGAACTTGCATGACATCTTTTGTCCTACCCTCCCGTGGCAGCGGGGTCCATATTGGAAACTAAGGGATATTAAGGCCTCCTTTTAATAGAGAACCGGAACAAAGCATTAACACGTAGCGAATACATGAACTCCTCAAACTACGGTAATCACTGGAAGAAGTCCCGGTTATTCTCACTCCAGGGTTACTGGATCATAACACATAGTAGGTGACTATAACTTGCAAGATCAGATCAAAAACATGGATATAATGATGAATTCATAGACGGTTTGGATCTGAGTTCATGGCACCCGGGCCCAAAGTGACAAGCACTAAGCATAGCAAAGTCATAACAACATCAATCTAAGAACATGGTGGACACTAAGGATCAAGCCCTAACAGAACTAACTCGATTACATGAAGAATCTCATCCAACTCCTCACCGACCAGCGAGCCTACGAAGGACTTACTCACTCCTGGTGGGGAGAATCATGGAATTGGCAATAAAGATGGGTTGGTGATGATGAAGAATGAAGATCCCCCTCTCCGGAGCCCCAAACAGACTCCAGATCTGCCCTCCCGAGGAAGAACAGGGCTTGGCGGCGGCTCCATCTCGTGGATCGTGATAATTCTTTCTCCCTGATTTTTTTCTCCGAAAATAGGATTTGATAGCGTCGGTTTCAGGTTCAGCGAGGCCACCAGGTGGGTACAACCCACCTGGGCACGCCAGGAGAGGGGGGCGCGCCCTGGTGGGTTGTGCCCACCCAGGGGCCCCTCTCCGGTAGGTCTTGGCTCCAGAAATTCTTATTTATTATATAAAAATTCCTCGTGAAGTTTCGTTCCATTCCGAGAACTTTTATTTCTGCACAAAAACAACACCATGGTAGTTGTGCTAAAAATAGCATCAGTCTGGGGTTAGTTTCATTCAAATCATGCAAATTGGAGTCGAAAACAAGAGAAAAAGCGTGAGAAAAAGTAGATACGTTGGAGACGTATCAACTCCCCCAAGCTTAAACATTTGCTTGTCCTCAAGCAATTCAGTTGATAAACTGAAAGTCAGAAAGAAAAACTTTTACGAACTCTTTTGCTCTTGTTTGCATAAATAAGCTTAAACAGCACCCAGGTTTTCAGCTAGCATTATAACTAACCATGTCGACAATAACACTTAAAGATTATAATGACTCATATCAATGACATAATCAGCTAGCGAGCAATAATAAGATATCTCAAACGGCAACACGTTGTCAAAACAACCATGATATAATATGATAATAGTGGTATATCGCTAGCCCTTTCTGAGACCGCAAAACATAAATGCAGAGCACCTGCATAGTTCAAGCAGCGACTAAACATTGTAATTCATGGTAGAAAATATCCAGTCATGATGCACCCAACATTAGCTACACACAATGCAGAAATCATGACAGCTGTGCTCTACTCAGTTTCTGGCGCTTGTTTTAGAAGGTGATGGCACAACATAATAGTAAATAGATAGTCCCTTTGCAGAGGGAAGCAATGATTTGCAGAGGTGCCAGAGCTCAATTTCTAAAACAGAGATAAATGATATTTTGAGACATGCACCCTTCTTATTCACTTCACGACCATCACTTATCAACATCTTCCATGCTAAGCACGCTAGTGGTGGTTCCCAAGCGATAAAATTAATGGTTTTGACTCCATTGGGAGTTTTTGTTTGATTATTTCATAGATGAACTCTTTTTCATGTTTGCAGTTTGGGACTGGGCATCCATATTACCGCCCTTTTCTCATGCGATGGCGAGTGAATAAACACTCGACCTGAGAATAACCCGCTTAGCATGGAAGATACCGACCACCTCCTGTTGTTCCATGAACGATCCAGGCACACAAAACGGATAATTTTTTTAAAGTTTTTAGAGGTGGCACATGCAAATTTACTTAGGCGGCAGGGTAATATCATATATAGGTAGGTATGGTGGACTCTTTTGGGATAACTTTGGCTTCAAGTTTTTTGATGTACAAGCAGAATTCCCACTTATTACAGGCGAAGGCTAGCAATTTATATTGAGAAGCAGCCAGCTAGAGAGCAACAACGATCATAACCATGCATTATGCGTAAGAAACACTGGACACTTGCATGAGTAGGATATGGACACCATGAACATAAATATAATAGAGGCTATGTTGGTTTTGATTCAACTAGATGTATAAACATGTGACAAGTCAAGCCACTCGAACATTCAGAGGAGGATACCATATCATCATACTACATTACAATCATTTTAACACTATGTTGATATCCAAGATAAATCATTATCAACCCCTAGCTACTTATACATGGCATGAGAAATTATAATCCCTAATTGTCATTGCAAACATGTTTAATCATAACGGGCTGAAGCGTGGATACTAGGTTAAACATATTTACACACACAGAACAAGTCGAGTTCATACCAATTTCTCTCTGCCACGGCCAGTTCATCGGATGTCGTCATTATTGCCTTTCACTTGCACGACCGAACGATATGAAAATAATAATGGTGCAAGAGTGCCATGGACTAAGCTGGAATCTTCAAACATTTTATTCAACATGAGAAGACAAGGTAAAATGTGCTCTTTATTAGTTCAACAATTATTCATATGAGAGCCACTCAACATTTTCATCGTTGTCTTCTCCTCGGTACAACTCGAATAAAAAGAAAGGAAGTTCAGAGAAACACACTGAAATATTTTTGGAGTTTTTGGGTTTCTTGAACAACCAAATAAAAGGGAAAAGAAAAAACAAGAAAAACTATTTACACGGGAAAGCTCCCAACAGGCAGAAGAAGAACAAGGAAATCTTTTCAGGATTTTTTTAATACTGCCCTCCCGAGGAAGAATAGGGCTTGGCAGCGGCTCCCTCTCGTGGATCGCGATAATTCTTTCTCCCTGATTTTTCTCCGAAAATAGGATTTTATAGCGTCGGTTTCAGGGTCAGCGGGGCCACCAGGTGGGTACAGCCCACCTGGGCGCGCCAGGAGAGGGGGGCGTGCCCTGGTGGGTTGTGCCCACCCAGGGGCCCCTCTCTGGTAGGTCTTGGCTCTAGAAATTCCTATTTATTATATAAAAATTCCTCGTGAAGTTTCGTTCCATTCCGAGAACTTTTACTTCTGCACAAAAACAACACAAGGTAGTTCTGCTGAAAACAACGTCAGTCCGGGGTTAGTTTCATTCAAATCATGCAAATTAGAGTCCAAAACAAGAGGAAAAGCGTGAGAAAAAGTAGATACGCTGGAGACGTATCATGGGCGGAGGTGGAGGCCGTCCGCACCATCCCAGCCGGTTCAACAGTCAAGTTCATCAAGGGCCTCGTGAGCCGGTTCGGGGTTCCAAATCGCATCATCACCAACAACGGCTCGCACTTCGCAAACAACCTATTCAAAACACATTGTGCTAACCTTGGAACGCAGATATGTACGCCTCAGTGGCACACCGCAGGAGCAACGGCTGATATGTCTCCGTCGTATCTACTTTTCCAAACACTTTTGCCCTTGTTTTGGACTCTAACTTGCATGATTTGAATGGAACTAACCCGGACTGACGCTGTTTTCAGCATAATTGCCATGGTGTTATTTATGTGCACAAACAAAAATTCTTGGAACGACCTGAAACTTCACGGAGATTAATTTTGGAAATAATGAAAAATACTGGCGAAGGAATCAAGGCCAGGGGGCCCACGCCCTTTCCATGAGGGTGGGGGCGCGCCTGCCCCCACATGGGCGCGCCCCCTACCTCGTGGGCCCCCTGGAGCTCCACCGACTTCAGCTCCAACTCCATATATTTGTGTTCGGGGAGAAAAAAATCAGGGAGAAAGATTCATCACATTTTACGATACAGAGCCGCCGCCAAGCCCTAAACTCTCTCGGGAGGGTTGATCTGGGGTCCGTTCGGGGCTCCGAAGAGGGGAATCCATCGCTGTCGTCATCATCAACCATCCTCCATCACCAATTTCATGATGCTCACCGCCGTGCGTGAGTAATTCCATCGTAGGCTTGCTGGACGGTGATGGGTTGGATGAGATTTATCATATAATTGAGTTAGTTTTGTTAGGGTTTGATCCCTAGTATCCACTATGTTCTGAGATTGATGTTGCTAAGACTTTGCTATGCTTAATGCTTGTCACTAGGGCCCGAGTGCCATGATTTCAGATCTGAAGCTATTATGTTCTCATGAATATGTGAGTTCTTGATCCTATCTTGCATGTCTATAGTCACCTACTATGTGTTATGATCCAGCAACCCCGAAGTGACAATAATCGGGACCACTCCCGGTGATGACCATAGTTTGAGGAGTTCATGTATTCACTATGTGTTAATGCTTTGGTCCGGTACTCTATTAAAAGGAGGCCTTAATATCCCTTAGTTTCCGCTAGGACCCCGCTGCCACGGGAGGGTAGGACAAAAGATGTCATGCAAGTTCTTTTCCATAAGCACGTATGACTATATTCGGAATACATGCCTACATTACATTGATGAATTGGAGCTAGTTCTGTGTCACCCTATGTTATGATTGTTACATGATGAACCACATCCGGCATAATTCTCCATCACCGATCCAATGCCTACGAGCTTTTCACATATTGTTCTCCGCTTATTTACTTTTCCATTGCTACTATTACAATCACTACAAAACCCAAAAATATTACTTTTGCTATTGTTACCGTTACTTCCATACTACTTTGCTACTAAACACTTTGCTGCAGATACTAAGTTATCCAGGTGTGGTTGAATTGACAACTCAACTTCTAATACTTGAGAATATTCTTTGGCTCCCCTTATGTCGAATCAATAAATTTGGGTTGAATACTCTACCCTCGAAAACTGTTGCGATCCCCTATACTTGTGCGTTATCAAGACTATTTTCTGGCGCCGTTGCCGGGGAGCATAGCTCTATTCTTTGAGTCACTTGAGATTTATATCTGCTGGTCACTATGAAGAACTTGAAAGACGCAAAAACAAAAATTTATCCCTCAACTACGAGGGGAGGTAAGGAACTGCCATCTAGCTCTGCACTTGATTCACCTTCTGTTTTGAGTAAACTTGCGACACCTAAACCTGCTTCTGCTATTAATTCTGATATGTTGCATGTTATTGATGATGCCACTTCTGCTATGCATGATACTTATGATGAAACTACTTCTATGCTTGATACTACTGTGCCACTTGGTGAATTTCTTGATGAACAACTTGCTAGGGCTAGAGAGAATGAAATTATTGAAACTGATTATATTGATGAAAGTGATGATGAAGATTCTCCCCCTAGATATGAATTGCCTGTTGTGCCTGAGGGCTATGTTATGGATGAAGAAACTGCTAGAGACTTTCTTGCTTGCAATGATAGAAGTGATCTTAAGAAATTATTAGCTAAGTTGAAACAAAAAACTCTAAATGCTAGAATGAAATATGATCCTGCTTTTGCTACTTCACCTATCTTTGTTACTGATAAGGATTATGAATTCTCTGTTGGTCCTGATATAAGTACTTTGGTTGACTCTGATCCTTTCTATGGCTATGAACCTAAAACTATTGTGGCACATCTTACTAAATTAAATGATATAGCCACCCTGTTCACTAATGATGAGAAAACTCGCTACTATTATATCCTTAAAATATTTCCGTTCTCATTAAAGGGTGATGCTAAGATATGGTTTAATTCTCTTGATCCTGGTTGTGTGCGTAGTCCCCAGGATATGATTTATTACTTCTCTGCTAAATATTTCCCCGCTCATAAGAAACAAGCTGCCTTAAGGGAAATATATAATTTTGTGCAAATTGAAGAAAAGAGTCTCCCACAAGCTTGGGGGAGGCTTCTCCAATTACTTAATGCTTTGCCTGATCATCCTCTTAAGAAAAATGAAATACTTGATATCTTTTATAATGGACTAACCGATGCTTCCAGAGACCACTTGGATAGTTGTGTTGGTTCTGTTTTCAGGGAAAGAACACCAGATGAAGCTGAAATTCTATTGAATAATATGTTGACTAATGAAAATAATTGGACACTTCCTGAACTAACTCCTAAGCCAACTCCGAAGAAAAGGGGTATTCTGTGTCCTGAAGATATGCTAGAGGCAAAGAAATCTATGAAAGAAAAAGGTATAAAAGCTGAAGATGTTAAGAATTTACCTCCTGTTGAAGAAATACATGGTCTTAATTTACCGCCTGTTGAAGAAATACATGATTTTAATCCATTACCTATTGAAGAAGTACACAGTCTTGATAACCCGACACAGGTAGTAAAGGTAAATTCTCTCTATAGATTTGATGAAGGTGATATTCCTCGTTATAAGTCTTCTAGCCAATGCTTAGATGAGTTTGATAATTTTATTGTGAAACAAGAAAACTTCAATGCTTATGTTGGTAGACAATTAAAACATAATGCTTATATGATTGAACACTTGAGTGATTATATGTCTAGAGTTAAAGGTGAACTTAAACTCATTAGTAAACATGCTTCTATGGTTACCACTCAAGTAGAACAAGTACTTAAGGCTCATAATGATTTGCTCAATGAATTGAATAGTAAGAATAATGATTTTTCTGTTAGAGTGGCTACTAGAACTGGTAAAATGACTCTGGAACCTTTTTATCCTGAAGGCCATCCTAAGAGAATTGAGCAGGATTCTCAGAGAAATAATTTAGATGCACCTAGTCCTTCTAAAAAGAAGAAAAAGAAAAATGATAGGACTTTGCATGCTTCTAGTGCACCTGTTGTAGACACACCTGAGAATCCCATTGATATTTCTATCTCTGATGCTGAAACACAATCTGGTAATGAGCATGAACCTAGTGAAAATGCTAATGATGATGTTCATGTTGATGCTCAACCTAGCAATGACAATAATGTAGAAATTGAACCTGCCGTTGATCTTGATAACCCACAATAAAAGAATCAATGTTATGATAAGAGAGACTTTGTTGCTAGGAAAATCGGTAAGGAAAGAGAGCCCTGGGTTCAGAAACCCATGACTTTCCCTCCCAAACCATCGAAGAAAAAGGATGATGAGGATTTTGAGCGCTTTGCTGAAATGATTAGACCTATCTTTTTGCGTATGCGTTTGACTGATATGCTCAAAATGAATCCTTATGCTAAGTATATGAAAGAAATTTTTACTAATAAAAGAAAGATACCGGAAGCTGAAATTTCCACCATGCTTGCTAATTACACTTTCAAGGGTGGAATACCTAAGAAACTAGGAGATCCAGGAGTACCAACTATACCATGTTCCATTAAAAGAAACTATGTTAAAACTGCTTTATGTGATCTTGGAGCCGGTGTTAGTGTTATGCCTCTCTCTTTATATCATAGACTTGATTTGAATAAGTTGACACCTACTGAAATATCCTTGCAAATGGCTGACAAATCAACTACTATACCTGTCGGTATTTGTGAGGATGTGCCTGTTGTGGTTGCAAATGTTACTATTTTAACAGACTTTGTTATTCTTGATATTCCCGAGGACGATAGTATGTCTATTATTCTTGGAAGACCTTTTTTGAATACTGCAGGGGCTGTGATTGATTGCAACAAAGGCAATTCCACTTTTCATGTCAATGGCAATGAGCATACAATACACTTTCCGTGGAAACAACCTCAAGTTCATAGTATAAACTCTATCGGAAAAATTCCATCAATTATTTTTGGAGGTTTTGAATTTCCTCTTCCTACTGTCAAGAAGAAATATGATATTCTTATTATTGGGGATGTGCATATCCCCGTTGAGGTAACATAGTGTTATTCGAAATTTCTCCGGCTCCATGTTAGTCGGAATGAGTTTGTTAACAAGACTCGATCAACCTTGTTAGTGGATTCCTTTTGATGAGCATGAGATGGATGAAGTTAGAAGGCACAACCTTCTGTACCCTCCTTTTATTTTCTGTTATTTAGTTGAAATAAAGTAAAAATAATATTTTCTGTCAATTTTCTAAATTATCCGTGCAATAAAAAAATACCCCAAAAATAAAAGTTCTCCAAATGCCCCGAAATTGAAATATGATTTTTTCTGGCATATTTGAGAATATCTGACACTGAGAACACATCAGGGGGAGCTGGCACCTGGCCACGAGGGTCCAGGGCGCGCCCCCTGCCTCGTGGGCCCACGGTGGCTCCCCTCCACTTATTCCTGCACCCACACACTTCTTCCTCCTCCCAAAAAAATCACCAACCAGCTCAAGCACGAGTTCTAGCTCATTTTGCTGCGATTTTCGATCTCCTTGCTCAAAGCACCTCTCACAAAACTGCTTTGGGGGATTGTTCCTTGGTATGTGACTCCTCCAATGGTCCAATTAGTTTTTGTTCTAGTGCTTTATTCATTGCAAATTTGTGCTGCCTAGGTGACCATGTTCTTGAGCTTGCATGTCAAATTTATATGGTTCCAAGTAGTTCTAATGCATGATATAGTCTCTAGGCACTTGTGGGAGTAGTTGCTATCAATTTTGTTGAGTTTGGTTCACTTTTATTTGAAGTTATTAAAAATTTCAGAAATTTTCAGAAAATGATGAAGAGATTTTGAGGGGCTCATCGAGCCGAAGCTCGAAGGAAAAGCAAAGTGAAGAAGAAGAGAGGCCCAAATATAATCTGCCTCGCACCGCGAAGGTTCGGCCGTGTGAATGGCCTTGCGATGATTTCTTGAGAGCAGCCGGGATTTATGATAATTTTTATGAGTTGGCTGAGAATGCAGGCCTCACCGACTTCCTCCGCGACCAACGCGAACAGTATCTCTTACTCACCAATACCTTTGTGCAAAATTTTCATTTCCATTCTAGGAGGTCACCACCTACGGTAGATTTTTATTTATATGATGAGTATAAGGAGATGACCCTTCGTGAATTCTGTGAGGTTTGCAAGTTAACTTTTCCGGGTTTCATAGAGGAACCCCATCGTAAGGATGTGGAGGGGTTTATTGATACAATTGCTGTAGGGGAAACGAGGAAGGTTTCCGATGCACGAATCACTAGCATACATTTTCCTATTCTACGTTACTTTGCTATATTTGCTAGTAGGTGCTTAATTGGTCACGGAAACTGTGGAAACCTGAGTGTCATTGATATTATTATTTTGTGCCATGCCTTGTTTCGTGATGATACATTTAGTATGGGCGCTATTGTTGCAAAGCGGTTAAATCTTAACTGTACTAAGGGCCCCATCTTGGGAGGAATCTTTGCCTCGCGCCTCGCTGCATACTATAACATACTCCCTCCGTTCCTAAATATAAGTCTTTCTACAGATTCCACCAAGTGACTACATACTGAACAAAATAAGTGAATCTACACTTAAAATATGTCTATATACATCCATATGTTGTATTCCATTTGAAATGTCTACAAAGACTTATATTTAGGAACGGAGGAAGTACCTATTAGGCACTATGAGAAAGAAGAAAAACTGCTGCCTTCTATTTATCTAGATTATAAGAGTATGGTAGCACATGATTTTATTGTTAAGAATAGGGAAAGGGCGCTTAAATACAAACTGTTATTTGATAAAAATCACCCTGAAACTATTAACTTGCCTGCTCCTTCCTTGTTTGATTTATCTGCAGGCCAGTATCTCGTTCCGCTGACGACCATCGACGCCTACCGGAACCCTACAGAGCTAGAGTCGGAACCACAATTTGATCCTCCACGACAGTCTAATTACCAGTGGGATCCGGAGGCGATTGCCAACCAGTGGCAATCCGAGGCTTCTTCACAATATGACCCCAGCTACAGCTTTGGATATCCGCCAGGCCATCCGTGGCAATAGACCAACTTAGGCCAAAAGCCTAAGCTTGGGGGAGTACGTATCTCTGACCGACATTACATTTATGTTTACACACTCATTGCTAGTTCTCGGTGCTCATACTTTTTCATTGTAATATCCATGCTAGTTTATTTTCTTTTTATGCTTTCTTCTTGTGTGTTTGAAAAATCTTAAGAAAACCAAAAAAATTAGTTGTAGCATTTAGCTAGTTTACCTTTCTTGCTGTAGTAGTAAACATTAAAAAGGAAAACCCAAAAAGATTTCTTATTCTTCTTTTGCTTGTTGGGAGCTTTCCCGTGTAAATAGTTTTATTTCTTTTCTTTTCTTTGGGGGTCGATAGGAGAAGACCATAATGAAATTGTTGAAGTGGCTCTTATATGCATTATTGTTGATTTAACCAAGAGCCCATATTGCCTTGTCTTCTCCTGTTTATTGAATGCTTGCAGATTCCACCTTAGTCCAATGCACGTGCACTATCATGATTATTCACATCGTTCGGTCGTGCAAGTGAAAGGCAATTATGACGATATATGATGGACTGATTGAGATGAGAGAAGCTGGTATGAACTCGACCTCTCTTGTTCTTGTAAATATGATTAGGTCATCGTTCCTGATTCAGCCTATTATGAATAAACATGTTTGCAATGACAATTGGAGATTATAGTTGCTTATGCCATGCTTAATTAGCTAGGAGTTTATAATGGTTTACCTTGCGTGCCAACATGCTATTAAAATGGTTGTGATGTGGTATGATAGGGTGGTATCCTCCTTTGAATGATTCAAGTGATTTGACTTGGCACATGTTCACACATGTAGTTGAAACAAATCAACATAGCCTTCACGATATTTATGTTCATGGTGGATTATATCCTACTCATGCTTGCACCCAAGGTTTATTAATTTTAATGCATGTTCATGACTGTTGTTGCTCTCTAGTTGGTCGCTTCCCAGTCTTTTGCTAGCCTTCACTTGTACTAAGCGGGAATACTGCTTGTGCATCCAATCCCTTAAACCCCAAAGTTATGCCATATGAGTCCACTATGCCTTCCTATATGCGGTATCTACCTGCCGTTTCAAGTAAATTTGTATGTGCCAAACTCTAAACCTTCAAATGAAATTATGTTTTGTATGCTCGAATAGCTCATGTATCAACTAGGGTTGTCCGTATCTTCCATGTTAGGTGGGTGTTTCTCAAGAGGAGTGGACTCCGCTCCTCACTCACGAGAAAATGGCTGGTCACCGAGATGCCCAGTCCCATGCTTTATGCAAATCAAATCAAAATAATTGCAAACAAAACTCCCCCGGGAGTGTTGTTAGTTGGAGGCACTCGTTGTTTCAAGCAAGCCATGGATTGATGCTTGTTGGTGGAGGGGGAGTACAAACTTTACCATTCTATTTGGGAACCGCCTATAATGTGTGTAGCATGGAAGATATTGCCATCTCTTGGTTGTTATGTTGACAATGAAAGTATGCCGCTCAAAATATTATTTATCTATCTCTATTTCAAAATTGAGCTCTGGCACCTCTACAAATCCCTGCTTCCCTCTGCAAAGGGCCTATCTATTTACTTTTATGCTGAGTCATCACCCTCTTGTTAAAAAGCACCAGCTGGAGAGCACCGCTGTCATTTGCATCTATTACTATTAATTTATATTGGGTATGACTATGACTGGATCTCTTTTACCATGAATCACAATGTTTAGTCAGTCCTTGATCTTTAAAGGTGCTCTGCATTTATGTTTTGCGGTCTCAGAAAGGGCTAGCGAGATACCATCTTGTTATATCATATCATGATTGTTTTGAGAAAGTGTTGTCATCCGAGATTTATTATTATTGCTCGCTAGCTGATTATGCCATTGATATGAGCAAACATGACACCTAAGTTTTATTGTGAATATGGTTAGTCATAATCTTTGCTGAAAACTTGAATGCTGGCTTTACATATTTACAACAACAAGAGCAAGCAGAGTTTGTAAAAGTTTTTCTTTATCACTTTTAGTTTGTCAACTGAATTGCTTGAGGACAAGCAAAGGTTTAAGCTTGGGGGAGTTGATACGTCTCTGTCATATCTACTTTTCCAAACACTTTTGCCCTTGTTTTGGACTCTAACTTTCATGATTTGAATGGAACTAACCCGGACTGATGCTATTTTCAGCAGAATTGCCATGGTGTTATTTATGTGCAGAAACAAAAGTTCTCCGAATGACCTAAAACTTCATGGAGATTACTTTTGGAAATAATGAAAAATACCGGCGAGAGAATCAAGGCCAGGGGGCCCACACCCTTTCCACAAGGGTGGGGGCGCGCCTGCCCCCCCCATGGGCGCGCCACCTGCCTCGTGGGCCCCCTGGAGCACCACCGACCTCAACTCCAACTCCATATATTTGTGTTCGGGGAGAAAAAAATCAGGGAGAAAGATTCATCGTTTTACAATACGGAGCCGCAGCCAAGCCCTAAACTCTCTCGGGAGGGCTGATCTGGAGTCCATTCGGGGCTCCGGAGAGGGGAATCCGTCGCCGTCGTCATCAACAACCATCCTCCATCACCAATTTCATGATGCTCACCGCCGTGCGTGAGTAATTCCACTGTAGGCTTGCTGGACAGTGATGGGTTGGATGAGATTTATCATGTAATCGAGTTAGTTTTTTTAGGGTTTGATCCCTAGTATCCACTATGTTCTGAGATTGATGTTGCTATGACTTTGCTATGCTTAATGCTTGTCACTAGGGCCCGAGTGCCATGATTTCAGATCTGAACCTATTATGTTCTCATCAATATATGTGAGTTCTTGATCCTATCTTGCAAGTCTATAGTCACCTACTATGTGTTATGATCCGGCAACCCCGAATTGACAATAATTGGGACCACTCCCGGTGATGACCATAGTTTGAGGAGTTCATGTATTCACTATGTGTTAATGCTTTAGTCCGGTACTCTATTAAAAGGAGGCCTTAATATCCCTTAGTTTCCCCTAGAACCCCGCTGCCACGGGAGGGTAGGACAGAAGATGTCATGCAAGTTCTTTTCCATAAGCACGTATGACTATATTCGGAATACATGCCTACATTACATTGATGAATTGGAGCTAGTTCTATGTCACCCTATGTTATGATTGTTACATGATGAACCACATCCGGCATAATTCTCCATCACCGATCCAATGCCTACGAGCTTTTCACATATTGTTCTCCGCTTATTTACTTTTCCATTGCTACTGTTACAATCACTACAAAACCCAAAAATATTACTTTTGCTATCATTACCGTTACTTCCATACTACTTTGCTACTAAACACTTCGCTGCAGATACTAAGTTATCCAGGTGTGGTTGAATTGACAACTCAACTGCTAATACTTGAGAATATTCTTTGGCTCCCCTTGTGTCCAATGAATAAATTTGGGTTGAATACTCTACCCTCGAAAACTGTTGCGATCCCCTATACTTGTGGGTTATCAACAGCCAGGCTGAGCGCGCCAACGCAGAGGTCCTGAGAGGCCTCAAGGGAAGAACCTTCAAGAAGAGGCTCAGGCCTGCGGCAGGGGCTGGCTGGACGAGCTCCAGTCCATGTTGTGGTCCATCCGCACCACCGTGACCAAGCCAACAGGAGAAACTCCATTCTTCCTTGTCTATGGAGCTGAAGCGGTTCTCCCTCACGAGGTCAGCCATCAGTCCGCGCGGGTCTTGGCATTTGACGAGGCATGCCAGGATGGCTCGCGGGGGATGGACCTCATGCTGGGGGAGGAACACCGCCGTCAAGCCGCGCTCCGAGCAGCAAGGTACCAGCAGGCGCCGCGGCGGTACCACTGCCGCAGCGTCCGCTCCAGGACGCTCGAGGTGGGTGATCTCGTCCTGAGGTGGGTGCTCTCCAGGGAGGGGCTGCATAAGCTCTCACCCATGTGGGATGGCCCGTTCAGGATCGCCTGTGTCTCCAGGCCTGGCGCCGCGCGCCTGGAGACACAGGACGGAATCCCAATCCAGAATACCTTGAACATCTAGCACCTCCAGAAGTTCTACCCATGAAGCAAGGCCCCGTGCCTGTGAAGGTCTTCGCTCATGACACTCTCACGTAATAATGAGTGGGGCTGTACACGCATCGAAGTCTCCTGAGTGTCGCCCGCGGGCCTCACGGGGGCTCCCTCCCACGTCCTACTCGCAGTACTTAGCTCCGCGCTAGTGAGAAGACTAGACTAGGTGTCGGACACGGTTGTTCTTTTGCTTGCTTTCTGTAGTTGGTTTGCAACTTTTTAATGGAATTTGGAGTTTCCGCATTCTTTTTCGTTCGCCGAGTTGGAATTTTTCTCCACTTACTTCGCTCGCCTCTTAGTCTTGGCCCAAGAAGAGCGGCAGTTGTCCGTCGCTCCTCCTCACGCGTCACGCGCGCGGGGGCTAGGCAGGTGTGTGCGTTTGGGTTCGCCCGCACCACAAACGCACCTCGCCGAAGCCTCGGCTTCTTTAATCCTCACAAGATACTCTTGAATGAGCTCGTGGGTGTGCGCTCCCTCTTAAGTCCATTCCTCCGGGCAGTGCGACGCGGCGTACCAGCCCCAAACAACCCATGCCTGGCGGCTCGCGCAAGGAAGAATGAGACGCCCCGCGAAGCTTTCTAATAACTCTGCAGGTTTACAACGCCTCCTGAGCCCTGACAGCTCCTGAGTCGTCAATGAAGGAGCTCCGCCGGACGCCGGTGGAGAGGTGCGCCCTCGCGAGGCAGGAAGCTGCCGCAAGCATATCAAGCTAAGTTACCCAAACTGCACCTACTCCGAACACATATGTCACAGCATAACATCAAAATAATAAGCATAACATAGTGGCGTAAGTGCCATAGTTCATTAGACACCCCAGCAGGGCGCTCAACTTTTTTCAAAATGCAGGAGGAAGGAACGGTTAAACAAAAGTGGCCCACGCGGCCACAACAACTGCTGAAGCCAGGCTCCGGCAGCCCCGGACTCAGCCCGAGTCCTCCTCCCGCTTCACTGGAGCACGGCAGCGAGACAACCTGTCGCCTTCCCCGATCCGAGCCCAGCGGCGAGGCGGCTGATCATACCCGCCGCTGCTAGTGCTCTCGCAGGAGGAGCCGCCACCACTGGGGGAGGCGTGGCCATCGCCAAGGGCAAGCTCACCCTCGTCGTCATCGCGACCGTTGTCAAGGCCAAGCTCATCGTCGCTGCTGCCATCCTCGGGGTAGCACCCAGCATGGCGGCCGTCCTGTAGCAACCCGACCTCAAACGGTCAAGTCTCTGTGCTTCAGTGTCATCCCTGGATCGGTAATGCTGACACACATAGTACTCGAAGGATTTATAACAGAGTAGCAATCACACACTTATTACATCGAATGTCTCCAAAAGAGAACTTATAACAATAAATATGGCTTAAGGCCATCTAACACGATAACAACTAAAGGCTTGGAAGATAAAGTGAGCCCATCAACTCCAACGACATAGTTGAGTGCATGACAACGACCTATCGCACCGTTACTCGTCGTCTGAAAAGTCTCCAGCATAATACGTTGCAGCCCGAAAACGGGTCAGCACATGGAATATGCTGGCAATATAACACAGTAGAGCAATGAACAGATAATTCTATCAATATATGCATATATGGCTGGTAGAGGCTCTAAGGTTATATGATTTTTGCGAAAAGCCATTTTTTCCCTACAACAAAGGTATAAATTTTATTTAACTATCATGGTAGTTGAAACAACATTGAGAAGGTTCCTCCAACTCAATTCCTCCAACTCAATTCCAATTAAAGGTAATTATCACCCAACAAATTAAATTAGAGTGATGAGATACAATAGGATAATCCAAGTACTAGATACTCAAGATGTCCATAACCGGGGATACGGCTAACCATGATTAGTTTGTACACTCTGCAGAGGTTTGCGCACTTTTCCCCACAAGACTCGATCGCCTCCGTTGGATTTCTCACACTACATGGTGTTTGAGAAACGGATGACCGAGACACAGTCTTTCAGAAACATTAACTCTTTACTCTGGGTGGACAGTTACACCTACTTTCCCTCTACATCTGCTAGACCACCACTGAAAGAGGTCATGCAACGTACTCACCTATGCCAGAGCCCATAATGGCTTGTGGCTGCACACAGAAGTTTCTAGCATGAATAATCTTATGATCCCTTTGAGCCTGGGTGGCGGACCGTAGGATGATCACGCGGGTACTCCGGGATATCCTAGGACAACACTGGATTCTCCAGGTGCCCAAACAAGCAATCCACCCAGATGTGTATTAAAGTTGCCACCTTAAGTTGAACCATTAATTAACAATCTCACATCTTTCATGGAATACACTCAAACCCAATCCCCGTCTACGAGATCCTACTCATGCAATTTGTGAGGATTGTAACTAATGCATAAAAACTGGGTAATAAAGGGATATGATCAGAGTGTTACTTGCCTTGCTGACGATTCGCAAAACCTAGTGACTCGTAGTAGCACGCTTCGCACTCCGGGAATTCTATCACAAACAAACAATAACATACATAAGAAATCAAGCAAAGATGCATGGGTAAAACTCAAATAAGAAGATCTAACCAGAAAGTTGAACTTAAGAACTCCGGTTTGCAAAAAGTATCAAATCAAACGGAGCAACGAAACTCAAACGGCAAAAGAAACAAGATCCGATTACTAATCTGGACTAAAGTCAAATTTTACAGTATCAAAATCTTGTTCAATTGGTTAAACAGAAAGAGGGCTTCGAGACGATGATCTAGGCGCTTGAATCGCCTAATTCCGATAAACGAGCGAAAAGTTATACTAGAATGAAAATCGGATCAGAAATCGCGATCGAAAATAATCGTGAAAAACCCGAGAAAAGGAAAAACTGACGAATAGGCTAACGAATGAACGTTCGCTGTCTGTGACTAACAGGTGAATGGCGTTCGTTTAAACGAACGTACGAACGGGCGTTCGCTAAATAACTAAACCAAAAAAATCGAACCAGTCTATTAAAAAACAGATCTAGGGTTTATCTAAAAAACCGAACGAAAAAAAAACGCGGCAACTCCGGCGAATTCCGACGAGGGGGCGCGGCGGCGGCGGCAGAACGGCGCGGCGGTGGGGCGGCGGCGGCGGCGCGGGGCTCGAGGCGGATAGGGTTTCCGGGCGGCGCGGGCTGGGGTGGGCTGCGGTGGGGCAGCGGCTTATAAAGTCTGGGCGAGGCGGAGTCCGGGTCGCCCACGGCGGCCCAAGTCGGTTTGACTTTTTTTAAAATAATTCTGATGTGCAGAAAAAGAAAGAAAAAGAATACTAAAATGACTCCAAAAATCCCAAAATAAATTTTCCCCATCCTCCAAAAATATGCCGGACAAGGTGAACATTTATTTGGGCCTATAATGCAATTTTGAAAAACGCGTATTTTCCTAATTCAAATATTTGATTTTAATATTTTTCCTCCAATATAAATAGCAATAAAATCCGAATAAGATCAAATATTTGATTTTAATATTTTCCTCCAATATTTCATTTATTTTGGAGAAGTCATATTATCTCCTCTCATCTATTTTAATATGAAATATTTTTGGAGAGAAAATAAATTAAAACCAAAGTGATCCTTGTTTCAATATTTGATAAAAAATCAAATATGAAAAACATGAAATCCCCAACTCTCTCCGAGGGTCCTTGAGTTGCTTAGAATTTCGAGGATCGCGAAACGAAATGCAATAAAATATGATATGCATGAATGACCTATGTATAACATTTCAAATTGAAAATTTGGGATGTTACAAACCTACCCCCCTTAAGATGAATCTCGCCTCGAGATTCGGGTTGGCTAGAAAATAGGTGCGGGCGGTCTTTGCATAGATCATCCTCTCGTTCCCAGGTGGCTTCGTCCTCAGTATGGTGGCTCCACTGAACTTTGCAAAACTTGACAACCTTGCTGCAAGTAACTCGGCTGGCAAACTCTAGAATCTTGACAGGTTTCTCCTCATATGTTAAATCACTGTCCAATTGAATCGCTTCCAGGGGCACTGTATCTCTGAGAGGAATATCGGCCATCTCTGCATGGCACTTCTTCAACTGGGAAACATGAAACACATCATGTACTCCCGACAGTCCTTCGGGTAACTCCAACTTGTAGGCAACCTCTCCCATGCGTTCCAAAACATGGTACAGTCCCACATCTCGGGGCTAACTTCCCTTTAACTCCAGAACGTTTAACTCCTCGAAGAGGCGATACTCGCAGATACACTCTGTCTCCGATTTCATAGACTACCTCCATGTGTTTCGAATCTGCATAACTCTTCTGTGGGGACTGAGCTACCTTCAGTCTATCTCAAATCAGCTTAACCTTCTCTTCAGATTCCTTAATCAAATCCGGTCCAAACAACTGGCGGTCTCTAACTTCATCCCACATCAATGGTGTTCGGCATCTTCTTCCGTACAGAGCTTTGAAAGGTGCCATCTTCAAACTGGTCTGGTAGCTGTTGTTGTACGAGAACTCCGCGTAGGGCAAGTTGTCATCCCAACTAGATTCGTAATCTAGCGCACAAGCTCTCAACATGTCCTCCAGAATCTGATTACTCTCTCGGTCTGTCCATCTGCCTGCGGGTGAAATGCTGTACTGAACTCTAGCCTACCCAAAGTCTGGTGCAGCTGCTGCCAAAACTTTGAGGTAAATTGTGTTCCTCTATCTGATACGATGGTCCTCGGAACTCCGTGCAGACATACGATCCTGGTCATGTATATTTTGGCCAACTTCGCACTTATATAGGTGGTTTTCACTGGGATAAAGTGGGCTACTTTGGTCAAGCGATCCACTACTACCCAGATAGAATCATATCCTGATCGGGTCCTGGGCAATCTGGTGATGAAATCCATGCCAAGCTTATCCCACTTCCATTTGGGTATCGGCATAGGCTGCAGTAGTCCTGCTGGCTTCCGATGTTTTGCCTTCACTCTCTGACATACATCACATACGGCTACATACTCGGCAATATCCTTCTTCATACCAGTCTACCAGAAACGCTCCTTCAAATCCAAATACATCTTGGTGTTTCCGGGGTGTATCGAGTATGGCGAGTCTTGAGCTTCCTGTAGTATCAACTTCCTGATCTCTGCATTATTGGGCACATATATCCGGTCCTCAAACCATAAGGTGTCGTGCTCATCCTCACGAAAACCTTTGGCTTTCCCTTCACTCATCTTCTCCTTTATCTCGGCAATCTCCTTGTCATCCTTCTGAGCTTCTCGAATTTTCCCCAACAATGTGGACTGAATTTCCATTGCGGCAACATAACCTCTGGGAACAATCTCCAAACGTAGCTCCCTGAGATCCTCGGCTAACTCCTTTGGCATCCCTCCGCTTACGAGGGCATTAACATAACTCTTACAGCTCAACGCGTCTGCTACGACACTGGCCTTGCCTGGATGATAGTGCAACTTCATGTCATAATCCTTTATGAGCTCCAACCATCTCCTCTGCCTAAGGTTAAGCTCCTTCTGGGTGAAGATGTACTTCAAACACTTGTGATCCGTGTACAAATCGCAACGGTTTCCAATAAGAAAATGTCTCCAGGTCTTGAGCGCATGCACCACAGCTGCTATCTCCAAATCATGCGTGGCATAATTCAACTCGTGCGGGTTCAGTTGTCATGAGGCATACGAAACAACTCTCCCGTCTTGCATAAGTACTCCTCCAGGTCCTAAGCGAGAGGCGTCGAAGTACACTTGGAAATCCTTGCGTATATCCGGCAGAATCAGCACTGGAGCTGTAGTCAAACGTTTCTTCAGCTCCTGGAAACTTGCTTCACATTCATCAGTCCAATGGAACTTAGTGTCCTTCTTCAACAATGTCGTCATAGGCTTCGCAATCTTCGAAAAATTCTCAATAAATTTCCGATAATATCCCGCGAGTCCAAGAAAACTGCGGATCTCTCCGACTGAGGTGGGTGCCAACCACTCAGTGACTGACTGAACCTTGGTGGGATCCACTGCTATATCTTCTCCTGATATAACATGTCCAAGAAATCCAACTTCCTTCAACCAAAACTCACATTTGCCGAACTTGGCATACAACTGGTGTTCCCTGAGCTTCTCGAGAACTAAACGCAAATGCACCTTGTGTTCCTCTTCATTCTTCGAGTATACCAAGATATCATCAATGAACACCATGACAAATTTATCCAAGAACTCCATGAACACCTTGCTCATCATACTCATGAAATAGGCAGGGGCATTAGTTAGTCCAAAGGACATAACCGTATACTCATATAGCCCGTACCTTGTGGTGAAGGCTGTCTTAGGTATATCCTTTTCCCTAATCTTCAGCTTGTGATATCCTGATCGCAGATCAATCTTCAAAAAAACCTTAGCTCCTTGCAACTGGTCAAACAAATCCTTGATCATCAGCAGTGGGTACTTATTCTTGATTGTTACTTCATTCAACGCTCGATAATCAACAACCATCCTTAACGATCCATCCTTCTTATCAACCAAGAGCACTGGGGCTCCCCATGGTGATGAACTTCTTCGAATGTAAACTTTCTCCAATAACTCCTTAATCTGCTTCTTAATCTCCTCCAGATCATTTGCGGGCATTCGGTATGGTCTCTTTGATATAGGCCCGGTGCCTGGCAACAACTCTATCAAAAAATCGATATCTCGATCTGGCGGCATGCCTGGTAACTCCTCCGGAAATACATCTGGGTAATCCTTTACTACCAGCACTTCCTCCTGAACAACTCCCGTGAGAGAATTTACTTGGGTCCTCCTTGGCGCATGCCTAGATACATACTCGATCCTTTTTCACTCCGGGGTAGTGAGCAAAATTGACTTACTCGCGCAATCGATGTTTCCTCCATACATCAACAACCAATCCATTCCTACTATCACATCCAAAACCTTGTGACTCCAAAATTATCAGGTCTGATGGGAAAACATGGCTTCCAATAGTCAATGGCATCTGAAAACATCCTTGACTTGCCATATATTCTGCTCCTGGCAAACTTACTGACATAGGTGTCCTAAGTAACTTAGTGGGCAACTTATACTTATCCACGAATCCCCTTGATATGTATGAATGCGATGCACTAGTATCGAAAAGAACAATTGCAGTAAAAGACTTAACCAAAAACTTACCAATAACTGCATCAGGCTGCTCCTCAACTTCCTCCACGTTCACGTGGTTCACTTGCCCCCTATTGAAAGGGTTGGGTTTCTTCCCAGCGCTTCCATTGCCATTGCTATTCTTTGCTTCAGGGCACTCAGTGGCATAGTGTCCTGTCTTCCCGCACTTGAAACAAGTAATGTGACTTAGGTCCTCCTTGGCAGGTGTGGCTGGGTTAGAGCGGTTCTGATTGCTGCCTGCTCCATTCCCGTTTCCATTATTGGAACCATTGTGGTTGTGGGAGCTCCCTCCATTGTGGTTGTGGCCTCCATGGTTATGGACAAGTCCTCCCGAGTTTGGGGTGAAACGAGGCTTCTGCTGAGCTCCAGAATTGTACTTTCCTTGTGCATACTTCCTCTTGCGGCTCTCAATCTGCTGCTGCTTCCCTTCAATCATAAGGGCCTTGTCTACCAACTCCTGGTAGTTGTTGAATGTTGCCACCATCAACTGCATGCTCATCTCATCATTTAGCCCTTCCATAAACTTCTCCTGCTTCGCCGCATCTGTGGCCACATCATCAGGGGCATAACGAGATAGCTTACTAAACTCATCTACGTACTGAGCCACAATATGATTTCCCTGGCGTAAGTTGCGAAACTCACGCTTCTTCATGCTCATAGCTCCAGTTGAGACATGGGCTATACGAAATGCTTGCTGAAACTGATCCCAAGTGACATTGGCTATGGGAAAAGTGGCTGTGTAATTCTCCCACCATGATGCTGCTGGTCCATCCAACTGATGTGCGAAAAAACACACCTTCTCTGCATCTGTGCAACCTGCGGTGGTTAAGTCCCTTCCAATCCGGCGTAGCCAGTCATCCGCAACTATTGGCTCGGTGCTACTGGAAAACACCGGTGGCTGTAACCTCAGAAAATGGGCTAAGTTGTCAACTGGGGGAGGGTTGTTGTTGTTGTTGTTGCCTTGGTTCTGGACAAGTATCTGCATCAAAGCATTCTGCTGCTGGATCAACTGGGTGATCTCCGGTGGGAAAACAAATCCGGTGTCACGTCTCGGAGGCATCTGATGGGTTTAGAGGGAAGAGATTAGAATAGAAAAGAGGTGTAGTGAGAAAACACTACCCATATGCACATGAGGAAAACACAATCATATCACTCAATCTATCAAGCAAGGGCATACAAACGGTCTAGAACTATCGTTAAAGTGCTCGAACTACTACTATATACATGGGGAAATACTATTAATCATATGGTGGTCTACTAGAAATTTTGATCAGTGGAAAACTCCATAATGTCCGCTCCAGCTTCGTCTTCAAGGTCATCATCACTATCGTCGGGGTCGGAGTCGGTGTCGTCGATGATGATGTAGTTTTCCGGGCAAGTGGAATCGTCGTCTTCTCCTCCTGGTGCAGGGTCTCCCATGAATACTCCGATCTTCTTTATCAGGTCATCGTTCTTCTCCAATAGGGTTGCGATTTCCTCCTCATATCCATTGCGTGTAGACTTGAGTTCCTCCTCTAACTCGGTGATCCTTGTCATTTCCTTCTTCAAATCTATCATGCCTGCGCACATCTGGTTCTCCTGGCGTCGAATGTGCTGGTTTAACTCCTAGATGAATGCAGCAATGGACCTGTCCTTCCTGGTGCTGACTATCTCCCATTGCTCATCTCGGCGCCCACAAATCTAGTAGATAGTATCCTTGAGATCCTTGTGGTAAACTTCTCCAATGCGTCCCATGGTGATGTGGGCTGGCATGCTCTTGCCTAGACAGGTGAGTGCATCAAAGGAAAACTCTATCGGCTCTGTGACTGGCGTGAATGTCCTTCCTGGAACTTGAACTTGAATCATCCAGCACTCCTCTTCTGGTAAAGTGGCGTTGTAGGTCCCGGTGAAGCTCGGTATTCCAATGTTCAGGTATCTAGTGACTTCCTTCAAGTGTCGTCCAAAGGGGGTGTCTTCATCCGGTTGTGCAAACTTGTTCCTCGAGTCCGCCATCCTAAAGAGTAGAAAATGGAGAGGAGTCAGAAATGAGTAGAGAAGAGTGTCCTATAGCTTCTCTTAGTGGTTGTGTCCTACATTCAGCGTGTGCTCTGATACCATCTTGTAGCGACTAGACCTCAAACGGTCAAGTCTCTATGCTTCAGTGTCATCCCTGGATCGGTAATGCTGACACACACAGTACTCGAAGGATTTATAACAGAGTAGGAATCACACACTTATTACATCGAATGTCTCCAAAAGAGAACTTATTACAATAAATATGGCTTAAGGCCATCTAACACGATAACAGCGGAAGGCTTGGAAGATAAAGTGAGTCCATCAACTCCAACGACATAGCTGAGTGCATGACAATGACCTATCACACCTTTACTCGTCGTTTGAAAAGTCTGCAACATAATACGTTGCAGCCCGAAAATGGGTCAGCACATGTAATATGCTGGCAATATAACATAGTAGAGCAATGAATGGATAATCCTATCACTATATAAATATATGGCTGGTGGAGGCTCTAAGGTTATATGATTTTTGCGAAAAGCCAATTTTTCCCTACAACAAAGGAATAAATTTTATTTAACTATCATGGTAGTTGAAACAACATTGAGAAGGTTCCTCCGACTCAATCCCAATTAAAGGTAATTATCAACCCAACAAATTAAATTAGAGTGATGAGATATAATAGGATAATCCAAGTACTAGATACTCAAGATGTCCATAACCGGGGACACGGCTAACCATGATTAGTTTGTACACTCTGCATAGGTTTGCGCACTTTTGCCCACAAGACTCGATCGCCTCCGTTGGATTTATTGCACTACATGGTGTTTGAGAAACGGATGACCGAGAATCGGTCTTTCAGAAACATTAACTCTTTACTCTAGGTGGACAGTTACACCTACTTTTCCCTCTACATCTGCTAGCCCACCACTGAAAGAGGTCATGCAACATACTCAACTATGCCAGAGCCCATAATGTCTTGTGGTTGCACACGGAAGTTTGTAGCATGAATAATCTTATGATCCCTTTGAGCCTGGGTGGCGGACCGTAGGATGATCACACGGGTACTCCGGGATATCCTAGGACAACACTGGATTCTCCAGGTGCCCAAACAAGCAATCCACCCAGATGTGTATTAAAGTTGCCACCTTAAGTTGAACCATTAATTAACAATCTCACATCTGTCATGGAATACCCTCAAACCCAATCCCCATCTACAAGCATAGCATAGCAATATAAGCATAACGTAGAAGTAACTCCCAAGGGTTTGATATTAAAACAGGTAATAGGTTCTACCTCATCATCTACTTCCCAAACCCACATGTTAAGAGATCCTACTCATGCAATTTGTGAGGATTGTAACTAATGCATAAAAACTGGGTAATAAAGGGATATGATCAAAGTGTTACTTGCCTTGCTGACGATCCGCAAAACCTAGTGACTCGTAGTAGCATGCTTCGCACTCTGGGAATGCTATCGCAAACAAACAATAACATACATAAGAAATCAAGCAAAGATGCACAGATAAAACTCAAATAAGAAGATCTAACCAGAAAGTTCAACTTAAGAACTCCGGTTTGCAAAAAGAATCAAATCAAACGGAGCAACGAAACTCAAACGGCGAAAGAAACAAGATCCGATTACTAATCTGGACTAAAGTCAAATTTTACAGTATCAAAATCTTGGTCAAGTTGGTTAAACAGAAAGAGGGCTTTGAGGCGAATATCTAGGCGCTAGAATCGCCTGATTCCGATAAACGCGCGAAAAGTTATACTAGAACGAAAATCGGATCAGAAATCGCGATCGAAAATAATCGCGAAAAACCCGAGAAAAAGAAAAACTGACGAACAGGCTAACGAACGAATGTTCGCTGTCTGTGACTAACGGGTGAACGGCGTTCGTTTAAACGAACGTACAAATGGGCGTTCGCTGTCTATGACTAACGGGTGAACGGATTTCGTTTAAACGAACGTACGAACGGGCGTTTGCTAAATAACTAAACAAAAAAACCAAACCGGTCTATTAAAAAAACAGATCTAGGGTTTACCTAAAAAACCGAATGAAAAAAAATTCGGCAACTCCGCGAACTCCGGCGAGGTGGCGCGGCGGCGGCGGCGGAACGGCGCGGCGGTGGGGCGGCGGCAGCGGCAGCAGCGCGGGGCTCGAGGCAGCTAGGGTTTCGGGGCGGCGCGGGCTGGGGTGGGCTGCGGTGGGGCGGCGGCTTATAAAGGCTGGGCGAGGCGGAGTCCGGGTCGCCCACAGCGGCCCAAGTCGGTTTGACTTTTTTTTAAATAATTCTGACGCGCAAAAAAAGAAAGAAAAAGAATACTAAACGGACTCCAAAAATCCCGAAAAAAAATTCCCCGTCCTCTAAAAATATGCCGGACAAGGTGAACATTTATTTGGGCCTATAATGCAACTTTGAAAACGCGTATTTTTCCTAATTCAAATAAATAGCAATAAAATCGGAATAACATCAAATATTTCATTTTAATATTTTTCCTCCAATATTTCATTTATTTTGGAGAAGTCATATTATCTCCTCTCATATATTTTAATATGAAATATTTTCGGAGAGAAAATAAATTAAAACCAAAGTGATCCTTGTTTCAATATTTGTTAAAAAAATCAAATATGGAAAACGTGAAATCCCCAACTCTCGCCGAGGGTCCTTGAGTTGCTTAGAATTTCGAGGATCGCGAAACGAAATGCAATAAAATATGATATGTATGAATGACCTATGTATAACATTCCAAATTGAAAATTTGGGATGTTACACGTCCACCCTGAACACCCTCATGTAAAGGGTCGCAAGGTCGTCCTACTTGAAGTGGAGGGTGCACCTTCTACTCAAGCCTCATGCATGGGAGAATGCCTGCCAACCGCGGGTCAAGGCCACGTTACTTGCGGCGGTGACCTCGACACCGGCCCACGAGGCCCTGCTGTAGCAGCCGTCAGCCTGTAGCCAGAGACCCTCAAGCCCCGTGGCCGGCAACTCACCGGCAAAGGAGCACGGAAGCTGGAGCCAGGAGCCGACGGACCTATCTATCGGATTCGGGATTCCGGCAAACCCTTATGAGGTCGAACTCTGGGGTGTGCACAAAGAACTCTCTCTCTCTCTCTAGTTCACTCGCTCAATGATCTCACGGCCTAGCTCGACAGACCAAAGGAACACGAGACACGGAGGTTTATACTGGTACGGGCCACCGTGTGGTGTAATACCCTACTCCAGTGTGGTGGGGTGGATTGCCTCGAGGGCTAAGGATGAACTAGTATAGTGGATGAACAACCTCCTGAGGAGAGGTGTTCTAGAGCTCAATGAGCTGGTGAGATGGCCTTGGTGGAATGGATCCAATCCCAGATGACAAGCTCTCCTGACAAAAGGTGGTCTTTGCCTGACACAGGCTCTGGTGCTGACGCTGTTGTGGGCTCCGTGGTGACCTCCGTCCTACCGTCCTGGTGGTCTTGGTCTTGTTGCACCGATATGGAAACCTTTGCCTGATGCCTCGGGAGTCCTCGCCTGCGCCTGCCTCTTTAGCACCAAAGAGGAAACTAGTACACTGCGCCCGCTGGCACCCGCCTGGCCTTGGTCGTCATGGCTCACGTCACATGAACCTCATGAGGTGCCCCTTTCATAGATATCTCTGCTTCTCGGGAGCCAGCCTAGCGAGGCCGCACCCAGGGAGGTCTTGGCGTCGTCCGCCTCGCGAGGCTTGGCCCCTCGTGAGGGTCTCGAGTTGTTGTTGTCGAAGCTGGGACGTACCGGGCCGTTGGTGGAGCCATGCCGTGGGCCGCATGAAGGCAAGTATGGGTACCCCCGTTCCCAGGATGCCGACAGTAGCCCCCGGGCCCAAGGCACGCTCGGACTTGGCTTCGAGGCGAAGCCAAAGGGTAGGTGCGGTGAACAGCGGGCCCCAACCGCCTGCAGCCTCGGTCGACGCGTGGCGATCGATGGTACATGGGTGCCTCCACTTCCCCACGCGGCCTTGATATCCGCCAGGCTAGGCGGCCGCCATTGTCTGCACAACTCCACCTCCATCGCTAGCAGCGCGCTCCCAAAACTATCCCGCCTTCTAGAAAATAGCGGTCTCCTCCTTCGACCCGACCAGGATCCAACCCTCTCCATCACCATGGCGCCGAGCCGGAAGAAGAAGCGGAAGAAGAAGCCCCAAGCCTCAGCCGAAGTGTCGCCGGCCTTCGAGCCCACCGACGAGCGGTCGGTGGTGCTCAACCAGGAAGGGATGGACAAGGTTCGCCCAGCGCTCGCCACCGACTCCAATGAGTGGGGGGCGACGGTGGCTTGGCCTGCATCCCGCGCTGCGATTGATAGGACGGCCACTGAGATCCCCATCCATCTTCACGCCCTCTGGACTGGCCTGATTCCCTCTTTCTCCGCCTTCTTCGACGCCGTGCTCTCTCACTACCAAGTCAATGTTCTCCACTTGGATCCCCAGTCCATCATTCTACTTGCCGTCTTCACCTTTGTCTGTGAGGCCATGGTGGGCATTGCTCCCTCCGTGGCTCTACTTCGCCATTTCTTCTCGCTGCGTCTGACTGATGCCCGACAGCGCTCGGGATGCTCCAGCCCGTGGTGGCGACGACGGGCTCGGGGATCGACTTCGAGCTCTCGCGGGTTGCGAGCATATTCCGGAAGTGGTGGGTGTTTGTGGACGTCGGCGTGCTCATCCCCCTGCTCTTGCTTCCAATGGCACCAGCTGCTCCCATCTCTGGCTGGGGGCATCCAAGGCTCGCTGACCCACGGCTCGCCCACGTCTGGCGTCGGCTGCCCATGCTGAAGGATCTTGGGGTGACTGCGCCTATGGTGGAAAGGAGTCCATCCGGCGCCGCATTGCTTTGCTCCAGCGCCACTCTCGACTGATGTGGACCTTCTCCGGCAGCAAGGACCCCATAAGGCTTCACGCGCCCGAGCTTCCTCCTGAGGCGCAACAGACTGTACTTGAGCTCCGGACGGGTGACCCGACACCAGCCAATCTGCCGGAGGAGGGTTACCTCTTGTACAGCTAGTCGAACAAGGTGGAGTTCGTGAGGCAGATGCCCCCATTCAATCAATGGGTACTGCGCCCAGTCGGCCTTGAAGGGCGTCGCGAGAGCCCTTTCTTCGTGGTTGCCTTACCCGCTGCCAGCGCGACGCTCACCCTGGAAGTGGGCGCAGAGGGGCGACTGCTGTCGAACACTAGCGACGCGGCTGCTGAAGAAACGGCGTCGCTCGGGGCTCCTAAAGTGACAACCCTTGGGGCTCGGGTGAGCCACCCTGAGGAGGCGGCCGGAAGGCTGACGCTGTCCGATGCTCCCAAGGCGGAAGCCGCCGAGGCCCGGGCGAGCCGTCGCAAGGCGGAGGCTGAAAGGTCGATGCAGCCCGAAACTCTTGAGGCCGTCTCCTCACGGGCCACACCATCCGCCCCTGGCACTGGTGATCGCACCCGATGCTTCGGCCAGCTTCGCCTGAACTTCGAAGCTCTCCGCAAGAGGAAGGGGTCTCCGAGCTGCAGTGATGAAGCATACCAGCCATTGAAGCAGAGGAAGTACATTGCCATTGACGAGTGAGTACCTTATCTTCGTAATTTCCCGAGTGCTGCATCTCCTCCAGATCGCAACTCTTTAGGGTTCCTTCGGCTGGAGCGGCGAAATCTCCTGAGAAGCGGCCTCCACCCGCTCCGAACTATTTGCTGGCCCTGAGTACCCCCTGTCGAACTGGTGCACGTGGCACGGAGCCTGGCGAGGAGGTGGACGTGCCGTCCAGGCATCCTGACCCTGCGCTCTTGTTGTCCCTCCTTCGCGGTCCTGCCTGGGGTGCCTAAGGTGTGCCGAGGGCCCCTCCACTTGTCATCGCCTGTTGCTATGCGGCCTCGGCCTTGGCCTCGTCCTCGAGCAACGAGACCCTGCCCGGCAGGGCCTTCGCCGAGGCCCGGAAGGCAGCGGGGAAGGCGCCGGCCTCCGCCCCCCTACTAGGAGCAGGTGAGTCACCTCGAGCTTCCTCAATGATCCCAGGTGCGGAGGACGGACCTGGCCATGCGTTTGAGCTTGCGCGCGGGCGTGGCGCTATCCGTCATGAGCTCTTCCGGGAGGCGATGGGTGCGCTAAGCCGGCTAGGGGAAGAGCTTGTGGATGTTGACGCCCGCCTTGAGATAGTGGGCCTCCGGCTGGCAGACGAATTTCATCAACTAAAGGTGGTCATCAACCTCGGGCGTCTCCATCGCGAGCGCGCCAGCGCAAAGGCCGAGGCAACCCTTGCGACCTCGCGGGAAGCCAGCGCCCGGGCCTTGGAAGGGGCCAGGGAGGCCGACCACTGCCGCGAGGTCGCCGAGGAGCACGAACGGGAGCTCCATGCCATGAACGCCGCCTTGGAGCAACAGGTTGAGGCGCGAACGACCGTCTTGGCGTCGATGAGGGGGCGCCTTCCGAAGAGAAGGAGATCTTGGAGCACGAGCACGCGCTGCTACTGTGGGCCTCGGAGCGCAGCCTCGAGCTTGAACGGTTGGAGATGAGGAAGCGCCAGGTGGCCTGGCTGAGGACGCCGTCGACGCGCACGCACCCCAGAGTTCCTCGAGCTAGGCTGTGAGATTGGTGAGTAGGCAGACTGGGAAGGTTGAGTTCTTCGCACGCACCCCAGAGTTTGAACCTCCCAAGGGTCTGCGGAACCTAAAATACGACATTTGGCGCGCGAGGTATCGGTGCGTCGAAGATCCGCGCTCTGTCTGCTGCGCTCCACTGTCGGCTCTCATGGCGAACGCTCGTCCATCGACCGAATCAACGCGCGCCTTCGGTGGAGCTGAGGGCCTCTGAGCTTTCACCCCCGCCCTACGGCGGGTGCAGTGGCCACCCATGTTTAGGCCGGAGCTGCCGCCCCGATACAACGGCGCGGCGGACCCGGCAGGTTTTCTCCAGGTGTACGAGGAGGCTGTGTCGGTGGCTGGAGGGGATGACAAGGTCATGGCGAACTGGCTTCCTATGGCCCTCACAGGCGCGCCGCGGGCCTAGCTGCTCAAACTAGCAGGATGTTCTGTGGCCTCCTGGGAGGAGCTGTGCGGCCTCTTCATCGCGTGCTTTGCGGCACCAGCACCCCACGCCGTCGCGTCCCTCCTCGGTGGTTCGCAGGCGCCGCCGTCGGACCACAACGTCAAGCAGTTCTTTCGCCAGGTGGGTGCCGCCCGCGTGCAACAGGGGGCTCCCCCGGGCTGGGCGGCACCCAAGGCAGACGTCACCTTCGACTCGAAGGAGCACCCCTCGACCACCGCAGGCGCCGGCATGCCCCCGATGATCTACACCCCCACCATCTGCAATGCAGCGGTCACCAAGTGTTGGAAATATGCCCTAGAGGCAATAATAAAATGGTTATTATTGTATTTCCTTGTTCATGATAATTGTCTGTTGTTCATGCTATAATTGTATTAACTGGAAACCGTAATACATGTGGGAATACATAGACCACAACATGTCCCTAGTAAGCCTCTAGTTGACTAGCTCGTTGATCAATAGATGGTTATGGTTTCCTGACCATGGACATTGGATGTCATTGATAACGGGATCACATCATTAGGAGAATGATGTGATGGACAAGACCCAATCCTAAGCATAGCACAAGATCGTGTAGTTCGTTTGCTAGAGCTTTTCTAATGTCAAGTATCATTTCCTTAGACCATGAGATTGTGCAACTCCCGGATACCGTAGGAATGCTTTGGGTGTACCAAACGTCACAACGTAACTGGGTCGCTATAAAGGTGCACTACAGGTATCTCCGAAAGTGTCTGTTGGGTTGGCACGAATTGAGACTGGGATTTGTCACTCCGTATGACGGAGAGGTATCTCTGGGCCCACTCGGTAATGCATCATCATAATGAGCTCAATGTGACTAAGGAGTTAGCCACGGGATCATGCGTTACGGTACGAGTAAAGTGACTTGCCGGTAACGAGATTGAACAAGGTATTGGGATACCGACGATCGAATCTCGGGCAAGTAACGTACCGATTGAAAAAGGGAATTGTATACGGGATTGATTGAATCCTCGACATCGTGGTTCATCCGATGAGATCATCGTGGAACATGTGGGAGCCAACATGGGTATCCAGATCCCGCTGTTGGTTATTGACTGGAGAGTCGTCTCAGTCATCTTTGCATGTCTCCCGAACCCGTAGGGTCTACACACATAAGGTTCGGTGACGCTAGAGTTGTAGAGATATTAGTATGCGGTTAACCGAAAGTTGTTCTGAGTACCGGATGAGATCCTGGACGTCACGAGGAGTTCCGGAATGGTCCGGAGGTAAAGATTTATATATGGGAAGTCCTATTTTGGCCACCAGAAAATGTTCGGGATTTTTCGGTATTGTACCGGGAAGGTTCTAGAAGGTTCCGAAGTGGGGCCCACCTGCATGGGGGACCCACATGAACGTGGGTAGTGGGGGCAAGGCCCCACACCCCTGGTCAAGGCACACCAAGATCCCACCTTAGAAGGAATAAGATCATATCCCGAAGGGATAAGATCAAGATCCCTAAAAAAGGGGGATAACAATCGGTGGGGAAGGGAAATGATGGGATTTCTTTCCCCCACCTTTGCCAACGCCCCAATGGACTTGGAGGGCAAGAAACCAGCCCCCTCCACCCCTATATATAGTGGGGAGGCGCATGGGAGCAGCACCCCAAGCCCTGGCGCCTCCCTCCCTCCCGTGACACCTCTTCCTCCCCGCTTGCGCTTGGCGAAGCCCTGCTGGGATCCCGCTACTTCCACCACCACGCCGTCGTGCTGCTGGATCTCCATCAACTTCTCCTCCCCCTTGCTGGATCAAGAAGGAGGAGACGTCCCCGCTCCGTACGTGTGTTGAACGCGGAGGTGCCGTCCGTTTGGCACTCGGTCATCGGTGATTTGGATCACGACGAGTACGACTCCATCAACCCCGTTCACTTGAACGCTTCCGCTCGCGATCTACAAGGGTATGTAGATGCACTCTTTTCCCTCTCGTTGCTAGAAGACTCCATAGATTGTTCTTGGTGATGCGTAGAATTTTCTTGAATTATTGCTACGTTCCCCAACAGTGCCATCATGAGCCAGGTCTATGCGTAGATTCTATGCACGAGTAGAACACAAAGTAGTTGTGGGCGACGATTTGTTCGTTGTTTCGAAGGTTCGTTGTTTCGAAGCACCATGTGATGATCGGGTGTGATAGATTCTAACGTTCGCATACAACGGGTGTTGACAAGCCTAGCATGTACAGACATGGCCTCGGAACACAAGCAAAACACTTAGGTTGACTTGACGAGCCTAGCATGTACAGACATGGCCTCGGAACACAAGAGACCGAAAGGCCGAACATGAGTCGTATAGTAGATACGATCAACATGGAGATGTTCACCGATGATGACTAGTCCGTCTCACGTGATGATCGGACACGGCCTACTCGATTCGGATCATGTATCACTTAGATGACTAGAGGGATGTCTATCTAAGTGGGAGTTCATTAAATAATCAGATGAACTTAATTATCATGAACATAGTCAAAAGTTCTTTGCAAATAATGTCGTAGCTTACGCTTTAGTTCTACTAAGATATGTTCCTAGAGAAAATTTAGTTGAAAGTTGATAGTAGCAATTATGCGGACTGGGTCCGTAAACTGAGGATTGTCCTCATTGCTGCACAGAAGGCTTATGTCCTTAATGCACCGCTCGGTGTGCTGAACCTCGAGCGTCGTCTGTAGATGTTACGAAACATCTGACATACACTACTGGAATCAGCTAATTTGCCATCTGCCAGCTCTTTGCCGTCTGCTAGCTGACGGCAAAGCAGCTCTTTGCCATCAGCTACGCATAAGCAGACGGCAAAGAAAAGGCTGACGACAAAGAAGCTCTTTGCCGTCTGCCAGCTGACGGCAAAGAATCTTTGCCGTCAGCTGGCGGACGGCAAAGAGTGTGGTGGCCCCCACCCCCCGCTCATTTGAAAAAATGTTAACGGCCCACCTCTTTGCCGTCCGCTAGCAGACGGCAAAGAGGCAAAAAGGCGGACGGCAAAGGCTGGCGGACGGCAAAGAGGGCACTTGACTAACGGCAAGTGCCCCCCCGCCCGTTACTCACTTCGTCCTCACGCGCCCTTCTCCTCCGACTCCGCCGCCGCCGCCCGCCCGCCGCCCCGTCGCCCCGGCTCCCCGCTGCCCCACCGCCCCGTCGCCCCCCGCCCCGGCCCCCCGCCGCCCCGCGCCCCACCGCCGCCCCGGCCCCCCGCCACCCCGGCCCCCCGCCACCCCGCGCCCCCCGCCGCCTCCTCCACAGCCCCGCCCCGGCCCCCCGCCGCCCGCCCCCCCGGCCCCCCGCCGCCCCGCCTCCTCCACCGCCCCGCCCCGGCCCCCCGCCGGCCGGGCCCCCGCCGCCCTGCCTCCTCCACCGCCCCGCCCCGGCCCCCCATCGCCGGCCCCTCCCCGACCCGTCGGCGCCCCCCACAGTGAGCCCCTCCCATTTTTTTCTTCTGTTTTTTGTTTTTTTTCTGTTTAGATAAGGTTTTTTAGTTTATGTTTTTTCAGTTTAGAATTAATTAGTTTAGGTTATTTAGTTTAATTAGTTTAAATAGTTTAGTTTTAATTAGTTTAGGTTTTTAGTTTAGGTTTAGGTTAAGTAGAAGGGGGAAGAAGAAGAAGAAGAAGAAGAAGAAGAAGAAGAAGAAGAAGAAGAAGAGGAAGAGGAGGAGGAGGAGGAGGAGGAGGAGAAAGAAGAAGAAGAAGAAGAAGAAGAAGAAGAAGAAGAAGAAGAAGAAGAGGAGGAGGAGGAGGAGGAGAAAGAAGCAGAAGAAGAAGAAGAAGAAGAAGAAGAAGAAGAAGAAGAAGAAGAAGAAGAAGAAGAAGAAGAAGAAGAAGAAGAAGAAGAAGAAGAAGAAGAAGAAGAAGAAGAAGAAGAAGAAGAAGAGGAGGAGGAGGAGGAGGAGGAGGAGGAGGAGGAGGAGGAGGAGGAGGAGAAAGAAGAAGAAGAAGAAGAAGAAGAAGAAGAGGAGGAGGAGGAGGAGGAGGAGGAGGAGGAGAAAGAAGAAGAAGAAGAAGAAGAAGAAGAGGAGGAGGAGGAGGAGGAGGAGGAGAAAGAAGAAGAAGAAGAAGAAGACGGGGGATGAGAAGAAGTAGAAGAATGAGAAGAAGTAGAAGTAGTAGAAGAATGAGAAGACCCCCTGACCCCCCAACCCCGAAACCACACCCCGACACCCGACCCCGACTCCACCCCGACACCCGACCCCCTAACCCCCTGACCCCGACACGACACCCCGACCCCCCGACCCCCTAACCCCCTGACCCCGACACGACAGCCCGACCCCCCGACCCCGAAACAGCACCCCGACCCCGAGACGGCACCCCGACACCGACACGACACCCCGACCCCCGACACGACACCCCCGACACCCCGACACCCCGACCCCGAGACCCCGACCCCGACCCCGACCCCGAGACCCCGACCCCGACCCCGACCCCGACCCCGACACCCCGACCCCGAGCCTGACCCGACACCCCGACCCCGACACCGACACGGCACCCCGACCCCGACCCGACACCCCGACCCCGAGACCCCGACCCCGACACGGCACCCCGAGACCGACACGACACCCCGACCCCCGACACCTCCCGAAAAGGTGTTCTTTGGCCTTCCAGAAGCCGACGGGATCATATATTTGTTAATTATTAGTTAGTTCATATATCTTTCGATTTTGTTATGAAAAACATCATATATAATTGTGTTGATCGGGTAGTTTTAAATGTGCAGTTGTTTCATCGCTGCGAGGTTTGGTGTTCGACGACCTCGCCGTGCATTTGACGAGCTCTGCCCCTTCGTTCGTGGGTGAGCACAAATGACATGTCCGCCTCGCCCATTAATTATTTGATCTATTCCGATGAAACTTGATAGCTAGATATATATGTGTCTTGAATCATCAGTATGCGTAACCAATATGTGTCTCCCATTCGAAAGCGTATAGTTATAAATATGCATGCATTTGCATATTTATAACCTTGATTCTTTCGAATTGTCCAACGCTATCCATGGACAGCCCGAGTATGTTTAGATTGGGTTCGTTTTCCCATATGCTTTGCTCCGGATCCGACGCATAAATTTCGTCAGTGCCTCCCCTGTTGTTCTCCGGGTACACATCCTCTCTGTTTATTGCAGGGTCGTGTATCAGGAGAACAGCGGGGAGGTGCTGCCGAAATTTTGCGTAGGATCCGGGGCATAGCATGGGAAAATGAACCCAATCTAAACATACTCGGGTGGGATTAGGACCTATCATTACCTATTAGAGTGTAGGTTGCATGGACGTAATAAAATTGACAAAGTAGATCAACTGATGAATACATACATGGTGAATTATATATATATATATATATTTGTTGTGTGTCTAGTAGCTCTGAAAGTCAAGATGAGTGATCGTGCGTGGATGTACACCGGTCACACTGGTCAGAACAAATGGAGCACTGAATGGTTCACAAAAACCAAGGGGTTTGTGCGAGCCGCATTTGCAAATGGCCAGAGGAAAACCTGGTGCCCCTGTTTACGGTGCGGCAATTGGGAAAAGAGGACAGAGGCTGAAATGGGCAAACACCTGCAGAAGAGTGGTTTTACGCCCGATTATATGGTGTGGACATTTCATGGTGAGTATGCCCAACGTGACCGAGCTGAGGTGGATCGTCGTCGCACCGACGAGCATGGTACCGGGATGGAAAACATGGTGCAAGACTTTGATGATGCTCGGGATTCGGACGAGGAGATGGAGGAATCTGCAAAGGCCTTCAATGAAATGTTGGAGTCTTCAAAACGTCCGCTCCATGAGCACACTGAGCTTTGTCAGTTGGATGCCATCTCACAAGTAATGGCTCTGAAGGCTCAGTTCAACTTGGGCAGAGAATGCTACGATGCAATGATGACAGTATTTGGACGCTTTCTACCCAAAGGCCATGTAATGCCTGCAAACCTGTACCAGTCGGACAAAATCCTCCGTGCACTGAAGATGCCCTATGATAAGATACATGCCTGTGAGAAAGGATGTGTCTTGTTTAGGCTTGACTATGCGGACTTGAACTATTGTCCCATTTGCAAGTCTTCCAGGTATGTTGTGGTAGACAACGGTATGGGTGAGAAGACACAGACCAAAATCCCCGTTAGTGTTCTTCGGTATATGCCAATCGTACCAAGACTTCAACGTCTTTTCATGGTCAAAGAGACGGCCAGACAGATGACATGGCACAAAATGGGCAAAAGAACCGAACTAGATGCAGATGGGAATCTGATGATTGTACACACATCGGATGGTGTTGCGTGGAAAAAGTTTGATGAATTACATGGTGACAAAGCGGCAGATCCGAGGCATCCTCGAGTCGGCATCAGCACGGATGGGTTCAGTGTGTTTGGTATGACGGCAGCCCAATACAGTTGCTGGCCCGTATTTGTCTTTCCACTCAATCTCCCCCCCGGACAGATTATGCAAAGAAAGAACATTTTCCTGACGTTGATAATTCCAGGGCCCAACTATCCGGGGAAAAATATGAATGTGTACATGCAACCGCTTAAGGACGAATTGCAAGAAGCCTGGGATAATGGGTTCAAGACATACGATGCCTATAGCAAACGGAACTTCATAATGCGTGTCTGGTACATGTACTCGACGCATGACTTGCCGGCGTATGCGCTATTCGTTGGCTGGTGTGTGCATGGAATGTTCCCGTGCCCCACATGCAAGGGAGCTCTTGAGTTTCGTTGGCTTCAGGCCGGTCGCAAGTTTTCTTGCTTTGACATGCATAGACAGTTCCTGAATCCTCGCCATAAGTTCAGGAAAGACAAGAAGAACTTCATCAGAGGTAGAGTTGTCAAAAACTCTGCACCACATGCATTGACAGGCCAACAGACCCTGGATCAGTTAAACGCTCTCGAGCCAGATCCAGAGCGTCCAGGGTACTTCAAGGGGTATAATTCTAAGCACGCCTGGACTCACAAAACATGCTTATGGGATCTGCCTTACTTCAAAGACCTCCTTTGCCCACACAACATCGACGTGATGCACACTGAGAAGAATATCGCCGAGGCACTTTTTGGTACATTGTTCGGCATAGATGGGAAGTCAAAGGATAATACTAAGGCTAGAGTCGATCTGGAGGCGCTATGTGATAGGCCGTTACAAAACATGAAAGAACCGAAAGGAAAGTAGAACTGGACGAAGCCAAAGGCATGGTTCAATCTTGGAAGGCCAGCTATGAGGGAAATTATCTTGTGGGTGAAAATGCAGTTGATGTTCCCCGATGGGTATGCAGCGAATCTACAGAGGGGAGCCAGTCTTGATAAATTGAAGATATTTGGTCTCAAGAGTCATGATTGGCACATATGGATTGAGCGGGTAATGCCGGTGACGTTGCGTGGCTTCATCCCTGAGGATGAATGGCTAGTACTGGCAGAACTCAGCTATTTCTTCCGTGTTCTTTGTGCGAAAGAACTATCGCCTGGCGTGCTAGAAGAAATGGAAGAGTTGGCGCCGGAGTTGATCTGCAAGTTAGAGAAGATCTTTCCACCGGGCTTCTTTAATCCAATGCAACATTTGATTTTGCATCTCCCGACCGAGGCAAGATTGGGGGGGCCCGTGCAAAATCGTTGGTGCTACCCAACTGAGAGGATGCAGAAGACGCTTCGACAAAAATGTAAAAATAAATGTAGAATTGAAGCATCGATGGCTGAGGCATTCATCACTGAGGAGGCGGCAAACTTCGTGACAGCACACTACGAAGCCAAAAATCGTCATTTGCATAATCCGAAGCCTCGGTACAATGCTGACGACCCTAAAAAGGGTGGATCCAACCTCAGCCTTTTCAAAGGGAATCTCGCACCAGCTAGTGTTTCAAATCCAGTATCTTTGGATAACGAACAATGGCGGACCATTTCGTTGTATATCTTCAACAACCTGATAGAAGTGCGGCCGTACATCGAGTAAGTTCTCGGTACATAGTTTCGCAACTTCTATTTCCTTTGAACTGCTCTTATTCCTGGATATTTCATACAGTCGATACGTCGCCTTATTCTCGTATGGAGCGGTGATCCAAAAGGATTCTATCGAAGAGTATGAGCTTCTCGCAAAGCAAGGAGGCGGCTATCCCGGTTTCATCTCTTGGTTCAAACAAACGGTAATTTCTATTAGATTTGTAGGCTAATTTGTAGGCGGCTATCCCGGTTTCATTCGCTAATTTGTGCGTAATGCAACAATCCTTTCATATTAAACTTGTAGGCTAATTCAGAGTCTATGGACGCCGAATTGAGACAAGTGGCTAATGGTTTTGACTATAAGGTCCGTTCATTTGACAAATACGACATCAACGGGTATCGCTTTTGTACCTATGGCAAAGAGCTATCTATGGCCGACCGAAAGTCTACAAATTGTTGTGTATCTGCTATCGGCGAAGGAGGTACCGAGTATTATGGGAGAGTTGAAGCAATTTATGAACTTCTATTCTATGGTGAAAACCCACCGAATGTCGTAGTCTTCAAATGTTATTGGTTTCAGCCGAAGGAGACTAGAAGGACTCATGAACATATAGGGCTAGTTGAAATCAACCAAAGCACCCATTTAGATGTTCCTGATGTCTATATTACGGCTCAACAGGCGACCCAAGTATTCTATCTACCGTGGGCCTGCCAAACTAATCCAAATCTAAAAGGTTGGGATGTCGTTTATGAAGTGCTGCCACGTGCTAGACTATCTCCCCCAAAGGAAGAGGATTATGAACCTCACATTAACCCAGACACATATGAAGGAGAATTCTTCCAAGAGACACGTCTTTCCAAAAAGCGTTTCAAGAACCGCTATACTTCACCCCAAAACATTGAAGTAGACAGCGACAGTGAATCCGACATCACCCCAGAGGAGGAACAAGAAGAGCCGGAACAAGAAGAGGTTACTGCTGCGGATGACCTGTCATTGCTTGACCGATTACGTCAAGGTGGCCTTGCACATGTTGATGCCACTGAACCCTATGAGTCCGTCATTGATTATAGTGATGATGATGATTATGCATTTATTGATGATACTGATCGAGATTATTAGTAGTGTCAGGTATTAAATTTTTTAATGTTGTACTTGATGATGATACACTTAAGTGATACACATATTATTATTCATGTCGGTCTTTTTTTTATGTTGTACTAATTTCGTTTACTGTTTGTCATGGCAGGTGTTGAAAGATGGTGGGCGCTGGTCGGGAGCGCGCCAAGGCCCCTTCTTCGTCGGCGCGTGGTCTGAGGTCTTCGATTCCAGACGTACCTCTCCGCCGAGCGTTGCTGGACAGTATGTCCACACCACCGGGCCCTTCTTCGTCGACCGCGGTGCCCAGCAGGGGACGAGGTAGGAAGAGAGGAGGTGGGGCACGTGGTCGCGGGGAGAGGAGGTAGGGTGACTGCTAGGGCACCTTCCTCGCCGCCACCCCCAGCTGTTTCACCCGAGCACGTGACTGCTAGGGTGGACTCGTCCGAGGAGGAGGCTACACGGACTCCGGTCCACGAGCTTCCGGTCCACGGGTCTTGGGCCCACGAGCCTCGGGTCGACTGGCCTTCGGCCCACGAGAGTTCGGCCCACGAGACCCCGGAGGAGCACACGTCCGGATGGGGTACCTGGCCGGATCAGCCCGAGGAGCCGAGTGTCCACGCTGATGATGGCGGGGAGCCGACTGATCTTGAGGAGGAGGGTGGCATCGTCTACCAGCGTGGTGCTACACGGCTCCCGTCCGTGCCGGCGACCCGCGAGCAGAGGTGGTTGATCTTCCCTGATGGGGAGAGGTACGTAAGTGCATTTAATATTTTTATACCTTCTGCATTCACGTTTCTTGAAATAACTAATGCGTTGGCCTTGTCATGCTGCAGGGGTTGGGACCACCATCATAGTGTCCGCCGGCCCAACTCCGTTCTTGGAGTTCTTTGCCGGCAAAACTTCCCGGGGTTTGTCACGTTGCCTGGTGAGGGTCGGCTTCCAAAGCTTGGGTTGAGCTGGGAGCACTACATGGCTGCCCCGGCCCCGCCGGATGTCATTATCGACGGTGTCGTGTGCGACACGAGGGCTGACATGGTGATCATGACGTTCTGGGTAATTTCTCCTTTACACATTTCAAAATCTTCAACTAGCTAGTTATTAATTGTACTAATCAATATTGTCTCATTTGATTGCAGACATCTACAGGTGTGAGGAGGGATACGAGGAGGACAGCGCAAATGTTATCCAGAACGTCTGCAAGCGCCTACTCCAGAACTTACGGCACGAGGCTCGGGTGCAGGCTGTTCGAGACTACTATGCCTTGCGTGGTATCAAGAAGACCAAGCCGGCGTGCCGCGATAAGTTCCTGAGTAAGGAGCGGTACATGAAGGTAATTCTTAAGGCCTTCTACTTAAGTTCCTTCATTTAGTAATTCTTAGCCGTAGCGCTCAAGTTTCTATTTGCTAACTTATAGGCGCCTCCGAGATGGTGTGCGGATCGGATGGATTGTTGGGAGGTGTTGGTCGATGAGTGGTGCTCACAAGAATGGCTAGCCCTCCACAACCAGGCCAAGGACAAACGTGCCCAAATGGAAGGTGTGCCACACCATCAAGGCAGCTCCAACTTATATCAGTTCGGGCGCAACTGGGTATGTGGTTTGCTTCATGATTCATGCAATTCATTCATCATGCTAGCTTGAGCCCTTTAATTACTAATTTTCATTGTTTCTCTCTTTCAGGCACGCCACAATAAGGCGCATAAGGTGCCAGAGGTGTACGACCTGTATGCCATGGCCCACACTGGCTCTTTCAAGAAAGTCAAGGCTTTCTCTCAGTCTGACCTCGATGATGCAAACAACTTCACCAACATCTCCTCCCACAACAAGCTCGTGAGATATAGAGATGAGGGGAAGGCGAGGAAAGGGGAGGACTTTAACCCGAGCCAGGGTCCCATTGATCCAGAGCTGGTGATGATATCTGGTGGCGGGAGGTCCCATGGCTCCATAGCCATTGGAGATGGACTTATCCGTTGTCCTAGCACTCTCCCGGAGATCAAGGCGCGCTAGTCGAGCTCCGCTCCTGAGATAAGGCCTCGTGAACGGCCAGTGCAACTCGCCATCAAGGTTAGTGATACGTACTCAGTTATCTTTCTCCATTACATTGTGTGCGCTTCCATCAATGATTACAAATGGTCATGTGAGTGGTGTTGCAGGCTGCTATACAGACTGGGAGAGATAGAACGGAGAAACTTCTGGCGGAGGTGGCGGAGAGGCAGCGGGAGATGGAGGAGAGGACGAGAAAGATGATGGAGGAGGAGAGGGCACGGAATGACATGCAGGCAAGGGCCATGTACGAGCTCCTTGTGGTAAGTTTCTTCTGCAGATTACTTGCTAGTCTTAACATTTGAGTCTCATTACTAACTAGTATGACTCTGTTCTGAAAACCAAATGTGCAGTCTGTGTGCGAGAAGTCCGGTCAGCCCGCTCCGCCGATGCCAGTGATTGCTCCTGGGAGCACGGTGAGTTTAGTTTGAATGGACATTACTTGGTAGTCTTAACATTTGTGTTTCGTAATGCTAACGAGACATTGGAAATGATCTTTGGTGCAGCTTAACTCCAGAAACGCATCGCACGATCCTTCTCCAGGTAGCGGCACTAGCCACCCCGCTCCTACACCTCCCTGATCACGGTAAGTTTCTCTAGTGTTTTGCTTAACAAATGCATAAAGACCTAGACTTAGCTTTATTTCCTCCAATATGCTTACCATAATGACCTAGAGTTAGCTTATTTTCCTCCAAAATGACCCATTTTACCTAGGTTAGCTTATAAATGATGCAGTTCATCCAAGTTAGCTCAAAAATGACCCATTTTACCTAGATTAGCTCCTAAATGATCCATTTTACCTACGTTAGCTTTAAAATGGCCCATTGCACCTAGGTTAACTCCAAAATGACCCATCTTACCTAGGTTATCTCATAAATGATCCATTTCAACTAATTTAGCTCATAAACGATCCATTTGACCTAAGTGAGCTAAAAAACGATCCATTTCACCTAAATTAGCTCTTAAATGATCCATTTCACCTAAATTAGCTCAAAAAGATCCATTTCAACTAAATTAGCTCTAAAATGACCCATTTTACGTAGATGAGCTCCTAAATGATCCATTTTACCTACGTTAGCTTTAAAATGACCCATTTCACCTAGGTTAGCTCCAAAATGACCCATTTCACCTAGGTTAGCTCCAAAATGACCCATTTCACCTTACTTAGCTCAAAAACGATGCCCTTCACCTTAGTTAGCTCATAAACAACCCATTTCAACTAAGTTAGCTCATAAATGATCCATTTCAACTAAGTTAGATCATAAACAACCCATTTCAACTTAGTTAGCTCATATATGATCCATTTCACCTAAGTTAGCTCATAAATGACATATACTTCTTATTCTAGTCTTCTTCTTGTTCTAGTCACCTATTTCTAACTTTCTTATTTACCATTTTGCAGATTTCATTCACTTCATGGAAGCTAGCTTGCTATGATGGAGTGCTTGCTTTTCCTTTCATGAAACTTTGCATTGTATCTAGCTTGTTATGATGGATGGAACTATGTGATATGGATCATTGCATCTAACTTGCTATGTTGATGAAACTTTGCATTGTAATATATATATGGATGGAACTATGTGTATGGATGGAACTTGCTTATGTATGAACAATGTGTATGGATGAAACTGATGTGATATGTGATATGAAACTTATGTGCTGGATATGTGCTGGATATGTGATATGAAACTTATATATTTTCTGTGCAAATTGTGGGATTTAATAAAAAACAGAAAAAACAGACAATATGCAGGCTCTTTGCCGTCTGCCGCGGACGGCAAAGAAGCCACGTGGCAGCCAACTGTGCTTCCTGGGAGCTGACCCATTTGGTCAGTTTGCCTACAGTGGCAGACGGCAAAGACTTTGCCGTCCGTGGCAGACGGCAAAGAACCTGCCATCTAGTGACGTGTAGATGCCATCATAAGGCGGACGGCAAAGAACCTGCCATCTACTGACGTGTAGATGACATCATAAGGCGGACGGCAAAGACCAGAGAACTTTTGCCGTCTGCGGCGGACGGCAAAGGTCTGCCGTTAGCCACTTAACGGACTGACAGCGCAATTATTGCCGTCCGCCCTCTTTGCCGTCCGCCGCAGACGGCAAAGAGCCTTTGCCGTCCGCCTCCAGGAAGCAGACGGCAAAGCAGCTGTTTACCGTAGCCTTCTTTGCCGGAGCCTTTTGCCGTCCGCGGCTGACGGCAAAGGTCTTTGCCGTCCCCCTTTCGAGCCTTTGCCGTCCGCCGTGGCAGACGGCAAAGTAGCTGTTTCCTGTAGTGATACACGTTTTGATGACTACGTGATAGTTCAGTGTGTGATGCTAACGGTTTAAAATTGTGGCACCAAAGACGGTTTTGAAACGTCGCAGAACATATGAGATGTTCCAATGACTGAAATTGGGATTTCAGACTAATGCCCACGTCAAGAGGTATGAGACCTCTGACAAGTTTCTTAAGCCTGCAAACTAAGGGAGAAAATCTCAATCGTTGAGCATGTGCTCAGATTGTCTGAGTACTACAATCACTTGAATCGAGTGGGAGTTAATCTTCTAGATGAGATAGTGATGGTTCTCCATAGTCACTGCCACCAAGCTATTAGAGCTTCGTGATGAACTATAACATATCAGGGATAGACATGATGATCCTTGAGCAACTCGCGATGTTTGACACCGCGAAAGTAGAAATCAAGAAGGAGCATCAATTGTTGATGGTTAGTAAAACCACTACTTTCTAGAAGGGCAAGGGCAAGAAGGGATACTTCATGAAATGGCAAATCAGTTGCTGCTCTAGTGAAGAAACCCAAGGTTGAACCCAAACCCGAGACTAAGTGCTTCTGAAATGAGGGGAACGGTCACTGAAGCAGAACTACCCTAGATACTTCGTAGATGAGAAGGCTGGCAAGGTCGATAGCAGTATATTGGATATACATTATATTAATGTGTACTTTACTAGTACTCCTAGTAGCACCAGGGTATTAGATACCGGTTCGGTTGCTAAGTGTTAGTAACTCGAAATAAAAGCTGCGGAATAAACGGAGACTAGCTAAAGGTGAGATGACGATATGTGTTGGAAGTGTTTCCAAGGTTGATGTGATCAAGCATCGCATGCTCCCTCTACCATCGAGATTGGGGTTAAACCTGAATAATAATTATTTGGTGTTTGCGTTGAGCATAGACATGATTGGATTATGTTTATCGCAATACGGTTATTCATTAAGGAGAATAATGGTTACTCTGTCTATTTGAATAATACCTTCAATGGTCTTGCACCTAAAATGAATGGTTTATTGAATCTCGATCGTAGTGATACACATGTTCATGCCAAAAGATATAAGATAGTAATGATAGTACCACATACTTGTGGCACTGCCACTTGAGTCATATTGGTATAAAACGCATGAAGAAGTTCCATGTTGATGGATCTTTGGACTCACTCGTTTTTGAAAAGATTGAGACATGCGAACCATGTCTATTAGTATATATGCATGAAGAAAGTCCATACAGATGGATCATTTGGACTCACTTGATTTTGAATCACTTGAGACATGCAAATCATACCACATGGGCAAGATGACTGAAACGCCTCGTTTTCAGTAAGATGGAACAAGAGAGCAACTTGTTGGAAGTAATACATTTGATGTGTGCAGTCCAATGAGTGCTGACGCACGCAGTGGATATCGTTATGTTCTTACTTCACAGATGATTTGAGTAGATACTGAGAATATTTACTTGATGAAACACAAGTCTGAATTATTGAAAGGTTCAAGTAATTTCAGAGTGAAGTTGAAGATCGTCGTGACAAGAGGATAAAATGTCTGTGATATGATCATAGAGATGAATATCTGAGTTACGAGTTTGGCACACAATTAAGAAACTGTTTCACGACTAATACCGCCTGGAACACCATATTGTGATGGTGTGTCCGAACATCATAACTGCACCCTATTGGATATGGTTCATACCATTATGTCTCTTATCGAATTACAACTATCGTTTATGGGTTAGGCATTAGAGACAACCGCATTCACTTTAAATGGGGCACCACGCAATTCCGTTGAGACGACACCATATGAACTATGGTTTAGAGAAACCTAAGCTGTCGTTTCTTAAAAGTTTGGGGCTGCGACGCTTATGTGAAAAAGTTTCAGGCTGATAAGCTCGAAACCAAAGCGGATAAATGCATCTTCATGGAATACCCAAAACAGTTGGGTATACCTCCTATTTCAGATCTGGAAGCAAAAGTGGTTGTTTCTAGAAACGGGTCCTTTCTCGAGGAAAAGTTTCTCTCATAAGAATTGAGTGGGAGGATGGTGGAGACTTGATGAGGTCATTGAACCGTCACTTCAACTAATGTGTAGCAGGGCACAGGAAGTTGTTCCTGTGGCACCTACACCAATTGAAGTGGAAGCTTATGATAGTGATCATGAAATTTCAGATCAAGTCACTACCAAACCTCATAGGACGACAAGGATGCGTACTACTTCAGAGTGGTACATAATCCTGTCTTGGAAGTCATGTTGCTAGACAACAATGAACCTACAAGCTATGGAGAAGCGATGGTGGGCCCGTATTCCGACGAATGGCTCGAGGCCCTAAAATCCGAGAGGATCCATGTATGAAAACAAAGTATAGACTTTGAAAGAACTACTTGATGGTCGTAAGGCTGTTGGGTATAGATGGATTTTAAAGGGAAGACAGACAATGATGGTAAGTGTCACCATTAAGAAAGCTCGACTTGTCGTTAAGATGTTTTCCGGCAAGTTCAAGGAGTTGACTGCGATGAGACTTTCTCACTCGTAGCGATGCTAAGAGTCTGTTAGAATTATATTAGCAGTTACTGCATTATTTATGAAATCTTGCAGATAGGATGTCAAAACATTGTTTCCTCGATGATTTTCTTGAGGAAAGGTTGTATGTGATACAACCAGAAGGTTTTGTCAATCCCGAAAGATGCTAACAAGTATGCAAAGCTCCAGCAATCCTTCTAAGGATTGGAGTAAGCATCTCGGAGTTGGAATGAACGCTTTGATAAGATGATCAAAGATTTTGGGTTTATACAAAGTTCATGAGAAACTTGTATTTCCCAAAGAAGTGAGTGGGAGCACTATAGAATTTTTGATGAGTATATGTTGTTAACATATTGTTGATCAGAAATGATGTAGAATTTCTGGAAAGCATCCAGGGTTATTTGAAAAGTGTTTTTAATGGAAAACCTGGATTAAGCTACTTGAAAATTGAGCATCAAGATCTATAAGGATAGATCAAAAACGCTTAATAGTACTTTCAAATGAATACATACCGTGACAAGATTTTGAAGGAGTTCAAAATAGATCAGCAAAGAAGGAGTTCTTGGCTGTGTTACAAGGTGTGAGTATTGAGTAAGACTCAAGACCTGACCACGACAGAAGAAAGAGAAAGGACGAAGGTCGTCCCCTATGCTTTAGACGTAGGCTCTACAATATGCTATGCTGTGTACCGCACCTAAAGTGTGCCTTGCCATGAGTTAGTCAAGGGGTACAATAGTGATCCAGGAAGGGATCACATGACAGCGGTCCAACTTATCGTTAGTATCTAGTGGACTAAGGAATTTTCTCGATTATGGAGGTGGAAAGGGGGTTTGTCGTAAAGGGTTACGTCGATGCAAACTTTGACACTAATCCAGATGACTCTGAGTAGTGGACCGGATTCGTATAGTAGAGCAGTTATTTGGAATAGCTCCAAGTAGCGCGTAGTAGCTGCATCTACAAGATGACATAGAGATTTGTAAAGCACACATGGATCTGAATGTTGCAGACCCGTTGACTAAAACCTCTCTCGTAAGCATAACATGATCAAACCCAAGAACTCACTGAGTGTTAATCACATGGTGATGTGAACTAGATTATTGACTCTAGTAAACTCTTGGGTATTAGTCACATGGCGATGTGAACTTTGAGTGTTAATCACATGGTGATGTGAACTAGATTATTGACTCTAGTGCAAGTGGGAGACTGTTGGAAATATGCCCTAGAGGCAATAATAAAATGGTTATTATTGTATTTCCTTGTTCATGATAATTGTCTGTTGTTCATGCTATAATTTTATTAACTGGAAACCGTAATACATGTGTGAATACATAGACCACAACATGTCCCTAGTAAGCCTCTAGTTGACTAGCTCGTTGATCAATAGATGGTTATGGTTTCCTGACCATGGACATTGGATGTCATTGATAACGGGATCACATCATTAGGAGAATGATGTGATGGACAAGACCCAATCCTAAGCATAGCACAAGATCGTGTAGTTCGTTTGCTAGAGCTTTTCTAACGTCAAGTATCATTTCCTTAGACCATGAGATTGTGCAACTCTCGGATACCATAGGAATGCTTCGGGTGTACCAAATGTCATAACGTAACTGGGTGGCTATAAAGGTTCACTACAGGTATCTCCGAAAGTGTCTGTTGGGTTGGCACGAATCGAGACTGGGATTTGTCACTCCGTATGACGGAGAGGTATCTCTGGGCCCACTCGGTAATGCATCATCATAATGAGCTCAATGTGACTAAGGAGTTAGCCACGGGATCATGCGTTACGGTACGAGTAAAGTGACTTGCCGGTAACGAGATTGAACAAGGTATTGGGATACCGACGATCGAATCTCGGGCAAGTAACGTACCGATTGACAAAGGGAATTGTATACGGGATTGATTGAATCCTCGACATCGTGGTTCATCCGATGAGATCATCGTGGAACATGTGGGAGCCAACATGGGTATCCAGATCCCGCTGTTGGTTATTGACCGGAGAGTCGTCTTGGTCATGTCTGCATGTCTCCCAAACCCGTAGGGTCTACACACTTAAGGTTCGGTGATGCTAGAGTTGTAGGGATATTAGTATGCGGTTAACCGAAAGTTGTTCGGAGTCCCAGATGAGATCCCGGACGTCACGAGGAGTTCAGGAATGGTCCCGAGGTAAAGATTTATATATGGGAAGTCCTATTTTGGCCACCAGAAAATGTTCGGGATTTTTCGGTATTGTACCGGGAAGGTTCTAGAAGGTTCCGAAGTGGGGCCCACCTGCATGGGGGACCCACATGAACGTGGGTAGTGGGGGCAAGGCCCCACACCCCTGGTCAAGGCGCACCAAGATCCCACCTTAGAAGGAATAAGATCATATCCCGAAGGGATAAGATCAAGATCCCTAAAAAAGGGGGATAACAATCGGTGGGGAAGGGAAATGATGGGATTTCTTTCCCCCACCTTTGCCAACGCCCCAATGGACTTGGGGGGCAAGAAACCAGCCCCCTCCACCCCTATATATAGTGGGGAGGCGCATGGGAGCAGCACCCCAAGCCCTGGCGCCTCCCTCCCTCCCGTGACACCTCTTCCTCCCCGCTTGCGCTTGGCGAAGCCCTGCCGGGATCCCGCTACTTCCACCACCACGCCGTCGTGCTGCTGGATCTCCATCAACTTCTCCTCCCCCTTTCTGGATCAAGAAGGAGGAGACGTCCCCGCTCCGTACGTGTGTTGAACGCGGAGGTGCCGTCCGTTCGGCGCTCGGTCATCGGTGATTTGGATCACGACGAGTACGACTCCATCAACCCCGTTCACTTGAACGCTTCCGCTCGTGATCTACAAGGGTATGTAGATGCACTCTTTTCCCTCTCGTTGCTAGAAGACTCCATAGATTGTTCTTGGTGATGCGTAGAATTTTTTTTGAATTATTGCTACGTTCCCCAACACCAAGAACCTCATCGATGGTAGAGCCGGCCTCAATGTGCTCTCTGTGGAGGCATTCGGCTTGTTTCATGTGCCTCAAGGCCGGCTCCACCCCACCAAACCCTTCTCCGGGGTTGTCAACGGCTCCACCTGCCCCCTGGGGCAGATCCGCCTCCCGGTCACCTTCGGCACACGCGACAACTACCGCACTGAGCTTATCGACTTCGACATCACCCGCATCAGCCTCCCGTACAATGCCATCCTCGGGTACCCGGCCTTGGCCCAGTTCATGGCAGAACTCACCCTGCCTAATATCTCATGAATATGCCAGGGAGCAGCAGCGTCCTCACAGTGGCAGGAGATACCAAGGAAGCGTTGCTAGCCCTCAAGCTCGCCTTCAAAGCCGCGGCGGCTGCGCGACCAAGTGAGGAAGGAGGCCCAGAAGCTCCCGGGGCAGCGCCAGCGAAGAAGAAACAGATGTTCTCCCAAGATCACGCCGAGACGAAGCAAGTTCCGGTTGATGAAGACGGGGCATCGGGTGCCACCTTCACCATAGGTGCCGGTCTCCCTCTAGATCAAGAGGAGGCGTTAGTCAGCTTCTTGCGCAGGAACAAGAATGTGTTCGCATGGGAGCCTAAGGATCTAGTCGGGATCCCAAGGGGGATAATCGAGCATCACCTAAGGGTATGCCCTAACATGTGCCCGGTGAAGCAAAGGGCTCGGTGGCAGTCCACAGAGAAGTAGTCATTCATCATAGAGGAGACGCGCAAACTACAAGAAGTTGGTGTCATTCGGGAGGTGCGGTACCCGGAATGGCTGGCAAATCCTGTTGTTATCCCCAAGAAGGGTGGGAAGGAGCGCATGTGCGTCGACTTCACCAACCTCAACAAGGCTTGCCCTCAAGACCCCTTCCCGCTTTCGCGCATTGATCAGATCATCGACTCCACCGCCAAATGCGACCTGTTGTGCTTTCTAGACGCCTTCTCGGGCTACCACCAAATCAAGTTGGCGGTGTAGGATGTTGAGAAGACAATCTTCCTGACCCCATGTGGGGTGTATTGCTACACCTACATGCCGTCCGGACTGCGTAACGCCGGAGCAACTTTCCAGCGGCTGATGCACATCGCTCTAGGCCAGCAGCTCGGGAGGAACGCCGAGGCCTACATTGACGATATAGTGGTGAAGTCTTGGGAGCCAAGGACCCTTATCGAAGACCTGGAAGAAACATTTTCCGGTCTGCACAAGTTAGATCTGCGACTCAATCCAAAGAAATGTGTGTTTGGCATCCCCTCCGGCAAGCTACTGAGCTTTCTGGTGTTGCATAGGGGAATCGAGGCCAACCTAGAGAAGGTCAAGGAAATAGAGAGGATGAGCCTGCCATAGACCCTCAAGGAGATGCAGAAGCTGGAAGGCTATGTGACCTCGCTAGGGTGTTTCATCTCCAAGCTGGGAGAGCGTGCCCTCCCATTCTTCAAGCTGATGAAAAAGAAGGGACCATTCGAGTGGACTCCGGAGGCCGACGCGGTGTTCCAAGACCTCAAGAAGTACCTCACCAGCCCGCCGCTGATGGTAGTGCCACGCCCCCTCGAGCCCCCGGTGATCTACCTGGCCGCCACGCCTCACTCGGCCAGCGCGGAGCTGGTGGCGGTCGGGAGGAGCGCCCGACCAAGGGCTCGTGGAGCAGCACCCCACAACCGGTTGGAACACAGCGGCTTCAGGATGGCACTCATGAGGCCTCGGCTACCCCAACAGAAGATGAAGCCCCTCAGGACGGAGCTCCGGAGGCCCCAGCTTCCCCAACCAGTGACCAAGCTCCTGAGGTTGTCGGGCCTCAGGAGGTACAACACGTCACCAACACTTCTGCCCTTGTCGAGCACCCAGTGTACTTCGTCAGCATGGTGCTGTGCGATGCACGGGCATGCTACCCCATGCAGCAAAAGCTCTTGCTCACGCTTCTCGTCTCCTCCCGCAAGCTGCGCCACTACTTCCAAGGCCACCCCATCAAAGTTGTCTCAGCTTACCCATTGGAGAGGGTGCTCAGGATCCCCAATGCGGCGGGGAGGGTCGCAGAGTGGACCATTGAACTACATGCGTTCCAGTTGGAGTTCAGCAGCACTAGAGTCATCAAGGGTGCGGTGCTTGCCGACTTCGTGGCGGAATGGACCGACGTTCCTAGCCAAGAAGTGGGCGAGGATCGATCCCTCTCACCGGGAAGCGAAGCACCAGACGACTGTGTCATGTACTTCGACGGCGCATTCGCGCGACAGGATGCGGGGGCTGGAGCCGTCCTGATCTCGCCCACCCATGACAAGCTCTACTACACCGTGCCGATCTACTTCCAGCGGCGCGAGTAGGTCTCCAACAACATCGCGGAGTACGAAGGCCTGATTGTCAGGCTCAAGGCTGCGGCAGCCTTGGGAGTGAAGCGCCTCACCATCAAGGGCGATTCCCAGCTCCTCGTCAACTTCTCCAACAATGTATACGAGCCGAAGGACGATTACATGGAAGCATACCTTGCAGAGGTATGCAAAATTGAGAAACACTTCTTGGGCTTGGAACTGTAGCATGTGCTGTGCGGCACGAATAAGGAGGCAGACGACATCACCAAGAGGGCGTCCCGGCGCCTACCTCAGGAGCCTGGCGTCTTTGAGGAGAGTCTCTTCAAGCCGTCAGCAGCCCCTCCTACTGCGGAACCAACATCACCTCAGGAGGAGCTCCCACCAGCCAACCTCTCAGGAGCCCCCGCTTGCGGCCTGACCTCGGGAGCACATCTACTCCTCGCGCTTGAGCCTCAGGAGGGGTGCTGGACCGAGGAGTTCAAGGCGTATCTGCTTCAGGGAACCCTACCGGAGAAGGAAGAAGAGGCAGAGCGCATGGCTCGCCATGCCACGACTTACTGCCTTTGAGACGGTGAGCTCTACCGGAAGCGGCCAAACGACGTCTCTTTTTGGTGCATCTCCAGGGAGCAAGGGCCCGAGCTGCTGGCGGACATACATGGCGGAGACTGCGGCACTACTAGGAAAAGGGCTATAGATGATATGGCCACTAATGGCGCACCAGACATGTGGTGCGCCATTACTATATACTAATGGCGCACCATGTGTTGGTGCGCCATTAGTGTGAAAATACTAATGGCGCACCACATCCACGGTGCGCCATTAGTAAATATTTTTTTTCATTTTTTCAAAACTACTAATGGCGCACCGTGGGATGGTGCGCCATTAGTAGTTCAACTAGTAATGGCGCACCATCCCACGATGAGCCATTAGTAATTATGTTTCAAATTTTTTTCAATTTTTTTTTATTTTTATTTTTTTGAACTACTAATGGCGCACCACTCCCACGGTGCGCCATTACTAGTTGAACTACTAATGGCGCACCACTCACAGGTGCGCCATTAGTAATTTTGTTACAAATTTTATTTCAATTTTTTTTTATTTTTTTGAAAAACTACTAATGGCGCACGGTTGGGGTGGTGCGCCATTACTAGTTGAACTACTAATGGCGCACCACCCCCACGGTGCGCCATTAGTAACTTGGCCCATTCCACCGAATGCACCCCCTAGTGGACCGCCTTTTCAGTTTTAAAAAATAAAAGAAAATGATGGAAATGTCAAAAAAATAAAATAAAATAAGTTTCCCATGTGATATGTGGTCTAGTTGTTGGGAAAATTAACAAATATGAATTTCGACTTTATTTGCAAAATCTCTCCGGAATTTCTTAAAATGGGCATAACTTTTGCATACGAACTCGAATGAAAAAGTTTTTTATATGAAAAATCATCTACTCGAAAAGTTACATCTGAATTTAATCGGGGGAACCCCGTTAGACATTTTCAAAATCCTCAAAAACCTAACAGAAAAAAAGATACGGGGCTTTCAAGATCTAGAGGCAAAAAAATTCCAAATTTTTCAAACTTACTAGTGGCGCACCGGTTGCTAGGTGTGCCACTAGTAACAGAACAAAATATTGGTTTTGAATTTTTTTTTTCAAAAAATGATTCGTAATATGACAGGGAAGTTTGAAATATTTTTCGAAATTTCATCATACTCATGAATATGAACAAAGTCCTAGACATCAACAAGGTTTAATAGGATTGATATGATAGATATATCAACAAGTGGCTGTTAATTGAGGTGGTGCTGGGGTTGGATAGAACCGCAAAGTTAAGCGTGCTCGGGCTGGAGTAGTGTGAGGATGGGTGACCTTCCGGGAAGTTTGACCACTTAGTGCGATTTGACTTGAAATTAAGCATATTGACCTGAGATTAAGCCATAGTGACCCGAGATTAAGAAAAAATTGAAAAAAAAATTGAACATTTTTTTGAATTTTTTTGAAATTTTGAACATTTTTGAATTTTTTTTAAAAATATTTCTGAAAAAATATTTGAAAAAAAATTGTTACTAATGGCGCACTTCTATGTGGTGCGCCATTACTAAGTCCGATAGTAATGGCGCACCGTGGCATATACTAATGGCGCACCACTGGTGCGCCATTAGTAAGTAGTAATGGCGCACCAACGGTGCACCATTAGTAAAAATTACTAGTGGCGTGATGCTAGTGGCGCACCAGTAGTGCGCCATTAGTAGGCAAAACTGGTGCGCCACTAGTAGGCCTTTTTCTAGTAGTGCGGGCATCACTCTTCATCATGCACCCTCGTGGGCAAGGCATTCCGCACTGGATTCTACTGGTCCACGACGCTCAATGACGCTAACGGGCTGGTGAGATCTTGTGAAGCATGCCAATTCCATGCGAAGCAGATCCACCAGCCTCCTCAAGATCTCTAGACCATCCCGCTCTCGTAGCCGTTCGCGGTCTGGGGGCTGGATATCTTGGGCCCATTCCCTCGAGCGCCCGGGGGCTACCGCTACCTCTACGTCACCATCGACAAGTTCACCAAGTGGGCTGATAACCAACAAGTATAGGGGATCGCAACAGTTTTCGAGGGTAAAGTATTTAACACAAATTTATAGATTCGACACAAGGGAAGCCAAATAATATTTGAAGGCATTAGCAGCTGAGTTGTCAATTCAACCACACCTGCAGATTAATTATCTACAGCAAGTGATCAGTGGCAAAGTAGTTTGATAGTTTTGATAGTAGTGACAACAGCAATAGTAATAGTAACAGTGATAGCAGTAATTTTGTAGCAAGTGTAACAGTGATGATAGCAGTAGTAACTTAGCAGAAACAATCTAGGATAAATTCGTAGGCATTGGCTCGGTGACTTGTTGGATGATATTCATCATGTGACTGTTATAACCTAGGGCGATACAGCACTAGCTCCAGCTCATCGATATAATGTAGACATGTATTCCGTAAATAGTCATACGTGCTTTATTAAAAGAACATGCATGACATCTTTTGTCCTACCCTCCCGTGGCAGCGGGGTCCATATTGGAAACTAAGCGATATTAAGGCCTCCTTTTAATAGAGAACCGGAACAAAGCATTAACACATAGTGAATACATGAACTCCTCAAACTACTGTAATCACCGGAAGAAGTCCCGGTTATTCTCACTCCAGAGTTACTTGATCATAACACATAGTAGCTGACTATAACTTGCAAGACCGGATCTAAAACATGGATATAATGATGAATTCATAAACGGTTCATATCTGATTTCATGGCACCCGGGCCCAAAGTGACAAGCATTAAGCATAGCAAAGTCATAACAACATCAATCTAAGAACATGGTGGACACTAGGGATCAAGCCCTAACAGAACTAACTCGATTACATGAAGAATCTCATCCAATCCTCACCGACCAGTGAGCCTACGAAGGAATTACTCACTCCCGGTGGGGAGCATCATGGAATTGGCAATGAAGATGGGTTGGTGATGACGAAGAACGAAGATCCCCCTCTCCGGAGCCCCAAACAGACTCCAGATTCGCCCTCCCGAGGAAGAACATGGCTTGGCGGCGGCTCCATCTCGTGGATCGCGATAATTCTTTCTCCCTGATTTTTTCTCTGAAAATACGATTTTATAGCGCCGGTTTCTGGTTCAGCGAGGCCACCAGGTGGGTACAACCCACCTGGGCGCGCCAGGAGAGGGGGGCGTGACTTGGTGGGTTGTGCCCACCCAGGGGCCCCTCTCCGATAGGTCTTGGCTCCAAAAATTCTTATTTATTATATAAAAATTCCGCGTGAAGTTTTGTTCCATTCCGAGAACTTTTATTTCTGCACAAAAACAACACCATGGTAGTTGTGCTGAAAATAGCGTCAGTCCGGGGTTAGTTTCATTCAAATCATGCAAATTGGAGTCCAAAACAAGAGAAAAAGCGTGAGAAAAAGTAGATACGTTGGAGACGTATCAACTCCCCCAAGCTTAAACCTTTGCTTGTCCTCAAGCAATTCAGTTGATAAACTGAAAATGAGAAAGAAAAACTGTTACAAACTCTTTTGCTCTTGTTTGCGTAAATAAGCTTATACAACACCCAGGTTTTCAGCTAGCATTATAACTAATCATGTCGACAATAACACTTAAAGATTATAGTGACTTATCTCAATGACATAATCAGCTAGCGAGCAATAATAAGATATCTCAAACGTCAACACATTGTCAAAACAACCATGATATAATATGACAATAGTGGTATCTCGCTAGCCCTTTCTGAGACTGCAAAACATAAATGCAGAGCACCTCCAAAGTTCAAGCAGCGACTAAACATTGTAATTCATGGTAGAAAATATCCAGTCATGATGCACCCAACATTAGCTACACACAATGCATAGATCGTGACAGCTGTGCTCTACTTAGTTTCTGGCGCTTGTTTTAGAAGGTGATGACACAACATATTAGTAAATAGATCGTCCCTTCCCTGAGGGAAGCAGTGATTTGCAGAGGTGCCAGAGATCAATTTCTAAAACAGAGATAAATGATATTTTGAGACATGCACCCTTCTTATTCACTTCACGACCATCACTTATCAACATCTTCCATGCTAAGCACGCTAGTGGCGGTTCCTAAGCGGTAAAAGTAATGGTTTTGACTCCATTGGGAGTTTTTGTTTGATTATTTCAGAGATGAACTTTTTTTTTCATGTTTGCAGTTTGGGACTGGGCATCCATATTACCGCCCTTTTCTCATGCGATGGCGAGTGAATAAACACTCGATCTGAGAATAACCCGCTTAGCATGGAAGATACCGACCACCTCCTGTCATTCCATGAACGATCCAGGTACACAAAACGGATATTTTTTTAGAAGTTTTTAGAGGTGGCACATGCAAATTTACTTAGGCGGCAGGGTAATAGCATATATAGGTAGCTATGGTGGAATCTTCTGGGATAACTTTGGCTTCAAGTTTTATGATGTACAAGCAGAATTCCCACTTAGTACAGGCGAAGGCTAGCAATTTAGATTGAGAAGCAGCCAGCTAGAGAGAAACAACGATCATAACCATGCATTATGCGTAAGAAACATTGGACACTTGCATGAGTAGGATATGGACACCATGAACATAAATATCATAGAGGCTATGTTGGTTTTGATTCAACTACATGTATAAACATGTGCCAAGTCAAGCCACTCGAACATTTAGAGGAGGATACCATATCATCATACTACATCACAATCATTTTAACACTATGTTGATATCCAAGATAAATCATTATCAACTCCCAGCTACTTATACATGGCATGAGAAACTATAATCTCTAATTGTCATTGCAAACATGTTTAATCATAACGGGCTGAAGCATGGATATTAGGTTAAACATATTTGCACACATAGAACAAGTCGAGTTCATACCAATTTCTGTCTGCCACGGCCAGTTCATCGGATGTCGTCATTATTGCCTTTCACTTGCACGACCGAACGATATGAAAATAATAATGGTGCAAGAGTGCCATGGAGTAAGCTGCAATCTTCAAACATTTTATTCAACAGGAGAAGACAAGGTAAAATGTGCTCTTTATTTGTTCAACAATTATTCATATGAGAGCCACTCAACATTTTCATCGTTGTCTTCTCCTCGGCACAACTCGAATAAAAAGAAAAGAAGTTCAGAGAAACACACTGAAATATTTTTGGAGTTTTTGGGTTTCTTGAACAAGCAATAAAAGGGAAAAGAAAAAACAAGAAAAACTATTTACACGGGAAAGCTCCCAACAGGCAGAAGAAGAACAAGGAAATCTTTTTGGGATTTCTTTTTAATACTGCTACTAAGCATGCATAGAAAGTAAATTGACTACAACTAATTTTTTTGGTTTTTCTAAAGTTTTTCAAACACACAAGAAGAAAGCAAGAAAATAAATCTAAGCATGGATGATACAATGAAAAAGAATGAACACGGACAAATAGAATGATATGTAGACATGGATGTAAAGTCGGTGGGAACACGTACTCCCCCAAGCTTAGGCTTTTGGCCTAACTTGGTAGTCAATCAGTAGCCTGGAGGGTAGTAGTCGGCGTGGTAGCTCACGAAGGCTCTTGGTGCAGACGCCTCGGCCTGCCGTGCTGCCTCTACTGCTGCGTTGTGAGCTCGGGCCTCGCTCTCAAGAACAAAATATCTTCCTTTGCTGTGATAGTCAAAAAGAGAAGGCGCAGGCAAATATGTGTGCACAACATATTTTTGGTTAAACAATAGATTATCGTCAAGTTATCAATGTCGGAGTAATGGGCCACGGGTAGCCTAACCCGAGTCCCTGAACCTTTCAAGACATCGGGGCCGACTACGCCTCAGAGCCTCGAGATGAACTGCCGCCTTCTGATGGCCGGAAGGCCCAAGCGGCCGGCTGCCTGAAGGCGGCTAAGCTCCAGAAGGCGGCACCAAGATGGGCCGACTCCTTGCAGGCGGCCTCCCGAGAGGCCGGCTTCTGGCAAGCGGCCCACGGCACCCTTAGAGTATGCGCCCCTAATAAGAAGACAAGACATGGTGAGGCTACAGTGTAGCCCATCACCCCCGTATCCAGGGCCGGGCGTGGCCACGGTGCTCCGTACGGGCGGAGATCTCAGCCCGGCGTGGCACTATTGCCACTCCACCCTTAACGGCATTGCCGGCAGGCGGAGCCCTGTTCCCACGACGGCCTGTCGGTACGGACTGCAGGCAGCGGGCCCTACTAGCAGCGAGAGCCCGGAAGATGGTGGAAGCCTGGCCTGTCGGACCCAAGGGAGGCCGGCCTCTAGCAGGCAGCCCGTTCCTTCCTCGGGACCCACGCTCCATTAACCGGATAAGACGCGGAGTGGCTACAGTGATCTCCCACTAGGCGGCGGGACTGTAGCCACGCTCCCCTAACCAAGCCTGCGTCATTAGCATCACAGCTAAAGTAATTAGCAGTCGGGAAGACCCGCGAGCGGCGGGAATGGCATGTCGGCTCCGTACCAGACTAGTCGGCGGGCCCCAGCAGCCGGCGGAGAAGCCGGCGACCAGAGACACTGACAGCCGGGCCCTACGCCCGGCTGGATTACCATTGTACCCCTGGGGGTAGGCCTATATAAACCCCCCAGGGCACCCATGCAAAGGGTTCCCAACCTGTTAGAACTAGACTCACACCTAGAGGAAGGGGAGAGCGTGCCTGCCTTCTTCTACCCGTAGCATACAGCTCGAGGAGCACGATCGTACTCACTAGTGCCTTAGTGATCATGCGGAGACCCCGCAGAGTAGGTCTAGGGGTGTTATCTCCAAGGAGAGCCCTGAACCTGGGTAAAGTGCGCCGGCGTTCGTGTCTATGCCTCATCCCGCTTCCAGGTACCGGTGACGTTCTACTCGCAACCACCATGATAAGCCATCCTTTGGCATATGTCGCACCCAACCCCCGACAATCAACCTTTCCCTTCAGAATCTTATGTTCTTTTAAAGTGTCAAAATCTAAATACTGCGTGGGTAGGATAGGATCAAAGGGCAGAGGTGAAACACCTAGCCCTCGTGCTAAACGCGTGGCATAAATTACACCATAGAACCAGCCATTGTTAGCGCTGTGCTGAAGTCTGCATGCAACAATTGCTCCAAGGTTATAATTCCTTTCACTGGTGAGAGCGGTACGTATGAGGCTCAAGTCTGGAGCACAAAGCGTACTATAGTCTTGCTTGCCTACAATACATTTCCCATTAAATAATGCAAAGTACTGAATTGCGGGAAAATGAATGCTCTTTATTTTACCTTGTGTCACTCCCCTCCTTTCACCATAACAAAGACTAGTTAAGAATGTTTCGAACTCTACCTTTGGCGGTTTGTCAAGCGAACCCCAAAACGGGAGCTTGCAGTGATAACCAAATTCTCTAGCAAGATGGTAAATGGTCTATCATAAAGCATAAACGACACCCTAGACTCACGGGGAAATAATTTAAACTCTTTGACAAATGATTCAGTGGGAAGTTGGCGTTGTTCACACTTATGTGAAAGGTAGGGACCGAGACCGGCATTTTGAACATATTGCTCAAATTCCTCCTTAATGCCCACACGCATCATATATTCATCGCAAGGCCATAAGCATGTTTTGGTGGTGGCATCCCGTGTGGAACTTTCACTTGGTTCAACATAGGACCGGCGAGCAGAACTATCACTAGAAGATGCCCCCAAGGATCGTCTCCTCGAAGAGCTCCTTCCAAATAGGTTTATCATGTCAGCGTACAATTTCAAGCACCAATCCCCCGAAACAGTTTCAAAAACGGAGCTTCGAGCAAAGAGATCGAAATCCGCGGGTTTGAGAGCAAGAACACGGGAGAGAGAGCAATGGCGATTTTTTTCTGGAGGTAATTGATGATGTGGGATGAAGAGGTAAGTGAGGGGGCCCACATGGGGACCCCAACCCACCAGGGCACGCTTGGGGCTCCTGGCATGCCCAGATGGGTTGTGCCAACCTGGTGCACCTCACTCTGATATTATTTGCACCAGGAATTTAGAAATATTCAGAAAAAAATCGTGTAAAATTTTCAGGGCATTTTGAGAACTTTTATTTTTGGGTCAATTTTTATTGCATGGGAAATTCAGAAAATAGACAAAACATGGCATTTTATTTTTATTTAACTAATAAAAACAGAGAACAAAAAGTAAGGACAGAAGGTAGTGCTTACTAAATTCATCAACTTCATACCGCTCAAAAATGATCCATTAATAAGGTTGATCAGGTCTTGTTAACAACCACTTTCGCTTAGCATGAAACCGAAGAACTTTCGTAAATCACTAAGTTACCTGAATGGGGATATGCATTTCCCCAACAATAAGCATTTCATATTTCCTTTTGATAGTAGGTAAAGGTATTTGAAAACTTCCAATAGTGATTGTCGGAGATTTTTCAATAAAATTAATACCATTCACTTGGAATTGTTTCTTCAGAAAGTGCACCGTATGCTCATTACCATTGATATGAAAAGTGACCTTTCTTTTATTGCAATCAATAACAGCCCCTGCAGTATTCAAGAAGGTTCTACCAAGGATAATCGACATGTTGTCGTCCTCGGGCATCTCAAGTATAACAAAGTCAGTCAAAATAGTAACATTAGCAACAACAATGGGCACATCCTCACAGATACTGATAGGTATGGCAGTTGATTTGTCAGCCATTTGCAAAGATATTTCAGTGGGTGTGAGTTTATTCAAATCAAGTCTTTTATGTAAAGAGAAAGGCATAACACTAACACCATCTCCTAAATCACACAAAGTAGTTTTCACATAATTCTTTTTGATAGAGCAAGGTATAGTTGGTATTCCCGGATCTCCAAGTTTTTTAGGTACTCCATCTTTGAAAGTGTAATTAGCAAGCATAGTGGATATTGCAGCTTCCGGTATTTTTCCCTTGTTTGTAATGATGTTTTTCATATACTTTGCATAAGGAGGCATTTTCAAGATGTCAGTCAAGCGAGTACGCAAAAAGACTGGCCTCAACATTTCAGCAAAGCGTTCAAATTCTTCATCATCTTTACTTTTAGTTGACTTGGGTGGAAAAGGCATATGTTTTTGAACCCAAGGTTCTCTTTCTTTACCGTGTTTTCTAGCAACAAAGTCTCTTTTATCAAACCTTTTATTCTTAGGTTGTGGGCTATCAAGATCAACAGGTGGTTCTATCTCAACATCATGGTCTGGTTCTTTTTCATTATTTGTTTGAGTGTCTTCATGAACCTCATCATTATCCTTTTTATTATCACTAGGTGAGTGTTCATTACCAGATTGAGTTTCAGCATCTGAGATAGAAGTTTCATTATCATTATCAGGAGGTTTTTATATTTCAGGTTCACTAGAAGTATGCAAAGTCCTATCATTTTTCTTTTTATTCTTAGAAGGACTTGGTGCACTTGTGTTACCTCTTTGTGAATCTTGTTCAATTCTTTTTGGGTGTCACTCAAGATAAAGTGGTTCCTGGGTCATTTTACCTCCTCTTGTTGCAACTCTAACAGCAAAGTCATGCATATTATGATTCATTTCATCAAGCAATTCTCTGTGTGATTTAGCAACTTGTTCTAACTGAGTTTGAACCATAGAAGCATGTTTTCCAACACCTCTAACATCATTTGATATTCCAAATAACAGGTCACTCAAGTGAGCAATCATATCAGAATTATATTTCAATTGTTTCATTTGCATTGAAGTGATCTTGTTTTCTAATATAGTTTTCAAACTCATAATGGCATTGACTAGGATGCATATGGTGAGTATTATCATTATCATTGAACTTCATAAGAGAATTTACCTCTACCACCTTAGGCAGCGGTGGTGTAGTAAGCCCATGTATTTCTTCAATAGGAGGTAAATTTTTAACATCCTCAGCTTTAATACCTTTTTCCTTCATAGATTTCTTTGCCTCTTGCATATCTTCGGGACTGAGATATAATATACCCCTCTTCTTCGGAGTGGGTTTAGACGGTGGTTCAGGAATAGTCCAACCATCATAATTTTTCAAGACATGATTCAAATATTCTTCAGCTTGTCCAACAGTTCGTTCCATGAAAACACAACCAGCACAACTATCTAGAAAGTCCCTAGAAGCATGGGTTAGTCCATTATAGAAGATATCAAGTATTTCATTAGTCTTAAGAGGATGATTAGGCAAAGCATTAAGTAACTGGCAAAGCCTCCCCCAAGCTTGTGGGAGACTCTCTTCTTTAGTTTGCACAAAGTTAAATATTTCCGGTAAGGCAACTTGTTTCTTATGAGCAGGAAAATATTTTACAGAGAAGTAATAAATCATATCCTAGGGACTACGCAGACAACCAGGAGTAAGAGTATTGTACCGAGCTTTAGCATCACCCTTTAATGAGAAAGGAAATAATTTGAGAATAAAGTAATAGCGAGTTTTCTCATCATGAGTAAAAAGGGTGGCTATGTCATTCAACTTAGTAAGATGTGCCACAACAGTTTCAGTTTCATAACCATGGAAAGGATCAGACTCAACCAAAGTAATTAACTCTAGGTCGACAGTGAATTCATAATCCTTATCATCAATAAAGATAGGTGAAGTAGCAAACTTAGGATCACACTTCATTCTAGCATTCAGAGATTTTTGTTTATACTTGCGTAGTAATTTCTCTAGATCATCTCTATCATTGCAAGCAAGAATATCTCTAGTTGTTTCTTCACTCATAACATAACCTTCTGGTACCTTAGGCAATTCATATCTAGGAAGGCTAGTTCTAGCAGGTGTTTGAGGAGTTTCAGTTTCAAGCTCATCATCAGATTCAACAAAATCATGTTGTATAACTCTAGAATTTTTTTATCAAGGAATTCACCAAGTGGCACATCATCATTATCAAGCAAGGTACTAGCATCATGATAAGCATCATTCATAGTAGAAGTAGCATCATCAATAACTTGCGACATATCAGAATTGATAGCATGTGGTGGTGTTGCAAGTTTATTCATAACAAAAGGTGAATCTAATGCAGAACTGGATGGCAGTTCCTTACCTCCCCTCGTCCTTGAGGGAAATATCTTAGTCTTAGTATCCTTCAGATTCTTCATAGTGATAATATGATAATAATCCCAAGTGACTCAACAAATATAGCTATGCTCCCCGGCAACGACGCCAGAAAAAGGTCTTGATAACCCACAAGTATAGGGGTTCGCAACAGTTTACGAGGGTAAAGTATTTAACCCAAATTTATAGATTCGACACAAGGGAAGCCAAAGAATATTTGAAGGTATTAGCAGCAGAGTTGTTAATTCAACCACACCTGGAGATTAATTATCTGTAGCAAGTGATCAGTGGCAAAGTAGTTTGATAGTAGTGACAGCAGCAATAGTAACAGTAACAGTGATAGTAGTAATTTTGTAGCAAGTGTAACAGTGATGATAGCAGAAGTAACTTAGCAGAAACAATGTAGGATAAATTCGTAGGCATTGGATCGGTGACTTGTTGGATGATATTCATCATGTGACAGTTATAACCTAGGTCGATACGGCACTACCTCCAGTTGATCGATATAATGTAGGCATGTATTCCGTAAATAGTCATACGTGCTTTATTAAAAGAACTTTCATGACATCCTTTGTCCTACCCTCCCGTGGCAGCGGGGCCCATATTGGAAACTAAGGGATATTAAGACCTCCTTTTTAATAAAGAACTGGAACAAAGCATTAACTCATAGTGAATTCATGAACACCTCAAACTACGGTAATCACCGGAAGAAGTCCTGGTTATTTTCACTCTGGGGTTACCGGATCATAACACGTAGTTGGTGACTATATCTTGCAAGATCGGATCTAAAACATGGATATAATGATGAATTCATAAATGGTTCAGATCTGAGTTCGAGGCACCCGGGCCCATAGTGACAAGCATTAAGCATAGCAAAGTCATAGCAACATCAATCTGAGAACATAGTGGATACTAGGGATCAAGCCCTAACAAAACTAACTCGATTACTTGATGAATCTCATCCAACTCCTCACCGACCAGCGAGCCTACGAAGGAATTACCCACTCCCGGTGGGGAGCATTATGGAATTGGCGATGGAGATGGGTTGGTGATGATGAAGAACGAAGATCCCCCTATCCGGAGCCCCAAACGGACTCCAGATCTGCCCTCCCAAGGAAGAATAGGGCTTGGCAGCGGCTCCCTCTCGTGGATCGCGATATTTCTCTCTCCTTAATTTTTTCTCAGAAAATAGGATTTTATAGCGTCAGTTTCAGGGTCAGCAGGGCCACCAGGTGGGTACAACCGACCTGGGCGCGCCAGGAGAGGGGGGCGCGCCCTGGTGGGTTGTGCCCACCCAGGGGCCCCTCTCCGGTAGGTCTTGGCTCCAGAAATTCTGATTTATTATATAAAAATTCCTCATGAAGTTTCGTTCCATTCCGAGAACTTTTATTTCTGCACAAAAACAACACCATGGTAGTTCTTCTGAAAACAACGTCACTCCGGGGTTAGTTTCATTCAAATCATGCAAGTTAGAGTCCAAAACAAGAGGAAAAGCGTGAGAAAAAGTAGATACGTTCGAGACGTATCATGGGCGGAGGTGGAGGCCGTCCGCACCATCCAGCTGGTTCAACAGTCAAGTTCATCAAGGGCCTCATGAGCCGGTTTGGGGTTCCTAATCGCATCATCACCAACAACGGCTTGCAGTTCACAAGCAACCTATTCAAAACACATTGTGCTAACCTTGGAACGCAAATATGCTACGCCTCAGTGGCACACCCCAGGAGCAACGGCTAGGCTGAGCACGCCAACGCAGAGGTCCTGAGATGCCTCAAGGCAAGAACCTTCAGGAAGAGGCTCAGGCCTGCGGCAGGGGCTGGCTGGACGAGCTCCAGTCCATGCTGTGGTCCATCCGCACCACCACGACCAAGCCAACAGGCGAAACTCCATTCTTCCTTGTCTATGGAGCTGAAGCGGTTCTCCCTCACGAGGTCAGCCATCACTCCGCGTGGGTCTTGGCATTTTACGAGGCACGCCAGGATGCCTCGCGGGGGATGGACCTCGTGCTGGGGGAGGAACACCGCCGTCAAGCCGCGCTCCGAGCAGCAAGGTACCAGCAGGCGCTGCGGCGGTACCACTGCCGCAGCGTCCGCTCCAGGACGCTCGAGGTGGGTGATCTCATCCTGAGGTGGGTGCTCTCCAGGGAGGGGCTGCATAAGCTCTCACCCATGTGGGAGGGCCCGTTCAGGATCGCCCGTGTCTCCAAGCCTGGTGCCTTGCGCCTGGTGACGCAGGACGGGATCCCCATCCAGAACGCCTGGAACATCTAGCACCTCCAGAAGTTCTACGCATGAAGCAAGGCCACGTGCCTGTGCAAGTCTCCGCTCGTGACATTCTCACGTAATAATGAGTGGGGCTGTACACGCACCGGAGTCTCCAGAGTGTCGCCCGCGGGCCTCACGGGGGCTCCCTCCCACGTCCTAGTGGCAGTACTTAGCTCCGCGCTGGTGAGAAGACTAGACTAGGTGTCGGACACGCCTGTTCTTTTGCTTGCTTTCTGTATTGGTTTGCAACTTTTTAATGGAATTTGGAGTTTCCGCATTCTTTTTCGTTCGCCGAGTTGGAATTTTTCTCCTCTTACTTCGCTCGCCTCTTAGTCTTGGCCCAAGAAGAGAAGCAGTTGCCCGTCACTGCTCCTCACATGTCACGCGCGCGGGGGCTAGGCAGGTGTGTGCGTTTGGGTTCGCCCGCACCGCAAACGCACCTCGCCGAAGCCTCGGCTTCTTTAATCCTCATGAGATGCTCTTGAATGAGCTCGTGGGCTTGTGCACCCTCTTAAGTCCGTTCCTCCAGGCAGTGCGACGCGGTGTACCAGCCCCAACCAACCCATGCTTGGGGGCTCGCGCAAGGAAGAATGAGATGCCCCGCCAAGCTTTCTAATAACTCTGCAGGTTTACAACGCCTCCCGAGCCTTGACAGCTCCTGAGTCGTTAGGGAGGGAGCTCCGCCGGACGGTTCTGGAGAGGTGCGCCCTCGCGAGGCAGGAAGCTGCCGCAAGCATATCAAGCTAAGTTACCCAAACTGCACCTACTCTGAACACAGATATCACAGCATAACATCAAAATAATAAGCATAACATAGTGGCATAAGTGCCATAGTTCATTACACACCCCAGCAGGGCCCTCTACTTTTTTCAAAATGCAGGAGGAAGGAAAGGTTAAACAAAAGTGGCCCATGCGGCCGCAGCAACTCCTGAAGCTAGGCTCCGGCAGCCCCGGACTCAACCCGAGTCCTCCTCCCGCTTCACCAGAGCACGGCGGCGAGACAACCTGTCGCCTTCCCCGATCCGAGCCCAGCAGCGAGGCGGCTGATCAAAGCCACCACTGCTAGTGCTCTCGCCGGAGGAGAAGCCGCCGCCATTGGGGGAGGCACGGCCATCGCCAAGGGCAAGCTCACCCTCGTCGTCGTCGCGGCCGTCGTCAAGGCCAAGCTCATCGTCGCTGCTGCCATCCTCGGGGCAGCACCTAGCGTGGCGGCCGTCCACCCTGAACACCCTCATGTAAAGGGTCGCGAGGTCGTCGTACTTGAAGTGGAGTGTGCACCTTCTACTCAGGCCTCATGCACGGGCGAACGCCTGCCAACCGCGGGTCAAGGCCACGTTACTTGCGGCGGTGACCTCGACCCCGACCCACGAGGCCCTGCTGTAGCAGCCGTTAGCCTGCAGCCAGAGGCCCTCAAGCCCCATGGCCGGCAACTCACCGGCAAAGGAGCACGGAAGCTGGAGCCAGGAGCCGGCGGACCTCTCTATCGGATTCGGGATTCCAGCAAACCCTTATGAGGTTCGAACTCTAGGGTGCGCACGAAGAACTCTCTCTCTCTAGTTCACTCACTCAACGATCTCACGGCCTAGCTCGACGGACCAAAGGAATACGAGACGCGGAGGTTTATACTGGTACGGGCCACCGTGTGGTGTAATACCCTACTCTAGTGTGGTGATGGTGGATTGCCTCGAGGGCTAAGGATGAACTAGTACAGCGGATGAACAGCCTCCTGAGGAGAGGTGTTCTAGAGCTCAATGAGCTGGTGAGATGGCCTTGATGGAATGGATCCAATCCTAGATGAGATGCCTCCTACGTTGGTGGCTAGTCCTATTTATAGAGGCGCTGGTCCTCTTCCCAAAAGTTAGGCGGGAAGGGATCCCAGAACGGCCAAGTTTGAAGGGGGGCAACTAGTACAAGCTCTCCTGACAAAAGGTGGTCTTCGCCTGCCAAAGGCTCTGGTGGTGACGCTTTTGTGGGCTCCGTGGTGACCTCCGTCCTGCCGTCCTGGTGGTCTTGGTCTTGTTGCACCGATATGGAAACCTTTGCCTGATCTCTCGGGACTCCTCGCCTGCGCCTACCTCTTTAGCACCAAAGAGGAAACTGGTACACTGCGCCCACTGGTGCCCGCCTGGCCTTGGTCGTCATGGCTCACGTCACGTGAACCTCATGAGGTGCCCCTTGCATAGATATCTTTGCTTCTCGGGACACACCCTAGCGAGGCCGCCCCCAGGGAGGTCTTGGCGTCGTCCGCCTCGCAAAGCTTGGCCCCTCGCGAGGGTCTCGAGTAGTTGTTGTCGAAGCTGGGCTGTACTGGGCTGTTGGTGGAGCCATGACATGGGCCGCAGGCAGGCAAGTATGGGTACCCCTGTTCCCAGGATGCCGACAGTAGCCCCCGGGCCCAAGGCACGCTCGGACTTGGCTTCGAGGCGAAGCCAAAGGGCAGGTGCGGTGCACCGCAGGCCCTAACCGCCTGCGGCCTCGGTCAACGCGTGGCGATCGATGGTACATGGGTGCCTCCACTTCCCCACGCGGTGTTGATATCTGCCAGACTAGGTGGCCACCATTGTCGGCATAGCCCCACCTCCATCGCTAGCAGCGCACACCCCAAACTCTTCCGCCTTCTAGAAAATAGCGGTCTCCTCCTCCGACCCGACCAGGATCCAACCCTCTCCATCGCCATGGCGCCGAGCCGGAAGAACAAGTGGAAGAAGAAGCCCCAAGCCTCAGCCGAAGTGTCGCCGGCCTTTGAGCCCGCCGATGAGCGGTCGGTGGTGCTCAACCAGGAAGGGATGGACAAGGTTCGCTCAGCGCTCGCCGCCAACTCCAATGAGTGGGGGCGACGGTGGCTTGGCCTGCATCCCGCGCTGCGATTGATAGGACGGCCACTGAGATCCCCATCCATCTTCACGCCCTCTGGGCTGGCCTGATTCCCCCTTTCTCCGCCTTCTTCAATGCCATGCCCTCTCACTACCAAGTCAATGCTCTCCACTTGGATCCCCAGTCCATCATTCTCCTTGCCCTCTTCGCCTTCGTCTGCGAGGCCATGGTGGGCATTGCTCCCTCCGTGGCTCTGCTTTTCCATTTCTTCTCGCTGCGTCTGACTGATGCCCGACAGTGCTCGGGATGCTTGAGCTTCCAGGCCGTGGTGGCGACGGCTGGCTCGGGGATCGACTTCGAGCTCACGCCGGTTGCGAGTGGATTCCGGAAGTGGTGGGTGTTTGTGGACGCCGGCGTGCTCAGCCCCCTGCTCTTGCTAACAATGTCACCAGCTGCTCCCACCTCTAGCCGCGGGCATGCGAGGCTCGCAGACCCGCGGCTCGCCCACATCTGGCGTCGGCTGGCCAGGCTGAAGGATCTCGGGGTGACTGCACCCATGGTGGAAAGGAGTTCATCCGGTGCCGCATTGCTTCGCTCCAGCGCCACTCTCGACCGATGTTGACCTTCTCCGGCAGCAAGGACCCCATAAGGCTTCACGCGCCCGAGCTTCCTCCTGAGGTGCAACAGACTTTACTTGAGCTCCTGACAGGTGACCCGACACCAGCCAATCTGCGGGAGGAGGGTTGCCTCTTGTACTGCTGCTCAAATAAGGTGGAGTTCGTGAGGTAGATGCCCCCATTCGATCAATGGGGACTGCGCCCGGTCGGCCTTGAAGGGCGTCGCGAGAGCCCTGTCTTCGTGGTTGCCTTGCCCGCTGCCAGCGCGACGCTCACCCTGGAAGTGGGCGCAGAGGGGCGACTGCTGTCCAACCCTAGCGACACGGCTGCTGACGAAACGACGTCGCTCGGGGCTCCTGAAGTGACCACCCCTGGGGCTCGGGTGAGCCGCCCTGAGGAGGCGGCCGGAAGGCTGACGCCGTACGATGCTCCCGAGGTGGAAGCCCCCGAGGCCCGGGCGGGCCGTCGCGAGGCGGAGGCTGAAAGGTCGATGCAGCCCGACACTCCTGAGGCCGTCTCCTCACGGGCCACACCAGCTGCCCCTGGCACTGGTGATCGCACCCGGGGCTTCGGCCAGCTTCGCCTGAACTTTGAAGCTCTCCACAAGAGGAAGGGGTCTCCGAGCTGCACTGATGACGCATGCCGGCCATTGAAGCAGAGGAATTAAATTGCCATTTGACGGGTGAGTACCTTATCTTCGTAATTTCCTGAGTCCTGCATCTCCTCCTGACCGCAACTCTTTAGGGTCCCTTCGGCTGGAGCGGCGAAATCTCGTGAGAAGCAACCTCCACCCGCTCCGAACTCTCTAGTGGCCCTGAGTACCCCCTGTCAAACTACTGCGCGTGGCATGGAGCCTGGCGAGGAGGTGGACGTGCCGTCCTGACCCTGCGTTCTTGTTGTCCCTCCTTCGCCGTCCTGCCTGGGGTACCTAAGGTGTGCCGAGGGCCCCTCCTGCTGGGCGGCCTCGGCCTTGGCCTCATCCTCGAGCAACGAGACCCTGCCCGGAAGGGCCTCCGCCAAGGCGCAGAAGGCAGCGGGGAAGGCGCCGGCCTCCGGCGCCCTGCTAGGAGCAGGTGAGTCACCTCGAGCTTCCTCAACGATCCCTGGTGAGGAGGACGGACCCGGCCATGCGTTTGAGCTTGCGCGGGGGCGCGGCGCTGTCTGTCATGAGCTCTTCCGGGAGGCGATGGGTGCGCTAAGCCGGCTCGGGGAAGAGCTTGTGGATGTTGATGCCCGCCTTGAGATAGAGAGCCTCCGGCTGGCGGACGAATTGCATCAACTAAAGGTGGCCATCAACCTCTGGCGTCTCCAATGCGAGCGTGCTAGCGTGAAGGCTGAGGCAACCCTTGCGACCTCGCGGGAAGCCAGCGCCCGGGCCTTGGAAGAGGCCAGGGAGGCCGATCACCGCCGCGAGGTCACCGAGGAGCGCGAACGGGAGCTCCAGGCCCTGAACGCTGCCTTGGAGCAGCAGGTCGAGGCGCGCATGACCGTCTTGGCGTCGATGAGGGGGCGCCTTCCGAAGAGAAGGAGATCTTGGAGCGCGAGCAGGAGCTGCTGCTGGAGGCCTCGGAGCGCAGCCTCGAGCTTAAACAGTTGGAGATGAGGGACTGCTAGGTGGCCTGGCTGAGGACAGCGTCGACGTGCGCGAAGCCTGGATCCGGGAGGTGGTCGACCGTAGGGTGGCGAAGGCTCGCGCGGATCCTGCCAATGAGCACGCCTGAAGTTGAAGCTCCTGGAGGCCAAAGCTGATGGAAGGACCACCGCCCTCAGGTCAAGGCTGGAAAAGGCGGAGCAGCGCGAGAGGTCCGCCATGGCGGCCCTGGCCTCTGCCCAGGCCGACCTGACCTCCGCTCATGCATAACTACTCTCGCTCCAGCAGCAGGTTGATGCTGCCGCGTCCCTCGCGCAGCAGAACAGGCAAGAGGCGTGTTGTCGGCACACGTTGCAGCGCGAGCACGCTCCCATGCTCCAGGCCCTCAGGGTGAGGGCCAACCGGGCCCTGGGCGCCATCTGCGAAGAGTGCGCTCCTCATCCCCACGCGGAAGACTATGCCAGCCATCTCCGGGCTGCTACCTCTTGAGCATGCGTTGGTTTTTCCTTGAAGAGGAAAGGGTGATGCAACAAAGTAGCATAAGTATTTCCCTCAGTTTTTGAGAACCAAGGTATCAATCCAGTAGGAGACTACATGCAAGTCACCTAGTACCTGCACAAACAATCAAGAACCTTGCAACCAATGCGATAAAGGGGTTGTCAATCCCTTCACGACCACTTGCAAAAGTGAGATCTGATAAAGATAATAAGATAAATATTTTTGGTATTTTGGTTGTATAGACTGGAAAGTAAAGATTGCAAAATAAAATAAATAGTAAACTAGAATTGTAGATCGGAAACTTATATGATGGAAAATAGACCCGAGGGCCATAGTTTTCACTAGTGGCTTCTCTCATGATAGCATATACTACGGTGGGTTAACAAATTACTGCCGAGCAATTGATAGAAAAGCGCATAGTTATGATAATATCTAGGCATGATCATGAACATAGGCATCACGTCCGTTTCAAGTAGACCGAAACAATTCTGCATCTACTACTATTACTCCACCCATTGACCGCTATCCAGCATGCATCTAGAGTATTAAGTTCATAAGAACAGAGTAACGCATTAGGCAAGATGACGTGATGTAGAGGGATAAACTCAAGCAATATGATATAAACCCCATCTTTTTATCCTCGATGGCAACAATACAATACGTGCCTTGCTGCCCCTGCTTTCACTGGGAAAGGACACCACAAGATGGAACCCAAAGCCAAGCATTTCTCCCATTGCAAGAAAGATCAATCTAGTAGGCCCAACTAAACTGATAATTCGAAGAGACTTGCAAAGATATCAAATCATGCATATAAGAATTCAGAGAAGAATCAAATATTGTTCATAGATAATCTTGATCATAAACCCACAATTCATCGGATCTTGGCAAACACACCGCAAAAAGTATTACATCGAATAGATCTCCAAGAACACCGAGGAGAACTTTGTATTGAGAACCAGAGAGAGAGAAGAACCATCTAGCTAATAACTATGGACCCGAAGGTCTATGGTAAACTACTCACACATCATCGGAGAGGCTATGGTGTTGATGTAGAAGCCCTCCGTGATCGATTCCCCCTCCGGCGGAGCGCCTGAAAAGGCCCAAAGATGGGATCTCATGGGTACAGAAGGTTGCGGCGGTGAAAAATTGATTTCGTGGCTCCCCTGGATGTTTTTAGGGTATAAGAGTATATATAGGCGAAAGAAGTAGGTCGGTGGAGCTACGAGGGACCCACGAGGGTGGAGGGCGCGCCTACCTCCCTGGGCGTACCCTCCTGCCTCATTGCGTCTCTAACTTCCACTCCAAGTCTCCTGGATTGCGTTTGTTCCAAGAAAGATCCTCGCGAAGGTTTTGTTCCGTTTGATATTCCTTTTCTGCGAAACACTGAAATAGGGAAAAAAACAGCAACTGACACTAGGCCTCCGGTTAATAGGTTTAGTCCCAAAAATAATATAAAAGGGCATATTAAAGCCCATTAAACATCCAAAACAGATAATATAATAGCATGGAACAATAAAAAATTATAGATACGTTGGAGACGTATCAGCATCCCCAAGCTTAATTCATGCTCTTCCTCGAGTAGGTAAAGGATAAAAACAAATTTTTTGATGTGGAATGCTACCTAACATAATTTTCAATGTAATTTTGTTTATTGTGGCATGAATGTTCAGATCCATAAGATTCAAAATAAAAATTTAATATTGACATAAAAACAATAATACTTCAAGCATACTAATAAAGCAATCATGTCTTCTCAAAATAACATGGCCAAAGAAAGTTATCCCTATAAAATCGTATAGTCTGGCTATGCTCTATCTTCATCACACAAAATATTTAAATCATGCACAACCCCGATGACAAGCCAATCAATTGTTTCATACTTTTGATGTTCTCAAACTTTTTCAATCTTTACGCAATACATGAGCGTGAGCCACGGATGTAGCACTGTAGGTGGAACAGAATGGTGGTTGTCAAGAAGACAAAAAGGAGAAGATAGTCTCACATCAACTAGGCGTATCAACGAGCTATGGAGATGCCCATCAATAGATATCAATGTGAGTGAGTATGGATTGCCATGCAACGGATGCACTACAGCTATAAGTATATGAAAGCTCAACAAAAGAAGCTAAGTCGGTGTGCTTCCGACTTGCTTGCTAGCGAAGACCTAGGGCAATTTGAGGAAGCCTATCATTGGAATATACAAGCCAAGTTCTATAATGTAAAAATCCCACTAGTATAAAAGTGACAACATAGGAGACTCTCTATCATGAAGATCATGGTGCAACTTTGAAGCACAAGTGTGGTAAAACGATAGTAGCATTGTCCCTTCTCTCTTTTTCTCTCATTTTTTATTTGGGCCTTTCTCTCTTTTATGGCCTCTTTTTTCGTCCGAAGTCTCATCCCGACTTGTGGGGGAATCATAGTCTCCATCATCCTTTCCTCACTAGTACAGTGCTCTAATAATTATGATCATCACACTTTTATTTACTTACAACTCAACAATTACAACTCAATACTTGGAACAAAATATGACTCTATGTGAATGCCTCCGGCGGTGTACCGAGATGTGCAATGAATCAAGAGAGACCTGTATGAAAATCATGAACGGTGGCTTTGCCACAAATACGATGTCAACTACATGATCATGCAAAGCAATATGACAATGATGGAGCGTGTCATAATAAACGGAATGGTGTAAAGTTGCATGGCAATATATCTCCAAATGGCTATGGAAATGCCATAATAGGTAGGTATGGTGGCTATTTTGAGGAAGGTATATGGTAGGTGTATGATACCGGTGAAAGGTGCGTGGTATTAGAGAGGCCAACAATGGTGGAAGGGTGAGAGTGCGTATAATCCATGGACTCAACATTAGTCATAAAGAACTCACATACTTATTGCAAAAATCTATTAGTTATCGAAACAAAGTACTACGCGCATGCTCCTAAGGGTATAGATTGGTAGGAAAAGACCATCGCTCGTCCCTGACCGCCACTCATAAGGAAGACAATCAATAAATAAATCATGCTCCGACTTCATCACATAACGGTTCACCATACCTGCATGCTACGGGAATCACAAACTTTAACACAAGTATCTCTCAAATTCACAACTACTCAACTAGCATGACTCTAATATCACCATCTTCATATCTCAAAACAATCATAAGGAATCCAACTTCTCATAGTATTCAATGCACTTTATATGATAGTTTTTATTATACCCATCTTGGATGCTCATCATATTAGGACTAATGTTATAGCCAAAGAAAATTACCATGCTGTTCTAAAATACTCTCAAAATAATATAAGTGAAGCATGAGAGATCAATAATTTCTACTCCCTCCATCCCATAATGTAAGACGTTTTTTGACAGTACACTAGAGTCAAAAAACATCTTACATTATGGTACGGAGGGAGTATAAAATAAAACCACCACCGTGCTCTAAAAAGATATAAGTGAAGCACTAGAGCAAAATTATCTAGCTTAAAAGATATAAGTGAAGCACATATAGTATTCTAATAAATTACGATTCATGTGTATCTCTCCAAAAGGTGTGTACAGCAAGGATGATTGTGGTAACTAAAAATCAAAGACTCAAATCATACAAGGCGCTCCAAGCAAAACACATATCATGTGGTGAATAAAAATATAGCCTCAAGTAAAGTTACCAATAGATGAAGACGAAAGAGGGGATGCCTTCCGGGGCATCCCCAAGCTTATGCTTTTGGTTGTCCTTGAATTTTACCTTGGGGTGCCTTGGGCATCCCCAAGCTTAGGCTCTTGCCACTCCTTATTTTAAAATCCATCAAATCTTTACCCAAAAACTTGAAAACTTCACAACACAAAACTTAAACAGAAAATCTCATGAGCTCCTATAGTGTAAGAAAACAAACCACCAATTTAAGGTACTGTAATGAACTCTATTTATATTTGTGTTAAACCTACTGTATTACAACTTCTTTATGGTTCATACCCCCCGATACTAGCCATAGATTCATCAAAATAAGCAAACAACACACGAAAAACAGAATCTGTCAAAAACAGAGCAGTTTGTAGTAATCTGTATCAAACGAATACTTCTGGAACTCCAAAAATTCTGAAATAAATTAGTGAACGTGAGGAGTTTGTCTATTAATCATCTGCAAAAAGAATCAACCTAAAATATCTCTCCAGTAAAAAATGGCAGCTAATCTCGTGAGCGCTAAAGTTTCTGTTTTTTACAGCAACATCGCAAAGACTTCACCAGGTCTTCCCAAAGGTTCTACTTGGCACAAACACTAATTAAAACATAAAACCACATCTAAACAGAAGCTAGATGAATTATTTATTACTAAACAGGAAACAAAAAACAAGGAACAAAAATAAAATTGGGTTGCCTCCCACAAGCGCTATCGTTTAACGCCCCTATCTAGGCATAAAAACAAGAATAGATCTAGGTGTTATCATCTTTGGTATGCAATCCATATGTGGCTCTCATCATAGATTCATAAGGTAATTTTATTTTATTTCTAGGAAAGTTTTCCATGCCTTTCCTTAATGGAAATTGTAATCTAATATTTCCTTCTTTCATCTCAATAATTGCACCGATCATTCTAAGGAAAGGTCTACCAAGAATAATTGGACATGTAGGATTGCAATCTATATCAAGAACAATCAAATCTACGGGCACATAATTCCTATTTGCAACAATAAGAACATCATTAATCCTTCCCATAGGTTTCTTAATGATGGAATCCGCAAGATGCAAATTTAAAGAACAATTATCAAATTCACGGAAACCTAACACATCACACAAAGTTTTGGGAATCGTGGAAACACTAGCACCCAAATCACATAAAGCATAGCATTCATGATCTTTAATCTTTAATTTAATAGTAGGTTCATACTCATCATAAAGTTTTCTAGGGATAGAAATTTCTAATTCAAGCTTTTCTTCATAAGATTGCATTAAAGCATCAACGATATATTTAGTAAAGGCCTTATTTTGATCATAAGCATGAGGAGAATTTAACACGGATTGCAACAAGAAAATACAATCTATCAAAGAGCAATTATCATAATTAAATTCCTTGAAATCCAAAATAGTGGGTTCATTGCTATGTAAAGTTTTGACCTCTTCAATCCCACTTTTATTAATTTTTGCATCAAGATCTAAAAACTCCGAATCATTGGGATGCCTTTGAACTAAAGTTGACTGATCTCCAGTCCCATCTTTATCAAGCTTCATATTGGAAAACAAAGATTTAATATGAGACACATCAATCACTTTTAGATCTTCATCATTATTACCCTCTAGCTCTTCTGGTTTAGCAGCCATCTTATTAACTAAAGTGGCCTGCTTATCCGAAATTTGACCTACTAAATTTTCAAGATGAGCTAACTGAGATTTCAAACTATAAAATGTTGGGAATATGCCCTAGAGGCAATAATAAAATAGTTATTATTATATTTCCTTGTTCATGATAATTGTCTATTGTTCATGCTATAATTGTGTTATCCGGAAACCGTAATACATGTGTGAATACATAGACCACAACATGTCCCTAGTGAGCCTCTAGTTGACTAGCTCGTTGATCAATAGATGGTTACGGTTTCCTGACCATGGACATTGGATGTCGTTGATAACGGGATCACATCATTAGGAGAATGATGTGATGGACAAGACCCAATCCTAAGCATAGCACAAGATCGTGTAGTTCGTCAGCTGGAGCTTTTCCAAATGTCAAGTATCATTTCCTTAGACCATGAGATTGTGCAACTCCCGGATACCATAGGAGTGCTTTGGGTGTGCCAAACGTCACAACGTAACTGGGTGGCTATAAATGTGCACTACGGGTATCTCCAAAAGTGTCTGTTGGGTTGGCACGAATCGAGACTGGGATTTGTCACTCCGTATGACGGAGAAGTATCTCTGGGCCCACTCGGTAATGCATCATCATAATGAGCTCAATGTGACCAAGTGTTTGGTCACGGGATCATGCATTACGGTACGAGTAAAGTGACTTGCCGGTAACGAGATTGAACTAGGTATTGGGATACCGACGATCGAATCTCGGGCAAGTAACGTACCGATTGACTAAGGGAAATGTATACGGGATTGATTGAATCCTCGACATCATGGTTCATCCGATGAGATCATCATGGAACATGTGGGAGCCAACATGGGTATCCAGATCCCACTGTTGGTTATTGACCGGAGAGTCGTCTCGGTCATGTCTGCATGTCTCCCGAACCCGTAGGGTCTACACACTTAAGGTTCGGTGACGCTAGAGTTGTAGAGATATTAGTATGCGGTTAACCGAAAGTTGTTCGGAGTCCCGGATGAGATCCCGGACGTCACGAGGAGTACCGGAATGGTCCGGAGATAAATATTTATATATGGGAAGTCCTATTTTGGCCACCGGAAAATGTTCGGGATTTTTCGGTATTGTACCGGGAAGGTTCTAGAAGGTTCCGAAGTGGGGCCCACCTGCATGGGGGGACCACATGAACGTGGGTAGTGCGGGCATGGCCCCACACCCCTGGTCAAGGCGCACCAAGATCCCACCTTAGAAGGAATAAGATCATATCCCGAAGGGATAAGATCAAGATCCCTAAAATGGGGGGATAACAATCGGTGGGGAAGGGAAATGATGGGATTTCTTTCCCCCACCTTTGCCAACGCCCCACTGGACTTGGAGGGCAAGAAACCAGCCCCCTCCACCCCTATATATAGTGGGGAGGCGCATGGGAGCTGCACCCCAAGCCCTGGCGCCTCCCTCCCTCCCGTGACACCTCTTCCTCCCCGCTTGCGCTTGGCGTAGCCCTGCCAGGATCCCGCTACGTCCACCACCACGCCGTCGTGCTGCTGGATATCCATCAACTTCTCCTCCCCCCTTGCTGGATCAAGAAGGAGAAGACATCCCCGCTCCATACGTGTGTTGAACGCGGAGGTGCCGTCCGTTCGGCGCTAGGATCATCGGTGATTTGGATCACGACAAGTACGACTCCATCAACCCCGTTCTCTTGAACGCTTCCGCGCGCGATCTACAAGGGTATGTAGATGCACTCCGCTCTCTCTCATTGCTAGATGACTCCATAGATTGATCTTGGTGATACATAGAAAATTTTAAATTTCTACTACGATCCCCTACAGTGGCATCATGAGCCAGGTTTATGCGTAGATTCTATGCACGAGTAGAACACAGAGTATTTGTGGGCGACGATTTGTTCAATATGCTTACCGTTACTAGTCTTATCTTGATTCGGCGGCATTGTGGGATGAAGCGGCCCGGACCGACCTTACACGTACTCTTACGTGAGACAGGTTCCACCGACTGACATGCACTTGATGCATAAGGTGGCTAGCGGGTGTCTGTCTCTCCCACTTTAGTCGGATCGGATTTGATGAAAAGGTTCCTTATGAAGGGTAAATAGCAATTGGCATATCATCGTTGTGGCTTTTGCGTAGGTAAGAAACGTTCTTGCTAGAAACCCATAGCAGCCACGTAAAACATGCAACAACAATTAGAGGACGTCTAACTTGTTTTTGCAGGGTATGCTATGTGATGTGATATGGCCAAAAGGATGTGATGAATGATATATGTGATGTATGAGATTGATCATGTTCTTGTAATAGGAATCACGACTTGCATGTCGATGAGTATGACAACCGGCAGGAGCCATAGGAGTTGTCTTAATTTATTGTGTGACCTGCGTGTCAATGAAAACGCCATGTAATTACTTTACTTTATTGCTAACCGTTAGCCATAGTAGTAGAAGTAATAGTTGGCGAGACAACTTCATGAAGACACGATGATGGAGATCATGATGATGGAGATCATGGTGTCATGCCGGTGACGAAGGTGATCATGTCGTGCCTCGAAGATGGAGATCAAAAGGCGCAAGATGATATTGGCCATATCATGTCACTTTATGATTTGCATGTGATGTCTGTCATGTTTACATCTTATTTGCTTAGAACGACGGTAGCATAAATAAGATGATCCCTCACTAAAATTTTAAGAAATGTGTTCCCCCTAACTGTGCACCGTTGCGAAGGTTCGTTGTTTCGAAGCACCACGCGATGATCGGGTGTGATAGATTCTAACGTTCGCATACAACGGGTGTTGACGAGCCTAGCATGTACAGACATGGCCTCGGAACACATGCGAAACACTTAGGTTGACTTGACGAGCCTAGCATGTACAGACATGGCCTCGGAACACAAGAGATCGAAAGGTCAAACATGAGTCATATAGTAGATGCGATCAACATGGAGATGTTCACCGTTGATGACTAGTCCGTCTCACGTGATGATCGGACATGGCCTAGTCGATTCGGATCATGTATCACTTAGATGACTAGAGGGATGTCTATCTAAGTGGGAGTTCTTTAAATAATTTGATTAATTGAACTCATTGTCATGAACATAGTCTAAATTGTCTTTGCAAATTAAGTTGCAGATCAATAGCTCATGCTTAAGCTCCCTGTTTTAATACATTCCTAGAGAAAGACTAAGTTGAAAGTTATTGTGAGCCATTGTGCGGACTAGGGCTGTAGTCTGAGGATTGTCCTCACTACTACACAGAAGGCTTCTGTTCTTGATGCACCGCTCGGTGTGCCAACCCCTCTAGCGTCGTCTGTGGATGTTGTGAACATCTGGCAGACACGTTCTGATGACTACTTGATAGTTTAGTGCGCCATCCTTTACGGCTTAGAGTCGGGGCTCCAAAAGCGTTTGGAACGCCATGGAACATATGAGATATTCCAAGAGCTGAAATTGGTATTTCAGGCTCATGCCCATGTTGAGAAGTTTAATACCTCTGACAAAATCTTTGCCTACAAGATGGAGGAGAATAGCTCAGCCAGTGAGCATGTGCTGAGAATGTCTGGGTACTTCAATCGCTTGAATCAAGTGGGAGTTAATCTTCCAGATAAGAGATTGATTGACAAAGTTCTCCTGTCGCTATCACCAAGCTACTAGAACTTCGTGATGAACTATAACATGCAGGGGATGGAGATGATCCTGGAGCAGTTCGCGGTAGGCCGCGGAAGTAGAAATGAAGAAGGAGCATCAAGTGTTGATGGTTAACAAGACCACTGGTTTCAAAGAAGGGAAAGGGCAAGTAGGGAAACTTCATGAATGGCAAGCCAGTTGCCGCTCCAATGAAGAAACCCAAGAACCCAAACCCGAGACGAAGTGCTTCTATTAGGGGAACTGTCACTGGTAGCGGAACTGCCTCAAATACTTGGTAGATAAGAAGGCTGGCAACTTCAACAAAAGTATATTTGATATATGTGTTATTGATGTGTACCTTACTAGTACTCCTAGTAGCACATGGGTATTAGATACCGGTTCAGTTGCTAAGATTGGTAACTCGAAACAAAAGCTACGGAATAAACGGAGACTAGCTAGGGGTGAGGTGACGATGCGTGTTTGAAGTGTTTCCAAGGTTGATGTGATCACCATCGCACGCTCCCTCTACCTTCGAGATTAGTGTTGAACCTAGATAAATGTTGTTTGCATTGGTGTCTGCGTTGAGCATGAACATGATTAGATCATGTTTATTGCAATGTGGTTATCCATTTAAGTCAAAGAATAATGGTTATTCTGTTTACATGAATAACACCTTCTATGGTCATGCACCCCATGTGAATGGTTTATTCAATCTCGATCGTGGTGATACACATGTTCATAACATTGATGCCAAAAGATGTAGAGTTGATAATGATAGTACCACTTTTGTGGCACTGCCGCTTAAGGTCATATTGGTGTAAAGCGCATGAAGAACCTCCATGCCGATGGAGTTTTGGAGTCACTTGATTTTGAATCACTTGACACATGCGAGCCATGCCTCATTGGCGAGATGACTAAAACCCCGTTTTTTGGAACAATGGAACGGGCAAGTGACTTGCTGGAAATCATACATGCTGATGTGTGCGATCCGATGAGTGTTGACGCGTGCGGTGGATATCGTTATTTTCTCACCTTCACCAATGAATTGAGTATATATGGGTATATTTACTTAATGAAGCATAAGTCTGAAACGTTTGAAAAGTTCAAGCAATTTCAGAGTGAAGTTGAGAATCATCATAACAAGAAGATCAAGTTCCTGCGATCTGATCAAGGGAAAAGTATCTGAGTTGTGAGTTTGGCAATCACTAAAGACAAGGTGGAATCGTTTCACAGTTGATGCCACCTGGAACACCAAAGCGTAATGGTGTGTCCGAGCATCGTAGTCGCACCCTATTGGATATGGTGCTTTCTATGATATCTCTTACCGATCTACCGCTATCGTTTTGGGGTTATGCATTAGAGACAGCTACATTCACTTTAAATAGGGCACCATCTAAGTCCGTGGAGACGACACCGTATGAACTATGGTTTGGCAAGAAACCTAAGGTGTTGTTTCTTAAGGTTTGGGGGTACGATGCTTATGTCTATAGGCTTCGGCCAGAAAAGCTCAAACCCAAAGCGGAAAATTGTGTCTTCATAGAATACCCAAACAAGACGATTGGGTATACCTTCTATCTTAGATCTGAGGGCAAATTGTTTGTTGCTATGAACAGGTCCTTTGTCGAGAAAGAGTTTCTCTCGAAAGAATTTAGTGGGAGGAAGATAGAACTTGATGAGGTTGTTGAACCTTCACTTCAATCGGAGAGTAGCGCAGCACAGAAAGATGTTTCTGTGGCACTTGCCTCAGTTGAAGAGAAAGCTAATGATGATGATCATGGAGCTTCAGATCAAGTTACTATCAAACCTCGTAGGTCGACAAGGGTGTATACAACTTCTGAGTGGTCACCTTGTCTTAAAGTTCATGTTGTTGGACAATGATGAACCTATGAGCTATGGAGAAGCGATGGTGGGCCCAGATTCCAACAAATGGCTAGGAGCCATGAAATCCAAGATAGGATCCATGTATGAGAACAAAGTATGGACTTTGGTGGACTTGCCCAATGATCGGCAAGCCATTAAGAATAAATGGATCTTTAAGAAGAAGACAGACGCTGATGGTAATGTCACCATTTATGAAGCTCGACTTGTCTCAAAGAAGTTTCCGACAAGTTCAAGGAGTTGACTGTGATGAGACTCTCTCAATCATAGTGATGCTAAAGTCTGTTAGAATTATGTTAGCAGTTGCTGAATTTTCATTTACGAAATCTAGCAGATGGATGTCAAAACAAAAGTTTCCTTGACGGTTTCCGTGAGGAAAGGCTGTATGTGATACAACCAGAAAGTTTTTGTCGATCCTAAGGATGCTAAAAGGTATGCAAGCTCCAGGTATCCCTCTATGGACTGGAGCAAGCATCTCGGAGTTGGAACATACGCTTTGATGAGGTGATCAAAGTTTTTGGGTTTATACAAAGTTTGCAAGAAACTTGTATTTACAAGAAAGTGAGTGGGAGCACTACAACATTTCTGATAACTATATGTGGATGACATATTGTTGATCGGAAATGATGTAGAATTTCTGGAAAACAAAAAGGGTTGTTTGAATGGAGTTTTTCAAAGGAAGACCTTGGTAAAACTGCTTACATATTGGGTATCAAGATCTATAGAGATAGATCAAGACGGCTGATAAGACTTTCACAAAACACATACCTTGACATGATCTTGAAGGAGTTCAAGATGGATCAGTCAAAGAAGGAGTTCTTGCCTGAGTTGTAAGGTGTGAAGTTAAGACTTAAAGCTCGACCACGGCAGAAGAAAGAGAAAGGACGAAGGTCGTCTCCTATGCCTTAGCTATAGGCTCTATATGATATGCCATGCTGTGTACCGCGATGTGCCTTGCCACGTATCTGGCAAGGGGGTATAAGAATGATCCAGGAGTAGATCATTGGACAGCGGTCAAAATTTTCCTTGGGAATAAGGAAATGTTTTCTCGATTGTGGAGGTGATGAAGAATTCGGCGTAAAGGGTTACGTCGATGCAAGCTTTAACACCAAGCCGGATGACTCTGAGTAGCAAACCGGATACGTATAATGGAGCAACCATTTGGAATAGCTCCAAGTGGAGCATAGTAGCAACATCTACAATATGAAATAGAGATTTGCGAAGTACACACGGATCTGAATGTTGCAGACCCATTGACTAAAACCTCTCTCACAAGCAGAACATGATCAAACCCTAGAACTCACTGAGTCTTAATCACATGATGATGTGAACTAGATTATTGACTCTAGTAAACTCTTTGGGTGTAGTCACATGGCGATGTGGACTATGAGTGTTAATCACATGGCAATGTGAACTAGATTATTGACTCTAGTGCAAGTGGGAGACTGTTGGAAATATGCCCTAGAGGCAATAATAAAATAGTTATTATTATATTTCCTTGTTCATGATAATTTTCTATTCTTCATGCTATAATTGTGTTATCCAAAAACCGTAATACATGTGTGAATACATAGACCACAACATGTCCCTAGTGAGCCTCTAGTTGACTAGCTCGTTGTTCAATAGATGGTTACGGTTTCCTGACCATGGACATTGGATGTCGTTGATAACGGGATCACATCATTAGGAGAATGATGTGATGGACAAGACCCAATCCTAAGCATAGCACAAGATCGTGTAGTTTGTCAGCTGGAGCTTTTCCAAATGTCAAGTATCATTTCCTTAGACCATGAGATTGTGCAACTCCCGGATACCATAGGAGTGCTTTGGGTGTGCCAAACGTCACAACGTAACTGGGTGGCTATAAAGGTGCACTATGGGTATCTCCGAAAGTGTCTGTTGGGTTGGCACGAATTGAGACTGGGATTTGTCACTCCGTATGACGGAGAGGTATCTCTGGGCCCACTCGGTAATGCATCATCATAATGAGCTCAATGTGACCAAGTGTTTGGTCACGGGATCATGCATTACAGTACGAGTAAAGTGACTTGCCGGTAACGAGATTGAACAAGGTATTGGGATACCGACGATCGAATCTCGGGCAAGTAACGTACCGATTGACAAAGGGAATTGTATACGGGGTTGATTGAATCATCCACATCGTGGTTCATCCGATGAGATCATCGTGGAACATGTGGGAGCCAACATGCGTATCCATATCCCGCTGTTGGTTATTGACCGGAGAGTCGTCTCGGTCATGTCTGCATGTCTCCCGAACCCGTAGGGTCTACACACTTAAGGTTCGGTGACGCTAGAGTTGTAGAGATATTAGTATGCGGTTAACCGAAAGTTGTTCGGAGTCCCGGATGAGAGCCCGGACGTCACGAGGAGTTCCGGAATGGTCCGGAGGTAAAGATTTATTTATGGGAAGTCCTATTTTGGCCATCGGAAAATGTTCGGGATTTTTCGGTATTGTACCGGGAAGGTTCTAGAAGGTTCCGAAGTGGGGCCCACCTGCATGGGGGACCCACATGAACGTGGGTAGTGGGGGCAAGGCCCCACACCCCTGGTCAAGGCGCACCAAGATCCCACCTTACAAGGAATAAGATCATATCCCGAAGGGATAAGATCAAGATCCCTAAAAAGGGGGGATAACAATCGGTGGGGAAGGGAAATGATGGGATTTCTTTCCCCCACCTTTGCCAATGCCCCAATGGACTTGGAGGGCAAGAAATCAGTCCCCTCCACCCCTATATAGTGGGGAGGCGCATGGGAGCAGCACCCCAAGCCCTGGCGCCTCCCTCCCTCCCGTGACACCTCTTCCTCCCCGCTTGCGCTTGGCGTAGCCCTGCCGGGATCCCGCTACTTCCACCATCACGCCGTCGTGCTGCTGGATTTCCATCAACTTCTCCTCCCCCCTTGCTGGATCAAGACGGATTAGACGTCCCCGCTCCGTACGTGTGTTGAACGCGAAGGTGCCATCCGTTCGGCGCTAGGATCATTGGTGATTTGGATCACGACGAGTACGACTCCATCAACCCCGTTCTCTTGAACGCTTCCGCACGCGATCTACAAGGGTATGTAGATGCACTCCCCTCTCTCTCGTTGCTAGATGACTCCATAGATTGATCTTGGTGATACGTAGAAAATTTTAAATTTCTGCTACGATCCCCTACATAAAATTCCTTAGACATATCATCGAGCTCTTTGTTCATGTACTACATAAATTTTTTGTTCTTTAAACTCGATTCTGATGAAATTATTATGCTCAAATTGCAAAGACATAAAGCTTCTAACGTTATGTTCAATTTCTTCCAACCTTCTAAGGTGAGGATCAACGCTTTTTGGCAGAGCCATCAAAGCAAATAGGCACACTAACACCCAAGAACGCAAAAAGCAAGGGAAAAGAAGCGGACGGAAAAAGGCGAAGAAAGCGGCAAAGGTGAAGTGGGGGAGAGGAAAACGAGAGGCAAATGGCAAATAATGTAATGCGAGGGAGAAGAGTTTATAATGTGTACTTGGTATGTCTTGACTTGAGCATAGATCTCCCCGGCAACGGCGCTATAAATCCTTCTTGCTACCTCTTGAGCATGTGTTGGTTTTCCCTTGAAGAGGAAAGGGTGATGCAACAAAGTAGCGTAAGTATTTCCCTCAGTTTTTGAGAACCAAGTTATCAATCCAGTAGGAGACTACACGCAAGTCGCCTAGTACCTGCACAAACAATCAAGAACCTTGCAAGCGACGCGATATAGGGGTTGTCAATCCCTTCACGGCCACTTGCAGAAGTGAGCTCTGATAAAGATAATAAGATAAGTATTTTTGGTATTTTTGTTGTATAGATTGGAAAGTAAAGATTGCAAAATAAATTAAATAGTAAACTAGAATTGTAGATCGGAAACTTATATGTTGGAAAATAGACCCGGGTGCCATAGGTTTCACTAGTGGCTTCTCCCATGATAGCATATATTACGGTGGGTGAGAAAATTACTACCGAGCAATTGATAGAAAAGCACATAGTTATGAGAATATCTAGGCAGGATCATGAACATAGGCATCACGTCCGTGTCAAGTAGACCGAAATGATTCTACATCTACTACTATTACTCCACAAATCGACCGCTATCCAGCATGCATCTAGAGTATTAAGTTCATAAGAACAGAGTAACGCATTAGGCAAGATGACATGATGTAGAGGGATAAACTCAAGCAATATGATATATACCCCATCTTTTTATCCTCGATGGCAACAATACAATACGTGCCTTGCTGCCCCTGCAGTCACTAGGAAAGGACGCCACAAGATTGAACCCAAAGCTAAGCACTTCTCCCATTGCAAGAAAGATCAATCTAGTAGGCCAAACTAAACCGATAATTCAAAGAGACTTGCAAAGATATCAAATCATGCATATAAGAATTCCGAGAAGAATCAAATATTGTTCATAGATAATCTTGATCATAAACCCACAATTCATCCGATCTTGGCAAACACACCACAAAAAGTATTACATCGAATAGATCTCCAAGAACACCGAGGAGAACTTTGTATTGAGAACCAAAGAGAGAGAAGAATCCATCTAGCTAATAACTCTGGACCCGAAGGTCCGTGGTAAACTACTCACACATCATCGGAGAGGCTATGGTGTTGATGTAGAAGCCCTCCGTGACCGATTCACCCTCCGGCGGAGCGCGGGAAAAGGCCCCAAGATGACATCTCACGTGTAAAGAAAGGTTGCGGTAGTGGAAAAGTGGTTTCGTGGCTCCCCTGGATGTTTTCAGGGTATAAGATTATATATAGGCGGAAGAAGTAGGTCGGTGCAGCTACGAGGTGCCCACGAGGGTGGGGGTGCGCCTACCCCCTGGGCGCGCCCTCCTGCCTTGTGGCCGCCTTGTTGTGACTCTGACTTCCACTCCAAGTCTCCTGGATTGCGTTTGTTCAAAGAAAGATCCTCGCGAAGGTTTCGTTCCTTTTGGATTCCGTTTGATATTCCTTTTCTATGAAACACTGGAATAGGAAAAAAATAGCAACTGCACTGGGCCTCCGGTTAATAGGTTAGTCCCAAAAATTAATATAAAAGGGCATATTAAAGCCCATTAAACAACCAAAACAGATAATATAATAGCATGGAACAATAAAAAATTATAGATACCTTGGAGACGTATCACGGGCCACGAGGGCTCGCGAGCTTGTTGAGGAAAGGAGTCGAGGCCTCCTAGGGCGCGTGTTCTCCCGCGTCTTCAGTCATCTGTAGAACCTCGACCCCAATTTTGACTTTGACGCCGCTATCGCCCGAGTGCCTGGGGCTATTCGGGACAACCTGGCCTGCTGGGTGGACGATAACGTGGACGCCCTAGTCAGGGCGTTCGCCTTTGAGGACAACATAGTGGTGGTCGTGGCGGACGAAGACGGCGCGGTTGATGACGGTGAAGGTGACGCTAGCGCGAGCACCAGCAACGCGTACAACAGCGACCAGGACGACGCTGCGAGCGACATGTCCAATTGAGCCCGCGTTCTTTTGCTTGAACCTGCACGCAAAGACTTGGGCACGGCCCCGCAAGGCGTAAGAGCATTTTGGAGGGGGCGCCCCTCGTGTATATGAATTATCATTTTATTTTTTTAGGTCGGACTCGAAACGCACTACCGCGAGCCCCCCAGCAGGCTTGCGGTTGTAACTTACCTCGATCCAAGCGGGCCTTGAGCTAGCTTTGTGGTTTCCAGTGTGCTTTTCTCCTGAGGCGAGCCCTCCGAGGGCTCAGTAGGTTTTTAATTTCCCGAGGAGCCTGGTGGTCTACCCGAGAGGGCCTCGCGAGGAGCGAATGCTACACTATGGCAGGGTGTGCGCGCTGTGGTCCTGGGGGGTTTGCCGCCGCCCAGGCTTGCCCAAGCGCGGTCGACGCGTGCATACCACACCCAGCCCCTAGCTCGCGAGGCGCTCGCGAGGGGTGGGGTAGCAAGCGCGAGCCCCGAAATAAGGCATGCCATCAAAACGCAAGAAATGCAAACGAACAAAGAAGACTTCCCCCACGTTTGGCAACTAAAATCAGACTCCAAGTTCAGCTCAAAAAGGAGGCGAATCGGGCTACAGAAAAAGGGTTGAAAGCAAATGGCCGCGTCCGGCACCTAGCTAGTCGTCTGGTCTTCCCACCAGCATTGAGCTAAGTGCTTTGACTAGCTGTGAGCATAGTCATTGGGGGACAGTGTCGACAGCCAGCGCGGAGCATGGTGCTTCCACTAGGACGTGGGCGGGAGCCCCCGAGGCCCGAGGGCGGCACTCCGGAGACTCCGGGGCGTGTACATCCCCACTCGTTATTACGTGAGAGTGTCACGAGCGGATACCTTCACAGGCCCCGCCCTGCGCCACCCCCGACCACCATTGGGGCGTGCAAAAACCAGGACGAGACCAAGGAGCAAGGGGGACGCTAGCGGCGCCCTCGGCGACCACGAGCCCTCTGCCTGGGGGAAAGGCTCACCGGCGCTTCCCCCAGCAGAGGATCTACCTCCGTGCAGCGCCTTGCTCCGTGCAGCGCGGGGGAGGGTCTGGCTCCGGGCCTCTCCCGCGCAGCCCCCAGAGCACTACTCCTGCCGGGGGCAGGGCCACCGCCGTGGGGTCTCCAACTGGTACTGCGGCCAGGTTCTCCTGCAGTTCAGGGTTAGCGTAAGCTTGCTCCTGAGATACTGGCTGTACCCCGCCGTTGTCATTGCTAAAGGGGTCGGCGAAGCTCACGGGCGACTCATGGAACGCCCGCGCCTCGGGCGTTCCACCCACCCATCCTGACTCGGGGAACGGGTCGGGGTCTTCCCCCGACAGGTACTCCAGGTTCACCATGCGGGGCACGTCGGCGTTCGCGGTCGCCCTGCCTGAATCGTTGCCCAGGTGCTCCGCACCTTGAGCCGCCAGTCGTGGCATTTGGCCCTTGTGGCCGCTGGGTGGCATCCCAACGCATCCTCGTGCCGGACCGCCAGCACTCGTCCCTCCTGGTGTGGTGCTGTCGAGGCAGGCCGGCCTGTGCCAATGCCTGTGTTGGTGTCGCCGGGTCCCCCTTGACGCCCCAGGGGGCATGTGAGCTCGCCGGGGTCTCGCGTGTGCTTCCGCCACAACCTGAGGCGTGGTCAAGGAGCAGAAAGGCGGCGTACATCTACAGGCAGCATCCAGCAGTTCGGCGACGCGCTCTAGCGGTGCATCGCGGCCGCTCTCCGCCAACCTACATCGCAGCAGCTCCCGCGCCATGATGAGCGCGGCTCGCATGTTCGCCTGCTCCCGTCAGGTGTGCGGTGCGGTTGCTGCAGTGTAGCCTATAGATCATGTGGTGGCGCGCGTGCACCGCAGCAGGAGGGCGGAGGGCGCCGGCCCGCGTCGGCCGCACCCGGGGGTGTTGGGCGGTGCGCGGGCTGCCTGGAGTGCGGAGTTGAGGTCTTCTTGGGCGGTCGGCGGCGCCTGGGCAGGCCAAGCAGCCCAGTGATCGGCGTGGGTCCTTGGATCGTCAGACATCGGAACCACTGGGCGATGGAAGGTCGACCAGTGGAGGAGAAAACTTCGGCGCACCCCTACCTGGCGTGCCAAATGTCGGATTCGGGGTTCCAGCAAACCCTTATGAGGTTCGAACTCTGGGGTGCGCACGAAGAACTCTCTCTCTCTAGTTTGCTCGCTCAATGATCTCACGGCCTAGCTCGACGGACCCAAGGAACACGTGACGCGGAGGTTTATACTAGTTCGGGCGACAATGTGGTGTAATACCCTACTCCAGTGTGGTGGTGGTGGATTGACTCGAGGGCTAAGGATGAATTAGTACAGTGGATGAACAACCTCCTGAGGAGAGGTGTTCTAGAGCTCGATGAGCTGGTGAGATGGCCTTGGTGGAATGGATCCAATCCCATATGAGATGCGTCCTACGGTGGTGGCTAGTCCTATTTATAGACCCTGGTCCTCTTCTCAAATGTTAGGCGGGAAGGGATCCCACAACGGCCAAGTTTGAAGGGGGACAACTAGTACAAGCTATCCTTACAAAAGGTGGTCTTTGCCTGCCAAAGGCTCTGGCGATGACGGTGCTGTGGACTCCATGGTGACCTCCGTCCTGCCATCCTACTGGTCTTGGTCTTGTTGCACTGATATGGAAACCTTTGCATGATGCCTCGGGAATCATCGCCTGCGCCTGCCTCTTTAGCACCAAAGAGGAAACTGGTACACTGGGCCCGCTGGCGCCCGCCTAGCCTTGGACGTCATGGCTCATGTCACGTGAACCTCATGAGGTGCCCCTTGCATATATTTCTCCACTCCTCGGGAGCCAGCCAAGCGAGGCCGCCCCAGGGAGGTCTTGGCGTCGTTCGCCTCGCGAGGCTTGGACCCTCGCGAGGGTCTCAAGTTGTTGTTGTCGAAGCAGGGCCGTACCGGGCCATTGGTGGAGCCACGCCGTGGGCCGCAGGTAGGCAAGTCTGGGTACTCCTGTTCCCAGGACGCCGACACTCTCCGACCACACGACGAACTCTGGGAGCACATTCACCGAATGGAAGCGCTGCAGAGGAGGCCGGGCAACCATGGCATGCCTCCCCTCATCGTAGTGGGTGCCTCGCCCTTGGCGGCCCCCGCCTCGAGAAGAAGCGCCGCCGCAGCCACCCAGACACCGGCCCCCGAAGAAGTGCGCCCGCACCCTTGAGGAGCTACCACTGGGGTCGCAGCATCCTCGCGGGGGCGCCCTTGCCCCCTCTTGGGCGGCGGCGAGTCCGGCGCCTCCTTGGGTGCATTCCCCTTCTCAGCTGCGGAGAACTTCCTCGTCGGCGCCATGAGAACTTCGGCAAGACGGTGAGGCGAAGAGGAAGAAGAAGTGTGCGGCGAGAAGATGGAAATGAGCAAGGGGGGCTTTGCTCCAACCGCCGACCTCCACAATCCCACACAATGATGGTTTTTTCTCTGCTGCAGCAGGGACTCGTCAAGTCGAACGGTTGCCAAGGCCGCATGGGGAAGCGGAGACGCCCACGTCTCATCAATCGCCACGCGTCAGCCAAGGCCGCTGGCGGTTAGGGCCCGCGGTGCTCCGCACTTGCCCTTTGGCTTCACCTCGAAGCCAAGTCCGAGCGCTTCTTGGGCCCGGGAGCTACTGTTAGTGTTCTAGGAATGGGGGTACCCAGACTGCCAGCCTGCGGCCCATGGCATGGCTCCACCGACGGCCCGGTATGGCCCAACTTCAGCATCAACAACTCAAAACCCTCGCGAGGGGCCCAGCCTCACGAGGCGGACGACACTAAGATGGCTCCCGAGGAGCGGACATCTCTATGCAAGCCGCGCCTCGTGAGGTTTGGATGATGTGAGCCATGACGACCAAGGCCAGGCGGGCGCTGATGTCTACTATGCAACCTTGTTCTTGTAGACTGAAACGCCCACGATGAGGCTATATCTCCCATGTGTCGAGGCACGACTTAGAGGCATAACCGCATTGTGGTTTTGTCGCAAGAAGGGTCATCTTCACACAATCCCATGTAAAGAACAAGAATGGGATAAAGAGTTGGCTTACAATCGCCACTTCACACAATACATAAATATAATTCATACATCATCCAAAATACACACATAGACCGGCTACGGCCAAAATCGAAATGAAAATAAGATAACCCCAAATGCTAGATCCCCGATCGTCCCAACTGGGCTCCACTACTGATCATCAGGAAAAGACACATAGTAACGACCACGTTCCTCATCGAACTCCCACTTGAGGTCGATCCCATCATCTGCACTGGCATCATCGGCACCTGCAACTGTTTTGGTAGAATCTGTGAGTCACGAGGACTCAGCAATCTCACACCCGCGAGATCAAGACTATTTAAGCTTGTAGGAAAGGATGTGTAATGAGGTGGAGCTGCAGCAGGCACTAAGCATATATGGTGGCTAACGTACGCAAAAGAGAGCGAGAAGAGAAGCAACGGAACGGTCGTCAACTAGTAATGACCAAGAAGTGATCCTGAACTCCTACTTACGTCATTCATAACTCAAACCGTGTTCACTTCCCGGACTCCGCCGAGAAGAGACCATCACGGCTACACACGCAGTTGATGTATTTTAATTGGGTCAAGTGACAGGTTCTCTACAACCGGACATTAACAAATTCCCATCTGCCTCATAACCGCGGGCACGGCTTTCGAAAGATAATACCCTGTAGGGGTGTCCCAACTTAGCCCATCATAAGCTCTCACGGTCAACGAAGGGTAAACCATCTCCCGGAAAGACCCGATCAGTCTCGGAATCCCGGTTTACAAGAAATTTTGACAATGGTAAAACAAGACCAGCAAAGCCGCCCGAATGTGCCAACAAATCCCGATAGGAGCTGCACATATCTCGTTCTCAGGGCACACCGGATTGTCCAAGCTTCCGATAGGCGAGCCCAGAGTTGCCCCTGGTGGCCACCGGCGACTGACAGGTTGGACCAATACTCAGAGGAGCACTGGCCCCGGGGTTTAAATAAAGATGACCCTCGGGCTCGCAAAAAACCCGGGGGAAAAGGCTTAGGTGGCAAATGGTAAAACCAAAGTTGGGCCTTGCTGGAGGAGTTTTATTCAAGGCGAACTGTCAAGGGGGTCCCATAAATCACCCAACCGCGTAAGGAACGCAAACTCAAGGAACATAATACCGATATGACAGAAACTAGGGCGGCAAGAGTGGAACAAAACACCAGGCATAAGGCCGAGCCTTCCACCCTTTACCAAATATATAGATGCCTTAATTAAATAAGAGATATTGTGATATCCCAAAATATCCATGTTCCAACATGGAACCAACTTCAACTTCACCTGCAACTAGCAACGCTATAAGAAGGGCTGAGCAAAAGCGGTAACTTAGCCAAACAACAGTTTGCTAGGAAAGGATGGTTAGAGGCTTGACATGGCAATATGGGAGGCATGATATAGCAAGTGGTAGGTAGCGCAGCATGGCAATAGCACGAACAACTAGCAAAGCAAAGATAGAAGTGATTTCGAGGGGTGGTCATCTTGCCTGCAAGGTTCTCAGAGTTGTCGAAAGCTTGATCCTCGTAAGCATACTCAACAGGTTTCTCGTTCACGAACTCGTCTCCCGGATCTACCCAAGACAAGAACACAAGCAATGGAACCACAATCAATCACCGGAAATGCACAAGCAACATGATGCAAAACATGTATGATATGCGAGATATGATATGCGACGCATATGCGTGCTCCGGAAGGAAAATGATGAACAAGGAAGTAACTTCGCAAACCAAGCATGCCACTGGATATATGAGAAGATTTTGGTTGAAATCGATATAAAGATCACCGGAAACGGATGCACGGTTTGCAAATGGCAAGCAAAACAAAAAAATGACACGAACCTCCGATTAACAGCATGATAGCACATAAAATGCAACAAGTAACCATGCTACAGCACTCCAACATAGCAACAAAGCATATGGCAGCAATCTACAGGAGATGGTTGACAAAAGATGAACACTGAGATACGGCTAGATCACAATATAACAAGCTCAAACAAGCATGGCAAAAGTGCAAAAGATAACAGGTTCACCGACTTGGTGAAATTACTGGACATGGCAGAAAACAGCATCATGTAGCAATGTTCAGAGCACGAAATCAACATGCTACGGGAGCTTAACATGGCAAAATAAGGCATTAAAGTATTCTACTAAATGCATATGACAAAAGTCCCTTACTGACCTTAAGCCAAAAAGGACCAGAAGATATGATGGTAACCATGTAAACATAGCAAGTTTCGTTAACAGGTTCCAGACTTGGCAGAAAACAGAGCATGGCAGAAACAATAATATGAAGGCATTTTGGTGAGCTTGATGCACTCACCACAAAGAAATGCATGACAAAACAAGCATACCTACAGCAATATGGCATGTTTATGAAGCTATCCATGGCAAGAGCCAGTACATAGCATATATGGATCAACTACAACAAGCTTGGCAAAATTGAATAACACGTAAACAATCTGCCAGAAATATTTTATAGCAACAGTAGAGCACGATTGAGTCCTACTATGGCACTCCATAATTGCAAACAAGGGCAGGAATAGATCTATTATAACAATATCTACAAAACATCCTTACTGAACATATCCAAAATATGCATGGATCTCTCTGTAGCATCAAGTTTACATGGCAACGAAATAACAGCAGACAAAGACTTAGAGAAAATAGTCCCTGAAATCAGAAACATTACGGAGCCTAGTTTGCATGCTTGTGCTAGTCACCACAGAGATCACAAAAATACATGTAATACACCCCTGGAAATATGGCATGCCATAAAACAAAACACATGTAGAGCTCATGCCCATAAGATGCACAGATTAAATGATACAAAAATAAGAAAACTCCAAGTTCTGCTAAGTAACAGCAGACAACAGCAACTAGCACTCTTGCACCAGAGATTTGGGCATCAATATGGACCCAAATTAATATGGTGCAATGGAACAAAATGAATAGCATCACGAGACGAACATTTTGATATATTACACGCGCGAAACGGAGCTATATGCAGAGAGTTATGATGCAATGAACAGGGGCATACATCGTAAAATGCAAAGGACTTGGGATTTTCGGGGGTGAAGACAAAGTCAACCTAGGGCGATCTTCTGGATCCAGATCGGATCGACCGGCGCGGGCTCGCCGGAGCTGCGGACGGAGAGGGAGGAAGAGGAGGCGCCGGGGGAGACGCGGGATGGCGGCGGCGGCGGAGGGCGGCGACGTTGCTGCGGCGGCGGGAGGCGCCGGCGACGGCATGGCGGCGCGGCGAAGAACGGCAAGACGGCGGCGGTGGAGGTCGAGGACGGCGGTGGCCGGCGAGGCGACGGCGGCGTGGGACGGCGGCGGCGCGGAGGGAGGCGCACGCGGGGCGCGGGCGGCGTCGGCGCGCGGGCCGCGGCGATAGGAGAGCCGGCGGGTGACGTGGCGCCGCAGGATTGGTCGGAGGGCGGCGGCGGGTTCGTTCGGCGGCGGTACGGACACGTCCGCCCGCGGAGAGGTTAAGGGGACTAGGGTTGGACTGCGAATGTAAATCGGGAGAGATGCAAATATATAGGTAGAGGGAGCTAGGAGAGTCCAAATGAGGTGCGGTTTTCGCCCACACGATCGTGATCGAACGACCTAGAGCATGGAAGAGAGTTTGGTGGGTTTTGGGTTGGTTTTGAGGGGGTTTTTCTGCACACACAAACGGACTTTGCGGTTACCCGGTTAACCGTTGGAGTACCAAACGACCTCCAAATAGAACGAAACTTGACCGGTGGTATACCAAGGCCACTTGACAAGCCCCGGTCCATTCCGAGAATGTTTGACACCCGCTCACGAAAGAAAACAAGAGGGGTGCGCCGGAGGAGGTGGGAGCGCCGGATTGCAAAATGGACAACGGGGAAAATGCTCGGATGCATGAGACGAACACGTATGCAAATGCAAAGCACATGATGACATGGTATGAGATGCATGACATGAACAAAATACAAAACGACAAACAAAACCCGACCACGAAGGGAATATCATAACACATAGCCGAAAATGGCAAGAGTTGGAGTTACAAATATGGAAAGTTACATCCGGGGTGTTACAAAGACGTTGTTGGGCCTCCAAGTGCAGAGGTTTGTAGGACAGTAGCAAATTTCCCTCAAGTGGATGACCTAAGGTTTATCAATCCGTGGGAGGCGTAGGATGAATGTGGTCTCTCTCAAACAACCCTGCAACCAAATAACAAAGAGTCTCTTGTGTCCCCAACACACCCAATACAATGGTAAATTGTATAGGTGCACTAGTTCGGTGAAGAGATGGTGATACAAGTGCACTGTGGATGGTAAATATAGGTTTTTGTAATCTGAAAATATAAAAACAGCAAGGTAACCAATGATAAAAGTGAGCGTAAACGGTTTTGAAATGCTAGGAAACAAGGCCTAGGGTTCATACTTTCACTAGTGCAAGTTCTCTCAACAATAATAACATAATTGGATCATATAACTATCCCTCAACATGCAACAAAGAGTCACTCCAAAGTCACTAATAGCGGAGAACAAACGAAGAGATTATGGTAGGGTACGAAACCACCTCAAAGTTATTCTTTCCAATCAATCCGTTGGGCTATTCCTATAAGTGTCACAAACAGCCCTAGAGTTCGTACTAGAATAACACCTTAAGACACAAATCAACCAAAACCCTAATGTCACCTAGATACTCCAATGTCACCTCAAGTATCCGTTGGTATGATTATACGATATGCATCACACAATCTCAGATTCATCTATTCAACCAACACAAAGAACCTCAAAAGAGTGCCCCAAAGTTTCTACCGGAGAGTCAAAACGAAAACGTGTGCCAACCCCTATGCATAGGTTCATGGGCGGAACCCGCAAGTTGATCACCAAAACATACATCAAGTGAATCCATAGAATAACCCATTGTCACCACGGTTATCCCACGCAAGACATACATCAAGTGTTCTCAAATCATTAAAGACTCAATCCGATAAGATAACTTCAAAGGGAAAACTCAATCCATTAAAAGAGAGTAGAGGTGGAGAAACATCATAAGATCCAACTATAATAGCAAAGCTCGCGATACATCAAGATCGTGCCAAATTAAGAACACGAGAGAGAGAAAGATCAAACACATAGCTACTGGTACATACCCTCAGCCCCGAGGGTGAACTACTCCCTCCTTGTCATGGAGAGCGCCGGGATGATGAAGATGGCCACCGGTGAGGGATGCCCCCTCCAGCAGGGTGCCGGAACAAGGTGCCGATTGGTTTTTGGTGGCTACAGAGGTTTGCGGCGGCGGAACTCCCGATCTATTCTGTTCCCCGAAGGTTTTAGGGTATATGGATATATATATAGGCGGAAGAAATACGTCAGGGGAGCCACGAGGGGCCCACGAGGGTGGAGGGCGCACCCAGGGGGGTGGGCATGCCCCCCTGCCTCGTGCCTCCCTCGTTGCTTTCCTGACGTGCACTCCAAGTCCCCGGGTTGCTTTCTTTCCAAAAATAACTTCTCCCGAAGGTTTCATTCCGTTTTGACTCCGTTTGATATTCCTTTTCTTCGAAACACTTAAACAAGAGAAAAAACATGAACTGGCACTGGGCTCTGGGCAATAGGTTAGTCCCAGATGACCCACAAGTATAGGGGATCTATCGTAGTCCTTTCGATAAGTAAGAGTGTCGAACCCAACGAGGAGCAGAAGGAAATGATAAGCGGTTTTCAGCAAGGTATTCTCTGCAAGTACTGAAGTAAGTGGTAACAGATAGTTTTGTGATAGGATAATTTTTAACGAGCAACAAGTAACAAAAGTAAATAAACTGCAACAAGGTGGCCCAATCCTTTTTGTAGCAAAGGACAAGACTGGACAAACTCTTATATATAGAAAAGCGCTCCCGAGGACACATGGGAATTATCGTCAAGCTAGTTTTCATCACGTTCATATGATTCGCGTTCGGTACTTTGATAATTTGATATGTGGGTGGACCGGTGCTTGCGTGCTGTTCTTACTTGAACAAGCATCCCACTTATGATTAACCTCTATTGCAAGCATCCGCAACTACAACAAAAGTATTAAGGTAAACCAAACCATAGCATGAAACATATAGATCCAAATCAGCCCCTTACGAAGCAACCCATAAACTAGGGTTTAAGCTTCTGTCACTCTAGCAACCCATCATCTACTTATTACTTCCCGAAGCCTTCCTCTAGGCCCAAATAATGGTGAAGTGTTATGTAGTCGACGTTCACATAACACCACTAGAGGCTAGACAACATACATCTGATCAAAATATCGAACGAATACCAAATTCACATGACTACTAGTAGCAAGACTTCTCCCATGTCCTCAGGAACAAAGGTAACTACTCACAAAGCATATTCATGTTCATAATCAAAGGGGTATTAATATGCATAAAGGATCTGAACATATGATCTTCCACCAGGTAAACCAACTAGCATCAACTACAAGGAGTAATCAACACTACTAGCAACCTACTAGTACCAATCCCGGACTTGAAGACAAGAATTGGATACAAGAGATGAACTAGGGTTTTGAGAGGAGATGGTGCTGTTGAAGATGTTGATGGAGATTGCCCTCTCCTGATGAGAGGAGCGTTGGTGATGACGATTTCCCCCTCCCGGAGGGAAGTGTCCCCGGCAGAAAAGCTCTGCCGGAGCCCTAGATTGGTTCCGCCAAGGTTCCGCCTCGTGGCGGCGGAGTCTCGTCCCAAAAGTTTTCTTCTGATTTTTCCCTTGACGAAAGACTTCATATAGCAGAAGATGGCCACCGGAGAGCCAACAGGGGGCCCACGAGGCAGGGGGCGCGCCCTGGGGGGTAGGGCGCGCCCCCACCCTCGTGGACAGGTGGTGGCCCCCCTGACGTATTTCTTCCACTCAGTATTTTTTATTATTTCGAAAAATGACTTTTGTGGAGTTTCAGGACTTTTGGAGTTGTGCAGAATAGGTCTCTAATATTTGCTCCTTTTCCAGCCCAGAATTCCAGCTGCCGGCATTCTCCCTCCTTATGTAAACCTTGTAAAATAAGAGAGAATAAGCATAAGTATTGTGACATAATTTGTAATAACAGCCCATAATGCAATAAATATCAATATAAAAGCATGATGCAAAATGGACGTGTCAACTCCCCCAAGCTTAGACCTCGCTTGTCCTCAAGCGGAAGCCGATAACGATAAATATGTCCACATGTTTAGAGGTAGAGGTGTCGATAAAATAAAATACGGACATGAGGGCATCATGATTATTCTCATAACAGCAACATATATGAATATTTTCATATGATTTCTTATGTTCAAGTAATAATCTATTCACAATGAAAAGTATGAATAAGAAACTTTATTGAGAACTAACAAACTATAATCTCAGTCATTAAAGCAATTGCAATTTATCATAACATCAGAAAGAGTCTATGTCAGAGCTTTCTAGCAAGTCCACATACTCAACTATCATTTAGTCTTTCATAATTGCTAACACTCACGCAATACTTGTGGTTACGGAGTTTTAATCGGACACAGAGAAAGATAGGGGCTTATAGTTTCGCCTCCCAACCTTGTACCTCAAGGGTAATGTCAACAATAATAGTTCATGCTAACCTATATCCAATTAGATATATCTATCAGGATCTTTCCAACACCCTGTGCTTGCCAAAGGATAAAATATAAAAAGGAAAGGTGAAGATCACCATGACTCTTGCATAAGGTAGAAGATAATAGTAACAGATAGGCCCTTCGCAGAGGGAAGCAGAGGTTGCCATGCACTTTCAGGGTTGGATGCACAAAATCTTAATGCGAAAGAACATCACTTTATATTGCCACTTGTGATATGAACCTTTATTATGCAGTCCGTCGCTTTTATTTCTTCCACATCACAAGATCGTATAAAGCTTATTTCCTCCACACCAATCAATCATACATAATTAGAGAGCAATTTTTATTGCTTGCACCGATGACAACTTACTTGAAGGATCTTACTCAATCCATAGGTTGATATGGTGTACTCTCATGGCAAAACTGGTTTAAGGGTTTTTTGGAAGCACAAGTAGTATCTCTACTTGGTGCAAAGAATTTGGCTAGCATGAGGGGGAAAGGTAAACTCAACATGTTGGATGATCCATGACAATATACTTTATCTCAGATATAAGAAAACATAACCCATTACGTTGTCTTCCTTGTCCAACATCAACTCTTTAGCATGTCATATTTTAATGAGTGCTCCCAATCATAAAAGATGTCTAGATAGTATATTTATATGTGAAACCTCTCTTTCTTTATTACTTCCTATTAATTGCAACTATGACCAAAGCTATGTTTGCCAACTCCCAACAACTTTTAATCATCATACTCTTTCTATGTGAAGTCATTACTCTCAATAAGATCAATATGATCTCTTTATTTCTTTTTATTCTTTTTCTCTTTTCTTTTATTCACTCAAGATCATGGCAAAATAATCAAGCCCTTGACTCAACACTAATCTTTATTATATATAGCTCACATACTCGATTACATAGAGGGATCATAAAGCAAAAACTCAAAACTAGATCATGCCATAAACTTTATTCTACTAGATCAAGATACTACTAATAGGATCGAACTAAGAAAAAGGTAAAGATAGGAGTGTGATGGTGATACGATACCGGGGCACCTCCCCCAAGCTTGGCAGTTGCTGAGGGGAGTGCCCATACCCATGTGATTATGTCTCCTTTGCTGATGAAGAAGATGGAGGTGTTGTGGATGATGCGGGCTTATAGTCCATCTTCCAAGGCATAGGCTCACCATCATAGAAGGATGATCGAGTCTCCGGGATCCTCAAATCTGCAGCCAAACTCATCCTTTTGAATCTATATTCATACTCATAGTTTTGGTTTTGCAGGTCATAGATTTGGGCTTCAAGGTGCTCGATCTTCTCGTGAAGCTTGAAGATGGTCTCCCCGATGTTGTCGGCATCCAGCTTGTGTTTGTTGGTGAACTCCGCGATCATCATGTGGTTGGAGTTGAGTCCACGTTCCACCATCCCCTGGCACTTGAAAACTTGTTGCTCCATTACTTCGAGCCTCGTCTCCACGCTTCCGGTCCCCTTCGGTCCCTCAACATCGCGGATGTGCAGCAACCCATCACGTATCTTAATGGTTTGAGGGTGTCGCAGCACCTCCGTGAGGTAAGGGTTGATGACCTTCTCGAAGAACTTGTCCTTGGGGGCACTTGGAGACGTCATGATAATCTAGATCTGTCAGACAAACAACTCGGAGCAAGAACAGAGGATATTTGCGTGATACAGGAGTCAAAACCTTCGGGAGAATATATAATGAATTTTTACTGACCAAAATATGTATCGTGCAAGAAAACGGAGTCCGGAGAGCACACGAGGTGCCCACGAGGTAGGGGGGCGCGCCCAGTAGGGTAGGGCGCGCCCTCCACCCTCGTGGAGCCCTCGTGTCCTTCCCGGACTGCTTCTTATTTATCCATTTTTCTAAATACTCCAAAACGGAGAAATATTGCCTTAAAAACAGTTTTGGAGTTGGTTTACTTACCGTACCACATACCTATTCCTTTTCGGAGTCTGAAACGTTCCGGAAAGTGTCCCTTATGTATTCCTCCGGGGTTACGGTTTCAATAACATTGGTTTCAACATTTATGGGATTACCTGAGATATAATGTTTGATTCTTTGACCGTTCACCACCTTCGGATTTGTGCCTTCGAAGTTGTTGATTTTTATGGCACCGGAACGATAGACCTCCTCGATAACGTAAGGGCCTTCCCATTTAGAGAGAAGTTTTCCTGCAAAAAATCTTACACGAGAGTTGTATAGCAATACATAATCACCTATGTTAAACTCACGCTTTTGTATCCTTTTGTCATTCCATCTTTTAAATTTTTCTTTAAACAACTTGGCATTTTCATAAGCTTGGGTTCTCCATTCATCAAGTGAGCTAATATCAAATAACCTCTTCTCACCGGCAAGTTTGAAATCATAGTTGAGCTCTTTAATAGCCCAATATGCCTTATGTTCTAGTTCGAGAGGTAAGTGACATGCTTTTCCATAAACCATTTTATACGGAGACATGCCCATAGGATTTTTATATGCAGTTCTATAGGCCCATAATGCATCATCAAGTTTCTTGGACCAATTCTTTCTAGATCTATTGACAGTCTTTTGCAAAATTAATTTGAGTTCTCTATTACTCAATTCTACTTGACCACTAGACTGTGGGTGATAAGGAGATGCATTTCTATGATTAACATCATACTTAGCAAGCATTTTACGGAAAGCACCATGAATAAAATGTGAACCACCATTAGTCATTAAATATCTAGGGACTCCAAACCTCGGAAAAATAACTTCCCTAAGCATCTTAATAGAGGTGTTATGATCAGCACTACTAGTTGGAATAGCTTCTACCCACTTAGTAACGTAATCAACGGCAACTAAAATATGTGTATATCCATTAGAGGCAGGAAAAGGTCCCATATAATCAAAGCCCCAAACATCAAATGGTTCAATAACAATTGAATAGTTCATAGGCATTTCTTGACGTCTACTAATATTACCAATTCTTTGACATTCATCACAAGATAAGACAAACTTACGAGCATCCTTGAAGAGAGTAGGCCAATAAAAACCAGATTGCAATACCTTATGTGCAGTTCTATCTCCAGCATGGTGTCCTCCATAAGCTTCAGAGTGACACTTGCGTAGGATCTGTTCCTGTTCATGCTCAGGTACACAACGTCTCATAACACCATCTACTCCTTCTTTATAAAGATGTGGGTCATCCCAAAAGTAATGTCTCAAATCATAGAAGAACGTTTTCTTTTGTTGGTATGTGAAACTAGGTGGTATGAATTTAGCAACGATGTAATTAGCATAACCAGCATACCACGGACTAGTACGAGAAGCATTTATGACATTCAATTGCTCATCAGGAAAGCTATCATCAATAGGTAGTGGGTCATCAAGAACATTTTCTAACCTAGACAAGTTGTCTGCAACGGGGTTCTCAGCTTCCTTTCTATCAATAATATGCAAATCAAATTCTTGTAGCAAGAGAACCCATCTAATAAGTCTAGGTTTAGCATCTTTCTTTTCCATAAGATATTTAATAGCAGCATGATCCGTGTGAATAGTTACTTTAGAATCAACAATATAAGGTCTGAACTTATCACAAGCAAATACAACTGCTAAGAATTCTTTTTCAGTAGTAGCATAATTTCTCTGAGCATTGTCTAGAGTATTACTAGCATATTGAATAACATTTAATTTCTTATCAACTCTTTGCCCTATAACAACACCTACAACATAATCACTAGCATCACACATAATTTCAAAGGGTAAATTCCAATCGGGTGGCTGAACAATAGGTGCAGAGATCAATGCTTTCTTAAGTATTTCAAATGCTTCTACACAATCATCAACAAAGACAAATGGTATATCTTTTTGAAATAAATTAGTCAGAGGCCGAGAAATTTTTGAGAAGTCCTTAATGAAACTCCTATAAAATCCGGCGTGACCAAGGAAACTTCTTATACCTTTGATGTCCTTGGGACATGGAATCTTTTCAATAGCATCAACCTTGGCTTTATCAACCTCAATACCCCTTTCAGAAACTTTATGCCCCAAGACAATACCTTCATTAACCATAAAGTGGCACTTTTCCCAATTCAAGACAAGATTAGTTTCTTCAGATCTCTGCAAAACTCGATCAAGGTTGCTCAAGCAATCATCAAAAGAGGATCCATAGACGAAAAAATCGTCCATGAAAACCTCACAAATCTTTTCACAAAAGTCAGAGAATATAGCCATCATGCATCTTTGAAAGGTAGCAGGTGCACTACATAAACCAAAAGGCATACGTCTATAAGAAAAAGTACCAAAAGGGCAAGTAAAAGTAGTCTTTGATTGATCATTGGCTGACACAGGTATTTGAGAGAAACCAGAATAACCATCTAGAAAGCAAAAATGTGTATGTCTAGATAATCTTTCTAGCATTTGATCGATAAAAGGTAAGGGGTAATGATCCTTTTTGGTAGCCTTATTTAGTTTGCGGAAATCAATTATCATCCTATAACCTATAATAATTCTTTGCGGAATCAATTCATCTTTATCATTAGGAACGATAGTAATACCTCCCTTCTTAGGGACACAATGGACAAGACTTACCCACTGACTATCAGCAACGGGATAAATTATACCTGCCTCAAGGAGCTTTAGTATTTCCTTTCTTAACACTTCTTTCATCTTAGGATTCAGCCTTCGTTGATGATCAACAACTGGTTTGGCATCTTGTTCAAAATTTATTTTATGTTGACATAGAGTGGGACTAATGCCCTTAATATCATCAAGAGTATATCCAATGGCAGCACGGTGCTTCTTCAGAGTTTTCAATAATCTCTCTTCTTCATGCTCTGAAAGGTTAGCACTAATAATAACAGGATATATCTTCTTTTCATCAAGATAAGCATATTTAAGAGTATCAGGCAACGGTTTAAGCTCAAACACGGGATCACCCTTGGGTTGAGGGGGATCCCCTAGGATTTCAACAGGTAAATTGTGTTTCAGAATAGGTTCCTGTTTAAAGAATACTTCATCTTTTTCCCTTCTTTCATTCATAAACATATCATTTTCATGGTCTAGCAAATATTGTTCTAAAGGATCACTAGGTGGTACGGCAATAGAAGCAAGACCAATAATTTCATCCTTACTAGGCAATTCTTCTTCACGGTGTTGTCTACTAAACTTAGAGAAATTAAACTCATGAGACATATCACCCAAGCCAATAGTAACAACACTCTTTTCGCAGTCTATCCTAGCATTAACTGTGTTCAAGAAGGGTCTACCAAATATAATGGGACAGAAGCTATCTTGTGGGGAACCAAGAACAAGAAAATCAGCAGGATATTTAGTTTTCCCACACAAGACTTCAACATCTCTAACAATTCCAATGGGTGATATTGTATCTCTATTAGCAAGTTTGATGGTAACATCAATACCTTCTATCTCAGCAGGTGCAATTTCATGCATAATTTCTTTGTATAATTCATGAGGTATAGCACTAGCACTAGCACCCATATCACATAAGCCATGATAACAATGATCTCCTATTTTAACAGAAATAACAGGCATGCCTACCACAGGTCTATGTTTATCTTTAGCACAAGGTTTGACAATTCTAGCAGCTTCACCGCAAAAATAAATAACATGCCCATCAATATTATCAGTCAAGAGATCTTTAACAATAGCAATATTAGGTTCAACTTTAATCTGCTCAGGAGGTGTATAAGTTCTAATATTGCTTTTACGAACCATAGTTGAAGCTTTAGCATGATCCTTTATCCTAACAGGGAAAGGTGGTTTCTCAACATAAGAAGTAGGAACAATAGGATCATTATAAGTGATAGTCTTTTCTTCAACTTTAATAGGTGTAGCTACTTTTACATCTATGGGAGGATGATATTTAAACCACTTCTCCTTGGGGAGATCAACATAAGTAGCAAAAGATTCACAGAAAGAAGCTACTATCTCAGAGTCAAGTCCATATTTAGTGCTAAATTTACGGAAAACATCGGTATCCATAAAAGACTTAACACAATCAAACTTAGGTGTCATACCTGACTCCTTACCATCGTCGAGATCCCAATCTTCAGAGTTGCGTTTAATTCTATCCAATAAATTCCATTTGAATTCAATAGTCTTCATCATAAAAGATCTAGCACAAGAAGTATCGAGCATGGTGCGATTGTTATCAGAAAGCCGAGCATAAAAACTTTGAATAATTATTTCTCTTGGGAGCTCATGATTGGGGCATGAATATAACATTGATTTTAGCCTCCCCCAAGCTTGAGCGATGCTTTCTCCATCACGAGGCCAAAAATTATATATATAATTACGATCACGATGAACAAGATGCATAGGATAAAACTTCTGATGAAATTCCAATTTCAATTGTTTGTAGTTCCATGACCCCGTATCATCACATAGCCTATATCATGTTGATGCATCTCCCTTCAAAGATAAAGGGAAGACCGTCTTCTTAACAAAATCATCGGGTATACCTGCAAGCTTAAATAATCCACAAACTTCATCCACATAGATTAGATGCTTAGCAGGATGCTTTGTTCCATCTCCTGCAAAAGGATCAGCTAGCAGTTTTTCTAACATACCCGAAGGAACTTCAAAGGGAAAATTTTCATTTTCAGTAGGTTTAGTAGGTTGAGGAGCAACTCTTTGCTCTACTGGTCGGGGTGAAGATACCCCGAACAAGCCCCTCAGAGGATTACTTTCCATAGTAACAAGTGACAGTAAATTTCAGCACACTATATAAAATTTTCCTTACCAAATTCCACCTACCAAAGGCGCTTCACTCCCCGGCAACGGCGCCAGAAAAGAGTGTTGATGACCCACAAGTATAGGGGATCTATCGTAGTCCTTTCGATAAGTAAGAGTGTCGAACCCAACGAGGAGCAGAAGGAAATGATAAGCGGTTTTCAGCAAGGTATTCTCTGCAAGTACTGAAATAAGTGGTAACAGATAGTTTTGTGATAGGATAATTTTTAACGAGCAACAAGTAACAAAAGTAAATAAAGTGCAACAAGGTGGCCCAATCCTTTTTGTAGCAAAGGATAAGACTGGACAAACTCTTATATAAAGAAAAGCGCTCCCGAGGACACATGGGAATTATCGTCAAGCTAGTTTTCATCACGTTCATATGATTCGCGTTCGGTACTTTGATAATTTGATATGTGGGTGGACCGGTGCTTGCGTGCTGTTCTTACTTGAACAAGCATCCCACTTATGATTAACCTCTATTGCAAGCATCCGCAACTACAACAAAAGTATTAAGGTAAACCAAACCATAACATGAAACATATAGATCCAAATCAGCCCCTTACGAAGCAACGCATAAACTAGGGTTTAAGCTTCTGTCACTCTAGCAACCCATCATCTACTTATTACTTCCCGAAGCCTTCCTCTAGGCCCAAATAATGGTGAAGTGTTATGTAGTCGACGTTCACATAACACCACTAGAGGCTAGACAACATACATCTGATCAAAATATCGAACGAATACCAAATTCACATGACTACTAGTAGCAAGACTTCTCCCATGTCCTCAGGAACAAAGGTAACTACTCACAAAGCATATTCATGTTCATAATCAAAGGGGTATTAATATGCATAAAGGATCTGAACATATGATCTTCCACCAGGTAAACCAACTAGCATCAACTACAAGGAGTAATCAACACTACTAGCAACCTACTAGTACCAATCCCGGACTTGAAGACAAGAATTGGATACAAGAGATGAACTAGGGTTTTGAGAGGAGATGGTGCTGTTGAAGATGTTGATGGAGATTGCCCTTTCCTGATGAGAGGAGCGTTGCTGATGACGATGGCGATGATTTCCCCCTCCCGGAGGGAAGTGTCCCCGGCAGAAAAGCTCTGCCGGAGCCCTAGATTGGTTCCGCCAAGGTTCCGCCTCGTGGCGGCGGAGTCTCGTCCCAAAAGGTTTCTTCTGATTTTTCCCTTGACGAAAGACTTCATATAGCAGAAGATGGCCACCGGAGAGCCAACAGGGGCCCACGAGGCAGGGGCGCACCCTAGGGGGTAGGGCGCGCCGCCCACCCTCGTGGACAGGTGGTGGCCCCCCTGACGTATTTGTTCCGCTCAGTATTTTTTATTATTTCCAAAAATGACTTTCGTGGAGTTTCAGGAGTTTTGGAGTTGTCAAGAATATGTCTCTAATATTTGCTCCTTTTCCAGCCCACAATTCCAGCTGCCGGCATTCTCCCTCCTTATGTAAACCTTGTAAAATAAGAGAGAATAAGCATAAGTATTGTGACATAATGTGTAATAACAGCCCATAATGCAATAAATATCAACATAAAAGCATGATGCAAAATGGACGTATCAGTCCCAAAAATAATATAAAAGTGTTTAATAAAGCCCATAAACATCCAAAACAGATAATATAATAGCATGGAACAATCAAAAATTATAGATACGTTGGAGACGTATCAGCATCCCCAAGCTTAATTCCTGCTCGTCCTCGAGTAGGTAAATGACAAAAACAGAATTTTTGATGTGGAATGCTACCTAACATATTTATCAATATAATCTTCTTTATTGTGGCAAGAATATTCAGATCCATAAGATTCAAGATAAAAGTTCAATATTGACATAAAAATAATAATACTTCAAGCATACTAACTAAGCAATTATGTCCTCTCAAAATAACATGGCCAAAGAAAGTTCATCCCTACAAAATCATATAGTTTAGTCATGCTCCATTTTCGTCACACAAGAATGCTCTCATCATGCACAACCCCGATGACAAGCCAAGCAATTGTTTCATACTTTAGTAATCTCAAACTTTATAAACCTTCACACAATACATGAGCGCGAGCCATGGATATAGCACTATGGGTGGAATAGAATATGATGATGGGGGTTATGTGGAGAAGACAAAAAAAAGAGAAAGTCTCACATCAACGAGGCTAATCAATGAGCTATGGAGATGCCCATCGATTGATGTTAATGCAAGGAGTAGGGATTGCCATGCAACGGATGCACTAGAGCTATAAATATATGAAAGCTCAACAAAAGAAACTAAGTGGGTGTGCATCCAACTTGCTTGCTCACGAAGACCTAGGGCACTTGAGGAGGCCCATCGTTGGAATATACAAGCCAAGTTCTATAATGAAAAATTCCCACTAGTATATGAAAGTGACAAAACAAGAGACTCTCTATCATGAAGATTATGGTGCTACTTTGAAGCACAAGTGTGGTAAAGGATAGTAACATTGTCCCTTCTCTCTTTTTCTCTCATTTTTTTGGGCCTTCTCTTTTTTATGGCCTTTCTCTCTTTTTTTTTTAATTCCTCACTTGGGACCATGCTCTAGAAAATGATGATCATCACACTTCTATTTATTTACAACTCAACGATTACAACTCGGTACTAGAACAAAGTATGACTCTATATGAATGCCTCCGGCGGTGTACCGGGATATGCAATGAACCAAGAGTGACATGTATGAAAGAATTATGAATGGTGGATTTGCCACAAATACTATGTCAACTACGTGATCATGCAAAGCATTATGACAATGATGAACGTGTCATGATAAACGAAACGGTGGAAAGTTGCATGGCAATATATCTCGGAATGGCTATGGAAATGCCATAATAGGTAGGTATGGTGGCTGTTTTGAGGAAGATATAAGGAGGTTTATGTGTGAAAGAGCGTATCATATCACGGGGTTTGGATGCACCGGCGAAGTTTGCACCAACTCTCAGTGTGAGAAAGGGCAATGCACGGTACCGAAGAAGCTAGCAATGATGGAAGGGTGAGAGTGCGTATAATCCATGGACTCAACATTAGTCATAAAGAGCTCACATACTTATTGCAAAAATCTACAAGTCATCAAAAACCAAGCATTACGCGCATGCTCCTAGGGGGATATATTGGTAGGAAAAAACCATCACTCGTCCCCGACCGCCACTCATAAGGATGACAATCAAAGAACATCTCATGTTTCAAATTTGTTACATAACGTTTACCATACGTGCATGCTACGGGACTTGCAGACTTCAACACAAGTATTTCTCAATTTCACAGCTACTCAACTAGCACAACTTTAATATCACTATCTCCATATCTCAAAACAATCATCAAGTATCAAACTTCTCTTAGTATTCAATGCACTTTATATGAAAGTTTTTATTATACCCATCTTGGATGCCCATCATATTAGGACTAGTTTCATAACCAAAGCAAATTACCATGATGTTTAGGACTCTCAAAATAATATAAGTGAAGCATGAGAGTTCATCCATTTCTTCAAAATAAAACTACCACCATGCTCTAAAAGATACAAGTGAAGCACTAGAGCAAACAACAAACTACTCTGAAAGATATAAGTGAAGATCAATGAGTAGTCGAATAATTATGCAACTATGTGAAGACTCTCCCATTTTAAGAATTTCAGATCTTGATACTTTATTCAAACAGCAAGAAAAACAAAATAAAATGGTATGACGCTCCAAGGAAAACACATATCATGTGGTGAATAAAAATATAGCTCCAAGTAAAGTTACCGATGAACGAAGACGAAAGAGGGGATGCCTTCCGGGGCATCCCCAAGCTTAGGCTCTTGGTTATCCTTGAATATTACCTTGGGGTGCCTTGGTCATCCCCAAGCTTAGGGTCTTGCCACTCCTTATTCCATAGTCCATCGAATCTTTACCCAAAACTTGAAAACTTCACAACACAAAACTTAACAGAAAACTCGTGAGCTCCGTTAGCGAAAGAAAACAAAACACCACTTCAAGGTACTGTAATGAACTCATTATTTATTTATATTGGTGTTAAACCTACTGTATTCCAACTTCTCTATGGTTTATAAACTATTTTACTAGCCATAGAGTCATCAAAATAAGCAAACAACACCCGAAAAACAGAATCTGTCAAAAACAGAACAGTCTGTAGTAATCTGTAACTAACGCAAACTTCTAGAACTCCAAAAATTCTACCAAAATAGGAAGACCTGGATAATTTGATTATTGATCTGATGCAATTGGAATCAGTATTTTATCACGTTCTGGTGATTTTAAACAATTGTTTTCGTGAACAGAAAGTTTCTGGAATTTTCAGCAAGATCAAATAACTATCATCCAAGAAGATCCTATAGGTCTTACTTGGCACAAACACTAATTAAAACATAAAACCACATCTAAACAGAAGCTAGATGATTTATTTATTACTAAACATAACCAAAAAGCAAGAAACTAAAATAAAATTGGGTTGCCTCCCAACAAGCGCTATCGTTTAACGCCCCTAGCTAGGCATGATGATTTCAATGATGCTCACATAAAAGATAAAAATTAAAACATAAAGAGAGCATCATGAAACACATGGCAAGCACATTTAAGTCGAACCCACTTCCTATGCATAGGGATTTTGTGAGCAAACAACTTATGGGAACAATAATCAATTAGCATAGGAAGGCAAAACAAGCATAACTTCAAAACTTTAGGCACACAGAGAGGAAACTTAATATTATTGCAATTACTACAAGCATATGTTCCTCCCTCATAATAATTTTCAGTAGCATCATGGATGAATTCAACAATATAACCAGCACATAAAGCATTCTTTTCATGATCTACTTGCATAGAAATTCTACTACTCTCCACATAAGCAAATTTATTTTCATCAATAGTGGTGGGAGCAAACTCAACAAAATAACTATCATGTGAAGCATAATCCAATTGAAAATTAAAATCATGATGACAAGTTTCATGGTTATCTTTATTCTTTATAGAATACGTGTCATCACAATAATCATCATAAATAGGAGGCATGCTTTCATCATAATAAATTTTCTCATTAAAACTTGGGGGACTAAACATATCATCTTCATCAAACATAGCATCCCCAAGCTTGTGGCTTTGCATATCATTAGCATCATGGGTATTCAAAGAATTCATACTAACAACATTGCAATCATGCTCATCATTCACATATTTTATGCCAAGCATTCTATGTAATTCTTCTTCTAGTACTTGAGCACAATTTTCCTTCCCATCATTTTCACGAAAGACATCAAAAAGATGAAGCATATGAGGCACCCTTAATTCCATTTGTTGTAGTTTTATTTTATAGACTAAACTAGTGATAAAACAAGAAACTAAAAGATTCGATTGCAAGATCTAAAGATATACCTTCAAGCACTCACCTCCCCGGCAACGGCGCCAGAAAAGAGCTTAGTTGACGGGGTGTGAGTGCCGCTTACCTAGCCTCCCCGGCAACGGCGCCACAAAAGAGCTTGATGTCTACTACGCAACCTTCTTCTTGTAGACGTTGTTGGGCCTCCAAGTGCAGAGGTTTGTAGGACAGTAGCAAATTTACCTCAAGTGGATGACCTAAGGTTTATCAATCTGTGGGAGGCGTAGGACGAAGATGGTCTCTCTCGAAGAACCCTGCAACCAAATAACAAAGAGTATCTTGTGTCCCCAACACACCTAATATAATGGTAAATTGTATTGGTGCACTAGTTCGGCGAAGAGATGGTAATACAAGTGCACTATGGATGGTAGATATAGGTTTTTGTAATCTGAAAATATAAAAACAGCAAGGTAACTAATGATAAAAGTGAGCGTAAACGGTACTGCAATGCTAGGAAACAAGGCCTAGGGTTCATACTTTCACTAGTGCAAGTTCTCTCAACAATAATAACATAATTGGATCATATAACTATCCCTCAGCATGCAACAAAGAGTCACTCCAAAGTCACTAATAGCAGAGAACAAACGAAGAGATTATGGTAGGGTACGGAACCACCTCAAAGTTATTCTTTCCAATCAATCTGTTGGGCTATTCCTATAAGTGTCACAAACAGCACTTGAGTTCGTACTAGAATAACACCTTAAGACACAAATCAACCAAAACCCTAATGTCACCTCAAGTATCCGTGGGTATGATTATACGATATGCATCACACAATCTCAGATTCATCTATTCAACCAACACAAAGAACCTCAAAGAGTGCCCCAAAGTTTCTACCGGAGAGTCAAGACGAAAACGTGTGCCAACCCCTATGCATAGGTTCATGGGCGGAACCTGCAAGTTGATCACCAAAACATACATCAAGTGAATCCATAGAATAACCCATTGTCACCACGGTTATCCCACGCAAGACATACATCAAGTGTTCTCAAATCATTAAAGACTCAATCCGATAAGATAACTTCAAAGGGAAAACTCAATCCATTACAAGAGAGCAGAGGGGGAGAAACATCATAAGATCCAACTATAATAGCAAAGCTCGCGATACACCAAGATAGTGCCAAATCAAGAACACGAGAGAGAGAGAGAGATCAAACACATAGCTACTGGTACATACCCTCAGCCCCGAGGGTGAACTACTCCCTCCTCGTCGTGGAGAGCGCCGAGATGATGAAGATGGCCACCGGTGAGGGATCTCCCCTCCGGCAGGGTGCCGGAACAGGGTCCTGATTGGTTTTTGGTGGCTACAGAGGCTTGCGGGGGCGGAACTCCCGATCTATTCTGTTCCCCGAAGGTTTTAGGGTATATGGATATATATAGGCGAAATAAATACGTCAGGGGAGCCACGAGGGGCCCATGAGGGTGGAGGGCGCGCACCCTGCCTGATGCCTCCCTTGTTGCTTTCCTGACGTGCACTCCAAGTCCCCCGGGTTGCTTTCTTTCCAAAAATAACTTCTCAAGAAGGTTTCATTCCGTTTTGACTCCGTTTGATATTTCTTTTCTTCGAAACACTGAAACAAGGGAAAAAACATGAACTGGCACTGGGCTCTGGGTCAATAGATGAGTCCCAAAAATAATATAAAAGTGTTTAATAAAGCCCATAAACATCCAAAACAGATAATATAATAGCATGGAACAATCAAAAATTATAGATACGCTGGAGACATATCTGGCGCCAGCGGGTGCAGTGTACCAGTTTCCTCTTCGGTGCTAAGGAGGCAAGCTCAGACGCGGAGTCCCGAGGAATCATCCAAAGGTTTCCATTCCGGTGCAACAATAACAAGACCGCCAGGACAGTAGGACGGAGGTCATCGTCGAGCCCACCACGATGTGACGATCAAAGGCTTTTGCAGGCGAAGACTACTTTTGTCAGGATATCATGTACTAGTTGCCCCACTTCGAATTTGGCCGTTGTGGGATCCCTTCCCGCCTACATTTGGGAAGAGGACCAAGGCCACTATAAATAGGACCTGGTCACCACCATAGAGGGGGATCATATCCATTCCACCCTGACCAGCTCACCAGCTCACTTGAGCTCAAGAACACTCCTCCTCCCGAGGTTGTTCTCCCACTGTACTAGTTCATTCTCAGCCCCTCGAGGCCAATCCACCACAAAGCAGGAGTAAGGTTTTAGACCGCAAGGTGGCTCGAACCTGGGTAAACTGTCGTGTCCCCTTTTCCTTTGAGTTCGTCGAGCTAGGCTATGAGATCGGTGAGTAGGCAGGATGGGGAGGTTTAGCTATCCACACGCACCCCATAGTTTCAACCTCTCAAGGGTCTGCGGAATCCAAAATCTGACACTGAAGGATTGCATAAAAGAACTCCGAGAAGGGCGGGACGAGCCCCGTGAAGATGCTGTCAAAGAAGAAGTGGTAGGCCGACTTCGTTAGGATGCTCCACTCCGGGAGCCAGGCCAAATAAGAGTCTCGCCCCACTCGTTCGTGTCGCCCGCCGTCAGCGGAAGCACCGGGCCGAGGTCCTCCTCCTTGGCGATGGAGGAGGCTGCGAGCGCCGGTGCAAGGGAGGAAGAGGTCGCGACCTGGGCTGCGGCTTAGATTTCCCGCCAGGCTCCATCCAAAGAATCCTTGGCGATGGAAGAGGAGAAGGAGGGGCGGCGCCTTGTCTGGATCCGGAGGAGCTTCTCGTAAGGGAATGGGATCACATCAAGATGAGTAGAAGGAGCAATGATGGCCCCGCAGGGCCCGCCGGGCTTTTTGTCAGCCTGGGCAGTTGCCGAGGCGACGTGGGGAAGCTCGGGCGTCTGTGTCCCGTTGTGCGCCATGCGTCAAGCCTGGCCCGCAGGCGGTTAGGGCCGGCGTCACTTCTCCCTCTCCTTTGCTGCCTTTGCCTCGAAGCCAGGCTGAGCGCGCCGTGGGCCCGGGGGCTACTATTGGTGTTCTAGGACCAGGGGTACCCAAACCCGTGTACCTACGACCCAACGTGTGGCTCCATCGACGGCCCAACTCCAAGGCTTCATGGGAGAGACCCTCGCGATGCCCCCACCTAGCGAGGCGAACGACGACGAGACCTCCCGAGGAGCAGCCCCCCGAGGCTACCTCCGGAGGAGCGGACATCTCTAGGCAGACGCCCCACCTCACGAGGTACGCGGTGACGTGAGCTGTGACGACCAAGGCCAGCGGGCACAGTCCATGACAGTTTCCTGTTTGGTGCTAAGGAGGCAAGGATGTACACGGGTTCCCAAGGAATCCCCCAAAGGTTTCCATCCCAATGGAACAAGACCAAGACCACGAGCTCGGCAGGACGGAGGTCATCACTGAGCCAACTGCTGCGTTGCGACTAGAAGCTTTGCAGGCGAAGACCACCTTTCGTAAGGATAGGGTGTACTCTTGTCCCCTTTCAAATTGGCCGTTGCGGTATCCCATCCCGCCTAAGCCATGAGGGAAGAGGACCAAGGCCACTATAAATATAGACTAGCCTCCACCGTAGAGAGGGAGAGACTGGGAGAGATCCTTCATCCATTGGGCTCTCTTGAGGCAGCTCACACTTGTACTAGTTCATGCCCATCCTCCTCGCGAGGCAATCCACCACAAAGCAGGAGTAGGGTTTTACACCACAAGGTGGCCCAAAACCTGGGTAAACGACTGTGTCCACTTCTTCTTCCCATTCATTCGAACCCGACGAGGCCCAGCCGTGAGGCGGTGAGCAGCAAGCTGTAGCTAGGCGGGATCCTTCGCACACACCCCAGAGTTCGAACCTTGTTTGGGTCCGCAGAGCCCCAGTTCCGACAATGAAGATGATGTTGATGTCTATGGGAAGCCCAAGATGGACCACAAATCCATGGCTAACATGTACAAGACCATCCCAGATGATGATTTGGAAACACATAAGCTTGGGATAGTCAAGCATTTGAGGCACACTCTATTGCCCAAATATGGAGATGAGAGGATGATCCATGGCAAGTCCATCAATCTGCTTCACTTGTTTGATTCCACATCTTAGAAATTCAAAGTCATGAGCCTGATAGTTGAGACATTCAAGAAGACAACTGCTGACCAGAAGAGGTCATGTGGATATGCACCACACATCTAGATGCTTATCAACTCCATGGTTGGTACATGCACATATCTACTAGATCGTGAGCACCTCCCTCTTCAGCCAGAGTTTGAAGATAATGAAGTGGCAATGGATCCTTCACACCCTACTTCAGTTGAGGCATAAGAGAAGGCTCAGGCAGCAGCAACAGCAAGGGCAGCAAAGGAAGCCTCTGCACCCAATGCCCCAATAGAAAATATCAAGTCCAAGCAAGACCAAATGACATATCTACTGGAAGAAACGCTGAGGATTGAGAGAAATCTGGCCAACTTAGCCAAGAACCAGGAGAGCGTTGAACGGATTGTGGAGGACAAGATGTACAACCCAGATATCAAGGTCAGAGAAATCCAGTCTATTGTGGAGGACCTTAGACATGATGCTGAAGATGGCAATGAGCACACCACTATTGAGAGGTATCAGACTGTGCCAAGGGCACCCAGGTCATTAGATGTGCCAGTTGTAGACACGAGGCCTACTCACTCTGCACCTGCCACCACTGCTATGGTGCCACCTCCAGTATCTACACCACCAGCTCAGCAGACCTCAGCAGAAGCATTTGCAGAAGGAGTTCTGTCAACACCATCTACGCACACCGGAGCTACTAGCCAGAAGACCCCTTCGGGAGCTCTAGAGGATCGTCCCTAGTGACACGTATAACACTATAGTTTTTTGAGCTTTTTGGTAACTTGTTGCCAAAGGGGGAGAAAATGTACAGATCATAGGCTAAGAGAGAGAGAGAGTGTGTGTGTCTCGTTCTTTTGCTCATTGGTTTTTATTGCTCGTTGCTACTTTGTCCGTTTGGTTTGTGCTAATTTTTCTTTTATGTTCGTGAGATACTACGTTTGGTTGTATGGATGATCATACTATGTTTAATGTGTGCTTAATGCTTATCTCTATGATTATTTATGTATGATAATTCACTTGTGTATTTGGTGATCGATGCATGCATGTTATTTCACTCTTATCATATTGTGCGCTCCACCAAGATGTATGTGACATGGAAGAGTGATCCATGATCCTACGATTGTGCATGTGCATTCAAACACAAATTTTTAATAATGCACAAATTTAGGTGGAGGTCTTGCTTATCACATACTTCCACTACAAAAAAAGACACATCCGTGACATTATGGGCCGAATGAATTTTTTTCCTGTCATGCTTATGAAACTTCTATGACGATAATTGTGACAAAACCACGTATCATCATAGATGTGGTGGGATCCTACTTCTATGAAAAAAAATCATGACAGAAAATGGGAATTTTATCCTGGGCGGGCCGGGGACGCACGTGCATGACATTCTTTGGGCCGTCCATGACGGAGTAAATCGTGGTAGAAGCAAGGGCGAGGAAAATATCGGGGAGTTCCTGGTTATGGTGGGTAGTCGGGCCGAGAGATGCACGAAGGTTTGCACGTTTCACTCATAGAGATACGAGCATGGGTGCGAGGCGTTGGGCTCTAACTGAACCCTAGAGAGGCGTTACTAAACCCGAGCGATCGATTCCTTGGCTGTTAACTAAACCCGAGCGATTCCTTCGCTACTGCTGCTAACTAAAGCCGATCGAACCTGCCTCTTGATGAACAGTGTCTGTTGTTGGGGGTTGGATGAACAGGACGCCGTGGTAGTAGGCCGTTGTTGCTGGATGAACAGGACACCGAGGAGGCCGCCACACCCGAGCCGGTTGGGGGTGGATGAATAGGACCCCATGGAGGGCTGGTTGAACAGTAGCCGATGGAGGCTGGATGAATAGTAGCCCGTGGATAAACAGTAGCTGGTGGAGGCAGGAGGAAGATGCGGTGGATGAACAATAGCAGGTGGAGGCTGGAGGAAGTTGATGGTGGATGAACACTAGCCCGGGGAGGCTGGAGCGAGGTAGTATATTGTGGTTGAACATGACCCTGTTTCGATCGTAGGCGCTCGAACAGAAGTCCATTTCGTCCGTTTTGTGGTACGCCACACCCCTCCCGATCAACAGGACCCCGTTTCGACCGTAGATGCTTGAACAGACGTCCGTTTCCTCTGTTTTGCGGTACGCCACACCCCTCCCGATCAACAGGACCCCGTTTCGACCATAGGTAGTCGAACAGAAGTCTGTTTCCTCCGTTTTGCGGTACGCCAAACCCTTCCTGATGAAGAGGACCCTGTTTTGACCGTACGCGGTCGAACAAAAGGCCGTTTCCTCCGTTCTGCGGTACACCAGACCTCGTTTCAGCTGTTCCGTCCAAGCCGGTTGGCTCCCGATGAACACGCGATGCTGTTTACTCTGTTCCAACCCAGTCGGTTGGCTGCCGATGAACAGGACGACGTTGTTGTGTGCGTTAGAGACCCCGCTTGTATGTATGTACGTAGCCATATTTACTATCTTTCATCATGGTTGTACGTACATGTACACGATATAGACGGGACTGCATGACATGCTACATCAGCGCCTCTTCTTCAACACGTGCCGCTCCCTAATCAACCACGGTACATCGCTGCAGAGAGACCGATCAACCGCTATGTATGTACACATTCACGGCCAGACAGATGACGCTACCTTCGCTTCAACCTGATGGGTCCCAGTTGTCAGGGGGTAAGAAGGCACTTCCTTCCGTGCAAAGATGTAGCTAGTGGGTCCCAGCTGTCAAGGGGAAATGTTTTTTTGCAAGATACATAGGCCCTTCCAATGGGTCCCTGCTGTGAGGTGGAGGAATCATTATTTTGCGCGTAATAAGGAGGCACTTCCTTGCTGTGGCTGTGGACCCAGCTATTTTCCTCTCCACCACTGGTACAACAAGGTGTTATACAAACGGTTTTTAACCCTTTCCGCGAAGGCATTTTAAACCATCACCAAGCGAGTGTCGGCGATAGTGAAAGTGCAACTAATTCCTGGGTGGTTTTGTTAATCCATAACAACATATAGCTCATTGAACTAATATTCATTCAAGTTAAATGTTTTAGAAAGTTCAATGAATGGCATGGCATCACTGGTGCACGTCGGTCCTAAACAAACGGTTTTTTACCCCTTTCCGCGACGGCATTTGGAACCGTCGCCAAGTGAGTGTGGGCGATAGGGGGTCCTTCCCACACGACCCAGAAACTGTCGGGGATAGGGAGCCTTGATGCATACAGTTGTCCCTATATAACCGTTTCGATATCTCAAATATCCCAAACGCTTCATCCTTGCTACTCATTTGTGCTCGCATTGCCATCACAGTCGGAGTTTTGTGGTTCTGCCTAAAACCAGGCAGATTCTAGGCATGGGAGCTTTCTAGGCAGATTCCAAGCACGGGAGATTTAGGATGCCTGGCATATCACAAACAGTTCATGATTATGAACCGTGTACAATAGGTAGACAATCACACACATTTAGTTTTCCCGCACCATATGTGATAGTGTCTGACATCACACACGCTTTGCGAATGGCAACTGTGTGCATGCTTGCACACGTTTCCTCTCCGTGAACCGTCTGGGATTATGGTGTATATCGCAAATGTTTATGTTTTACCAATCGTGTGTTCCGTAATGACCTACACAACGTAATTTCGCCTTAATTTAATTGCTGTTATTTAAAATTGTACCTAATTTAAACTTGAAAGTAGGCTATAGCTTTATTCATATCCATCAGGTTCAAACAACCAATGCATTATTCGATTCACAGGTACATATGTTTAAGAATTAGAGAAGCACCAAATAAAGAATGATGTACCAGGGTTCTATACTTGTACTATTACAGATGGTAAAGAAAGAGGCGACAGACATTCCAGTTGTTGAACAAGGTGAAGCGGAATGGCCCTATTGTGCTCTCCTGGATGTAGAAGGCATGCAGGACTCTAGTCCAACCCCTTGTGATGGCCGGCTGCAAATCATGTAGTTTGAGAGGTAATCTTGAGTAAACTGCTTCAGGATCCACTTCAAAAGAAAAAAGATTCAGATATTGTCATCTAACACAACTCATTACGGGCAGTAAAAAGAAGGCTACAGGGTTCTTACTTACAATCCTGCAGTTCACTGTTGTCTTGCATAAAGTGTAAACAAATAGTTCGCTTGACATATTTTGATCCATTTTAGTAACAATCTTTATATGTTTCCTCACTTGATGCTGGTTCATGAATATCTCATTGCCCCATGCGCAGAAAGGGACGAAGTGTGGATCTTTGGCAATGATATATGTACCTAAAAGCACCAAGTTAATATTAGAAGCTAAACAACAATTGAAAAATGATGTAGTACAGCATTCCATCCATCCCATTATATAAGATTTTATTACATGTATATCTAGACATCATCAAAACATTAAGGTAACACTCTTCCTTGTTGCTATGTAGCCTGGGATTGCGTATTTAGTCATTTAGTACAATGCATGTTGCTAAACAACAATTGAAAAATGAAAAGGCATGTTAACTGCAATATCCTTAACAGAAACCAAATATCGTAATTCATAGTGGTATTGTTGGAACTGCTATTGATGAAATTGAACTACACAACAAATAGTTGCACATATAGAGCATCACATTGCGAAGAACTGAAATAAACAAGTCATAAGGACATCTCTAGGCGATCCTTAAAAATTTAAAGGACTGAAACCCTTAGTGGATATATATATATATATACTCCAGCAATTTTTGGCCTTTTCTAGTCGATCCCCCAAACTTAAGGTTGTAAAGTTCAATTTGATCAAGTTCAAAGTAGGTTCAACCGAATGTAGCATGCATTCAAACATAAATATAGATAGTTTTGCATAACCGAACATAAAACATAAATTTAAACTAAGCTAAACTACTTTCGGTCGAAGTAGAGCTCGAGCCAATCCTTCCACGTCATGTATGGTGTGCTGCGAGCCGGGTCCGGGCCAGTACCATCGTCGGGGTCGTTGGGAAAGGCACTCCTCCACTCGTCGACGTCGATCTGCTCGTCCTGGGGGCTCACCTCGACAACCTTCGTGCCGCCGTCGCCGCCGCCTTCGACCTCGTCATCAGAGGAGATCGCGATAACCTCGCCGCCTTCCGCACCGCCGTCCTCGCCGCCTTCAACCTCATCATCAGAGGAGAGCGTGATAACCTCGCCGCCCTCCGCGCTGGCACAGATTGCCCGCTCCGCCTCCACGAGCTCCGGGTGCTGCCGGCGGAGCTCTTGCATGTAGGCCTTGTCGGCGGACGCGGCCTCGGCACGCTCCCACGCCGGGAGGTCCTCCCGCGCCATAGCCGAGCTCACCACCCCTGGCTCCAGTGGAACGAGGTGGACCGGACGTGTGCCGAAGGGGAAATTGAGCCTAGCCACCGTGTCGTGGTAGCGGACCTGCCAGTGGTTGTACTCCATGGCCGTGAGCTCAGCCGTGTGGAAGCTACCGAGCCACCGGCGGGTGTGGGTCTCTCGATCTGTAATCTCGGCGACCCACGTCCCCCACCGCCGCTGCCGGACCCCGAGGTAGGACATCATCGGCTGCCGGGTCCGGGGGAGGACGGGGAAGTCCTGGAACCGGCATAGGGGTGCGGCGGCGGGCGGATCGAGGGACCGGCGACGGCGGATCGGGCCCGCGGAGGATGACGGGGACACTTCGGCGGCCACCTCGCCGGCGTTGGGCGCAAAGGCCGCGATAAACCTATTTTTGGCCATTGGCTACTTGAGCTCCCCGGCACACAGGCAGTGGTTGAGGATGGAGGCGCCGGCTATGGCGGCGACCTACCAATGGTTTCGAGGGTTGTGTGTGTCTGTGTGAGCGGAGGTTGTGTTTGAGGAAATACTGCGGCAACTGAAAATTTTACTAGGCGGGAGTAACAAGGTGGGGCTACTGAAAATTTGGATCAAGGGCGAGAAGATATTTTTGAGATTGCGAGGGATGCAGAGGCGGGAGTAAAATGTCGGAGCTACTGAAAATTTGAATCAGGGGACTGAAGCAGAGAGGGATGTAGAGGCGGGAGTTTTGGGGGAGCGAGCTAGTGTGCTTGACACGCCGGCTGTGGACTGTAGCCAACGCACCTTCTCGCGTAAGCCATAGGCGTACTATACACCGACGGTGCTCCAAGATATTTTGTACTACATCTCACACGGTTGGTGAGAATAAACTGTGTGGGATCTACTTGATTTGAATTAAAAATGGGGTCACAGCGGCAATGGACGATGTTTGAATTGCTATACCTTTTATCTGCAGTGAACATGCAACTGTATGTGTGTCGTAAAAGAATTGGAATTATTCAGGGTTCGTTTGGACATTTCATACATTAAACTGGTTTTCTAGCCATTTCAGGTGCACAATTCAAAATTAAACTATATGCACATGCTCCGGTGCATACAAATTGGTTGAAAAATCAAATTTGTGTCCTTTAGTGCATGCTTAGTCCCATGGAAGAAATGGGAACGAATTTTTCGGGGTTTGTTTGGCCTTTTTTATACATTAATTGGGTTTTCTAGGCATTTTTATGTGCATAATTCAAATTTGAATTTCAAGCACATTCTCCAATGCACTAAAGTTGGTTGAAAAATCACATGTGTGTCCTTGGGTGAATTTCTAGGTCCCATGCAAGAGATGGGAATGAATGTCAAACACCAGGGCACTGTTGATTGCCGGCAAAACGTTGAGATAACTGGTTTTTAAATTCTAGTAAATCCAAAACTCATCTGAAATTCATGAAACTTGGCATGCTATCATGGAGCGGCATCAAGATGCTGTGGTGAAAATTTTGTCCCATTTGGGGCAGGTTTGGGTATAAGCTTCTCACAAAACAGAGCTTCTCACAACAAGCATGATGGTTTTGATAGGGAACGTACCACCTTTGGGGACAAGACGATATCCGTTGCCTCCTATTGCTTTCAAAAGATTTCTAGTGTCAACATAGAACAACAGGAGTGTTGTGTGATAACCCACAAGTATAGGGGATCAATTGGAGCCTCTTTCGATAAGTAAGAGTGTCGAACCCAACGAGGTGCTAAAGGTAGAACAAATATTCCCTCAAGTTCTATCGACCACTGATACAACTCTATGCACGCTTGACGTTCGCTTTACCTAGAACAAGTATGAAACTAGAAGTACTTTGTAGGTGTTTTTTGGATAGGTTTGCAAGAATATAAAGAGAGCGTAAATAAAAAGTAGGGGCTGTTTAGATGAAGACACAACTAAGTTAGTTTTAGTAAAGAGCTTTTTGTCACGAGAAAGTTATTTGTCCCTAGGCAATCAATAACTAGACCGGTAATCATTATTGCAATTTTATTTGAGGGAGAGGCATAAGCTAACATACTTTCTCTACTTGGATCATATGCACTTATGATTGGAACTCTAGCAAGCACCTGCAACTACTAAAGATCATTAAGGTAAAACCCAACCATAGCATTAAAGTATCAAGTCCCCTTTATCTCATAAGCAAACAACCTACATACTGGGGTCTGTGCTTGTGTCACTCACGCCACCCACCATAAGAAAATCATGAACATATTGCAAACCCTACAGCGAGGATCCCTCATGCTTGCGCGACACGGAGAGCACCATAGGACAGCACCAATAATAAAACATGCAACTCAAACCAATCTTGATCATCAAATAACCCATAGGACAAAACGGATCTACTCAAACATCATAGGATAGCCATACATCATTGGGAAATAATATATAGCGTTGAGCACCATGTTTAAGTAGAGATTACAGCGGGTAAGAAAGAGGTTACACCGCTGCATAGAGGGGGGAGAGTTGGTGATGATGGCGGTGAAGTTGTTGGCGAAGATTGCGGTGATGATGATGGCCACAACAGCGTTCCGGCGCCACTGGAAGAGAAGGGGAGAGGGGCCCCCTTCTTCTTCTTCTTCTTCTTCTTCCTTGACCTCCTCCCTAGATGGGAGAAGGGTTTCCCCTCTGGTGCTTGGCTTCCATGGCGTGGGAGGGGCGAGAGCCCCTCCGGGATTGGATCTGTCTCTCTGTCTCTCTCTGTTTCTGCGTTCTGTTCTGCTGCCCTTTCACCGTTTCGTATATATATGGAGATCCGTAACTCCGATTGGACGGAAATCTTCGCCCTGATTTTTTCCTAAAAATTAGCTTTCTTGCGGCCGAAGAAGGGCATCAACCACCTTACGGGGGGCCCATGAGGGGGGCAGGCGCGCCCAAGGGGGGCAGCCGCGCCCCCTGCCTCGTGCTCCCCTCGGGCACCGTTTCGCGTTGATTCTTCTTCCCGAATTTTCCAAATATTCCAAAAATATTCTCCGTCCGTTTTTATCCCGTTTGGATTCCGTTTGATATGTAGTTTCCGCGAAACATAAAACATGCACCAAACAGGAACTGGCACTGGGCACTGGATCAATATGTTAGTCCCAAAAATAGTATAAAAAGTTGCCAAAAAGTATATATATGAAAGTTGTATAATATTGGCATGGAACAATCAAAAATTATAGATACGACGGAGACGTATCATTGTGTTCAATCTTGCAATTTTTTGGGGTTCGTTTGGCCTTTTTATACACTAACTGGGTTTTCTAGGCATTTTATGTGCATAATTCAAATTTGAACTACAAGCGCATGCTCCAATGCACCAAAGTTGGTTGAAAAATCACATGTGTGTCCTTGCGTGAATTCCTAGGTCCCATGCAAGAGATGGGAATGAATTTCAAACATTAGGGCACTGTTGATTGCCGGCAAAACGTTGAGATGCCTGGTTTTTAAATTCTAGTAAATCCAAAACTCGTCTGAAATTCGTGAAACTTGGCATGCTATCATGGAGCGGCGTCAACATGCCGTGGTGAAAATTTTGTCCCATTTGGGGCCGGTTTGGGTATAAGCTTCTCACAAATCAGAGCTTCTCACAACAAGCATGATGGTTTCGATAGGGAATGTACCACCTTTGGGGACGAGACGATATCCGTTGCCTCTTATTGCTTTCAAAAAATTTCTAGTGTCAACATAGACCAACAGCAGTGTTGTGTTCAATCTTGGAATTTTCTGGGGTTCGTTTGTCATTTTTTATACATTAACTCGGTTTTGTAGGCGTTTTATGTGCATAATTCAAATGTGAACTACAAGCACATGCTCCAATGCACCAAAGTTGGTTGAAAAATCACATGTGTGTCCTTGGGTGAATTTCTAGGTCCCATGCAAGAGATGGGAATGAAATTCAAACACCATGGCACTGTTGATTGCCGGCAAAACATTGAGATGCATGGTTTTTAAATTCTAGTATATCCAAAACTCGTCTGAAATTCATGAAACTTGGCATGCTATCATGGAGCGGCATCAACATGCCGTGGTGAAAATTTTGTCCCATTTGGGGCAGGTTCGGGTATAAGCTTCTCACAAACTAGAGCTTCTCACAACAAGCATGATGGTTTCGATAGGGAACATACCACCTTTGGTGACGGGACGATATCTGTTGCCTCTTATTGCTTTCAAAAAATTTCTAGTGTCAACATAGAACAATAGGAGTGTTGTGTTCAATCTTGGAATTTTTCGGGGTTCATTTGGCCTTTTTATACATTAACTGGGTTTTCTAGGCAATTTATGTGCATAATTCAAATTGAACTACAAGCACATGCTCCAATGCACTAGAGTATGTTGAAAAATCACATGTGTACCTTGGAAACCGAAAAGTCCCCACAGAGAGCGAGATTCATGATGCGTGGTACGTGCTACGCCCCATTCGATGCGTGGTATATATATACTTCTACTTTATAGCACAAACAAAAAAGAATTGTCATTCCTTGATGGTCAAATTAACCTCTCTCTCGTTGGGTCAAAGTGATGGAGGACAAGCTCGCGGGCCCATAGATGGAAGCGCCGCACACGAGTGAGTTCCTATAGGGCAACCGCCACTTGGATGGTATTGCGTGATGTTTGAATACCAATGCACAACTTTGATGTGGCACCTGCCCTGGGAACCGAAAAGTCCCGACATGAGCGAGGTTCATGACACACATATATAGAGTGTACATGTTGCCCCCTCTTTGACATGTACTACATACTCCTACCGTGCATATAAGTAACACAAACAAAAAAGAACCATCCTTCTTGGTCAAATTAATTAACCTCTCTCTCGTTGTACATTCAGTTGATCGACAACGACCTCGCGGGACCACAGAGAGAGTCACACGCGAGCGAGTATCATAGGACAACCACCGCTTGCATGTGCCTGTGTGTTGTGTGATGTTTAAATACCGAATGCACAACTTTGACGTGGCACATGCTTCGCGAACCAGAAACGCACTACACAGAGGTTCACGATGCGTAGCCCCCTCACTTTGAGCCGGTGGGAGGGATTCATATGTACTCGCACGTGCCCGAACTTTGGTATGGAATTTCACCATGATCCACACCGTAACACACATGCCAAGATGAATCCACCTTCGATCAAATGCCTCTCATTGTCGGTGGAAACTGAAAACATTTGCAGGCTAACGAATGGGCTCGTCGCTGCTAACCGCACGAGGGAGTGTCTGAGAGGACCACCAGTGCATGCAAGTGGCCCGAACAGTTATGTATGAAAGGGTTGTGTAATGCTTTAAATAACCAATCCACGACTTGGATGTGGTATATATATAGGACTCACAAAATGATCAATAATCCCACATCGCGGAGGCTCACGACTCGTAATGTACTGCCGGACCCCCCACACACACAGACACACACATCCCGCACCACCAGCGCCACTCTGAGGCATGTAAAACTTTTTCTGCAGTGAACATGTGACCAAAGGAGTGTCGTGTTAAAGTTAAAAAAACCTAGAGATCATTCGACCCGTATTATACATTGATTGATTTCTAGGGATTTAATGTGCAAAAATAAAATTTGAGCTACATGTGCACCAAAACGGATTGCAAAATCATATGTGTGTCCCTGGGTGCATGTTTCCCCGCGAAAGATTTCGAAACATTGAGAATATTGACTTTTAAAATTCAGTAAATCCAAAACTTAATTGAAATTCATGAAACTTATCGTGGTCTCATATATGGACACCAGTAGACTTTGATATTCTATTTTTTCGTCAAATTTGAGACAAGTTTTTATATAATCTTCTTACAAGTGGGAGATTGTTAATAAATGGCAACCAATATCTCATACGGATTACCTATTCAGACCGTGTGCATTAGACCGTGCCATGCTTCGGTTAAGCAGTAAAGCGACAGAATGAGTCATGAAAAAACAAAAAAAAATATACGTGCTGCCACACGCCCCGTATGGCGTGCGAGCAGGCGTGAGTTGACGGGACGCATGCAAGCAGTCCGCTGCGCAGGCAGATCGGGAGGCGTGTGTGCATGTATGTGAATTGACGGGATGCGTTTTCGCTACATAGTGTCACCGGGAGGCGTGCGGGTAGCTGTGTGAAATGGTGGTAGGAATGCTAGAAGTCCGCCGCGCAGGCTCACCGGGAGGCAAGACAACCTTTGACCACCGCCCGCCTTGCTCCCACTCGTCCGTATTAATGGCGCGCCCGAGCCGCTGGCCATAATAGGTGGCCACACCCCTGGTCCATAGTGGTCACCAACCACAGGACTCTAGAGTGTATGAGGATGCCCCCAAAGCGTACCGTCGGAGGGAGTGTTGACGCTGGGGTTAGTGAAGCACCCGTGCAATGCGTGAAGCTGGGCACAGAGGTTGTCGTCGCCGCAGACGAGGTCTCGCGCAGGCAGTAGCACGTCCTTGACTTCATCAGTGCCGTCGTGCCTCCCTAGTCGGAGCCGGAGGTTAACAGCAACTCCGGCAACCACTGGGACTCCGACGGGAAACCGGTTAGTCATCTATACCCATCTGTGCGGCAAACATATCATATGTTTTCTTTGGTTACTCCCCCGCCCCCTCTAATTTTTTGGAATACAAATCCTATGGTTATGTTCTCTCTGTCCGTGAAATCACAGTAATTAAGATCCGTTAGATGCATGTAGTGTATTGATTGTTTGAATGATATCCGTATAGGGTTAGTGATTAATTGTTTGTTATGTACAAATGATTTTTGCTAATAATCCGACTAGGGTCAGCATGCGTGCTAATAATTGGTGGCCAAATCTTGAGAATTGATTTCGAAATTCCTATATATATGTTTGTGCCTTTTCTTTCTTCCAGATCTTGAGAATTGATTTTGAATGTCCTACATGTATGTTTCTACCATTTTTTAAAGATTGGTATGTACACAGATGAGTCTCCGCTAGCGGCGCTGATGGTTGTCGATCATGGACCCGGCAGCGCGGCAAGAAGCGACCACGGGCCCCTGGATCTGAGGAACCCATAGAATCTCCGGCGGACCGCATCAGCGATTTCTCGGACGCCATCTGTCGTGGAATTGTCACGGCAGATGTCCTCGAGCTAGGACTTAGTCGTGGAGCCATCGCAGCTAGGAAGCTTGAAGGGGTTAATGCGGGACAAGGAACACGAGGGTTTATACTGGTTCGGCCCCTTACGGTGAAGGTAAAAGCCTACGTCCAGTTGAGGTGGTATTGATTAAGGTTACGATCACCAAGGAGCTAAACTGCTATGCCCGGCTCTCGATGAGATTGTTCTTCTCCCTAAACCGCTGCCGGGCCATCCCTTTATATAGGGAGGCTGACGCCCAGCAGCTCTCAGAGTCCCGGCCGGCTCATAAGAGTGTCCGGCTCGGACTCTCAACTATTCTTGCCTTACACTACAAGTTCTACCATAATAATGATTGCAACTACGGGCCTTTAAGCCATATCCGGGTCTTCAGCCCATCTTTGGCCCACCGTCTTTAAGCTTGGTGCCGGGCTTCTGGCAGTGACCATATGAGTAACCCGGCCCCTCCTGGCGGGTGACTCTAAGGTCTATATCCTCAACATTAGGCGCCAGATTGATTTGAGCCAGCTCATGTCAATCTTCCATTCCTTCGACAGAAAACCTCCGGCTTACAATTGTGTGAAGGCCATAACCCGGCGTGACGTCATCCTCTGGACTCGGATAATCCGTCGTGACGTCATCTTCCATTAAGTCCGTTTTTTACTCCGCCAGATCCGCAACGGATCTTTTCCTTTACTGTCATCCCGAAAATCGAGGCGTTTCGTGGGGAGATGACCACGCCGTGGTCTCCTTGAATCTCGCGCCCACTTATGAACTTGCCTTATAAATAGGCCGGCCCGACGGGCTGTCAGCCACTTCTCTCTCCATCTTCTTCCTCGTACCATTGCTCCTCTGCCCAAGCTCTGCTACTGCCGCCGCCGTCGCGCCCCCGGTCTTCGTCAACCTTGGCCGCTGCATCACCCAGACTCGGACCAGACAAACGGCGGCAACCTCCGCTCCTCTCCAGCTCCGGTGAGTCTCCGCTACTCCATAGGGCAGATCCGTACTAGGGCTCGAGTAGTTCGTCCGCGTTCTTCGTAGTTCATCACCATTGCCACAAACTCCGGTAGTTTTCTTTCTTACTGCTCCTTTTGATCTTAGATCTGCATAGAACTATTGCGGTGACTGTTTAGCACCCATTTTACACGCAAGCAGCTCTCTTTTTACTGCATAGGAACTTTGTTCGAGCCCAAGAACTCCCTCGCTTCTGTTTCTAGGTCTAGAAATTTTTCTTTTGCCTGACCATTTCGATCCAAAAAAGTTACTGCAATGTGTGAAACCTGTTTTACCACACTTAGTAAAAAACTGCAGTCATCGAATCCCGGCGGTTTATAGTTCCGGCTTAAAGAAACCACGCGCCGTAGAACCGTCCGGCTTAAAGAAAGCCACGCGCCATAAAAATTTCCGGCTTTAGCTATAATAAGGCCTGTAGACGATCAAATTACTCTCAATCCCTCGGCGACCTAAATAGCCCGATGCACTTAAGTGTATACCATTAGTCCCCTTCATAAGCCGCCACCTTGACATTGAACTGTAGATTTCCTCCGGCTCATAATTAACCCAGACGTTTTTCCTTTTATCACAGACCGCCGACTTTCACCATGCCTCCCAAAGCTCCCATTACTTCCAACTGGATGAGGTCCAATGTCACCAATGAGACCCTAGCAGATTTTGTTAAGTCCGGATATCTGCCCAAGAAGGATGTGATGTCCTACCGTGCCCCTGACCCGTCAGAAGAGAGACCACAGCCAAAGGACGGGGAGGTAGTGGTTTTTGCGGATCATATGAGCCGGGGCTTCGCACCGCCCGGTTCAAAGTTTTTCAGAGACGTTCTGAACTTCTTCGACTTGCGGCCTCAAGATATAGGACCCAATTCATTGTCCAACATCTGCAATTTCCAAGTCTTCTGTGAGGTTTATCTTGGAGAAGAACCTAGTCTGCTGCTCTTCAGAGAGCTTTTTTACTTAAACCGTCAGAATGAGTGCGCCAATGGACCAAGTCTAGAGCTAGGTGGCATCTCCATTCAGCGGCGAAGAGACTGTCTTTTCCCTTATGCCGAGCCGCCGAGGCACCCAAAGGACTGGAACATGACTTGGTTCTATTGCCAAGATACGTCACCGGCTAATGAAAGTCCGCTGCCCGGCTTTCGCCCATCACGTCTGGAGTCAACACACCCATTGTCAGACAAACTGACTCCGGCGGAGCGCCAGCCTCTGCTTCCCACCATCAACAAGATCAAGGCTCTCCTGGGCAATGGTCTAAATGGAATCGATCTGGTCCGGGTCTGGATCTCATGGCGGGTGATCCCATTGAGCCGCCGCCCCGGCTTAATGTGTGAGTACACGGGCCGAAAAGACGACCCTCAGAGACATAGCCGCAATGATCTTCCTGAAGATGTTGTAGAGGAGATGACCAAGGCTCTCTTAAACGAGAGCCTGGCAGACTGTGGAAGGACCGGGTTAGCCCCCTTCTGCAAGACCAACCCAGCCCCAGTGGTAAGCCGCCAATCTAATCATCCTATCTTCTTCTGTATATAACCTTCATCTGAATCGTTTGAAGAAATCATCATTGTATTTTTCAGGCTGACGACAAGTTCTGGCGGGTCAAATATGACCATGAGGCGGCCAAGAAGGCCAGAAAGGTGAAGAAAGCCGCCAAGAAAGCCGTTCCCCGTAAGAAGGGAAGTAGGCCCACTGCTTCGGAGCTGTTGCAGCTAAGTGACAGCTCCGAGTCTGAGGTAATTCCTAAACCTGTAAGCTCTTGTTATACTTGTCGTTTATTTCTGTCCGCCTTATCAATGCTGTTTATCAACAGGAGGACACCGGAGCCAATAACCCGGTGGTTGAAGAGGTAACAATACTTTCCTCCGACTCGGAGCCCTTGCCAAGGCTGAAAACCCGAAGAGTAACTCGGAAAGTAAGCTTTTCCCATCCTTTAGCTTACCAAGATCCTCAATTTATTTTGAAGCGACAGGTTCATGAGAGCCGGCGGCACACCCGGACCAGCAAGGACACTGACCTCTCCTCCGGGTTACCTGATGCATCAAGGAAACGCCGGACCGAGGTGATCGCAAAATTGTACCCTTTTCATCCTTTTGCGGGTGTTATACGCCAACCGCTTAATTCTTCTGACTCAAATTATCAGGAGACTTCCCCTTCTTCCGGCGACTCTATGCAGTCGAATCTGCCGGCTTTCAAGACCGTGCCCGGGTAACGATAATCATCTCATGTTGTTCTGATCTTTACTCATATTTTTTGTACTAACCTTTGTTGTTCTTTCAGTGCCCAGGCAAAGCTCACCAAGAGGGTGAAGAAAACCAAGTCGGCCGGAGTGCCGGATTTGCCTGAGCCGGAGGTGACGGTCCAAGAACCGCCAGCTGCCTCCGCCCCCGAAGCCACCACTCCAATGGACACGGCGCCTGTAGAAGCTTCTGCTGACCCGGAGGCCTCCGGCTCGGCCCAACCAACAAATGACCCGGACGTGGTAATCACCCGGACGGAGTTCGTTGAGCCGGGGAGACCTACCGTGCTGGCCAAGTGCTCCACTAAGGGGGAGTTGCTGCAGCCCCACCGGGTGAACCTGGACCTCTCCGACTACACCAATCTGACCATTGGAGAGCTCGTCTCTGGCTACATCGGCCAAGTGCACAAGAGCCGGGACGCCGAGGTTGCCATGGTGACCCAGATCCAGCAGAAGTCTGAGGTAACATCCTTTTGTCCTCTTATTTACTGCTTAGTTACCGGTACCATGCTAGCCCCCAAGTCGACGACTTATGACTGAGTACGTTGTAGACTTAGGTTCCGGCTTACTCCATTTGAACCGGCAATATGTAGATAGAAAATGTTCAATATGCATTAGCCCCCAAGTGCCAAGTGTCTTTGCTTGGAAAACGCTTGGGACTTTAAATTTGTAGAGTAATTGTTCATGCCATAACCCGGAAACTTATACAGGCTGCTGGCAAGAAGTTGGAGACTGACCTTGCTGATCTCATGAGCCGGCTGAAGATGCAAGAGATGGAGACCCGGAAGGCAAACGCCAAGTTCGTGTCCAGCATCGCCGCGCAAGAGAAGCTGAAGACGGAGTTCGACACTGAACGGAAGGCATGGGCCGAAGAAAAGGCCGCATTGGTGACCCGGGCTGAACAGGCGGAGAAGACTCTCTCCGAGAAGACCGCTGAGCTCTCCGGCCTAAAGCGCCAAGTGTCCCAAATGGTGGCCGCAATCTTCGGTAAGTCGTCTCGCCGGCTTTCATCAAGTTTTAGAATGTGTATATCTCATAATTTCATCCTTGTCGGCGGCTTATCTGTCTTTGTTAAACAGGTCCCAGAAGTGCCAACCTGAATCAGAGTGTAGTGACCAAGCTGAAGGCCGTATACACCCTGGTGGAACAACTCTACACCGGGTCACAACGTGCCTTGGCTGTGGTGGCCCTCTCCAACGAGGTGCCGAATCACCTGGCGGAAGTCCTTCGCCGGCTCGCCGTTCTTCCTCAACGGATCCAAGAGCTGCGACGGGCCTCTGGAAGAGCCGGAGCAATCGCCGCGCTGAGCCGGGCCAAGGCGTTCTTGCCAGAGCTAGACCCGGCGGACATCGCCCTCGGCTACCCAAGCCTGAAGGAAGACGGCACCGCCTTTGACCAGAAGGACTTTGCAGCTTGCGTGAAGGCTGTACACTCGGTGGCTACTCTCATTGGCAATGATACAGATCTAACCAAGTACCAGCCGGGTTACAATGCGGAGTATCAGAGGATCCCAACCCCTCGCTATGAAGCCCTCAACTTGATCCCGCCGGCTCGTCAGCACACTTTCGCCCCGGAGATTGACCCGGCCGGGTTAATTGACGAGGAAGCCCAATTCAAAGCTCTCAGAGGCATCGACTGGAAGTCATCAACTTTCCAGGTCTTGGGATCAGCCGGAGGAGAAGATAAGGACGAGCCGGAGACTTCAACTCAGCCAGCGTCGTTACTCAGCTGGCGGTTTATCAAACAATGCCTCACCCTTTTGGACTTAGCGAGTCTTGTAATAGAATAGGTGCAACAGTTTATCTCTGCCGTGCCATCGTGCACGTATTGAATGCTGAAGTCTTTTGAAGTTGTCTCTTTAATGTTTCTCCGGGTCATAATCAATCCTTTGTTTTTCTTAACCTCAAAAAGAGGTGCCTTTAATTATCCTGCATAGAAGGGCAAATCACAAGTCTCGAGGCGGCTTACCGCCCTGAGAATCATAAGCTTTAGATAACCCGGAATATGAATCAAAAAGGACTTGTCTTCAATGATATCCTGAATACAGCCGTAAGAACATACTTAACAGCCTGCGAGCATACTTCCGATTTAAATAACCCGGATAAGAAGGTTGGTACCACAACTCCGGTTTACCTGTCTTATAACACCCATTGCGTTTAGCAATACTGTAAACCAAAGTTAAACCGGCAAAGTGAGACCCGGCTGTACACACCTTGACATAATCAGAGAAAACTTGTGATAAGGCGGAAGAACTTAGGGGCTTCTGGTTCGAATACGACCAGAGACCCGGCCCAAAGGGGTTAACCTAAGATTCGGATACAATCATATAGCCCCCAGTGGGTGTGGCGATGCCAATCAAGAGGGTACCGACAGCTATGTTCTCTTTGGTTCGAATACGACCCATGTTTGAACAGGAAGCCCCCAAGTGATTTTAAGAATTGTTTAACGACGCTGATTCGAATACGATCCACGTCAGTTCTCAGAGGGGTTAAACTATGATTCAAATATGACCAAAGGTAACCTCCCAATGAGCTCGGCACTTTGCCAATCAAATGGGTATCGACAGCTATGTTCTCTTTGGTTCGAATACGACCCATGTTTGAACAGGAAGCCCCCAAGTGACCTTATTGCTTACGGCTAGATTCGAATACGATCATAAGCCGGATCCTCCTTTAAGTCATCATGTAATCTTGCAATGAAAACAACACGTGCATATTTGGAGGAGAAAAAAGGACAGAGGTCCTGCTTTATTGCTTATCATAATATATACATGGCTGAGAGAAATATGTACACCACGAGAGCCGGTGGCTCAAGTGTAGTAAGGCCGAAGCTGAGCTATGTTCCACGGCCGACGGGTCTCTTCCTCCGATTTACGTGAATCTTTGTGCTCCCGAATGTCAATGAGGTAATATGACCCGTTGTGCAAGTTCTTGCTGACCACAAAGGGCCCTTCCCAAGGCGGGGATAACTTGTGTGCATCTGTTTGATCCTGGATGAGCCGGAGCACGAGATCGCCTTCCTGGAAGACCCGGGATTTAACCCGGCGGCTATGATAACGGCGCAGGTCTTGTTGGTAAATCGCTGAACGGGCTGCTGCCACATCACGCTGTTCGTCCAACAAGTCAAGAGCATCTTGGCGCGCCTGTTCATTATCCGCCTCAACGTAAGCCGCCACTCGAGGTGAGTCATGACGGATGTCACTGGGGAGGACTGCTTCTGCTCCATAAACCATGAAGAAAGGCGTAAAACCTGTAGACCTGTTAGGAGTAGTGTTGATGCTCCATAACACGGAGGGCAACTCCTCCACCCAACAACCCGGCGTCCGTTGCAAAGGGACCAAAAGCCGGGGCTTGATGCCCTTCAGAATCTCCTGATTAGCTCTCTCAGCTTGACCATTGGATTGAGGATGAGCCATTGAGGAAACATCAAGTCGGATATGCTCTCGTTGACAAAACTCTTCCATGGCGCCTTTGGAGAGATTGGTGCCATTGTCAGTTATAATGCTGTGCGGAAAGCCAAAGCGGAAAATCACCTTTTTCATAAATTGAACCGCCATAGCTGCATCGCACTTGCTAACTGGCTCAGCTTCCACCCACTTTGTGAATTTGTCAACTGCCACCAAGAGGTGGGTCTTCTTATCCTTGGACCTCTTAAAAGGCCCTACCATATCAAGCCCCCAGACCGCAAAGGGCCAAGTGATTGGGATCATCCTCAGCTCCTGAGCCGGCACGTGAGCCCGTCGTGAGAACCTTTGGCAACCATCACACTTACTGACCAAGTCCTCTGCATCAGCATGAGCCGTCAACCAATAAAAACCATGACGAAAAGCCTTGGCCACAAGAGACTTTGAGCCGGCATGATGCCCACAATCCCCTTCATGGATCTCACGCAAGATTTCTTGACCTTCCTCAAGGGAAACACAACGCTGAAACGCTCCCGTAACACTGCGGTGATGCAACTCTCCATTGATAACAATCATTGACTTAGCCCGCCGGGTTATTTGCCTGGCCAAAGTTTCATCCTCAGGCAACTCACCCCGGGTCATGTAAGACAGATATGGCATTGTCCAGTCTGGTATGATATGAAGAGCCGCCACCAGTCGTGCCTCCGGGTCAGGGACAGCCAAGTCTTCCTCTATAGGCAACTTAACAGAAGGGCTATACAGGACGTCCAGGAAAGTGTTGGGCGGCACCGGTTTTCGCTGAGAGCCGAGCCGGCTTAAAGCACCCGCCGCCTCGTTCTTCCTGCGATCGATGTGTTCCACTTGATAACCCTGAAAGTGCCCAGCAATAGCATCAACCTCGCGGCGATAAGCCGCCATGAGAGGGTCCTTGGAATCCCACTTTCCTGATACTTGTTGAGCCACCAAGTCCGAGTCGCCGAAGCACCTTACCCGGCTTAAGCTCATCTCTTTAGCCATCCGAAGACCATGGAGCAAGGCCTCGTACTCAGCCGCGTTGTTAGTGCAAGGAAACAGCAACTGTAGCACATAATGGAACCTGTCACCTTTAGGGGAAGCCAACACGACTCCAGCCCCCGAGCCCTCCAACTGCCTGGACCCATCGAAGTGGATGGTCCAATATGTGTTATCCGGCTTCTGCTCGGGCACTTGTGACTCTGTCCAATCATTGATGAAATCCACCAAGGCCTGAGATTTAATAGCAGTGCGTGGCATGTACTTGAGACCATGAGGTCCAAGCTCTATAGCCCACTTAGCTACTCTCCCTGTGGCCTCCCTGTTTTGAATGATATCACCGAGAGGGGCAGAACTGACCACAGTGATAGGATGACCCTGAAAGTAATGCTTAAGTTTCCGGCTTGCCATGAACACACCATAAACAAGCTTCTGCCAATGCGGATATCGCTGCTTGGACTCAATGAGCACTTCGCTGACATAATAAACCGACCGCTGAACCGGATGCTCCTTGCCCTCCTCCTTGCGCTCCACCACCATAGCCACACTGACGGCTCATGTGTTCGCCGCTACGTACAGTAATAAGGGCTCCTTATCAACCAGAGCAACAAGGACTGGGGGCTCTGCCAGCTGCTTTTTCAAATCCTCAAAGGCAGTATTAGCCGCATCATTCCAGACAAAGTTGTCAGTTTTCTTCATCAACTGATATAATGGCATGGATTTCTCACCCAAACGGCTTATAAACCGGCTTAAAGCAGCGATGCGACCCGCCAAACGCTGAACATCATTTATACACGCCGGCTTAGCCAGGGAGGTGATGGCCTTGATCTTCTCCGGGTTAGCCTCAATGCCTCTGTCGGAAACCAAAAAACCCAAGAGCTTGCCTGCAGGAACACCAAAAACGCACTTGGCCGGGTTAAGCATCATCTTGTAGACCCGGAGATTATGAAAGGTCTCCCTTAAATCATCTATCAGGGTTTCCTCTTTTATGGACTTAACCACAATATCGTCCACATAAGCGTGAACATTGCGTCCAATCTGTTTATGATGGCAGTTATGTACACAACGCTGATAAGTCGCCTCTGCACACTTGAGTCCAAAGGGCATAGACACATAGCAGAAGGCTCCAAAGGGAGTGATGAACGCCGTCTTATCCTGGTCCTTAACTGCCATCTTAATCTGATGATATCCGGAATAAGCATCCAAGAAACTTAAGCGTGCACAACCTGCCGTAGCATTAATGATTTGATCAATACGGGGGAGGGCAAAAGGATCAGCCGGACACGCCTTGTTTAAGTCCGTGTAGTCCACACACATCCGCCAGGTGCCGTTCTTCTTGAGTACGAGCACCGGGTTAGCCAACCACTCCGGGTGAAAGACTTCAACAATAAACCCGGCCGCCAAGAGCCGGGCCACCTCTTCACCAATAGCTCTCCGCCTCTCCTCATTAAACCGCCGAAGGAACTGCCTGACCGGCTTAAATTTTGGATCAACATTGAGAGTGTGCTCAGTGAGTTCTCTAGGTACACCTGGCATGTCAGAAGGTTTCCATGCGAAGATGTCCCTATTCTTGCGGATGAACTCGATGAGCGCACCTTCCTATTTTGGATCCAGATTGGCACTGATGCTAAATTGCTGAGATGAGTCTCCTGGAACGAAATCGACAAGCTTAGTCTCATCAGCTGACTTAAATTTCATCGCCGGCTCATGCTCCGTAGTCGGCTTTTTCAGAGAGGTCATATCAGTTGGGTCAACATTGTCCTTGTAAAACTTCAACTCCTCTGGTGCACAAACAGATTCTGCATAAGCTGCATCGCCTTCCTCACACTCCAGGGCCACTTTCCGGCTGCCGTGAACCATAATGGTCCCGTTGTGACCCGGCATCTTGAGCTGTAAGTACACATAACACGGCCGAGCCATGAACTTGGCCTAAGCCGGCCGCCCAAATATAGCATGGTACGGGCTTCTTATCTTAACCACCTCAAAGGTCAATTTCTCCACCCTGTAGTTGTTCTCATCTCCAAAGGCTACTTCCAATTCAATCTTGCCGACTGGATAAGCCGACTTACCAGGTACCACACCATGGAAGATAGTGTTTGACTGGTTGAGGTTTTTATCAACCAACCCCATACGGCGAAAAGTCTCATAATAGAGGATGTTGATGCTGCTGCCTCCATCCATGAGTACCTTAGTGAACTTATATCCTCCCACTTGAGGAGCCACCACTAGGGCCAACTGGCCCGGATTATCCACCCGTGGAGGGTGATCCTCCCTGCTCCACACTATAGGCTGTTCAGACCACCGCAAGTAGCGTGGAACCGCCGGCTCAACAGCATTCACAGCCCTCTTGTGAAGCTTCTGATCTCGCTTGCACAAACTAGTGGTAAACACATGATACTGTCCACCGCTAAGCTGCTATGGATTGGTCTGATAACCCCCCTGCTGCTATTGATGACCCTGGCCAGACTGTTGATTAAAGCCCCCTTGACCGTTCTGAGGACCAGAATTTGAGCCGCCCCCGGGCCATGAAAGCCGTCGACGCCTGAGCCGCCGCCCGGGCCATTGTAGTTCTTAAAGGCCTTCATGATTGCACAATACTTCCATATATGAGTCGCTGGCTTCTCTCTAGAGCCGTGCCTCGGACAAGGCTCATTCAACAGCTGCTCCAGTGAAGGTCCTGACCCGCCGCCTCGGGGAGGGGGCCTCCCCTTGCGTCGCTGGTTATTGCCTTGTGCGCTGGCGTTGGCCACAAACTCTAGGCTGCCATCTGCCTTGCGCTTGCCGCCTCCTTGGTTCCCCGGGTTATGCTGAGGACCCTTGCCATTTCCATTCTTCTTTCCCTTCCCTGTCCTTTCATCATCTGAAGGGGGATCCTTGGTACCATCAGAATCGGCGTACTTGACAAGAGCCGCCATTAATGTACCCATATCACTGCAGTCGCGCTTAAGCCTCCCGAGTTTCATCTTCAGGGGCACGAAACGACAATTCTGCTCCAGCATTAAAACTACTGAGCCGGCATCCATCTTGTCTGAGGAGTGTATGATCTCCTTAACCCGGCGAACCCAATGTGTCGTAGACTCACCCTCCTGCTGCTTATAGTTAGTCAGTCCACAATTGACATAGACTGCCTGCAGGTATCTTTGAAGTTTTGGATGAACCGGGCTTTCAGCTCAGCCCAAGACCCGATGGAATTCGGTGGTAACCCTTTCAACCAAGTGCGGGCAGTCCCATCTAACATCATGGTGAAATACTTGGCCATCACCGCCTCACTGACCTCCAGCAGCTCCATGGCCATCTCGTAACTCTCGATCCAGGCCGCGGGTTGTAAGTCAGTTGTGTAATTAGGCACCTTCCTAGGGCCCTTGAAGTCCTTAGGTAGACATTCATTACGGATAGCTGGCACTAAACAAGGGACACCCCCGGTCCTGGTAGGGATACCCACGTCGACGGAAGTCGTCGAATAAGCCGGGGGGGGGTCTGGTAACCCGTCAATTGAGGCACTTGCTCTGCCTGGTCTGCTGCGTGAAAGGCTCTATTATGAGCCGGGCCATGGCCAGGAGGCGGGTCATGGCGTCGGACGTTACTTGAGCCGGTCGCTGAGACCATGTGTCTGCTATAACTCGGGCTCTGGCCTGGACGAGGGGTCGAGTGGATCCTGTCCCGGCTGTAGGAGTACGCCTCTTGCTACGCTAGTGCTGTCTGAAGGAGTTCCCTGACCCAATGGGTTTCAATAGCCGTCGGAGAGTCGCCGTCAACTGGGAGAGCTGCCAGCCCTGCCGCCGCAGCGACCATGTTCTCCAGCAGGTTATTATAATGACCCGGGGGTATTGGCACATACTGAGGCGGGGCAGGGGCACCTGGGGAGGCCCCATCACTCGTGGCTGAATAGGGGCTCCAGACCCGGGCACTATGACCCCTGGCGGGTTACTAGACCCTGCACCTGGCGTGCTGAAGAGGTTGCGTGGATCGTAAACCGGGGGGAGTCGAGACTGGGTCTTTTGATGCCTCCTTCTCATAACCTCATTAGACGCGTTCTGATCCATCGTGAGTTGGAAGGACTGCGCCTGGATCAGCTGAGTTTGGGCATCGAGAGCCGCCCTCTCCGCAACCAGCCTGATCCCTTCTGCTGCAAGATCCTCTTTAGCTTTCACTAGATCCAATTTTAACTGTGCCACCTCCGCATCGTGCTGAGCTTGGTCTGCCGGGTCAACTGTGGCGGTTAATAGGGCCGTCATCTTGTCCATGAGATCCATCAGCACCTGAGCCGGAGAAGGCACCGGGTTTCCCGCTCCAGCAGCGGCGTTCTGAACAGGCTGCGCACCGGCCATAAAGATTCCAACCCGGTTTGGCGGCTCAAATAGGTCCGGAATACTGTCACCATCGGAACAACCCATGAGCCTGCCATCGTGAAGTTGATACAATGAGTTTGACTCATCGGTGGCCGACTCACCGTCAGAGCCGGCGGCCGTCTCATCACCAGATCCAGATCGGTCAGAGAGTCCTCCATGGATACACCCCACAAAAGCATGCCTTAAGGCAGGCCGGGCCCGGGCGGGTCGCGCACGTTGAGCCGTCTCGACGAGATCGGCGCAGAGACCCGGCTCAGGGCCCGGCTCACCAATCTTGCCAATGAAAACATGAATTCCGCCGAAGGGGACCCGGTACCCGTACTCAATTGAGCCGGCGTCGGGGCCCCAGTTTGCATCATCGATGTAGAGCTTGCCGCGACGACTCTTGGTCATCCGGCCCACAGCGTATCCCTTGAGCCCTTCGAAGCTGCCCTTCAAGAACTCAAATCCACCGTGCGCTGGCCCCACGGTGGGCGCCAACTGTCGTGGAATTGTCACGGGAGATGTCCTCGAGCTAGGACTTAGTCGTGGAGCCATCGCAGCTAGGAAGCTTGAAGGGGTTAATGCGGGACAAGGAACACGAGGGTTTATACTGGTTCGGCCCCTTACGGTGAAGGTAAAAGCCTACGTCCAGTTGAGGTGGTATTGATTAAGGTTACGATCACCAGGGAGCTAAACTGCTATGCCCGGCTCTCGATGAGATTGTTCTTCTCCCTAAACTGCTGCCGGGCCGTCCCTTTATATAGGGAGGCTGACGCCCAGCAGCTCTCAGAGTCCCGGCCGGCTCATAAGAGTGTCCGGCTCGGACTCTCAACTATTCTTGCCTTACACTACAAGTTCTACCATAATAATGATTGCAACTACGGGCCTTTAAGCCATATCCGGGTCTTAAGCCCATCTTTGGCCCACCGTCTTTAAGCTTGGCGCCGGGCTTCTGGCAGTGACCATATGAGTAACCCGGCCCCTCCTGGCGGGTGACTCTAAGGTCTATATCCTCAACACCATCCTTGGGGATAACATCTCCCTTCTCCCCACCAAGGATGGTTTCCGCACACAAGTCCTCGCATCTCGGTGGCGCACTCAGTGGCTCGCCGCGCCTCTTAATCTTGATTGTTATCAGCTATCTATCGATGATGAGTCTAAACTCCCTGGAGCCATCATCTCATCCCACCAGGGCTCCGTTCAACGCATTCGCATCCTGGCATGCTACCAGCTGGACATACCCCACACGCTGGGTGCATGGCTGACATCACGTCAATTCAAAAAACTCGAGCATCTTGAGTTCTAGCATCACTACGAAAATAACTTACTACCAATCGTTGTATCTGTGCCCTCACCACCGATGTTACATCTCATGGATTTCCTCCTCTCTCCACCCCACCACCTTGACTCGGTGCCATCTAGCAGACAATCTGGTACAAATGCTTTGACTCCCACTTCTAAAAATACTTGCGCTTATGTTTGTTGATCTGTCGGAGGCCTCACTGCACAACATTATCCACCCCAGCTGCCACCCCAGCTGCCCTGCCCTGGAGCGCTTGGTGCTTGTTTTAGGAAATGGAATCCATGTCCCTTGTCTCAAAATCTCACCTTGTAAGCATTGGAATTTGTTTTGAAGGACAAGAGCTCATCATCGAAGATTCCCCTTCACTTCAAAGGTTGCTCCTTCATTGGTGTTATGCACCTTCGCAAATAAATGTGGTCTCTGCGCCTAAACTAGAGACCTTGGGTGCAATTGATGATCTGTTTAAATCGTTCAAGATGGTGTTTGGCTCCACAGTCAATCAGGTACTATATATTATTCATGTACACTTTTGTAATCTGCATTTTTCATTTGTGCGCACAAGTTAAATATCATCTTGGAGTACAATTTTGGTGCTAATATTTTGTTCTATGCTAAATGAAGAGCTTGTCCATGGATGGCCTATCAGCGGCGCGGAATTCTTTCAAGACCTTATATATCAGTATGTGCTGTGATACTTTCCATGTCTGGAGAATTTGTATATAAAGGTGATAATTTCACGCATATTGAAAGCCCATATATAATGTACTAGAATTAACCGTTCAGCTGTCGCTCCTTCGACATACTCTATTTTAGGCATTAACTATTTTCAATCTTCATGTCTGTTTAGGTACTAGCACTTGGAGAAAAACCTATAACCAATTGATGGGTGAGGAAGCACAAGGATTTTCTTAGATCTCATGACATTTGTTTGAAAACAATAATGTTGGAAGGATATTCATCCAACCCTGCAAACACTAGCTTTGTCACATTCTTCATGTTGAATGCGAGGTTACTATTGTCCGTGAGGATTAAGTTTTTCAACAAGAATTTTCTCATGGATGGATATGCTGAACAATGTAAAAAGAAGTTTCAGTTGGACCTAAGGGCTTCTGAACGTGCTCGGCTTCTATTTACAACAACTTGTCATCATCATGTACCAGTAGAGTTTTTGTGCCAGGATATTAATTTTATGGATTAGACCGATCCATTTGATTGTGACTGCCCAAAACTTTGGTGTAGTTAGAACTCATTGCCCTGTTCAATATGGGTTTTGTCTAAACCTCATGAAAAATTAATCCTCATGCTTTTGGACCGTTTTTAAGCTGGAGTTAGATATTGTTGCCCTTTTCAACTCGGCTTCGACCCATATTTTCTTTCATACTGGGCCAATGGCCTGCCATTTCTTTAATTAAGACATAAATATTATAAGCAATCACAACATAGGGAAAGAACATCACACACGAAACTCTAATCTAATTCATGCTTGATGTCTCCGCTATCGCTCGCACAGTTCGTCTTATTTGCCACATATCACCGTGCTGGCCTCTGCTCATGTCGCTCGGCATGCTCTACTCACCGTTAGGCGCCGCAGTGCGCTATGCTCGTAGTTAGGCGTCGCGACGCGCTCTACTCGTGTACCTCCACGCGCTCGGCTTGTGGACAGCTTTTCGTTGCGTGTTCAACTGCTATATGCATATATATGGTTGCTTGCCATTGAGGCGACCACATTGCGCTCTGCTCGCGTGCTCTGCCAGCGGTTGGAGCCTGTGCACGATCATGGGGGCCCCATATGAATGCGGTTGCGCCACGCGCGTTGCCACAATACAGTTACGTGCGACACGATGGAGTTACACGCTGCAAATTAGAACTGCCATCCGGGCGTGCGGATATTCTAGGCCATCTGGCTTCCCCATTAATTCACGCGAACATTATAACCTTAGTCTCTTCAAGCTTTCGATCTACCCCCACAACACAACAAGCACAACCACGACGATAAATACATAGAGGATATCTAGCAGTGCTCCAATGGAGTTCGGCGAGCATAAAGTGGAGACCCACGCGAGGGAGATGGATCTCTCGGTGGTGTACACCATCGACACGGCCGTGGTGGAGGACTACATCAACACCGTGGAGCAGTTCCTTGCTCCAGACAAGTACAAGGTGGTCGGCATCGACCTCCAGTACACCGGCGGTCATCCCGAAAAAGATCAGAAGGTTGCTGTCGCCCAATTGTGTGTGCGCCATCATGTCCTCATCTACCACTGTTGCATGGCCACAGAGCCTTGCGACTGTTTCACCATGTTTTCAACAGCACCAACTACAAGTTTGCTACGATGGAAACCTCCAACGATGTAAAAGCGCTCATGGTAACGGGCTTGGCCTGCAAGAACCTTGTCGAAATTCGTGACCACTACAGGGTCTGGGGCAGCATGAAGAAGGACTCCCTGGTTGAACTCGCCTCGGTCATCATCGACCCCTACAATGAAAAGATGAAGCAGGATGCCAACAGAACAAGTCTCGTATCCTGGGCCTGGATGCGGCAACTGGATGAACCTCACCTCTTATTCGCGGCCAAGAGCGTGTACACATGGTAGGAGATGCACATGCGGAACGTTGACATGAGGAAGTGCCTCTTTCCCAAAATCGACGAGGCCGGATCGAGCCACAAGATGAGTAGTAGCAACTAGTGTCACAAGAAGTAGATCATGATCAGATGATTGTTTATCGTAGTTAATTATGCATGTAAAGTATAGTTTACTTCGGTGTGTGCAAATGTCATGTGTGTAGTAGCCACCTATGTAATTGGATGTTTAATTTGGTGATGCAACCATGTCCTTATAAGTGTGTGTATATATATCTATTGTTGTTCTGTATGCAATCACATCGCACAACACAGGTCTTATTAGCTGCAATTGTCTATGTTATTATCGGTCTTCGCACACATATCTGATTACAGACTTGTTTGCCGCATATCACACACATCATGTTAAGTTGAACCATTTCTGTTCTCTTGGCTCAATGCAAACTATTCATCGGAGTGAACTATTTACCCTCTATCGCACACACCTTGGTCTGGTTGATCGTTTCTTTTGTGTTGCCTAATCACAAAAAGTTCATCCAAGTGAACTATATGTCATATATTGCACACACCTTCATCTGGCTGCCCGTTTCTGTTGTTTCGCCTCATCACAAATAGTTTATCCGAGTGAAGTGTATGCCGTATATCGCACACACCTTCATCTGGCTGCCCATTTTTGTTGTTCTGCCTCATCGCAAATAGTTCATTGAACTGAACAGTATGCCCCGCATTGGACACAAAACTAAAATCTAAACCGTGTTTGTTGTATCCACCATCGCAAATGTTTTGCATATTTTTCGACGGTTTTTTACATCACCATTTGTGATTAATGCATCGCACACAGGTTCGTCGAAGGGTCACTGATTGTAGTGTCGCGTTAGCAGCATCCTGCAGTAGTGCACGTACACTCCTCTTCCAATGGAAGTCATACTTGACCACGTTAAACACGCCGCACCGAGCGCACCAAGGCGATCGACGACGGCGAGGCACTGGACGGCAATGAGCCGGAGAGGGGAACACGCGGCAGTGGAGTCGCCAACAGAGAGGTGTACGAGGGTTAACTAGTTCTGGCGCGGCGTGGTTCTATAGTCGGCGAAGAATAACAGGAGGTGTGGAGGGGTGGAGGGATGGCCTGGCCGGTGGTGGGGTAGCGTTTCGTAGCGAAGAGTGCTAAGCAGAGCTAATAGCAGCCGGAGGCGGGAGAAGGTGGTCCCGGCGGCGCTTGAGGAAGAAGACGAGTGATTGAAGATGGATGCCGGCTATTCGATGTAAATCCAACGGTTGTCGATGCTTGAATCATTTGTTGACTAAGTTGACAACGCCTTGCGTTGGCTTCGACCTATTGGCCCACATTTCTGCCTCAAAAAATGTTGCACATATTCAACCCATTTTTTTAGAATTTACAATCCATTGCTCGGCTGGGTGAACAAATAATGTAGCATCGATGCAGTCCATTTATTTATTTTTCTAAAAAACTATAGCACATTTGCACTTTCTCGAAATACATGAATTCGCTGGCCTGGGTGAACAAATAATGTAGCATCAATGCGGCTCATTTATTTTTTTCCTAAAAAATTACAGCCCATTGGCACTTTCTCAGAATACACGATTTTGCTCGGTTGGTTCTAATTATAATGTTGGGTTGGGCGCAGCAATTTATCAAAAAATAAACAGGGCTGAGCATTTTGTTATAAATATATTTAAATAATAAGTGATTTATTATTACATTGGTCCATAAATCTTACCATGCTTTTGTACACAATCACCAGGATTTTCGTTGCCTTAAGGTAAAAAAACCCAGTATTTTATTGTTAAAAAACTATTTTCATAAGTTAATAAGACGTGGGATATTTTTTTCTTATATATGTAAGTATATGTTAAATATATGATGATAATAACAATAATATGTAATAACAATAATATGTAATAACATATAAAATAATATAAATATATATAATATAGTTAGAAGGGAAACATAAGTTGGACTTGGCGTTCCTATTCTTATATAGAAAAATAGAACAGTCCTCCGTGTTTTCTTCAAAAAAATACATAAATTGGGATGCGGATGTTTAAGAAAAAAATAAAACCTAGGATGGGAGGGCAATAGGCCGGTCGATATATGACGGCCCTCAAAAAATACAAACCGGCATGTCATGGGCTGCGCATGTTAAAAAAAGAAAGCCTGGACTGGGCAGCCCACAACCGAGCTGATACTTCCTGGCCCACTGATAATAAATGTTACCTGCCAGCTCCCCGATGACTAGCTTCGTTGTAAATTAATCTCGTTTAGTAACTATGTTGACAAACCCGTGGGCCCCAACATCAGTATAGCATTAGGAGGAAGTATTTTTTCAGTGAGGCACTTGCGTGCTTACGGCCATGGACCTGGTGGGTCCCGACTATCCGCCTCTCCACGTACAGTCCTCTCCAGATTCCTCTAGTTTGTTGAGCATGTTCATAACGGCAGACAACGGCACCACGACGAGAGCACAAAGGCAGAGGATAACGTCCAGGCCCTTGATGAGAACGCACCGGAGCCGGGGAAGATGTGCTACAGTAGTGGTAGATGTTGTGCCTAATTTCTAGCGAAAGTACTGGATTAACCCACTAGCCAAGTTCCACTCCCCAACCACTGCTCCGCCCAGGTTCGATTCCACCTGATGCAGTGAAAGTATCCTCAAATTTTTGACTTTGTCTCTGACATGTTGGTGCCCATTGTCATGTACGCACACCACATCCTACACTTGCCAAAACTTTATCCCTCGGTTTTCCTATTTTTCGCACTCAACATTGTGTGGGCATTTTGAAAATAGCATATCATTTTAACTGTGCATCATATGAAGATGTGCTATGCATGAATGTTGATCAGCATGATGTTAACGGGATGGCAGTTCCATTTTCAACCATGAAATAAAACTTCCAACATGATGTTATCCCTGTTTGAAAACGGCGTGTTAATATAAATCCTCTGCCTATGAAACTTGATGTTTCTTATCTGAAACTGAAACTTGCTGTTTCTTCTCCGAGAATCACATTGTCTGCACTTTTATATGTAACTACCTTTTTTAAAGTGCTAAACATAGATCTCTAGAATTCATAAAATACTTCATATGCTCAATACTGCAAATCTGAAATTCAAAAGACATTCATATCGAAAACTACTCTCAAAATACACAACACAAATTACAATTCAAAACCTGCAAATACTAACCCTAAGCTCCTCCTCAGACTATTGGGGGGGCAGTCCCCTCCTATTCCTCGGCTGCAGACAGCCGCCCCGTGAGATGAGGTGAACGGTGAGGGAGAGGATGGCGGGGAAGCATCGTCACGCCAACTACTTTTCTCCTCTTGTAGTTGGGTTTTTTGACGAAGACACCATCGGCTCGCTCTGCCACAATACCCTCACAAACGGCACCATGTAGATGCTCGACCCTTCAATCTCTGGTGGATGCTCCATCTTGGATCGATAATCCCACCACCGCTGCCTCACGATCAGATTCGGTCAATCCGTTTGCTCCATGGCCCAGTGGAGCAGCTCTATGTACTCCCGCGTGACTCCCTTCGGGAGTATCGCCGACTTTTTGCTTTGTTCTAGATATCTGGCCACCGCTATCACCGTCACCGCTAATTGGTACTGGTTCTCAAACTAAGACTGTATCTCCAACATCCTGGTTAGGTTCACAGGGTCGCCTTCTGTGATCCTCATGTATCGTTTGTACTCCTCCATCGATCTACTTCTCCACGGCACCTTCACTCGCCGGCGGTGATTTTTGAATGGAAGAGGAGAGGAGCGGCGGTGGTCTTGGAAGTATTTTTTTGTTTTGTGTATTTTGGGTCAAAGTTTGACCATGTACTGTATTTGACCAGCAAAATATGAATGCATGTCATCAAAAATTGTATCGTCCAGTTCATATCTGAATGTACTTCCAAATTATATTATTTTGCAACATATAACATATATTTTATTTGTTAAAATCATGGTCAGAATATGACCCAAAATATAAGGGAGACTAGTTAATGGGGGATTGCTTCTTAATTGAAGGGTAAAGTGATTTTGACTTTCATCGAGTCACAGCACGCCGGCCCTCTCGTCCAATCCTAAATCGCTGCCATACGCACCTCTCCCTCTTCTCCATTGCAAAACCGCCCCCTCTCCTCTCGCTCTTCTCCATTCCAAAACCACCGTCTCGCCTCTCCCTCTTCTCCATTGCAAAAGCACCCCCTCTCCTCTCCATTTTCTCCATTGCAAAACCACCATCTCACCTCTCCCTCTTCTCCATTGCAGGACCACTGTATCTCCTCCCATCTTCCAGAGCCAGCACCGGACCTCTCAGAAGCACATCTATGGAGAGGATGCAGCAGCGAATTGGGCAGATCGCCGACGCCGACCAGGTGAAGTTAGCCAGGTTGAAGGAGATCCTTACTTGGTTTGACAACGAGTGGGAGATTTCGAGGACGGTGAGGGCCATGTGGCAATGTATGAGAACGAGCGAGACAATGGCGATGTACTCCTCGACAGCAGTCACGCCGTAGTCCTTCGAGTTCATTGAGTATCTCCTCTGGGCGATGGAGCAGACTGATTCGCCCTAGGCGAAAGTAAGGCGGAGGTGGTGGGCGTACAGGTCCAAGGTCGTGCATCCAGAGGATCGATCGAGTACGGTGTATTGTTCGTGAGGGTGCAGTGCCAGCTGGAGCCACGGGGGTATTCGTTCTCCACCATAAGAGGAGATCAGATGGCACAATGTTGCTTCCCCGCCGTTCTCCACGGTTCCCTTGCTTCTCGCCTCATTTCAATAGTGGCGGTAGGGTTTAAGGTAAGCTTCGCACTAACCTAATATTCCATCTACTCATGCCTACAATTAGTGTGACGACTAATGAAAACCATACGGGTAAGTACTGAGTAGTACTCTAAGTCTCCGAGTACTATGCCAATCACCTTAAAATAGCTCTAGACCAAAAACAAAGTTGTGACAATGTGTACAAATAAAGAAAAATCGATTGGTGCTTCTTTCTGAAAAGAGTACTCCCAAGAAAACTGCCAATATAAGCTACTCCTAGTTGATTAGCGGATTTGCTGCAACACTGAAACAAGTAAAGTTTCCCCTAAGAAAAGAGTAAAGTGCTAGTGAAACACCGACAGATTAAAATATTCTGCAGTAGGTCGGCAAGAACTTGAGGAACCATCCGAGCGTCTGTGCTTTTCCAAGCCACATTTATGTTAGATACTAGCACCTCGCACTCTTTTTTTGCGAGGTTAAAAGGAGTTTTATTCCATAATTATTTACAATCTCGAGCTATTAAGTCCTCACAGAATGGTGGGCTTGAGTTCAGCCCTACTATAGTACAAGCATTGGTACGGCTACAAAGAGCCAGTTGATGTGCTACCTTATTCCGATCTCTACTAACTTTCAATGGAACAAACTCTCTATAAACCATAAGAGCTTTAATCTCCGCAGCTAAGTGTCCGTAGGCCGACCTACACAAAGTATCCCCCTCAATGGTGGCTAAAGCATTTGTACAATCTTACTGGACAATGATAGACATATCCGAATGCTCGATGGAAAGTGCCATACCTTGCATTAAAGCATGAATGTCTGCTTCTAAGGCGTTGTTACATTTGAGGATATACCTGTAAGCCGCAAATATCGTTGAACGATTCTCCCTTCGTAGCACCATGCCGGCTGACGCGTGGCCCTCTTGAGCCGAGAAAGATCCGCCCACAGGGAGCGCCACCCATCCCACCGGTGGTGGATGCCAATGCTTAGATGGAGCATGGTTGGTGTCAGTAATTTTTACTTGGCACCTCGCACTCTGCATATATGCCGGTTCCATCCGTACATTTGTGCAGTTCCACCAAAATGCAGTTGAATAACCCTATTTGCACAGATAATGAAAAGGCGTGATTACATTATAGTGGCACTAGTTGATGAAACATGCACTAATAAATAGAAGAAACATCATTTTCTTAATGGGAAAATATTGAGGTAGTATCACAGTATGCCTTGCTGCGAGGGCGAGATGGGCCCTACGACGCCTCATACGGTAGGCCTCATACTGCAATCGACCCAATTCTCCCCGATACACCTTCTTCCAGTGTTGAACATCAGTGTATAGTGGTAGTACAAGGAGGGGCCTTGAGACATTACAATCTCTATTTTTGTACAGTTCAACTAAAATTAAGCACCCCAGTTTGCAGAAACACTTAAACATTAACAATGGAACTATTTGATGAAACATATACTAACAAAGAGAAGCACTTTCATTATCTACATTGGAAATGAAATGATAGAGAGGACAATAGCTCTATTTTAACTGTATTACTACTTCATTTTATCAGTGGCACTAGGGTCGAGCAGGTGGCAAGCGAGGTGTACCATGCGTCGCAGGGATGGAGGCCGTGGGTGCTTAGACTTGGATGCTGAAGCTGGCTCTTTCAGTCCTATCTTCCCCCTAATGTTTTCTGTGGTAGCTTTTGGGTTGTAATCCAAACTTGGTCGAGCTGGGGCTACGTCCCCCTACCTACCTAGCTTATGTAGTGAACTTGTCTCCTGCTAGTAGTCATTTCGTTCTACTCGTAGTCGTGCAACTGCCCGTTACACTGAGTTGTTGTCAGATAATGGTTCTCTGTGGTTGGGTTACTTTAATGAAATCAGAGGAAACCGCCTCTTTTGATTAAAAAAATCAGTGGGACTAGCGGTGCCAAAACATTGCCTCAAATTAATAGTGCCACTATATTAAGGTGCAAAATAATAACATTACTCCTTTATCATGGCAGTGCCAAAACAGTAGCACAAGAGCAGAGTCAATATGCAGGATCTTTGGCAAACGGTCAGACCAAAAAGGAACATACCTCATGATGGGAACCATATCTGCAGTCAACGGCATCATAGAAAGGACGACACCAGTCACCAACATGGGTGATTCAATTCATGGGACCTTTTTGTGCAGTTCACCTAAAATGAAGCAATGTTAGCATCAAGCACTTAGCAAGTACTTGGTCCCATGAGCTAGCAGCTTCTTCTTCATTAGTTGCAATAAAATTTAAAACATCAAGGTTGGTCGTGAAGCTCGTGGGATGTCCAACTATAATTTGGATATCATCTTGTGCAGTTCAACTAAGATCAAGCGTGAAATGTATATCTCTATTTGCACAAAAAGGTGGAAAGGAGGGTGACTAACAAGTGATGTAACATACATAGAATGAAAAGAAGCATGTTCCTTATCTGAATGGCGATCCTACAAGGATAGTAGTAATTTCTAAAGCAGCAGCACTGCTAGATATTAGTGTGGGCATAAGGATTACCTATGACCACCATTAAATACGATGTTACTTTAATGGTGCCATTGCTTCATTTTACCAAGAACATTATATTAACAGTTGCTAAAGAGTTGGTATTTGGGCACGGGAGAGTAGGCGGACCGGGACAATTGTTTCTAACGAAAAGACGCAACTTATCTTAATGGGGAATTTAGCAGGACATGAAAAGCAGTGCCTGATTCATATTACTGGAGGCATTACATTGAAAACAACATTGGTTTAATGTGTCCTTACTTTAATAGTGGGACTGCTAGTACATTTTACGAGTGGCATTACATAAGAGGGGCTTGGGGCAACAAACATCCAGACATGATACCTGGGTTGGTCCCATTTTTGTTTGGTATAGCCACCTTTTACTATGTGAGGCCAGCAAATGTGCTGGACATACTCTGTTGACTTGTCCCCCAGTCCCCACTTTCTTTCCTTTTTCAACCAATAGATTGCTTTAAATCAAGTTTATATAGCGTTTCCCTTTATTTCCCTATTAGACCAAGAGACCAGTTGGATAGCCTGTCTCTAGTACTTTTCGCCCCCATTATTTCCTCTTTCGACCAAGTCCTAGATACAGGTAACAAATCTCCCCCGCCCCCACCCCCTTTCTTCCCAGTTTGAACCAAGTAGTACTAGATACAACTTCATGAAGTAGTACTATTAGATTCGACTATATGAAGTAGTTTTGCCTCTTAAAAGTAACAATTTAGGTGGCTTTCGAACAGCCGGTCGATCCTATCTACGAGAGGGGCTGAGAAGTAGTAAAAGAAATAAATGCAGCAACGTGAGGAGCTGGGGCAGTAGAGCAAGGCCGGTTTTGAAGGAAGTTATACCTGAGGGTTGCCGCGATGTCGCTAGCTGGGTGGCGGGAGGCCGGATTTGCCCACACTACGACAGTGAGGAAGAAGGGGTCGGAGGCCCTCCCTAGAGGGCGCTGCGTGGGAGAGAACGGCAAGGCACGCTGATCGGGACGCGCCAACAATGGATAAGAGCCGTCGCCGAGGACGCACGCGTGAACGTTGCACCTTCCTCTGCGGAGGGGATCTGGTTGGATCTGTGACCAGCGGTGAGCAGAGAGAGAGAGTGTGGCCACCGCTGTCGTGTTTAGGTCTAGAGAGGACAAGATAGTGTGAAGAAGCAACACTAGCAAGCAAGCGCGGAGGCTCCTGCCTATATAGTGGAGTAGTTTTCTATTTTCTACCGAAGCCGGCTTGACCTCATCAAAGACTGTCGAGAAGTCTTCATGCACGTACCCCGGAGGCACAGTTGTCGTCATTTTGATCTGAAGCACTGGATTAACATATAACACGAAAAATGCCACATGACAAGAAACCATAACCTCACTGCCCCAAGGAGACAACATGAATCCCGACGGACAAACTACACGAGGTCAAAGTTCAAATTGAAGACACACTACTAGAAAAAGGGCTATAGATGGGATTGACACTAATGGCGGACCAGACAAGCGGTGCGCCATTAGTATATACTAATGGCGCACCACCTTCTGATACGCCATTAGAGTTGAAACTACTAATGGCGCACCAGGCGCAGGGTGCGCCATTAGTATAAATTTTTTTAACTAGTGCGCCTGTCCAAACATACTAATGGCGCATCTAGACGGAGTGCGCCATTACTAGTTGTAACTAGTAATGGCGCACCTGGCCCAGGGTGCGCCATTAGTATCAAATTTTTTTTAACTAGTGCGCCTGTCCAAACATACTAATGGCGCATCCAGACAGAGTGCGCCATTACTAGTTGTAACTAGTAATGGCGCACCTGTCCCAGGGTGCGCCATTAGTATAAATTTTTTTTAACTAGTGCGCCTGTCCAAACATACTAATGGCGCATCCAGACACAGTGCGCCATTACTAGTTGTAACTAGTAATGGCGCACCTGGCCCAGGGTGCGCCATTAGTATCAAAAGTTTTTTTTAACTAGTGCGCCTGTCCAAACATACTAATGGCGCACCACCAGAAGGTGCGCCATTAGTAACCTGGATTACTAATGGCGCATTTAGAGTTGGTGCGCCATTAGTAAGTGGGCAGCAACAAGATATTTTGGACAGCCTCTCCTAACCACACTCACTTTCTCCCCACTTCATTCTCTCCACCTCCTCCTTGTCTCGGGTGCCTCCTCTTTTTCACCTCATTTCCACCATAGATTCATTCAATTTAAGTGGTTAAATTACCTTGTTTTGATAGGTAAGTAAGAGGGGAAGCTATATTTATGTTGTTCTCCCTACAACAATGTGCACATGCACTTTTTATGGCCTAGCTAGATCTATGTATGTTCGTGGTGTTGCATATGTTTGTGGTGTTGCATATGTGTTTGTGTTTGGAGGTGTACCGGTATTTGAAATGCGATAGTTGCCAATATTTTGCCGGAATGTTGATTCATTTCCGTTTCGGCGAGAATTTTGGCATTAAGCATTCTTTTTGGTCCTATTTTTAGGGAAAGTCATGCCAAATTTTTTCTTGGTTCTAAAATATCGTTTTGCTCTACCCCGCAGGCGACCATGGTCCGCATGATGACCGAAGGGATCGTGAATAGGTTTTTGAGGTCCGCGAAGGCCGAGATGCTTCAAAAGAACGAGACGAAGATAAGATGTCCGTGTCGAAGATGCAAGCTGAAGAGCCTTATTGCGGACCCGGAATCCTGGCAGGTGCGGGACCACCTGCTCTTGCGTGGTTTCATGGATGGCTATCGGTGGCAAGGTGATGAAGATGACTACGAAGTCGTCCATGGGGGCCGGGCAAGAAATGAGGAAGGGCAGCAAGACAACCACCGCGGCTCGGGCGGGCGAGAAGACGAAGAATCCCCAGGAGATGATCACGACGGTGATGCTGTACACAGTCATCATGTAGAAGATGCAGGACATGATGATGAGGAAGATGCCGGAGCAGACGACGGGCATGATCATGAAGATGATGATGCCGGCGGAGCAGACGACGCTGGACCATCGATGGGCTGGGTGCAGGACCCTCATATTCAAGAGCTACTTCTCAAGCAGACGGATAACGCAAGAGCTGCCGCCCGAGAGAAAGCCAAGATGGATCAACTTGAGTTAGACGCGGTTACTCCATTGTATGAAGGATGCAGGCCCGAGGATACCCGCCTGAAAGTAACGCTCATGGCTCTGGAGATGAAGGTAAAACACAAAATGACCGACGCATGCTTCGACGAGAACATGTCATTCTGGCACGAACGTCTTCCCAAGGGGAACAATTGCCCGACCAGTTTGGAGGAGGTGAAGAAAATCGTGTGTCCTCTGGATTTACCGCACGTGAAATACCATGTGTGCATGAATAATTGCATCATTTATCGGGACGAGCACGCGGAGTCTACGATATGTCCGGTGTGCGGCGTCACTCGATACAAGAAGAGGAAGAAAGCTCCTCGAAAAGTGGTGTGGTACTTTCCGATCACTCCTCGTCTGCAGCGGTATTTCGCGGACCCTAAGGTAGCAAAGCTCATGCGTTGGCACGCGGATAGGGAGGAGAAGAAGCGAGAAGATGACGCAAATGATCTGGAGATAGATAAAAAAGACAAGATGCTGAGTCACCCTAAGGATGCGAGCCAGTGGCAAGCGTTGAACTTCGAAGACCTAGAATTTGGGAACGATCCAAGGAACATCGTGCTGGGCGCGAGCACCGATGGAGTCAATCCGTTTGGCAGCCAGAGAAGCACACATAGCACCTGGCCTGTGTTTGTGTGGATGTACAACCTTCCCCCCTGGTTGTGCATGAAGAGGAAGTACATTCACATGAGTATGCTAATTGAAGGACCGAAACAACCAGGGAACGACATCAATCTGTATCTGGGGCTGCTGAAAGAGGAGCTTGACACGCTGTGGAAAACGCCAGCCAATACGTGGGATGCCGCAGAGAAAGAATATTTCCCTATGAGAGCCGCGCTGCTCACGACGGTGCACGACTATCTTGGTTACGGATATCTCGTGGGGCAGGTGGTCCACGGATTTTCTGGATGCGTCAGGTGCATGGATGACACAACGTATCGCCAGCTAGATAGAGATCCCGGGTCTTCGAAAACCGTGTTCATGGGACATCGAAGGTGGCTTCGCGACAATGACCCATGGAGAAAACGCAAGGATCTATTCGATGGTGAAACCGAACCCCGAGGACGCCCGCGTACGAGGAGCGGCGAGGAAATAGACGAGCTGTTGAAAAATTGGAAAGACTGCCCACTGCCGGGAAAGAAGCAAAAGGCGCCAGAGCCGGGAAAGAAGCGAAAGGCGCCAGAGCCGCTGCTGAAGGTATGGAAAACGAGGTCTGTTTTCTGGGACTTGCCGTTCTGGAAGATCCACCGTGTGCCTCACAGCCTTGATGTCATGCATATCACGAAGAACGTCTGCGAGAGTCTGCTTGGTACCCTGCTCAACATGCCAGAGAGGACCAAAGATGGGCCAAAAGCAAGGGCAGACTTGAAATCAATGGGCATCTGGCAGGAGCTTCACGCTATATATGATGATGATGATGATGAGGCGAAGCAGGACACGGAAAGTCGTCGCAAAGGCAAAAAGGCCAAGAAGACCGGAAATGACTACCCTCCCGCGTGCTTCACTCTAAGTCAGGAGGAGATCGAGCAGTTTTTCACCTGCCTCGTAGGAGTAAAACTTCCTAACGGTTACGCGGGGAAGATAAGCAGATACCTAGACCTAGCGAAGCTGAAGTTCAGCGGGATGAAGTCTCACGACTGTCACGTGCTGATGACGCAGATACTTCCAGTTGCAATCCGTGGGATCATGGACGCGCACGTCCGTGAAACGCTATTTGGCCTATGCAACTTTTTCGACGTCATCTCTCGGAAGTCTGTTGGCGTGAGGCAACTCAGAAGGCTACAGGAAGAGATCGTGGTGATACTATGCGAGCTTGAGATGTACTTCCCGCCCGCATTCTTTGACGTTATGGTGCATCTGCTGGTCCATATCGTGGACGATATCATCCAACTCGGGCCGACGTTCCTGCACAGCATGATGCCGTTCGAAAGGATGAATGGTGTCATCAAAGGATACGTTCGCAACATGTCACGTCCAGAGGGAAGCATAGCCAGGGGCTTTCTGACCGATGAGTGCATCTCCTACTGCACGAATTATCTAGGCATCGAGAACCCCGTTGGTCTGCCCATCAACAGGCACCTCGGCAGGCTCGCTGGATGGGGTCACCGTGAGGGTCGCCGCGAAATGCATGTCGACTTCGAGGGTCGACTCGCCGACTTTGAAAGACCAAACCTAGTCGCGCTACAACACATAGACGTGGTCGATCCTTGGGTGGTAGAGCACAAAACCTTTATTAAGAAGACGTACAATGACTGAGGCCAACAGAGGACGGACGGAGATATACTCAAAGAGCACAACTCATGTTTCACGCGTTGGTTCAAGCAGAAGCTTCTGTCGTACCCTTTACATGAGGATTCTTCCGCGGAAGAACAACTCATATTCGCCTTGTCACAGGGCGCCGAGCACAACCTGATGACCTATGAGGCGTACGATATCAACGGCTACACATTCTACACCGAGGCCAAGGACATGAAGAGCGATGGTTATCAGAACTCCGGGGTAACGATGGAATCCTACACCGGTAACGACAAGGACAGATACTACGGAAGGATCGAGGAGATCTGGGAGCTGAGCTACGCTGGAGAGAAGGTCCCGATGTTCCGTGTCAGATGGGCCAAGAGCGTCCTAAAAGAAGACCGGTATTTCACCACCATGGTTATACCCGAAGCCAAATCCAAGACCGCAGGCGCAAACGTCACCGCGAAAAATGAGCCATGGGTACTGGCTTCCCAAGTGGACCAATGCTTCTTCATTACCGACCCGTCAAAGCCCAGTCGTGTTGTCGTGAGGAGAGGCAAAAGGAAGATCATCGGAATGGATGGAGTAGCCAATGAGCAAGACTTCGACAAGTACGGCGACCCGAGAATCGAACATGACGACGATGATGAAGTACCAGCATACACCACAAGAAGAAGCAGGACCACCCTACCTAAAGGACGTCCGTTCCACAGAAGAACTCCATTTGCGAAAAAGAAGGGCAAGAAGATTGTGAACAGATAGCTAGCTAAGATCGATTGTATTTAAATCGTAGCCTTCATTTCTCGATTCTATTTCATGGGCACTTTTTGAACTATCATGAATATTTTTAAATTTCATGGACACTCGATCTCGATCCCCCTCCATCTCGATCGCTATCCCACCTCGCCAGATCCGGTCCCCCTCGCCGCCGAGCACCCCCCGATCCACCGGCCCCCCGCACCCCGCGCACCCTCCCCCGCTCCACCGGCATTACTGTTTGATGATATTTTTAAAAAAATTATTACTGTCTTATAAAAAAATATTACTGTTATGATTTAAACAAGTTTGAACATATTTAAACACAAATAAATATCAAACAGCATTTTAAATGCATAAAAAAATTGTGGAGCCTGGGAATCGAACCCAGGACCTCCTGGTGTGAGAACTGGCTGCTGACCAGTCGAGCTAGTAGAGGGAACTTGGTGTGGATTAGGTAAGGTGGAAGATAACCTGTTGGCTCGAGCAGAAATCAAAAAAAATATACTAATGGCGCACCAGGGGGAGGTGCGCCATTAGTATGGATGTACTTATGGCGCACCAGGGTGAGGTGCGCCATTAGTATGGATGTACCTGTTGGATAACCTGTCCCCTCTCTCTCCCTCGCCCTCGCCCTCGATCCCCTTCCCCTCTCCTCTCCCGACGCCGCTGCCCCGCCACCTCGACGCCGCCCCATCGTCCTCGTCTCCGCCGCGACGCCCCGACGCCGCGACGCCGCCCTCTCCTCTCCCGACGCCGCCGCCCCGTCGTCCTCGTCTCCTCGACGCCACTCTCCTTGTCTCCTCGGAGCACCACCACCACCCGGACCTCGTTGCCTCCTGGACCTCGTCGCACCACCACCAACATCCACAGCGTCGACGTCTTCGTCCCCGACGACGCCCCCATCTTCTACGCCCGCAGGTACCCCATCCAAATCACCCCGCCTCCATTTCCCTAAAATTCATTTAATGAATTCCTTAAAATGTTCTAGTCACAGTCCATTTGTAAATACTGAATTGAGTGCTGTTTGTTTTTTGAAAAAAAAAGTCATAGGTGTCTGATATTAGCCAAACTTATTTGATGAATCCTTGCATCCCTCTTTGGATTTTTATTTACACTTTCTGTTGGAGTTAATTTTGTTCAGCAGTCTTAAGATGCTTTGCTTACCATCTAAGATATAAGATAAATATTTGATCTCACCGTCCAAGGTCACGGATGAATATTTTAGTCAAGATTTGAAGTCAAAATGAAAATAAGAACCATAGCTTTGATGTGTAGTCTAGCCAAATAGAAACCTAGATAGCATTAGTTAAAATTATATCTTTATTTATTTACCATTGTGCTTTAATGGCAATATATGATATACCTTCTCGTTTCAACAGCCTGCAAGTTTCATATTTTTAGCCCTATATAGTCATTTATAGGCTTTCACCTATTAATAGTAGGCACGAGTCATTGGATCATCAAAAATTAACGGCTAATATTAACTCAGTAGTGTCTTAAAATTTCTCAATTTTGTTTGCCAAAAAATAACCTCTGGGTGTAATGAGCAGATAATGAAGAAAATATTTGTGTTTCCAAGTAAATACAGTACCTCCTGCTGTAACTGCTGAGTTCTGAGACAGCACTCTTTTCTTTTAATTTTCAGAACATTTACAGTCTTGCTCACTACTCTGATTCTTCTTTATCAGTGGATGCAAAGTCAAAAACAAGAGCTTTTAGGACTTCATGTTTTGAAACCAGTTAAATCATATAGTTTCTGTTATTTTTTCTCATGCTCCTGTTCTCTGAACATATTAGCTGGAAGCATCACATAGTTTGTTAGCTTTTTACAGACAAGTGTGCTTTGATTTTTGTTTAAGATTGCAGCTATCTTCATGTTGTTACAGTGTTGAAAAGAACAAATCATAAGGCCCTGGGAGTTCTTTCTCTGACAGTTGTAGTGTGAATGTTAACAATTAGTACTGCATTGGGATATGTCAACCAGCTCAACTTTTGTGAACTGTGATATATGCAGTTGTAATTTTGTAGTGTTTACCGTTATTACTGTGCCGGGAGAATGGAGATGTCAATCAGCTCAATTTTTGTGAAATGTGATCTATGCAGTGTAATTCTGAATGGGTACAGATATTTCACTTGTAGAAAGCTTGGTCAGCCATCGCTTCACTGACCAAATGAAGATGGACATTGCCACCCATTAGCTTCTATATAGATTGACAAACAAAATATGGCATCTACGTTTTGCACAGTGCTATAAAGATCCCAGAGGAGCAGCAAAAGGAATAGAGATTTCAATTAATTTCTGACATGGAAGTTATTATGATTTTTAATACTGTACTACAAGATGCGCCTCTGCTTGCTTCGGATGTGGTGGTAGTACCTTGTAGCGATGATACTGATCTGTAGTAACATCTGCATTTTGATTGCCCGCAATGTTCCCTAGTTTATGTTGTTTGGGAAAGTGTACTAATTGGTAACATTCACACTACAACTGTCAGAGAAATAACTCCCAGGGCCTTATGATTTTTTCATTGACTATTTTGAACACTGTCATTCTCAAGTTAAGTTTGTACTCTGTAACCTCATAACCTCATAAAGAGCAATATATTTGTTTGGCTGTCTTCTGTTAACAATATTTACCCCTGTTCTTTCATGTGCAATTTGTAATCATCTATCTAACCATGTTTTCCATTAGAAGTTAGAACGTGTCTGTTTGTCTATTCTAAAACTAAGGTGTAGCATCCAAGAGCTTGTCTTCATTTAGTATGCTTCAGTTTATCTATTGTGGATTACTCTCTCCATTCCAAATTAATTGAAGTTCTAGCTTTGTCCTTATTGAAATTTGACCAAGTCCATAAGAAAAATATATCAAGACCTACAACGCCAAATTAGTTTCATTACACTTAAAACTAAGTTTCTGATTTATTTTGTTATAGAAGTGTATTTAGTTAGTTACTTACTCCCGGTAGCTAATAAGTGGTTACTCTTTGGACTTTGGTGGTGTATGTATAAAAAAACAGTAGCAAATAAAAAAAAGCAGTAGCAAATTAAAAAAACAGTAGCAAAAAATTAGGTATAAAAACAGTAGCAAATATAGCTAGGGCAATTTTGTTTAGGTATAAAAAACAGTAGCTACAATTTGTAAAAAGCATGAGCAACTGAAAAATCATCTTGAAATATAGCTAGGACAAACTTCAGTCTTTTTTTTGTTTGTAACAGAAACTACAGTAGTAAATATTTCCTGAAGTAAATATTTTCAGTCATTACAAATATGATACTGCTTGGAGATGATACTGCTTGGAGATGCATATATTGTTTCACCTCTTCACATGCCAATGTATTTTCCATGTTGTGATGGAGGCCTTTTTTGCCTTGTCCACCCGAGAGGCCCTTGAGTTTGCCGGAATGTCGATTAACTTCCGTTCCGGCAAATTCGGGTACTCCATATGTCCTATTTTCAGCAAAGGTCATGCTGAAATTTTCCGTGAATTTTAGCATGACTTTGCTAAAAATAGGACATATGGGGTACTTGTGACTAATGCATGGGCCGGGGTATCTTAGTAGGTACCAACTTTTTGACCAAACTTTGTTCCTATTTAGAGAGAAACATGGCCAACAACGATGAGGCCGGGGGTTCGGGCGTCGACAAGCCATTCTGGAAGCTGTCCCAGGAGATGGAGGAACAACCTCACTTGTATGAGGACGCCGCCTTCCCCATCGATCCTGAGACCACTGATGGTACCGCCGAGGATGACCCCACTGATGCCACCACTGATGGTGCCGCCGAGGATGCCACCACTGATGATGGCGGCGCACGCACAGATGGCAGCCAACCGAAGAGGCAACGGAAGGACCGGCGCCCGACCGTGCTCCGCACCCTCAAGGAGGAAGTTACTGAAGTGGACTCCGACGGGAATCCAACGGCGCCCGAACGAATAGTCAAGGGGTACTCGCTTCAGCTCGGGTGCATTCTCTGGAGCACCGTCTCGATCAACACCGAGAACCTGAGGCATCCTGACCGAGGGAATTTGCGCAACCTCCTCTTCACGAAGCTGCACGAACGATACAAGTTCCCCGCTGAATTTGAAAACACAAGCCTCAAAGGGAATAAAGTGAACAATGCTGCCCTCACGAAGATGAGCAAGGCCCTGTCTCCTTGGAAAAGCAATGTGAAGAGAATGATCGAGAAAGGTGAGAGTTATGAGAAGATCAAGGAGAAAAATCCTTCGATCACCGAAGATGACTACAACGACTTCAAGATCAATTGCTCGAGCACCGCACACTCCGAATCAAGTAAGTGGGGGAAAGAAATGCGGGAGCTGAACTTAGGGGAACACACACTCGGTCCCGGCGGTTACAGAGTGGCGGAGCCTATATGGGACAAGGAGGAGGCAGACCGTGCCGAGCAAGGCCTACCGCCCCTCTTTGATAAATACGGTGACAAGCAGACCAGGAACTTTGTCAGGGCCCGGTACAAGAAGGACCCGAAAACAAAGGAGCTTACCACGGATCCGAAGACCAGGGCGCTTGAGCTTGTTCTGGTAAGGAATACACCCCCTCGTAATTAGCTCCATATGGTTGCATTCTAATTAATGAAGCCAAATTTCTAAATGGTTCACATTCCTTCTACAGGCGACTGAAAGCAGTAGCGCGGGGTCGACTAAGAGCAACCCTTGGGACACCACTCTAAATAGGGCGTTGAATGTAATGAAGAACAAGGATAAGCTCAGTAAGCCGACGTCAGCTGGTCGTGTGGCCGGCAAAGGCTTGTCGACAAAATGGTCGTCATACTATGACACTGCTGGGCGAAAGGAGAAAAAGACCAGCTCGGAAAGCCAGGCGCGCGAGGTTCAAGAACTCAGGGCACAGGTGGCGCGGATTCCGGAGATTGTCCAAGAGCAAGTGCAACAACAACTCGGAGCGACGATCACCGCCATTGTGCCTACCTTGGTCCAGGGGATTAGTGCGTGGATTGCGGGCGGCCAACAGGGGCCGCTCCCGATTCCTAGCTTCACGACCAGCAACTCGCAGAACGCGATGGCGGGGCCATTGGTGTCTCCGGCGGAGCCGGCATTGGTGTCTCTGACGCCGGCACGGGAGCTTAATGCACCCGGGTGTACGCCGGCCGGCACCTCTGCAGCAAGCGGCCCCTCCGTCAACTGCACGCCCGCCGTTGGCGGTGCCTCGACATTAGCCGAGCTCGACGCCATCATCACGGTAACTAATTAAGCCTCTCTCGGCTGAGGACTTCATCTCCTTGCCTTTGACTGGGCATCCCTAACGCCCTACATGTTTTCGCAGGGCGCCGCCGACGTTTCGTGCACTCTCCTGCACTTCGTGAACAACGAGTTGGTCGATGTCGCCAAGGGCAAAATCATTCAACCGGGCAACCCCTTGTTCCACGGTACCCAGATGCCACCGAACTTGTTTAGGGTTCAACTGGTTCGGGTGCTGCCAGGCTGCGACGAGGTGTTACCTCCGATTCGACTCATCGGGGCCGACGATGATGACGTGATGAACCTCAGCGCCTGCCTGAGCTGGCCCCTGCTTTGGCCGAAGAGCCAGATTCGTTTGGGGGAGGGGGACACCACCCCAAAGACAACACCGCCAGTCGTGCCGGCGCCAAGTCGGCCCCATGGCAAGACCGCCGCAACGGTGCCGGACATCCCTATGCCACTGGATCCAAACATGCATATGGCACAGGATCAGAACGACGACGACGACGATACATTTGCCAACGTCGATCAGTACTTTGCCGATCATGGGGACGGTGACGACTTCATGGGGCCTCCTTCTCAAGAACCCAACCCAACAAAAGACGTGTGCGATCTAGCTGGTACCGCGGAGAAGCCAAGTTGCAACAGGCATCGTCTGCAGTTCAGCTCTCAGGAGACGCCTCCAGCTGCCGACTTCACCGAGCCTCAGATAGGCGAGGTGCGAAATATGATCAGCCCCAACACACTCAAGAAGGCGGTTTGTGAGCAGAACTCGGTCCCATTACAGGAGATCAAGAAGAAGGCACGCAAAAGAAAGACTAACAAGGGTGCGGGCCAGCCGGCACCGAGTACGATCCGTGCTCAGGACGGGCCACCTTCAACTGCGGATATCTCGATGAGGGTGCTACCGAGAAATATGCTCGATGCTGCAACCGGTGCAATGCGGAGTCTGCATGACAGTGTTCTTTCTTTGGAGAAGCGGCGTCTCCGAGAGAAGGATGTGGCATACCCGGTTTTCGCGGCCAAGGTGCCAGAGGGCAAGGGCTTTGTGGATAACTCCATCGGGGGTACGATCGTCCTGTGGTTTGATGACATCCACGCTATGTTGAACCTTCATCCGCTGCACTACACCTCCGTTCGGCTATTTTCGCTGAGTATGGAGATGCGGATCATTCGCGACAAGACCCCGGACATCGTGATAGTCGACCCCTTCTACATGCGTGCCAAGATCTTGGGAAGCGCTGGGGACCGGCAAGTCGCGAGTTCTTACCTCGAAGGCGTCATTCTGGCAAACCAAGATAAGGACAACTTCCTCGTGCCTTACTTTCCCGAGTAAGTCCTCCCCTCAACCGCCCCGTAACATATGAATTCTTAGATTTCGATCGTTTTTCTTTTAACATTCCGTGTTTTCTGCAGTGACACACATTGCACGCTCATCCTCCTAAGCCCCAAATATTCCATGGCCACGTATTTCGACCCGGACCGTCAGTCGAACGTAGACTACACAAATGTCAAGAAGTTTCTTGATGATGTTCTCCCCGGCTATGTCAAATCTGGAGGCACCTTCACCAGGCCTATTCGTAAGTACGACAAGCACGTGTTCTCCCACAAGACGACGTTCTGCTGCGTCAAGCAGCCGCCTGGCGGTCAGAAGGGTGCCTACTACGCCATCCATCACATGCGGGCGATCGTACGGGACCATCATCAACTACTGCTACCGAGTAGACTCAAAGATTGGGCCGCGAGCGTGTCGGCAATCCAGGACGTGGACATCAGACAAGAATTCTTTCGCATCCTGTCGGAGTTTGCGGAAATCATCCATCAAGATGTCCTTCGTACCTCGGGGCAGTTCTACCTCAGAAATCAACCGTCCAACAGTGACATCGACACAATCCTACAAATGCAGGCTGACAACGCCCGTTGTTTCATGACTCCCACGATAGACGGCGGCTTCATCCACGCTCCGGTCCCTTGAGTCGAGTCGAAAGCAGTGATGCTGTGTCTAGTTCTGAAACATCGATTGGCTCATGTTGTAATTAAACTTTAATGAAATTGTAGTATGTCTCTTTGGTTTCGAGAGTCCTTCAACTTAGATGTAATCGATGCTATTAATGTCTTGCTTTTCTCTTCCGATCATTCTGTTGCATACTTATATATTGCTTATGTATTGTCTGTGAATTGGTACTAACGTTTCGTTTGGCTACTGCATAGCGATGCCGTGGTATGTCGTGTACAAGGGTAAGGTTCCCGGAGTCTACGACGACTGGGAGGAGTGTCGGAGACAGGTTCACCGATTCAGCGGTAACAGTTACAAAGGGTACGCCACTAGGGCCGAGGCCGAATCTAGATACGCCCGCTATCTAGCGGGAGAGGGGAGGGAGCGTTGGAGGAACCGGATGAAGACGAGTTTCATCGTGATGATGCTCATCGTGATGACCGCAGCTCTCTTCTATGTGATGGTAGTTTAGATGATCGATATCGACTAGTAATGTGAAGACAAACTCGCGGTCTCGAGACTTGTAATATAATGTTCTATCTTTTTCGGTCTTTTCAATTCGGAGACTAATATGATGAATTGTATTCGGAGACTAAAATGATGAATTGTATTCAGAGACTAATCTTCTATTGTATTCGATGAATCTGTTGTTGATGTGTGCTGTCTATATTTTGTCCAATTATACATTTTGTAACCTGTGCAAAAAACAGAAAATAAAAAAATAAAAAAACCTAACATTCATACTAATGGCGCATCACATCATAGTGCGCCATTAGTATGCCGAAGTTACTAATGGCGCATCCTGTTGTAGTGCGCCATTAGTATGCCAAAGCACCTGGGTATACATGGCCCCCTGGGAGGCATACTAATGGCGCATCTGGGGTGCGCCATTAATATACCAGATACTAATGGCGCACCAGTGGTGCGCCATTAGTAAAATATACTAATGGCGTGCTACTAATGGCGCACCACTAATGTGCCATTAATGGCCAGATTAGGTGCACCATTAGTAGGCCTTTTTCTAGTAGTGACAAACTCATAGAAAAGGGGTCAATCGATAGATGTACTAATTAACATAGTCGGCTTGACCTAGATGGCAGCTGAGTAGTCTTCGTGCATGTGCCCCGAATGAACAGTGCCTTGGAGGAACACAGTTGTCACTGTTTAACCCTCATAGTGATCCGAAGCACATGAAACCTAATATTGCAAGATGACAAGAAACCTTTTTTTAGATTTCTCATCAGAGCTACAACCATGTCCAACACAACCTGCATGATATGTAGACGATAGTCAATCCAGACGTCTGCTGGAGTCTCGTCACATGCATGGATGAACTAATCTCCCATGTCGTGTAGGGATCATCCAAGCACCGACGTGTGTACATCACTGCTCTAATACTATCGCTCGTCTCTCTCTTCTATTAACTCAGTCGACTTGTGGGGATGGGGGAGTGTGCAAACGCAATATGATGCATGTTCCATTCGATGAGCGGTGTGCCAGACCGACCGACCATTTGGGGTGCGATGCGAACGCGACAAGCGTACTTTATACATGTGTACTAGAGATTTCTTCTAGCTTTGCTCCATGGCACAATCCATGGATACAAAATTATATTTAAAATTTGAGGGTGGAGCTTTTCCCGCATGGTAGGTGGGGCAGTTCTCCCTAGTCGGTTTGACAAAGAGGCGAGAAGATAAGGGGGTAGCTGATTGAACTTACTGCTGCAAACGTAGGGCTGTGTGATTTGATGACTCGTTACTACTTGACAGGTGAGACCCTATTATTTGACATGCCATTATCATTATTACTGCGGCACTATGACCGGGCTGAGTCTCCCCTGACCCACTCCATGGTATACAGGTGCTAAGACCAAGTACTCTACAATAATGGGCTTATAGCCCACTTACATGGCACTTTTGCTTATATGTCGAGGAGAGAGACATGGGCAAAATGGTGGGAGTGGGCTCTTGTGCAACACCCTAGCTACATACTCCTTGGCGAATGCAATAAATACTACGAAGAAAGAGATAGAGAGAAGTAAAAAAAATACTCTTATAACCAACCTTATAGCTAACCTTGTTATATGAGTGATGATACGTCTCCAATGTATCTATAATTTTTTATTGTTCCATGCTATGATATTATCTGTTTTGGATGTTTAATATGCATTAATATGCTATTTTATATTATTTTTGGGACTAACTTATTAACCTAGAGCCCAGTGCCAGTTTCTGTTTTTTCCTTGTTTCTGAGCTTCGCAAAAAAGGAATACCAAACGGAGTCCAATTAGAATAAAACCTTCGCGATGATTTTTCTTGGACCAAAAGACACCCAGAAGACTTGGAGTGCAAGTTGGGTGTCGGTGTACAAAAGTAGGGTCTCTCTTTTGCACCCCTCTACTTGTGCACGGGCAGTCAGAGCCGCGCCCACGGGCACACTAAGGAGGGTAGAAGAGAGAAGCCGGAGATCAAGGCAATCAAAGAACCGCCAAGACCAGAGACCAAGAAGAGCAAGAGGGCGAGCTGGACTCCCCCGGCAAGACCCTTGCCGGGGCGGCCTCCGCAGCCCCAGCAAGATCCTTGTCGGGGCAACTTGCCCGACGCCAGCAGAGTGCACCACCCTTGAGCCCAAGGGTTCCAACGCCATCAACCACATTGGAACCAAGTCTCGGGAGGCGCCTCCATGATGGCATGCAGATCTTTGTCAAGATCATAAATACACAAGATCAGATGAGGACCAGAAGACGACGATCCTCGGCGAGATCCTTGTCGAGGAAATCCACGAGACCCCCGGCAAGATCCTTGCCGGGGACGACCGCAATGCCCCGACAAGACCCTTGCCGGGGCCCCGGCAAGACCCTTGCCGAGGACGTCAGTGGGCCGCGGCCAGGCCCACGTCTGCCAAGACTACACTGCCGCTCCCATGTAGCTGCTAGCTCAACCAGCTGGGCAGGCACCTGCGTGGCAGCATGCGGCCTCCACGCCGACTCAGCTAGCACCTGCGTGGTGGCATGCAGATCTTTGTGAAGACTCCACCACCACGCCAGCCCAGCAGCCAGCCAACGTGTCGCTGCAACGCATCATCAGCTCGGACACGTGTCGGAGCCAGGCGAGGCGGCGACAGCGAGGACGAGCTTCCTTGCCGTCCCTGATAAAGCAAGAGGGGCATTTCGGCAGCGCATTAAATGCGTTTTTCCGACGGTGCCAGAGGATAGACTCACCCATTGTACACCTTTCCACCTCCTGTGTGCCACTGTGGCAACCACTTTTTGTCTATAAAAGGAGGCCCGAGTCGTACGGGATAAAGATTCAGATCTTTTTGGACTAGACACGCACCGTAGCTAGTTCAAGAACTCAAGAACACTCAAATACACAGAAAAGAAGGACTAGGGTTTTACGCATCCTTGTGGCCCGAACCTGGGTAAACGATCTTTGTGCTGCCTCCTAGACTCGCTCTTTGCACAACCCCGTGCCCGCCAACCGTAGAAGGGATCCCAGTGATCCCATAGGTGTCGTTTCCCCCGACATCTTTGGCGCGCCAGGTAGGGGGCGCAGCTGTGGAAATCTGGTCTGATTGGAGTAGCGGCTTCGTCGTGGTCGTCACTCCAAGGAAGAAGACGACCAAGTGGGTGGCGTCATCTGCGGATGCAGTAAACGCTCGCGCAACGACAGAAAAAGCTAAGTCACGCGAAACTTTGAGCAATGCCTTTTTATATATAAGGTTATCATCCTCGAAGATCTTGCCCTATGTATGGAAAACCTGCACGCGATGGGGCCCTTCCACTATTGGCAACGCCCTTGCTCTATTTTGAGTCCACCCAACAGTTCAAGCGGCTGCGTTGAGAATGGCAGGGTGGCCTTCTGCAATTGGCAACGCTCTCGTTCTGCCTCGAGTCCGCTCGACAGCTCGTGCGGCCGCGTTGAGAGCAGTAAGGTGGTTTGCCTGGCAGCAAACATACCCGGTAGCCTATTGGGGATCCGTCCTCAAGGCACCGTGCCCGGGGTTACGCGCCAGTGACTCTACCTGATTAACGTAGGGTGGACATGCAAAGGGAGATCGAACATGGAAATAACATGCATCGTTTCCCAAAAGTATTGCAGAGTTATATTACATCAATTTTTGTTGCGGTTCTAGCTAAAGATAAAAACTGTCTTGGTCATGAAACTGCAACGGCGATGAGAAACGGGGAGCCTAATCCCGGCGCTGGCCCTCCACCCTCTGGATTCCGCCGACGCGGCTGATGACGGGCTTGATACGCTCCTCGAGCGTCGCAAGGTCCGCACCTTCCGGCAAGCTCTCCAGCATGGCGTCAAAGTCGAGGTCGGGGTTCCAGTACGCCACCTTGGTGAGAACCTTGGTCATGGCGCCCCGGCAAAGCTTCCGGGCCTTGGCGGCCAGAGAGGCCGCCCTGCTGGACCGAAACTGCTCCAGGGCCCTGAGAACACCCTCGAAGAACAGGGTCAGCTTGGCATTGGGACTCACGCTCGGCTCCGGGACGTACCTCACATTTGGCATCCCCATGGTGGCCAGCTGCGTGGTGATCCTGCCGGCGACGTCACCGAGGTGGCTGATCCAGAGGTTTTCGCCCTTCATGAAATCCTCGTGGTTGGCGGCTTCGTTCTTCCGTAGCTGCCTCTCCTTCTCCAGATTCTTGGTCAGGGTCTCCTCCCGGGCCTTGACCTCCGAAAGTGTTCCCTCAAGACCCTCCAGCTTCTGCTTCAGGTCTCTGATGGAGTCGTTGGCCTTGGAGAGCTGCTTATCCTTGCCGAGGACCGTGCCCTGCGCCTCCACCAGAGCCCCGTTGAGCGTGTCTTTCTCCTTTGCCAACTTCAGGGCCTGATCCTTCAGCCCGTCCCGCTCCGCCTCCAGCTCTTTCACCTTGTCGGCGTGAACCAGAGCCTGGGCATTGAGTGCCTCCCCGTGCCTCTGCTCCAGCTCTTGGGTCCACTGCACGACGAGCTTCTCCACCTCCTCATCCTTGCCGCGGAGTGTTGCGGCAAGCTTCTCCTCACGAGCGGCAAGGTCCTCTTAGCGCGGCCTGGTGCTGGTGCCGAGCGGCCTCGTCCTGGGCGGCCTGCTGCTTCGCCGCCTCCTGGGCCTTCTCGATGTCGTCCTGCTTCATGACAAGCTCCAGCTTGCGATCGACCAGCACATCCTGGGAGGCCTTCAGGTCCTTGTGGGCCTGGCGGAACCAAGCCCGCGCCTCGGCTACGCACTCCTCGAGGTCTGCCTCCTCCTTCTCCACCACCGCCATCCTGGACTTGGCCTTGTCCAGGCGGGCGCGGTGAAGCGCTTGGAGCTTTTGGAAGTTGGCACTCATGGCCTGGAGGAGCCGCTCTTCCTGGGAACCGCCGCCACCGGCGCTCGGCTCGTCAACAACCTCGAGCCCGGCAGCGGCAAGCACTTCGTTATCAAACACCTCCCCCTCGGTGGGCGCCCCGGTGCTCGCCGTCCCTGGGAGGTGGACGAACAGGTCATCGCTCACTGTCAGGTACCTGCCCGAGCCAGAGGCAGCGGAGGAGGAAGGTTGGTCGTCGACCACCCCCTCCTCGGCAGCGGCCTTGCCGGCCTCCCCGGCAGGCCCCTTGCCGGCCTCCTCAGCAGCGGGCTTGCCGGTCTCCTCAGCAGACCCCTTGGCGGCCTCTTCAGCGGCAGTCTTGGTGGCCTCCTCGGCAGCGATCTTGTCGGCCTCGGCCGCGGCATCCCTAGTGACATCCTTGATGACGGTGTCGATGTCCTCCAGGTCCGCAGGGGAAGGATCTAGATGCCAAGAAGGGGAGTGAGGCGAGGCCAGGACCAAAAAAAAGAAACTGGGACAGAAGGCGAATCACTTACCCGTGCCGGGCTGGGTAGAAGAGGCCCCTTCCCTGCCAACATTTGGCACCGGGGCAGAGCCGCCAGCGCCCATGTCTTTCTCCTCCTCCTCCGTGCGCATGGGCTCGGTGCTTGGCACCCTTGCCGGGGACGCCCCTTGGGGTGGCGTGGTCGACGGGGGTGGCGTGTTGGGGGTGGCCCCCAGTGGCTCCTCCTGCTGCCGTCCTCCTCCTGCAACCACAGCAAGGTCAATGCCAGGGGATTGTACCCCAACACACATTGATGGGGGGTGAGTGGAGAACGCATGCTGGGGGCTGCGCCGAGGACTATTATCCGGGCTGCTCTCCACCAACAGCGGCGTGCTCGAGGTGCGCGCCGAGGGCTGGCCGCCCGTCGAGGCCCTGGCCCTCTTCGCCTCCTTCTGGGCCAGCGTCTCGACATCCCTGCAAAGATGAAAACAAGTAAAGAAAAGCGGCACGGTCTGAGGGGACGCAGATGACAAAAAAACACAAGATGCTTACTCGTCCTCTGCTGCTTTCCTCTTCCTCCTCGGGCTAAGGGACCCAAAATCGAAGACGACCTCCGTGCCGACATCTGTGGGAGAAGGGGAAGGAGATGGGGTCCGGCAATGCTTGGACGAAGAGGAGGCAGCTGCCTTCTTCTTCGCCACCGGGGCCTTCACCATTTTCCTCGCTGCCGCGGCCCTCGTCTGGCGCACAGACTCCACCTGGACCTCCTGCCATTGCGCAGTCCTGCCGGGCCGGACTGGCTCGCCGGAGCTGGCCTGCCGCAGGGTGCGTCTCTTCCCCATGGGCGGAGGGTCGTCGGCCTCGTCCTCCTTCTCGGTCGACTCCTCGACCACGTCCTTAATGGGGGGGGGCCCGGTGTCAGCACTGCTGGCCTCCCCAGCAGACTCCGCCCACTTGGCGAGCTCCCTGTCCTCCGCAGCCACTTCGTCTTCATCCTCCACGGCGCCGGCGCTGCCGGCCTCCTTGGCGGCGATGTAGTCCAGCTCCGCTTGGGTGGTGTCCTGGATAAGCAGCGGCTCGTCGTGGACGTATCTCTCCGACAGGCTGTCGAAGAACTGTTGCACCCGCTCCGCCTCTGGCACAACCCAATTTGGGTCAAGGCCATGCACATTGAAGTCCGGCATCATGGCAATGATGTCGGATTGGCGGGAGTTTTTGCTCAGCGGGACCACTCCCACCGGCAACCCAAACAATGGCCCCTCGACAACCTTGCCGGCCTTCACGGCCTTGCCGGTTCTCTCGGCCCTGCCGTCGCTAAACACATCAAGCTGGAAGATCCTCTGACAAAAATGGGCATGCCCCATCACCATAAAGTTGTGCTTCAAGCCGGTGCGAATCCTCATGATGTCGGCCGCGTTCCTGAAGAGCCAGGCCGGCCTCCCCTTGTTATGGAGTGAAGCGATTCGGCGGTAGAGGAAATCGGCCCCAATCATCTCGAGGGTGAGCCCGGCCTTGGCGAGGCGATGGATTCTGGTGGTAACAACCATGAGCTTCTTGTCATCGGCGTCATGGTCGCTCCATTCCTCACGACGGACTGGCGGGCTCTGACGAACCTGGCAGAACTCCTGGGGATCCTCCTCCTCGGTCCACAACCACCGGCCCAGATTCTTCCCACCTCTCCTTCTGGGCGCCCTCCGGATACGTGCTTTTCTCCTTGGTCCTTGGGATCCAAGTGACACAGCCGGAGATGGCGCCCCCCGCCTGGATGTGGGGATAGAAGTAGTGGCGGAAGAGCGCCGTGCTTGGGAGCACTCCGGCGAAGCCCTCACAGAGGTGGGAAAAAAGGGCCATGCACGCCATGACATTCGGCGTAAAATCCAGAAGGTGGAAGCCATAGGTGTGCATGACGTCATTGAAAAAATGGAGAAAGGGGGGCAGAGGTCGCAGGAGAAATAATCAGCGAAGAAGGGATACCGATTTGGGCGAGCCTCAGCAAAATTGGCGGGGAAGATACGCGTGGCCGGATGCCCCATCGTCTCCCCCCCCCCGTTTTCGCCCCCCACAGGGGCCTGAAGTAGTCCCTGAGGTGGACCGCATCAACCGTCGAGGGGAGGAAGGCGACCTGCGTCCGGAGCACCGCCAGCTCGCTCTCCGGCATCCCCTTCTCCCCGACGTCCTCCGCCACTCCCTTGCCTCTGCTGGACTTGGGCGCCATGGCAACAAGAGAAGAGGTGAGGTTGAGGACGATAAGGGCGCGGCGGTGGCGAGCGAAAGGAAGAGCTTGAGAAGGAGGGAGGAAGGAACGACGGCTCCGAGATTGGAGAAGGCGCAGGGGGTAAATGAGCAGCGTGCCTGCGGTTATTCCTTTTTATGGGAAGGCGCGGGCCGCATCTTTACCATTTACTTCAATGGGACGCATGTGTGCGGGAACCGCCACACGCAAGACCCCCACGTCACGCACAGCCCTCCACGTCGCGCATTCAGCGCGGGTCGTGGGGAAGCGCAGCGAGCGGGAAGTTACTACGGTAAAAATCTGCCCCGCCTGCCCGCGCACCGTTCTGGGCCTAGCCCAACAACATGTCGCGCTTATGTGTGGCCCGGGCCCAGGGGATCCTGTCGGCGTACAAAAGTAGGGGCTCTCTTTTGCACCCCTCTACTTGTGCACGGGCAGTCAGAGCCGCGCCCGCGGCCACACTAAGTAGGGCAGAAGAGGGAAGCTGGAGCACAAGGCAATCAAAGCAACGCCAAGACCACAGACCAAGAAGAGCAAGAGGGCTAGGTGGACTCCCCCGGCAAGACCCTTGCCGGGGCGGCCTCTGCAGCCCCGATAAGATCCTTGCCGGGGCAACTTGCCTGACGCCAGCAGAGTGCGCCACCCTTGAGCCCAAGGGTTGCAACATCATCAACCACATTGGAACCAAGGCTCGGTAGGCGCCTCCATGATGGCATGCAGATCTTTGTCAAGATCATAAATACACAAGATCAGATGAGGACCAAAAGACTACGATCCTCGGCGAGATCCTTGCCGAGGAAATCCACGAGACCCCCGGCAAGATCCTTGCCGGGGACGACCACAATGCCACGGCAAGACCCTTTCCGGGGCCCCAGCAAGGCCCTCACCGAGGACGTCAGCAGGGCCGCGGCCAGGCGCTCGTCTGCCAAGACTACACCGCCTCTCCCATGCAGCTGCTAGCTCAACCAGCTGGGCAGGCACCTGCGTGGAAGCATGCGGCCTCCACGCCGACTCAGCTAGCACCTGCGTGGTGGCATGCAGATCTTCCTGAAGACTCCACCACCACACCAGCCCAGCAGCCAGCCAACATGGCGCTGCAACGCCTCATCAGCTCGGACGTGCGTCGGAGCCAGGCGAGGCGGCGACAGCTGGGATGAGCTTCCTTGCCATCCCCGATAAAGCAAGAGGGTCACGTTGGCAGCGCATTAAATGTGTTTGTCCAACGGTGCTAGAGGATAGACTCACCCACTGTACACCTTTCCACCTCATGTGTGCCACTGTGGCAAACCCTTTTTGTCTATAAAAGGAGGCCCGAGGCATATGGGAGAAAGATTCGGATCTTTTTGGACTAGACACGCACCGTCGCTAGTTCAAGAACTCAAGAACACTCAAATACACACAAAAGCAGGACTAGGGTTTTACGCGTCCTCGCGGCCCGAACCTGGGTAAACGATCTTTGTGCTGGCTCCTAGACCTGCTCCTTGCACAACCCCGTGCCCGCCAACCATAGAAGGGATCCCTGTGATCCTATAGGTGTCGTTTCCCCCAACAGTTGGGGGAGCCACGAGGCGGCCACAAGGGTGGAGGGCGCGCCCCCTACCTTGTGGGCCTCTCGATGATCCCCTGACCTGGATATTCCTCCTATTTATTCAAATATATTCCCAAACCACCAAAAGCATCCAAGAAAACATGTTTCCACTGCCGCAACCTTCTGTTCCCGTGAGATCCCATCTTGGGGCCTTTTTCGGCATCCTGCTGGAGGGGGACTCGATCACGGAGGGCATCTACATCAACCCTATTGCCCCTCCGATGAAGCGTGAGTAGTTTACCTTAGACCTACGAGTCCATAGCTAGTATCTAGATGGCTTCTTCTCTCTCTTTAATTCCCAATACCATATTCTCCTCGATTTTCTTGGAGATCTATCCGATGTAATATTCTTTTGCGGTGTGTTTGTCAAGATCCGATGAATTGTGGGTTTATGATCAGCTTATCTATGAATATTTTTTGGAATCTTCTCTGAATTCTTTTATGCATGATTTGATATCTTTGTAATTCTCTTCAAACTATCGGTTTGGTTTGGCCAACTAGATTGGTTTTTCTTGCAATTGGAGAAGTGCTTAGCTTTGGGTTCCATCTTGCGGTATCCTCACCCAGTGACAGTAGGGGTAGCGAGGCACGTATTGTATTGTTGCCATCGAGGATGAAAAGATGGGGTTTACATCATATTTCTTGAGTTTATTCCTCTACATCATGTCATCTTACTTAATGCGTTACTCTATTCTTCATGAACTTAATACTCTAGATGCAGGCAGGAGTCGGTCGATGTGTGGAGTAATAGTAGTAGATGCAGGCAGGAGCCGATCTACTTGACACAGACGTGATGCCTATATTTCATAATCATTGCCTTGGATATCGTCATAACTTTGCGCTTTTCTATCAATTGCTCGACAGTAATTTGTTCACCCACCGTATTATTTGCTATCTTGAGAGAGTCCTCTAGTGAAACCTATTGCCCCCGGGTCTATTTTCCATCATATAAGTTTCTGATCTACTATTCTGCAATCTTTTATTTTCAGATCTATGAACCAAAAACCCAAAAATATTTACTTTATCTTTTGTTTAGTTTTATCTATCTCTATCAGTTCTCAACTTTGCAAGTGGCCGTGAAGGGATTGACAACCCCTTAATCGCATTGGGTGCAAGTGTTTGATTGTTTGTTCTGGTATTGGCGATTTGTGCATTGTCTCCTACTGGATTGATACCTTGGTTCTCTAACTAAGGGAAATACTTATCTCTACTTTGCTGCATCACCCTTTCCTCTTCAAGGGAAAAACCAACGCAAGCTCAAGAAGTAGTAGGAAGAATTTCCGGCGCCGTTGCCGGGGAGATCTACGCCAAGTTAAGACATACCAAGAACCTATCATAAAACTCTCATCTCTTGCACTACATTATTCTCCATTCGCCTCTCATTTTCCTTCCCCCCACTTCTAAAACAATTTTCGAATGGATTTTCCCTTTTATTCGCCCTTCTTCCATTCGTATTTTTCGTTGGCCTTTTGCCCATTTGCTATCTTTGTTTGTGTAATCATGTGCCCTTTATTTCCTTGCATCTTCGCTTGCGAAATATCTAAGTCTATGGATCCTCATCCAGTTGCTAATCTTCTTAAGAAATCCAATTATGATGAACCAATTGCTAGTGAGTTTTGTGCACTAGATTATCTTTATGAAGTTTTACTTGAAATTCGTGAATCTAAAAATTGTGTTGAATAAATTTATGAAGTGATTCTCCATAGCTCCTTCAATAAAAAGAATGATTGCAATGGTTTACTATAAATTCTATTAATGTCAATTGTGCTAATAATATGCAAAACCGTAAGCTTGGGGATGCTAGTTTTGCTATGTCCACTACTTGTTGCAATGATCATGATTGGGGTGATTCTTCTTATGATCTTAAAAATTTATTTAAGCCCCATGATGAATATGAGATTGACAATAATGTTTGCAATAATATTGAAAGTGTGTTTGGAAGAGTGTCAACTTTAGATCCCACGTATTTGGATAATGTTCAATCTTATGAATTTCTTGATAAAAGTGGGTTTGTACAGGTCATAACTTTATTTGATGATGATCCCACTATTTTGGAAGAGCGTCAACTTTGCATGAAAGTGGATCGTGTTGAAAATATGTTATGTGATAGTTATATTCTTTAATTTGCTTATGAACCTACATGTAATTATTATGAGAGAGGAAAGTATAGTTGTACAAATTCTCATGTTATTAAATTTCCTCTCGTTATGTTCAGATTGCTATTGTTTCTTTATTCTTCCTTGCATATGCTAGATCTTGCTTGTCTTGCTAATTTGTTTTCCTATAAAATACCTATGCATAGGAAGTATGTTAGACTTAGATGTGATTTTCATATAATACATGATGCTCTCTTCGTGTTTCAATTTCTATCTTTCCTGTGAGCATCATTAAAATTATCGATGCCTAGCTTAATGGCTCTAAAGAAAACCGTTTGTTGGGAGACAACCCAATTTTTTTATTTTCAGTTTTTCAATAAATAATTCATAGCCTCTGGTTAGATGTGTTCTTGTTTTTTAATTAGTGTTTGTGCCAAGTAAGACCTTTGGGATGGCTTACGGTGATAGTTGATTTGATCTTGCTGAAAAACATAAACTTTTGCGCCCAGTCCCGGAATTTTTAAAAATCACAGAAGTGTGATAAATTTTTGAATTTTTTACACAAGATTGATATACAAATTGCCTCTGTCTTCCTAATTGTTCAGAATTTTTGGAGTTACAGAAGTATCCAGATTAGTACAGACTGTTCTGTTTTTGACAGATTTTGTTTTCTATGTGTTGTTTGCTTATTTTGATGAATTTGTGGGTAGTATCGAGGGTATGAACCATGAAAAGTTGGAATACAGTAGATATTACACCAGTATAAATAAAGAATGAGTTCACAACATTACCAAAAGTGGTGATTTATTTTCTTATACTAACGGAGCTTATGATTTTCTGTTGAGTTTTGTGTTGTGAAGTTTTGAAGTATTGGATAAGGATTTGATGGACTATGGAATAAGGAGTCGCAATAGCCTAAGCTTGGGGATGCCCAAGGCACCCCAAGGTAATATTCAAGGAGAACCAAGAGCCTAAGCTTGGGGATGCCCCGGAAGGCATCCCCTCTTTCGTCTCACTACTAGGAAAAGGCATGCTAGTGGCGCACCTGTTTTGGCCATTAATGGCGCACTACAGGTGCGCCACTAGCATCACGCCACTAGTAATTAATATTAATGGCGCACCCCTGGTGCGCCATTAGTATGCCAGATACTAATGGCGCACCAGGGAGTGCACCATTAGTATATCACACGGTGCGCCATTAGTATAGTATACCAGATACTAATGGCGCACCACATAGAAGTGCACCATTACTAACAATTTGTTTTCAAAATTTTTTCAAAAATTTTTGTTTTAATTTTTTTTTCGTTTTTTCTTAATCTCGGGTCACTATGGCTTAATCTCGGGTCAATATGCTTAATCTCAAGTCAAATCGCACTCCGTGGTCAAACTTCCAGAAAGGTCAACCATCCTCACACTACTCCAGCCCAAGCACGCTTAACTTCAGAGTTCTATCCAACCCCAGCACCAGCTCACTTAACACGCACTTGTTGATATATCTAGCATATCAATCCTATTAAACCTTGTTGATGTCTAGGACTTTCTTCATGTTCATGAGTGATGAAATTCTGAAAAAATATTTCAAGCTTTCGTTCATATTGCATCACATATTTTGAACATTTTTTCCAAAAAAAATTGAAACTATTTTTTCTGTTACTAGTGGCGCACCTAGCAAATGGTGCGCCACTAGTAAGTTTGAATTTTTTTCCATTTTTCCCCCTCTAGATCCTAAAAGCCATGTATCTTTTTTCTGTTAGGTTTTTGGGGATTCTAAAAATGTTCAACTGTGTTCCCCCAGTTGAATTCGGATGTATCTTTTCGAGTAGATGATTTTTCATATAAAAAACTTTTTAATCCGAGTTCGTATGCAAAAGTTATGCCCATTTTACAAATTCCAGAGAGATTTTGCAAATAAAGTCGAAATTCATATTTGTAAATTTTCCCAACAACTAGACCACATATCACATGGGAAACTTATTTTATTTTATTTTTTGACATTTCCGTCGGTGCGCCATTACTAGCTAGTTCAACTAGTAATGGCGCACCACACCCACGGTGCGCCATTACTAGTTTTGAAAATAAAATTAGTAGTGGCGCACCGAGGGTGTGGTGCGCCATTACTAGTTTTGAAAAAAAATAAAAAAAATTGTTAGTAGTGGCGCACCGTGGATGTGATGCGCCATTAGTATTTGGACACTAATGGCGCATGGTGCGCCACTGCTATATAGTAGTGGCATACCACATGTGTGGTGCGCCATTAATGTTCGTATTATCTATAGGCCTTTTCCTAGTAGTGTCTTCGTCTATCGGTAACTTTACTTGAGGCTATCTTTTTATTCGCCACATGATATGTGATTTGCTTGGAGCGTCTTGTATGATATGAGTCTTTACTTTTTAGTTTGCCACAATCATCCTTGCTGTACACACCTTTTGAGAGGGACATGCATGAATCATGGTTTACTAGAATACTCTATGTGCTTCACTTATATATTTTGAGCTAGGCAATTTTGCTCTAGTGCTTCACTTATATCTTTTTAGAGCACGGCAGTGGCTTTATTTTGTAGAAATTATTGAACTCTCATGCTTCACTTAAATTATTTTGAGATTCTTTTTAAACAGCATGGTAATTTGCTTTGGTTATAAATTTAGCCCTAATATGATAGACACAGGGATATAATAAAAACTTTCATATAAAGTGCATTGAATACTATGAGAAGTTTGATTCCTTATGATTGTGTTGAGATATAAAGATGGTGATATTAGAATCATGCTAGTGAGTAATTGTGGATTGTAGAAATACTTGTGTTAAAGTTTATGATTCCCATAGCATGCATGTATGGTGAACCGTTATGTGATGAAGTCGGAGCATGATTTATTTATTGATTGTCCTCCTTATGAGTGGCGGTCGGGGACGAGCGATGGTCTTTTCCTGCCAATCTATCCCCCGAGGAGCATGCGCGTAGTATTTTTTTTGATAACTAATAGGTTTTTGCAATAAGTGCGTGAGTTCTTTATGACTAACGTTGAGTCCATGGATTATATGCACTCTCACCCTTCCACCATTGCTAGCCTCTCTAGTGCCGCGCAACTTTCACCGGTATCATACACCCACCATATACTTTCCTCAAAACAGCCACCATACCTACCTATTATGGCATTTCCATAGCCTTTCCGAGATATAATGCCATGCAACTTTCCACCGTTCCATTTATTATGACACGCTTCATCATTGTCATATTGCTTTGCATGATCATGTACTTGACATAGTATTTGTGGCAAAGCCACCGTTCATAATTTTTTATACATGTCACTCTTGATTCATTGCACATCATGGTACACCGCTGGAGGCATTCATACAAAGCCATATTTTGTTCTAAGTATTGAGTTGTAATTCTTGAGTTGTAAGTAAATAAAAGTGTGATGATCTTCATTATTAGAGCATTGTCCCATGTGAGGAAAGGATGATGGAGACTATGATTCCCACACAAGTCGGGATGAGCCTCCGGACGAAAAAAGAAAAAAAGGCCAAAGAGCCCAAAATAAAAAAGTGAGAGAAAAGAGAGAAGGGGCAATGTTAATATCCTTTTACCACACTTGTTCTTGAAAGTAGCACCATGATCTTCATGATAGAGGGTTTTCGATGTTGTCACTTTCATATACTAGTGGGAATTTTTCATTATAGAACTTGGCTTGTATATCCCAATGATGGGTTTCCTCAAATTGCCCTAGGTCTTCGTGAGCAAGCGAGTTAGATGCACACCCACTTAGTTTCTTCTTGAGCTTTCATAAACTTATAGCTCTAGTGCATCTGTTGCATGGCAATCCCTACTCACTCACATTAATATCTATTGATGGACATCTCATAGCCTGCTGATACACCTAGTTGATGTGATACTATCTCCTTCTTCTTGTATTGTCCACAACCACCATATTCTATTCCACCTATAGTGCTATGTCCATGGCTCATGCTCATGTATTGCATGAAAGTTAAAAAGGTTTGAGAACATAAAAAGTATGAAACAATTGCTTGGCTTGTCATCGGGGTTGTGCAAGATTTGAATATTTTGTGTGATGAAGATGGAGCATAGCCAGACTATATGATTTTATAGCGATGAGCTTTCTTTGGCCATGTTATTTTGAGAAGACAGAATTGCCTTGTTAGTATGCTTGAAGTATTATTATTTTTATGTCAATATTAAACTTTTGTTTTGAATCTCATGGATCTAAACGTTCATGCCACAATAAAGAAAAATTACATGGATAAATAAGTTAGGCAGCATTCCACATCAAAAATTCTATTTTTATCATTTACCTACTCGACGAAGAGGGGGAACTAAGCTTTGGGATGCTTGATACGTCCCCAACGTATCTATAATTTTTCATTGTTCCATGCTATTATATATGTTTTGGATGTTTTATATGCATTAATGTGCTATTTTGTATTATTTTTGGGACTAACTTATTAACCTAGATCCCAGCGCCAGTTTCAATTTTTATCCTTGTTTTTGAGCTTCGCAGAAAATGAATACCAAACGGAATAAAACCTTCACGATGATTTTTCTTGGACCAAAAGACAGTCAGGAGATTTGGAGTGCAATTCAGGGGAGCCACGAGGCGACCACAAGGGTGGAGGGCGCGCCCAGGGGTTAGGGCGCGCCCCCTACCTTCTAGGCCCCTCGGTGACCCCCTGACCTAGATCTTCGTCCTATATATTCACATATATTCAAAAATATTAACATATATTCCCAAACCACCAGAAGCATCCACGAAAACACTTTTCCACCACCGCAGCCTTCTGTTCCCGTGAGATCCCATCTTGGGGCCTTTTCCGGCATCCTGCCAGAGGGGGATTCGATCATGGAGGGCGTCTACATCAACCCTTTTGCCCTTCCGATGAAGCGTGAGTAGTTTACCTCAGACCTATGGGTCCATAGCTAGTAGCTATATGGCTTCTTCTCTCTCTTTGATTCTCAATACCATTTTATCCTTGATGTTCTTGGAGATCTATCCGATGTAATATTCTTTTGCAGTGTGTTTGTCGAGATCCGATGAATTGCGGATTTATGATCAGCTTATCTATGAATATTATTTGAATCTTCTCTGAATTCTTTTATGCATGATTTGATATCTTTGTAATTCTGTTCAAACTATCAGTTTGGTTTGGCCAACTAGATTGGTTTTTCTTGCAATGGGAGAAGTGCTTAGCTTTCGGTTCAATATTGCGGTGTCCTCACCAAGTGACAGTAGGGTAGCGAGGAACGTATTTTATTGTTGACATTGAGGATAAAAAGATGGGGTTTACATCATATTGCTTGAGTATATTCCTCTACATCATGTCATCTTACTTAAAGCGTTACTCTATTCTTTATGAACTTAATACTCTAGATGCAGGTAGGAGTCAGTCAATGTTTGGAGTAATAGTAGTAGATGCAGGCAAAAGTCGGTCTACTTGACACGGACGTGATGCCTATATTTCATAATCATTGCCTTCGATGTCCTCATAACTTTGCGCTTTTCTATAAATTGCTTGATAGTAATTTGTTCACCCACTGTACTATTTGCTATCTTGAGAGAAACCTCTAGTGAAACCTATGGCCCCCGGGTCTATTTTCCATCATATAAGTTTCCGATCTACTATTTGGCAATCTTTTATTTTCAGATCTATAAACCAAAAACCCAAAAATATTTACTTTATCTTTTGTTTAGTTTTACCTATCTCTATCAGATCTCATCTTTGCAAGTGACCGTGAAGTGATTGACAACCCCTTTATCGCGTTGGGTGCAAGTGTTTGATTGTTTGTGCAGGTATGGTGATTTGTGCGTTGTCTCCTACAGGATTGATACCTTGGCTCTCTAACTGAGGGAAATACTTATCTCTACTTTGCTGGATCACCCTTTCCTCATCAAGGGAAAAACCAACACAAGCTCAAGAAGTAGAAAGTGACTATAAGTGATGACTATGTATGACATGCCAACATCAGATAGCCTAATGCACCTGGACGGAGGAAGTAGTTTCATGCACGTGAAGTAGTCAAAAATGCTCATTTATAGCCGTCTGAAATCTCCAAGGGCGCCGCACGAGCGAGGCGACAGTCATGGTAGACGCGACCATGATACGGGCTGCTGATAGCCCTTGTATCTAAGATCGAACGGTCGCATGCTAAGTTGCTGAAAATTTGCAGAATAACCCTCCAGGATAGGATATTCACCCATAAGTCTATAATCACGCCATGCGTCCATTTGATGTCAGATCCAAGGGCTCTCGGAAGCCTGTGTCATGGGATCATGGAAAGCTTCCTATCACGTGTAATTTTACCGACGCTTGAGGTGCGAACACGCGGATGCTATACTGTTAGGCCTACGAATTGGGTCTAGTAGACATGACATCTAATTGGGCCCCCATAGTACTATGCATGAAGCCATTTATCCACCGGGCAAGCCACTACCCTGTCGTTCGCATGCCCCACTCAGCATTTTTACAATCGGAAAACAATTAGCAGTTTGCTCCTACTCGTCCCCGGCCATCTTTTAACTTTATGGTAGTTCTCTCCTAGTTATCATGTCCTTTCAAATTACAGCAGTTCCGCTAGTCCTAACCCTCCTCCAAAATCCATGGCGTCCCAAATCTCCATGATTGGCGGTGAGTACAAGGTTAGTACCATCACTGGCGATCAGTTCGACGTCATCTACACCCGTTCTTCCGGGACGATGAAAGGATGCCTTGCTCGCTTCAAACACATGTTTGAAAAGTCAGATGGTGATGAGTGGGTCGCTGGGCTAGATGTTGAATACACCATAGTGCTAGGAAAAGAGAAGAATCTAAAGGAGGAAGAGAAGAAGGATCCCGCCATGGTCCAAGTTTGCGTGCATAACTTGTGCTTGGTCTACCGCATATGCCATGCCGACGTTAAGTGCGAGGATTTCAAGAACTTCCTCACGGATGATAGAGTCAAATTCGTTACTATAGACTTTCATAACAACAAGGAAGTCCTGGGTCAGATAGGCCTCGTTGTAGGCCGGCCCTTCGACCTCCAGAAGAATAGGTGGGAGTCCTCCCGTCAGCCTTCAATGCTGACCCTAGTATGAGCCATGGTTGATCCTTCGTACGGCAAACTGACAAAACCTCACCACAAGTTTCATCTTGCATGGGAGTGGAATTTAATAGATAAAGGCCACATCCAGTACGCTGCAATGGATGCCTACCTTTGTTTCAATATCTACAAGGGTTGGATGAAGAGCGAGAGCCTAGTGTGCGGTTCAAGCAAAGAAGTATCGGACAAGAGGAAGAGGGACAAGGACGAAGTCGAGGATGTGGACGAGGAGTCCGAGTAAGGTGTTAGTGTCGTTGCTCATGGTAGTTCTAATGCAGTGTCTACCGGTTTAGTTGCTTAGTTTAATTTCAGGGTGCTTAGTTTTATTTCAGGGGTGTGTTTTGCTGAGCCCCCAACAGAACTATGTTATGTTCTTTCTCGTTACTTTAACTCTTTAGTACGTACATACTTGTATTTCTTACAGTTCATCTTGTAGTTGGCAGTACTACCACTCGTTTCTTCACATTATATACGTACTATATATGATATGGCCAACATCATATAGCCAGCAGTTGGCTATACTATTAACCACGCTCTAAGCATGCCACATATGCAAAACACTTAAATGAGATAAGTAATTCTTAAGAAACTTAAATGAGAGATGTTTAACCAAAGAATAAGGAGTTTAGTTGTCAAAGAATTAAATAGGTATGCTAATTTCTTTAATAGACCTTAGCACCCCATCTAAGCATGTACTAGCTTTTTTAATAGTACTATATGCATAATTTGGCGATGAGCGCTCTGCATATGTACCACCTTTTTTATTTAATTTCATATTGTTAGTTTTGCTCCATGGAGCAATCCATCGATACTACTACTGTACAAAGTACATTTAAAAGGCAAGAGAGTGAGGCAGTCTCGCTTGGTCGGTTTCACGACAGGCGAGGGCCTTTGTGATTTGACGGCTCATTACTGCTAGAAGGTGGGGCCTTGTGATTTCACTACTCGTATAAATGTTGCCGACGGCCTGAGGAGGAGCAAAGAACCGTGCGGTATACTCAAGTTTTCCACTGGAGTACTAGTACGGCGGAGGAGCGCGAAACACGGCATCCCAGTGCGACATGGTGATAAAAATGATCTAATTTGCTCATCGTTAGCATTGTTCTATTCATGCCTCGCAGAGAACGTGACACATGAGGCAAAACACCCGAAGCAAAAGAAGAAACACAAGAGCAAAAGAAGAAGGAATATTACCCCCCCCCCCCCAAAGAGACGCGGACACAAGTCTGGGGCGCTGCTCTCTACTTCATGAAGAGTTGTTGGCCGCAGAGTCCTAACTGCTTCTTCATCATCTCTAGGACCTTCATCCGCTCATCTCCTCTGCCATCTTCTTCTTTCTGTCCATGACGCGGGACTTCTCGAGGTGAGCGTTCATCATCTCTTCCACGGTCGCATTATGTACCTTGACAGCAGCCGGGTTGTCGTGGGAAACCAAGGCCACCTATGGGACCAAGAGCCCCTTTCTGGTTCGGCGGGGGAATAGCATGTTGCACAAACAGCGGAGAAGCATGGAACAGCACGACAGAGATCACATGGGCAGTTTTTACCCAGGTTCGGGCCACCGAGAGGCATAAAACCCTACTCCTGCTTTGGTGGATTGATGGTGGAAAAGATGGTGGTGAGCGCAACATGTTTGCCCGGCAGGGTTGCCTCGGGGCGAGAACGGCTACGCACGTATGAGTGTGTGAGGGTCTAAATCAGCCGTCCCTTTCTCCATTTGCCATGGGCCTCCTTTTATAGATCAAGGGGTCACCATAGTGGCAAATCAGTCATTACACACATATTAGATAGCAGACGGTGCTATCATACCTAACTCTGTAGGCTGACAGAGTGCATTAAATGCGCCGCTCGACGTCACATCAGGGCTTGCCCGGCTGGCCCTACCGGGCAGTTTTGCTAGCTTCACGCCTTCTTGCTTGACACTTCTCACGACAGGTGTCGCTTGGATGTATCTTCTATAGGAAGTGGCTGCCATGTGGCAAATAGCAGCCACTTAGTCACTTTGGAGCTTGACACTGCATTGATCTACAACGTGCGTCGTGATGACATGGAGTGGTTTGCATCCGTAAGCCCCAGCAGGCCTGCTGGGGCGATCCGAAAGCTTGCTTCCGGGGGTAACCCCATCTTTGCCAGGCTCGCCTGCCCGACAAGGGAGGTTTTTCCCTTAATGATAGCTTGCTTCCCTGGCTAGTCTTGGTCCTCTTGATCTGCACGTTGGTCCTTCGAAGAACTGATCCCTTATGCTCCAATCGGATCTTGGTGTTGTGATCTTGTTCTTGTGCCTGTGCACAGTCTGGGCAAATGGACCCAGGGTTTGTTGCACCGACAGGAGCCCCCGGGCCTGGCCTGAACGCGTTACCAGGCGGCATCGGGGTAGGCCCTAAAAAGTGCACAAGCAGGGGCGTAGAAATGGCTGGCCCCTTGAGATCTTCTTCAATTCTGCATTACTCGAGTCCGGGCCAGTTTCTGGTTCTCCCGCGTGTCACATAAAGCCAATTGTGGTGGGGCCACTCTTGTAATGGCCCGTGAATGACTTTAACGCACGAGCGAGTAACTGCTAATTCACACTTCCCACCACGCCCTTATCCTTAGCCACATATGCTGCATGCATTGAGCGGGGTAGGTAACCGAGGTCCGTGGTGCAGGAGAGCATCAAGGCGGGGGCCCGGTCTTCTTGAATTGGTGGAGGAGGGCGGGGTTACTCATTGAGGGATCAGCTCTCTTCCTAGACATGCCTATAAAAGGAGGGGTGGGGGAGGAGCGGAGGCATCCATCCTCGTATCCCTTCTCCTCCATCCTCTGCTTTCCCCCGGTTATGCTGAAAGGGATAGCCCGAGCCAGGCCCCGGGCCCTAGCTTAGAGCTGACGATGCCAAGTGCTCGTGCTGATGCTTGGGGAGTGAGTCTGGTCCAGGTCCGGAGGCGGCGCAGCAGGCGAGCCATTCATGGTGCAGGAGATGTCAAGCTTTCCCATTGTGGTGAAATGCTTGCCTCGATATTCGCCCGCGGGAAGGCAACGAGCGCGCTTTCCTATTTGTCATCAAGGGTGGCGCGGATAGTAAAGGTACCATCAATGCCAGCCAGCCCTGCCGGGACATTTTTCACATGTGGTGCAGCAGCCTTGGATCTCTTGCTGTTGCAACTCTCCGGCAAGTCGACAACAGGTGTAGCGCACTCCGAAGAGGTACGCTTCCCAGATTCTTTGCTGGTGTCCCTGCTATCCTTCTTCTTCCCTTTGTTTTCCTTGGCGAGGAGTGCTGCTGTTGTGGCCTCTCACTACTGCAGGATGCTGCTAACGCGACACTACGATCAGAGACCCTTTGACGAAACTATGTGCGATGCATTAATCACAAATGGGGATGTAAAAACCATAAAAAAAGTTGCAAAACATTTGCGATGGAGGATGCATCAAACACGGTTCATATTTTAGTTGCGTGTGCGATGCAGGGCACACGGTTAACCCGTTCAAACTGTTTGCGATGAGGCAGAACAACATAAATGGGCAGCCATATCAATGTGTGTGCAATATACGGCATACAGTTCGCTCTGATGAACTGTTTGCTATTAGGGAGTGCAACATAAACGGTTAGCCAGATCAAGGTGTGTGTGATATAGAGCATACGGTTCACTCGGACGAACTACTTTCGATTAGCGAACGCAATAGAAACGGTTCAACTTAACAAGATGTGTGTGATACGTGGCAAACAGCCGACTCGGATGAACTGTTTGCGATGAGAATTTACAACACAGACGGTTAATACAGTTAGTTTGTGTGCGATTCTGTGTGTACAAAAAACATTGAAAAATGCAAACTAGTTGCTTGTTGTGGCTAGGAGTATCGCACACGATGCGTCTGCGAATACTCGTGTGTGATGATTAGTAAGTTACACATGCATTTCCTTATGTTAACACTTGTGTGATAAATAATACGTGGCACCGGATACGGTATTCGGGTTGTGTGTGTGCTCCACTTAGTCTTCCCGTGCTCCAGCGAATGCTTCCCTCGCTCCACATGGGTGAATTGTAAAATCCACGCCTATTCCCTCACCGGTTTCCCGCCACCAGCTAACGGCTTGCTGCATATAACCCAGGCGGCAACGCACCGCTGCGACACTCTGCGAAGATCTAGTCCTCACCCATCTACCATTAGTTATTCCAAGCATGCCAGGCAATGACCAAAGCTTCAACGTCGACGCCTACCTGCATTACATCTTCAGCGAGGAGAATGAGCCGGAGTAGGTCGGGGAGCAAGAGCTTCATCGGCCGGTGCAGGCACCATGGCCCATCGGCAGCGATATCGGCGTCACAGTCCATGGGAGCACAATCGACATATTGCAGAGGAGGTGTGATGCGCAGTTTGCCATCCACCGTGCAAAAGATCCAGAGCTGCTCGGCGGCATGATCGACGACCCACCCAAAGAACCGTCGTCACCAGTGCTCATCGAGAGCCCGATGCCCCACAAGGAATGGGCAAAGGACCTCTGCGATTCAGTCAAGACAAAGACAGCCTGCGGCTTCATCATTGCCCGCGACGGCCGTGTCAACCTCGATCCCGATGATGTGGTGGCCAGGCACGAGCGCATCCTTGGCGGAGTTGACATCCCCGATGAAGTAGAACATCGCCAACGTGATATCTTGAGGATGCAGGTGATCGACGAAATTTGCTACCAGACCAGAGACATGGAAATGGAGCGGTTCCGCGGAGTTTTCATGCACGTGATTGCACGCTATCAAGCTCTTCTAGAAGAGGCCCAGCAGGCCCAAGAGCATCCCAGCGCCAACAACTCCATAGGCGGAGGCGGGCCAGGACACTCGGTGTGAACGGCCGCAAGGGTGTTATGCTGATCATGGAGTCTGAGAAGACCATCGTTGGAAGGCTGCCAGCTCAGCCTTTTAGCTTATATTTTATTATAATTGTATGCATATGTAGTCGTGAGTGTTTTCGGCCTTGCCGCATTTGGCATTTTAAATTATCCTGAATATGTAAGACAATTTTAAAGAATTATTAACCGTTGCCATTGTAACTTTGCCTCAACGGCGAGCAGAGCATGCGCTGCGGCCGCCTCAATGGCGAGCAACCACGTGGTAAACCTTCTGCCATCAATAAATTTTGACCTTTTTCTCGTCAAATTGCTGATTACAACGCAATAAGTAATTGCAAATCTGTTCACACCTATCAAACTAATATGTGTTCACACTTAGCACCGGGCTATAAAAACTACCAACTCAAAAATTACATCACAGTTCCTCTCCTCATCACCCACAAAACTGGTTTATTCTGTCAAGTCATTCCGCCATGACTGGTAGGAGGATTTTAGTGTGGACATATAACCAGGCAGTAAAGAACAAGGCCATGAAAGCACTAGAGAGGTCCCGCCGCGAAGCCGCAGCCGCAGTAGAGATGTCCCGGCGCGCCGCGGAGCCCTCGAACGAGCTCTCACGGGCACGCGAGGGCTCTCACAACGCATTCACGGCATCGGCCATCGCGACAAGCTGGCGTTCCTGAAGTCCTTCGCCGGCGACGACGCCATTCTTGCTAGCGTCACTACGTAGCAGGAGCTGGTCGACGGCTTGATGAAGCTGCTCAAGATTAGGTATGCCTCGGTTGACAAGGCGACCGGCCTCGTCGAGCAACTCATGGGTGACAATGTGAAGCTCCTCAAGTTGGTCGCCGAGAAGGAGGAGGAGGCCGCCAGCTGGAAGATGCTGCATGGAGCAGAGCAGTGCCTCGGATATGACACTGAAAGCGGTCGTCGAGGTACTGATGGGTGGCTTGAGGAAGCTCCGGATCGAGCGCAAGGAGGAGGTGGAGGAATCTGTGGCTGCTTTCAAGACAAGTCGTGAGGAATTGAAGAAAGAGCTGGAGGATTTCGGCGCCCGGTGATCCATCGACGAGTAGAGACAGTAGCGACCCAGATCATTGTCTGCAATTTCCTTCTTCTCTTGCCCCTTGTCTTTCAGGCTTTGCCGCATGTGGCATTTTAAATTATCCGGAATATGTAAGACAATTATTATATGTGCCATTGTAAATTTGTCATCGTATTATCCATTTCCATTTTATTTGTGGTCGTATTATCCATTGCCCTATGTGGAAATTTAAATTAGGGCGGAATACAAGTTGAAAGCACAAACAAAGCAAATGTTGCCATGGGATCACAAGCAAACACCCTCCATCCAGGTGCTTCAATTAACCCATTAATGGAGAAGTTGTGAGTGAGGCAGGCGGCGGCTGGTGCATGGAGGTCAAAGAACTCGCTTCCCGGTGAGCATGGGCGGCCATACTGCTCGCACGTGTCCCGTCGAGCCTGCGAGGTGGACAGGATGCATGCGTCCCGTTGAGCCTGCGTGATGGACCGGTCACACGCATCGCTGTGACGCCCCCGATTCAATCGTACACTAATCATGCACGCAAACGTGTACGATCAAGATCAGGGACTCGCGGGAAGATATCACAACACAACTCTAAAACATAAATAAGTCATACAAGCATCATAATACAAGCCAGGGGGCCATCGAGGGCTCGAATACAAGTGCGTGATCATAGACGAGTCAGCGGAAGCAACAATATCTGAGTACAGACATAAGTTAAACAAGTTTGCCTTAAGAAGGCTAGCACAAAAGTAGCAACGATCGAAAAGGCAAGGCCTCCTGCCTGGGACCTCGTAACTACTCCTCGAAGCCGAACTCCATGTAGAATCATCCTCGGGATCTCTAGCTCCTGGACTCCAGCATCTGGTTGCGACAACCAGGTATAGAAAGGGGAAAAGAGGGAGAAAAGCAACCGTGAGTACTCATCCAAAGTACTCGCAAGCAAGGAGCTACACTACATATGCATGGGTATATGTGTAAAGGGCCATATCAGTGGACTGAACTGCAGAATGCCAGAATAAGAGGGGCATAGCTAATCCTGTCGAAGACTACGCTTCTGGCCACCTCCATCTTGCAGCATGTAGAAGAGAGTAGATGGTAAGTTCATCAAGTAGCATCGCATAGCATAATCCTACCCGGCAATCCCCTCCTCGTCGCCCTGTTAGAGAGCGATCACCGGGTTATCTCTGGCACTTGGAAGAGTGTGTTTTATTAAGTATCCAGTTCTAGTTGTCATAAGGTCAAGGTACAACTCCGGGTCGTCCTTTTACCGAGGGACACGGCTATTCGAATAGATAAACTTCCCTGCAGGGGTGCACCACATAACCCAACACGCTCGATCCCATTTGGCCGGACACACTTTCCTGGGTCATGCCCGGCCTCGGAAGATCAACACGTCACAGCCCCACCTAGGCTCAATAGAGAGGTCAGCACGCCGGCCTAAATCCTATGCGCGCAGGGGTCTGGGCCCATCGCCCATTGCACACCTGCACGTTGCGTACGCGGCCGGAAGCAGACCTAGCCTAGCAGGCGTTCCAGTCCAATCCGGCGCGCGCCGCTCCGTCGCTGACGTCAAGAAGAGCTTCGGCTGATACCACGACGTCGAGTGCCCATAACTGTTCCCGCGTAGTTGGTTAGTGCGTATAGACCAAATGGCCAGACTCAGATCAAATACCAAGATCTTGTTAAGCGTGTTAAGTATCCGCGAACGCCGACCAGGGCCAGGCCCACCTCTCTCCTAGGTGGTCTCAACCTGCCATGTCGCTCCGCCATAAAGTAACAGTCGGGGGCCGTTAGGAACCCAGGCCCACCTCTACCGGGATGGAGCCACCTGTCCTTTCAGCCCCCTCATCAGAATCACTTGCGGGTACTCAACGAGCTGACCCGACTTTAGTCACCACATGTGTCATGTATATAAAGTATATAGTATATACCCGTGATCACCTCCCGAAGTGATCACGGCCCAGTAGTATAGCATGGCAGACGGACAAGAGTGTAGGGCCACTGATGGAACACTAGCATCCTATACTAAGCAGTAGGATAGCAGGTAAGGGTAACAACTGTAGCAACAATGACAGGCTATGCAACAGAATAGGATTAACCGAAAGTAGTAACATGCTACACTCTTCTAATGCAAGCAGTATAGAGAAGAATAGGCGATATCTGGTGATCAAGGGGGGCTTTCCTGGTTGCTCTGGCACGAAGAAGGGGTCGTCGTCGATGTAGCCGATCACAGGTGTATCGGCAACGGTCTCGGAGCCTACGGGAAAGAAGTAACGGAGGGGGAACACAATAAATAACAGAGCAATCAAATGTAACACAAAGCAAGACGCGGCAATACGTGTGCTAGGGGTGACGTATCGCAGGGATATGTGATACCAGCGAAGGGGGGAAACATCCGGGAAAGTATCCCCGGTGTTTCACGTTTTTGGACAGATGAACCAGAGAGGGAAGTTGCATGTTTGCTATGCTAGGGATGTGTGGCGGACGAACGGGCCGCGTATCCGGATTCGTCTCGTCGTTCGGAGCAACTTTCATGTACAAAGTTTTTTCATCCGAGCTATGGTTTATTTTATATTAATTTTAAAAGGTTTAAATCATTTTTTAGCATTTATTTAATTATTTTATTCCAACATTATCCAGAACAGTGCATGCTGACGTCAGCATGACATCAGCAGTCAACAGAGGAGTTGACTGGTTAACTGACGTGTGGGTCCCGTTCGTCATTGACTGTTTAGTCTAATTAGGGTTTAACTAATCTAATATCTGTTTAATTAAACTAACTAGTTAATTAGATTAATTAAATAGTATTAATTCACTTAATTAATTTAGTTAATTAAATAGTTAAATATATTTTTATTATTATTATCTTTTTCTATCTAAAAACGTTCTGGGCGTGGGGCCCATCTATCATAGGCCCTAGGGGCCATAGCGGGTCGGCCAACGGGCGCCGCCCGAACGGGCGAGGGGAAAGCGGGCGACAGGCGAACTTGTGCGGGTGCTCGCACCCGACGCCAGGAGAGGCAAGGGCGAGCGCGCCTGGGGGCCTCGGTGGCCGGCGACGACAGGAGCAGCACCGGGTGCGAGGAGCTGCGGGGCACACACGCCGGCGAGACGAGCAGTGGCGGCCTTCGGCAGGTGCGGGGGAGCGCGGTAGGCGCCGGCGGCCACCGCACAAGCGGCAGCAAGGCGCAAGGCCGCGCGGGCGGGGCGCCGGACGCGCACAGGCGTAGATGGCCGCAGTGGTGGTGCGAGAAGGCGAGGATGGCCGGAGCGATGGAGTGGGGAGGCGACATCAGCGCGCCCCAAGCGCGCGATGGGGGTCGCCACGGGTGCGGTTCGCGCGCGCGCTTCGGCACAGCCAGGAGCAGGGGCGCGGCGACGTGGTCGCATGGGCGGGTGCGAGAGAGAGGGCGGAGGAGGAGAGGGGGGAGCTCACGGGGGGAGTTGTAGGGGTACGGGGCAGTGGGTGTCAAGGAGAATGACCGGGACGACGATTCGGAGATGCGACGAGGAGGAGGACGGCGAGGCGGAGGCGCTCCGGGTGGCACGGTCCTCGTGCGGCGGCGGTGGTCGACGCGGCGAGGGGCGCCGTCGAGTGCCCGATCCAATCTGGATCGGGAGGAAAGCAGAGAGCGAGTGGGGGAGGAGTGTGGGGTAGTTAGGCTAGGGTTTCGGGGGATATGGGGAGTACGGGGTGGGCCTCCTGGTGGCCTGGGTGGCCAGTTGGGCCACTCGGCCCAAGGAGAGGGGGGCTTTGCCCTTTTTTTGTTCCTTTTATTTTGTTTTGTCTTTCTCTTTTTATTTAATTTTCCTTTCTATTTTATTAAATTTTAGCTTTTATAGAATACAGAAGTTGTACCTAAAAGAGCATTAATAATTATGCCACTACCACAATTAGCTCCGCAACTAAAACAAAATAGTTTAATATTTTATCAATTTGAAAAGGGTAGTTAGTTAAATCTTTTGCTGCTGTTTTAAATATTTTAGTGCACTTAAACCTTTTATAAAATTGTGGTTTCTCCACAATAATTACCTATGCATTATTTGGCAACACCCCAACATTTTAGTTTTAATATTTGAAAATATTTTATTGTTTGCTTGATTCTGAATTTGAATTCGAACTGGTTTCGAACTAACGCGAGATTAGCAGCAGTAATCGAGGTGACGTGGCATCATTAACGTGGGATTACTGTAGCCTAATTATCCGGGCGTCACAATCCCGTCGTGCCTGCACGGCGGACTTCTCGCGCCCGTCCCGTCTAATCAAACAGCTGCACGCACGCCACCGAGTATGGTTAAATTTCGACACGGTTAATATAATACAACAGTGCGATATTAATGTGTCAGTTTTTTGTTTCAAAAAGGACTTCGTTAGCTACTAATGTGTGCGCCTCTTCTCAAACTCGACGATTTTTTTTACCACGACATATATGTGCCATGTCATGAAACCATGCCAAGTTTCATGTTTTTTGGGTGTCTTTTTGATTTACTGGGGTTTTGAAAACCAAGATTCTCAATGTTTCGGGACGATGACAAGTTTCTAATTCATTCCCATTCCTTAAATGAGACCTAAACATGCACCCAATGACACATGTATGATTTCCCACCCATTTTGCTTCACTGGAGCATTTGGTTGTAGTTCAAATTTGAATTATGGACTACATTAAATGCATAGAAAACTTAGTAATTAGTAATATATATACAATGGCCAAACGAACCCTGAACAGTTTCAAATTTCAGCCCGACACTCCTGTTATTCTAGGTTGCCTGTAGAAAACAAAGTTCAAGGCGAGAAGAGGCAGCGATTATCGTTTCGCCCACAAGAGGGGCATGTTTCCCGACCGGAACCACGAGGGTTGTGAGAGGCTCCGGTTGTAAAAGGCTTGTAATATAGCTACGCCCGAATTGGACAATTATATGTACATGTAGTGACACCATGCCAAGTTTCATGATTTCCTGGTGAGTTTTGGATTTACAGAGATTTAAAAACCGAGATTCGCAATGTTTGTGGCCAAGCCAGGACGGCGATACGGTTGAATTCATTCCAATTTGTTCCATGGGACCTAAACATGCACCCCAAGGAAACATGTACGTTTTTTCTAGCCATTTTGGTGCACTAGAGCATGTATTTGTAGTTTGGATTTGAATTATGGACATTCAATGCCTTGAAAACTCAATTAATGAATAAAAAAGGTCAAACAAACCTTGAATAATTTCAAAGTTTAGCGCGAATCTCCAGTTGTTCCATGTCGCATGTAGAAGAAAATACAAGGCTAGAAGAGGGAGTGATTATCATTTGGCCCACAAGGGGACACGTTTCCCTATCGAAACCACGAGGGTTCTTGCGACAGGCTCCGGTATGTAAGAGGTTTGTAATAAAGCTTGGCCCAAATTGGCAATTTACCACGACATATATGTGCCATGACGTGACACCATGCCACCTTTGATGACTTTCTGGTGAGTTTAGGATTTATGGGGAATTAAAAACCGAGATTCGAAATGTTTGAGGACGAGCCAGGACTCCGGTACGATTGTAATTTGTTCCCATTCTTTGCATGAGACCTAAACATGCACCCAAGGACACATGTATAATTTTTCTAGCCATTTTGGTGAACTGGAGCATGTATTTGTAGTTCAGATTTGAATTATGGACATTAAATGCCTAGGAAACTCAATTAGTGTATAAAAAGGCCAAACAAACCCTGAATAAGTTTAAATTTCAGCATGGATATCATGTCGTTCCATGTTGCCCGTGGAAGAAAATACACGGCGAAAAGAGGCAGTGATTACGTTTCTCCCACAAGGGGAACACATTTCCCTATCGGAACCGCGAGTTTGCTTTGAAAGAAGCTCTAGTTTTTGTAAGAGGTTTGTAATAAAGCTTGGCCCAAATTGGACAATATTTTTACCACGACATATATGTGCCATGACGTGACACCATGCCACCTTTGATGACTTTCTGGTGAGTTTAGGATTTATGGGACTTAAAAACCGATATTCGAAATGTTTGAGGACGAGCCATGACACCGGTACAGTTGTAATTCGTTCCCATTCCTGGCATGGGACCTAAACATGCACCCAAGGACACATGTATAATTTTTCTAGCCATTTTTGTGAACTGGAGCATGTATTTGTAGTTTAGATTTGTATTATGGACATTAAATGCCTAGGAAACTCAATTACTGTATAAAAAGGCCAAACGAACCCTGAATAAGTTTAAATTTCAGCACGGATATCATGTCGTTCCATGTTGCCCGTAGAAGAAAATACAAGGCGAAAAGAGGCAGTGATTACATTTCGCCCACAAGGGGACACGTTTCCCTATCGAGACCACGAGGCTTTTTTGAGAGAAGCTCCGGTTTGTAAGAGGCTTGTAATAAAACTTGCGCCACAATGGACGAAAAAAAATTCCTCGACATATAAGTTCCATGTCGTGACACCATGGCAGGTTTCATGATTTTTGGCTTAGTTTTGGATTTACGGGGATTGAAAAACCGAGGTTCTTCTCATGAAATGTTTTGAAATAGCACACGGTTCACCCACGAAAGTCGATATTCAATGAAAACTTCGTGGAAACCATATTTTAAAGTTTCAAAAAAAATCTGAAAAAATGTGGGATGTTAAGAAGGTGATGTTTTACTGCGACACAAAATTTCAAGTTGAAAAACATTACGAGATGTGAGCTATGAAAAAGACAAATTCAGCCCTGAATAGTGACATTACTATTCGGCAATATTCAACGCAGATTTTGTCTTTTTCATAGCTCACATCTCGTAATGTGTTTCAACTTGAAATTTTGTGTGGCAATAAAACATCATCCTCTTAACATCCCGCATTTTTTTCAAATTTTTTTGGAACTTCAAAACTGTTGGAGATATGCCCTAGAGGCAATCATGTATGATGATATTTCCTATGTGTTTATAAATAAAGATAGTCCTTGGATATTATCAATGATGTGTATCAGCAAGTACTTGACTTGTTTGTGGGACTATGCATTGTATGATGACTGTCCTAAAAGGTCCCTAGTCGAAAGGGCTGTGTGGACGCATAGCCAACTAGACTAGCATATGACACGGTCGATGGCTTGGTCTCACTAGCCATGGAGCATTGGATGCTAACCGGATAATATGGACTTGGAAGGATCTCGTCGGATTCGACGTAGTCGGATCCGAGTCGAGATAAGGTCCGAGTCGGACATACCCAACAATGAGACGCAGCGATTTGTCATCTGTGAGTCTCTAGTACAACATACGTTCTATGTCCTAAGACCTGAGCTGGCACATGTACTCGGGATGGTGACAGACCTGCTTTGGGCCGACCAAATGCTACTCCATGACTGGGTAGTTACAAAGGTAGGTTTCGGGCTTGTCCAGACCCATGCTGCGAGACGTGGTCGAGCAAGATAGGATTTGCACCTCCGATCAGGAGAGATATACTCTGGGCCCCTCGTGTGATCCGACCAAGATAAGCATGGCAATGCAACATGGATTATGAGATAATCCGGTTTGTGGTCGGCATCACTGGAACGAGAATATGGTCGGGCTAGCACAAGGATGACAGACTTGCCTTGAGCCCGACAAAATATATTGTGTGGCAAAAGGATAGGAAGTGTGATGTACAGGTTCGCCTAACCAGCTTCATAGTCTGCTTGGTGTTCGGCATGCCTTGCTAGAGGCCGGTACCAACCGTGCAGTTCGGAGGTGATCCGAACTGCGACCAAGCCGGCTTGAACCTAAGGGGTTGCGTGCTTAACGGAAGGAACCTACGAGGTCGGATCCGAGGACACTGGTCGGATGTGATCCGAGCTGTATTCGGATTGTGGCCGAGTAGATTTATGGGCTTTAGGGTCCGTGCAAGGCCCAAGTGTCGAGCCAGCGACGGACGCCTATATAAAGTGGAGGTGCGGACACTCATGCGGTTGATCGCTTCGGCGCTATCACTAGGGTTTGCATGTGTTGCGAATAGACACCTCCACTCGCCGCCGACTGTGTGATCGGACCTAGCAGTCCGCTTCACAATGTTCCTCCTGTACACGCATACACTGTTAGAGGCGGTGCACTTGCGCCGCTCCGGCAAACCTGTACGTGGGAACTGACGACCGGCTGTTCGAGGGAGATCGTACGAGGAGGAGACGATCCACCCGGACGCGCTGCCCCAACTCTTCTTCCGCTGCACGGCACTGCACGTCTAGTGGTAACAAACTATGATCCATCTCTCGTAGCATGTTCTTGGTTGTTCTGCGCGTAGGAAAATTTTAATTTGCAGTCGACGCACCCTACCATAGAACCCTATAGTGGTATCAGAGCCTCTGCTATAGGATTGGGATTCAGGTCGTATGCATATTAGATATGTGGAGGCGGCAGATGAGATCTGTTGTCGTTGATGAGATCGGCTTTGTGCACGGTTGATGAGATCAACTACACATGGGGATTGGTGTGGCTATGTTTTCCGATGATCGGTATCGATGAGGTCATGACACGATCTACCCCTACTGGTCGGTTATCCGCCATCGGGGTTAACAGTGAAACGTAAATCCGAATCGGATTCACGATGGTCGATAAGATCTGTCAGATCAGAGAATTTGACGTGATCGGAGTTCAGATGTGATCTGTGGTTTCCGAAAACATGTGCATAGCGCCTTGTATTTCGTACACGATCACTCAAACCGGTAGAATGCGATTCTATGCGTAACTTTGTTTTGCAGGTTTGATGTGAATAGTATGGCTCATGTGTATGTGATGCATGTGTGTAATTTATACATGGCCTGCGTGTCATGTTTGTCAGCCGGCAGGAGCCAAAGTGATGTCATTATATTGTATAACGACCTGCGTGTCGACTTGTGACTCTATGTAAAATTCATCACTACTAGTAGTAGTTGGATTATAGAGATCAGGTTGGTGGCTTGGCGCCCCGGCGTGACAAACAAGATGGATTTCATAGATGGTCATCGGAGTCGGAGCCGACCTAGAAGAACATCCATGAAGGAGCCATACTATTTCACAATATATGTTTATTTGTGATTGTTATGCTTCTTACTTTCTATGCATGTTTGAATGGTAGAAATATCCCTCATGAATATCAAGTAAATTGCCATTCCTGATGTTGCACCTTCGCACGTCAAGTACGTCTAGTAGTGGGCTCATAAAATTGGGGTGCTGCTAGGTGTCCTTGAACTGAAGGGTTCGTGTCGGACACGGACATGCACTGCATCAGGTTAACTTGACAAGGCTATCAAAATGGTTTTGGGCCTTGTGAGGAGGTCGGGAGCCGGGGTATGAGATACCTACCCGACCGACAGGAGTCGTATAGAGATACGATTAGCAAGGAGTTGCTTATCGGATAGGCATGTTGTCTAGCAGTGATGCTAAAGCTCACTATTCGCATGTGCTAGTTGGATCCTGAATCACTGAGAGTTTGTGAAGGGATGCCAACTTCAGTGGGAGTATTATCATTTAAGGCTATAATTACTCTACATAAACACATTGCTTAGTGATTGCATATTTTCTGTTGTAGATCAATGGCACCACCTGCTCAACCCAACTTTGCATTGAAATCAATTCTGGAAAAGGATAAACTGAATGGAACAAACTTTACCACCTGGTATAGAAATCTGAGAATTGTTCTCAAGCATGATAAAAAGGAACATGTTCTAGAGGATCCACTTCCAGAGGAACCTGCCGATAATGCTAATACCACAACTAAGAATGCCTACCAGAAACTCGTTGATGAATCAACAGAGATCAGTTGTCTGATGCTGGCTTGTATGGAGCCCGATTTGCAATAGCATTTCGAAAATGTTGAGGCTTACGATATGATCGAGAGTCTCAAGAGCATGTTTCAGACACAGGCTAGGACCGAAAGGTTCAACGTCTGGCGATCCTTGATGGATTGCAAGCTGAAGAAAGGTGATCCACTGAGCCCACATGTGATTAAGATGATCGGATATGTGCAAGCTTTGGATAGGTTGGGCTACCCGCTCTTGGATGAGCTGGCTACTGATGCAGTTATGGGTTCTCTTCCGCCGAGCTATGGGACGTTCATCTCAAACTATCATATGCATGGCATGGATAAGAAGCTCACTGAATTGCATGGGATGCTCAAAGTGGCAGAGTAGGATATTAAGAAAGGCACGCATCAAGTGTTGATGGTGCAGAAATCGCCTAAGTTCAAGTAGAGTTGATCTAAGAAGAAGGCTAAGGCAAAGGGCACAGAAATGGTAACTTCCGCAGCTGCGCCAAAGTCTGGACCGGACTCAAAGACCATTTGCTATCATTGCAAGGAAACTGGTCATTGGAAGAGGAATTGTAGCAAGTGGCTTGTAGAGCATGGCAAGAAGGCCGGGAATGCTGCTTCAGGCAAAGGTCACTTGTTGCATATGTTATAGACATTTACCTTGCTGACATACCTAGTAGCTCTTGGGTTTTTGTTACCGGATCAGTTGTTCATATTTGCAACTGGATGTAGGGGCTGGTAAGAACTAGGCGTGTGGCACAAGGGGAGATTGACATCAGGGTGACAACAAAGCAAGAGTTGCTGCGTTGGAAGTCGGCACGATGCAGCTCCATCTTCCTTCTGGATTTATTTTGCAATTGAATAATTGTTATTACATTCCTGCACTTAGTCGGAACATTATTTCTGCCTCCTGCTTGATGAGTCAGGGTTATGAATTCAATTTAAAGAACAATGGTTGTTCATTTTATTTGAATGGTATGTTCCACGTCTATGCACCCATTGTTGATGGGCTATTTATATTGAATCTAGAACAGGAACCGGTCTATAACATGAATGTCAAGAGGCATAAGCCTAATGCGATAAATCCGACATACTTCTGGCATTGCCGGCTTGGACACATTAGTCTGAAACACATGAACAAGCTCCATGATGATGGGCTCCTAACTTCGTCCGACTTCGGGTCGTTCAAGACATGTGAATCATGCTTGCTCGGCAAGATGACTAAGTCTCCTTTCGCAAAGAGTTGTGAGAGGGCATCCAAGTTGTTGGAACTTATACATAGTGATGTGTGTGGTCCAATGAGCACAACTGCCAAAGGTGGCTATCACTACTTCGTGACTTTCACCGACGACTTGAGTAGATATGGATATATCTATTTGATGAGGCACAAGTCGGAAACTTTTGAAAAGTTCAAAGAGTTTCAGAACAAGGTTGAGAATCAACTCGGGAAGACTATAAAACTTCTACGATCAGATCGTGGAGGTGAGTACATGAGCCAGGAGTTTGATGATCATCTGAAAAGCTGAGGTATAATACCTCAGCGCACACCTCCGGGTATGCCACAGAGAAAGGGTGTGTCGGAACGGAGGAATCGTACCTTGTTGGACATGGTACGGTCAATGGTGAGCAAATCAGATTTACCCTTGTCATTCTGGGGATACGCTCTAGAAACTGCAGCTTTCACACTTAACAGGTTACCATCAAAATCCGTAGACAAGACACCACATGAGATGTGGACCGGGAAGAGTCCCAGTTTGTCTTTTCTAAAGATTTGGGGCTGTGAAGCATTTGTCAAGCGACTTATGTCAGACAAGCTTACACCCAAGTCGGATAAATGCATATTCGTGGGATATCCGAGGGAAACCTTGGGATATAGCTTCTACAACCGGGAAGAGAACAAAGTGTTTGTTGCTCGGAACGGGGTTTTCCTTGAGAAAGAGTTTCTCAGTCGGGAGGCCGGTGGGAGGAAGGTCCAACTCAAAGAAATTCGAGGACCACTCGGGGACGGCTCGGCTTGTGATGAGATCATACCGGAGTCAGTCAAGGAACCCGTAGTGGAAGCGGCACCAGAACCACGGAGGTCAGAAAGATTACGCAAAGTGCGTGATGTATTGTTGCTAGAAAGCGACGAGCCGGCCACGTATGCGGAACTAATGGTGAGCCCAGATTCCGTGGCATGGCTAGAGGCCATGAGATCCGAGTTAAAGTCCATGGATGAGAATCAAGTCTGGGACTTGGTTGATCTGCCGCCTGGCGTAACGACCATTGGTTGCAAATGGGTATTTAAGAAGAAAACTGATGTGGATGCAAATGTTCAGATCCACAAAGCTCGGCTTGTCGCTAAGGGTTATGGATAAGTTCAAGGAATTGACTACGACAAGACTTACTCGCCGGTAGCAATGCTGAAGTCGGTGAGGATCGTACTAGCTATAGCTGCATATTTCGATTACGAGATATGGCAGATGGATGTCAAGACGGCTTTCCTTCACGGAAATTTAACCGAGGACGTGTATATGATACAGCCAGAGGGTTTTGTCGATCCAACTAGCACTAGTAAGGTATGCAAGATCAAGAGATCCATTTATGGGTTGAGGCAAGCATCTCGGAGCTGGAATATTCGTTTTGAAGAGCTCGTCACTGGTCTCGGTTTCATCAAAAGCAAAGAGGACTCTTGTTTATACAAGAAGTTAAGTGGGAGCTCGATAGTGTTTTTGATCTTGTATGTGGATGAGATACTACTGATCGGAAATGATGTTTCAATGCTAAACTCGGTCAAGTAGTCATTGAATGGCAAGTTTTCGATGGAGGGCCTTGGTGAGGCAATGTACATTTTAGGCATTAAGATCTATAGAGATAGATCGAGGAGGCTGCTCAGCTTAGGCCAGAGCACGTACATAGATAAAGTGTTGAAGCGGTTCAACATGAGTGAGGAAAAGAAAGGGTTCTTGCCACTCTCACATGGTATAAGGCTAAGCAAGACTCAGAGTCCTTCGACATCTGATGAGTGAAGCAGGATGAGTAGGATTCCGTATGCCTCGGCAATCGGATCCATCATGTATGCTATGATATGTACAAGGCCAGATGTTGCTTTTGCAATAAGCCTAACAAGCAGATACCAAGCCAACCCAGGTGAGAGGCACTGGGCAGCGGTAAAGACTATTTTGAAGTACCTGAAAAGGACTAAAGATATGTTCCTTGTTTATGGAGGTGAGGAAGAGCTCGTCGTAAGGGGTTACGCCGATGCTAGTTTCCAAACCGACAGAGACGACTGTCGATCACAGTCCGGATTCGTGTACGTAATGAACGGAGGAGCAGTGAGCTGGATGAGTTCCAAGCAAGATAGGGTGGCCGATTCTACAACAGAAGCCGAATACATTGCGGCTTGTGAAGCTGCAAAGGAAGGTGTTTGGATGTGAAACTTTCTGGATGATCTTGGTATTTTCCAAGCCTCGGGAAAACCGTTGGACCTTTATTGTGATAATTCTGGTGCCATCACACAAGCCAAGGAGCCGAGGAATCATCACAAGACCAGACACATAGATCGGAAATATCACCTGATACGAAAGATTGTAAAGAATGGTGATGTTAAGTTATGCAAAATTCACACAGATGCAAATGTTGCAGATCCGTTGACTAAGCCGCTTCCACAACCCAAGCATGAGGGGCACGTTAGAGCTATAGGCATTCGATGTCTATTTGATTGACTCTAGTGCAAGTGGGAGACTGTTGGAGATATGCCCTAGAGGCAATCATGTATGATGATATTTCCTATGTGTTTATGAATAAAGATAGTCCTTGGACATTATCAATGATGTGTATCAGCAAGTACGTGACTTGTTTGTGGGACTATGCATTGTATGATGACTGTCGTAAAAGGTCCCTAGTTGAAAGGGTTGTGTGGACGCGCAGCCGATTAGACTAGCATATGACACGGTCAATGGCTTGGTCTCACTAGCCATGGAGCATTGGATGCTAACCGGATAATATGGACTTGGAAGGACCTGGTCGGATTCGACGTAGTCGTATCCGAGTCGAGATAAGGTCCGAGTCGGACAGACCCAACTATGAGACGCAGCTATATGTCATCTTTGAGTCTCTAGTACAACATACGTTCTATGTCCTAAGACCTGAGCTGGCACATGTACTCGGGATGGTGATAGACCTGCTTTGGGCCGACCAAACACTACTCCGTGACTGGGTAGTTACAAAGGTAGGTTTCGGGCTTGTCCAGACCCATGCTGCGAGACGTGGTCGAGCAAGATGGGATTTGCCCCTCCGATCAGGAGAGATCTACCCTGGGCCCCTCGTGTGATCCGACCAAGATAAGCATGGCCATGCGACATGGATTATGAGATAATCCGGTTTGTGGTCGGCATCACTAGAACGAGAAAGAGGTCAGGCTAGCACAAGGATGACAGACTCGCCTTGAGCCCGACAACATATATCGTGTGGCAAAATAATTGGAAGTGTGATGTACAGGTTCGCCTAACCAGCTTCATAGTCTGCTTGGTGTTCGGAATGCCTTACTAGAGGCTGCTACCAACCGCGCAGTTCGGAGGTGATCCGAACTGCGACCAAGCGAACCTACAAGGTCGGATCCGAGGACACTGGTCGGATGTGATCCGAGCTGTATTCGGATTGTGGCCGATTAGATTTATGGGCTTTAGGGTCCGTGCAAGGCCCAAGTGTTGAGCCAGCGACGGACGCCTATATAAAGTGGAGGTGCGGCACACTCATGCGGTTGATCGCTTTGGCGCTGTCACTAGGGTTTACATGTGTTGCGAATAGACACCTCCACTCGCCGCTGACTGTGTGATCGGACCTAGCAGTCCGCCGCATGGTGTTCCTCCTGCACACGCGGATACCGTTAGAGGCGGTGCACTTGCGCTGCTCCGGCGAACCTGTACGTTGGAACCGACGACCGGCTATTCGAGGGAGATCGTACGAGGAGGAGATGATCCATGCGGACGCGCTGCCCCAACTCTTCTTCCGCTGCACGGCACTGCGCGTCTAGTGGTAACGAACTGTGATCCATCTCCCGTAGCATGTTCTTGGTTGTTTTGCGTGTAGGAAAATTTTAATTTGTAGTCAACGCACCCTACTGTAGAACCCAACAAAAACATCTTTTTCTCATGGTTTTCACCGGTTTCCACCGAATGTTGGTTTCTGTATGATATCCCCCCCCCCGCTGCGTGCGCGATTTGAGTCGTGTGTTCTGACTGGCCAGAACCCAAACCCAGCGGATCGTACGTGTGCACCGTTGGATGCTCCCAGATCGAACGGCAACCCTGAGCCCTTTCGACAGCACATGCAGTACATGAGTGAGCACTGTGCGCATGCATCATGTAGTCCACGCTTCCTTCTCTACTACGTTTTCATTCAAAACAGGCTACCGTTTCTCGCCACTCCTCTCATCGGTTTCCTGCCTCTTCTCCCAGATATGCATGATGTAGATGTTCGTTTAATTCAAATAGTTCATCTCATCCAAAATCAATTAGTTTTATAAAAAAAATCTATTTTAAGATTCATGGAATTGTGCATTGTAAAGGTAAAAACAAAAAGTGACAATTCATTTAGAAAAAAAGTTTGGGCAATTAAGATATGGAAGATTCTAGAGAACAAAGGAGAAGTGCTTGTGTTTTGAGGTTTGTGCATTATGCTTAAGTTCAACCACGGAGTCTTCTAGATTGTACATGTGGCAGAATCTGGTAGAACGTAGATGATATCTAACGGCCAGTAGTGCTCAGATTTTTGCCATCTCTGTACCGTCGAATTGGCTTCATCCAACGAGCAACTTTCAAAGTTATTCGCACACTGTATAGATGTATAGATATATATATAGATGTGTCCCATGCTAGACAAAATAAAGTTTGAGCGCATGCGTGGGACGAACCCCCCCCCCCCCCCCCCCGCCGCCGCCTCGAAGTTGGGAAACTGACACCATACGTATTGAACCAGGCTAGGACTCGGGTACGGTGTTCTATGGGTACGTGGGACAAAATAAAGTTTGTAATGTCGTTGGTGGCCCATCAAAGTTGTGCATTTGGGATTTAAACACATCATACACCATCATACCCATACATATTTTCGGGCCGCATGCAGTGTATACGGGGTCTTCTGATCGACCACGTCTCCCTTGTGCGGTTTTTTGTGACGACACGGATATCTGTGGGCTCCCCAAGTGTATATATATGATCCCTTTGACCGGTAATGAGGGGTATGTGTTGGACATGAATGGATTCCTCCTAGTTCGTGTTAGGGTCGGTCACCGTCAAATGTCAGTAAACCAAAGCTCGAGCTCATGCGCTGTCAGGATTCCCTCCCAGATGCTCGGATTGCTGGGTTTGACCTACATCAAACCCTGCGTATCTCGTCCTTAACTACCTTGCGTTCATGGTTGTTGTCTGTATCAAGAGGTAGGCACCACATCTAAATTGTACATTATTCTATACTGAAAACACACATCACCCCTTCCCAGCCTACATCATTTTGGGCCACATGCGAGAGGTGCTGGTTTTGTGGTCCCTCTCGTGCGATTTTTATGATGGTTCAATCTATTTGCCCAAGTGGTTTATCGACAACAACAACTGTCATTTGACCAAACGATAGATTCATTTGTCCGTCTTATGGAAGGTCATGGAGACATGCATGTATGACCAAAGTATCAATCATTACGTGCATCCGCCCCGCTGACACGAAGTGGGAGGTGGTGGGCCAAGCATCCTAGCTAGGTACGACATTATGTCATTATATATATCCTAGCTCGGTGGTTGTTAGGGTGCTTTCGGGTTTGTGAGGCAGGTGCCACCAAAGTTATGCATTGTGTATTTAGAGTTTTAAATGTCCCCAATATTTGTACATATATTTGGCCACTTCCAGGTGGTTCTTGACTTCTGGCCCCTCTCATCGATCTTCAACGACGCGCCCAGCCGTGGGCCCGCGGGGTCAAAGTTGTGCATTGGAATTTTGAACATCACAGACCACCCTTTTCACTCATATATATTTGGGCCACATGCTGAAGTGGCTGTCTTTTGACCCTCTCTAATGTTATTTTTTGCTGCAAAGACTCTGATGACCCTCAACGGACACGGGGTATAATATCTTAACCGTGTTTGATACAAGTGCGATGTGAATCACCACGCCTGCGCAAGCGTGAGCAAATTAAGGTGGAGGTACTGGCTCAACTATGTGCGATGCAAGTGCGCTGAAATCACCACGACCGCACAAGCGCGAGAAAATTAACGTGGAGGTACTGGCTCAACCGTGTGCGATTCAAGTGGTGAAGTCACCACGACCGCCCAAGCGCGAGCAAAGAGTGGAGGTACTGGCTTAACCGTGTGCTGTAAAACCACCACCTGTGCAAGCTAAAGGCGGGTAAGTTTATTTTGAAATTAGGACGAACCGTGTGCGATAGACCAGCTAGCTAGAAATATAAAAAACAAACTACCCTCCTTGAGCGTTGCAAAAATCCGCGGATCCGCGCCACTTTTCCTTATTATCATACACGCTTATTGTTATTGAACCGTGCGCGATCTTGGGCACTCCCGCCCCGCATCAATTCCTTTACCCAAATTTTAGTAGCCGCCGCACTAAGACCGTCGCCCACACTCCTCCAGCACCAACCTTATAGTAAAATTGCAGTAGCCAAGGCATTTGAACCATAGCCATCCGTCGTCCACCACCATTTCCACCCACCATTACTAAATTTTTCAGTAGCCGCGACGTATCCTCAAACACCAACCCCGCCCCCTCCACAGTCCCCCACCCATCCGTCGTCCACCACCATTTCCACCCACCATCACTAAATTTTCCAGCGGCCGCTAGTACCGTCGCCAACCCCTGCCGGTCTGCCCGTTCCTTCTAGCTTAGATAATAAAGTTCAGGTTACCTAGCGATTCCCATACCGTCGACCCACTCCCCCTAAGATTTTAGATGAGGCCTGCGGTGTCCCTCCCCGCCCGATCCACATCCCTACTCCAGAATGTCGCAGCCTAAGCTCGACCACGTATCCCGGGGTGCCCGGCGAGCGTTCGGCCAAGAAGAGGTTTATCATGGACTCTTTGGCGGACGTTGGCGAGGTGGCCGCCATTCGCCCCGACCTGTCGATCCCGGAGCAACACATCGTCGTGGAAGCCGACGAAGACGTTGACTACGTTGCCATGCCGAAGGCTTCATGTCAGCGGGCTAGCATATTACTGTATCTCGGGAAAGCTGGCTACGACATCAAGCTCATCCACACCGACGGCTTCACGCGGGCCATGTCACAGGTTAAGTGGTGCATCCCCAACTCCTCTGGTTCAACCGCCGTCAATCTCTTCAACGGCTCTGCCGCTGATCTCCTCCGCCAAGCGGTCAAGGATTTGCGAGCTTTATACGCCATCAAGCCCATTTTGTCATTTCTGAAGGACACGTGCTACGGCGGCGGCTTGGGATCCTCAATTGCCAAGTCAGATCTCATCGACCATGACCACGACCACGAGGAGGGCACCCACGAAGGTTCTTCCAAGGTGAAACAGCCCATCTGTTACATCAGAGAGTGCACCATGTGTCTGTGCTCTTCCAACTGGAAGGATCCCATCCATGAAGTGAGGCAACATTCTATCAACAAATCTTACCTTTTCTAGCTTGCCAACCCATACCCTTTGTCATAGTAGCATTTCCCATGCGATGCTTTAACTGTGCCGTGTTTAATTATTTCAATTATGCAAAAATGTATTGTTCAATAGGTCTATGTGATGTTTAAGTATGAATTGTCCACTTCAGTTTCACGAATGGCTATATTTGGTTATTTATAGTGAGTAGATGCCTTGTTTATCTGTATTTGGTTGTTAGGTTGGTTGGAGTGAGCATTTTTTCAGTTATCGAGCAGATGCCTTGTATATCTGTATTTGGTTCTTAGTTTGGTTGCAGTGAGCATTTGTCCAGTTATCAAACAGATGCCTTGTTTATCTGTATTTGGTTGCTAGGTTGCTTTTTTTAGCATTTGTCCTGTTATCAAGCAGATGCCTTGTTTATCTGTATTTGGTTGTTAGGTTGCTTTTTTTAGCATTTGTCCAGTTATCAACCAGATGCCTTGTTTATCTTTATCTACTTGTTAGGTTGATTTCAGTGAGCATTTGTCCAGTTTTCAAGCATATGCCCTGTTTATCTATATTTGCTTGTTAGGTTGGTTGCAGTGAGACTCTATCTAGTTTTCAATGGCTATATTTGGTTGTTATACTGGTCATTTATGCCTTGTTTATTTCAGTCATTCCCAATGTGTTGTTCATTATGTGCAAGTCAGAACTGTGCCGCTCGACTACATCAATACCAGTTTGAACAGCTATATTTGGTTCCAGTTATTCCTGGTGTAGTTAACACATGCCCTTTATTTCAGTTTTACACATTTATCCAGTGTGATGTTTAAGCATTACCTACGTTCTATTCATTTTCAACAATACCAGTTTGAATTGCAATATTTGATGGCTGTTAAGCCTGCTGTCGGTAACATTGCCTTCCGTTTTATATCTACTTTAACAGCATGCTGAAACGGACACATTCAAGCTATCATTTGGAGATGATGTTGTTTACCTTTGCTATATTTGTTTGATGTTAAGGTTGTTGTACTTATCATGCCTTTCCACTACTTATGCAGGACAACAACAGGAGTGGCCACCATTTTCCGCCGAGGTTAGCTTCATCCCTCGGCTTGTACTCCCCCCGTCGTTCCATAATGTAGTGCATATAGATCCAGGCCTAGACACTAGTTAGCTTCTAATATTTACTTGTTGCTTGTAGGTACATATGACCATGGCAAGGATCCACGCATCGACCCTTTTTGCGTATGGGGCAATGAGATATTGACGAACAAGCATCAAGTAAGGAAACTGATAAGGATTATTAGCAAAAAGATACGAATGGTGGCAAGCAAATTATTTATTTATGATCTATCCAACACAACAATGAGCTATAGGATGGTAACTAGAAACTCTGTAGCCTTCTCTTTTTACTGCCCATAATGAGTTATTAGACAACAATGTCTGAATCTTTTTCGTTCCCAGTGGTTCCCGAAGTAGTTCACTCAAGATTACCTCGCAAAGTACATGATTGGTGGACACGCAATGAAGGTCAAAGTATTTCATCCATACTACAATGAGTATCAAGAAGTCCTAATGAAGACAGTGAAGGATGGACGGGCAGCCATCACAAGGGGTTGACCTAGAGTCGTGCACGCATTACGCATGGAGGAGGGCACAATATGGGCATTCCGCTTCACCTTCTCCAACAACCAGAATGTCTTTCGCAGACTAAGGCATAGCCTAGTGGTGGGAAGGGGCTGATGCCTTCCCACCCACCCAGGTTCAAGGCATGGTACTTGCAATTTGAGGTTGTTGCACCAATTATACTGTAGGGGGTTCCCTTACAGTCTTTCTGTCAAAAAAACCAGAATGTCTTTCGCCTCTCTCTTTACAGTCTTTAGTACAACTGTGGTTCATCATTCTTTACTTGGTGCTTCTATAGTTCTTCAGTATATGTACATGTGCATCGAATTATGGATTCGTGGTTGAACCTATATTTGTAATAAACATGGTTGGATATGAAATAAGTGATTGCCTACTTTCAAATTCAAAACATGTGATTTTTAAATTAGGGATTACACTGCACACGGTTTGCGAAAGCGAAACATCTGCGATATACGTGGAGATCAGAAACGTTTCTAGGATCCACTACGTGTGCGATCAATCTCCACTGCACACACGACTTTCTCTTGAAAATTGTTTGCGTTAGGCCACCTTGCGCAAACGTTTACCACATAAAAAGTGTGTGTGATGGACAGCCTTTGCCACACAGTTTCTTCTACGCACCGTGTGTGATGCATTCAATAGCGCAAATGATAAAATTATTAATATCGTGTGCAATGGCAACGCTATCACAAACGATTTAACGGGAAAAATTGTGTGTGATGTAACTGTGAACGGAAATGTTTTCCTTGGAACGACTGTGTGGGATGTACATACGAACGGAAACGTTTAGTGGGGACTGGCTGTGTGGGATGTACTTGCAACCGGAAACAATTTTTCCTATATAATTGTACTTTTCTATCTCTACTGCACGTATTTCCATATTTGAGTGCTCGCCAGTCGCACATGACCTCATTTTGCCGAGCGTGTGTGCCAGGAGGGCATATCCCCGACGGTTTCTGGGTCATGTGAGAAGGACCCCCTATCGCCCACACTCACTTGGCGACGGATCCAAATATCGTCGCGGAAAGGGGTTAAAAACCGTTAGTATAGCACCGGTGCGTACCAGTGTCTGCCCCGACTGTGTCCCGGTATATCTTATCCACGCAAATGATTGTGTCTTTCTCGTCTGACAGGATGGAAATGACTCCTGCCGGCCCTGGCATCTTCAAAGTGTTGTAGGCATAGTGGGATGCCGCCACGAATTTTGCCAGAGCTGGGCGTCCAAGGATCCCATTGTACGGCAAGGGGAGGTCGACCACATCAAACACAACATTCTCAGTCTGGTAGTTCAATTCTCCCCAAATTTCACTGGCAACGTGATCTTTCCCTTAGGATGACTCCTACCGGGAATGACTCCTTGAAATGTGTCCGTGACCTTTAGTTCTTCCTCTGCTTTCTGAAGCTTGATAATAACCTTTGGGGAAATCAGATTCAACCCGGCCCCGTCGTCAACCAACATCTTTGTGACTTTCAGGTTGCGAATTGCCGGTGAGACCTGTCGGATTTTGGGTTCCGCAGACCCTTGAGAGGTTCGAACTCTGGGGTGCGTGCGAAGAACTCGACCTCCCCAGTCTGCCAACTCGCCAATCTCATGGCCTAGCTCGATGAACTGGAGGGAAACGGGACACAACAGTTTACCCAGGGTTGCGCCACCTTGCAGTGTAAGACCCTACTCCTGCTTTGTGGTGGATTGGCCTCGAGGGGCTGAGGATGAACTGATACAGTGGGAGAACAACCTCAGGAGGTGGAGTGTTCTTGTGCTCGGGTGATCTTGGTGAGTGTGAGGATGGAATGGATCCGATCCGGTCTCTGGGGGTCTCTCCCCTCTCTACAGTGGTGGTGCTGCTCTATTTATAGTGGCATTGGTCCTCTTCCCGAATGAAGGCAGGAAGGGATCCCACAACAACCAGTTTTGAAGGGAGACAACTAGTACATGCTATCCTGACAAAAGTAGTATTCTCCTGCAAAAGCCTCTGGTCATGACGCCGCGGTGGGGTCGGCGATGGCCTCCGTCCTGCCGTCCTGGCGGTCTTGGTCTAGTTGCACAGGAATGGAAACATTTTGCTGATTCCTCGGGACTCCACGCCTGCGCTTGCCTCCTTAGCACCAGAGAGGAAACTAATACACTGCGCCCGCCTGGCCTTTGTCGTCATGGCTCACGTCATCCGGACCTCGCGAGGTGAGGCTTGCATGGAAATCTCCGCTCCTCGGGAGCCAGCCTGAGGAGGCTGCTCCTCCTGAAGGTCTTGGTGTCATCCACCTCGCGAGGCTTGGCCCCTCACGAGCGTCTTGAGTTGTTGATGTTGAAGCTGGGCTATACCAGGCCGTTGATGAAGCCACGTCATGGGCCGTAGGCAGGCAAGTCTGGGTACAACCGTGCCAAGAACACCGACAGTAGCCCCCGGGTCCAAGGCGCACTCGGACTTGGCTTCGAGGCGAAGCCAAAGGGCAAGGGCGAAGCGCCGTGGGCCCCAACCACTTGCGGCCTTGGTAGACGTGTGGCGCTTGACAGGACGTGGGCGCCCCCACTTCTCCACATAGCCTTGATATCCGCGTGGCACGGCGGCAGCCCGTTACCAGCGCAGCTCCGTGTTCATTGCTTGTCCTGCTCGCCCTTGGCTCCTCCACCTTCCTGAGAACCCGCGGCTCTTCTTCCAGATTCGACGCCGGCACTGACCCTCTCTTGCCGCCATGGCCCCGCAGTCGAAGAAGAAGGGGAAAACCTGCACTCTGGCCAAATCCCAGCCAGTCTTGGAGCCTGCTCTTGAGCGGTCGACGGTGATCAATCAAGAGGGATTGACCAAGGTCCGTTCGGCCCTTGCCCCCGATTCCAACGAGTGGAAGGCGACAATGGCTTGGACCGCTTCCCAGGCCATGATCGACATGGAAGCCACCGAGATCCCCATCCATCTTCATGCTCTCTTGGCTGGGCTTATCCCCCTTTCTCTGATTTCTTCAATGCTATAATCTCGCATTACCAAATCGAGGCGCTGCATCTGGACCCTCAGTCCATCATCCTCGTTGTTGTCTTCAACTTCCTTTGTGAGGCTATGGTGGGCATTGCCCCTTCTGTTGCCTTCTTTTGCCATTTCTTCTTGCTTCATCTGGTCGACACCCGCCAACACTCGGGATGCGTGGCTTTCCAGGCCGTAGCGGCGACGGCCGGCTCGGGCATCGACTTCGAGCTCTCACCAGATGTCACTACAAAAAAAGACACATCCGTGACATTTTGGGCCAAACGAATTTTTTTCTGTCATGCTTATGACACTTCTATGATGATAATTGTGACAAAACCCGGTCTCATCATAGGTGTGGTGGGATCCTACCTCTATGACAAAAAATCATGACAGAAAATGGGCTTTTCGTCCTGGGCGGGCCGGAGACGCAGCTGCATGACATTCTTTGGGCCGTCCATGACGAAGAAAACTGTGGTAGAAGCGAGGGCGAGGAAAATATCGGCGGAGTTCCCGGTTACGGTGGGTGGTCGGGGCCGAGCAATGCGCGTTTCTCTCGTACGTACACGCGTGTGTGTGAGGCATTCCGCTCTAACTGAACCCGAGTGATTGCATTGCAGGCTATGCGTTACTGAACCCGAGCGATCGATCGATCCCTTGCTGTTAACTAAACCCGAGTGATTCCTTCGCTACTGCTGCTAATTGAAGCCGATCGAACACTGCTGCCTCCTTCCCTTGATGAACGGTGAGCGTTGTTGGGGGGTTTGGATGAACAGTTCCTGATGGGGGGTTGGATGAACAGGACCCCGTGGTAGTAGAGGCCATTGCCGCTGGATGAACAGGACCCCGATCGATCGAGCCGGTGGATGAACAGAACCCCCTGGAGGGCTAGATGAACAGGACCCCGTGGAGGGCTGGTTGCACAGTAGCCGGTGGAGGGCTGGTTGAACAGTAGCCGGTGGAGGGGTCGTTGAATAGGACCCCGTGGAGAGGGCTGGTTGAAAAGTAGCCGGTGGAGGAGCGCGTAGTGGAGGCTGGATGAACAGGAGCCCGTGGATGAACAGTCGCAGGTGGATGCTGGAGGAGGTCGACGGTGGATGAATAGTAGCCCGTGGAGGCTCGAGGAGGTCGACGGTGGAGATGAACAGTATCCCGTGGAGTCCCATTTTATGGTACACCACACCCCTCCCGATGAAGAGGACCCCCATTTGGACCGTAGCGCTCCAACACAAGTCCGTTTCTTCCGTTTTGCGGTATGCCACACCCCTCCCAATCAACAGGACCCCGTTTCGACCACAGGAGGTCCGTTTCTTCCATGTTTAGGTACGCCAGACCCCTCCCGATGAACAGGATCCCGTTTCCACCTTGGCCGGTCGAACAGAAGGTCGTTTCTCCGTTCAGCGGTAGGCCAAGCCTCGTTTCCATTGGCTGTTCCGTCCAAGCCGGTTGGCTCCCGATGAAAATCACGCGTTCCGTTGCCTCCCGATGAACACAACGCATTCCGTTGCCTTCCCATGAACACGACGACGACGCAGTTTCTTTGTTCCGACCCAGCCACTGCTACCTCTTGAGCATGCGTTGGTTTTCCCTTGAAGAGGAAAGGGTGATGCAACAAAGTAGCGTAAGTATTTCCCTCAGTATTTGAGAACCAAGGAATCAATCCAGTTGGAGACTACACGCAAATCCCTAGTACCTGCACAAACAAATAAGAACCTTGCAACCAACGTGATAAAGGGGTTGTCAATCCCTTCAAGGCCACTTGCGAAAGTGAGATTTGATAGAGATAATAAGATAAATATTTTTGGTATTTTTGTTGTATAGATTGAAAATTAAAGATTGCAAAAATAAACGGCGACAGAAATAGCAAGTAGGCGGGAGATTAATATGATGGAAGATAGACCTAGGGGCCATAGGTTTCACTAGTGCCTTCTCTCAAGATAGCAAATTCTACGGTGGGTGAACAAATTACTGTCGAGCAATTGATAGAAAAGCGCATAGTTATGAGAATATCTAGGCATGATCATGAACATAGGCATCACGTCCGTCACAAGTAGACCGAAATGATTCTGCATCTACTACTATTACTCCACACATCGACCGCTATACATCATGCAGCTAGAGTATTAAGTTCATAAGAACAGACTAACGCATTAGGCAAGATGGCATGATGTAGAGGGATAAACTCAAGCAATATGATATAAAGCCCATCTTTTTATCCTTGATGGCGACAATACAATACGCGCCTTGATGCCCCTCTTGTCACTGGGAAAGGACGCCGCAAGATTGAACCCAAAGCTAAGCACTTCTCCCATTGCAAGAAAGATCAATCTAGTAGGCGAAACCAAACTGATAATTCGAAGAGACTTGCAAAGATATTAAATCATGCATATAAGAATTCAGAGAAGAATCAAATATTGTTCATAGATAATTTTGAGCATAAACCCACAATTCATCGGATCTCGAAAAACACACCGCAAAAAGGATTACATCAAATAGATCTCCAAGAGAATCGAGGAGAACTTTGTATTGAGATCCAAAGAGAGAGCAGAAGCCATCTAGCTAATAACTATGGACCCGAAGGTCTGTGGTAAACTACTCACACATCATCGGACAGGCTATCGTGTTGATGTAGAAGCCCTCCGTTATCCATTCCCCCTCCGGCGGAGCGCCGGAAAAGGCCCCAAGATGGGATCTCACGGGTACAGAAGGTTGCAGCGATGGAAATACGGTTTCGTGGTGTTCCTAGATGTCTTCAGGGTATATGAATATAATAGTGAATTGCAATGCCATGGACAGAGAATTGCAATGCCATGGTCATAATCATACCCCAAGTTAAAAAAATTAAGCCAATGGCTTTCATATTCTAGCAATATATCATGGTTCAAACATCATGTAATAATGAGAGGAAAACAGATATGACAGGGCCTACTCATATTCTGCCATAGCACTTACTGTAGTTATCATATCAACTCTACGCAATAACATGCGTTGTTATAAAAATCCTTGAAATGAGAGTAACTCATAGCAATCATGAGGTTATACTCATAATATTTATTTTAACAATCATTAGATGCCAATTGTTCTCGTATCAACTCTAACAATAACATGTCCGGTCATAAAAATCTAGGAAAAGAGAGGAACATATAGCAATGATGTGGTTATAGACGTACTATATATTCTAAATTTGTAACAATGAACGGGCAGTCGTATTCTTAAGGTAAAGATGAGACGAGATAGAACAATTACACGACGATAGATTCCACCAGTATAGGCAGCCAATCTGTGTGTCGACCGCATAAACGATGCCATCGTGCACTATAGCATCAGACAGAAATGTTGGGTGAAGAGGATCGACGATGAGCCTAACCATGTATGGCGACCGGATTCCAGATAGACTAATCCCATGTTGAACACGGCAATGAGCTTGTAATCCATGTAGTCTTCTGATGGTGTGGGCACTTCGCAGATTACAACCTTGAGCAAACAGAGGTCGAGCCAAAAGCTCGACGCGTCTCGTGCGTAGTAGGCAGGAGTGTCCGGCGGGCCGCGAGGCTCGATGGCGGCGGTATCCAACGATGGAAGGGTGATCTCTCGCTGGGTGTAGATATCCACGAGACGCCACGGACTACCGGATTGGTGGATGAGGACGATCCAGTTGGCCTTCATGCCCGCCCAGTAGTGGCCGCGGATGAAGGACATGTGGACGGGTAGTGGTAGCATGTCGAGGGGCACCACGGCAACCTCCATAGGATCGTCAAGTCGGTGTCTGGGCCACCTGCGAGGATCGGGCATCACCAAGCAGGGTGTCTTGAAAAGAGCCGGCCGGTTGCAGACGAGTAGATGGTACAAAGACACCGAGCATGCGGCCAGACGGACGGTGCTGAGCAGCTCCATACGATTACAGATCTGCTCCAAGAGAACATCGGGGAGGGAATTCCAATCGCGGTTCTGTGTGTCAGTCGGTTCTGCCATAGGGTTTTTTGGGCACTGAGTGACTGGGGTTTTCGGTGCCTGCGAGCCAGCGGGGAACTGGATTCGGGTGGGTGAGCGAAGAAGATGGCGTGTGTGGCCGAGCAGTGAGCGGGGAGAAATGGTGTGCGGCGATGATGAGGAAGAGAGGAGGAATAAGAGTGAAAGACGGGGAAGAAAGTGCATTAAATCTCAATTCTACTAGTACTACTACCAGGATATACTGTCCTTCGGAGTGTAAATACTTACGCCGATGACATGTGGGTCTACTTCAAGAGGGCCCATATGTTAGTTAATGGAGGAGAGAGGTGCGTAGTCATATTTGCGGAAGCATGTTCCACTGGCAAACATGATGGTAGTACTGGGTAAGGCTGATTTAGTAACACCAACACGCTAGTTCAGCTTATTAATCAAGTGTCCCATCTGCTGCAGCGTGTATTGTCACTTCACTGTGAAGACTAGTTGAATAGTTCTCTCTGACCGAGATGGGGAACAATGGATCGCGAAGACATCCTATCTACAGTATCCCTATGCCTGTACGCTCGGGCCCCTCCCAATGCTCTGCCTTGTACAGGTGCTAAGGCTGCCATGTAGGCAAAAAGTCTGATGTGGCAAGGTAACTAAGAGGAGAGATAAGTGTGGTGACCCCAGTACTAAGCGCGAGAACCTAGACAAAAGACTTAAATGGAAGAATCCCACCAATGCATGAAGAACTTTAGTTACAAAATCATTAAATAAAGGATGCTTAGCACCAACAAATTAAGCACCTGTACATATAAGCATTGGGAGCTTTAGTTGCTAAAGTTTTAATGTGCTTAGCACCCCATGTAAGCACCGATGCATTGGAAGTAGCCTCATCCTGTCCAACAAGATGAAACATTGCCCAAGGCACCCGACGCCAATAATGTAGGAGTACTAGTACTGCCTCCTTTCCGGTTTATAGGGCTCAATTTAAAAATCTCATCAACCAAGGTAGATGATGAGTGGTGGAATAATTTTTGTAGTTTGCAAAAACATTCCATTAATGCACCCGTTTTCCTCAAAAAATTATGTTTACCAATGCATTAATTTTGTGTCAAACTTTGACCATCTACTCCCTCCATCGAGGTGAATAAGTCATCTTTGGTTGTGCACCGTGACCAAGGAGGGAAAAACAAGAGAACTTAATGTTTATTTGCTACTCCCTCCATTCATAAATATTGTCTTTTTAGACATTCAAATGTAATACAACATACGGATGTATGTAGACATATTTTAGAGTGTAGATTCACTCATTTTGCTCCGTACGTAGTCACTTGTTGAAATCTCTAGAAAGAAAAATACTCCGTGTGAATAGAGGGAGGCTTTTACTCCGTATTTGGGAAGAGAGGGAGTATCACAATATGGAGGGAACAGAGGAAGCTTGAAATATGAACATGTCAATGGGAGGGAGTAAAAGCCTCATGCATGCATGCAACATGCAACACTCACACGTACACATGGACGCACGCAACACTCACGCAACCATGCGGCACACAGCACGCGATGCAACACACACGCTCATGCTCAAGTGCTCAACCTACTCCCTACGTCCGTGAAAGACTGTACATTTAGAGATTTACACATTGACCAGGGCATAATTAACGCCCAGAAGTAGCAGATTTATGTGTGCATGCGACCATTGAGAGAAGAAGATTAAATGAAGGTTGTTGCATGTTGTAATTAAGGATAGACATGTAGCCTATAGCTAGAGAACAAGTTGGTGCATTAGTCAATCAATATCGATTTTAGATTAAAAGCTAAATGCATTGGAAGTGTAGATGTCCACTCTTTTTTTTAGCCGATGTACACTCTTTGTTGGAAGACCGAGGGAGTACACGTGCATGCACTCACATACACAGCCAGGGTGGTTTGTGCGCAAGGGTTGGACTCCTGTCGCGCCTGCGTAAAGTTTTGTTCAACTGATTTGTTTGCTCTGCCAACTGAGAGGTGGGACCCAGAAACCATGTGACAATTTAACCAGTCAACAAAGTGCCACGTTGACTATGTGGCTGGTCAGTAGGGTGCAATACGGTGCTCTACGATGAGCTAGTGATTGTTTAATCACCGCAAAACTATATATAGTGACCGTAAAGAGCGTATTGTTACATACATTGACCGCCTGTGTATTTTTCTTGTTTCATATTAAGCCATATTAACTGGAAAGGACTAGTACTTGTACTGCTTTGATGTGTCCCGTCAACTCTCCGAATGAGGAGAAGCTTGCTTACTACGCCTCTCCCTCGCCCACGCGCGCGGTGGCTTGCAGGACGAGGAGAGGGTTTCGACTACAGCGCCCTCTCCCACTCCCTCTCGCTCGCCCTCGCCCTTGCGGTCGACGTGCAGCTATTCAATCGGTGTCAGATTGCTGGAAGCATATTGTACTGTAGTATCTTCATTGTTGGACCTTCCGAAGAGGCGAAGAGGCAAGTGCAAGGTTCACACGAGTACGAACTGTTGAACCTCCCGAAGAGGCAAAGAGCCAAGCGCAAGGTTTTATAGGAGTTGTCGTCCTAGTAGGAGTATACTTCAACTATAGCGAACGATGCTACTATATGATACCGCCACATCACCTATATCCAAAGCTGTGCCACCTTTTTTTTCAAAGAGCGTGTTGGAGCCCGTGCAACAACCACACAAGTTGCACCTACACATAACACATTTACTAGTAATAAATTCTAAAGGACAAAGGCCAGTATGCCACACAAGTTCATTTTCAATTCATGTGATAAATTTGTGCACGACTAGTGTACATATATTCACAGCGCTACCGTTCACAATTTAGCATACCCCACTTACACGTTATAGAGGGGCTACATGTCCTCCTCCAGGTTCCAGTCCCAGGTGTTCTTCATGGATGGCACGATCCATAGCGGTGGGCAACGGGAATCATTGTTGGAGCTTTCTAGTCCAGTTCCACACGATGGAGACTCATCCAAGCTGAAGCGGCATAAATCAGGGATAGCGTGTCCCAACATGTCACTCATCCGGTGGTGCGCACTAAAGACACAACCATGCTTCATGAACGGCAGGCCTTCGGCGTCGTGCACGGAAGGTGGCATCCGCTTCACAATGAGGTAGCTGTCCCCAATGAAAAGCGAGTACTCCCCAAGAGTGTTCCTCGGCACCCACATAGCATCACGGAGGTCGAACTCGGCGCCGTTCATCTGGTACACGTGGCATCTCAGATCTGGACACATGGTGACGTACCCAGTCAAGGTCCATGCATAATAATGTTGTGCTCAAATATGGCGGTCAGTAATACTGTGCAGCAAATAGTACTACTCCGGTATAGAGGAAGTAAAATAACCGGCTTATTATATATAGCCACTCTTGGCTACATGCATGAGATAGTAAGCCATGGAAAAACAAAAATGGTGGTAGCTAGTGAGTTCATGTCTTCAAGGGCCTATCTAGCTATACGCGTCCTCCAAGGTAAAAAGTACGTCTGCTAGTACTAGTTAGTAGTACAACAACGAAAGAGAAGGCGAGAGGGTTGCAAAATATCTTTCCCTATAATAATAAAGCAACTATTGCTTCTGCCCGCTCGCTCACCGTTGCGATGCTTTTACACAAAAGTCCATGTATTTTGGCTAATTTAACCCGTAGTCCTCGGTAAGTGAAGAAAAACGGTTCGATCTTTTTTTCCTCAAACCCTCTGTGCACGCTTCAGATTGAGCGGCGGCGCTCCCGATCCGATCGGGATGCAGGACGATGGCCGCGGGCCTCCGGGATGCCGGGAACAGTGGGGAAGTGGCGGAGGTCGGGGCGAGGCGGATCATGTCGGGATCTAGTGCGGCGGTGCGGAGGCCGGCGGCGGCAACGCTCCATGGCCATGGGGGCTCGGCCTCTGGGACGAAGAGAGGAGGGAGAGAGGAGGTGAGATGGAGAGAAGATAAGACAGAGTAGGGACGACGCGGCTTCCTGCTGCTGGTCCGGCGGTGCCTCCTGTCGGCGGATCTAGGTTTGATTTTCGGATTCCTCTCCTTCCCGCTGCACGATGAGGGTTGCCCAGCCGCCACACTCCCTACCCTGCGCACCTCCTCCCCCTAGCCGCACCTCCCTGCGTTCATGAATACGTCGTCACCCTCGCCTGCTTCTCAATGTTGCTTTGTTGTCCATGGATAAGGAGCGACAGATTTGACAGAAAATAGAAAAGGAGAAGATTTTCCAGGGTAAAAGGAGAGGATCTTAGAACGAGGGAATTTTTAGTTGTATTTAACGGACAATTTTGTGTGATTTTCCATAATTTATAGGCATGGTCTGTTTGATTGATACCTCCCATGCAATGAAAATCAGATCCATTCCTTGATTGATAGAATTTGCCATCCTTCTTTGATTTGAGAGATCAATCTGCGTTGTTATCTATTCATTGGCGGTGGTTTGCAAAAGAGAGCAGGCGACAATGACGTCATTGTCAACAGCACGGTGCAGCGAGGTAGGAAGCCGTGTGCGAGCGATGAAATTGGCGGTGGCGCGCCATGACAGGCCCCAGCAGAATTTTGTATATCAGGCTTTGCTGTCTAGATATATATATATATACATATATATTTGGCAGGTCCGTGTCCTTAATTAGCTTAAATTTGTAGGTAAATCTTCAGCAACAACTATTTTAGGGTTGGTTCAATCTGAAGCCGATCTGAATTTTGTAATGGGGTTCAGCATTGCTCTCTGAATCTAGATATTCTGCAGACCAGTGTCACTATTAAGTAGCTTAAAGCTGTAGATAAATCTTCAGAAACAACGATTTTCTTTAATCAGTACATAAAACAATGGTAACTGTTGGTTATTCAGGGAGTAGGAGCTTGAGGAATATGCAGAGAAGGCCAAGACGTACGTTGCCTGACACAACAACTCGGAACAAGAAGAAAGCTGGACAACGATTGGCCTAGCAACCACTGGCATAATATCTACACAAACACCTACTGTTTGTTGCAAACTAAATATGTTTTCTGGTGGAATCACTAGCCATCGCTTGAGTTTTGATCACGCATGCATTCTCCTTGCTCAATGTAAGGAGACCACTCTTGCATACATGCTTCTCTTGTACTTCTTTCTCTGAGATGCATTGCTCTCATCTCTGCTCTCATCTCCCAGACTGCATTTCAGCTAGACCGGGATGCCAAGGTGATGAGGACGGTGCAGAGAAATAAGAGAACACGGAGACAGGGGTGCTTGTGCTAAAGATATAGAACAAAATCGTGTCTGTGTATGTCCGGCTGACAGATGAATCAATCTCCTTTCAAGTTTCAACCCAGCAACCTTCATGTACGCACATGTGTGTATCAAGGACGGACGGATCCATTGGCCTGCGCACCACACATGCCTTCACTAATTCCATCAGTGTCATTCCTAACAAGGTAAGTATGATTCCCTAATCCCTGAGTTCCTTAATCGATCTTTGATCATTGATCCCTAATGTCGTCATATTTTATTGATTCTATAAAGGACCTCAAACATTAATACATAGCATGATTTAGATGGAACCATTTTTGAGGATACAATTCCTATAACTTCCCTTGTCAATTTGATAAAATTACACGTGTGGTGGAGTTTCTAACTTATTACAGTTTACATTGATAGAATTCTTCAAGACCCTCTGTCGATCCTCACTATCTTTGAAACAATCTGATTTCCGTGTCATTGCTAAACATAATTATATATTTGGTGTGCTGGATTTCTGATGGAGATGCTATATAAGAGGAAGCTATACGGCAATCCTGCTCAAATTTGTACGGATAAGATCGATTTTATTTAGTAAATATTTATGCTTGACAGATACAAGACTCCCTCTTCAGCCTTTCTCTTATCCATCCTCTGTAGGTCGCCAGCACTTGTCAATCGTTGCTGCCTTGACTCGCCGCCGACGTCGCCGGTTGGGCCGAAGGGTACAAGATCATCGTGCGGCCCAGTGCATGGGCACCGAATATGCTTGATTGTCACGTCAGAGCCAAAGGTCCTAGAGCTTGGTGGCATGTGTGTGTGATATTTTTTTTCTCCCGTTACAACACACTGATCAATGTATTCATGCATCCCGTTGATTTACTCTGAATTTTTTCACGTCGTCAAGCATTAACTGGATTGGTTCGTTGATATGCAGTGTGACAAGTTATGTGAGAGGAAGGTGGTGAACTGTCTCAATGTGAAGCCAAGTATGTGGTGGATATGCCATGGTTGATGGTAGACCAGTAAGGGTAAAAGTTTGAGCTGTAAAATTTTGTGTGATCAATCTCCTGGATGGTCAAACTTGAAAAGTTCAGTGAAGATTCAGATTATATACAGATGCCTTTTCGGCCTACAACGCTATAATCACGCCAACTATGCGCATGGGGTACCAGAGATGATACAAAAATTGCTTGCAGATAGGTAGCTGGGTGCATGCAGAACTGTCGAGGGCGATGCCAGCGTTATTCTGGTTGTACTGAAGGAATTATTTAATGTATTCCGAGGCTCCCTGGTGGTGGATATCGACTGTGCAGTGGCGAAAGGAGCTACATGCTGATTCTGTAAGCATATCATTGTCCTACCCAATTATAGTTGATACTAAATTTGCGCTGAGAATTTTTAGGCATATCACATCAGGACAGTTAGAAGGACACACAGGTTTGTAATACTGAGATTTGTTCAGATGCTTTCCTTACTATTATGGCTAAAAAATCCAGCAGATAGTGACTAAAGTTTGTTCGTTACTCAACTTGGTGTTGCTTGATTGGTACTAAATCGAGATGAGGGTGACCATGATAGCTGGTGTTGAGTATAGGTATATTAACTGAATTTTCCATTGTGCCAAAACCATCACATTGGAGTCTTTCTATTTGCTGCTACCATTTTTTCAAAGTAAGAACACGATGATGCAAAAGAATCTCATTATGTAGACATATGTAATCTTAGTTTTTTACTATGTAAACTATGATAGGAGTAGGCCCAAATAAATATGTATCCATTTTTCTTTCTATTGATCTATGAGAAAAAGGATGTGCTGGACTGAGTGGCCTTTTTATTGAAACAAAGGGGTGGAACTTGCAATATTTGCATCAATAAAGGTTATCTTTAATATGGATTTTATTATTAGATACTTGCAGATGTGTGTCACTTCCTTAGATCATGTTTGATTCATAAAATTTTAGATGTTTCATATATAACCATCGATTATATTTATGCAACTGTAAGTCCCTGTACATTCTTTTTTATCTGCTGTAAAATATATTTCGGTTTATAAGCATCATACATGTCAGTCTATAAGTAAGATTATGAGTTGAAACAACGCACCACTGGATCAACTCATAATCTAGCAGTTTTAGGCAACAATTCATGTGTGTATGAAGTGTTAGTTGAGAAATGGCTGGGACATCTATTATTGTTTGTATAATCTTACATTGTAAAATAATTTGTGATAGCAAACATGTTAACCAGGGAGCAAGTTTTGTTTATACATAATTTTAGAGGTACTATTAATTTTTTGGCTAATTTCTTGAACTAAATAACGGCTAAAGTTTTTTTAACCAATTATTTGTGAGCTACGGAGGAGAACAAATATGATTTATGGTATATTGTAACTAAGAAAGAAGAGTGATTTAATAAAAAAGTTACATGATAAGTATTCCACCACTACAATACCGAAGCCTGAATCTCGCACCTTACATTCTCCCGTTGCAACGCACATTCAGTTTTGCTAGTATACTAAATGGAATACCTGGGTAGATGGTGACGGTCCGATCGTGGTAGATTGTTTGACCATGTTGCACATCAGTGGTACCATGGGTAATGACTGCTAAGATAGTTGATCCCAATATGCCAAAGTCAGCTACAAGGTTCCAGGTTAGACTGAATCGCGGATGCAAATGCACATCCAGGATCGGCGATATTATTTTGATCGGGGGATGACTGGTCCCTGCAAAATAATGGAGTACCGTTAGGGATGCAAATGATGGTTTGTGCATTCCGTTTGTAATCTCCCGTGCCGTAGGATGGCAACCAGATGAAACAAGTCCCCTGGCTTGTCACCGCGAAGATGCGGCCTAGATGGAACACGGCGTCTTCGAACGTGTAGGGGTACAAATCTGCCGCGGCCAACATGCGCCAGCCTCTGCCCTGTCTGCCGTTACTGCCTCTTGTATTGATGGCAATCCTTATGTCGAACACCGCGATGAGATAGTAATCGTCGTAGGCGCGTCGCTTTGTCGGCGGGTCCGCAATTGCTATCTTCTTCAATCTCATGTTGGCATCATCATACGTATTCAAGCCTGAGAAGGGGTCTACGGGAACGGCCGCACTGCTGTGGATGTTGTGCAAAATGATGGTGATATCCGGCCGGAGGTATGTAAGCCAATCTTCGTTGGCACCGACCCAGACCTATATATAAGACATTGAAAGTGCGTTAAGTCGACTAGAGGGGGGGTGAATAGGCGATTTTTATGAATTCTTCACTGAGGAATTTCAGGGTGAGGAAATTCCTTAGCGAAGAATTACTTGCAGCGGAATAACTACTCAGATGCAAACATAACTGAACAAAAGAACAGTCGTCATGATGAAATGAAAACAAGCACAGAGTACAGAAAGCGTAAGCACAAGATAAACAAGATGAAGGCAAACAGACTGAAGAAATTGAACTGAGGAAATTGAGAAAGTCTTCAGTCAAAGTCTTCAAACAGATATGAACAAGCACACAACACAGTATGAGGAAATTTGAAGGGTTGATGAAATAGAACCAGTAGGCTTAGTGAAGACAATGATTTGGTAGACCAGTTCTAACTGCTGTGATAGTTGTACGTCTGGTTGGAGCGGCTAGGTATTTAAAGCTAACAACACACAGTCCTCACCGTATTCTCCTTGAGCTAAGGTCACACAGACCTCGCCCAATCACTCGTGGTAAGTCTTCAGGTGACTTCCAAACCTTCACAAACTCGGCCACTCGGCGATCCACAATTTCCTCTTGGATGCTCTAGACCATGACGCCTAACCGTCTAGAAGATGCACAGTCTTCAAAGGTAACAAGCGTCGGATCCACGCAGGAACAATTTCTTCAGTGATGCTCAATCACTTTGGGTTTGTAGGTGTTTGGGTTTGGGTTTTCCTCACTTGATGATTTTCGCTCAAAGTCCTTGGAGGATGGGATGCTCTCAATGACAAGTGTCAGTTTCTCTCGGAGCAGCCAACCAGGTAGTGGTTGTAGGGGGCGACTATTTATAGCCTAGGGAGCAGTCCGACATGATAAGACATAAATGCCCTTCAATGATACCACTAGGTGGGTAGATATTTTGGGACAGCTGGCACGTAGCACAACAACGGTCAGAAATTTGAGGCTTAAATTCCTCAGGGCTATCATGTTCCGCACTGGCGAATTCCTAACTCCTCAGTCAGAACAAATTCCTCAGAGACTAGAAGAACTTTGTCCCTGTCACGGAAGAAATTTACTGAACTGTATGAGATTTCCAATGGCTTCACTCGAAGGGATTGGTAGGTGTAGGATTTTGAGATGAGGATTACTTGGAAACTTTTCCTTAGTTTTTCCTCGACCCCCTTTAACAGTACTTTGTTTCCTATGACTCAAGAAAGAGAAGATGAGACTATGAAAACAAAAGTCTTCACGCTTCATGCTCCACGTATGAATATCAAGTCTTCATGGTCACACCAATTTCTTCACTTTCAAAGTCTTCAAAAAGTCTTCAGAAATCCAAAGTCTTCAGTCGAAGACATTCATTTATAGGGGTCGACTTTCTCTGTAAACATCAAACTCCTCATAGACTTATAGACCCGTGTACACTCACAAACGCATCAGTCTCTTAACCTGTAAGTCTTCAATACACCAAAATCACTAAGGGGCACTAGATGCACTTACAATCTCCCTCATTTTGGTGATTGATGACAATATAGGTTAAGTTTTCAACGGGGATAAACATGTGAAGTGTAAATACAGATATTGAGGATTTTGATTGCAAGATATAGAAGAACCCCCCCTGAAGATATGCATAGTGAGGAATTTGCTTTTGAAGCAATGCACATTGGAAGAGTAGAATCATGGAGATCTCCCCCTATATCTTGTAAATTCATACACACATTTATCATATGATTTGAAGAATTTGAAATGCATGATGAAATATGGTGACTGATGTGATTCAGCATGTGTGCATTAACATAACTGAGGAAATAGCATGCAGAAAAATAGAGCAAAAGTATCAGACCACCATCGGGTTTAAGATTACAACTCGATCCAACAAAGTCTTCAAAATAACGAGAGTTGTAACTTAGTAAGAAAACGCCCATATATAGACCCGGTTGAAGACTAACTCAAATTTCTCCCCCTTTGTCATCGAATGACAAAAGGGACGAAAAATGAGACTAACGCCCCTGAAGAATACCATGTTGATGGAGGAGCGCTAGCGTTGTTGGGGTTGGTTGTTGTAGTAGGTCCTGCCGCAGTGTCGTCCAAATCTTCATGCTCATCGGTGTCGCGCGATGAAGAATATGAGCTGGCCACCAAGGAAGGAACTTTGACTTTCTTGAATTTCTTCACTGGTGGTTGAGACCAGTCAAAGTCCTACTTGAGACCCATTTGCTTCAGATCTTCTTCACCATAAAGATGTGATAGAACAGCCCAGGTGCGACCAAAGACTTCATGGAGGTAGTAATGGTTTTTCTTCACTGCGTTGTGTGTAGCAGTCATGTTGTGAAGAGTTGAACCAAAGTAACGCTTAACTGATTTGTGGTTGCGATCGACCTTCTGGTGAAGACTGAGGAGAAGCTCACAATCAGTCATCACCATTGGAGCTGTGCCTTGAGGATTTTGCTTTGAGGCATTTGCAGCAGAGTCATCCTTGGTGGAGTAAGATTCAGCTTTGTAGAACTGACCTCCAATGGACGAGTGCCTTCATCAATAACAGCAGTGGCCTTGCCCTTTTCATTAGCTGAGGAAAATGTCCGCTTGAGGACATCAATGGGGGCAAGTAGCTGCCATGGTTGAGTGTATCAGCCTTGTAATTGATTGAAGACCTTCATCTGAGGAATCTCATAATCCAGGGAGTGTAAGGCTTCAATTCAAATGGAGATAATGCAATATTGGCCAGAGTCCTCATGAAGAAATCATGGTAGTTGACAGGAACGCCATCAATGATGTTGAACAGCAGATTCTTCATGATGCCAACAACCTCTTCTTCATTCGAGTCGTGGCCTTTGATTGGACTCAGTGTCTTGGTCAGAATGCGGTAGACAGTCCGTGGCACATATAGCAATTCCTTCACGAGGAATTTGGTCCTTGGGGCCTGACCGGGCTTCAGCGGCTTCATCAACACTTGCATATAGTGGTCAGTAAGTTCAGGTTCATGGTATATACAACGTGCACCTTCAAGGGGAGGACTGGCAGGCAGGGCATGAAGCAATTCATAGGCTGGTGCTTTCAAATGAGTGTTCTCTGTCATCCAATCCAACACCCAAGAGTTCACATCAGCAGCATTTCCTGTGATGTGAAGTGTTGCATAGAGCTGAAGAATTAGTTCTTCATTCCAATCACATATATCTGTGCAGAAGTTGAGCAGTCCAGCATCATGCAGAACACTGAGGACTGGCGTGAAGCAAGGCAGTGATTCCATGTCCGCGCGAGGAATGCGCTCATGGTCAAAGACTTTTTCCTTATCATAAAGCAGTGAAGAATAGAAGTTTGCTTGGCTGGTAGTCTAGAAACGCTTCCTTCTAAGACGAGCAGAGTCATATGGGTTGTAATCTGTGAAGAACACGTGCTTGTGGAAGAAGTCATCAGCCTTGAAGGTTTGCTTCTTAGAGAAGGGATTCTTCGGCTTGGGCTGAGGAGTATCAGTCAAAAGCATCACAGCCTCAGGAATCACATTCTCAGGAGGCACAGACTGAGGAATTTCAGTTTCAGCTTCAGTTGCAGCTTGGGTCTTCATTTCTTCAGCAGAAATTTCATCAGCACTAGTGGCTAGAATCTCTTTAGCAATGGGCGGAGTGGTGCAAGGTTCTTTAGAGCCCATTTGAACATCAGTGTGCACAGGGGACTGAGGGAATTGTAGCGGTGGTGTGAACAAAGGATATTTGGGGTGCTGACTTTCCCAAAAGTCATCATTCATCACACGTGTGGTGCTCCGAATGTCCACGTCTTCATCTTCTTCACTTAATTCTTCAAGGCCTGCCTCTTCAGCTGCGAACTGGGGCATAGGCGATGAGACAACTGGGGTTGAAGGGATATTATCCACTTCAATTTCTTCATCCAACTGCTCTGAAGAAGCAGCATGATGAATATCTTCATCAGATTCGCATGGGATCTCATATTGTTCACCAAAAGGAATGAGTTCCTTTGATGGCATGCTTTAGACGGGAACACCATCAATTGGGTTCTCAAAAAGAGCTTGTTAATTTCTTCATCTTCTTCGGAGCTGAAGATTCTGATGAAGCAAACGCTTTCCTCTTCTTCACTGCTGCTCGCTCTGTAGCCTTTGTTTTCTTCGCTTCTGATGCAGAAGGAAGAAATGGACTTGAAGTTGGTGCAGGAGGAGCAGAGGAAATTGGTGCAATTACTTCAGGCACAACTGATGCAGTTGCCCTGGATTGGTCAGTTTCTTCAGGCACAACGGATGAAGCTTCAGCTGGCCTGGCTTGTTCTTCAGGCGCAACACTAGTGGTTGCCCTGGCAATTTCATCAGCGGCTGGAATGCAGTCATCACCCCTGGTACTCTCTGTTTCATCAGCAGCCTGATTTTCATCAGCGGTGATGGCATCATGTTCATTCGGCTGAGCAGATGCCTCAGCTTGAGGAGATTCATGTTGCGTTTTGGCAGCAACATTGGAGGTGAATCCCTTCGTCAGATTGACGAATCTGACTTTGGCTCCAAGCCAGTCATCATAGTAGCGATCAAATTCATCACTCAGATTCTTGATGTCAGACTAAACATCCACAAGTTCATCAGTTGTCATTCTGACAACATTTTTCTTCAGATAGCGCTCCTTGTATTGCGCTTTCTTCAACTGCCTAGCCTTCTCGCATTTCCATTTTTCTTCGCCTATGAAGGCGGTAAGCATGTGACTTTGGCAAGGTGTAAGATTGCAGTCAGGCATAGGATTGTTGGGCTCCTTGTGCCAGAGGTCAATGAAATCAAGGATCAACTTTGGATCCAAAAGCAGGGGCACATTTGTGCCTTTGGCTCTACCAGCCCTTTGCTATCTATCTTTGATGATTTCAGCAAGTTCCTCATCATCAGCTTCGTCTTCATCAGACGGTACTTGAAAGGCGACCTACTTCTTGTGAGGACTTGGTCTAGTGCCTCGTCCAGTAGTGGCCTTGGTCTTCATCAGAGTGTGGCCTGTTGAGGAATTCGGAGGAGCTGAAGAACTTGCAGAGGCTCCTGATGCAATAGATTTTCCTGAGGTCCTTTGGTACGAGGCGAGATGCACAGGTGCTGAGGACTTTGCCGGAGGAGCTGAGGGTTTTGGAACTTGAGGGACTGGAGCAGTGTGAGGAATTGGCCGTGAGGGCTTTGAAGAGCTGGGCTGTGAAGGCATTGCTGAGGAGCTTGGCCACGAGGGCATTGAAGCTAAAGCACTGGGCTTGTGAGCAGGCTTCTTGGGCATAGCCTTCTTAGGCTTGCTAGCAGAGGCCTCAGCAGTGGCAGCAACATAATCTTCATTAAATTTCTTCACTGCCTCTTTTGCCATTTTAGCCAACTTGGCTTGACGCTTGTCCCATTCCGTGGGAAATTCCTCACCTCTTCTGATGCTAGAGGGATCAACTTCTTGGCCTAGTGCCAATGGAGGGCTTGGGCAAGGAGGGTGTACATCGAATTTCTTTATGTACTTGGGAGTGACATAGCGATATTCCCTCCATTCTCTGGCCCATCTCCTCTCTATCTTTTGTATGCGCACCTTGCGCTGCTTTTTGGTCTCCTTGCCATGTTTGGCCTCATCTGGAGTGCAATATTCATCATAGATATCCACAGGGATTTCAAACGCTGTGTTGACTTCCAATTTCTTCCCTCCCTTCTAAGGTTTCTTGCAATCTGCCATTTTCTTCAGCTGATGATTTTGAACTATTGAGTTCTCTAAAGAGGTATGCAACTTTTCTTCGAGGAACGCTGCAAATGAGTTAAGTTGATGAGAACCTAGTGATTCAGTAGCGAACATGAGTACCTGTGAACAGAGTATAGGTGCGAAGAATTTGGAGAGGTCATATGCGTTCTCGGAAGTTTTTGCAAAAAGAACAAGTTTGAGGAATTTGACCAGATGTGTCTTGAAGAATTTCACTAAGCGTTCTTTGACTTAGGTTCCAGAGTTGTATAGATTGAAAATCCACACAATTGAGGAATCTTGAAGAAAAATGTTGCTTAGGAAAACAGATCAAGAACAGATGATTGTGATAGGTGTTTAGAGTGTGAAGATTGAAGAATCAACACCTTTTGAAGATTTTGTAGAAAACACTAGAATCAACAAGGGCAGTAAAAGTGATTTTTAATTACCCTTGACGAAGAACACGATGAACTATGAATAGTAGATTTGAAGCTCGTCAGTTCAGATCTTCCACACCCTAACTTGGCAGAGGAAGACAGCTATGGCGGCGGCGGAGTGAAGAAATCTGCGGCCGGCGTGAGTACGACGGCGACGAGGTCGAGGCAGCGAACCTCTTCCTCACCGGCGACAATGGAAGTAGCGGCGGCGCTAGGTTTTGAGAGCTTGAGCGAGGGAGTGAGGTCGAGCAGAGTAAAAACAAAGTGAGGAGGGTGAGGGGTATTTATAGCCAAGGTGAAAAACCGCTCGCCCAAGGAAAATGGATGAATGTGCCCCTGACCCTTCTCACTCGTGCGACATGTGTCACCCACGTACAGAGGTGGAGATCGTGGGTGAATAGGATAATATATCGTGGAACGTGGAACGGTTTGAGCGGCAACAGCCAAAAATTTAGAGATGAAAATTTTAATGTTTCGTTCGCATATTCTTCAGCTGACAAGGACACCGTGATGATTTTGAACGGGTTCTAAATAGAACGCACATGAAGAATTTGTGAACAGACTGGGTTGATTTTAGCATAGAGGGGGAAGGGTCCGATCACATTCACTTAGCAGAAAAACAGCTTGAAGAAATAGCAATAAGTGAATGCTGTAGAGGACATAAACTCAAATATATATATAGCCAATGAAGAACAACAACGGAAACAGTGAAGATAATGCGAAGTTGAAGAAATTGAACAACTGAGGAAATTCAAAATGAAGAAAAACTCAAATTGAATATTTTCAACTTTTGTTGGTGGCGAGACCCATCGTATAAGAATGATGATTTCAGACACCGCGTACAATTGTCGTAGGGATCTAAGAATCAAATTCTTCATTAATTTCTTCACACTTAGAGTGTTAGTCTTCATTTTAAGAAAAACAGTTACTTTGTGTGTTGCACATCTAAGTCATCAATTTTGCATAAGTGTTAGGATGTGTGTCCTTTTCAAAGGACATTCGAAGATTCTAAGATATTTAGCTCACACCGCAACTTGCTAAATATCTTCTCATCCAAGGGCTTTGTGAAGATATCGGCTAGCTATTCTTCAGTCTTCACATGCTCGTTAGAGATGTCCCCCTTCAACACATGATCACGAAGAAAATGATGACAAATCTGAATGTGCTTTGTATAGAGAGGCACATTCTTCACGTTGACGCCATAGTCCTTGAGGGTTTGCTTCATCCATAGTAATTGAGCACAGCACGAACCAGCAGCAATGTACTCAGCTTCAGCAGTAGACAGTGATACACAATTCTCTTTCTTCGAGGACCAACAGACTAAGGATTGTCCGAGGAAATGGCACGTGCCTGATGTTGACTTGCGGTCCACACGATCACCAGCATAGTCAGAGTCTGAATATCCAATGAGATCAAAAGTCGAGCCCTTGGGATACCATAATCCAAGTGTTGGAGTGTGAGCTAGATATCGAAGAATATGCTTCATAGCCTTATGGTGTGACTCCTTCGGTGTAGCTTGAAATCGGGCACACCTGCAAAGGCTAAGCATAATATCTGGCCTAGTTGCACAAAAGTACAATAATGAACCAATCATGGAGCGGTATACCTTTTGGTCGAAGTTAATACCATTTTCATCAGTGCATAGATGGCCATTTGTGGGCATAGGGATTTTGACGCCTTTGCAATCTTGCATGCCGAATCTCCTCAATAGATCCTTGAGGTATTTCTCCTGAGATATGAATATGCCATTGCGCTGTTGACGAATTTGTAAACATAAGAAGAATTTCAATTCTCCCATCATAGACATTTCATATTCCTCCCTCATCATATATCCAAATTCGTCAGTGTAACATTGGTCAATACAGCCAAAGATAATATCATCAACGTATATTTGGCACACAAATAATTCACCATGATAAGATTTAGTGAAAAGAGTTGGATCAAGTGAACCAGGTTTGAAGCCTTTCTTCTTGAGGAATTCCTTCAAAGTATCATACCACGCCTGAGGGGCCTGCTTGAGGCCATAGATGGCCTTATTGAGTCTGAAGACTTTGTCAGGATGCTTTGGATCTTCAAAACCTGGGGGGTGAGCAACATATACTTCTTCCTCAACCTTACCATTGAGGAATACACTTTTCACATCCATTTGATATAAGATGATATCATGATGGTTAGCATAAGCAAGTAATATGCCAATAGCCTCAAGTCTAGCAACAGGTGCAATAGTTTCATCAAAATCAATTCCTTCAATCCGTGTGTAGCCTTGAGCTACAAGCCGTGCCTTATTCCTCACCTCAAGGCCATTTTCATCTTGCTTGTTGCGGTAGATCCACTTTGTGTTGATGATACTGTGCTTGCGAGGGTCTGAACGTTTGACCAGTTCCCAGACGTTGTTGAGCTTGAATTGATGTAATTCCTCTTGCATAGCTTGAATCCACTCAGGCTTCAGAAATGCTTCATCTACCTTAGTGGGCTATTGGGTTTCTTGTCAGTGAGGAGTTCATATGCAGTCTTCTTGAAGAATTTGTGAAGATATACCCTGTTGATGATGTGGCACGCAGTATCAAGTGCCTCAATCCAGAAATGACAAGGCGTCTTGTATTCATCAAGCATAGTGCGAGCCATCTCAACAAGAGTCCTATTCTTGCGCTCCACGACGCCATTTTGCTAAGGAGTATAAGGAGCAGATAACTCTTGAGTAATACCAAGTTCATCAAGATAGTCATCAAGACCAGTATTCTTGAACTCAGTTCCATTGTCACTTCTGATGTGCTTGATCTTCACACCAAAGTTGTTTGAAGCCCTCGAGGAAAATCGGTTGAAGACTTCCCGCACTTCACGTTTGTAAGTAACAATATGCACCCATGTGTAACGAGAGTAATCATCAACAATAACAAAGCCATATAGAGATGCTTCATTAGTGAATGCAGAATAATGGTTAGGACCAAAGAGATCCATTTGAAGCAATTCAAACGGTCGAGTTGTAGTCATGATAGTCTTCGCTGGATGCTTGGCCTTAGTCATCTTTCCAGCTTCACAGGATCCGCACAAGTGATCCTTGAGGAATTTGACATTCTCAATGCCAAGCACTACAAAAAAATACACTTCCATGATGATACGTGTTTGTCACACTAGGTCGTGTTTTTTGTCATGCATGTACATCCATGACAATTTTATGACAGAATCAAGATAGTCATACATGTGTTGTCGTAGAAGTGTTCCATGACATTACCAAAATTATCATCACGGAAGAGTCCACTTCCATGACGATAAATCGCGCGTCATAGAAGTGCTTTCGTCAAGGGTGACCGACATGTGGCATCCACCGTAATGGAAGGCCGTTAAGCTATCGGGTCTGGTTTTGGATCCGATAACCCGCTAACAGCCCCGGCCAATGGGGATTTTCCACGTGTAAAATCATCATTGGCTGGAGGAAACATGTGTCGGCTCACCGTTGGGACAGATGTCATCCACTCATTGGACCTAAGGCGCGTATGATACGTTGACACATGGCACGGCCGAACAGAGGCCCATTCCTGTGAAAAGGACGGCCCGTTTGACTTGGTCAAAAGGTGGCGGGCCGGCCCACGAGAAGCCTGTTAACGGCTTGTTTGCATATAGCCCATTTACAGCCCACTAACCCAGGGTCCGTTATGACCTATCCGAATTAGGCCCAGTAGCGTCATCTGGGCCGTCCAATATGATTCGAGCCCATTTTAGGTTCCGGCCCATGTATGGCCCATGACGTCTTTGGCCCATATGAGGCCCTTTGTAACTCTTGGCCCACTAACGGCCCGTGGTGAAACTGGCCCGTAATGAACAGTGTATCACTTTATACCCATTAACGGCCCATTAATCCATTGGGCCGTTTGCAGCCCATGTTATCTTTCGGCCTTCTCAGGGCCCATTTATTCTTGGGCTCATTTCCAGCATTCGGTTACTTACGGCCCGTTACTGCCTTTTTCTGCTTGTGGACCAAATTCAGCCCGTGGTTATAGTCAACGCGTTTGTGGCCCGTTAATATGTTGGTCCGTTTTCATAGCGTCATCAAATACGGCCTATTAATGACGGCCCATTATGGTCGGCCCATAAACGGACGACTCCAACTCTAGCCCCTTTACGGCCATAATGTGGTCTGTTTTTGGCCCATGTTTAGCCAATCGATCATACGACCCGTCTAAGGCCCATTGATGATACGGCCTATAGAAGGCCCATTGTTTCTATGGACCGTAGAAGGCCCATTGTTACTACGGCCCGTAGGAAGCCCAGTGTCACTACAGTAAATATGTAGCCCATGTCCTGTTAAAGGCGGGAAACTACTATAGGTTTAGACCTGCTAATGGCCCAAGATGATTATAGGCCCATGTTTTGGCCCATATGAGTAACAGGCCGGCCTGAAGACAGACAACACTGAGATCCACTGAACCTTCCGGCCTAAATTACAACATACCGAACAAAGAATAAACCTAGACTATACAACAAAGAAATTACGGCATATTACATCCACTGGGAATCAAAGTTTGCTACAGGTGATAATAAAGCGCAACATGACCACAGATTACTTACACTGGGCATCAAAGGTCGCCACCAGTGCATATAAACGCGCCGACAGAAGAATATACAAAACTGAGAGCACTTCAGAAGGCACTTGACCTGGCAAGCTCGGGCCCCGCAAGTAGCCGAACAAGCTCATGAGACCTCAGTTGTGCCAACGATAGATGCTTCATCCCTAGCTGTATGGCACCATAGTGCGCAAGGCAGTCCCCTGATATCTTCATTACATCTTTGACTTCAAGTCGGAGCTGAGCTGAAGCAAGCCTTTCCGCTTTAAGTTGACACTGAAGAAGTCGAACTGATTGAGGCAGTGACTGCATAGAGGTTGTCTCACACCTGCTGGTGAGTAGCTTCAACTCACTGTCTTCATCAAGACAGGACCTTGGGGTCATCTCACTGTCCTCAAGATGGTTTGGCTCACTATCTTTCCTAAAGTTCTGCCTGGCATAAGAGATACGACTCTGAAAGAGAAACAAGGAGACACGTAACAGGTTTCACAATTATATAAGCAAATAAATGGATTTGTTCTGCATAAGGAACATGTTTTTACTACTACAATTTAAAACTGGTAGTTGTTGCAAACATCCAATCAGATGTAAACAACAGTGGAGGAAATGATGCCTATCCAAATCTATACTAGAACAAAGTTTGAAAGCTTGAGAAGGATGAACTTACATTACATGTTAACACGGGCTGGACAAAGCCCTTCTCCATGTTGATGGAAAGATAATTCAATAAATTCCCGAAAGAAAATTATTTATAAGTGTTGCCATTATTCTACATTTTGCAAAGAGTAAATATAGATCAAATAATATTGGAAGAAATAGAGGATAATGAAGCTCAGGTGCAGACTGATGATACATAATCAAATAGCAATTAATTAAGTACAACGTTACAAGGCAAAAGGTACTGACAAGAGGAATGCATACATCAACATGTGGAGTGGCATTGGCTTTATTCAACATTTTGGTAAGAGTAAATGTAGATATGATAATTTGGAGAAAGTAGAGGGCAGGGCAGATAAGATGCAGAGTAATGCTAGACAATCAACTATCTCGCGATGCATGTACAGTAATACCACCACCGTCCGTTATTAGTTGTCGCTCAAATGGATGTACCTAGCACTATTAATTTATAAATACATCCAATTGATCAACAATTAATTCGATACAGAGGGACTACATGACAACAGGTACTTACATGAGCAATCCAAAACTTCATAACCATTGTGTTAATTCTACATTTATCTAAGAGAAAATATAGATCTTATAATTTCAAGCAAAGGGAGGATAAAGAAGCGAACATTTACAGTGATGCTACATAATCAAACAGCAATGAGTGTAAGTATGCTGACAAAGGGCAAGAGGTACTGACAAGAGCAATGCAGACCCAGTATTGTCGTGAGATCCTATGATCCTTTGAGCAAGGAGATTCATTTGAAATTAGTTTTCATACAAGAGAGAATGTAAGGCACATGCAGAAATTTAGGAGTTCAAATTTTGAATTGATATCATAGATAGTACCTGACGCTGGGCTGTCAGCAGTTCTAATAGGAGTTTGGCCACTGGAGTAGGGGTAAAGTCTATTACAGTTGGGCCTGTGTTTTCTGTGGATGCTGATCTATCTGATTTAACAGGTATCACTACCTTTTCCAAATACCTAGTTTGTACTCCTTGAGGATCTGCAATCACCCGCTTCCCTTTGGACATCTATTACGAAAGAACAACATTTGACTGGAAAAACATAGTATGACGACACATGGAATAGGTACAGAAAATGGATAGGTATGGCATATACTCATATATGATGCTTAAACTAAGCAGATGGTGTAACAAAGTAGAATTAATGCAAGAGGTCAGATGCAAAATATGTGCGACCAATACAACATTGCCAAGTTAGAGCATGCACCTTGATGGGTGAATAAGATAGGCCATCCTCCACCATGCCAAGTTTGTTAGCCAATGGATTGTTCCGCAATATTCCTCTCGTCCGCCCATTCTCATATTCATTTTGATAATGTTCAATACCTGACATGCATTAAAACATAAAAACAAGTGAGATTATCTTTGTAATGCAGAAGTGATTCTAATCCAATACTTCCTCCCTGTAAACCCCTTTGTGCTATCTCTGCAATTCTTCTAAGAGGTGCCATGCATGCTGTAATTTGGTGTGTGCATTAATATAATGTGGCCTACTACTCAAAATATGATAGCTCCAGAAGTAATGATACTTCGCAGATGACAGCTTCAACATATAGTAAAGAAGAACAAGTCGACCAGACCTGACAGATTCAAAATATACTAAGGGAGAATAACTCGACCTGAGCTGTCGACCGCAAGAGAAGAGGGTCATCTTAAAGAAGAGCAGAAGAGCAAGCAGATTGAAGATATTACAAGTCTTTCTATACAATGTCGGTTGGCCACCCATGATGAACCAGAGCGCACAGAGAAATACTATTCCTTCCGGCCTCTCCATATGTGGCTCACATGCATTTCGAAACTAAAGTAGGAACATTTAGCTGACCAATTAAACATCTCTCAGTTTTACTAATATCAGCATAATATCAGATTTGAATTTGTTCAACTAAGCTTGTTTAGCTCGATGGGTGGAGTAGTGCTATTACGACACGAACCACGTAGGATGATCGTGGTCATCATAAAATGGGGAAACCGTAAGCATGATGAGTATAGTGTTGACCGTGGCAGTGGGATGGCAGATCTGAAGCTGCAAACCACGCAAAGGGTAGTTAGCAACCAATATTTGCTTTGAAATAACAACTAAGATTTGGTATGGACAAGAAAGTACAGTCAACAAGTGACAAAGAAATGCAATTCTGCTGTCTCTCTACATGTCGCAACATGCATTTGCAAACTCAAGTGGGACCTTTAGCTAACCAATTAAATGTGTCTGTTAACTAATATCAGTATCATATCACAATCCTATTTGAACAACTAAGCTTTGGAATTTTCAGTGTTGTGTTGTTTAGCTTGAAGGGTGGAGTAATGCTAGTATGATAGAAAGCACCTACGCAGATCATAGTAGAGTAGATAAAAGGGGAAAACCCTAAGCATCAAGAGTAAAATCAGGAAAGTGGAACTAGCAGGACCAGCGAGTGGCGCACATGCTTTTCGAAACGAATATAGGAACATTAGGTGAGCAAATAAACATTCTCTGTTTTAGTAATATGAGCATCATACCAGATTCGTATTTCAACACGTAAGCTTTGGAATTATGAGTGGCATGTTGTTTCGCTTGATGGGTTGAGGTCTTGAGGAGCAGTGCTAGCACGACACGAAGCAGTGAAGCACCTACGATGATGGTAGTGAATATAAAGGGGGGAAACCATAAGCTTTACGAGTATAGTGACCGTGACATGGCGGATCTGAAGGTGCAAACCGGACAAAGCTACTTCGCAACCAATGTTTGCATTCAACTAGCCACTACGATTTGGTACGGACAAGAAAAGTACACTAAACAATTTAAGATCTATTTTTTGGGTGAGATCAATAACTTAAGCACATATGGAAGAGTACCACCTCTCTTGCAACGTCGTGTAGGCCCCTGCTGATACGTTGAGGGTGCTGCGGGTGCGATGGATGTCGGCGGCGGGGAAGAAGACTTTAGATGGGAGACGCCTGGGTTGGGGGATAAATCCTGTTGCCGTGGACGAGGCGGTCGTAGGAGCGGCAACAGCAAATTGGACGACGGCGCCGATGAAGCGAGACGACGCGATGAAAGGATCCTGGTCCAACGCCGTGGATGAGAGACGTCCATCTCTTGAAGTGGACGATGGGGTAGGGGTAGCGGCTCCGGAAAGGTGGAGGATGGGGTGGCGGACAGAGGAGGCTGGCCGTAGTGGGGAGGTTGCCGTGGCGCCGACGGTGTATGAATGGGGAAATGGAGGGGGAGGGGGGATCTCAAACTTTGGGACGTGCTTGTCTGAAATGTGGCAATGTTACGAACTTATCCCCCATTTAAAATTTCGGACATCACGTCGGTTGGGGATAGGTCAGTAATCTCGCATCTCCCAAATATTTGCCGGTAACGATTTTGGGCAAGCAGAGGGTGTTTTGCCGCCCATGGTTGGCGCCCACGGTGTATGAGCGGGGCTGATAGGTAGGGCGGTTGTGTCACGTCTGAGGGAAGTTACACATCTGCCCCTATTTAAAATATTAGCCAACATCGATTTCGGACGAGGAGAGTTTGTTTTGCCGCCCACGATGGATGAATGGGGAAATGGAGGGAGAGACACATGTCTTTCGGACGAGCTTGAATCAAATGTGTTTTGCGCCCACTGTGTCTGAATGGGCTCAGAGGCCGTCGTGTCACGTCTGATTGAAGTTACTAGTCTACCCCTATCGACAGCAGTGTAAATCCGGTCGATAAGGATGTCAAGTGTTAGGGGTAGACAGTAATTTCCATCTCGCAAACACTTGCTTCGGGAAGCCCACAAATGATAGTGGGTGTTTAGCCGCTTCGTTCAAAACTTGGGAGAATTAGCATTCACGTTTGCCCTGGGCCCTGGCAACTAAATCCAAATCCAATTTTTATTCGATTACGAATATCCACAGATAATTCTATGCTTTGTTATTTATTTCTTCAAAACCACAACAAAGATTTATTCCCCCTTTATATATGATTATGATTTAGAAATGTCGTGATCTTCGAATTCAGTAGGTTGGATACACTTTGAGTCAAACAGTTATTTCATCCAATACAATATGCTCACACGAAAAACTGTTCAGCTTATGTCAATCATACAAGTACTGAGGATTACCTCGCCTTAAAAATTCGGATCATTACAACACATGGACAACATAGGGGGTCTTAGAACATAATCCATTCCGAGACATGACACAACATGCAAGTACAATAATCTAATGACAATTTCAACTGGTATCTAAAGAAGAACTGGGATTACCCTGGGCTTCAGATAGCAGAAGCAGCAGGACCTCCTCCGTCTTCAAATGCAACATTCTTACTTCCTCCAATTCTTGGGTTGCTTGCATAATGCGTGCAGCTAATTGCATAATTTCCAGCTTCAAGATCGAGATTACCTCATTCATGGCAGCTACACCATCTCTTTCTGCCGCTAGTAGAGCCTCAAGAACTATAATATATGTGCTCAGACTGCTCTCCGGCGGTGTTGCCTCTGAACTGCTACCATTTGGTAACATGGATGGCGCACTGCTTCCACAAATAGATTCTGGGGTTGTACATTGTGTCCTAGTGTGAACGGCATCCTGAAAGGTTTCCGCTGGACATATGTAAGAGATAGTTATCGCATGATCCAGGCAGTAAGCTTACATGGTAAACGACATATGAATTATTGTCGAGCATGGCAAGCTATATTTAAATGGTTCGAAGCAGCATCATCCGAAAAGAAATTAAAATGGTAAGATGAAACTAGGGATGTAAGTGGCAAATAAACGACATCCGCCAGTCCCATCTAGTTAGTTTTTGCTAGCTCCCTGGTTCATTTTCCTCAAAAAACAAAAACTCTTTTGAACTATCATACCACTAGTGGACTTTAATCGGGATTAAACGGGACCCAGTTGACATCCCTAGTTGAAAGGGACTGTACCACCGCTATATTTAAGTTACCAGGGCATCTAAGCAGTTGAAATAATCTGAGAAAGCACTTAACAGTGTGGCCTCATATAAACTACGAAGACAGTCTTGTGATGAAGTTCGGAAGAAAAGTTAAGGACTCAAATGAACTAGGCATGCATTTCTTTACGATAGTACAGCAAGCACTGCTGACATATTGGCCAACTCAGGTTAAGCGTAACAAGTAACAAACAAGCATTCGAATCAAGCAATACAGCAAAGCAGACAACTGAACTATTTGTTATTCTGTAGGATTACAGGTTGAGGGCACAAGCCAAGAAACAGCCCACACGCATTACATTTCACATGTACTAAAACGCACTGGGTTACCATATATTGCTGTGAAGCCTCGCTGCTGTTGCAATGTTCTTTGAAGATATCGTCAGCATCCCGTGGTTGCAAATCTACTTGTTGTAGTTTATTCTGCACCCTCTATTTAGGAAAAATTAATTTTAATCGCATGCACTGGTTCGAATTGATCATCAATGGTTCATCTAAACTAATGAAAGAATGGTGTGTGCATACATGACAATATATCCGCTTCCCACTATTTTTATGCTTGTTCGAGGTGCCAGCCCCAAAAGAACAAATATTTTGCTTGATGGGGTTGGCAGATCCATAATTAATAGAAGCATAAAATTAGTCATGCAACTTGGGAAGATCAAGAACACACAAAAAAGTAATGAATAGAGGCTCGTAGCAGTCATGTAATAGCTCGCATCAGAAAATGTAGGGTAAAACGAACAAAAACCAGCGGAACCACATGCTAGTTTGCTGATGTGTAATTAAGCATAGAGAACATGAAGCAGTCTAATGGAACCAACAGGTGGCATCAGAACAACACCATTATCATAAATACAGCATGCAAGAAGTAAAATAATAGGCAGTGATATCTAGGAAGTACAATAATACTTAGGACAAAACTAAAGCATATTAACTATATGTGCACTAGTATGTAATTTAGCACATGTAACATGTTCACTGCCAGAAGTATGGCCCTACAGGTGCAAGCAGAATAACGCGTCTCATGAAAAACTGAATGATGCCCCGAAGAAATTCAAAGGTCGGTGCTTATGCTAAGAAAGTGAACGTAGGCGCCGGCCGTTGGATAATAGTACCTGATTCTCGGCGGCGTATGGGTATTGTTGGCATACTTGATAGCTAAGGATCGTCGATGGTGCTCGTGTTGTGGTTGAGCTTGGGCCGGCTGTCGACGTCGCTAAAACGGCTCCGGCGCTACGGTTGCGGCGCCCGTCGACATACAAGAAAGCTCATCTGTGGTAAGTGAACAGTTGCACGATAAAGAGAAAAACCGAAGGAGTACAGATCGAAATAACCCGATGAGGCTGTAGCGTCGGTAAAGCATGGCCGATGGAGTTGAATATGGCGTCCGTGGAGCGGGTCCGGTGCAGTGGACGAAGGCTTCGACGGGCACGTTGTATAGTGCTTTCGGTGAGGCGGATCTGTTGCGGCGGACGAGGGCTTGTATGAAGGGCCAGCGAAGGGACGGACGAGCGAGTCAGTGAAGGGCCTACACTGTGGTGGACGAGGGCACCGGTTAAGCAGATCCGGTGCGGTGGACCATGATGGCGGTCAAGGAGATCTGGAGCCGTGTACAAGCCAGTCGCTGAAGCGGCTCCAGTGAAGTGGTGAGTTGGCAGTTGCGGGTTCCAAGCTGCGGAAGGTAGATCCGTCGGGGTGTGAGGTCCATCGCTGCGGCGGAGGAATAGATTCGGCGGCTTGCCGTGGTTGGGGGGGGTCGGGGAGGGGAAGGGGAGGGGCTCTGGGGAAGAATGTTGGGGGCAAAAGAGGGGAAAACAATGGAGTTACCAAAGCAGCCCTTTTCCGTTCATGTGGCAGGGGTAAAACAGGAATATCGCAGGGCTAAACTTTCGGGCGCGAGATATTTCGATGTGAGCGGGAAGTTTGAAAGCTTTTGGTGCCTGAAATTACATTCTGCTCTTGTACGGCCGACTATGATATCATGGCCGAGAATTTGTTTGTTTTGCACGCAAAACAAAGTGCAAGTTTTGAAAATCAATGTCTCCAACTCGAAACTTAGATTGTCCATTCAATTCAAATATGGATCATTGAGCTACTACAAGTAAATACCATCATATGGTCCAATTCAAATGAAATTACAAATGTGTTTATCCTAAATATGATGACAAAAGCAAAAATGTGTATGTGTATGAATAAAGTGGATGATTATAAAGTTTGAACATGCTCGTATGTGTATATCTCCAGGTTTGATATATGAATTTGAAATCACGAAATCCCGTCTTAAAAATGTACCTCCGTTTAAATGAATTACAAAAGCTAATGATGGAGTCGAATTCCAAAATTCCAATCTTAGGTTTGTAATTCTGGTACATTAAAGTCTATCACGCATGTTCAAAAGTATCGTTATCTCATAGTCCAAACTGTGAAACAAATTGATCAACCTTGAGTGCACACACTATCGACCATGTATATCTCAATTACGCTAAGTCCCTCAAATATAGACACCTCACTCTTTATCTGAAGCCACCCCCCCTCGTCGCCCCCCCACACACACAGAGAAGTCGTTCTGTCCCCCAAACACCAACACACGAGCACATTAACACCCCTCTCTCTTCTAAAGTCCGGACCCCAATATAGGTCTCTATCACTTTGTCTCATGGGCATGCACACATCTCTTCCCCCACTCTCTAGCTAGGTCTCCCGGCATCTCTCTTTCCCAAGCACACACACTATGTAGAGTGTATCTTTCCCATACACACAAAACGTCGCCCCCAAACATCTATCTCCCTAGTTATGTGGTTCTCGCACACTCACCTCACACACCACCCCCACTACAAAACAAGCACACTTTGTATCCTTGTGCACCACTCTCCTCTTTCTATCTCTCCAACATGCGGACCCGCCCCAGCTCCTCCCTGCTGTATAGATATATGTCGTGACTCTTTCCATAGCTCCCTAATGTATCATCGTTCTCGATCTCACACATTGTTCTCTACACCATCTATTCGAGATATCTCTTGAAGTCCCTATCACACACACGATGACTCGCTTCCCTTGCGTCTCCGGACATAGGCCAATTTCAAACAACATCAACATTGTCTCCCTATCTATACGCCATTTATGGACACAAACGCCCCCTCTCTTCCTCTCTCTCTCTCCGTCGCTAGCTCTCTCTCTCTCTCTCTCTCTCGCTCTCACACCCCTCTCCCACACACAATCGATGTCTCTTCCAAATAGTCTGCTCCCCCCGCCCGCACCCATGCTATCCCGCTACTACACATGTCACACCATTCCCCCTTCCCTTATACTGGGTTTACATCATTAGTGGTCTCTCTACTCCACATACACACACTCCCTCTCACACACAAACGCGCGCACAAACACACACAAACACGCACAAACACCCATTAATCTGGATCCTCATCTCTCCCCATGTCCGCATGTGTATCTCGCACACTCACTCTCTAATTATGTATTTGTGTCTCCACGTTACACAACACAAAGCCCCATGTACATGTCTCTCTCTATCCTCACACACATAGACACAAAGAATCTGTTATCATTGCCTCAGTCTCTAGACATATCACACACGCACACTATCTCTCCCTCTCTCTCTCTCGCAAACACGCTCAACAAGGGTTTCCCCGTGAATAACTTACCTTCTATTCATCAACAGTCATGGCAGTACGACGAACACGAGACGTGAAAAAGAATAAATCTACACGTGCGTAGACCACCTAGTATGGCTACTAGGACTAGAGCAAGCCAAAAAGCGCGCCGTCGTCACCCCCTCCTTATCGGCGACGGGAAAACCTTTGTTTTACACAGTCGAGAAGTCATTGTGCTAAGGCCTCACATGCTGAGGCGTTGAATAGAATGTAGATGCTAGTTTACGGAAACAAGTATCGATAATACGTTTGTATTTCCATACTTATATTTCTTCTCTTATAAAAAACCGAGTTGGTGATGATGGTACGCGTGCCATCTTGCAATATAGACCGTCCCATCTATATCCGACTGATGGAAATTAAACTAAAAGATACCCGCACCCCTCTCCACATTTGCAGACAAGGCCTTCCCTCGTTCATCCTTATCTCCAACAACCTCGTTGTTGAGCCATTAAGAAAGGAAGCCTCTGGAACAAACTGTCCCGGTGGCCGCTGCCGACGTCGTCAATCCCCATGCCTCCGCTCAGTCCGACCACCAATAACCACCACGCCCCACTCCTCTTCACCTTATCTCCTATTTCTCGAGATATTATTAGTTTTTACACATGGGATTACTCCCGCATGGGTCAATCACAACGAGTGTTTTTATAAAAAAATGCATCTTGATGTTCCGTGCAATGCACGGATCTTACTAGTACTCCTACAGAAGACTAAGTTGGTGATGATGGTGTGTCTGCCATCCGTCGTCTGTGACCATTAGATCAACATCTAATGACTGTGAGGTAAGTTGTTGCCTTTTGTCACAAACATCCCACTTTTCTACCAATTTGCAGAAAAACCCATAATTAGTATCTTAAAACCAACCACATCCCTCCCTGACCTCACCAAAACAGCCCAAGAAATATATTCTAATTGAAACATAATATATCTCTAGTGATATATGTGTATCAAAATTAGAGTGTTTCGTATCAAGTTTGTTAATAAGTATTATTCTAATTATGATTCGTTGCAATGCACATGAACATTACTAGTATTTCCAACCATGCAATGTTTTCCCTAGTATTCCGTAGTTTCGAGTTTTCCATCAAGATATTAGTCACTCATGGTTGATATTTACTTTCAATCATGTACACATATGCACTATGTAACTAGCCTTGCTTATTGGGTTCCAAAGCTGAACTTTCACTCCTACTTACAATATGTAGAGTATTTAACAAAAAACTACCACTTTCAACCAGCCCTAGGAAGAATCTATTCTACAAAAAATAGCAAAACCATATCCAAAATTTCTTAATCCACGCCAAAAACTACTACCTACCGATTAGGTTAGTTTAAACCCATTTATGACAGGGTTGGCCCACACGTCCGTGCTGACGAGGCAGCTTAAACCAACACATTTTGTTTAACCGTTGACACGAGGGACCCACATCTGACCTTCTATCCTGTTATTCCCCCTCAAATCATTATTTTTCCTGAACATTACTTCAAACAGTACAGATGCGTGTTCGTCGGTGGCGCCGGTGATGAGCGAGTTGGCCGCCGCTCCGCCGGACGGGCCGGACGCCGCGCTGGCCTCCGCACGGGTTGGCAGGCTGGCCCGAGCATGACTCACGAGCGAGCAAGCCACCGCGCTGGCCTTTGCTCGAGCCAGATGGCTGGCCTTAGCGCGGCATGCGCGAGCAAGCCGCCGCGCTGCCGTGCCAATCTAGCTAGCAAACCTTGCAGATAAGCAGCTGGACGGAGCTATCTTGGCTAGCTAGCGGCCGTGAGCGCCGGACGGAGCTGGTATCCGGGCTGCCGCAATATGGGCTCCGCACCGCCGGCGGTTTTGACCTCGCCTTCTGCCGGCGGCGGTAGCTGCGTCCCATGGCCGAGGATGACTAGGTGGACGGGCCGGAGGTAGGAGGTCAATCGGGGATTTTTGTGCAGACTGACATGTAGGTCCCACAAGTCATAACGCCCGGTCGAATAGAAGGCGTTGACTTAATGGGCGACATGGGCCCTGTTTGGATACTCTAAGTCAGAGGTTAGATTCTAACCCTGAACTAACTCTAACCAAAGTGGTGTTTGGATGGCAGGGTTAGATTGACAACAAATGTATCCAAACAGGGCCATGGGTTGAAACGTGCCTATAACGGCACTTTGTAGAGTAGTCGTTTCTTGGTAGGGCTGGTTGGTAAGAGCATGTACAATGGTTGATAAGGTAGTCTTATCTTAAGTCTGCCACGTATACAAGTGGTAGTAGTTTCTTGGCATTATTAGTGGTTTCTTGCATTATTAGTGGTTTCTTGTAAGGAACAATGTACTACTAGCGACAAAAGGCGATTCTAGGTTGCGTTGTACTCCAACGAGTACTACTAGTGGCCGCGGGAGTGTATACCTCGTTTTGTGGGTTTGATCCCGGCCGAACGCACGGTGGCCTTTTTTAAAATAGTAACTTCGCTGCGAGCCAATTTTTACATGGGTAGTTTGAGTTTTGAAGTCAAACGGACGTGCGGCACCACAATCTGGGTGCACTATATAGCCTAGCCACGTGAACGGGTTTTCCTTCCCAGCATCTCGTGGCACGCATGCTCGCCCTAGCCGCACCTCGCTTGCAGCTTCCTCATCAGCTAGTAGCATATTTAAACTAGCGCCTCCCAATTAAGCCCGAGGAGCTGGAAAAGCCTGGCAGCGCATTGGAACTGTGCAATATGGCTTTGTACGTAAAGTGCTCTACTACTACTCTGTAGCTTGTGGCGTTGCACGCATGGACTTCACTCCATTATCGGCTCTACTATAAAAGAAATTCCTCTTGATGTGTTTTTTTTGAAACGGAGGCAAAAGCTTTGCTTCATCTCATTCATAAAGAAGGAACTACTAACAAAGTTCGACGAGATCCATTACACCTCCACAAAGCGAAAAGCCTAGTCTCACTGTATCAAATAACTCAAATGTTCTGCCCCCGCAGTAACCGTCGCTGATAAACAGGCTGCTAGTGTGTGCGTGAGAGGAGCGGCTGAGTAGGCCAGCTACGTGAGAGGAGCGGCTGAATAGGGCACCGAGAGTACCCACTAGGCCACTATGCAGGTGTACTTTCCCTGCATTGATAGTACAGCGATGGTTCTAGAGAACAGTAGTACCCTCCACTTCCAACTGTAGCTCCTTGGCCTTGAGATTCAAGAGTTCAAAACTGCTGCACTATACTAGAAGTACAGTACATAGCACTAGTAGTACCCTCGCACTACTAGTTGAGAAAGTAGTACTAGTACTGCTACAGTACGAGTACGTACCCCTCCGTCACATAATGTAAAACGTTTTTTGACACTAGTTGGTGTGTACAGAAAATAGCAAAAACATACCCAAAATTTCTTAATCCACGCCAAAAACTACTAGCTAGTGCCAAAAATTTCTTACTAGTGCTATTATTTACAGTATAATGCAACCCCCTAACGTCCCGTAATGCTAGTACTAGTAGTAAATAATAGCCTCACCCCTTCACTACAGTTGGAAGGAACGATCTACAGTTGGAAGGGACAAGGCCCTGCGGTTACTACGCTCTTATCTCCTCCTCGCCAGTTTCCCTCCGCCTGAAGAGAAGGCAGTTCGTCGCTGCTCACATGGATTCGCCAAGCGGTTCTCCTCCTCGTCGGGGCTGGGAGACCTTGGACAACAATCCTCTGGGAGAAATTGCACGCCGCTCCGACGTCCTCACCGCCGCAAGGCTCGGTGCTTCCTGCACCAACTATTTCATGACGGTGCTTAAAATGGCTTGGGAAAAGGCCATGCTTGTTGGTCTTCCATGCGTTCTCGAGCAGAAGGTTCTTCTATGGGACAATCCTTCAAATAGTCCACCACTCCCTGGCCAGGGTTGCACGTTGACTCCGCTAGAGTTGCCGACGTTGAGAGGTAGTCGGATTTTGTCCGATGAGCAGGTCAGTAATGGAGTTTGATCATGTAGTACTTAGTTATTCCATTTCCATTGCATAATTTCTCCGCTGCCCACCGTCTTATATATAGGTCTGGGTCGGTGCAAACGAAGATTGGCTTGCATACCTCCGGCCGGATACCACCATCATTTTGCACAACATCCACAACAATGCGGCCGTTCTGGTAGACCCCTTCTCCACCATTGGGATCGGCCTTCCGGATTGGCTGGGCTTGAATACGTATGATGATGCCTACATGAGATTGAAGAAGATAGCAATTGCTGACCCGCAGACAAAGCGACGCGGCTAGGATGATTACTATCTCATCGTGGTGTTCGACATAAGGATTTCCATCAATGCAAGAGGCAGTAACGGCAGAGGCTGGCGCATGTTGGCGGCGGCAGATTTGTACCCCTACACGTTCGAAGACGTCGTCCGCCATCTAGGCCGCATCTTCGTGGTGACAAGCCAGGGGACTTGTTTCATCTGGTTGCCATCCTACGGTACGGGAGATTACAAACGGAATGCACAAACCAAGGTACTCCATTATTTTGCAGGGACCAGTCATCCCGCGATCAAAATAAGATCGCCGATCCAGGATGTGCATTTGCATCCGCGATTCGGTCTAACCTGGAACCTTGTAGATGACTTTGGCATATTGGGATCAACTATCTTAGCAGTCGTTACCCATGGTACCACTGATGTGCAACATGGTCACACAATCTACCACGATCGGACACTCGCCATCTACCCAGGTATTCCATTTTTTAACCCTCTCGCCTTCTCTTTCATTGTTGTACTAGTACTCTACTTACGTACTAGTAGGAGTACTTTTTACCTTGGAGGACGCGTATAGCTAGCTAGGCCCTTGAAGACTTGAACCCACTAGCTGCCACCATTTTTGTTTTTGCATGTCTTACTATCTCATCCATGTAGCCAAGAGTGGCTATATATAATAAGCTGGTTATTTTACTTCCTCTATACCGGAGTAGTACTATTTGCTGCACAGTATTACTGACCATCATATTTGCGCACAACATTATTATGCATGGACCTTGACTATGTACGTCACCATGTGTCCAGATCTGAGATGCCGCGTGTACCAGATGAACGACGCCGAGTTCGACCCCCGTGATGCTACGTGGTTGCCGAGGAACACTCTTGGAGAGTACTCGCTTTTCATTGGGGACAGCTACCCCATTGTGAAGCGGATGCCACCTTCCGTGCACGACACGGAAGGCCTGCCGTTCATGAAGCATGGTTGTGTCTTCAGTGCGCACAGCCCGATGAACGACATGCTGGGACACGCTATCCCTGATTTATGCCGCTTCAGCTTGGATGAGTCTCCATCGTGTGGAACCGGACTAGAAAGCTGCGACAATGATTCTCGTTGCTCACTGCTATGGATCGTGCCATCCATGAAGAACACCTGGGACTGGAACCTGGAGGAGGACATGTAGCCCATCTATAACGTGTAAGTGGAGTACGGTAAATTGTGAACGGTGGCGCTGTGAATATATGTAGACTAGTCGTGCACAAATTTATCACGTGAATTGGAGATGAACTAGTGTGGCATACTGGCATTTGTCCTTTAGAATTTATTACTAGTAAATGTGTTATGTGTATGTGCAACTTGTGTGGTTGTTGCACAGGCTCCAACACGCTCTTTGAGAAAAAAAGGTGGCACGACTTTGGATATACGTGACGTGGCGGCATCATACAGTAGCATCATTCGCTATAGTTGTAGTACCTCCTACTAGGACGACAACTCCTATAAAACCTTGCGCTTGGCTCTTTGCCTCTTCGGGAGGTTCAATAGTTCGTACTCGTGTGAACCTTGCACTTGGCTCTTCACCTCTTCGGAAGGTCCAACAATGATGATACTACAGTACACATCATGCTTCTGGTAATCTGACACCGATTGAACTGCTGCACGTCCACCGTGAGGGCGAGGGTGAGGGAGAAGGAGAGGGCGCTGTAGTCAAAACCCTCTCCTCGTCCTGCGAACCACCGCTCGCGTGGGCGAGGGAGAGGCGTAGTAAGCAAGCTTCTCCTCGTTCGGCGAGTTGATGGGACACATCAAAGCAGTACTAGTACTAGTCCATACTACGTCCTTTCCGGTTAATATGGCTCAATTTGAAATGAGAAAAATACACTAGCGGTCAATGTATGTAACAATACGCTCTTTACGGTCACTATATATAGTTTTGCGGTAATTATACGATCACTAGCTCATCGTAGAGCACCGTATTGCACCCTACTGACTAGCCACATAGTCGACGTGGCAGTTTGTTGACTGGTTAAATTGTCACCTGGTTTCTGGGTCCCACCTGTCTGTTGGCAGAGCAAAGAAATTAGCTAAAAAACAAAGAGTGTAGTACATCTACACTTCCAATGCATTTAGCCTTTAATCTAAATCGATATTGATTGACTAATGCACCAACTTGTGCTCTAGGTATAGGCTACATGTCTATCCTTAATTACAGCATGCAACGACCTTCATTTAATCTTCTTCTCTCAATGGTCGCATGCACACATAAGTTTGCTACTTTTGGGCGTTAATTATGCCATGGTCAATGTGTAAACCTCTAAATGTACAGTCTTTCACGGACGTATGGAGTAGGTTGAGCACTTGAACGTGAGCGTGTGTGTTGCGTCGTGTGCCGTGTGCCGCATGGGTGCGTGAGTGTTGCGTGCGTCCATGTGTACGTGTGAGTGTTGCATGTTGCATGCATGCATGCATGCATGGGGCTTAGTGCCTCCCATTGACATGTTCATATTTCAAGCTTCCTCTATTCCCTCCATATGGTGATACTCCCTCTGTTCCAAAATACGGAGTTTTTGTCTTTCTAGAGATTTCAACGAGTGACTACGTACGGAGCAAAATGAGTGAAGTGAGCGTAGAGGCATAGGGATAATGTAGAAAGGAAGTCTTCGCGATCCATTATTCCCCATCTCGGTTAGAGAGAACTATTCAAGTAGTCTTCGTAGTGAAGTGACAATACACGCTGCAGCAGATGGGACACATAATTAATAAGCTGAACCAGCGTGTTGGTGTTACTAAATTAGCTTTACCCAGTACTGCCATCATGTTTGCCAGTAGAGCACACTTCTATCCTCCATTAACTGACATATGGGCCCTCTTGTGGTAGACACATATGTCATCGGTGTAACTATTTACATTCCGAAGGACGGTATATCCTGGTAGTAGTAGTAGAATTGAGATTTAATGCACTTTCTTCCCCGTCTTCCACTCTTCTTCCTCCTCTCTTCTTCTTCCTCCCCTCTTCCCCATCGTCGGCCGCACACTGTTTCCCCCCGCTCTCGGCTCGCCCGCCCGCGCTATCTTCCTTGATAGCTCGCGCGTACCATATCCCCCCGCTCACTGCTCGGCCACACGAGGAGAAGCTTCTTCGCTCGCCCACCCGAATCCACTTCCCCGCTGGCTCGCAGGCACCGAAAACCCCAATGGCAGAATCGACTGACACACAGAGCCGCGATTGGAATTTCCCTCCCCGATGTTCTCTTGGAGCAGATCTGTCATCGTATGGACCTACTCAGCACCGTCTATCTAGCCGCATGCTCGGTGTCTTTGTACCATCTACTCGTCCGCAACCGGCCGGCTCTTTTCAAGACACCCTGCTTGCTGTTGCCCGATCCTCGCAGGTGGCCCAGACACCGACTTGATGATCCTACGGAGGTTGTCGTGGTGCCCCTCGACATGCTACCACTACCCGTCCACCTGTCCTTCATGCGCGGCCACCACTATGCGGGCATGAAGGCCAACTGGATCGTCCTCATCCACCAATCCGGTAGTTCGTGGTGTCTCGAGAATAACTACACCCAGCGAGAGATCACCCTTCTATCTTTGGATACCACCGCCATCGAGCCTCGCGGCCCGCCCGACACTCCTGCCTACTACGGATGAGACGCGTCGAGCTTTTGGCTCGACCTCTGTTTGCTGAAGGTTGTAATCTGCGAAGTGCCCACACCATCAGAAGACTACATGGAGCTCATTGCCGTGTTCGACATGGGATTAGTCTATCTGGAATCCGGTCGCCGTACATGGTTATGGCTCATCGTCGATCCTCTTTACCCAACACTTCTGTCTGATGCTATAGTGTACGATGGCATCGTTTATGCGGTCGACGCACAGATTGGCTGCCTATACTGGTGGAATCTATCGTCGTGTAATTGTTCTATCTCATCTCATCTTTACCTTAAGAATACGACTGCCTGTTCATTGTTACAAATTTAGAATATATAGTATGTCTATAACCACATCATTGCTATATGTTCCTCTCATTTCCTAGATTTTTATGACCACACATGTTATTGTTAGAGTTGATATGAGAACAATTGGTATCTAATGATTGTTAGAATAGATATTATGTGTTTAACCTCATGATTGCTATATGTTACTCGCATTTCTAGGATTTTTATAACAATGCATGTTATTGCTTAGAGTTGATATGATAACTGTAGTAAGTGCTATGGCAGAATATGAGTAGGCCATGTCATATCTGTTTGCCTCTCATTGTTACATGATGTTTGAACCATGATATATTGCTAGAATATGAAAGCCATTGGCTTATTTTTTTAAACTTGGGGTATGATTATGACCACGACATTGCAATTCTCTGTCTATGATATGTGTCATTGTTATAATAATCTTAATTCCACACATACTTTGAACATGATTGCTTATTTTTGTCCTTTTGGTCTCCAATTTGAATTGTTGCAGCAGACGCAAATGCGCCGGCCTTCAAGATTCCAGGACCTGGAATCATACCAGCCGATGGGTGGTGGTTTATCGCTCGTTCAGCTGACGGTGGTCAGTTGATGCTCATTTGCACGTACCAAATTGACCAAACCATTTCATCAAACCACATGCAGTACAATGCCTGGGGCGTTCGTGACATTGATGGCTATGGTTGCTTCGTGTTCGAGAAAGATCCCAGCTCCGTTGGGCCAGGCGTATTCAACTGGTGGCGGGTTTACAGCCTCGGCAACCACTCCATGTTCATCGGGCTCAATTATCCAAGCATCCAACCAATCATCGATCATATCACCGGCGATGATTACCGTGCTATGCAACTTCCATTCGCCAGGGGGGACTGTGTTTACACATCATACCATGGGTTTCATGAATCACCATATCCAGAGATTCGTCGACCCAGCTTGTTGCCAGATAATCTTCAGTGTGTGAAAGGCATCAAGCTTCCATGCGATGGATGGCTTTTGCAAACCCGACATGCAGCGATGTGGTTCATGCCAATAGCAAATATGCACAACTTGATTCGTACTGATATGTAGACTGAGCCATGTATTCTGCTGCTGTAGCACGACCCTCTTTTGTTGGATATTATGTACTATTGTTAGTTTGAAGCACTCCTCTGGTTTGAAGGATAGATACCTTTCTGGGATCAAGTCCATCCTAACTCACCTGCGCAGGATGTACTGATAATGATGATGGAGATGATGTGCATTATGTATATATATATATATCACTTAGCCTTCAAGTGTGTACTTGTTAGTTAAACCTATGGTTAAAATGTGACACTAAATACGACTAGTAAGTAGTACAGTAGCAGTACTAGTATACGTCGGTCAAATTATTCATCATGTCCACACATTGAATTGACGTGACAACACGCTGCGCATGAGGTGACACAAGAATCCCGGCGGCATGTTCGGGTATTCTGGACTTCAGATTTGGAGTAGCACTTACCTGTCGAAATCTTTCATCATTCACTTAAAACAGTCCATTGATCATACATTGAGTACCATATAACTGGAATTAACCCATGCAAGTCGAAGAAGGATTGGCTGGTGCTGCCGGTTGGTGTCAAGTTCGATCCCACGGATCAGGAGCTGATCGAGCACCTTGAGGCCAAAGTGAGTGCTCACAGCGCGAGATCTCACCCTCTCATCGATTTGTTCATACCATCCATCGACAGCGAGCACGGCATATGCTACACCCATCCTGAGAAACTTCCAGGTAAGACACCGATCGGCCGTCTACTTGCACAAACATATTCCTCTGTTTATAGCTCTATTTTTCTTTTTAGACGCAGACCTGGTGAAGCAATTACAATTTGACAGTTAATAAAAAGTGAAACAAGTGACTGCAACATGCCAAAGATGTTATGAAAATGCCAACTACGTACACTAAAACCTGTATTCGACAATACTGCAGGTATCACACTGAGTGGCCTAAGCAAGCATTTCTTCCAGTGCAATTCCAGGGTGTTCAAAAGGGGCACGTGGACGCGTCGCAAGATACAGTCGGAGTGCGGCATGCACGCGATGTGGCACAACACCGGCAATACCTTGCTGGTGATGGTCAACGGCCGGCACACGGGCAGCAAAAAGGTTCTGGTGCTGCACACCAACAAGAACTTCGACCAGCAGAGGACCAACTGGATAATGCACCAGTACCACCTCGAGGACCTGGAGCAAGAGAAGGAGTGGGAGCTGGTCCTCTACAAGATTTTCTACCAGACGAACACTAGGTCCAGGAGTAAAAAGATTATAAGTTAGTTTGGTATTGGTACTTGTACTACCTTGTCGTCCGCAAGTTGGTATTGTTGTTAACGATCTTTTGGTATGAACTTGGCATTTTCTTCCAACCATCATGCCGAGGGTCGACGTGGATATGAAGCTGAATCATTTGTTTCGAAACAAATTTTCAGGCACCTGATTTTTATTTGATGGGTAGCATAAGCACCTGCCGTTCGAATTCCCAGTTCTCCAAATTTTTCAAAACAAGTGCATGCTCTTATTATCACGATGATAAAACAATATCCCTGCTGCATCCCAGTTATCAGTCTGTACTTGCAGAATTCTCTCGTTTATTGAGCACATATACCCGCCAGGCTTAGTTTTGTTTTTACTGGGCTGTAGACTGCCCAGGCTTAGTTTTGTTTTTAACAGGCCCAGCCCATGATGACAACGGGGCACAAAGATCCAGCAGGTATATACTGGCCTCTGGCCCGCCAGCGTTAGTTATATTTTGTCTTACAACATCCGCAGACACTTTTTTTACTGAATCAAACACACAACCCAGTTCTATTTTCCTCTTGAAACGCATGTCCTACATCCGTTTTCTAATCTCTACCTATAGTTTTACTAGTTCATATACACGTATCATTATATTGAAAATACATAAAATTCACATTTCATATTTACATCCTTATTTTTGTTGTTGTTTTCCCTCCCAGCGCTGATTTTTCTTACCACTAGTTTTCCCTTAAACCAACTCAATTGTCCCATGTCTTATTTGCTTACAAAAACTAAACGATTTTATGGCAAATCAATAAGTTCTTAAAAATGTTTATCATTTCGGGATTACAAAAGTTCGGACTCCATCGAAATATGCAAAATAAGGTTGAACTTTTTGACCGTGGTCCTGGGCAGAAAATGGGCTGTAATAAATTACTTAAGAATTAGCAAATGGGCTGCAAATTATTAAAAAATAGCAAATGGGCTCTATGTTGTGTGCCACAGATTTGGAGGCTGACTTGTGGGCCTACTAAGTTCATGCGTACACAAGGTTTATCAAAAGACAAACTTAGTCAACAATCAACTCTACCAGCATCAGACCGTTAGATGTCAATCTAACGGCAATCGTGCTTCTTCAGTCTCTGATCTTCCTGCCCCAGCCGCCCAAACCAGCGCCGTCGGAACCGCCTGCTCCTGCCTCCCGTGGCCGGCTGTGCTGCCGGGCAGGCCTCACGACCCCATCATATACTCGCATCCCTGGCCTGTCTATCCCTCTACTCACCCACACCTCCTGTTATTTTCCAGCGACGGCAGCCGAACCAGTCAACCCTCGTACTCTCCACCGCGTGGGCAGCCACTGCCGTCTCTTCCCCGGCTCCGTGTTGTTCCCTTCGTAGGCCTCGCCGTTGTCCACCGCCCTGGTGCTCTCGACGCGGCGTGGTCAACGTGGTCAACGAACGACATCCATCGGAAGTGGACTGTACGTGGAGAGGCTAATAGCTGGGTCCACGGCCGCACACAAGAAAATGCCTCCTTATTACGCGCAAAATAATGATTCCTCCACCTGACATCTGGGACCCGCCGCAAGGGCCTCTGTATTTCACGAAAAACACGTTCCCTCCGCTGACAGGTCGGACCCACCAACTATATCTTCGCACGGAAGGAAGTGCCTCCTTATTGCGCACAAAAAAATGAATACCCCCCTGCCAACTGAGACCCACCACTGTGGGAGGCTGACTTGTGGGCCTACTAAGTTGATGAGGATGGAGGGCGTTGTTAACTTAGTCAATATGAACGATTCTAGCTCCAGCGACCATACGATGTCCATCCAACGGCCTTAGTGCTTCTTCAACCTCTGGTCTTCTTGCTCCAGCCTCCCAAAGCAGCGTCGGTCGTGCCGCCTGCTCCTGCCTCCCGTGGCCAGTTGTGCTGCCGTGGAGGCCTCACCGCCCCCATACTACTCCCACCGCTGGCCAGGCCATCCCTCCACTCACCCACACCCCCTATTATTCTGCGGCGACGACAGCCTCACACCACAGCCGAACCAGTGAACCCTCATACTCCTCTCTGCGTGGGCATCCACTGCTGCGTCTTCCCCGGCTCCGGGTCATCCCGTTCCTAGGCCTCACCGTCGTCCACCGCCTTGGTGCTCTCGGCGCGGCGTGGCCAATGTGGTCAACGACCGACTTCCATCGGAAGATACTGTACGTGGAGAGGCTGACAGCTGGGTCCACGGCCACAACCCAGTTTTTTTGTGATTTGCCAAGTAAGTCGCTTTGTCACGCCTGTTGGGCTGCAAATCTTTCAAGACGAGTAGAGCTTCATTCGGCCGGCCAAGAAAATGGCCTATCCGTAATGAGAAATGGGTTGTGCATTTTTAAAACACATCAAACCGGCAATTAGTTTCAAATTTCTTTTTTGAATTTTGAGATTTTAAATTGCATTGATTTTTTTGCGTGGACAATTTGTTGGATTTTATATTGATATACATTGATTTTTAAAATCAGTTTGAATGTGACTCGAAATTTCGGGATTAAAAACAGTTCGGACCGCACCGAAATATGCAAAATTTAGTATAATTTTTTAACCGTGGCCGCAATATGGGCTGTAATGCTAACAAAAAGAATATGGGCTCCAAAAATAACCTGAAGAATTAGCAAATGGGCTGTAAATTATTAGAAAGAATGGCAGATGGGCTGTATGATGTTTTCCACAGATTTGAGGCTTTCCTAAAAAAAGGTTGACGCACAAGCAGTGACTGTTGGATGTCCATCCAACGGCCGTCGTGCTTCTTCAATCTCTGCTCTTCCTACTCCAGCCGCTCAAACAAGCGCCGGCGGGACTGCTTGCTCCCTCCTCCCCGTGGCCGGCTGTGCTGCCGCGCAGGCCTCACCACCCCACCGTACTCCCATCGCTGGCCTAGCCATCCCTCTACTCACCCACACCTGCTGTTATTCTCCGGCGACGGCAGACGAACCAATAAACCCTCGTACAGTCGTACTCCCCTCCGCACGGGAAACAACTGCCGAGTCTTCCCTGCCTCCGTGTCATTCCCTTCCTAGGTCTCGCCGTCGTCCACCGCCCTGGTGCCCGCGGCGTGGCCTGGTCAACGTGGTCAACAACCGACATGCATCTGAAGTGGACTGTACGTGGAGAGGCTGACAGCTGGGTCCATGGCTGCACGCAAGGAAATGCCTCCTTATTATGCGCAAAATAATGATTCCTCCACCTGACATCTGGGACCCACCGAAAGGGCCTCTGTATTTCATGAAAAAAAAACGTTACCGCCGCTGACAGCTTGGACACACCAGCTATATCTTCGCACGCAAGGAAGTGCCTCCTTATTACACAAAAAAAATGAATACTCCCCCTGCTAGCTGCGACCCAGTATAGTGGCAGGCTGACTTGTGGGCCTACTAAGTTGACGGGGACAGAGGGCTTTGTCAACTTAGTCAATATGCACGATTCTAGCTCCAGTGACCGTAGGATGTCCATCCAACGGCCACAGTGCTTCTTCAACCTATGGTCTCCTTGCTCCAGCCGCCCAAACCAGCGCTGGTTGTGCCTCGTGCTCCTGCCTCCCGTGGCCGGCTGCGATGCGGCGGAGGCCTCACTGCCCCCTACTACTCCCACCGCTGGCCAGGTCATCCCTCTACACACCCACACCCCCTGTTATTCTGCGGCGACGGCAGCCTCACACCGCAGCGAACCAGTGAACCCTCATACTCCTCTACGCGTGGGCATCCACTGCCGCGTCTTCCCCGGCTCTGCGTCGTCCCCTTCCTAGGCCTCGATGTCGTCCACCTCCCTAGTGCTCTCGGTGCAGCATGGTCAATGTGGTCAAGGAACAGCTTCCATCGGACATGGACTTTACGTGGAGAGGCTGACAGCTGGATCCACGGCCACAGCAAGGAAGTGCTTCCTTATTACGCGCAAAATAATTATTCCTCCACCTGACAGCAGGGACCCACCGGACGGGCCACCGTATTTTGCAAAAAAAAGTTTCCCCCTGACTGCTGGGACCCACCAGCTACATCTTCGGATGCAAGGAAGTGTGTCCGGGGAAACAAAATGATTCGCCCCTGACTGCTGGGACCCACCAGCTACATCTTCGCAGGCAAGGAAGTGCCTAATAGTCGGGACCCACCTGGTCGAAGCGTACGTAGCGTTGTCATTCTGGTCGCGAACGTGTATGTACATACTGGTCGATGTAGAGGCGCGCACGTGTCGTAGTAGAGGCGCGCACGTAGCATGTACACGTACTTACAGCGGCAAGTGTGCAAGAAAGAAAATACGTCCACATACGTACATACGGGCAAGGTCTCGAACGCCTACTCACGCATACGTACGGCCAGGGCTCGTGTACATGGCTGGGTCGGAACGGAGAAACTGCGTCGTCGTCGTGTTCATGGGGAGCCAACCGGCTTGGTCGGAACGGAATGCGTCGTCGTGTTCATCGGGAGGGCTTGGATGGAATGACCGATGGAAATGAGGCCTGGCGTACCACAGAACGGAGGAAACGGCCTTATGTTTGACCGGCCACGGTCGAAACGGGATCCTGTTCATCGGGAGGGGTCTGGCGTACCGCAAAACGGAGGAAACGGACCTCCTACGGTCGAAACGGGGGTCCTGTTGATCGGGAGGGGTGTGGCGTACCGCAAAACGGAGGAAACGGACTTGTGTTGGAGTGCTACGGTCGAAACGGGGGTCCTGTTCATCGGGAGGGGTGTGGCGTACCGCAAAACGGGACTCCACGGGATAATGTTCATCTCCACCGTCGACCCCCTCCAGCCTCCACGGGCTACTGTTCATCCACCGTCGACCTCCTCCTGCCTCCACATGCGACTGTTCATCCACGGGCTCCTGTTCATCCAGCCTCCACCGCGCGCTACTAAACCGGCTACTGTTCAACCAACCCTCTCCATGGGCTCCTGTTCAACCACCCCTCCACGGGCTACTGTTCATCCAGCCCTCCACCATCTACTGTTCATCCTGCCCTCCACGAGGTGGTCCTGTTCATCCAGCCCTCCACAAGGTCCTGTTCATCGAGCCCCAACCGGCTCGATCGATCGGTGTCCTGTTCATCCAGAGGCAACACCATGGGGTCCTGTTCATCCACCCCCACCGCGAACTGTTCACCCAACCCCCCCAGCAACGCTCACTGTTCATCCAGAGGCAGCATTGATCGGCTAAAGTTAGAAGTAGTAGCGAAGGAATCACTCGATCGGGTTTAGTTAACAGCCATCGATCGATCGCTCGGGTTCAGTAACGCGTAGCCTGCAGTGCAATCGCTCGGGTTCAGTTAGAGCCCAACGCCTCACTCGGGTTCAGTTAGAGCCCAACACCTCGCACCCATGCACGTGCGTGTACGAGAGAAACGTGCATCGCTCGGCCCCGACCACCCACCGTAACCGGGAACACCCTGATATTTTCCTCGCCCTCGCTTCTACCACGGTTTTTTCCATCATGGACGGCCCGAAGAATGTCATGCAGCTACGTCTCTGGCCCGCCCAAGACGAAAAACCCATTTTCTATCATGATTTTTTGTCATAGAAGTAGGACCCCACCACATCTATGATGATACCGGGTTTTGTTACAGTTACCATCATAGAAGTGTCATAAGTATGACAGAAATATATTTCGTTCAGCCCAAAATGTCACGAATGTGTCTTTTTTTGTAGTGAAGACATGCTTCTTCTTCGCGAGTGTGTGCAAGTTCCTCATGCCAGCATGACCAAGTCGTCGATGCCATAGCCAGCCTTCTGAAGCTTTTGCAAGTAGACATATAGCTGGTTGTGGTCCTGTAGAGAAATCAACAATATACAGATCTCCTCTCCTAAAGCCTTCGAAGACTTTGGAATGGTCAGCTTCCATGATCACAACACAACGATACTTGCCAAAGATAACAACCATATCGAGATCACAAAGCATTGAGACTGACATTAGGTTGAATCCTAAGGACTCGACAAGCATGACTTTGTCCATGTGTCGATCCTTTGAGATCGCAACCTTACCTAGACCCAATACCTTGCTTTTTTCTTTGTCAGCATTGGTGATATGCTTCAGATGCGATGGAGATAAGGGAGCATCCATCAATAGATTCTTGTCACCAGTCATGTGATTTGTACATCCACTATCAAGGACCCACTCAGTGGCTTTGGGTTGATCATCCTGCAGATGAATTAGTGCATCTTACGAACTCATATACTTCATCAGTGAGGAATGTGACATCAAATTCATGAGATCAATTTCTTCAAGCAATAGAACAGATATAGCAATATAAGGACGTGATAAATGAAAATTCATTTCTTCATGTTTAGCTTGCATCCTTTCAAGCAAATCCAGGTCTCCAGCAAATTTTTTAGACGTTTAGGTACGTTTGAAGACCTAACCCTGCATAAGAGATTTGTTATTTTTCTTCACCACCCACATCTGAAGGGGTGGCAAAGAGTTCATCATTCTGCGAGCTCCATAAGAGAAGGATGGCATAGAAGCCAGTCAACTTCGTTTCACATAAGAGGAGTTAGGGTAAGCATATGAATAAGCAAAGAAATTCTTAGAGGACTTATGAACATAATGGTTAGAAGAATAATGCTCATATTAATAGCCCTTAGATCTTCCCTACGAAACAGAAGTGTTAACACGATTTTGATCTTTTTGAGGAATTAGATCCACGTGAGGAATTCGGTCCGTATGAGGACTTGGATCCATATGAAGAATTTGGTCCATATGAAGAATTTGATCTGGGGTTCCTATTCTTCACATGTGGTGTCATGATGACATTCACGTGAAGACTTTAAAGGCACCTTTTGGGAACCCAGATTTTCTTCATAGGGGAACCATTCCTGCAGTTAGTGCCAACATATCTAGCAAATACTTTACCATTCTGATTTTTCAACAGTTTATAGTTGGAGTCAAATGACTCATCAGAAGAATGAGGAGATTCACATGTAAACACTACAGGAAACAGCTACTTTGCCGTCTGCCACGGCGGACGGCAAAGGCTCGAAAGGCGGACGGCAAAGACCTTTGCCGTCAGCCGCGGACGGCAAAAGGCTCCGGCAAAGAAGGCTATGGTAAACAGCTGCTTTGCCGTCTGCTTCCTGGAGGCGGACGGCAAAGGCTCTTTGCCGTCTGCGGCTGACGGCAAAGAGGGCGGACGGCAGTAATTGCGCTGTCAGTCCTATAAGTGGCTAACGGCAGACCTTTGCCGTCCGCCGCAGACGGCAAAATTTCTCTGGTCTTTGCCGTCCGCCTTATGATGTCATCTACACGTCACTAGATGGCAGGTTCTTTGCCGTCCGCCTTATGATGTCATCTACACGTCACTAGATGGCAGGTTCTTTGCCGTCTGCCATGGACGGCAAAGTCTTTGCCGTCTGCCACTGTAGGCAAACTGACCAAATGGGTCAGCTCCCAGGAAGCACAGTTGGCTGCCACGTGGCTTCTTTGCCGTCCGCGGCAGACAGCAAAGAGCTCTTTGCCGTCGGTGGCAGACGGCAAAGAGCCTGCATATTGTCTGTTTTTTCTGTTTTTTATTAAATCCCACAATTTGCACAGAAAATATATAAGTTTCATATCACATATCCAGCACATATCCAGCACATAAGTTTCATATCACATATCACATCAGTTTCATCCATACACATTGTTCATACATAAGCAAGTTCCATCCATACACATAGTTCCATCCATATATATATATTACAATGCAAAGTTTCATCAACATAGCAAGTTAGATGCAATGATCCATATCACATAGTTCCATCCATCATAACAAGCTAGATACAATGCAAAGTTTCATGAAAGGAAAAGCAAGCACTCCATCATAGCAAGCTAGCTTCCATGAAGTGAATGAAATCTGCAAAATGGTAAATAAGAAAGTTAGAAATAGGTGACTAGAACAAGAAGTATATGTCATTTATGAGCTAACTTAGGTGAAATGGATCATATATGAGCTAACTAAGTTGAAATGGGTTGTTTATGATCTAACTTAGTTGAAATGGATCATTTATGAGCTAACTTAGTTGAAATGGGTCGTTTATGAGCTAACTAAGGTGAAGGGCATCGTTTTTGAGCTAAGTAAGGTGAAATGGGTCATTTTGGAGCTAACCTAGGTGAAATGGGTCATTTTGGAGCTAATCTAGGTGAAATGGGTCAGTTTGGAGCTAACCTAGGTGAAATGGGTCATTTTAAAGCTAACGTAGGTAAAATGGATCATTTAGGAGCTCATCTACGTAAAATGGGTCATTTTAGAGCTAATTTAGTTGAAATGGATCTTTTTGAGCTAACTTAGGTGAAATGGATCATTTAAGAGCTAATTTAGGTGAAATGGGTCGTTTTTTAGCTCACTTAGGTCAAATGGATCGTTTATGAGCTAAATTAGTTGAAATGGATCATTTATGAGATAACCTAGGTAAGATGGGTCATTTTGGAGTTAACCTAGGTGAAATGGGCCATTTTAAAGCTAACGTAGGTAAAATGGATCATTTAGGAGCTAATCTAGGTAAAATGGGTCATTTTTGAGCTAACTTGGATGAACTGCATCATTTATAAGCTAACCTAGGTAAAATGGGTCATTTTGGAGGAAAATAAGCTAACTCTAGGTCATTATGGTAAGCATATTGGAGGAAATAAAGCTAAGTCTAGGTCTTTATGCATTTGTTAAGCAAAACAGTAGAGAAACTTACCGTGATCAGGGAGGTGTAGGAGCGGGGTGGCTAGTGCCGCTACCTGGAGAAGGATCGTACGATGCGTTTCTGGAGTTAAGCTGCACCAAAGATCATTTCCAATGTCTCGTTACCATTACGACACACAAATGTTAAGACTACCAAGTAATGTCCATTCAAACTAAACTCACCGTGCTCCCAGGAGCAATCACTGGCATCGGCGGAGCGGGCTGACCGGACTTCTCGCACACAGACTGCACATTTGGTTTTCAGAACAGAGTCATACTAGTTAGTAATGAGACTCAAATGTTAAGACTAGCAAGTAATCTGCAGAAGAAACTTACCACAAGGAGCTCGTACATGGCCCTTGCCTGCATGTCATTCCGTGCCCTCTCCTCCTCCATCATCTTTCTCGTCCTCTCCTCCATCTCCCGCTGCCTCTCCGCCGCCTCCGCCAGAAGTTTCTCCGTTCTATCTCTCTCAGTCTGTATAGCAGCCTGCAACACCACTCACATGACCATTTGTAATCATTGATGGAAGCGCACACAATGTAATGGAGAAAGATAACTGAGTACGTATCACTAACCTTAATGGCGAGTTGCACTGGCCGTTCACGAGGCCTTATCTCAGGAGTGGAGCTCGACTGGCGCGCCTTGATCTCCGGGAGAGTGCTAGGACAACGGATAAGTCCATCTCCAATGGCTATGGAGCCATGGGACCTCCCGCCACCAGATATCATCACTAGCTCTGGATCAATGGGACCCTGGCTCGGGTTAAAGTCCTCCCCTTTCCTCGCCTTCCCCTCATGTCTATATCTCACGAGCTTGTTGTGGGAGGAGATGTTGGTGAAGTTGTTTGCATCATCGAGGTCAGACTGAGAGAAAGCCTTGACTTTCTTGAAAGAGCCAGTGTGGGCCATGGCATACAGGTCGTACACCTCTGGCACCTTATCCGCCTTATTGTGGCGTGCCTGAAAGAGAGAAACAATGAAAATTAGTAATTAAAGGGCTCAAGCTAGCATGATGAATGAATTGCATGAATCATGAAGCAAACCACATACCCAGTTGCGCCCGAACTGATATAAGTTGGAGCTGCCTTGATGGTGTGGCACACCTTCCATTTGGGCACGTTTGTCCTTGGCCTGGGTGTGGAGGGCTAGCCATTCTTGTGAGCACCACTCATCGACCAACACCTCCCAACAATCCATCCGATCCGCACACCATCTCGGAGGCGCCTATAAGTTAGCAAATAGAAACTTGAGCGCTACGGCTAAGAATTACTAAATGAAGGAACTTAAGTAGAAGGCCTTAAGAATTACCTTCATGTACTGCTCCTTACTCAGGAACTTATCGCGGCACGCCGGCTTGGTCTTCTTGATACCACGCAAGGCGTAGTAGTCTCGAACAGCCTGCACCCGAGCCTCGTGCCGTAAGTTCTGGAGTAGGCGCTTGCAGACATTCTGGATAACATTTGCGCTGTCCTCCTCGTATCCCTCCTCACACTTGTAGAATGTCTGCAATCAAATGAGAGAATATTTATTAGTACAATTAATAACTAGCTAGTTGAAGATTTTGAAATGTGTAAAGGAGAAATTACCCAGAACGTCCTGATCACCATGTCAGCCCTCGTGTCGCACACGACACCGTCGATAATGACATCCGGCGGGGCCGGGGCAGCCACGTAGTGGTCCCAGCTCAACCCAAGCTCTGGAAGCCGACCCTCACCAGGCAACGTGACAAACCCCGGGAAGTTTTGCCGGCAAAGAACTCCAAGGACGGAGTTGGGCCGGCGGACACTATGATGGTGGTCCCAACCCCTGCAGCATGACAAGGCCAACGCATTAGTTATTTCAAGAAACGTGAATGCAGAAGGTACAAAAATATTAAATGCACTTACGTACCTCTCCCCATCAGGGAAGATCAACCACCTCTGCTCGCGGGTCGCCGGCACGGACGGGAGCCGTGTAGCACCACGCTGGTAGACGGTGCCACCCTCCTCCTCAAGATCAGTCGGCTCCCCGCCATCATCAGCATGGCCACTCGGCTCCTCGGGCTGATCCGGCCAGGTACCCCATCCGGACGTGTGCTCCTCCGGGGTCTCGTGGGCCGAAGGCCAGTCGACCCGAGGCTCGTGGGCCAAAGACCCGTGGACTGGAGGCTCGTGGACCGGAGTCCATGTAGCCTCCTCCTCGGATGAGTCCACCCTAGCAGTCACGTGCTCGGGTGAAACAGCTGGGGGTGGCGGCGAGGAAGGTGCCCTAGCAGTCACCCTACCTCCTCTCCCGCGACCACGTGCCCCACCTCCTCTCTTCCTACCTCGTCCCCTGCTGGGCACCGCGGTCGACGAAGAAGGGCCCGGCGGTGTGGACATACTGTCCAGCAACGCTCGGCGGAGAGGTACGTCTGGAATCGAAGACCTCAGACCACGCGCCGACGAAGAAGGGGCCTTGGCGCGCTCCCGACCAGCGCCCACCATCTTTCAACACCTGCCATGACAAACAGTAAACGAAATTAGTACAACATAAAAAAAAGACCGACATGAATAATAATATGTGTATCACTTAAGTGTATCATCATCAAGTACAACATTAAAAAATTTAATACCTCACACTACTAATAATCTCGATCAGTATCATCAATAAATGCATAATCATCATCATCACTATAATCAATGACGGGCTCATAGGGTTCAGTGGCATCAGCATGAGCAAGGCCACCTTGACGTAATCGGTCAAGCAATGACAGGTCATCCGCAGCAGTAACCTCTTCTTGTTCCGGCTCTTCTTCTTCCTCCTCTGGGGTGATGTCGGATTCACTGTCGCTGTCTACTTCAATATTTTGGGGTGAAGTATAGCGGTTCTTGAAACGCTTTTTGGAAAGACGTGTCTCTTGGAAGAATTCTCCTTCATATGTGTCTGGGTTAATGTGAGGTTCATAATCCTCTTCCTTTGGGGGAGATAGTTTAGCACGTGGCGGCAGTTCATAAACGACATCCCAACCTTTTAGATTTGGATTAGTTTGGCAGGCCCACGGTAGATAGAATACTTGGGTCGCCTGTTGAGCCGTAATATAGACATCAGGAACATCTAAATGGGTGCTTTGGTTGATTTCAACTAGCCCTATATGTTCATGAGTCCTTCTAGTCTCCTTCGGCTGAAACCAATAACATTTGAAGACTACGACATTCGGTGGGTTTTCACCATAGAATAGAAGTTCATAAATTGCTTCAACTCTCCCATAATACTCGGTACCTCCTTCGCCGATAGCAGATACACAACAATTTGTAGACTTTCGGTCGGCCATAGATAGCTCTTTGCCATAGGTACAAAAGCGATACCCGTTGATGTCGTATTTGTCAAATGAACGGACCTTATAGTCAAAACCATTAGCCACTTGTCTCAATTCGGCGTCCATAGACTCTGAATTAGCCTACAAGTTTAATATGAAAGGATTGTTGCATTACGCACAAATTAGCGAATGAAACCGGGATAGCCGCCTACAAATTAGCCTACAAGTCTAATAGAAATTACCGTTTGTTTGAACCAAGAGATGAAACTGGGATAGCCGCCTCCTTGCTTTGCGAGAAGCTCATACTCTTCGACAGAATCCTTTTGGATCACCGCTCCATACGAGAATAAGGCGACGTATCGACTGTATGAAATATCCAGGAATAAGAGCAGTTCAAAGGAAATAGAAGTTGCGAAACTATGTACCGAGAACTTACTCGATGTACGGCCGCACTTCTATCAGGTTGTTGAAGATATACAACGAAATGGTCCGCCATTGTTCGTTATCCAAAGATACTGGATTTGAAACACTGGCTGGTGCGAGATTCCCTTTGAAAAGGCTGAGGTTGGATCCACCCTTTTTAGGGTCGCCAGCATTGTACCGAGGCTTCGGATTATGCAAATGACGATTTTTGGCTTCGTAGTGTGCTGTCACGAAGTTTGCCGCCTCCTCAGTGATGAATGCCTCAGCCATCGATGCTTCAATTCTACGTTTATTTTTACATTTTTGTCGAAGCATCTTCTGCATCCTCTCAGTTGGGTAGCACCAACGATTTTGCACGGGCCCCCCCAATCTTGCCTCAGTCGGGAGATGCAAAATCAAATGTTGCATTGGATTAAAGAAGCCCGGTGGAAAGATCTTCTCTAACTTGCAGATCAACTCCGGCGCCAACTCTTCCATTTCTTCTAGCACGCCAGGCGATAGTTCTTTCGCACAAAGAACACGGAAGAAATAGTTGAGTTCTGCCAGTACTAGCCATTCATCCTCAGGGATGAAGCCACGCAACATCACCGGCATTACCCGCTCAATCCATATGTGCCAATCATGACTCTTGAGACCAAATATCTTCAATTTATCAAGACTGGCTCCCCTCTGTAGATTCGCTGCATACCCATCGGGGAACATCAACTGCATTTTCACCCTCAAGATAATTTCCCTCATAGCTGGCCTTCCAAGATTGAACCATGCCTTTGGCTTCGTCCAGTTCTGCTTTCCTTTCGGTTCTTTCATGTTTTGTAACGGCCTATCACATAGCGCCTCCAGATCGACTCTAGCCTTAGTATTATCCTTTGACTTCCCATCTATGCCGAACAATGTACCAAAAAGTGCCTCGGCGATATTCTTCTCAGTGTGCATCACGTCGATGTTGTGTGGGCAAAGGAGGTCTTTGAAGTAAGGCAGATCCCATAAGCATGTTTTGTGAGTCCAGGCGTGCTTAGAATTATACCCCTTGAAGTACCCTGGACGCTCTGGATCTGGCTCGAGAGCGTTTAACTGATCCAGGGTCTGTTGGCCTGTCAATGCATGTGGTGCAGAGTTTTTGACAACTCTACCTCTGATGAAGTTCTTCTTGTCTTTCCTGAACTTATGGCGAGGATTCAGGAACTGTCCATGCATGTCGAAGCAAGAAAACTTGCGACCGGCCTGAAGCCAACGAAACTCAAGAGCTCCCTTGCATGTGGGGCACGGGAACCTTCCATGCACACACCAGCCAACGAATAGCGCATACGCCGGCAAGTCATCCGTCGAGTACATGTACCAGACACGCATTATGAAGTTCCGTTTGCTATAGGCATCGTATGTCTTGAACCCATTATCCCAGGCTTCTTGCAATTCGTCCTTAAGCGGTTGCATGTACACATTCATAGTTTTCCCCGGATAGTTGGGCCCTGGAATTATCAACGTCAGGAAAATGTTCTTTCTTTGCATAATCTGTCCGGGGGGGAGATTGAGTGGAAAGACAAATACGGGCCAACAACTGTATTGGGCTGCCGTCATACCAAACACACTGAACCCATCCGTGCTGATGCCGACTCGAGGATGCCTCGGATCTGCCGCTTTGTCACCATGTAATTCATCAAACTTTTTCCACGCAACACCATCCGATGTGTGTACAATCATCAGATTCCCATCTGCATCTAGTTCGGTTCTTTTGCCCGTTTTGTGCCATGTCATCTGTCTGGCCGTCTCTTCGACCATGAAAAGACGTTGAAGTCTTGGTACGATTGGCATATACCGAAGAACACTAACGGGGATTTTGGTCTGTGTCTTCTCACCCATACCATTGTCTACCACAACATACCTGGAAGACTTGCAAATGGGACAATAGTTCAAGTCCGCATAGTCAAGCCTAAACAAGACACATCCTTTCTCATAGGCATGTATCTTATCATAGGGCATCTTCAGTGCACGGAGGATTTTGTCCGACTGGTACAGGTTTGCAAGCATTACATGGCCTTTGGGTAGAAAGCGTCCAAATACTGTCATCATTGCATCGTAGCATTCTCTGCCCAAGTTGAACTGAGCCTTCAGAGCCATTACTTGTGAGATGGCATCCAACTGACAAAGCTCAGTGTGCTCATGGAGCGGACGTTTTGAAGAATCCAACATTTCATTGAAGGCCTTTGCAGATTCCTCCATCTCCTAGTCCGAATCCCGAGCATCATCAAAGTCTTGCACCATGTTTTCCATCCCGGTACCATGCTCGTTGGTGCGACGACGATCCACCTCAGCTCGGTCACGTTGGGCAGACTCACCATGAAATGTCCACACCGTATAATCGGGCGTAAAACCACTCTTCTGCAGGTGTTTGCCCATTTCAGCCTCTGTCCTCTTTTCCCAATTGCCGCACCGTAAACAGGGGCACCAGGTTTTTCTCTGGCCATTTGCAAATGCGGCTCGCACAAACCCCTTGGTTTTTGTGAACCATTCAGTGCTCCATTTGTTCTGACCAGTGTGACCGGTGTACATCCACGCACGATCTTTCATCTTGACTTTCAGAGCTACTAGACACACAACAAATATATATATATATAATTCACCATGTATGTATTCATCAGTTGATCTACTTTGTCAATTTTATTACGTCCATGCAACCTACACTCTAATAGGTAATGATAGGTCCTAATCCCACCCGAGTATGTTTAGATTGGGTTCATTTTCCCATGCTATGCCCCGGATCCTACGCAAAATTTCGGCAGCACCTCCCCGCTGTTCTCCTGATACACGTCTCTGCAATAAACAGAGAGGATGTGTACCCGGAGAACAACAGGGGAGGCACTGACGAAATTTATGCGTCGGATCCGGAGCAAAGCATATGGGAAAACGAACCCAATCTAAACATACTCGGGCTGTCCATGGATAGCGTTGGACAATTCGAAAGAATCAAGGTTATAAATATGCAAATGCATGCATATTTATAACTATGACTCTTTCGAATGGGAGACACATATTGGTTACGCATACTGATGATTCAAGACACGTATATATCTAGCTATCAAGTTTCATCGGAATAGATCAAATAATTAATGGGGGAGGAGGACATGTCATTTGTGCTCACCCACGAACGAAGGGGCAGAGCTCGTCAAACGCACGGCGAGGTCGTCGAACACCAAACCTCGCAGCGATGAAACATTTGCACATTTAAAACTACCCGATCAACACAATTATATATGATGTTTTTCATAACAAAATCGAAAGATATATGACCTAACTAATAATTCACAAATATATGACCCCGTCGGCTTCTGGAAGGCCAAAGAACACCTTTTCGGGAGGTGTCGGGGGTCGGGGTCTCGTGTCGGTCTCGGGGTGCCGTGTCGGGGTCGGGGTGTCGGGTCGGGGTGCCGTGTCGGTGTCGGGGTCGGGGTGTCGGGTCAGGCTCGGGGTCGGGGTGTCGGGGTCGGGGTCGGGGTCGGGGTCTCGGGGTCGGGGTCGGGGTCTCGGGGTCGGGGTGTCGGGGTGTCGGGGGTGTCGTGTCGGGGGTCGGGGTGTCGTGTCGGTGTCGGGGTGCCGTGTCGGTGTCGGGGTGCCGTGTCGGGGTCGGGGTGCTGTTTCGGGGTCGGGGGGTCGGGGTGTCGTGTTGGGGTCAGGGGGTTAGGGGGTCGGGGTGTCGTGTCGGGGTCAGGGGGTTAGGTGGTCGGGTGTCGGGGTGAAGTCGGGGTCGGGTGTCGGGGTGTGGTGTCGGGGTTGGGGGGTTAGGGGGTCAGGGGGTCTTCTCATTCTTCTACTACTTCTACTTCTTCTCATTCTTCTACTTCTTCTCATCCCCCGTCTTCTTCTTCTTCTTCTTCTTTCTCCTCCTCCTCCTCTTCTTCTTCTTCTTCTTCTTCTTCTTCTTCTTCTTCTTCTTCTTCTTCTTCTTCTTCTTTCTCCTCCTCCTCCTCCTCCTCCTCCTCCTCTTCTTCTTCTTCTTCTTCTTCTTCTTTCTCCTCCTCCTCCTCATCTTCCTCTTCTTCTTCTTCTTCTTCTTCTTCTTCTTCTTCCCCCTTCTACTTAACCTAAACCTAAACTAAAAACCTAAACTAATTAAAACTAAACTAATTAAACTAAATAACCTAAACTAATTAATTCTAAACTGAAAAAACATAAACTAAAAAACCTTATCTAAACAGAAAAAAAAAACAAAAAAAAGAAAAAAAATGGGAGGGGCTCACTGTGGGGGGCGCCGACGGGTCGGGGAGGGGCCGGCGACGGGGGGCCGGGGCGGGGCGGTGGAGGAGGCGGGGCGGCGGGGGCCCGGCCGGCGGGGGGCCGGGGCGGCGGGGGGCCCGGCCGGCGGGGGGCCGAGGCGGGGCGGTGGAGGAGGCGGGGTGGCGGGGGCCCGGGGCGGCGGGGGGGCCGGGCGGCGGGGGCCCAGGCGGCGGGGGGCCGGGGCGGGGCGGTGGAGGAGGCGGTGGGGGGCGCGGGGTGGCGGGAGGCCGGGGCGGCGGTGGGCCGGGGCGGCGGTGGGGCGCGGGGCGGCGGGGGGCCGGGGCGGGGGGCGACGGGGCGGTGGGGCGGCGGGGAGCCGGGGCGGCGGGGGTGACGGGGCAGCGGGCGGCGGCGGCGGCGGCGGGGTCGGAGGAGAAGGGCGCGCGAGGACGAAGTGAGTAACGGGCGGGGGGGCACTTGCCGTTAGTCAAGTGCCCTCTTTGCCGTCCGCCAGCCTTTGCCGTCCGCCTTTTTGCCTCTTTGCCGTCTGCTAGCGGACGGCAAAGAGGTGGGCCGTTAACATTTTTTCAAATGAGCGGGGGGTGGGGGCCACCACACTCTTTGCCGTCCGCCAGCGGACGGCAAAGATTCTTTGCCGTCAGCTGGCAGACGGCAAAGAGCTGGCAGATGGCAAAGAGCTTCTTTGCCGTCAGCCTTTTCTTTGCCGTCTGCTTATGCGTAGCTGATGGCAAAGAGCTGCTTTGCCGTCAGCTAGCAGACGGCAAAGAGCTGGCAGATGGCAAATTAGCTGATTCCAGTAGTGAAAGCCTGATAAAGTAGATGAATATACTGGAGGTCCCTTTGCAGCAACCCATGAGGTTTTGGGGTACTACTCAGGATTCCAGTATGTTCCGTCAGCATTGAGTTTCCTCTCAAAGGTAATACCCTCTTTACTAGGGTTCCTGTTGAGGGCATGCTTTTTAAGCACATCACAAAGATCCTGATGCCCTTTGAGGCTTTTGTACATGCCTGTCATATACAATTCCTCCAGCCCTGCATTGTCAGTGATACTAGCAATATCCTCATATGAGGAATTAGTGATAGCAGAGACAGGTGAAGAATTTGTAGTAGTAGAAGCATTTGAACATTCAGGTGAAGAATTAGCAGATTCACATTCAATGCACTTCAAACATGCAGGAATAAATTCTTCCTAAGCAGCACCGATTTTTTGAGGAAGTAATGAATCACGCTCCTTCTGAAGATCTTCATAACTCTCCCTTAGCTTCTCAAGGTCTTGCTTTCTTTGAAGAAATTCATAAGAAAGCTTCTCATGATCAGATAAGAGAGTGTTATGATGACTTTGAAGATTGTGAAACTTGTACTGAAGTCTCTGAAGATTTTCAGTCAAGGTTTTAGTGCGATCCATTTCTTCACCCAACATATCATCGCTCTTGTCTAGCTTGTTTTGAACCTTTTCAAAACCCTTTTGTTGTTTCACAGCAATCTTAGCAAGTTTAGAGTAGCTAGGCTTGAGGTTTTCATCAGATTCATCCTCACTAGAATCAGAGGAGGGATAGTTGAGTACCTTGTCCCCCTTTGCCATGAAGCAATAGGTGGGAGAATAGTCATCATCGCCATCGTCAGCGTTGTTGTGGAAGTCATTCTCCGCCAGAGTTGAAGATTGACTTGCTGGAAAATGTAGTGGCGAGGTCTAGGCTTGCCACACCAAATTATGACTCCTCAGATGCCTCCTCTTCCTCATGTTCCTTAGATTCAGCTTCAGAGTCCATTTCCTTGCCAATGAATGCCCAAGCCTTCATAGAGCTGCTCTTCTTGTGAGATGAAGACTTTCATGATTTTGATGATGAAGACTTCGAAGATTTCTTCTTCTTCTTTGGGTCATCAGAACTGTAATCCTTGTATTTCTTCTTCTTTGATTCCTTTTCCCACTGAGGATAGTATTGAATGTAGTGACCAGGTTTCTTACACTTGTGGCACAGTCATGGGATGAGGAATCATCACTTCTTGAGGATTTTTTGAAGCGACCTCGTCTTGAGAACTTCTAGAATTTCTTCACGAGCATTACTAGCTTCTGGCTCAGTTCTTCAGGATCACCAAGGCTGCTACCAAAATCTTCACCTTCAGATTCGGACACTGCCTTGGCCTTCAGAGCGCGTGATCTGCCATAGCTTGATCCATAGAGATCCCTCTTTTCAGCAAGCTGGAACTCATGAGTGTTTAGCCTCTCGAGGATATCAGAGGGATCAGGTGACTTGTAATCACCACGTTCTTGTATCATCAGTGCCAGAGTGTTAAATGAGGAATCAAGCGATCTCAGCAATTTCTTCACCACCTCATGGTTGGTGATGTTAGTGGCACCAAGTGCTTGAAGCTCATTTGATATGTTAGTGAGGCGATCGAAGGTTTGCTGAACATTTTCATTGTCGAGTCTTTTGAAGCGGTTGAAGAGATTGCAAAGAACGTCAACTCGAGAGTCACGCTGTGTTGAGACTCCCTCATTGACCTTGGACAGCCTATCCCAGATAAGCTTAGCAGTTTCCAAAGCACTCACTCTACCATACTGCCCTTTGCTCAGATGGCCACATATGATGTTCTTAGCTTGAGAGTCGAGTTGCTTGAATCTCTTTACGTCAGCAATGTTGATGGTAGGAGTGACAGAGGGGACACCATTCTCCACAACATACCAGAGATCGTTATCAATTGCCTCAAGATGCATTCACATCTTATTCTTCCAGTAGGGGTAGTCCGCCCCATCGAAGATAGGACACCCTGTAGAGACCTTGATCATACCTGCGGTCGACATAACTAAAACTCCAGGTGGTTAAACCAAAATCACACAGAACAAGGGAGTACCTTGCTCTGATACTAATTGAAAGTGCGTTAAGTCGACTAGAGGGGGGTGAATAGGCGATTTTTATGAATTCTTCACTGAGGAATTTCAGGGTGATAAAATTCCTTAGCGAAGAACTACTTGTAGCGGAATAAGTACTCATATGCAAACATAACAGAACATAAGAACATTCGTCATGATGAAATGAAAACAAGCACATAGTACAGAAAGCATAAGCACATGATAAACATGATGAAGACAAACAGACTGAAGAAATTGAACTGAGGAAATTGAGAAAGTATTCAATCAAAGTCTTCAAACAGATATGAACAAGCACGCAACACAGTATGAGGAAACTTGAAGGGTTGAGGAAATAGAACCAGTAGGCTTGGTGAAGACAATGATTTGGTGGACCAGTTCCAACTGTTGTGACAGTTGTACGTCTGGTTGGAGCGGCTAGGTATTTAAACCTAAGGACACACAGCGCTCACCGTATTCTCCTTGAGCTAAGGTCACACAGACCTCGCCCAATCACTCATGGTAAGTCTTCAGGTGACTTACAAACCTTCACAAACCCGGTCACTCGGCTATCCACAATTTCCTCTTGGATGCTCTAGACCATGACGCCTAACCGACTGGAAGATGCACAATCTTCAAAGGTAACAAGCGTCGGATCCACATAGGAACAATTTCTTTAGTGATGCTCAATCACTTTGGGTTTGTGTTTTCCTCACTTGATGATTTTCGCTCAAAGTCCTCGGAGGATGGGATGCTCTCAATGACAAGTGTCAGTTTCTCTTGGAGCAGCCAACCAGCTAGTGGTTGTATGGGGCGACTATTTATTCCCTAGTGAGCAGCCCAACATGATAATACATAAATGCCCTTCAATGATATGACCGTTAGGTGAGTAGATATTTTGGGACAGCTGGCACGTAGCACAACAACGGTCGGAAATTTGAGGCTTAAATTCCTTAGGGCTATCATGTTCCTCACTTGTAGGCAATCCGCACTGGCGTATTCCTAACTCCTTAGTCAGAACAAATTTTTCAGAGACCAGAAGAACTTTGTCTCTGTCACTGATGAAATTTACTGAACTGTATGAGATTTCCAATGGCTTCACTCGAAGGGATTGGTAGGTGTAGGATTTTGAGATGAGCATCACTTGGAAACATTTCCTTAGTTTTTCCTCGACCCCCTTCAACAGTACGGTGTTTCCTATGACTCAAGAAATAGAAGATGAAACTACGAAAACAAAAGTCTTCACGCTTCATGTTCCTCGTATGAATATCATGTCTTCATGGTCACACCAATTTCTTCACTTTCAAAGTCTTCAGAAATCCAAAGTCTCCAGTAGAAGACATTCATTTTTAGAGGTCGACTTTCTATGTAAACATCAAACTCCTCATACAATTATAGACTTGTGTACACCCACAAACACATCAGTCCCTTAACCTATAAGTCTTCAATACACCAAAATCACTAAGGGGCACAAGATGCACTTACATAAGACAGTGGGCAGCGGAGAAATTACGGGATGGAAATGGAATAACTAAGTACTACATGATCAGACTCCATTACTGACCAGCTCATCGGACAAAATCCGACTACCTCTCAACGTCGGCAACTCTAGCGGAGTCAACGTGCAACCATGGCGAGGGAGCGTTGGACTGTTCGAAGGATTGTCCCATAGAATAACCTTCTCCTCGAGGACGCATGGAAGACCAACAAGCATGGCCTTTTCCCAAGCCTGTTTAAGCACCGTCTTGAAAAAGTTGGTGCAGGAAGCACCGAGACTTGCGGCGGTGAGGACGTCGGAGCGGCGTGTGATTTCTCCCAGAGGATCGTCGTCGAAGGTCTCCCGGCCCCGACGAGGAGGAGAACCGGCTACCAAATCCATGGGAGCAGCGACGAACTGCCTTCTCTTCGGGGGGAGGGGAACTGGCGAGGAGGAGATAAGAGCGTAGTAACCGCAGGGCCTTGTCCCTTCCAACTGTAGATCGTTCCTTCCAACTGTAGCGAAGGGGTGAGGCTATTATTTACTACTAGTACTGCCAACTCACCACTTCACCGGAGCCGCTTCACCGACTGGCTTGTCCATCGCTCCAGATCTCCTTGACCGCCATCATGGTCCACCGCACCGGATCTGCTTAACCGGCGCCCTCATCCACCACATTGTAGGCCCTTCACTGAATCCCTCGTCCGCCCCATCGCTGGCCCTTCATACAAGCCCTCGTCCGCCGCAACAGATTCGCCTCACCGAAAGCACTGTACACCGCGCCGGCCGAAGCCTTCGTCCACTGCACCAGACCCACTCCACGGACACCATATTCAACTCCACCGGCCCAGCTTTACTGATGCCGCAGCCTCATCAGGTTATTTCGATTTGTACTTCTTCGGTTTTTCTCTTCTTTATCGTGCAACTGTTCACTTACCACAGATGAGCTTTCTTGTATGTCGACAGGCGCCGCAACCGAAGCACCGGAGCCGCTTCAGCGACGGCGACAGCCGGCCCAAACTCAACCGCAACACGAGCACCATCGAGTATGACAACTATACCCATACGTCGCCGAGAATTAGGTACTATTATCCAACGGCCGGCGCCTACGTTCACTTTCTTAGCATTAGCACCACACCTTTGAATTTCTTCAGGGCATCATTCAATTTTTCATGAGACGCGTTGTTTTGCTTGCACCTGTAGGGCCATACTTCTCGGAGTGAACATGTTACATGTGCTAAATTACATACCAGTGCACATATAGTTAATATGCTTTAGTTTTGTCCTAAGTATTACTGTACTTCCTACATATTACTGCCTACTATTTTACTTCTTGCATGCTATATTTATGATAATGGTGTTGCTCTGATGCCACCTGTTGGTTCCATCAGAATGCTTCATGTTCTCTATGCTTAATTACACATTAGCAAACTAGCATGTGGTTCCGCTGCTTTTTGTTGGTTTTACCCTACATTTTCTGATGCTAGCTATTACATCACTGCCGCGAGCCTCGGTTCATTACATTTGTGGTGTGTTCTTGATCTTCCCAAGTTGCATGACTAATTTGATGCTTCTATTAATTATGGAGCTGCCAACCCCATCAAGCAAAATATTTGTTCTTTTGGGGCTGGCACCTCGAACAAGCATAAAAATAGAGTGAAGTAGATAGATTGTCGTGTAAGCACACACCCTTCTTTCATTAGTTTAGATGAACCATTGACGATCAATTCGAACCATTGCATGCGATTAAAATTAATTTTACCTAAATAGAGGGTGCAAAATAAACTACAACAACTAGATTTGCAACCACGGGATGGTGATGATATCTTCAAAGAACATTGCAAGAGCAGCGAGGCTTCACAGCAACATATGGTAAGCCAGTGTGTTTTACTACATGTGAAATGTAATTCGTGTGGGCTGCTTTCTTGGCTTGTGCCCTCAACCTGTAATCCTACAGAATTACAAATAGTTCAGTTGTCTGCTTTGCTCTATTGGTTGATTTGAATGCTTGTTTGTTACTTGTTAGGTTATACCTGAGTTGGCCAATATGTCAGCAGTGCATGATGTACTATCGTAAAGAAATGCATGCCTAATTCATTTGAGTCCTTAACTTTTCCTCTGAACTTCATCACAAGACCGTCTTCGTAGTTTATATGAGGCCACACTATTAAGTGCTTTCTCAGATTATTTGAACTGCTTAGATGCCTTGGCAACTTAAATATAGTGGTGGTACACTCCCTTTCAACTAGGGATGTCAACTGGGTCCCGTTGAATCCCGATTAAAGTCAACTAGTGGTATGATAGTTCAAAAGAGCTTTTTTTTGAGGAAAATGAACTAGGGAGCTAGCAGAAACTAACTAGTTTATTTGCCACGTACATCCCTAGTTTCATCTTACCATTTTAATTTATTTTCGGCTGATGCTGCTTCGAACCATTTAAATATAGCTTGCCATGCTCGGGAATAGTTCATATGTCGTTTACCATGTAAGCTTACTCCCTGGATCATGCAATAACTATCTCTTACTTATGTCTAGCGGAAACCTTTCAGGATGCCGTTCACACTAGGACACAATGTACAACCCTAGAATCTATTTGTGGAAGCAGTGCGCCATCCATGTTACCAGATGGTAGAAGTTCAAAGGCAACACCACCGGAGAGCAGTCTGAGCATAGATATTATAGTTCTTGAGGCTCTACTAGAGGCAGAAAGAGATGGTGTAGCTGCCATGAATGAGGTAATCTTGATCTTGAGGCTGGAAATTATGCAATTAGCTGACACATTATTCAAGCAACCCAAGAATTGGAGGAAATAAGAATGCTGCATTCGAAGACGGAGGAGGTCCTTCTGTTTCTGCTATCTGAAGCCTAGGGTAATTCCAGTTCTTCTTTAGATACCAGTTGAAATTGTCAATATATTATTGTACTTGCATGTTGTGTCATGTCTCTGAATGGATTATGTTGCAAGACCCCCTATGTTGTCCATGTGTTGTAATGATCCAAATTTTTTAGGCGAGGTAATCCTCAGTACTTTTATGATTGACATAAGGTGAACTGTTTTTCGTGTGAGCATAGTGTATTGGATGAAATAACTGTTTGACTCAAAGTGTATCCAACCTACTCAATTTGAAAATCACGGCATTTCTAAATCATAATCATATATAAAGGTGGAATAAATCTTTATTTTGGTTTTGAAGAAATAAATAACAAAACATAGAATTATTGGTGTATATTCGTAATCGAATACAAATTGGATTTAAATTTAGTTGCCAGGGCCCAGGGCAAACGTGAATGGTAATTCTCCCAAGTTTTGAACGAAGCGGCTAAACACCCACTATCATTTGTGGGCTGCCCGAAGCAAGTGTTTGTGAGATGGAAATTACTATGTACCCCTGACACTTTGACATCCTTATCGACCAGATTTACACTGCTGTCGATAGGGGTAGACTAGTAACTTCAATCAGACGTGACACAACCGCCTCTGCGCCCATTCAGACACGGTGGGCGCCAAACGTGGGCGGCAAAACACATTTGATTCAAGCTCTTCCGAAAGACATGTGTCTCTCCTTCCATTTCCCCATTCATACACGGTGGGCAGCAAAACAGACTCGCCTCGGCTGAAATCGGTGTAGGCAAATATTTTAAATAGGGGCAGATGTGTAACTTCCCTCAGACGTGACACAACTGCCCTACCTGTCAGCCCCGTTCAAACACACCGTGGGCACCAATCGTGTGCGGCAAAACACCCTCTCCTCACCAGAAATCGCTACCGGCCAATATTTGGGAGATGCGAGATTACCGTCCTATCCCCAACCGACGTGATGTCCGAAATTTTAAATGGGGGATAAGTCGTAACTTTCCCACATTTCAGACAAGCGCGTCCCAAAGTTTGAGATCCCCCTCCCCATCCATTTCCCCATTCATACACCGTCGGCACCACAACAACCTCCCAACTACGGCCAGCCTCCTCCGTCCGCCACCCCATCCTCCACCTTGCCGGAGCCACTACCCCGTCGTCGACCGCAAGAGATGGACGTCTCTAATCCACGGCGCTGGACCAGGATCCTTTCATCGCGTCTTCTCGCTTCATCGGCGCCGTCGTCCACCTTGCCATTGCCGCTCCTACGACCGCCTCGTCCACGGCAACAGGATTTATCCCCCGACCCGCCCGTCTGCCATCTAAAGTCTTCTTCCCCGCTGTCGACAGCCATCGCACCCGCAGCACGCTCAACGTATCAGCAAGGGCCTACACGGCATCGGAAGAGAGGTGGCACTCTTCCATATGTGCTTAAGTAATTGATCTCACCCGAAAAATAGATCGTAAATTGTTTACTGTACTTTTCTTGTCCGTACCACATCGTAGTGGCTAGTTGAAAGCAAACATTGGTTGCAAAGTAGCTTTGTCCGGTTTGCACCTTCAGATCCGCCATGGCATGGTCACTATACTCGTAAAGCTTATGGTGTTACCCCTTTATATTCACTACCATCATCAACTCATCGTAGGTGCTTCATGTCGTGCTAGCACTGCTCCTCGAGACCTCAACCCATCAAGCGAAACAACATGCCACTCATAATTCCAAAGCTTAGGTGTTGAAATACGAATCTGGTATGATGCTCATATTACTAAAACAGAGAATGTTTAATTGCTCACCTAATGTTCCTATATTCGTTTCGAAAAGCATGTGCGCCATCCACTGGTCCAGGTAGTTCCACTTTCCTGATTTTACTCTTGATGCTTAGGGTTTTCCCTATTTATCTACTCTACTATGATCTGCGTAGGTGCTTTCTGTCGTACTAGCATTATTCCACCCTTCAAGCTAAACAACACAACACTCAAAATTCCAAAGCTTAGTCGTTCAAATATGATTGTGATATGATACTGATATTAGTTAACAAACACATTTAATTGGTTAGCTAAAGGTTCCACTTGAGTTTCCAAATGCATGTCGCGGTATATAGAGAGACAGTAGAATTGCATTTCTTTGTCACTTGTTGACTGTACTTTCTTGTCCATACCAAATCTTAGTTGTTATTTCAAAGAAAACATCGGTTGCTAACTACCCTTTGTGCGGTTTGCAACTTCAGATCTGCCATCCCACTGCCACGGTCAACACTATACTCATCATGCATACGGTTTCCCCATTTTATGATGACCACGATCAGCCTACGTGGTTCGTGTCGTAATAGCATTTCTAAACCCATCGAGCTAAACAAGCTTAGTTGTACGAATTCAAATATGATATTATGCGGATATTAGTAAAACTGAGAGATGTTTAATTGGTCAGCTAAATGTTCCTACTTTAGTTTCGAAATGCATGTGAGCCACATATGGAGAGACCAGAAGGAATAGTAGGAATAGTATTTCTCTGTGCGCTCTTGTTCATCATGGGTGGGCAACCGACATTGTATAGAAAGACTTGTAATATCTTCAATCTGCTTGCTCTTCTGCTGTTCTTTAAGATGATCCTCTTCTCTTCTTTATTAAGTATGTTCCTTGTTGGGAAGAGTAGCAGAGACATTTGTGGTCGACTGGTGAGGTCGAGTTGTTCTCCCTTAGTATATTTTGAATCTATCAGGTCAGGTCGACTTGTTCTTCTTTACTATATGGTGAAGTTGTTATCTGCAAAGTATCATCACTTCTGGAGCTGTCATATTTTGTGTTGTAGGCCACATTATATTAATGCACACACCAAATTACAGCATGCATGGCATCTCTTAGAAGAATTGCAGAGATAGCACAAAGGGGTTTACAGGGAGGCAGTATTGGATTAGAATCACTTCTGCATTACAAAGATAATCTCACTTGTTTTTATGTTTTCATGCATGTCAGGTATTGAACGTTATCAAAATAAATATGAGAATGGGTTCGCGAGAGGAATATTCTGGAACAATCCACTGGCTAACAAACTAGGCATGGTGGAGGATGGCCTATCTTATTCACCCACCAAGGTGCTTGCTCTAACTTGGCAAGGTTGTAATTGTCGCACATATTGTGCATCTGACCTCTTGCATTACTTCTACTTTGTTACACCACCTGCTTAGTTTAAGCATCATATATGAGTATATGCCATACCTATCCATTTTCTTTACCTATTCCATGTGCCATCATACTATGTTTTTCCAGTCAAATGTTGTTCTTTTGTAATAGATGTCCAAAAGGAAGAGGGTGAGTGCAGATCCTCAAGGAGTACAAACTAGGTATTTGGAAAAGGTAGTGATACCCGATAAATAAGATAGATCAGCAGCCACAGAAAACAAAGGCCCAACTGTACTACACTTTACCCCTACTCCACTGGCCAAACCCCTATTAGCACTGATGAGAGCCCAGCGTCAGGTACTATCTATGATATCAATTGAAAATTTGAAGTCCTAAATTTCTGCATGTGCCTCACCTTCTCTCTTGTATGAAAACTAATTTCAGATGAATCTCCTTGCTCTAAGGATCATAGGATCTCACAACAATACTGGACTCTGCATTGCTCTTGTCAGTACCTCTTGCCCTTTGTCAGTATACTTACACTCATTGTTGTTTGATTATGTAGCATCACTGTAAATGTTCGCTTCTTTATCCTCCCTTTGCTTGAAATTATAAGATCTATGTTGGTGTACAAAAGAAGGGGCGCACCTTTGTACCCCTTTACGTATGCACGGGCAGTCGGAGACGCGCCCGCGGTCACACCAAGCAGAACAGGGGAGGTAAACCAAGGCAAAACCGAAGCCCAAGACAGCCAGAGCAATGCCAAGACCAAGAACGCAAAGAAGCAAAGGGGCGGAGCAGTTTCCCCCGGCAAGACCCTTGCCGGGGACTGCCTCAGCTGCCCCGGCAAGACTCTTGCCGGGGCAGCACGCCCAAACACCAACATGGCGAGCCACCCTTGAGCCCACGTCCCCAACACCATCATCCACGTGGGGCCAGGGCTCGGGACGCACCTCCGTGGCGGCATGCAGATCTTTGTGAAGACATATTCAAGATCAGATGAGGATTAGAAGACAACGACCCTCGACAAGATCCTTGCCGAGGAGAGCCACGAGACCCCCCCGGCAAGATTCTTGCCAGGGACAACAGCGTGCCACGGCAAGACCCTTGCCGGCGCCCCCGGAAGGCTCTCGCCGAAGACGCCAGTAGGACCACTGCCAGGCCCGCACCAGCCAAGTCTCCACTGCCGTTCGCATGCAGCTGCCAGCCCAAACCAGCTGGGCAGGCACCTGCGTGGCAACATGCAGCTTCCAGGCCAACTCAGCAGGCGCCTGCGTGGTGGCATGCAGATCTTCGTGAAGCCCCTACCACCGCGCCACCTCAGCTGCCTGCCTGCCTACATGGTGCCGCACGCATCGCTGGCCAGGGCGTGTGTCGAAGTGAGGAGGAGCGGCGACGGACAGGACTTGCCTCACCCCCGTCCCCGATAAAGCTAGGGGACACCTCAGCGGCGCATTAAATGCAACTTGTCCTGTAATGCGAGCGATAAGCTCGCAATACTGTACGCCTTTCCACCTACTGTATGGCACTGTGGCATCCCCTTTCGCCTATAAAAGGAGGCCCATGGCATACTGGGAAAGGATTCAGCTCTTTTGAACCACGCACTCACCATAGCTAGTTTGAGAGCTCAAGAACTCTCTGAAATACACCCACCAAAGCAGGACTAGGGTTTTACGCAACCTCGCAGCCCAAACCTAGGTAAACGATCCTTGTCCTGACTACTAATCCTGCTCTTCTTGCAACCCTGCGCCCCGGCAACCGTAGTAGGGATTCTTGTGATCCCATAGGTGTCGTTCCACACCGACATCTTTGGCGCGCCAGGTAGGGGAGCGCAATTGTGAAATCTGGTCTAGTAGTTAGCCTAGCAGTTCCTCATCGCCATGACTCCACAGAAGGAGATGGCCAGGAGAAAAAGGGCGCCGCCTGTGAACGCGAAGGACGCCAGCATGGCAGCAGAAAAGCTAAGTCATTCGGAACTTTGAGTTACTTCCTTTTATATATAAGGTTATCGTCCTCGGAGACTTGCCTATGTATGAGAAACCTGCACGCAAAGGGCCCCCCCCCCCCCCGCAATTGGCAACGCCCTTGATCTGTTTCGAGTCCGCTCAACAGCTCAAAGCGGCCGCGTCGAGAGTGGCGTGGTAGCCTTCCGCACTTGGCAACACTCCCGACTCTGACTCGAGTCAAACTCGACAGTTCGGGCGGCCGCCCTAAGGGCGGTAAGGTGGTTCGCCTGGCAGCAAGCACACCCGGCAGGCCAATGGGGATCCGTCCCCAAGACGCCGCCCTGGGTTTACGCGCCGGCAAACCTACCCGGTTAACGTAGGGTGGACACACAAAGGAAAATCGAACGGGAAAATAACATGCATGATATTAAACGTGCTGTAGAGTCATATTACATCAAATTGTTGCTGCGGTTCTAACTAGAGATAGCAATTGTCTTGGTTGTGAACCTACAACGGCGATAAGAAACGGGGTGCCTAATCCCGGCGCTGGCCCTCCACCCTCAGAATTCCGCCGACACGGCTGATGATGGGCTTGATGCGCTCCCTGAGCGGCGCGAGGTCGGTACCTTCCGGCAAGCTCTCCAGCGCGGCGTCGAAGTCGAGGTCGGGGTACCAGTGTGCCACCTTGGTGAGAACCTTGGTCATGGCGCCCTGGCAAAGCCTCCGGGCCTCGTCGGCCAGCGAGGCCGCCCGGTTGGCGTGAAGCTGCTCCAGGGCCCCGAGAACACACTCGAAGCACAAGGTCAGTTTGGCGTTGTTGGTCCCGCTACGCTCCGGGGCGTACCTCACGCTTGGCATCCCCATGGTAGCCAACTGCGCGGTGATCCTGCCGGCAACGTCCTCGAGGCGGACGATCCAGCGGTTCACGCCCTCCTTGAAATCCTTGTGCTCGGCGGCCTCGTTCTTCTACAGTTGCTTCTCGGTCTCCAGCTCCTTGGCCAGGATCCCCTCCCTGGTTTTGGCCTCCGTGAGCATCCCCTCGAGGCCCTCCAGCTTCAGCGTGAGGTCCTCGACGGACTTGTTGTCCACGGAGAGCTCCCCAGCCCTGCTGATGGCCGCGCGCTGCGCCTCCGTCAGGGCGCTGTTGAGCGTGTCCTTCTCCTGGGACAGCTTCAAGGCCTGCTCCTTCAGCCCGTCCCACTCCGCCTCCAGCTCCTTTACCTTGTCGGCGTGAACCTGGGCCTGAGCTTCGAGCGCCTCTTTGTGCCTCTGCTCTAGCTCACTGGTCCGCTGCAAGACAAGCTTCTCCACCTCTTCATCCTTGCTGTCTCCTCGGTCTTCTCGATGTCGGCCAGCTTCATGGTGAGCTCCACGTCACTCTTGGCCAGCTCGCCCTGGGCGGCTTTCAGCTCGTCGCGAGCCTCACGGAACCAGTCCTGTGTCTCGGTGACGCGCTTTTGAAGGTCCGCCTCCGCCTTCTCCACCACCGCCGTCCTGGACTTAGCCTTGTCCAGGCGGGCGCGATGGAGCGCCTGGAGCTTTCGGAAGCTGGCGCCCAAGGCATTGAGGAGCCGCTCTTCCTGCGAGCCGTCGCCACCGACGCTCGGCTCATCGACGACCTCAAGCCCGGCGGCGGCGAGCCCTTCGTCGTCGCACAACTCTCCCTCGACGGGTGCCCTGGTGCTCGACGTGCCTGGAAGGTGGACGAACAAGTCGTCACTCACCCTCGGGTACTTGCCGGAGCCGGAAGCAGCAGAGGAGGAAGGCTGGTCATCAGCCACCTCCTCCTCCTCGGCAGCGGCCCTGCCGGCCTCCCCAGCAGGCCCCTTGCCAGACTCCTCAGCGGTGGCCTTGCCGGCCTCCCCGGCAGGCCCCTTGGCGGCGTCCTCAGCAGCACCCTCGACAGCCTCCTTGGCAGCGATCCTCTCGGCCTCCGCCTCGGCGGCCTTGGCAACGTCCTCGATGACGGTGTCCGTGTCCTCTGGGTTCACCGAGGAATCTGGACAACAAAGAAGGGGGTGAGGCAAGGCCAAGACCAAGGGTCAGCAAGAAATAAAAAGGAACAGGGACGAGAGGCGAGAGACTTACCAGCACCAGTACCAGGCTGGGAAAAAGGAGTCCCCTCCCCGCCAACATTTGGCGTCGAGGCAAAGCCGCCAGCACCCAAGTTCTCCTCCTCCTCGTGCTCCATGTGCGTAGGCTCGGTGCTTGGCGCCCTTGCCGAAGACGCCCCTCGGGGCGGCGTGGTTGAGAGGGGCGGCGTGTTGGGAGTAGCGCTCTGCGGCTCCTCCTGCTGCCGCTCTCCTCCTGCATACCCGGCAAGGTCAGCACCAAAGTACCGTGCCCCCGACACATGTCGACGAGGGGAGGGTAATGAACTTACCCTGGGGGTTGTGCTGGGGGCTGCTGTCCGGGCTGCTCAACACCACCAGTGGCGCCCTTGAAGTACCAGCCGGGGGCTGGCCGCCCGCCGAGGTGTTGGCCGTCTTCACCCTTTGGGCCAGCATCTCCGCGTCCCTGCGAAGATGAGAACAAGTCAAGACAAGCGACACAGATCGAGGAGACAGAGATGATGAGAAGAGGCCAGATACTTACTCGTTGTCCACCTCCTCCTCTTCTATTTTCCTCTTCCTCCTCGGGCTGAGGGATCCGTAGTCAAAAGTGACCCCCACGTCGGCGTCTGCCGGAGGAGGGGAGGAGGGATGAGTCTGGGGGCGCGTGGACGAAGAAGAAGCAGATGCCTTCTTCCTCGCTGCCGCGGCCTTCACCACCTTCTTCGCCGCCGGGGCCCTCGTCTGACGCGTGGCCTCCTCCGGGGATTTTGGCCGCTGTGCGGCCCTAACGGGCTGCACCGGCTCGCCAGAAGCAGCCCGCCGCAGGACTCGCCCTCTCCCCGTGGCCGGAGGTTCAACTGCCCCAACCCCCTCTTCCGACGAGTCGTCGGCCGCTTCCTCAACCAGAGGAGCCTCGGTGCCGGCGCTGCTGGCTTCCCCGGCGGCCGCCGCCCATCTGGCGAGCTCCTCCTCCTCCGCGGCCATCGCGGCCTTGTCCTCCACACCACCAGCGCTGCCGGCCTCCTCGGCGAGCTGCGCCTTCCTCGCCCTAGTGGCGATGTAGTCCAGTTCCGCCTGGGTGGTGTCCTGGACGAGCAGCCGCTCGGCGTCGGCGTTGACATATCCCTCGTGCAGGGTGTCAAAGAACTGCTGCACCTCGGCGTCCTCCGGCTCATCCCAGCTCGGGTCAAGGCCATCCGTGTTGCAGTCCGGCATCATGGCGATGATGTCGGTCCGGCGCGAATTGTTGCACAACGGGACCACTCCCCCCGGCAACTTGAACAAGGGCCCCTTGAAGACCTTGCCGGCCTTGGCTGCGGCCCTCGCGACCTTGCCGGTCCGCTCGACCTCGCCGTCACAGCCCACATCGAGCTGGAAGATTCGCTGGCAGAAGTGGGCATGCCCCATCATCGTGAAGTTGTGGTCGAGGCCGGGCGAAGCCGCATGATGTCGGCGGGGTTGGTGAAGAGCCAGGCTGGCCTCCCCTTGTTGTGAAGTGGGGCGATCCGGTGGCGGATGAAGTCCGCCCCGGTCATCTCGAGGGTGATCCCGGCCTCAGTGAGCCGAAGGATCCTGGTGGTGGCAACCGTGAGCTTCTCGTCGTCGGCATCGACGTCACTCCAATCGCTTCTGCGAACCAGCGGCGCCCGGCTAACTTTGCAGAACGTCGGCGGGTCCTTCTCTTCGATCCAGCACCACCGGCCCCGCCATTCTTCCCACCTCTCCTTCATGGCGCCATCCGGGTACGCTCCCTTGGACCTTAGGATCCAGGTGACGCAACCGGAAATGGCGCCTCCCGTCTGGATTCGAGGGAAGAAATAATGGCAGAAGAGCGCCGTGTTGGGGTGCACCACGGCGAAACCCTTGCAGAGGTGCGCGAAAAGGGCCATACACGCCACCGCATTCGGGGTAAAATCTAAGAGGTGGGAGCCAATGGTGTGCATGATGTCGCTGAAGAAATCCGAGAAGGGCGGACAAAGCCCGCAGGAAAAATAGTCAACAAAAAAGGGGTACCGATTCGGGGCAGCCTCGGCGCAGTTGGCAGGGATGACGCACGTGGCTGGAGGCCCCGACTTCTCTCCCACCGTCTTCACCCCCCACAAGGGCTTGAAGGCTTCCCGAAGCTCGAACATGTCAACTGTAGAGGGGAAGAGGGCAGATTGCATCCGCTGCACCGCCTGCGCACTCTCCGGCGGCTCTGCCGCTCCGGCATCCTTAGCCACACCCTTGCCCTTGACGGATTTCGGCGCCATGGCGGCTGGGGGAGAAGGGAAAAGCAGAGGGCAGCGGGAACGCAATGGCGGCGAGCAAGGGCGAAGCTTGGGGAAGAAGAGGAAGACGAGCAGAGGCTTCCGAGATTGGGATTGCGCGAAGGGTAAAGGAACAGTGCGCTCGCGGTTATCCCTTTTTATGGGGAAGCCGCGGGCTGCGCTGCCCATTTACTGCGATGTGATGCGTGCGTGCAGGAACTGCCCCACACATGCCACCCACGTCACGCGCACCCATCCACGCCGCGCCACGCCGCGCACGGGTCGTGGGAAGCGAAGCGCGCGAAAAGTTTTTACCGCGGTAAAAAACTGCCCCGCCTGCCCGCGCACCGTTTTGGGCCTGGCCCAACAACGCGTCGCGCTTATATGTGGCCCAGGCCCGGGGGCTCCTATTGGTGTACAAAAGAAGGGGCGCACCTTTGTACCCCTTTACCTATGCACGGGTAGTCGGAGCCGCGCCCGCGGTCACACCAAGCAGAACAGGGGAGGTAAACCAAGGCAAAACCGAAGCCCAAGACAGCCAGAGCAACGCCAAGACCAAGAATGCAAAGAAGCAGAGGGGCGGAGCAGTTTCCCCCGGCAAGACCCTTGCCGGGGCAGCACGCCCAAACACCAACAGGTCGAGCCACTCTTGAGCCCACGTCCCCAACATTATCAGCCGCGTGGGGCCAGGGCTTCGGAGGCACCTCCGTGGTGGCATGCAGATCTTTGTGAAGACATATTCAAGATCAGATGAGGATCAGAAGACAACGACCCTCGACAAGATCCTTGCCGAGGAGAGCCACGAGACCCCCCCGGCAAGATTCTTGCCAGGGACGACAGCGTGCCACGGCAAGACCCTTCCCGGCGCCCCCGGAAGGTTCTCTCCGAAGACGCCAGCAGGACCACTGCCAGGCCCGCACCAGCCAAGTCTCCACTGCCGTTCGCAAGCAGCTGCCAGCCCAAACCAGCTAGGTAGGCACCTGCGTGGCAACATGCAGCTTCCAGGCCAACTCAGCAGGCGCCTGCGTGGTGGCATGCAGATCTTCGTGAAGGCCCTACCACCGCGCCACCTCAGCTGCCTGCCTGCCTACATGGCGCCGCATCCATCGCTGGCCAGGGCGTGTGTCGAAGCGAGGAGGAGCGGCGACGGACAGGACTGGACTCACCCTTGTCCCCGATAAAGCTAGGGGACACCTCAGCGGTGCATTAAATGCAACTTTTCCTGTAATGCGAGCGATAAGCTCGCAATACTGTACGCCTTTCCACCTCCTGTATGCCACGGTGGCATCCCCTTTCGCCTAAAAAAGGAGGCCCATGGCATACTGGTAAAGGATTCGGCTCTTTTGAACCATGCACTTACCATAGCTAGTTCGAGAGCTCAAGAACTCTCTGAAATACACTCACCAAAGCAGAACTAGGTTTTTACGCAACCTCGCGGCCCGAACCTAGGTAAATGATCCTTGTGCTGACTGCTGATCCTCCTCTTCTCGCAACCTTGCGGCCCGGCAACCGTAGTAGGGATTCTTGTGATCCCATAGGTGTCGTTCCACATCGACATCTTTGGCGCGCAAGGTAGGGGAGCGCAATTGTGAGAATCTGGTCTAGTAGTTGGCCTAGCAGTTCCTCATCGCCATGACTCCCAAGAAGGAGATGGCCGGGAGAAAAAGGGCGCCGCCTGCGAATGCGAAGGACGCCAGCACGGCAGCAGAAAAGCTAAGTCATTCGGAACTTTGAGTTACTTCCTTTTATATATAAGGTTATCGTCCTCGGAGATCATGCCTATGTATGAGAAACCAGCACGCAAAGGGGCCCCACGCAATTGGCAACGCCCTTGTTCTGTTTCGAGTCCGCTCAACAGCTCAAAGCGGCCGCGTCGAGAGTGGTGGGGTAGCCTTCCGCACTTGGCAACACTCCCGACTCTGACACGAGTCAAACTCGATAGTTCGGGCGGCCGCGCTAAGGGCGGTAAGGTGGTTCGCCTGGCAGCAAGCACACTCGGCAGGCCAACGGGGATCCGTCCCCAAGACGCCGCCCTGGGTTTACGCGCCGGCAAACCTACCCGGTTAACGTAGGGTGGACACACAAAGGAAAATCGACGGGAAATAACATGCATGATATTAAACGTGCTGCAGAGTCATATTACATCAAATTGTTGTTGCGGTTCTAACTAGAGATAGCAATTGTCTTGGTTGTGAACCTGCAGCGGCGATAAGAAATGGGGTGCCTAATCCCGGCGCTGGCCCTCCACCCTCAGAATTCCGCCAACACGGCTGATGATGGGCTTGATCCGCTCCCTGAGCGGCGCGAGGTCGGTACCTTCCGGCAAGCTCTCCAGCGCGGCGTCGAAGTCGAGGTCGGGGTACCAGTGTGCCACCTTGGTGAGAACCTTGGTCATGGCGCCCTGGTAAAGCCTGCGGGCCTCGTCGGCCAGCGAGGCCGCCCGGTTGGCGTGAAGCTGCTCCAGGGCCCCAAGAACACACTCGAAGAACAAGGTCAGCTTGGCGTTGTTGGTCCCGCTGCGCTCCGAGGCGTACCTCACGCTTGGCATCCCCATGGTAGCCAACTGTGCGGTGATCCAGCCGGCAACGTCCTCGAGGCGGCCGATCTAGCGGTTCACGCCCTCCTTGAAATCCTTGTGCTCGGCGGCCTCGTTCTTCTGGAGCTGCTTCTCGGTCTCTAGCTCCTTGCCAGGATCCCCTCCCGGGTTTTGGCCTCCGTGAGCATCCCCTCGAAGCCCTCCAGCTTCAGGGTGAAGTCCTCGATGGACTTGTTGGCCTCGGAGAGCTCCCCAGCGCTGCTGATGGCCGCGCCCTGCGCCTGCGTCAAGGCGCTGTTGAGCGTGTCCTTCTCCTGGGACAGCTTCAAGGGCTGCTCCTTCAGCCTGTCCCACTCCGCCTCCAGCTCCTTTACCTTGTCGGCGTGAACCTGGGCCTGAGCTTCGAGCGCCTCTTTGTGCCTTTGCTCCAGCTCACTGGTCCGCTGCAAGACATGCTTCTCCACCTCTTCATCCTTGCCGCGAAGCGTGGCGGCAAGCTTCTCCTCGCGTGCGGCGAGGTCCTCTTCCTGAGAGTTCAGCGCGGCCTGGTGCTTGGGTCGGGCGGCCTCAGCTGCCGCGGCCAAGCCCACCGCTGTCTCCTGGGCCTTCTCGATGTCGGCCAGCTTCATGGTGAGCTCCACGTCTCACTTGGCCAGCTCACCCTGGGCGGCCTTCAACTCATCGTGAGCCTCGCAGAACCAGTCCTGCATCTCGGCGACGCGCTTCTGGAGGTCCGCCTCCGCCTTCTCCACCACCGCCGTCCTGGACTTAGCCTTGTCTAGGCGAGCGCGGTGGAGCGCCTGGAGCTTCCGGAAGCTGGCGCCCATGGCGTGGAGGAGCTGCTCTTCCTGCGAGCTGTCGCCACCGACGCTCGGCTCGTCGACGACCTCAAGCCCGGCGGGGGCAAGCCCTTCGTCGTCGAAAACCTCTCCCTCGATGGGTGCCCTGGTGCTCGACGCGCCTAGAAGGTGGACGAACAAGTCGTCACTCACCCTCAGGTACTTGCCGGAGCCGGAAGCAGCGGAGGAGGAAGGCTGGTCATCAGCCACCTCCTCCTCCTCCTCCTCGGCAGCGGCCCTGCCGGCCTCCCAGGCAGGCCCCTTGCCGGACTCCTCAGCGGTGGCCTTGCCGGCCTCTCCGGCAGGCCCCTTGGCGGCGTCCTCAGCAGCACCCTCGACGGCCTCCTCGGCGGCGATCCTCTCGGCGTCCGCGTCGGCGGCCTTGGCGACGTCCTCGATGACGGCGTCCACGTCCTCTGGGTTCACCGAGGAGGAATCTGGACACCGAAGAAGGCTGTGAGGCAAGGCCAAGACCAAGGGTCAGCAAGAAAGAAAAAGGAACATGGACGAGAGGTGAGCGACTTACCAGCACTAGTACCAGGCTGGGAAAAAGGAGTCCCCTCCCCGCCAACAATTGGCGTCGAGGCAAAGCCGCCAGCACCCAAGTTCTGCTCCTCCTCGTGCTCCATGTGCATAGGCTCGGTGCTTGGCGCCCTTGCCGGAGACGCCCCTCGGGGCGGCGTGGTTGATAGGGGTGGCGTGTTGGGAGTAGCGCTCTGCAGCTCCTCCTGATGCCGCTCTCCTCCTGCATACCCGGCAAGGTCAGCACCAAAGTACCGTACCCCCGACACCTGTCGATGAGGGGAGGGTAATGAACTTACGCCGGGGGCTGCTGTCCGGGCAGCTCAACACCACCAGTGGCGCCCTTGAAGTACCAGCCGGGGGCTGGCCGCCCACCGAGGTCTTGGCCCTCTTCACCCTTTGGGCCAGCGTCTCCGCGTCCCTGCGAAGATGAGAACAAGTCAAGACAAGCGACACATATCGAGGAGACAGAGATGACGAGAAGAGGCCAGATACTTACTCGTTGTCCACCTCCTCCTCTGCTGTTTTCCTCTTCCTCCTCGGGCTGAGGGATCCATAGTCAAAAGTGACCCCCGCGTCAGCGTCTGCCGGAGGAGGGGAGGAGGGCGGAGTCTGCGGGCGCGTGGACGAAGAAGAAGCAGATGCCTTCTTCCTCGTTGCCGCGGCCTTCACCACCTTCCTCGTCGCCGCGGCCCTCGTCTGACGCGCGGCCTCCTTCGGGGATTTTGGCCGCCGTGCGGCCCTGGCGGGCCGCACCGGCTCGCCGGAAGCAGCCCGCCACAGGACTCGCCCTCTCCCCGTGGCCGGAGGGTCAACAGCCCCAACCCCCTCTTCCGACGACTCGTCGCCCGCTTCCTCAACCAGAGGAGCCTCGGTGCCGGCGCTGCTGGCTTCCCCGGCGGCCGCCGCCATCGGGCGAGCCCCTCCTCCTCCGCGGCCATCGCAGCCTTGTCCTCCACACCACCAGCACTGCCGACCTCCTCGGCGAGCTCCACCTCCCTCGCCCTGGTGGCGATGTAGTCAAGTTCCTCCTGGGTGGTGTCCTGGACGAGCAGCCGCTCGGCGTCGGCGTTGACATATCCCTCGTGCAGGGTGTCGAAGAACTGCTACACCTCGGCTTCCTCCGGCTCGGCCCAGCTCGGGTCAAGGCCATGCGCGTTGCAGTCCGGTATCAAGGTGATGATGTCGGTCCGGCGCGAATTGTTGCACAATGGGACCAGTCCCGCCGGCAACTTGAACAAGGGCCCCTTGAAGACCTTGCCGGCCTTCGCGGCGGCCCTCGCGACCTTGCCGGTCCACTCGACCTCGCCGTCACAGCCCACATCGAGATGGAAGATTCGCTAGCAGAAGTGGGCATGCCCCATCACCGTGAAGTTGTGGTCGAGGCCGGGGTGAAGCCGCATGATGTCGGCGGGGTTGGTGAAGAGACAGGCTGGCCTCCCCTTGTTGTGAAGTGGGGCGATCCGGCGGCGGATGAAGTCCGCCCCGATCATCTCGAGGGTGAGCCCGACCTCAGTGAGCCGAAGGATCCTGGTGGTGGCAACCGTGCGCTTCTCGTCGTCGGCGTCGACGTCAGTCCAATCGCTTCTGCGAACCAGCGGCGCTCGGCGAACTTCGCAGAACGCCGGCGTGTCCTTCTCTTCGATCCAGCACCACCGGCCCCACCATTCTTCCCACCTCTCCTTCATGGCACCATCCGGGTACGCTCCCTTGGACCTTCGGATCCAGGTGACGCAACCGGAAATGGCGCCTCCCGTCTGGATTCGAGGGAAGAAGTAATGGCAGAAGAGCGCCGTGTTGGTGACGCAACCGGAACTGGCGCCTCCCACAACTTACACGGGTCTATATTCGACCCAAAATTTAGTTGGGCCTTTAGTGCACCCAGCGCTTAGTTGGGCCCATGTAGCTTTGGGCCATTAACAGGATGAATATTCTGCTGGTCTGTTACGGCCCAGAAGAAACCATGGGCTTTAGCAGGCCGAAATGCATGTTGGGCCTCAATTTTCACTAGTAGTCGATGGGCCTTCAGCAGGCTGAAATGTGGACCGAGCCTTTTTTGGCCCACTTATATGACGGGCCATTACCAGGCCGAAACATATCTCGGGCCTTAGTTCGCCCACTGATATCATGGGCCTTTAAGAGGTCGAAAGCTTAGTAGAGGCATCAACGGGCCGAATTATATGGCAGGCCATTAACAGGCCCAAAGTCACGTTGGGCTGAAATGTTGCCACCTTTATCATGGGACGTTAGAGGACCAGATGTCGCATCGGACCATATATGACCCATGGGCAGCACGGGCCATTCCCAGGCCGAAAGACACACCGGGCTGAAATGGGCCCATGTCTACATCGGGCCTCTAAAAGGCCGAAATGTCATTTGGCCGTATTTGGGCCCAAATATTCGGTGTACAATTAACGGGCCAGATCTGGCTTTGGGCCATAAATGGGCCATGTTTAAATAGGTCGTTATAGGGCTGGCCCACTAGTACCTAAGTAAATATTATGGGCCTTTGACTTGGCTGGCCTTTTTAACCTATATGGGCCTCTGTTGGGCCCTGCCATGTGTCGACCTATCATAGGCATGTCTCCTCCATTGGACGGATGACATCTGGCCCACTGAGGAGCAAACACGTGTTTCCTCCAGCCAATGATGATTTTACACATGGAGAATCCCCATTGGCTCGGGCTGTTAACAGGTTATCGGATCCAAACCGGAACCCGATAGCTTAACGGCGACCCGTTACGGTGGATGCCACGTGTCGGTTACCCTTGACGAAAGCGCTTCCATGACGTGCCATTTATCGTCATGGAAGTGAACACTTCCATGATGATAGTTTTGGTATTTTTATGGAACACTTCTACGACAGCACAGGTATGACTATCTTGATTCTGTCATAAAATCGTCATGAATGTACATGCATACAGAAAACATGACCTAATGTGAAAAACACGTATCATCGCGGAAGTGTTTTCTCTTGTAGTGTTCTCAAAGCGACGATGTATTTCAGTCACTTAATCATTTGTCGAAGCTTTGATCTATATGTTGTCATCAATTACCAAAAAGGGAGAGATTGAAAGTGCAAATAATCCCCGGGTGGTTTTGGTAATTCATAACAACATATAGCTCATTGAACTATTATCCATTCAATCTAAATATTTCAGGACGTTCAATGATTAGCATGGCATGAGATAGAGATGAGGACCCCTCAAAATGCTAAGGACGAAACATTGCCAAAAGCTCAAGACTCTTCATTTCTATTTTAGTGATCTAAGATCACATTGAGTCCACAGGAAAGCCAATACTATTAAAAGGGGATGAGGTGTTTCTTAATGGTCTACTTGCCCAAATGCTTAGTGATATTGCTCCAAAACCCCCAACCAATTTCTCCATTCAAATATGTCAAAACCCTAATCTCCAACTCGACCCCACTGATTCTTTCTACCCGAAGCCACCAAGTTCTCATGACATAGCCACTGCCAGGAACCCTAACAATTCGGTCTCACCAATACAGATCTCGGTCTCACCGAGATGGCCTTTCCAACTCTCTTTTGCTTGTTGCAATTATTTTGATCTCACCGAAATTGCAATTGGTCTCATCGAGATGGCTTGACCAACTCTCTATTTCCTTATTGCTTCACTCTGGTCTCACCGTGTTGATGCAATTGGTTCCACCGAGACGCGTTTTGCCCTAAGCCCTAGCACATCGGTCCTACCGAGATACCTAAAGTTCACATTTTCGGACTGATCGGTGCCACCGATATGAGTCAAATGTGTGTAACGGTTGGATTTCGTGTGGAGACTATATATACCCCTCCACCCCCATCTCCATTTGTGAGAGAGCCATCAGAATGTGACTACACTTCCACCATTCATTTTATGAGGGAGAACCACCTACTCATGTGTTGAGATCAAGAGATTCCGTTCCTACCATTTGAACCTTGATTTCTAGCCTTCCCCAAGTTGCTTTCCACTCAAATCCCTCTTCCACCATAGCCAAATCTGAGAGAGAGAGAGTTGAGTGTTGGGGAGACTATCATTTGAATCACAAGAGCAAGGAGTTCATCATCAACACACCATCTATTACCTTTTGGAAAGTGGTGTCTCCTAGATTGGTTAGGTGTCGCTTGGGAGCCTCCGTTGTGATGTGGAGTTGAACCAAGAAGTTTGTAAGGACAAGGAGATCGCCTTACTTCGCGAGAATCTACCCGAGTGAGGCAAGTCCTTCATGTGCGATGGCCATGGTGGGATAGACAAGGTTGCTTCTTCGTGGGTGGAGACCTTCATGGACTCGCGCAACCATTACCCTTCGTGGGTTGAAGTCTCCATCAACATGGATGTACGATAGCACCATCTATCAAAACCACGCAAAAAATCTCCGTGTCTCCATTGCGTTTGCGTATCTATATCATTCCCTTTACCTTCATATGCAATGTTTTACTTTCCGCTGCTATACTCTTAGAAATGCATGTGTAGGTTGATTGCTTGACTTGTGAAATTTCCTAAAATCTGCCCATAAATAAAATTGGGAAATGATAGATTTTTATCTCGTCAAGTAGTATAATCACCCCCTCTAGACATACTTTCGATCCTATAGTGATGATGCATGTTAGGTTTGGATCAACGATTATTACCGATTCACAAGCACAAACTGGACTACTGCATACCATAAACCATGGTAAAACCACTAGGTAAACCCGTCTCCGATCATATACCTTGTGTGGTTAACATTGAAACTGCCATCCCAAGATCCAAACTCTTTCATTTTGAAACATATTGGATTTAACACCCAAGCTTTATGGATGTGGTTGCAACCTCTTGGGCTAAAAATGTCACCTCCTCTAATCCTGCCACAACTCTTTGCCACAAACTCAAAAACCTACGCAGAGATCTCAAACATTGGAGCAAGGGAATTTCTAAACTTTCTGTGGCAATAGAGAACTCAAATAAAGCTCTTTGTGAGATAGATGAACTGGAAAATACACGTACTCTCACTATACCAGAGAACAACTTCAGAAAAATACTTAAGAAACATATTCTCCGACTCCTCAGATATCAACAACTTTATTGGAAAAAGAGGTGCACCATTAGATGGGTCAAATTTGGTGATGAACCATCTAAGTTCTTTCAAGCTATGGCCTCTGAATGATACAGAAAGAACAATATTGCATCTCTAGCCACTGCTGATGGGACCATTGTTGAAGATCATGCAGGGAAAGAATCAATCATCTTCCAAACTTTCAAGGAACGGATGGGTTCATCGTCTGGCCATAATATGAAGTTTGACCTGCACAGAATTATTAAGAAATGTGATGGCCTTGATGCTCTCACTGTTCCCTTATCAAATGAGGAGACTGACAATGTAATTAGAGAGATGTCTGCGGATAGGGCACCTGGCCCAGATGGCTTCACATGGGTGTTTCTGAAGAGATGTTGGCCAATAATCAAAGAGGATTTCTACAAGCTATGCCACCAATTTAACACGGGCAATCTTTCACTTGAAAGCATAAATGATGGTTTCATTACCCTGATCCCAAAAATCAGTTCCCCCGAGACAATCAACGAAAATAGACCAATAGCACTCTTAAATTGTTGTCTTAAGAGCATCACTAAAATTCTGGCTAACCGTTTGCAAAAAATCATATTAAAGATTGTTCATCGCAACCAATATGGGTTTTTAAAGGGGAGAACTATTCAAGATTGTCTTGCTTGGGCATACAAGTACATCTATCAATGTCAACACTCCAAAAAGGAAATTATGCTCCTTAAACTAGATTTTGCCAAAGCATTTGACACAATCGAACATGAGGCCACGATTGACATTATGAAAAACATGGGATTTAATGATAAATGGATCAGCTGGATTAGTTGCATCTTCTCCTCGGCCAAATCATCGGTGCTACTTAATGGAACACCTGGCCGACAATTCCTTTGCAAATGCGGAGTACGACAGGGCGACCCCCTCTCCCCTCTCATCTTCGTGTTGGCAGCCGACCTCCTTCAAGCAGCCATCAATGATGCTTTCCAGCGGGATCTTATATGTTTGACTTTTCATTCACCAAACCAAAAGGACTACCCGGTGATCCAGTAAGCTGATGACACTATTTTGATCATACCAGCATGTACGCTACAAGCTCAGATCATCAAGAATATTCTCACTGATTGTGCCTCCTCAATTGTGTTAAAAATAAAATTTCACAAATCCACTCTTATACCCATCAATTTTAGTCCAGAAAAAAGTGATGAGCTTGCAAACATTTTTGGTTGTGTTGTGGGAAAAATGCCATTCACTTACCTTGGGTTACCACTTGGCACTACTAGGCCTACTGTCCAAGAGCTCATGCCTCTAGTCTGCTCGGTCGAGAGATGTTTATCTGCCACCCTAAACATGATCTCCTATGGCGGTAAACTCTCTCTTCTCAACTCTGTGATTACCTCGCTCATTATCTTTGCCATTTGTACTTTGAGGCTGCCGACAAAAATCATTGAACTACTGGACAAAATAAGAAGGAAATTCTTATGGCTCAAGAAAACTGACCAGGGCGACAAAATCAACTCCTTAGCATCTTGGGACATGGTGTGTTGCCCCAAGGCTAGTGGTGGTCTGGGTGTGATCAATCTTCTCATTCAAGGCGATGCCCTGTTGGTAAAATATCCACACAAATTCTACAATGGCTAGGACACCATGGGTGCAACTAATTTGGGAGACATATTACATGGACCAAATCCCACATGCTTCGGATCCATGCGGATCATTCTGGTGGAGAGATGTGTCCAAGTTAATGCCAACATACAGAGGTATTTCGATGGCAATAGTGGGAAACAGTCACAATGTCCTCTTCTGGAAAGACATGTGGAGAGACGAGATCTTGGCTGAGTCATACCCTCGCGCTTTCTCTTACGTAATAAATGAAGATCTTTCCGTGAAAGATTTCTTGGGCATCACGTCAGTACGCGAGGCGTTTCATCTGCCACTTTCCCGACAAGCACATACAGAACTAAGGCAGTTACAACTTGAAGTTATGGATGTTCATCTTTCCAATGAGCTTGATCAGTGGACATACACTTGGGGCGCTAGCATCTTCACCACAAAGAAATATTATATGTTCTGCTTCAGAGAAATTCAAGCGCACCAAGCCTTCGGATGGATATGGAATTCAAAGTCCACCATGAAAATTAAAGTCTTCGGGTGGTTGATTCTCTCAGACCACCTCAACACTAGGAATATGCTTAAACGACGACACTACAATATTGGAGAGGTTCATCATTGCATTCTCTGTGGCCTACAAATTGAAGAGACGTTAGAACACCTATTCTTCGAGTGCCATTTCAGCTCTGACTGCTGGTCCCACCTTGGCCTCTTTGGCCTCACGGTAACTCAAGGCTACAAAACGTTTCCAAAGCAAAGGAAGACTGGAATCGGCCACTTTTTATGGAGTTATTCTTGCTGGCCGCCTGGAGCATCTGGAAGGAGCGCAACAACAAGCACTTCAGAGGGATCACACCCTCGAAAACTTCCTGGTTGGATAGACTTAAGGCTGATTTCTCCCTGCTCACTCATAGGGTTAGGGAAGAACAAAAACAGTACATTCCACTCATCCTAGCCTCCTTGTAATTCAACCTTTTCATTCCTCCCCCAAAGGGGGATGGATTGTAAATACCATGTACAGTGTTACTAATTTATTTTAATACATATACACAGTAGGGGGTACTCCTACTATTTGTGGTTAAAAACGATCGTTACTGACTCTGAGTGCAGCGGAAGTAGACGAGTCAGTGTGGATCCTACTTGGAATCCCTCGAACCATTGATGACAATCCCTCGAACCGCCCTCGAACGGAAGACCGAAAGCATGGCCTCTCTTGTTGGTTGTGAGCGTACAATCTTCATGATCAGACAACGCTTTACCGTCTAGAGCTAATCATTGCCATAGAATTTGAGAGGGGATATTAGTACCACACTGGGCTTCTAATTATGAGGATTAGAGGAACTAGTTCTAACTCTAATTAGATCAACTTGGATCAAGTAGACTAGAAATAGATGAACTAGAGGAGGCTTGAAAACTTATCTCAATGGACAAAAATCCTCTAGTATATATATTTTGGAGGGAGAGGGAGGGACACCACACAAGGAGCGAAGGTTTCCCTCGGTGCACCGGCCTAGGGAAGGGTAAACCCTCCCCCACTCCAATTCGGCCTCCCCTTCAAAGAAAGGTGGGGCGCCACCTCCATTTGGGCCTTGGTGGCCCAAGTTGCCTTCCACCACTAGGCCTTTTAAGGTCTGTTGATATTAAATTAAATATAAAAGCCCTCCAACAATTACTAGAGCCTTTTATTATTTATTTAACACCTCTGGAAATATAATTCATCTATATTATTTATTTGGAATATCCAATGTTGCCCGTTAATCTCTGAAACCCTTCCGGTGACCCAAAAATGCTTCTGGTTCCTCTCGATACTATTCGGAATATTTATGAAACTTCCACAAATAAATCCTCGATACTCTCATCATACTAACACTTAGCAGAATGATTACCTTAAGCTTGTGGCCCCATAGGTCATAAACAAAACTCCTTTGTTGAATGACCGATAGCGGAACCGTGGACGTCAATATCAATCCCTATGATAACATGAGTGAAATTTGAGTGAACCTTTGGTTATCATGTTATGTTCCCTTTACTTCACGGTACTTCACAAAACTTGAGGTGTCCCGGTATCCTCCTGAGTCATGCACATGCTCATTATGTCGCCATCCTCGTTGTCGGTTTTGTTCTTCTTTCTCGTTAAAATGTTCCAGCATTCCTGTGACATGGTCACCTGTGTCTGGCCAGATGATGATTGCTGCCATCACACCGAGAGGGCACTAATAACATCTCCCCATTGTCGGAGGATCAAATCCCCACTCTCGAGCTATCTAGTCCATTGTCAAACTTTCCAATGAACCCGTAAGTTGTCGTTATGATCACCTTGTTATATATGACTTTTGAGCAACCCCAAAGTCCACCGTATGGTAGGAAGTGACTACGATACTCTCATGGTCCGAGGAACTAAAACACATGCTAGTACTCTAGGTTATAACAATTGATTTCAAAATATATTTTCTCAAAGTATAACAAACAAGTTTTCGGTCGATTTAATATGAATGTTCTTCTAACGTTATACTCTCAATGTTGTTTTAGGACTATCGTTAAACTTGTCGATACTCTAAGATCCGGAAAACATGATCAGCGATAACACTTGAGCCAGTCTTAGAGGCGAGACTGGGAACCATTCTTTACCATTTATTGTTCCACACATGCATATGAGTTTTCCACTGAATCACATATTCCAGGATCATAGCAGTTATACCATGAAATATAAACTCTTAATTATGAAAACGGGAATATAATAATATAAAATTATTGCCTGTGGGGAATACTTCCAACAAACTCCCACTGTCACTAGAGTCAATAATCTAGTTTACATGATCTGTTAAACACCTATGGCTATCCGGTGTTGCTCATGCTTTGCTCATGGTAAAGCCTTCGTCATCGGGTCTGACACATTCAAATTTGGCGTGGTTTTGTCATAGTAGATGTCCTAGTGTGAGGACTTAGTCGTGAGGCCATCGCAATTGGGTGATTAGCTTGTCGGGTTGAGCCGTATCGAGAGACACGAGTTACCCAGGTTCGGCCCCTCACAATCGAGGTAATAGCCTACTTCCTGCTTGTTTGCTTATTGCTTGGGGATCAATTACAAGGGAGCGGATTCGCTTGACCTAGCTATTGATCGATTGTAACTTAGTCCTATCTGCTTTTGGGACTCGCCTTTATATATAGGTCGAGACCCAGGGCTTATTAGAATCCGGGTCATACTATGATCCGTGACTTGGTATATTTCTAACTTGTCTCTTAAGCAAGGAAACACTTTGCTACTTGGATTTAGGGCCATGAGTCATCGTCTTCGGATGTTGAGCCCTAAGCCGGCCCGCTCTATAACCCGCCCAACTGGTCTTGCACCTGTTCGCCTCGGCCCTTGAGTCTTGCTCCTCAGCTGCCACCTGGATGACCTGGCCCAATCATGGCGGGTTATGTCATGGGATTATATCCCCAACATTAGGCCCAGATTGATTTGAATTCATTCATGGGAATCCCCACCATCCAACCTAGCGGCTTACCTTCTGGTCTGGTCCACATCTTCTTCGGGTCATCAAACGTCGGCTTATAACGTTTTCAAACTTGTTGATTTTCACATCTTATTCCTGATGTCATATCCGAAAACCCTAGAAATCCATGATGACATCATAGCAAATCTTTATGCATATCCATTTATCCCAAAAATCGAGGCGTCTTCAGCTCCAAAAGTTAATGTGCACCCACATTTTTCGTGCATGGCATTTAGTCCTTGGCCCATTGCCTTATATCTCAAGCCGAAGCCCCTGCCGCTTCTTCTTCTTCTATCTCAAGGCAAAGCTCTCGGCCACACCGCTACCTCCGTTCGTCCACCACCGGTGAACTCATCTAGGACCGCAGCGCCATCGCCGAAGCTCTGTGAAGCTTCTCTGCCATCTTCTGCAACCGTCAGGTGTGCCATCTACTTTTCCACAGATTTATTCTTTTTCATGGTAGTTCGTCGGAGTTCACCGCTCTGTTATCACCAATGCTAGCATAGATGTAGTTTTGATGGGCTTTCTCATAGAAATATAGAGGCATGAGTGGTGGCACCATTTCTGCATCTAGAATACCTAGATCCCCTTATGAACCCGTATGTTAAGCAGCCACTGTTCCAAAGCTTCATCTTTAGGTTTAGCGATTATTTTTTCCTTTTTGAACTGTCTGTAGATCAATAATAATAGACGCTTCAAACCTGTTGTTCCCACTTAGCAGAAAACTTAGCAGTTTCCAACTTAGATAACTCACCTTAATATTGTCAGCGGCTTATCATTGGAATTGTAACTCGCCAGATATTTAGAAACTGCCTCTGTTGCCAAGTCGGCTCAGCTGTTGGGCGACTTGTCCGTTATTTAGCGATCATTCCATCTTCTCTTTAACCACAACTCATAGGCCGTCTTATCATGTAATTGATGTAGCTAGCTATCACTTCATAAGTAACTTGCCATTCATATTTCTGCAGTTCTTAATCTTGCTTAGGCTGTTCAGCATGTCAAAGACCACAATTTGCAACTGGGTGCCTTCCCAAGTTTACGATCTTGTACTTAATGATTTCAAAGAACAAGGCCTTCTGCAGGCTCAGCAAGAGGTTGGTTGGCGATCCGCCCAAGGAGATGATGTTCCCAGAACCGACGAAGGAGAGGTCGTGGTCTTCACAGACCACCTCCTTAGGGGCTTTTCTCCGTCCGGGTTAAAATTCCTCAGTGATTTCTTACATTGTTTCAACCTTCATCCTCAAGACCTTGCTCCAAATTCCATATCCAATCTGTGCCAATTTGAAGTCTTTTGGGAGGCGTACCAACAACTCGATCCCACTGTTCCTCTCTTCAAGGAGTTCTTCTATATCAACCGTCAGATAGAGTTTGCTGACGGCCATAGCCTAGAACTCAGCGGCGTCTCAATTCAGAGAAGAAGAGCGGTTCCATCCTCCAGTCACTCTACCAAGTCATCCTAAGGGATGGATTAAAACCTGGTTCTACTGCAAGAACACAGCTCCAGGTAGTGAGAAGCCCTTACCGGGTTACAGAGCTGACCGTCTGCCAATGGACTTTGACCTCCCAAGCCGGTTTATTTCAGAAGATCATGCTCAAACCGCCCCTGCGTATTCCAAGCTCAGGGCCTTATTGGTCAATGGCCTAACGGGGGTTGACTTGACCCGGTGCTGGGTCACTTGGAGAATCATGCCCTTGAGTCGCCGCCCAGATTTAATGTGCAATTATTCTGGCGACTTAATAGATGCTCAACAGTATAGCTCTGATAACTTAGAAGCTAAGGAAATCAACAAGGTTGTGAAGAAACAAGTTGGGGAGACTCAAGAGAGCTGCAACAAAACGGGGTTGCAGCCATTCTTCAAGCTTAACCCGGCTCCTCCGGTGAGCATAACTATTTGTCCGGCTTATTAACCTTTAATTATTCAATATTTCACTTACTAACCTCATTCAACTATGAAGGCCAACTCTCCCTTTTGGAATAAGAAGAGGAAAACACAAGCGACCAAGACCAAGGCTGGGCCGGATCAGAAAAGGAATAAGCATGCCACTGTCAACTCCCCCTGGTTGCCGGCTCATTCACAATGGCAGGTCACCCATAGCTGGCAGTCAGTCAGAGGTAGAACTTGACTCAATTGGCCGTCTTTTTCGGCTCAGACTCATGCTTCTTATTCTCAGGGTGATGCTGTTACAAGCCGGGCTGACACTTCTCGCTAACATTTCTTATTCTCAGGGTCATGCTGTTATTTCTTGCTGACACTTCTTATTGAACTCTCTGACACTTCTTATTCTCAGGGTGATGCTGTTACAAGCCGGGCAGATGATACTGAGGTAATTTCCATCTCTTCCGGCTCAGACTCCTTGTCTCCAATGAAGATAAGGCAGGTCGTGAGGAAAGTAAAATTTTCTCATCCAGATGCTCACTTGGATCCAAACTTTATTTTGAAGGAAACGCAGCATGAGTCAAGGTGCCAAACTCGGAGTGGCTCCGGAGAGCTGCTGGCCGGCTAAAGCCACGAACCATCCGCCCAGAAGTGACATAAGAGGTGCCTCATAGTCCAACTCCTTTTCTTTAATGATCCGGCCTTATCAGGCAGCCTCTTAACCCCTCTAATTCGAATTATCAGGAGTCGCCACCGTCTTCGGGAGACTCATCCACCATGCAGCTGCCGGCTTTTATCATAAACCTCGGGTAAGTAACTTTACCAACTGTTGGCGGCTTGATATAAACATTGGTATGTGTTTTTGAATACACCATCTTGATTCGGAGGTCCAAAGCTAAGAGCAAGAAAAGAAAAGTCGGCGAGTCTTGAACAAACCCAGAGATTTCTAAGTCGGAGGATCAGACCTTGGTGACCCCTGAGGCCAACACTGAGAACCCCGAAGATCATCATGATCACGGGGTGACCCACCCCCACTGACTGAACCAGGAGCTACTGAAGTTATGGATGTTGATGCTAACCCAGCAGATGCACTTAACCTGCCAAGTCCTGCTCCTGCCTCAAGCCCCGCCAAGGCGGCTAAAGATGTTCCCTGCTTGAGAAGAACAATGATGAAATTACCATTACTAGGGAGGCTTATTAATCTCCCGAATTCTCCACTATACTAACCAAGCTCACGACGAAAGATGAGACACCCTTGTCTGAGAAGGGAAAGTCAAAGCTTGAGCTGCCAAATTATGAAGACTTCAACGTGGATGAACTGCATGCTGGCTATTTAAGGCACCTGTCTATAAGCCAGGACATGGAAGCCAGCCTGGTTAGAGTGATGAAGAAGGAATATGAGGTATGCTCAATCTTCTCATGTGATGTATATATCCTTATGTAGCCCCCATGTCTTAATCATAGGAAAACTTGAGTTTGTTTAAGACTTAGATATAAATCTGTAGATCTTGCAATGTATTCCCTGAGTGCCGGGTTATCATATCAATGATAAGCTAGTTCTTCAAATAGATTCGTAGGAAAAGAAATTCCATGTAGCCCCAAGGGCCGGTTCATCTTCCTGAGATGAGTCGGGTCTTTCAATATTATGAGATTTTGAAGAATTAACCGGTAGCCTCCAAGGTCCGGCTCATCTTTATGAGATGAGCTAGGTCTTCTTGTACTCTTTAATGTAGAAAAATGACATGTATTAGCCCCCAAGTGCTAAGTATGTTACTTGCAATCTGCTTGGGACTTCTCCATTGAAATTGAATTGGCATAGCCCCAAGTGTCGGGTTTGATATTGTTGCTGGCTTGCTTCAACATTTGTTAAATGAAATATCTTTTTAGTTTTAGGAGGATTTAAGCAGTTGTAGGAACAAAAGTATGTCTACCAGAGGGGGGGTGAATGGGAGTTTTAAAATTTCTTCGGAAATACCAAAACTCTCGGAACCCAGTAGCGGAGCGAAAGAAAAAACAAAGTACAATGAGCTAAAACAAACTACCGAAAGGAAAGTAAAGCATGCATCGAGACAAATCACATGAATGAAAATAGATGGAATATAAATAGGAGTAGTAGAGGTAACCAGTGATGCTCGATGGCAACTAGTATTCGGTAGACCAATTCATCCTTCGGCACAAGGACTATGTCTGGTTGGAGGGGTTGTGACTTAACACGGAAGATAAACTCTCTTCGCCCTATTCTCCTCGACAATTCGTTCATCAACCAATGCCAGTCAGTCTTGGTAGATACTTGAGGCAATCTTCGAACCTTTACAGACTTCTTCTTAGAGAACCACAATTACTCTTGGTCTTTGAAGAAATTGACACCTAATAGTCTAGAGAGTTTGCAGCTCTCAAGAGTAATAGCCGGAGCGTACCGGACTTAGATTCGAGTGATGCCGAACCACTATCTAATTTTTTGGCTCTAGGGGTTTTCTCTCGGTGGATCTTAAACTCAAATCAACAATCTTCTCATAATGAAATGGAGCAGCCGCCAGACAACGCCGGCACAAGGTGACTATTTATAGCCACAACCTTCCCTGGTGGGAAATGACCATTTTGGACACGAGGTCCAGCCAATGGCTAACCACGCATTCACAACGGTCAGATTTTGGAGCAATGGTAACATTACTTGAGGAACAAGTAATAATAACTCCTCGGTCAGAGATAAATCTCTCGTAGCGAAGAAGATCGCAGTCTCTTGCTGTCAAGTATTTGCTCGGAACACAAGGAAATTTCTCTCGCAACTTCCATAGGATTTGGGTTTAGCATCAGAAAATCAAAGTTTCGAACGCTACACCCCTCTTAATAGTACGGTGGTACTATGACTCAATAAAGAGAAGAAGAAGAATGAAATAAATGCCACGTCTTCAGTTCATCTTCAATCTCTTCGGATAGGCACCAAACTAATTGCTTCACGTCAGCAATTTTTTAGGGTCCATCTTCTTGAAGAACTTCTTTGTTCTCTTCTCATCATCGGAGTCGTAGTTCCTGCTCTTGCTTTTGCCTCGATAGTTGCCTGAATCATATCTTCCACTAGCATGGATTTCAACTTCCAGAGATGGCAGTCCGAAATGAAATCTCCTGGCTTTTTGCACTTGAAACAGGTGTAATCTCCAGTTGGTTTTGATGAAGATTTTGAACTGCCAGAGTTCCTTGAACCTTTCTTCTAGAACTGGCTCTTCGTGTGAAGTTGCTGGAATCTTTTCATGATTAATGCGATATCTTTGTTGATCCTTTGCGGGTCATTTGAATCTTCTTCAGCATTTCCTTCGGAGGAAGAATCAGCCACAACCTTGAGAGCATGATTTTTGCGGTGACTTGAGCTATAGAGATCTCTCTTATCTTCTTATTGTTCCTCGTGGGTGTTCAGCCTTTCCATGATATCAGCAGAGTCGAGAACTTTGAAATTAGCTCGTTCCTGAATCATCAAGACTAGTGTGTCGAATGAACTGTCAAGTGATCGAAGCAGTTTCTTCACAACTTTGTGATCAGTGATGTCTTTGGCGCCGATACCTTGAAGATCACTTGTTATGTCACTAAGACGATCAAAAGTTTGCTATCAGCTTTTATTCCAATGCGCTTGAATCAATTTAATTTCGTTTGGAGAGTATCAATGTGAGCTTTTTTATGAGTTGAAACACCCTGTTTTATCTTCTCGAGATGTCCCACAAATGCTTAGCAGTTTCACACTGACGATAGTGATGAAATTGAGCACGAGCGAGATGGCCACCAATTTCATCTTTGGTTTGAGGATCCATCTATTCTTCTCCTGGTAAGTGGGGTCATGTGGTATTTCAACCGTGAATCCAAACTGCACCACATTCCACATATCATCATCAATTGCTTAGAGACGGATCTTCATCTTCACTTTCCAGAAGGGGTAGTCTGTCCCATCGAAGATGGGAATCTTGAGATGTGACTTGTAGCTCACTGAAGACATACTTAAACTCCAAGGTGGTTAGACCAAAAGGAGCAGAGTAAAGGAATACCTTGCTCAGATACCAAATGTAGGAACGAAGTATGTCTACCAGAGGGGGTGAATGGGAGTTCTAAACTTTCTTCAAAAATCTCAAACCTCTCGGAACCCAGCAGCAAAGCAAATGAAAAAACAGAGTACAACGAGCTAAAACAAACTACCGAAAGGAAACTAAATCATGCATCGAGACAAATCACATGAATGAAAACAGATCGAATATAAATAGGAGTAGCAAAGGTAAGAAGTGATGCTCGATGGCGACGGGTATTTGGTAGACCAGTTCGTCCTTCAACATAAGGACTGCATCTGGTTGGAGGGTTTGTGACTTAACACGGAAGACAAACTCTCTTCCCCCTACTCTCCTCAACAATTGGTTCGTCAACCAATCCCGATCAGTCGTGGTAGATACTTGAGGTGATCTCACTCTTGTCTCTGAAGAAATTGACACCTAACCGTCTTGAGAGTTTGCACATCTCAAGAGTAAAGGCGGAGCGTACCGGACTTAGATTCGAGTTATGCTGAACCACTATCTAATTTTTGGCTCTAGGGGTTTGCTCTCGGTGGAATTTTAACTCAAATCACTAGGAGAGGGGGTTTCTCCACAATCTTCTCAGAATCAAATGGTGCAGCTACCAGACAACTCCGGCGTGGGGTGGCTATTTACAGCCGCAACCTTCCCTAGTGGGAAATTGACCATTTTGGACACGAGGTCCAGCCAATGGCCAACCAACACGTTCACAACGGTCGGATTTTGGAGCAACTGTAATATTACTTGAGGAACAAGTCATACTAACTCCTCGGTCAAAGACAAATCTCTCATAGCAAAGAAGATCACAGTCTCTTGCTGGCAAGTATTTGCTAGGAACACAAGGAGATTTCTCTCGCAACTTTCATAGGATTTGGGTATAGCATCAAAGAATCAAAGTTTCAAACGCTACACCCCTCTTAATAGTATGGTGGTCCTATGACTCAATAAAGAGAAGAAGAAGAACAAAATAAATGCTACGTCTTCACTTCGTCTTCAATATCTTCGGACGCAGTCACTTTCTTCGGACATGCACCAAACCAATTGCTTCATGTCAGCAATTTTTGAGGGGTCACTCTTGTTATCATAATCGGTGATAACCTTCACTTCAACGCATGGAGATTACCTTCGTTGTTTAGATCAAAATCCTCGTTACTCCAACGACCTGTTACTTTGTATGCACTAGCAAACACATAAGTCCCATACTTTTTACGTCAACAAACTCCAAAACATAAGGTCCAATCATTGTACCAACAGCACGGCCGAGTCAAATTTCACCAGCTTGAGAAAAGACTTTGAAGCTGAACAGGCTCTATGGGCCAAGGCTGAATCAATCCTGCAATCTTCTATGGAACAGTTGGAGAAAATCAAGGTGAGCTTTGATACGAAGAAGAAATCTTTCGAGACTGACAAAGCCACCCTGATTCAACGAGCAAAAGCCGCCGAAAACCAATTGGCACCAATTACTGAGGAGTTGCCGGGTTAAAATGCCATATCGCTTGAATGACCGAAGCCATATTTGGTAAGTCATCCCTCAAGTTATAAAGAATTATTAGCTTGCCTGGAAAGTCTTGCATAAGTAATACATCGCCTGGCGACTCACGCATTGCAACTTTTTGCACGTGATAGAACTGGAAACCTCCAAGACAACGTGATGAAGCTGATGGTTCTGTACTCCCTTGCAGAGCAACTTTATGGTGGGAGAATCTATGTTAGATAGTCTGTGAGTGGTGAAAGAGAGCCGGTACAATTCATAAAAGATGTACTGAGGCGCCTCTCGACCATCCCAAAATAGATTGATGAACTGAGAAGGTCAGCCACCTGGCTCGGAGCAATAACTACACTAAGCTGGGCAAAAGCTTATGGCTTAGAATTGGATCTTGCGAAGTTGGCTGGTGGGTTCCCACAATATAAAGATAACGGCACTAAATTTACGCCATTTGATTATGCTCGTTGTGTGAAGGAGACCCGACGACTGGCGAGTCAGCTTGTTGCGGAGATGGAGTTGAATAAATATCATCCGGCTTACGACGGCAACAACACACGAGTCCCCCCTCCAACACTGAGATCTTTTGACTTGACTCCCCAATGGTGTATACCTGATGTTGACCCGTCTCCTATCATGCATGATGAGGCCATCTTCCAAGCTTTAACAGATGTCAACTTGAGTCTAGACCACTTTCAGATCCAAAATGCAGAAGAATCGGTGCAAGATAACTCGGAGGGATCAACTGCTGGGGGCCATCAAGAAGCTGGCCCAGAGAGAACCAACCCGGGTGACATAGAAGCTGGCTTACAGGAGTAGTGTATACTCTTGAAAAACTTGATCAAATATTTGAGCTCAGCTGGAGCATTGTAATAGGTCTAGCAAAATACTTGGTTTCTCTGTCGTGCCTTCGTGCATGTTTAACTTTTGATCAAACACTTGTCCGCTTGTTGGTTGGGAATTTTTGATCAATGCATGCTTAATTGACCCACCTTGGGTGTCTTGTGTTTGAATATCATACAACCATTGCTTGTACTTGTGTTTGATAAGTCACCTGTAGCAACTTGTAAATGCAGATACTTCTGACATCTGCAAAAATTCCACCAAGTTATATTTGGTGTGAAATAATCTGGCGAGTTATGTATCGGCAACTTATAGTCATGATCATTTAGTTCTGAAAAGCAATTGTGGGTTGATAACCCGGTGACTCATGGTCACTAATGGCCCAGTAGTCATCACAAGCAACCCTGAGTTCTTTTGACCCGGAGATGTATAGTCATTGCCATAATGTGATTAAGAGCCAAAATTTTCTGCAAAAATAGATATAAATAATATTCATGCATATTGAGCAAACTGTAAGTCAACTTTCGATGCTCGACAAAAAGACTGGCGTTCGAGGCTCAAGACTTGCTTCAATGAAGCTGGCTTTATAGCCTTTGTTTATCCTCGCTTTCTGAATGCGAGCTCTCATGTGACTTAATCCGTCATTTTAACTTTGACAAGTTTATCTCATAAAGATTGACTGTCAAGAGTACGGCGGGTCACCTTTTCGTAGTAGCATCAAGCAGACAGGCAGGTTCAACCAATAATGTGGCATTTTTGCCGGGTGAAGAGGATGACTAAGCTAAACTCGGTGAGTTGGAAGCCCCCAAGTGACCTATGATCAACAAATAAAAGACTCATGCACAATATATGATATGAAACGATAGATGCCCCAAATTTTGGGGACGTCGGCTTTATTACATTTGATCATAAAAGATATATACATAATATGTATGTACAATTGGAGCTGATGACTCAAGTGTAGTAAGGCTGAAGATGAGGAATGTTCCAGGGCAGGTTGGTCACTTCCTCAGAGGTACATGACTTATTGTGTTCATGTATGTCGATGAGATAATACGACCCATTTTGAGGTTTTTGCTAACCACAAAGGGCCCTTCCCAAGGAGCTGAAAGCTTATGCATGCCTATCTGATCTTGAATCAAACGAAGCACTAAGTCACCCTCCTGGAAAGAGTGTCCTCGAACCCTGCGGCTATGATAGCGACGCAGCTCGTTCTGGTAAATCACAGATCGAGCCACCATGAGATCACGTTCCTCTTCCAAGGCGTCCAGAGCAATTTGACGAGCCGTCTCGTTGTCTGTTTCAATGTAAGCTGCCACCCTGGGCGAGTCATGGCGGATATCACTTGGGAGAACCGCCTCTACCCCATAAACCATGAAGAATGGTGTGTGGCATGTTGATCTATTGGGGGTAGTCCTTATGCTCCAAAGAACTGCAAGAAGCTCTTCAACACAACAACCCGGAGTGCACTCCAGAGGAACCATGAGCCGGGCTTGATCCTTTATGATATCTCTTGGTTAGCATGATCGGCTTGGCCATTGGACTGTGGATGAGCCACAGATGAAACATCAACCCGGATATGCTCTCGCTGACAGAACTCCTTCATAGCACCTTAAGATAGATTTGTCCCATTATCAGTGATGATACTATGAGGATAACCAAAGGGAAAGATAAGCTTCTTCACAAACTGAACTGTAGTCGCCACCGCACAATTGTTGACTAGCTCTGCTTCAACCCAATTTGTAAATTTGTCAACTACAACCAAAAGGTCAGTCTTCTTGTCCTTAGACCTCTCAAAGGGCCCAACCATATCAAGCCCCCAGACAGCAAATGGCCAGGTTATTGGGATCATTCGCAATTCCTGAGCCGGCACATGAGCTTGTCTTGCGAATTTCTGGCACCTGTCACACTTACGGACAATATCCTCTCCATCAGCGTGAGCCGTTAACCAGAAAAAACATGTCGAAAAGCCTTGGCCACAAGAGATCTTGACCCGGCATGATGACCACAGTCGCCTGCATGGATTTCTTGCAAAATTTATCGGCCTTCATCAGGGGAAACACAACGTTGAAACACGCCAGTCACACTACATCTGTGTAACTCGCCATTGACAATTGTCATGGACTTAGAGCGCCTTATGATCTATCGCACACAGACTTAATCTTCTGGCAACTCGCCCCGAGTGAGGTAAGCCAGATAAGGCATCGTCCAATCTGGAATAGCACGTAGAGTCGCCACCAACTGTCCCTCCGGGTGAGGGATGGCTAGGTCTTCCTCTGAGGGTAACTTGACAAAAGGATTGTTGATAAGCCTCCAACGTATGTACAATTTTTGATTGTTCCATGCTATTATATATTCTGTTTTGGATGTTTTATATGCATCAATATGTTATTTCATATTATTTTTGGGACTAACTTATTAACCTAGAGCCTAGTGACAGTTTCTGTTTTTTCCTTGTTTTTGAGTTTTGCGGAAAAGGAATACCAAACGGAATAAAACTTTCGCTATGATTTTTCATGGACCAGAAGACACCCCAGAGACTTGGAGTTCAAGTCAGAAGAGCCACGAGGCGGCGACAAGGGGGGAGGGCGCGCCCCCTACCTTGTGGGCCCCTTGGTGGACTCCTGACCTAGATCTTCCTCCTATATATTCACATATATTCCCAAACCACCAGAGGTACCCACGAAAACACTTCTCCACCACCGCAACCTTCCGTTCCCGTGAGATCCCACCTTGGGCCTTTTCTGGCATCCTGCCGGAGGGGGATTCGATCACGGAGGGCATCTACATCAACCCTATTACCCTTCCAATGAAGCGTGAGTAGTTTACCACAGACCTATGGGTCCATAGTTAGTAGCTACATGGCTTCTTCTCTCTGTTTGATTATCAATACCATGTTATCCTCGATGTTCTTGGAGATCTATCAGAGGTAATCTTCTTTTGCGGTGTGTTTGTCAAGATCCGATGAATTTTGGATTTATGATCAGTTTATCTATGAATATTATTTGAATCTTCTCTGAATTCTTTTATTCATGATTTGATATCTTTGTAATTCTCTTCGAACTATCGGTTTGGTTTGGCCAACAAGATTGGTTTTTCTTTCAATGGGATAAGTGCTTAGCTTTGGGTTCAATCTTGCGGTGTCCTCACCCAGTGACAAAGTAGGGGTAGCGAGGCACGTATTGTATTTTAGCCATCGAGATGGCAACAATTTAAGATACTAGGTACAAACTATGACACTATGTTAGGATGCGTTTGGTTGAGGGTGTGGTATGAATGGGTTGGGACCGTGACAGTGTCTGAATCACATCTAACAAATGATTTGTAACAACGAAAGAGGGTCTAACCTTCCCTGCACATGCCAGAAACTTCCTCCCACTGTCCGCAGATTCAATCGCAACTAGCTTCACGCATGGAGATTGATGGTGACAACGAGCAGATAGATCTTCAGCCACCCCGCTCCATTCGTTGCCACTGATGGTCCTAGGGAGATACAAGAGGAAGAAATGACTCAAATCGATCGCCGGCTAAAAGTCCTTCATTCCAAGTCATAGCCCGAGAGAGAGAGAGAGAGAGAAGAGAGGCATACCCGAGTGGTGAAGGAGTCGTCACTGGAGGAGGAACTACTGGAGAGGTCTTTGAAGAAGACCATGGCGACCCCGGCGGTAGGATGCGAGACAGCGAGAGCGAGGAAGCCGCTATAGCTTAGGAAGGAAGGAAGGAAGGAAGGAGGAAACAGGGGAAATGTGACTTGTGGTCGGGGAGAAATGGGGGTGGGGATGGGGGCAGGGGCGGGGGTAGATATTTTGGCGGTAGGCCAAAATTTTGGAAATGTGGATGGAAACATTGCGCGTGGTGCCACCGGACCATTCACTTTGAACGATTGTGTGCATCGCAAACGATTCTTCTGCTTTACGCACATGGGATGTGTCGGGGATATACCCCGCGGCGTAAACCGGCCGGAAGTATAACCCAGCCGGACTTGGCGGTTTACTTGAGACCCGACTGAGAATTGACGATTCACTGGCGACCCGTTTGGACCTGGCGGTTTATGATTCATTGGTAATCCGGCAGGCGGGTCAGAGGAGCGACAAGACCCGGTGGCCCAACGGGTGGTTCATGAAGGCCGATTCATACTATGGTGGGCCGGTTTACAAGGAAAGGCGTGAGGAATATTTGTCTTACAAGGAGTTAAGACCTGGACTTGTATCCAGTTTGTATTAGAGATAGACTAGTCCTAATCCTAATAGGACTCCACATGTAACCCGCCCCTTCAACATATATAAGGAGGGGCAGGGCTCCCCAAACAGGGAAGACAGAGGCAAGAAGAAACAATCTCTAGGGCTAGACACAAAGAGCCGGTTTAGCGGCGACTCCCCCATGAGCATAATGAGACCTAGCCTCAAACAACATGTAGGGCTATTACCGGATGATGTTTCTCGGGGCCCGAAGATTTCTAAATCCTTGTCTTGTGTTGCGTCTCTCGATTCCGCTCAACCCCTCTCAAGCTACCACATAGATGCGTTGGGCTCGCGACTAAGTCCTGACACTAATGACATCTGCCGTGACAAAACAACGACAAGATGAGTTTGATAATTCAAATTTTGGTGGAAATTTCCCTGGCTACGTCATTGCATAATTTAGCATCGCTTGCTAATTTTGTCACACAAAAGAGCGTACAACAAAGAGACCACAGTTACTGAATCGAGCAATTTTAGTAATTAAACAGAGCCAGTTGACCTAAAGATTGCTCTAACAAAAGACCAGCATTAAAAACAAAGCCTAAGTACGCATAACTTTAACAAATCCACCGCCGCACCGGCCTATGCATCTCCGGTGTGAGATGAGAGGTCGATGACTTGTCCTGGCGACATGCCGCCGTTGGTGGACTCCGCGTCCCCCCTGCTGAAGTCAACCGCGTCCTCATCCTCATCCTTGCCCTCGTCCTCGGTGCCGCCCTCAAGGTTGTAGTGCTCGTAGTAGTGGCTGCGCCAGAGCTCGCGTTGGTACTCCACCACCGATTCCTCGATGTACAGACTCTTCTGTACCTCGACCTCGGCCGCGCGCAACTCCTTCTCCCGGCGCTCCTCGATCTCCGCCGCCTCCTGCATCTCCAGCTCCCGCTCGGCGATCTCATGAGGAAGCAGGTGCTCCATGGCCACCACCGCCTTTTCGGACATGGGTTGCATGCTGGAGTCCAAGGTGGCCTGGAATATCTTGGCGTGTGCATCCTCGATCTTGGCGTGAATGGGCTCGACCCAGGCCAGGGCGACTTCGGCGACACGGACGGTAGCTCGAGCACTCTCGGTGTTTGCAATTGCCATCGCAGCAGCAACAGCTGCAACCGTCGCAGCTGCTGCAGCTGCCCTGTCGGTTGCCGCAGACGCCCTCTCGGCGGAAGAAGCCGCACTCAATGCGGATGCAGCGACACTCTCGCCGTAGGCGGCCGCGCTCGCAGCGCAGGCGGCCACGCTCGAGGGGGACGCGGCCATCATACGGGCCTTCACGAAGCGTTTCCATGACGTCATCTTTGCAAGAAGGGGGTACGGGAATGGGGATCGGGATGCATGGATTCGAGGGTTCCGGCACTGGAGCAGACGAGCTGGCGAAGCTTAAGGAGGGAGACTTAAATAGACCCAGATATTTTAATCGCAAACGGTTCCTAGAAACACCTGTGTGATGTTGTAGATGTTTTTTATTAGCTGTGAAAGACGAATTTGGAGTAAAGTGGCAACGGATCGTGTTTTAAATGTACGAATAATTTTGTAGTACTAATACAACTGGCATGTCAAATTTTGGAAAATTTCAGGGGTCATTTGACCTTTTAAGACATTTAAGGGATTTTCTAGCCATTTAATGACCGTAATTGAAATTTGAACTACATGTACATGCAAAAGCTAACCATAACGGTTTGAAAACTCATATTTTGTGTACTTGTGTGCGATTTAATTCCATCTGCAGTAAATTGGAAGGCATTTTTAAACATACTCTTCTAACGGCTATGACACAATTAAGCATGGAGTGACATGGCATTTTAATTCCAAAAAACTAAAAAAAAATCAGAAACACATGAAACCTTGGTTGATGTAATGTCATGCCATCAACATGATGTAGTAAAAAATTTGGCATGTTTGACGAAAGTTTGGACACACACCCCACCCAAACCGGAGCAACTCACTAGAAGGCTCATGGTTCCGAGAGGGAACAATGCATGTTTGATGACGAGCAGGAGATAGCTTCCTCTTACGACCTTCAATTTTTTCTACGTTTAACCTGCACTACTGCAACTGTAATGTGAAATTTTGGAAAATTCTAGAGGTCATTTGACCTTTCAAAGACATTTAAGTGATTTTCTAGCCATTTAATGACCGTAATTACAATTTGAACTCCATCAACATGCAACAGCTGATCATAACGGTTTGAAAAAACATATTTGTGTACTCGTGTGCGAGTTAATTCCGTGTGCAGTAAATTAGAAGGAATTTTCAAACATATTTGTCTCACGTCGTGGACACATGCATATGTATGCATGGAGTGACATGGCATTTTAATTCCAAAAAATTAAAAAATATCAGAAACACATGAAACCTTGCTTGATGTACTATCATGCCACCAAGATGATGTGGTAAAAAATTTGGCGTGTTTGACGAAAGTTTGGACACACACCCCTCACAAACCGAAGCAACTCACTAGAAGGCTCGCGGTGGAGAGGGAACAATGCATGTTTGATGACGAATGGGAGATAGCTTCCTGTTACGGCCTTCAAATTTTTTTCTACCTTCAACGTGCACTACTTCAACAGTAATGTGAAATTTTGGAAAATTCTAGGGGTCATTTGACCTTTTAAAAACATTTAAGTGATCTTCTAGCCATTTAATGACCATAATTCAAATTTGTACTACATCTACATGCAACGGCTAACCATAACGGTTTGAAAAATCATATTTGTGTACTTGTCTGCGAGTTAATTCCATGTGCAATAAATTAGAAGGAATTTTCAAACATATTTGTCTCACGACAAGGACACATGCATATATATCCATGGAGTGACATGGCATTTTAATTTCAAAAAATAAAAAAAATATCAGAAACACATGAAACCTTGCTTGATGTAATGTCATGCCACCAAGATGATGTGGTAAAAAATTGGCATGTTTGACGAAAGTTTGGACACACACCCCTCACAAACCGGAGCAAATCACTAGAAGGCTTGTGGTTCCGAGAGGGAACAATGCATGTTTCTTGACGAACGGGAGATAGCTTCCTCTTACGGCCTTCAATTTTTTTCTACGTTTAATATGCGCTACTACAACCATAATGTGAAATTTTGGAAAATTCTAGGGGTCATTTGACCTTTTAAAGACATTTAAATGATTTTCAAGCCATTTATTTACCGTAATTCAAATTTGAACTACATCTACATGCAACGGCTAACCATAACGGTTTGAAAAATCATATTTGTGTACTTGTGTGCCAGTTAATTCCATCTACAGTAAATTAGAAGGAATTTTCACACATATTTGTCTCACGATAAGGACACATGCATATGTATGCATGGAGTGACATGGCATTTTAGTTCCAAAAAACTAAAAAATATCAGAAACACATGAAACCTTGCTTGATGTAATGTCATGCCACCAATACGATGTGCAAAAAAAATTGGCATGTTTGACTAAAGTTTGGACACACACCCCTCACAAACCGGAGCAACTCACTAGAAGGCTCGTTGTTCCGAGAGGGAACAATGCATGTTTCATGACGAACGGGAGATAGCTTCCTCTTACGGCCTTCAATTGTTTACGTGCACTACTACAACTATAATGTGAAATTTTGGAAAATTCTAGTGCTCATTTGACCTTTTAAAGACATTTAAGTGATTTTCTAGCCATTTAACGACCGTAATTCAAATTTGAAATACATCTACATGCAACGCCTATCCATAGCGGTGTGAAAAATCATATTTGTGTACTTGTGTGCGAGTTAATTCCATGTGCAGTAATTTTGAAGGAATTTTCTATCATATTTGTCTCATGACATGGACACATGCATATGAATGCATGGAGTGACATGGCATCTTAATTCCAAAAAAATAAAAAATAACAGAAACACATGAAACCTTGCTTGATGTAATGTAATGCCACCAAGATGATGTGGTAAAAAATTGGCATGTTTGACGAAAGTTTGGACAGACACCCATCACACACCAGAGTAACTTACTTGAAGGCTCGCGGTTCCGGGAGGGAACAATGCATCTTTGATGACGAAAGGGAGATAGCTTCCTGTTATGGCCTTCAATTTGTTTCTACGTTTAATGTGCACTACTACAACTGTAATGTGAAATTTTGGAAAATTGTAGGGGTCATTTTACCTTTTAAAGACATTTAAATGAGTTTCTAGCCATTTAATGACCGTAATTCAAATCTGAACTACATCTACATGCAATGCCTAACCATAACGGTTTGAAAAATAATACTTGTGTACTTGTGTGCGAGTTAATTCCATGTGCCTTAAATTAGAAGGAATTTTCAAACATATTTGTCACATGACATGAACACATGCATATGTATGCATGGAGTGACATGGCATTTTAATTCCAAAAAAATAAAAAAAATATCAGAAACACATGAAACCTTGCTTGATGTAATGTCAAGCCACCAAGACGATGTGGTAAAAAAATTGGCATGTTTGATGGAAGTTTGGACACACACCCCTCACAACCGGAGCAACTCACTAGAAGGCTCGTGGTTCCGAGAGTGAAGAATGCATATTTGATGACGAGCAGGATATAGCTTCCTCTTACGGCCTTCAATTGTTTTCTACGTTTAACGTGCACTACTACAACTTGAATGTGAAATTTTGGAAAATTCTAGGGGTCATTTGACATTTTAAAGACATTTAAGTGATTTTCTAGCCATTTAATGATCGTATTTCAAATTTGAACTACATCTACATGCAACGCCTGACCATAACGGTTTGAAAAAACATATTTGTGTACTTGTGTGTGAGTTAATTCCATGTGCAGTAAATTAGAACGAATTTTCAAACATATTTGTCACACGACATGGACACATGCACATGTATGCATGGAGTGACATGGCATTTTAGTTCCAAAAAATTACAAAAATATCAGAAACACATGAAACCTTGCTTGATGTAATGTCATGCCACCAATATGATGTGGTAGAAAATTGGCATGTTTGATGAAAGTTTGGACACACACCCCTCACAAACCGGAGCAACTCACTAGATGGCTTGTGGTTCCGAGAGGGAACAATGCATGTTTCTTGACGAACGGGAGATAGCTTCCTCTTACGGCCTTCAATTTTTTTCTACGTTTAATGTGCACTACTACAACCGTAATGTGAAATTTTGGAAAATTATAGGGGTCATTTGACCTTTTAAAGACATTTAAGTGATTTTCAAGCCATTTAATGACCGTAATTCAAATTTGAACTACGTCTACATGCAACGGCTAACCATAACGGTTTGAAAAATCATATTTGTGTAGTTGTGTGCGAGTTAATTCCATGTGCAGTAAATTAGAAGGAATTTTCAAACATATTTGTCACACGACATGGACACATGCATATGTATGCATGGAGTGACATGGCATTTTAGGTCCAAAAAATTAAAAAAATATCAGAAACACATGAAACCTTGCTTGATGTAATGTCATGCCACCAATATGATGTGGTAAAAAAATTGGCATGTTTGACGAAAGTTTGGACACACACCCCTCACAAACCGGAGCAACTCACTAGAAGGCACGCGGTTCCGAGAGGGAACAATGTATGTTTGATGACGAATGGAAGATAGCTTCCTGTTATAGCCTTCATCTTTTTTCTACGTTTAACATGCACTACTACAACTGTAATGTGAAATTTTGGAAAATTCTAGGTGTCATTTGACCATTTAAAGACATTTGAGTGATTTTCTAGCCATTTAATGACCGTAATTCAAATTTGAACTACATCTACATGCAATGCCTAACCATAACGGTTTGAATAATAATATTTGTGTACTTGTGTGCGAGTTAATTCCATGTGCAGTAAATTTGAAGGAATTTCCGAACATATTTGTCTCATGACATAGACACATGCATATGTATGCATGGACTGACATGGCATCTTAATTCCAAAAAATTAAAAAATATCAGAAACACATGAAACCTTGCTTGATGTAATGTAATGCCACCAAGATGATGTGGTAAAAAATTGGCATGTTTGACGAAAGTTTGGACACACACCCCTCACAAACCGGGGCAACTTACTAAAAGGCTCGTGGTTCCGGGAGGGAACAATGCATGTTTGATGACGAACGGGAGATAGCTTCCTGTTACGGCCTTCAATTTTTTTCTACGTTTAATGTGCACTACTACAACTGTAATGTGAAATTTTGGAAAATTCTAGGTGCCATTTTACCTTTTAAAGACATTTAAGTGATTTCCTAGCCATTGAATGACCGTAATTCAAATTTGAACTACATCTAAATGCAACTCCTAGCCATAACGGTTTGAAAAATCATATTAGTGTACTTGTGTGCGAGTTAATTCCATGTGCATTAAATTAGAAGGAATTTTCAAACATATTTGTCACACGACATGGACACATGCATATGTATGCATGGAGTGACATGGCATTTTAATTCCACAAAAAAATCAGAAACACATGAAACTTTGCTTGATGTAATGTCATGCCGCCAAGATGATGTGGTAAAAAATTGGCATGTTTGACGAAAATTTGGACACACACCCCTCACAACCAGAGCAACTCACTAGAAGGCTCGTGGTTCCGAGAGGGAACAATGCATGTTTGATGACGAGCAGGAGATAGCTTCCTCTTACGACCTTCAATTGTTTTCTATGTTTAACGTGCACTACTACAACTGTAATGTGAAATTTTGGAAAATTCTAGGGGTCATTGGACATTTTAAAGACATTTAAGTGATTTTCTAGCCATTTAATGATCGTAATTCAAATTTGAACTACATCTAGATGCAACGCCTGACTATAACGGTTTGAAAAATCATATTTGTGTACTTGTGTGTGAGTTAATTCCATGTGCAGTAAATTAGAAGGAATTTTCAAACATATTTGTCTGATGACATGGACACATGCATATGTATGCATGGAGTGACATGGCATTTTAATTCCAAAAAATTTAAAAATATCAGAAACACATGAAACCTTGCATGATGTAATGTCATGCCACCAAGATGGTGTGGTAAAAATATTGGCATGTTTGACGAAAGTTTGGACACACACCCCTCACAAACCGGAGCAACTCACTAGAAGGCACGCGGTTCCGAGAGGGAACAATATATGTTTGATGACGAACGGAAGACAGCTTGCTGTTACGGCCTTCAACTTTTTTCTATGTTTAACATGCACTACTACAACTGTAATGGGAAATTTTGGAAAATTCTAGGTGTCATTTGACCTTTTAAAGACATTTAAGTGATTTTCTAGCCATTTAATGACCGTCATTCGAATTTGAACTACATGTACATGCAACGCCTAACCATAACGGTTTGAAAAATAATATTTATGTACTTGTGTGCGAGTTAATTCCATGTGCAGTAAATTTGAAGGAATTTTCGAACATATTTGTATCATGGCATGGACACATGCATATGTATGCATGGAGTGACATGGCATCTTAATTCCAAAAAATTAAAAAATAACAGAAACACAAGAAATCTTGCTTGATGTAATGTAATGCCACCAAGATGATGTGGTAAAAAATTGGCATGTTTGACGAAAGTTTGGACACACACCCCTCACAAACCGGAGCAACTTACTAGAAGGCTCGTGGTTCCGGGAGGGAACAATCCATGTTTGATCACGAACGGGAGATAGCTTCCTGTTACGGCCTTCTATTTTTTGCTACGTTTAATGTGCACTACTACAACAGTAATGTGAAATTTTGGAAAATTGTAGGGGTCATTTTACCTTTTAAAGACATTTAAGTGATTTCCTAGCCATTTAATGATCGTAATTCAAATTCGAACTACATCTACATGCAATGCCTAACCAAAACGGTTTGAAAAATCATATTTGTGTACTTGTGTGCGAGTTAATTCCATGTGCATTAAATTAGAAGGAATTTTCAAACATATTTGTCACACGACTGGGACACATGCTAATGTACCCATGGAACCTTGCTTGATGTAATGTCATGCCACCAAGATGATGTGGTAAAAAAATTGGCATGTTTGACGAAAGTTTGGACACACACCCGTCACAACCGGAGCAACTCACTAGAAGGCTCATGGTTTCGAGAGGGAACAATGCATGTTTGATGACGAGCAGGAGATAGCTTCCTCTTACGGCCTTCAATTGTTTTCTACGTTTAACGTGCACTACTACAACTATAATGTGAATTTTTGGAAAATTCTAGGGGTCATTTGACCTTGTAAAGACATTTAATGATCGTAATTCCAATTTGAACTACATCTACAAGTAACGCCTGACCATAATGGTTTGAAAATCATATTTGTGTTCTTGTGTGTGAGTTAATTCCATGTGCAGTAAATTAGAGGAATTTACGAACATATTTGTCTCATGACATGGACACATGCATATGTATGCATGGAGTGACATGGAATTTTAATTCAAAAAAATTTAAAAATTATCAGAAACACATGAAACCTTGCTTGATGTAATGTCATGCCACCAAGATGATGTCGTAAAAATATTGGCATGTTTGACGAAACTTTGGACACACATCCCTCACAAACCGGAGCAACTCACTAGAAGGCTTGTTGTTCTGAGAGGGAACAATGCATGTTTGATGATGAACGGGAGATAGCTTCCTCTTACGGCCTTCAATTTGTTCTACGCTTAACGTGCACTACTACAACTATAATGTGAAATTTTGGAAAATTCTAGTGGTCATTTGACCTTTTAAATACATTTAAGTGATTTTCTAGCCATTTAATGACCGTAATTCAAATTTGAACTACATCTACATGCAATGCCTAACCATAACGGTTTGAAAAATCATATTTGTGTACTTTTGTGCGAGTTAATTCCATGTGCAGTAAATTAGAAGGAATTTTCAAACATATTTGTCACATGACATGGACACATGCATATGTATGCATGGAGTGACATGGCATCTTAGTTCCAAAAAAGTTAAAAATATCAGAAACACATGAAACCTTGCCTGATGTAATGTCATGCCACCAAGATGATGTGGTAAAAAATTGGCATGTTTGACGAAAGTTTGGACACACACCCCTCACAAACTGGAGTAACTCACTAGAAGGCTCGTGGTTCCGAGAGGGAACAATGCATGTTTGATGACAAACGGGAGATAGCTTCATGTTACGGCCTTCAATTTTGTTCTATGTTTAACGTGCACTACTACAATTGTCATGTGAAATTTTGGAAAATTCTAGGGATAATTTGACCTTTTAAAGACATTTATGTGATTTTCTAGAAATTTAGTGACCGTAATTCAAATTTGAACTACACCTCCATCCAACGGCTAACCATAACGGTTTGAAAAATCATATTTGTGTACTTGTGTGTGAGTTAATTCCATGTGCAGTAAATTAGAGGAATTTCCAAACATATTTGTCTCATGACATGGACACATGCATATGTATGCATGGAGTGAAATGGCATTTTAATTCCAAAAAAATTAAAAAATAACAGAAACACATGAAACCTTGCTTGATGTAATGTCATGCCACCAAGATGATGTGGTAAAAATATTGGCATGTTTGACGAAAGTTTGGACACACACCCCTCAGAAACCGGAGCAACTCACTAGAAGGCTCGTTTTTCCGAGAGGGAACAGTGCGTGTTTGATGACGAACGGGAGATACCTTCCTCTTACGGCCTTCAATTTGTTTCTATGTTTAACGTGCACTACTACAACTGTAATGTGAAATTTTGGAAAATTCTAGTGGTCATTTGACCTTTTAAAGACATTTAAGTGATTTTCTCGCCATTTAATGACCGGAATTCAAATTTGAACTAAATCTACATGCAATGCCTAACCATCACGGTTTGAAAAATCATATTTGTGTAGTTTTGTGCGAGTTAATTCCATGTGCAGTAAATTAGAAGGAATTTTCAAACATGTTTGTCTCATGACATGGACACATGCATATGTATGCATGGAGTGACATGGCATTTTAATTGCAAAAAACTAAAAAATATCAAAAACACCTGAAACCTTTCTTGATGTAATGTCATGCCACCAAGATGATGTCGTAAAAATATTGGCATGTTTGTCGAAAGTTAGGACACAAACCCCTCACAAACAGGAGCAACTCACTAGATGGCTTGTTGTTCTGAGAGGGAACAATGCATGTTTGATGACGAACGGGAGATAGCTTCCTCTTATGGCCTTCAATTGTTTTCTACATTAACGTGCACTACTACAACTGTAATGTGAAATTTTGGAAAATTCTAGTGGTCCTTTGACCATTTAAAGACATTTAAGTGATTTTCTAGCCATTTAATGACCGTAATTCAAATTTGAACTACATCTACATGCAATGCCTAACCATAACGGTTTGAAAAACCATATTTGTGTACTTTTGTGCGAGTTAATTCCATGTGCAGTAATTTAGAAGGAATTTTCAAACATATTTGTCACATGACATGGACACATGCATATGTATGCATGGAGTGACATGGCATCTTAATTCCAAAAAATTTAAAAATATCAGAAACACATGAAACCTTGCCTGATGTAATGTCATGCCACCAAGATGATGTGGTAAAAAAATTGGCATGTTTGACGAAAGTTTGGGCACACACCCGTCACAAACCGGAGTAACTCACTAGAAGGCTCGTGGTTCCGAGAGGGAAGAATGCATGTTTGATGACAAACGGGAGATAGCTTCATGTTACGGCCTTCAATTTTTTTCTACGTTTAACGTGCACTACTACAATTGTAATGTGAAATTTTGGAAAATTCTAGGGATAATTTGACCTTTTAAAGACATTTATGTGATTTTCTAGAAATTTAGTGACCGTAATTCAAATTTGAACTACATCTGAAAGCAACGGCTAACCATAACGGTTTGAAAAATCATATTTGTGTACTTGTGTGTGAATTAATTCCATGTGCAGTAAATTAGAAGGAATTTTCTAACATATTTGTCTCATGACATGGACACACGCATATGTATGCATGGAGTGACATGGCATTTTAATTCCAAAAAAATAAAAATAAAACATCAAAAACACATGAAACCTTGCTTGATGTAATGTCATGCCACCAAGATGATGTGGTACAAATATTGGCATGTTTGACGAAAGTTTGGACACACACCCCTCACAAACCGGAGCAACTCACTAGAAGGCTGGTGGTTCCGAGAGGGAACAATGCATGTTTGATGACGAGCAGGAGATAGCTTCCTCCTACGGCCTTCAATTTTTTTCTACGTTTAACGTGCACTACTACAACTGTAATGTGAAATTTTGGAAAATTCTAGGGCTCATTTGACATTTTAAAGACATTTATGTGATTTTCTAGCCATTTAATGATCGTAATTCAAATTTGAACTACATCTACAAGCAACGCCTGACCATAACGGTTTGAAAAATCATATTTGTGTACTTGTGTGTGAGTTAATTCCATGTGCAGTAAATTAGAGGAATTTCCAAACATATTTGTCTCATGACATGGACACATGCATATGTATGCATGGAGTGAAATGGCATTTTAATTCCAAAAAAATTAAAAATATCAGAAACACATGAAACCATGCTTGATGTAATGTCGTGCCACCAAGATGATGTGGTAAAAATATTGGCATGTTTGACGAAAGTTTGGACACACACCCCTCACAAGCCGGAGCAACTCACTAGAAGGCTCGTTTTTCCGAGAGGGAACAATGCGTGTTTGATGACGAACGGGAGATACCTTCCTCTTACGGCCTTCAATTTTTTTCTATGTTTAACATGCACTACTACAACTGTAATGTGAAATTTTGGAAAATTCTAGTGGTCATTTGACCTTTTAAAGACATGTAAGTGATTTTCTCGCCATTTAATGACCGGAATTCAAATTTGAACTAAATCTACAGGCAATGCCTAACCATAACAGTTTGAAAAATTATATTTGTGTAGTTTTGTGTGAGTTAATTCCATGTGCAGTAAATTAGAAGGAATTTTCAAACATGTTTGTCTCATGACATGGACATATGCATATGTATGCATGGAGTGACATGGCATTTTAATTGCAAAAAATTAAAAAATATCAAAAACACCTGAAACCTTTCTTGATGTAATGTCATGCCACCAAGATGATGTCGTAAAAATATTGCCATGTTTGACGAAAGTTTGGACACACACCCCTCACAAACCGGAGCAACTCACTAGAAGGCTTGTGGTTCCGAGAGGGAACAATGCATGTTTGATGACGAACGGGAGATAGCTTCCTCTTACGGCCTTCAATTTTTTTCTATGTTTAACATGCACTACTACAACTGTAATGTGAAATTTTGGAAAATTCTAGTGGTCATTTGACCTTTTAAAGACATTTAAGTGATTTTCTAGCCATTTAATGACCGTAATTCAAATTTGAACTACATCTACATGCAATGCCTAACCACAATGGTTTGAAAAATCATATTTGTGTACTTTTGTGCGAGCTAATTCCATGTGTAGTAAATTAGAAGGAATTTTCAAACATATTTGTCTCATGACATGGACACATGCATATGTATGCATGGAGTAACATGGCATTTTAATTCCAAAAAATTAAAAAATATCAGAAACACATGAAACCTTGCCTGATGTAATGTCATGCCACCGAGATGATGTGGTAAAAATATTGGCATGTTTGACGAAAGTTTGGACACACACCCCTCACAAACCGGAGCAACTCACTAGAAGGCATGCGGTTCCGAGAGGGAACAATGTATGTTTGATGACAAACGGAAGATAGCTTCCTGTTACGGCCTTCAACTTTTTTCTACGTTTAACATGCACTACTACAACTTCAATGTGAAATTTTGGAAAATTCGAGGTGTCATTTGACCTTTTAAAGACATTTAAGTGATATTCTAGACATTTAACGACCGTAATTCAAATTTGAACTACATCTACATGCAACGCCTAACCATAACGGTTTGAAAAATAATATTTGTGTACTTGTGTGTAAGTTAATTCCATGTGCAGTAAATTAGAAGGAATTTTTGAACATATTTGTCTCATGACATGGACACATGCATATGTATGCATGGAGTGACATGGCATCCTAATTCCAAAAAATTAAAAAATATCAGAAACATATGAAACCTTGCTTGATGTAATGTAATGCCACCAAGATGATGTGGTAAAGAATTGGCATGTTTGACGAAAGTTTGGACACACACCCCTCACAAACCGGAGCAACTTACTAGAAGGCTCGTGGTTCCGGGAGGGAACAATGCATGTTTGATGACGAACGGGAGATAGCTTCCTGTTACGGCCTTCTAATTTTTGCTACGTTTAATGTGTACTACTACAACTGTAATGTGAAATTTTGGAACATTGTAGGGGTCATTTTACTTTTTAAAGACATTTAAGTGATTTCCTAGCCATTTAATGACCGTAATTCAAATTTGAACTACATCTACATGCAATGCCTAACCATAACAGTTTGAAAAATCATATTTGTGTACTTGTGTGCGAGTTAATTCCATGTGCATTAAATTAGAAGGAATTTTCAAACATATTTGTCACACGACACGGACACATGCATATGTATGCATGGAGTGACATGGCATTTTAATTCCAAAAGAAATAAAAAATCAGAAACACATGTAATGTAATGCCACCAAGATGATGTGGTAAAAAAATTGGCATGTTTGACGAAAGTTTGGACACACAACCGTCACAACCGGAGCAACTCACTAGAAGGCTCGTGGTTCCGAGAGGGAACAATGCATGTTTGATGACGAGCAGGAGATAGCTTCCTCCTACGGCCTTCAATTTTTTTCTACGTTTAACGTGCACTACTACAACAGTAATGTGAAATTTTGGAAAATTCTAGGGCTCATTTGACATTTTAAAGACATTTATGTGATTTTCTAGCCATTTAATGATCGTAATTCAAATTTGAACTACATCTACAAGCAACGCCTGACCATCACGGTTTGAAAAATCATATTTGTGTACTTGTGTGTGAGTTAATTCCATGTGCAGTAAATTAGAGGAATTTCCAAACATATTTGTCTCATGACATGGACACATGCATATGTATGCATGGAGTGAAATGGCATTTTAATTCCAAAAAAATTAAAAATATCAGAAACACATGAAACCTTGCTTGATGTAATGTCATGCCACCAAGAATATGTGGTAAAAATATTGGCATGTTTGACGAAAGTTTGGACACACATCCCTCACAAGCCGGAGCAACTCACTAGAAGGCTCGTTTTTCCGAGAGGGAACAATGCGTGTTTGATGGCGAACGGGAGATACCTTCCTCTTAAGGCCTTCAATTTTTTTCTATGTTTAACGTGCACTACTACAACTGTAATGTGAAATTTTGGACAATTCTAGTGGTCAATTGACCTTTTAAAGATATTTAAGTTATTTTCTCGCCATTTAATGACCGGAATTCAAATTTGAACTAAATCTACATGAAATGCCTAACCATAACGGTTTGAAAAATCATATTTGTGTAGTTTCGTGCGAGTTAATTCCATGTGCAGTAAATTAGAAGGAATTTTCAAACATGTTTGTCTCATGACATAGATACATGCATATGTATGCATGGAGTGGCATGGCATTTTAATTGCAAAAAATTAAAAAATATCAAAAACACCTGAAACCTTTCTTCATGTAATGTCATGCCACCAAGATGATGTCCCAAAAATATTGGCATGTTTGACGAAAGTTTGGACACAGACCCCTCACAAACCGGAGCAACTCACTAGAAGGCTTGTTGTTCCGAGAGGGAACATTGCATGTTTGATGACGAATGGGAGATAGCTTCCTCTTCCGGCCTTCAATTTGTTTCTACGTTTAACGTGCACTAATACAACTGTAATGTGAAATTTTGGAAAATTGTAGTGGTCATTTGACCTTTTAAAGACATTTAAGTGATTTTCTAACCATTTAATGACCGGAATTCAAATTTGAACTAAATCTACATGCAATGCCTAACCATAATGGTTTGAAAAATCATATTTGTGTACTTTTGTGCGAGTTAATTCCATGTGCAGTAAATTGGAAGGAATTTTCAAACATGTTTGTCACATGACATGGACACATGCATATGTATGCATTCTGTGACATGGCATCTTAGTTCCAAAAAATTTAAAAATATCAGAAACACATGAAACCTTGCCTGATGTAATGTCATGCCACCAAGATGATGTGGTAAAAAATTGGCATGTTTGACGAAAGGTTGGACACACACCCCTCACAAACCGGAGTAACTCACTAGAAGGCTCGTGGTTCCGAGAGGGAACAATGCGTGTTTGATGACAAACGGGAGATAGCTTCATGTTACGGCCTTCATTTTTTTCTACGTTTGACGTGCACTACTACAATTGTAACGTGAAATTTTGGAAAATTCTAGGGGTAATTTGACCTTTTAAAGACATTTATGTGATTTTCTAGAAATTTAGTGACCGTAATTCAAATTTGAACTACACCTGCATGCAACGGCTAACCATAACGGTTTGAAAAGTCATATTTGTGTACTTGTGTGTGAGTTAATTCCATGTGCAGTAAATTAGAAGGAATTTTCAAACATATTTGTCTCATGACATGGACACACGCATATGTATGCATGGAGTGACATGGCATTTTAATTCCAAAAAAATAAAAATAAAACATCAGAAACACATGAAACCTTGCTTGATGTAATGTCATGCCACCAAGATGATGTGGTAAAAATATTGGCATGTTTGACGAAAGTTTGGACACACACCCCTCACAAACCGGAGCAACTCACTAGAAGGCTCGTGGTTCCGAGAGGGAACAATGCATGTTTGATGACGAGCAGGAGATAGCTTCCTCTTACGGCCTTCAAATTTTTTCTACGTTTAACGTGCACTACTACAACTGTAATGTGAAATTCCGGAAAATTCTAGGGGTCATTTGACATTTTAAAGACATTTAAGTGATTTTCTAGCCATTTAATGATCGTAATTCAAATTTGAACTACATCTACAAGCAACGCCTGACCATAACGGTTTGAAAAATCATATTTGCGTACTTGTGTGTGAGTTAATTCCATGTGCAGTAAATTAGAGGAATTTCCAAACATATTTGTCTCATGACATGGACACATGCATATGTATGCATGGAGTGAAACGGCATTTTAATTCCAAAAAAATGAAAAATATCAGAAACACATGAAACCTTGCTTGATGTAATGTCATGCCACCAAGATGATGTGGTAAAAATATTGGCATGTTTGACGAAAGTTTGGACACACACCCCTCACAAACCGGAGCAACTCACTAGAAGGCTCGTTTTTCCGAGAGGGAACAATGCGTGTTTGATGGCGAACGGGAGATACCTTCCTCTTACGGCCTTCAATTTTTTTCTATGTTTAACGTGCACTACTACAACTGTAATGTGAAATTTTGGAAAATTCTAGTGGTCATTTGACCTTTTAAAGACATTTAAGTGATTTTCTCGCCATTTAATGACCGGAATTCAAATTTGAACTAAATCTACATGAAATGCCTAACCATAACGGTTTGAAAAATCATATTTGTGTAGTTTCGTGCGAGTTAATTCCATGTGCAGTAAATTAGAAGGAATTTTCAAACATGTTTGTCTCATGACATAGATACATGCATATGTATGCATGGAGTGGCATGGCATTTTAATTGCAAAAAATTAAAAAATATCAAAAACACCTGAAACCTTTCTTCATGTAATGTCATGCCACCAAGATGATGTCCCAAAAATATTGGCATGTTTGACGAAAGTTTGGACACAGACCCCTCACAAACCGGAGCAACTCACTAGAAGGCTTGTTGTTCCGAGAGGGAACATTGCATGTTTGATGACGAATGGGAGATAGCTTCCTCTTCCGGCCTTCAATTTGTTTCTACGTTTAACGTGCACTAATACAACTGTAATGTGAAATTTTGGAAAATTGTAGTGGTCATTTGACCTTTTAAAGACATTTAAGTGATTTTCTAACCATTTAATGACCGGAATTCAAATTTGAACTAAATCTACATGCAATGCCTAACCATAACGGTTTGAAAAATCATATTTGTGTACTTGTGTGCGAGTTAATTCCATGTGCATTAAATTAGAAGGAATTTTCAAACATATTTGTCACACGACACAGACACATGCATATGTATGCATGGAGTGACATGGCATTTTAATTCCAAAAGAAATAAAAAAATCAGAAACACATGTAATGTAATGCCACCAAGATGATGTGTTAAAAAAATTGGCATGTTTGACGAAAGTTTGGACACACAACCGTCACAACCGGAGCAACTCAATAGAAGGCTCGTGGTTCCGAGAGGGAACAATGCATGTTTGATGACGAGCAGGAGATAGCTTCCTCTTACGGCCTTCAATTTTTTTCTACGTTAACGTGCACTACTACAACTGTAATGTGAAATTTCGGAAAATTCTAGGGGTCATTTAACATTTTAAAGACATTTAAGTGATTTTCTAGCCATTTAATGATCGTAATTCAAATTTGAACTACATCTACAAGCAACGCCTGACCATAACGGTTTGAAAAATCATATTTGCGTACTTGTGTGTGAGTTAATTCCATGTGCAGTAAATTAGAGGAATTTCCAAACATATTTCTCTCATGACATGGACACATGCATATGTATGCATGGAGTGAAATGGCATTTTAATTCCAAAAAAATTAAAAATATCAGAAACACATGAAACCTTGCTTGATGTAATGTCATGCCACCAAGATGATGTGGTAAAAATATTGGCATGTTTGACGAAAGTTTGGACACACACCCCTCACAAGCCGGAGGAACTCACTAGAAGGCTCGTTTTTCCGAGAGGGAACAATGCGTGTTTGATGACGAACGGGAGATACCTTCCTCTAACGGCCTTCAATTTTTTTCTATGTTTAACATGCACTACTACAACTGTAATGTGAAATTTTGGAAAATTCTAGTGGTCATTTGACCTTGTAAAGACATTTAAGTGATTTTCTAGCCATTTAATGATCGTAATTCAAATTTGAACTACATCTACAAGCAACGCCTGACCATAACGGTTTGAAAATCATATTTGTGTTCTTGTGTGTGAGTTAATTCAATGTGTAGTAAATTAGAGGAATTTACAAACATATTTGTCTCATGACATGGACACATGCATATGTATGCATGGAGTGACATGGAATTTGAATTCCAAAAAAATTAAAAAATATCAGAAACACATGGAACCTTGCTTGATGTAATGTCATGCCACCAAGATGATGTCGTAAAAATATTGGCATGTTTGACGAAAGTTTGGACACACACCCCTCACAAACCGGAGCAACTCACTAGAAGGCTTGTTGTTCCGAGAGGGAACAATGCATGTTTGATGACGAACGGAAGATAGCTTCCTCTTACGGCCTTCAATTTGTTTCTACGTTTAACGTGCACTACTACAACTGTAATGTGAAATTTTGGAAAATTCTAGTGGTCATTTGACCTTTTAAAGACATTTAAGTGATTTTCTAGCCATTTAATGACCGTAATTCAAATTGAACTACATCTACATGCAATGCCTAACCATAACGGTTGTAAAAATCATATTTGTGTACTTTTGTGCGAGTTAATTCCATGTGCAGTAAATTAGAAGGAATTTTCAAACATATTTGTCACATGACATGGACACATGCATATGTATGCATGGAGTGACATGGCATCTTAGGTCCAAAAAAATTAAAAATATCAGAAACACATGAAACCTTGCCCTATGTAATGTCGTGCCACCAAGATGATGTGGTAAAAAATTGGCATGTTTGACGAAAGTTTGGACACACACCCCTCACAAACTGGAGTAAATCACTAGAAGGCTCGTGGTTCCGAGAGGGAACAATGCATGTTTGATGACAAACGGGAGATAGCTTCATGTTACGGCCTTCAATTGTTTTCTACGTTTGACGTGCACTACTACAATTGTAATGTGAAATTTTGGAAAATTCAAGGGGTAATTTGACCTTTTAAAGACAATTATGTGATTTTCTAGAAATTTAGTGGCCGTAATTCAAATTTGAACTACACCTGCATGCAACGGCTAACCGTAACGGTTTGAAAAATCATATTTGTGTACGTGTGTGTGAGTTAACTCCATGTGCAGTAAATTAGAAGGAATTTTCAAACATATTTGTCTCATGACATGGACACACGCATATGTATGCATGGAGTGACATGGCATTTTAGTCCCAAAAAAATAAAAAATAAACATCAGAAACACATGAAACCTTGCTTGATGTAATGTCATGCCACCAAGATGATGTGGTAAAAATATTGGCATGTTTGACGAAAGTTTGGACACACACCCCTCACAAACCGGAGCAACTCACTAGAAGGCTCGTGGTTCCGAGAGGGAACAATGCATGTTTGATGACGAGCAGGAGATAGCTTCCTCTTACGGCCTTCAAATTTTTTCTACGTTTAACGTGCACTATTACAACTGTAATGTGAAATTCCGGAAAATTCTAGGGGTCATTTGACATTTTAAAGACATTTAAGTGATTTTCTAACCATTTAATGATCGTAATTCAAATTTGAACTACATCTACAAGCAACGCCTGACCATAACGGTTTGAAAAATCATATTTGCGTACTTGTGTGTGAGTTAATTCCATGTACAGTAAATTAGAGGAATTTCCAAACATATTTGTCTCATGACATGGACACATGCATATGTATGCATGGAGTGAAATGGCATTTTAATTCCAAAAAAATTAAAAAATATCAGAAACACATGAAACCTTGCTTGATGTAATGTCATGCCACCAAGATGATGGGGTAAAAATATTGGCATGTTTGACGAAAGTTTGGACACACACCCCTCACAAACCGGAGCAACTCACTAGAAGGCTCGTTTTTCCGAGAGGGAACAATGCATGTTTGATGACGAACAGGAGATACCTTCCTCTTACGGCCTTCAATTTTTTTCTATGTTTAACGAGCACTACTACAACTGTAATGTGAAATTTTGGACAACTCTAGTGGTCATTTGACCTTTTAAAGACATTTAAGTTATTTTCTCGCCATTTAATGACCGGAATTCAAATTGGAACTAAATCTACATGAAATGGCTAAGCATAACGGTTTGAAAAATCATATTTGTGTAGTATTGTGCGAGTTAATTCCATGTGCAGTAAATTAGAAGGAATTTTCAAACATGTTTGTCTCATGACATGGATACATGCATATGTATGCATGGAGTGACATGGCATTTTAATTGCAAAAAATTAAAAAATATCAAAAACACCTGAAACCTTTCTTCATGTCATGTCATGCCACCAAGATGCTGTCCCAAAAATATTGGCATGTTTGACGAAAGTTTGGACACACACCCCTCACAAACCGGAGCAACTCACTAGAAGGCTTGTTGTTCCGAGAGGGAACACTGCATGTTTGATGACGAATGGGAGATAGCTTCCTCTTCCGGCCTTCAATTTGTTTCTACGTTTAACGTGCACTAATACAACTGTAATGTGAAATTTTGGAAAATTCTAGTGGTCATTTGACCTTTTAAAGACATTTAAGTGATTTTCTAGCCATTTAATGACCGGAATTCAAATTTGAACTAAATCTACATGCAACTCCTAACCATAACGGTTTGAAAAATCATATTTGTGTACTTTTGTGCGAGTTAATTCCATGTGCAGTAAATTAGAAGGAATTTTCAAACATGTTTGTCACATGACATGGACACATGCATATGTATGCATTGAGTGACATGGCATCTTAGTTCCAAAAAATTTAAAAATATCAGGAACACATGAAACCTTGCCTGATGTAATGTCATGCCACCAAGATGATGTGGTAAAAAATTGGCATGTTTGACGAAAGTTTGGACACACACCCCTCACAAACCGGAGTAACTCACTAGAAGGCTCGTGGTTCCGAGAGGGAACAATGCATGTTTGATGACAAACGGGAGATCGCTTCATGTTACGGCCTTCAATTTTTTTCTACGTTTCACGTGCACTACTACAATTGTAATGTGAAATTTTGGAAAATTCTAGGGGTAATTTGACCTTTTAAAGACATTTATGTGATTTTCTAGAAATTTAGTGACCGTAATTCAAATTTGAACTACACCTGCATGCAACGGCTAACCATAATGGTTTGAAAAGTCATATTTGTGTACTTGTGTGTGAGTTAATTCCATGTGCAGTAAATTAGAAGGAATTTTCAAACATATTTGTCTCATGACATGGACACACGCATATGTATGCATGGAGTGACATGGCATTTTAATTCCAAAAAAACAAAAAAAACATCAGAAACACATGAAACCTTGCTTGATGTAATGTCATGCCACCAAGATGATGTGGTAAAAATATTGGCATGTTTGACGAAAGTTTGGACACACACCCCTCACAAACCGAAGCAACTCACTAGAAGGCTCGTGGTTCCGAGAGGGAACAATGCATGTTTGATGACGAGCAGGACATAGCTTCCTCTTTCGGCCTTCAATTTTTTTTCGACGTTTAACATGCACTACTACAACTGTAATGTGAAATTTTGGAAAATTCTAGGGGACATTTGACATTTTAAAGACATTTAAGTGATTTTCTAGCCATTTAATGATCGTAATTCAAATTTGAACTACATCTACAAGCAACGCCTGACCATAATGGTTTAAAAAATCATATTTGTGTACTTGTGTGTGAGTTAATTCCATGTGCAGTAAATTAGAGGAATTTCCAAACATATTTGTCTCATGACATGGACACATGCATATGTATGCATGGAGTGAAATGGCATTTTAATTCCAAAAAAATTAAAAAATATCAGAAACACATGAAACCTTGCTTGATATAATGTCATGCCACCAAGATGATGTGGTAAAAATATTGGCATGTTTGACGAAAGTTTGGACACACACCCCTCACAAACCGGAGCAACTCACTAGAAGGCTCGTTTTTCCGAGAGAGAACAATGCGTGTTTGATGACGAACGGGAGATACCTTCCTCTTACGGCCTTCAATTTGTTTCTATGTTTAACATGCACTACTACAACTGTAATGTGAAATTTTGGAAAATTCTAGTGGTCATTTGACCTTTTAAAGGCATTTAATTGATTTTCTCGCCATTTAATGACCGGAATTCAAATTTGAACTAAATCTACATGCAATGCCAAACCATAACGGTTTGAAAAATCACATTTGTGTAGTTTTGTGCGAGTTAATTCCATGTGAAGTAAATTAGAAGGAATTTTCAAACATGTTTGTCTCATGACATGGACACATGCATATGTATGCATGGAGTGACATGGCATTTTAATTGCAAAAAATTAAAAATATCAAAAACACCTGAAAGCTTTCTTGATGTAATGTCATGCCACCAAGATGATGTCGTAAAAATATTGGCATGTTTGTCGAAAGTTTGGACACAAACCCCTCACAAACCGGAGCAACTCACTAGAAGGCTTGTTGTTTCGAGAGGGAACAATGCATGTTTGATGACGAACGGGAGATAGCTTCCTCTTACGGCCTTCAATTGTTTTCTACATTTAACGTGCACTACTACATTTGTAATGTGAAATTTTGGAAAATTCTAGTGGTCGTTTGACCGTTTAAAGACATTTAAGTGATTTTCTAGCCATTTAATGACCGTAATTCAAATTTGAACTACATCTACATGCAATGCCTAACCATAACGGTTTGAAAAATCATATTTGTGTACTTTTGTGCGAGTTAATTTCATGTGCAGTAATTTAGAAGGAATTTTCAAACATATTTGTCACATGACATGGACACATGCATATGTATGCATGGAGTGACATGGCATCTTAGTTCCAAAAAATTTAAAAATATCAGAAACACATGAAACCTTGCTTGATGTAATGTCATGCCACCAAGATGATGTTGTAAAAATATTGGCATGTTTGACGAAAGTTTGGACACACACCCCTCACAAACCGGAGCAACTCACTAGAAGGCTCGTGTTTCCGAGAGGGAACAATGCATGTTTGATGACGAGCAGGAAATAGCTTCCTCTTACGGCCTTCAAATTTTTTTCTACGTTTAACGTGCACTACTACAACTGTAATGTGAAATTTCGGAAAATTCTAGGGGTCATTTGACATTTTAAAGACATTTAAGTGATTTTCTAGCCATTTAATGGTCGTAATTCAAGTTTGAACCACATCTACAAGCAACGCCTGACCATAACGGTTTGAAAAATCATATTTGCGTACTTGTGTGTGAGTTAATTCCATGTGCAGTAAATTAGAGGAATTTCCAAACATATTTCTCTCATGACATGGACACATGCATATGTATGCATGGAGTGAAATGGCATTTTAATTCCAAAAAAATTAAAAATATCAGAAACACATGAAACCTTGCTTGATGTAATGTCATGCCACCAAGATGATGTGGTAAAAATATTGGCATGTTTGACGAAAGTTTGGACACACACCCCTCACAAGCCGGAGCAACTCACTAGAAGGCTCGTTTTTCCGAGAGGGAACAATGCGTGTTTGATGACGAACGGGAGATACCTTCCTCTTACGGCCTTCAATTTTTTTCTATGTTTAACATGCACTACTACAATTGTAATGTGAAATTTTGGAAAATTCTAGTGGTCATTTGACCTTGTAAAGACATTTAAGTGATTTTCTAGCCATTTAATGATCGTAATTCAAATTTGAACTACATTTACAAGCAACGCCTGACCATAACGGTTTGAAAATCATATTTGTGTTCTTGTGTGTGAGTTAATTCAATGTGTAGTAAATTAGAGGAATTTACAAACATATTTGTCTCATGACATGGACACATGCATATGTATGCATGGAGTGACATGGAATTTGAATTCCAAAAAAATTACAAAAATATCAGAAACACATGGAACCTTGCTTGATGTAATGTCATGCCACCAAGATGATGTCGTAAAAATATTGGCATGTTTGACGAAAGTTTGGACACACACCCCTCACAAACCGGAGCAACTCACTAGAAGGCTTGTTGTTCCGAGAGGGAACAATGCGTGTTTGATGACGAACGGGAGATACCTTCCTCTAACGGCCTTCAATTTTTTTCTATGTTTAACATGCACTACTACAACTGTAATGTGAAATTTTGGAAAATTCTAGTGGTCATTTGACCTTGTAAAGACATTTAAGTGATTTTCTAGCCATTTAATGATCGTAATTCAAATTTGAACTACATCTACAAGCAACGCCTGACCATAACGGTTTGAAAATCATATTTGTGTTCTTGTGTGTGAGTTAATTCAATGTGTAGTAAATTAGAGGAATTTACAAACATATTTGTCTCATGACATGGACACAAGCATATGTATGCATGGAGTGACATGGAATTTGAATTCCAAAAAAATTAAAAAATATCAGAAACACATGGAACCTTGCTTGATGTAATGTCATGCCACCAAGATGATGTCGTAAAAATATTGGCATGTTTGACGAAAGTTTGGACACACACCCCTCACAAACCGGAGCAACTCACTAGAAGGCTTGTTGTTCCGAGAGGGAACAATGCATGTTTGATGACGAACGGAAGATAGCTTCCTCTTACGGCCTTCAATTTGTTTCTACGTTTAACGTGCACTACTACAACTGTAATGTGAAATTTTGGAAAATTCTAGTGGTCATTTGACCTTTTAAAGACATTTATGTGATTTTCTAGCCATTTAATGACCGTAATTCAAATTGAACTACATCTACATGCAATGCCTAACCATAACGGTTGTAAAAATCATATTTGTGTACTTTTGTGCGAGTTAATTCCATGTGCAGTAAATTAGAAGGAATTTTCAAACATATTTGTCACATGACATGGACACATGCATATGTATGCATGGAGTGACATGGCATCTTAGGTCCAAAAAAATTAAAAATATCAGAAACACATGAAACCTTGCCCTATGTAATGTCGTGCCACCAAGATGATGTGGTAAAAAATTGGCATGTTTGACGAAAGTTTGGACAGACACCCCTCACAAACTGGAGTAAATCACTAGAAGGCTCGTGGTTCCGAGAGGGAACAATGCATGTTTGATGACCAACGGGAGATAGCTTCATGTTACGGCCTTCAATTTTTTTCTACGTTTGACGTGCACTACTACAATTGTAATGTGAAATTTTGGAAAATTCAAGGGGTAATTTGACCTTTTAAAGACAATTATGTGATTTTCTAGAAATTTAGTGGCCGTAATTCAAATTTGAACTACACCTGCATGCAACGGCTAACCGTAACGGTTTGAAAAATCATATTTGTGTACGTGTGTGTGAGTTAACTCCATGTGCAGTAAATTAGAAGGAATTTTCAAACATATTTGTCTCATGACATGGACACACGCATATGTATGCATGGAGTGACATGGCATTTTAGTCCCAAAAAAATAAAAAATAAACATCAGAAACACATGAAACCTTGCTTGATGTAATGTCATGCCACCAAGATGATGTTGTAAAAATATTGGCATGTTTGACGAAAGTTTGGACACACACCCCTCACAAACCGGAGCAACTCACTATAAGGCTCGTGGTTCCGAGAGGGAACAATGCATGTTTGATGACGAGCAGGAGATAGCTTCCTCTTACGGCCTTCAAATTTTTTTCTACGTTTAACGTGCACTACTACAACTGTAATGTGAAATTTCGGAAAATTCTAGGGGTCATTTGACATTTTAAAGACATTTAAGTGATTTTCTAGCCGTTTAATGATCGTAATTCAAGTTTGAACTACATCTACAAGCAAGTCCTGACCATAACGGTTTGAAAAATCATATTTGCGTACTTGTGTGTGAGTTAATTCCATGTGCAGTAAATTAGAGGAATTTCCAAACATATTTGTCTCATGACATGGACACATGCATATGTATGCATGGAGTGAAATGGCATTTTAATTCCAAAAAAATTAAAAAATATCAGAAACACATGAAACCTTGCTTGATGTAATGTCATGCCGCCAAGATGATGTGGTAAAAATATTGGCATGTTTGACGCAAGTTTGGACACACACCCCTCACAAACCGGAGCAACTCACTAGAAGGCTCGTTTTTCCAAGAGGGAACAATGCATGTTTGATGACAAACGGGAGATTGCTTCATGTTACAGCCTTCAATTTTTTTCTACGTTTGACGTGCACTACTACAATTGTAATGTGAAATTTTGGAAAATTCAAGGGGTAATTTGACCTTTTAAAGACATTTATGTGATTTTCTAGAAATTTAGTGACCGTAATTCAAATTTGAACTACACCTGCATGCAACGGCTAACCACAACGGTTTGAAAAATCATATTTGTGTACTTGTGTGTGAGTTAATAACATGTGCAGTAAATTAGAAGGAATTTTCAAACATATTTGTCTCATGACATGGACACACGCATATGTATGCATGGAGTGACATGGCATTTTAATTCCAAAAAAATAAAAAAAACATCAGAAACACATGAAACCTTGCTTGATGTAAGGTCATGCCACCAAGATGATGTGGTAAAAATATTGGCATGTTTGACGAAAGTTTGGACACACACCCCTCACAAACCGGAGCAACTCACTAGAAGGCTCATGGTTCCGAGAGGGAACAATGCATGTTTGATGACGAGCAGGAGATAGCTTCCTCTTACGGCCTTCAAATTTTTTCTACGTTTAACGTGCACTACTACAACTGTAATGTGAAATTTCGGAAAATTCTAGGGGTTATTTGACATTTTAAAGACATTTAAGTGATTTAATAGCCATTTAATGATCGTAATTCAAATTTGAACTACATCTACAAGCAACGCCTGACCATAACGGTTTGAAAAATCATATTTGCGTACTTGTGTGTGAGTTAATTCCATGTGCAGTAAATTAGAGGATTTTCCAAACATATTTGTCTCATGACAAGGACACATGCATATGTATGCATGGAGTGAAATGGCATTATAATTCCAAAAAAATTAAAAAATATCAGAAACACATGAAACCTTGCTTGATGTAATGTCAAGCCGCCAAGATGATGTGGTAAAAATATTGGCATGTTTGACGCAAGTTTGGACACACACCCCTCACAAACCGGAGCAACTCACTAGAAGGCTCGTTTTTCCGAGAGGGAACAATGCATGTTTGATGACAAACGGGAGATAGCTTCATGTTACGGCCTTCAATTTTTTTCTATGTTTGACGTGCACTACTACAATTGTAATGTGAAATTTTGGAAAATTCTAGGGGTAATTTGACCTTTTAAAGACATTTATGTGATTTTCTAGAAATTTAGTGACCGTAATTCAAATTTGAACTACACCTGCATGCAACGGCTAACCATAACTCACTAGAAGGCTCGTGGTTCCTAGAGGGAACAATGCATGTTTGATGACGAGTAGGAGATAGCTTCCTCTTACGGCCTTCAAATTTTTTCTACGTTTAACGTGCACTACTTCAACTGTAATGTGAAATTTCGGAAAATTCTAGGGGTCATTTGATATTTTAAAGACATTTAAGTGATTTTCTAGCCATTTAATGATCGTAATTCAAATTTGAACTACATCTACAAGCAACGCCTGACCATAACGGTTCGAAAAATCATATTTGCGTACTTGTGTGTGAGTTAATTCCATGTGCAGTAAATTAGAGGAATTTCCAAACATATTTGTCTCATGACATGGACACATGCATATGTATGCATGGAGTGAAATGGCATTTTAATTCCAAAAAATTAAAAAATATGAGAAACACATGAAACCTTGCTTGATGTAATGTCATGCCACCAAGATGATGTGGTAAAAATATTGGCATGTTTGACGAAAGTTTGGACACACACCCCTCACAAACCGGAGCAACTCACTATAAGGCTCGTGGTTCCGAGAGGGAACAATGCATGTTTGATGACGAGCAGGAGATAGCTTCCTCTTACGGCCTTCAAATTTTTTTCTACGTTTAACGTGCACTACTACAACTGTAATGTGAAATTTCGGAAAATTCTAGGGGTCATTTGACATTTTAAAGACATTTAAGTGATTTTCTAGCCGTTTAATGATCGTAATTCAAGTTTGAACTACATCTACAAGCAAGTCCTTACCATAACGGTTTGAAAAATCATATTTGCGTACTTGTGTGTGAGTTAATTCCATGTGCAGTAAATTAGAGGAATTTCCAAACATATTTGTCTCATGACATGGACACATGCATATGTATGCATGGAGTGAAATGGCATTTTAATTCCAAAAAAATTAAAAAATATCAGAAACACATGAAACCTTGCTTGATGTAATGTCATGCCGCCAAGATGATGTGGTAAAAATATTGGCATGTTTGACGCAAGTTTGGACACACACCCCTCACAAACCGGAGCAACTCACTAGAAGGCTCGTTTTTCCGAGAGGGAACAATGCATGTTTGATGACAAACGGGAGATTGCTTCATGTTACAGCCTTCAATTTTTTTCTACGTTTGACGTGCACTACTACAATTGTAATGTGAAATTTTGGAAAATTCTAGGGGTAATTTGACCTTTTAAAGACATTTATGTGATTTTCTAGAAATTTAGTGACCGTAATTCAAATTTGAACTACACCGGCATGCAACGGCTAACCACAACGGTTTGAAAAATCATATTTGTGTACTTGTGTGTGAGTTAATAACATGTGCAGTAAATTAGAAGAAATTTTCAAACATATTTGTCTCATGACATGGACACACGCATATGTATGCATGGAGTGACATGGCATTTTAATTCCAAAAAAATAAAAAAAACATCAGAAACACATGAAACCTTGCTTGATGTAAGGTCATGCCACCAAGATGATGTGGTAAAAATATTGGCATGTTTGACGAAAGTTTGGACACACACCCCTCACAAACCGGAGCAACTCACTAGAAGGCTCATGGTTCCGAGAGGGAACAATGCATGTTTGATGACGAGCAGGAGATAGCTTCCTCTTACGGCCTTCAAATTTTTTCTACGTTTAACGTGCACTACTACAACTGTAATGTGAAATTTCGGAAAATTCTAGGGGTTATTTGACATTTTAAAGACATTTAAGTGATTTAATAGCCATTTAATGATCGTAATTCAAATTTGAACTACATCTACAAGCAACGCCTGACCATAACGGTTTGAAAAATCATATTTGCGTACTTGTGTGTGAGTTAATTCCATGTGCAGTAAATTAGAGGATTTTCCAAACATATTTGTCTCATGACATGGACACATGCATATGTATGCATGGAGTGAAATGGCATTATAATTCCAAAAAAATTAAAAAATATCAGAAACACATGAAACCTTGCTTGATGTAAGGTCAAGCCGCCAAGATGATGTGGTAAAAATATTGGCATGTTTGACGCAAGTTTGGACACACACCCCTCACAAACCGGAGCAACTCACTACAAGGCTCGTTTTTCCGAGAGGGAACAATGCATGTTTGATGACAAACGGGAGATAGCTTCATGTTACGGCCTTCAATTTTTTTCTATGTTTGACGTGCACTACTACAATTGTAATGTGAAATTTTGGAAAATTCTAGGGGTAATTTGACCTTTTAAAGACATTTATGTGATTTTCTAGAAATTTAGTGACCGTAATTCAAATTTGAACTACACCTGCATGCAACGGCTAACCATAACTCACTAGAAGGCTCGTGGTTCCTAGAGGGAACAATGCATGTTTGATGACGAGTAGGAGATAGCTTCCTCTTATGGCCTTCAAATTTTTTCTACGTTTAACGTGCACTACTTCAACTGTAATGTGAAATTTCGGAAAATTCTAGGGGTCATTTGATATTTTAAAGACATTTAAGTGATTTTCTAGCCATTTAATGATCGTAATTCAAACTTGAACTACATCTACAAGCAACGCCTGACCATAACGGTTTGAAAAATCATATTTGCGTACTTGTGTGTGAGTTAATTCCATGTGCAGTAAATTAGAGGAATTTCCAAACATATTTGTCTCATGACATGGACACATGCATATGTATGCATGGAGTGAAATCGCATTTTAATTCCAAAAAAATTAAAAAATATCAGAAACACATGAAACCTTGCTTGATGTAATGTCATGCCGCCAAGATGATGTGGTAAAAATATTGGCATGTTTGACGAAAGTTTGGACACACGCCCCTCACAAACCGGAGCAACTCACTAGAAGGCTCGTGGTTCCGAGAGGGAACAATGCATGTTTGATGACGAGCAGGAGATAGCTTCCTCTTACGGCCTTCAAATGTTTTTCTACGTTTAATGTGCACTACTACAACTGTAATGTGAAATTTCGGAAAATTCTAGGGGTCATTTGACATTTTAAAGACATTTAAGTGATTTTCTAGCCGTTTAATGATCGTAATTCAAATTTGAACTACATCTACAAGCAACGCCTGACCATAACGGTTTGAAAAATCATATTTGCGTACTTGTGTGTGAGTTAATTCCATGTGCAGTAAATTAGAGGATTTTCCAAACATATTTGTCTCATGACATGGACACATGCATATGTATGCATGGAGTGAAATGGCATTTTAATTCCAAAAAAATTAAAAAATATCAGAAACACATGAAACCTTGCTTGATGTAATGTCATGCCGCCTAGATGATGTGGTAAAAATATTGGCATGTTTGCCGCAAGTTTGGACACACACCCCTCACAAACCGGAGCAACTCACAAGAAAGCTCGTGGTTCCGAGAGGGAACAATGCATGTTTGATGACAAACGGGAGATAGCTTCATGTTACGGCCTTCATTTTTTTCTACGTTTGACGTGCACTACTACAATTATAATGTGAAATTTTGGAAAATTCTAGGGGTAATTTGACCTTTTAAAGACATTTATGTGATTTTCTAGAAATTTAGTGACCGTCACTACTGGAATCAGCTAATTTGCCATCTGCCAGCTCTTTGTCGTCTGCTAGCTGACGGCAAAGAAGCTCTTTGCCATCAGCTACACATAGGCAGACGGCAAAGAAAAGGCTGACGGCAAAGAAGCTCTTTGCCATCAGCCAGCTCTTTGCCGTTTGCCAGCAGACGGCAAAGAATCTTTGCCGTCCGCTGGCAGACGGCAAAGAGTGTGGTGGCCCCCACCCCCCGCTCATTTGAAAAAATCTTAACGGCCCACCTCTTTGTCGTCCGCTAGCAGACGGCAAAGAGGCAAAAAGGCGGACGGCAAAGGCTGGCTGACGGCAAAGAGGGCACTTGACTAACGGCCGGTACCCCCCCCCCCCCCCCCGCCCGTTACTCACTTCGTCCTCGCCCTTCTCCTCCCACCCCGCCGCTGCCGCCGCCGCCGCCCGCCGCCCCGTCGCCCCCGCCGCCCCGTCGCCCCGGCTCCCCGCCGCCCCACCGCCCCGTCCCCCCGCCGCCCCGCGCCCCACCGCCACCCCGGCCCACAGCCGCCCCAGCCCCCCGCCGCCCCGCGCCCCCCGCCGCCGCCTCCACCGCCCCGCCCCGGGCCCCCGCCGCCCCGCCTCCTCCACCGCCCCGCCCCGGCCCCCTGTCGCCGGCCCCTCCCCGACCCATCGCCGCCCCCCACAGTGAGCCCCTCCCATTTTTTTCTGTTTTTTTGTTTTTTTTCTGTTTAGATAAGGTTTTTTAGTTTATGTTTTTTCAGTTTAGAATTAATTAGTTTAGGTTATTTAGTTTAATTAGTTTAGGTTTAATTAGTTTAAATAGTTTAGTTTTAATTAGTTTAGGTTTTTAGTTTAGGTTTAGGTTAAGTAGAAGGGGGAAGAAGAAGAAGAAGAAGAAGAAGAAGAGGAGGAGGAGGAGGAGGAGGAGGAGGAGAAAGAAGAAGAAGAAGAAGAAGAAGAAGAAGAAGAAGAAGAAGAAGAAGAAGAAGAAGAAGAAGAAGAAGAAGAAGAAGAAGAAGAAGAAGAAGAAGAAGAAGAGGAGGAGGAGGAGGAGGAGGAGGAGGAGGAGAAAGAAGAAGAAGAAGAAGAAGAAGAAGAAGAAGAAGAAGAAGAAGAAGAAGAGGAGGAGGAGGAGGAGGAGGAGGAGGAGAAAGAAGAAGAAGAAGAAGAAGAAGACGGGGGATGAGAAGAGGTAGAAGAATGAGAAGAAGTAGAAGTAGTAGAAGAATGAGAAGACCCCCTGACCCCCCAACCCCGACACCACACCCCGACACCCGACCCCGACTCCACCCCGACACCCGACCCCCTAACCCCCTGACCCTGACCCCGACACGACACCCCGACCCCCCGACCCCCTAACCCCCTGACCCCGACACGACACCCCGACCCCCCGACCCCGAAACAGCACCCCGACCCCGACACGGCACCCCGACACCGACACGGCACCCCGACACCGACACGACACCCCGACCCCCGACATGACACCCCCGACACCCCGACACCCCGACCCCGAGATCCCGACCCCGACCCCGACCCCGAGACCCCGACCCCGACCCCGACCCTGACCCCGACACCCCGACCCCGAGCCTGACCCGACACCCCGACCCCGACACCGACACGGCACCCCGACCCCGACCCGACACCCCCACCCCGAGACCCCGACCCCGACACGGCACCCCGAGACCGACACGACACCCCGACCCCCCGACACCTCCCGAAAAGGTGTTCTTTGGCCTTCCAGAAGCCGACGGGGTCATATATTTGTGAATTATTAGTTAGGTCATATATCTTTCGATTTTGTTATGAAAAACATCATATATAATTGTGTTGATCGGGTAGTTTTAAATGTGCAGTTGTTTCATCGCTGCGAGGTTTGGTGTTCGACGACCTCGCCGTGCGTTTGACGAGCTCTGCCCCTTCGTTCGTGGGTGAGCACAAATGACATGTCCTCCTCCCCCATTAATTATTTGATCTATTCCGATGAAACTTGATAGCTAGATATATATGTGTCTTGAATCATCAGTATGCGTAACCAATATGTGTCTCCCGTTCAAAAGCGTCATAGTTATAAATATGCATGCATTTGCATATTGATAACCTTGATTCTTTCGAATTGTCCAACGCTATCCATGGACAGCCCGAGTATGTTTAGATTGGGTTCGTTTTCCCATATGCTTTGCTCCGGATCCGACGCATAAATTTCGTCAGTGCCTCCCCTGTTGTTCTCCGGGTACACATCCTCTCTGTTTATTGCACAGACGTGTATCAGGAGAACAGCGGGGAGGTGCTGCCGAAATTTTGCGTAGGATCCGGGGCATAGCATGGGAAAATGAACCCAATCTAAACATACTCGGGTGGGATTAGGACCTATCATTACCTATTAGAGTGTAGGTTGCATGGACGTAATAAAATTGACAAAGTAGATCAACTGATGAATACATACATGGTGAATTATATATATATATATATATATATTTGTTGTGTGTCTAGTAGCTCTGAAAGTCAAGATGAGTGATCGTGCGTGGATGTACACCGGTCACACTGGTCAGAACAAATGGAGCACTGAATGGTTCACAAAAACCAAGGGGTTGTGCGAGCCGCATTTGAAAATGGCCAGAGGAAAACCTGGTGCCCCTGTTTACGGCGCGGCAATTGGGAAAAGAGGACAGAGGCTGAAATGGGCAAACACCTGCAGAAGAGTGGTTTTACGCCCGATTATACGGTGTGGACATTTCATGGTGAGTCTGCCCAACGTGACCGAGCTGAGGTGGATCGTCGTCGCACCGACGAGCATGGTACCGGGATGGAAAACATGGTGCAAGACTTTGATGATGCTCGGGATTCGGAGGAGGAGATGGAGGAATCTGCAAAGGCCTTCAATGAAATGTTGGAGTCTTCAAAACGTCCGCTCCATGAGCACACTGAGCTTTGTCAGTTGGATGCCATCTCACAAGTAATGGCTCTGAAGGCTCAGTTCAACTTGGGCAGAGAATGCTACGATGCAATGATGACAGTATTTGGACGCTTTCTACCCAAAGGCCATGTAATGCCTCCAAACCTGTACCAGTCGGACAAAATCCTCCGTGCACTGAAGATGCCCTATGATAAGATACATGCCTGTGAGAAAGGATGTGTCTTGTTTAGGCTTGACTATGCGGAATTGAACTATTGTCCCATTTGCAAGTCTTCCAGGTATGTTGTGGTAGACAACGGTATGGGTGAGAAGACACAGACCAAAATCCCCGTTAGTGTTCTTCGGTATATGCCAATCGTACCAAGACTTCAACGTCTTTTCATGGTCGAAGAGACGGCCAGACAGATGACATGGCACAAAACGGGCAAAAGAACCGAACTAGATGCAGATGGGAATATGATGATTGTACAAACATCGGATGGTGTTGCGTGGAAAAAGTTTGATGAATTATATGGTGACAAAGCGGCAGATCCGAGGCATCCTCGAGTCGGCATCAGCACGGATGGGTTCAGTGTGTTTGGTATGACGGCAGCCCAATACAGTTGTTGGCCCGTATTTGTCTTTCCACTCAATCTCCCCCCCGGACAGATTATGCAAAGAAAGAACATTTTCCTGACGTTGATAATTCCAGGGCCCAACTATCCGGGGAAAAATATGAATGTGTACATGCAACCTCTTAAGGACGAATTGCAAGAAGCCTGGGATAATGGGTTCAAGACATACGATGCCTATAGCAAACGGAACTTCATAATGCGTGTCTGGTACATGTACTCGACGCATGACTTGCCGGCGTATGCGCTATTCGTTGGCTGGTGTGTGCATGGAAGGTTCCCGTGCCCCACATGCAAGGGAGCTCTTGAGTTTCGTTGGCTTCAGGCCGGTCGCAAGTTTTCTTGCTTCGACATGCATAGACAGTTCCTGAATCCTCGCCATAAGTTCAGGAAAGACAAGAAGAACTTCATCAGAGGTAGAGTTGTCAAAAACTCTGCACCACATGCATTGACAGGCCAACAGACCCTGGATCAGTTAAACGCTCTCGAGCCAGATCCAGAGCGTCCAGGGTACTTCAAGGGGTATAATTCTAAGCACGCCTGGACTCACAAAACATGCTTATGGGATCTGCCTTACTTCAAAGACCTCCTTTGCCCACACAACATCGACGTGATGCACACTGAGAAGAATATCACCGAGGCACTTTTTGGTACATTGTTTGGCATAGATGGGAAGTCAAAGGATAATACTAAGGCTAGAGTCGATCTGGAGGCGCTATGTGATAGGCCGTTACAAAACATGAAAGAACCGAAAGGAAAGCAGAACTGGACGAAGCCAAAGGCATGGTTCAATCTTGGAAGGCCAGCTATGAGGGAAATTATCTTGTGGGTGAAAATGCAGTTGATGTTCCCCGATGGGTTTGCAGTGAATCTACAGAGGGGAGCCAGTCTTGATTAATTGAAGATATTTGGTCTCAAGAGTCATGATTGGCACATATGGATTGAGCGGGTAATGCCGGTGATGTTGCGTGGCTTCATCCCTAAGGATGAATGGCTAGTACTGGCAGAACTCAGCTATTTCTTCCGTGTTCTTTGTGCGAAAGAACTATCGCCTGGCGTGCTAGAAGAAATGGAAGAGTTGGCGCCGGAGTTGATCTACAAGTTATATAAGATCTTTCCACCGGGCTTCTTTAATCCAATGCAACATTTGATTTTGCATCTCCCGACCGAGGCAAGATTGGGGGGGCCCGTGCAAAATCGTTGGTGCTACCCAACTGAGAGGATGCAGAAGACGCTTCGACAAAAATGTAAAAATAAACGTAGAATTGAAGCATCGATGGCTGAGGCATTCATCACTGAGGAGGCGGCAAACTTCGTGACAGCACACTACGAAGCCAAAAATCGTCATTTGCATAATCCGAAGCCTCGGTACAATGCTGACGACCCTAAAAAGGGTGGATCCAACCTCAGCCTATTCAAAGGGAATCTCGCACCAGCCAGTGTTTCAAATCCAGTATCTTTGGATAACGAACAATGGCGGACCATTTCGTTGTATATCTTCAACAACCTGATAGAAGTGCGGCCGTACATCGAGTAAGTTCTCGGTACATAGTTTCGCAACTTCTATTTCCTTTGAACTGCTCTTATTCCTAGATATTTCATACAGTCGATACGTCGCCTTATTCTCGTATGGAGCGGTGATCCAAAAGGATTCTGTCGAAGAGTATGAGCTTCTCGCAAAGCAAGGAGGCGGCTATCCCGGTTTCATCTCTTGGTTCAAACAAACGGTAATTTCTATTAGACTTGTAGGCTAATTTGTAGGCGGCTATCCCGGTTTCATTCGCTAATTTGTGCGTAATGCAACAATCCTTTCATATTAAACTTTTAGGCTAATTCAGAGTCTATGGACGCCGAATTGAGACAAGTCGCTAATGGTTTTGACTATAAGGTCCGTTCATTTGACAAATACGACATCAACGGGTATCGCTTTCGTACCTATGGCAAAGAGCTATCTATGGCCGACCAAAAGTCTACAAATTGTTGTGTATCTGCTATCGGCGAAGGAGGTACCGAGTATTATGGGAGAGTTGAAGAAATTTATGAACTTCTATTCTATGGTGAAAACCCACCGAATGTCGTAGTCTTCAAATGTTATTGGTTTCAGCCGAAGGAGACTAGAAGGACTCATGAACATATAGGGCTAGTTGAAATCAACCAAAGCACCCATTTAGATGTTCCTGATGTCTATATTACGGCTCAACAGGCGACCCAAGTATTCTATCTACCGTGGGCCTGCCAAACTAATCCAAATCTGAAAGGTTGGGATGTGGTTTATGAAGTGCCGCCACGCGCTAGACTATCTCCCCCAAAGGAAGAGGATTATGAACCTCACATTAACCCAGACACATATGAAGGAGAATTCTTCCAAGAGACACGTCTTTCCAAAAAGCGTTTCAAGAACCGCTATACTTCACCCCAAAACATTGAAGTAGACAGCGACAGTGAATCCGACATCACCCCAGAGGAGGAACAAGAAGAGCCGGAACAAGAATAGGTTACTGCTGCGGATGACCTGTCATTGCTTGACCGATTACGTCAAGGTGGCCTTGAACATGTTGATGCCACTGAACCCTATGAGCCCGTCATTGATTATAGTGATGATGATGATTATGCATTTATTGATGATACTGATCGAGATTATTAGTAGTGTCAGGTATTAAATTTTTTAATGTTGTACTTGATGATGATACACTTAAGTGATACACATATTATTATTCATGTCGGTCTTTTTTTTATGTTGTACTAATTTCGTTTACTGTTTGTCATGGCAGGTGTTGAAAGATGGTGGGCGCTGGTCGGGAGCGCGCCAAGGCCCCTTCTTCGTCGGCGCGTGGTCTGAGGTCTTCGATTCCAGACGTACCTCTCCGCCGAGCGTTGCTGGACAGTATGTCCACACCGCCGGGCCCTTCTTCGTCGACCGCGATGCCCAGCAGGGAACGAGGTAGGAAGAGAGGAGGTGGGGCACGTGGTCACGGGAGAGGAGGTAGGGTGACTGCTACGGCGTCTTCCTCGCCGCCACCCCCAGCTGTTTCACCCGAGCACGTGACTGCTAGGGTGGACTCGTCCGAGGAGGAGGCTACACGGACTCCGGTCCACGAGCCTCCGGTCCACGGGTCTTGGGCCCACGAGCCTCGGGTTGACTGGCCTTCGGCCCACGAGAGTTTGGCCCACAAGACCCCAGAGGAGCACACGTCCGGATGGGGTACCTGGCCGGATCAGCCCGAGGAGCCGAGTGGCCATGCTGATGATGGCGGGGAGCCGACTGATCTTGAGGAGGAGGGTGGCACCGTCTACCAGCGTGGTGCTACACGGCTCCCGTCCGTGCCGGCGACCCGCGAGCAGAGGTGGTTGATCTTCCCTGATGGGGAGAGGTACGTAAGTGCATTTAATATTTTTGTACCTTCTGCATTCACGTTTCTTCAAATAACTAATGCGTTGGCCTTGTCATGCTGCAGGGGTTGGGACCACCATCATAGTGTCCGCCGGCCCAACTCCGTCCTTGGAGTTCTTTGCCGTCAAAACTTCCCGGGGTTTGTCACGTTGCCTGGTGAGGGTCGGCTTCCAGAGCTTGGGTTGAGCTGGGAGCACTACGTGGCTGCCCCGGCCCCGCCGGATGTCATTATCGACGGTGTCGTGTGCGACACGAGGGCAGACATGGTGATCAGGACATTCTGGGTAATTTCTCCTTTACACATTTCAAAATCTTAAACTAGCTAGTTATTAATTGTACTAATCAATATTGTCTCATTTGACTGCAGACATTCTACAGGTGTGAGGAGGGATACGAGGAGGACAGCGCAAATGTTATCCAGAACGTCTGCAAGCGCCTACTCCAGAACTTACGGCACGAGGCTCGGGTGCAGGCTGTTCGAGACTACTACGCCTTGCGTGGTATCAAGAAGACCAAGCCGGCGTGCCGCGATAAGTTCCTGAGTAAGGAGCAGTACATGAAGGTAATTCTTAAGGCCTTCTACTTAACTTCCTTCATTTAGTAATTCTTAGCCGTAGCGCTCAAGTTTCTATTTGCTAACTTAGGCGCCTCCGAGATGGTGTGCGGATCGGATGGATTGTTGGGAGGTGTTGGTCGATGAGTGGTGCTCACAAGAATGGCTAGCCCTCCACAACCAGGCCAAGGACAAACGTGCCCAAATGGAAGGTGTGCCACACCATCAAGGCAGCTCCAACTTATATCAGTTCGGGCGCAACTGGGTATGTGGTTTGCTTCATGATTCATGCAATTCATTCATCATGCTAGCTTGAGCCCTTTAATTACTAATTTTCATTGTTTCTCTCTTTCAGGCACGCCACAATAAGGCGGATAAGGTGCCAGAGGTGTACGACCTGTATGCCATGGCCCACACTGGATCTTTCAAGAAAGTCAAGGCTTTCTCTCAGTCTGACCTTGATGATGCAAACAACTTCACCAACATCTCCTCCCACAACAAGCTCGTGAGATATAGAGATGAGGGGAAGGCAAGGAAAGGGGAGGACTTTAACCCGAGCCAGGGTCCCATTGATCCAGAGCTGGTGATGATATCTGGTGGCGGGAGGTCCCATGGCTCCATAGCCATTGGAGATGGACTTATCCGTTGTCCTAGCACTCTCCCAGAGATCAAGGCGCGCCAGTGGAGCTCCGCTCCTGAGATAAGGCCTCGTGAACGGCCAGTGCAACTCGCCATCAAGGTTAGTGATACGTACTCAGTTATCTTTCTCCATTACATTGTGTGCGCTTCCATCAATGATTACAAATGGTCATGTGAGTGGTGTTGCAGGCTGCTATACAGACTGAGAGAGATAGAACGGAGAAACTTCTGGCGGAGGCGGCGGAGAGGCAGCGGGAGATGGAGGAGAGGACGAGAAAGATGATGGAGGAGGAGAGGGCACGGAATGACATGCAGGCAAGGGCCATGTACGAGCTCCTTGTGGTAAGTTTCTTCTGCAGATTACTTGCTAGTCTTAACATTTGAGTCTCATTACTAACTAGTATGACTCTGTTCTGAAAACCAAATGTGCAGTCTGTGTGCGAGAAGTCCGGTCAGCCCGCTCCGCCGATGCCAGTGATTGCTCCTGGGAGCACGGTGAGTTTGGTTTGAATGGACATTACTTGGTAGTCTTAACATTTGTGTGTCGTAATGCTAATGAGACATTGGAAATGATCTTTGGTGCAGCTTAACTCCAGAAACGCATCGCACGATCCTTCTCCAGGTAGCGGCACTAGCCACCCCGCTCCTACACCTCCCTGATCACGGTAAGTTTCTCTAGTGTTTTGCTTAACAAATGCATAAAGACGTAGACTTAGCTTTATTTCCTCCAATATGCTTACCATAATGACCTAGAGTTAGCTTATTTTCCTCCAAAATGACCCATTTTACCTAGGTTAGCTTATAAATGATGCAGTTCATCCAAGTTAGCTCAAAAATGACCCATTTTACCTAGATTAGCTCCTAAATGATCCATTTTACCTACGTTAGCTTTAAAATGGCCCATTTCACCTAGGTTAACTCCAAAATGACCCATCTTACCTAGGTTATCTCATAAACGATCCATTTCAACTAATTTAGCTCATAAACGGTCCATTTGACCTAAGTGAGCTAAAAAACGATCCAATTCACCTAAATTAGCTCTTAAATGATCCATTTCACCTAAGTTAGCTCAAAAAGATCCATTTCAACTAAATTAGCTCTAAAATGACCCATTTTACGTAGATGAGCTCCTAAATGATCCATTTTACCTACGTTAGCTTTAAAATGACCCATTTCACCTAGGTTAGCTCCAAAATGACCCATTTCACCTAGGTTAGCTCCAAAATGACCCATTTCACCTAGATTAGCTCCAAAATGACCCATTTCACCTAGGTTAGCTCCAAAATGACCCATTTCACCTTACTTAGCTCAAAAACGATGCCCTTCACCTTAGTTAGCTCATAAACGACCCATTTCAGCTAAGTTAGCTCATAAATGATCCATTTCAACTAAGTTAGATCATAAACAACCCATTTCAACTTAGTTAGCTCATATATGATCCATTTCACCTAAGTTAGCTCATAAATGACATATACTTCTTGTTCTAGTCTTCTTCTTGTTCTAGTCACCTATTTCTAACTTTCTTATTTACCATTTTGCAGATTTCATTCACTTCATGGAAGCTAGCTTGCTATGATGGAGTGCTTGCTTTTCCTTTGATGAAACTTTGCATTGTATGTAGCTTGTTATGATGGATGGAACTATGTGATATGGATCATTGCATCTAACTTGCTATGTTGATGAAACTTTGCATTGTAATATATATATGGATGGAACTATGTGTATGGATGGAACTTGCTTATGTATGAACAATGTGTATGGATGAAACTGATGTGATATGTGATATGAAACTTATGTGCTGGATATGTGCTGGATATGTGATATGAAACTTATATATTTTCTGTGAAAATTGTGGGATTTAATAAAAAACAGAAAAAACAGACAATATGCAGGCTCTTTGCCGTCTGCCACCGACGGCAAAGAGCTCTTTGCCGTCTGCCGCGGACGGCAAAGAAGCCACGTGGCAGCCAACTGTGCTTCCTGGGAGCTGACCCATTTGGTCAGTTTGCCTACAGTGGCAGACGGCAAAGACTTTGCCGTCCGTGGCAGACGGCAAAGAACCTGCACTTTGCCATCACTGGCAGACGGCAAAGAACCTGCCATCTAGTGACGTGTAGATGACATCATAAGGCGGACGGCAAAGACCAGAGAAATTTTGCCGTCCGCGGAGGACGGCAAAGGTCTGCCGTTAGCCACTTAACGGACTGACAGCGCAATTATTGCCGTCCGCCCTCTTTGCCGTCCGCCGCAGACGGCAAAGAGCCTTTGCCGTCCGCCGCCAGGAAGCAGACGGCAAAGCAGCTGTTTACCGTAGCCTTCTTTGCCGGAGCCTTTTGCCGTCCGCGGCTGACGGCAAAGGTCTTTGCCGTCCGCCTGTCGAGCCTTTGCCGTCCGCCGTGGCAGACGGCAAAGTAGCTATTTCCTGTAGTGCGTAATTCAAATTTGAACTACACCTGCATGCAACGGCTAACCACAACGGTTTGAAAAATCATATTTGTGTACTTGTGTGTGAGTTAATAACATGTGCAGTAAATTAGAAGGAATTTTCAAACATATTTGTCTCATGACATGGACACACGCATATGTATGCATGGAGTGACATGGCATTTTAATTCCAAACAAATAAAAAAACATCAGAAACACATGAAACCTTGCTTGATGTAATGTCATGCCACCAAGATGATGTGGTAAAAATATTGGCATGTTTGACGAAAGTTTGGACACACACCCCTCACAAACCGGAGCAACTCACTAGAAGGCTCATGGTTCCGAGAGGGAACAATGCATGTTTGATGACGAGCAGGAGATAGCTTCCTCTTACGGCCTTCAATTTTTTTCTACATTTAACGTGCACTAGTACAACTGTAATGTGAAATTTCGAAAAATTCTAGGGGTTATTTGACATTTTAAAGACATTTAAGTGATTTTCTAGCCATTTAATGATCGTAATTCAAATTTGAACTACATCTACAAGCAACGCCTGACCATAACGGTTCGAAAAATCATATTTGCGTACTTGTGTGTGAGTTAATTCCATGCGCAGTAAATTAGAGGAATTTCCAAACATATTTGTCTCATGACATGGACACATGCATATGTATGCATGGAGTGAAATGGCATTTTAATTCCAAAAAAATTAAAAAATATGAGAAACACATGAAACCTTGCTTGATGTAATGTCATGCCACCAAGATGATGTGGTAAAAATATTGGCATGTTTGACGAAAGTTTGGACACACACCCCTCACAAACCGGAGCAACTCACTAGAAGGCTCATTTTTCCGAGAGGGAACAATGCATGTTTGATGACAAACGGGAGATAGCTTCATGTTACGGCCTTCAATTTTTTTCTACGTTTGACGTGCACTACTACAATGGTAATGTGGAATTTTGGAAAATTCTAGGGGTAATTTGAGCTTTTAAAGACATTTATGTGATTTTCTAGAAATTTAGTAACCGTAATTCAAATTTGAACTACACCTGCATGCAACGGCTAACCATAACGGTTTGAAAAATCATATTTGTGAACTTGTGTGTTAGTTATTTCCATGTGCAGTAAATTAGAAGGAATTTTCAAACATATTTGTCTCATGACATGGACACACGCATATGTATGCATGGAGAGACATGGCATTTTAATTCCAAAAAAAATAAAAAACATCAGAAACACGTGAAACCTTGCTAGATGTAATGTCATGCCACCAAGATGATGTGGTAAAAATATTGGCATGTTTGACGAAAGTGTGGACACACACCCCTCACAAACTAGAGCAACTCACTAGAAGGCTCGTGGTTCCGAGAGGGAACAATGCATGTTTGATGACGAGCAGGAGATAGCTTCCTCTTACGGCCTTCAAATTTTTCTACGTATAACGTGCACTACTACAACTGTAATGTGAAATTTCGGAAAATTCTAGGGGTCATTTGACATTTTAAAGACATTTAACTAATTTTCTAGCCATTTAATGGTCGTAATTCAAGTTTGAACTACATCTACAAGCAAGGCCTGACCATAACGGTTTGAAAAATCATATTTGCGTACTTGTGTGTGAGTTAATTCCATGTGCAGTAAATTAGAGGAATTTCCAAACATATTGGTCTCATGACATGGACACATGCATATGTATGCATGGAGTGAAATCGCATTTTAATTCCAAAAAAATTAAAAAATATCAGAAACACATGAAACCTTGCTTGATGTAATGTCATGCCGCCAAGATGATGTGGTAAAAATATTGGCATGTTTGACGAAAGTTTGGACACACACCCCTCACAAACCGGAGTAACTCACTACAAGGCTCGTGGTTCCGAGAGGGAACAATGCATGTTTGATGACGAGCAGTAGATAGCTTCCTCTTACGGCCTTCAATTTTTTTCTACGTTTAACGTGCACTACTACAACTGTAATGTGAAATTTCGGAAAATTCTAGGGGTCATTTGACATTTTAAAGACATTTAACTGATTTTCTAGCCATTTAATGGTCGTAATTCAAGTTTGAACTACATCTACAAGCAAGGCCTGACCATAACGGTTTGAAAAATCATATTTGCGTACTTGTGTGTGAGTTAATTCCATGTGCAGTAAATTAGAGGAATTTCCAAACATATTTGTCTCATGACATGGACACATGCATATGTATGCATGGAGTGAAATCGCATTTTAATTCCAAAAAAATTAAAAAATATCAGAAACACATGAAACCTTGCTTGATGTAATGTCATGCCGCCAAGATGATGTGGTAAAAATATTGGCATGTTTGACGAAAGTTTGGACACACACCCCTCACAAACCGGAGCAACTCACTACAAGGCTCATGGTTCCGAGAGGGAACAATGTATGTTTGATGACGAGCAGGAGATAGCTTCCTCTTACGGCCTTCAAATTTTTTTCTACGTTTAACGTGCACTACTACAACTGTAATGTGAAATTTCGGAAAATTCTAGGGGTCATTTGACATTTTAAAGACATTTAACTGATTTTCTAGCCATTTAATGGTCGTAATTCAAGTTTGAACTACATCTACAAGCAAGGCCTGACCATAACGGTTTGAAAAATCATATTTGCGTACTTGTGTGTGAGTTAATTCCATGTGCAGTAAATTAGAGGAATTTCCAAACATATTTGTCTCATGACATGGACACATGCATATGTATGCATGGAGTGAAATCGCATTTTAATTCCAAAAAAATTAAAAATTATCAGAAACACATGAAACCTTGCTTGATGTAATGTCATGCCGCCAAGATGATGTGGTAAAAATATTGGCATGTTTGACAAAAGTTTGGACACACACCCTCACAAACCGGAGCAACTCACTAGAAGGCTCGTGGTTCCGAGAGGGAACAATGCATGTTTGATGACGAGCAGGAGATAGCTTCCTCTTACGGCCTTCAAATTTTTTTCTACGTTTAACGTGCACTACTACAACTGTAATGTGAAATTTCGGAAAATTCTAGGGGTCATTTGACATTTTAAAGACATTTAAGTGATTTTCTAGCCATTTAATGATCGTAATTCAAGTTTGAACTACAGCTACAAGCAACGCTTGACCATAACGGTTTGAAAAATCATATTTGCATACTTGTGTGTGAGTTAATTCCATGTGGAGTAAATTAGAGGAATTTCCAAACATATTTGTCTCATGACATGGACACATGCATATTTATGCATGGAGTGAAATGGCATTTTAATTCCAAAAAATTAAAAAATATCAGAAACACATGAAACCTTGCTTGATGTAATGTCATGCCGCCAAGATGATGTGGTAAAAATATTGGCATGTTTGACGAAAGTTTGGACACACACACCCCTCACAAACCGGAGCAACTCACTAGAAGGCTCGTTTTTCCGAGAGGGAACAATGCATGTTTGATGACAAACGGGAGATAGCTTCATGTTACGGCCTTCAATTTTTTTCTACGTTTGACGTGCACTACTACAATTGTAATGTGAAATTTTGGAAAATTCTAGGGGTAATTTGACCTTTTAAAGACATTTATGTGATTTTCTAGAAATTTAGTGACCGTAATTCAAATTTGAACTACACCTGCATGCAACGGCTAACCACAACGGTTTGAAAAATCATATTTGTGTACTTGTGTGTGAGTTAATTCCATGTGCAGTAAATTAGAAGAAATTTTCAAACATATTTGTCTCATGACATGGACACACGCATATGTATGCATGGAGTGACATGGCATTTTAATTCCAAAAAAATAAAAAAACATCAGAAACACATGAAACCTTGCTAGATGTAATGTCATGCCACCAAGATGATGTCGTAAAAATATTGGCATGTTTGACGAAAGTGTGGACACACACCCCTCACAAACTGGAGCAACTCACTAGAAGGCTCGTGGTTCCGAGAGGGAACAATGCATGTTTGATGACGAGCAGGAGATAGCTTCCTCTTACGGCCTTCAAATTTTTTCTACGTTTAACGTGCACTACTACAACTGTAATGTGAAATTTCGGAAAATTCTAGGGGTCATTTGACATTTTAAAGACATTTACCTGATTTTGTAGCCATTTAATGGTCGTAATTCAAGTTTGAACTACATCTACAACCAAGGCCTGACCATAACGGTTTGAAAAATCATATTTGCGTACTTGTGTGTGAGTTAATTCCATGTGCAGTAAATTAGAGGAATTTCCAAACATATTTGTCTCATGACATGGACACATGCATATGTATGCATGGAGTGAAATCGCATTTTAATTCCAAAAAAATTAAAAAATATCAGAAACACATGAAACCTTGCTTGATGTAATGTCATGCCGCCAAGATGATGTGGTAAAAATATTGGCATGTTTGACGAAAGTTTGGACACACACCCTCACAAACCGGAGCAACTCACTAGAAGGCTCGTGGTTCCGAGAGGGAACAATGCATGTTTGATGACGAGCAGGAGATAGCTTCCTCTTACGGCCTTCAAATTTTTTTCTACGTTTAACGTGCACTACTACAACTGTAATGTGAAATTTCGGAAAATTCTAGGGGTCATTTGACATTTTAAAGACATTTAAGTGATTTTCTAGCCATTTAATGATCGTAATTCAAGTTTGAACTACAGCTACAAGCAACGCTTGACCATAACGGTTTGAAAAATCATATTTGCATACTTGTGTGTGAGTTAATTCCATGTGGAGTAAATTAGAGGAATTTCCAAACATATTTGTCTCATGACATGGACACATGCATATTTATGCATGGAGTGAAATGGCATTTTAATTCCAAAAAATTAAAAAATATCAGAAACACATGAAACCTTGCTTGATGTAATGTCATGCCGCCAAGATGATGTGGTAAAAATATTGGCATGTTTGACGAAAGTTTGGACACACACACCCCTCACAAACCGGAGCAACTCACTAGAAGGCTCGTTTTTCCGAGAGGGAACAATGCATGTTTGATGACAAACGGGAGATAGCTTCATGTTACGGCCTTCAATTTTTTTCTACGTTTGACGTGCACTACTACAATTGTAATGTGAAATTTTGGAAAATTCTAGGGGTAATTTGACCTTTTAAAGACATTTATGTGATTTTCTAGAAATTTAGTGACCGTAATTCAAATTTGAACTACACCTGCATGCAACGGCTAACCACAACGGTTTGAAAAATCATATTTGTGTACTTGTGTGTGAGTTAATTCCATGTGCAGTAAATTAGAAGAAATTTTCAAACATATTTGTCTCATGACATGGACACACGCATATGTATGCATGGAGTGACATGGCATTTTAATTCCAAAAAAATAAAAAAACATCAGAAACACATGAAACCTTGCTAGATGTAATGTCATGCCACCAAGATGATGTCGTAAAAATATTGGCATGTTTGACGAAAGTGTGGACACACACCCCTCACAAACTGGAGCAACTCACTAGAAGGCTCGTGGTTCCGAGAGGGAACAATGCATGTTTGATGACGAGCAGGAGATAGCTTCCTCTTACGGCCTTCAAATTTTTTCTACGTTTAACGTGCACTACTACAACTGTAATGTGAAATTTCGGAAAATTCTAGGGGTCATTTGACATTTTAAAGACATTTACCTGATTTTGTAGCCATTTAATGGTCGTAATTCAAGTTTGAACTACATCTACAACCAAGGCCTGACCATAACGGTTTGAAAAATCATATTTGCGTACTTGTGTGTGAGTTAATTCCATGTGCAGTAAATTAGAGGAATTTCCAAACATATTTGTCTCATGACATGGACACATGCATATGTATGCATGGAGTGAAATCGCATTTTAATTCCAAAAAAATTAAAAAATATCAGAAACACATGAAACCTTGCTTGATGTAATGTCATGCCGCCAAGATGATGTGGTAAAAATATTGGCATGTTTGACGAAAGTTTGGACACACACCCCTCACAAACCGGAGCAACTCACTACAAGGCTCATGGTTCCGAGAGGGAACAATGTATGTTTGATGACGAGCAGGAGATAGCTTCCTCTTACGGCCTTCAAATTTTTTTCTACGTTTAACGTGCACTACTACAACTGTAATGTGAAATTTCGGAAAATTCTAGGGGTCATTTGACATTTTAAAGACATTTAACTGATTTTCTAGCCATTTAATGGTCGTAATTCAAGTTTGAACTACATCTACAAGCAAGGCCTGACCATAACGGTTTGAAAAATCATATTTGCGTACTTGTGTGTGAGTTAATTCCATGTGCAGTAAATTAGAGGAATTTCCAAACATATTTGTCTCATGACATGGACACATGCATATGTATGCATGGAGTGAAATCGCATTTTAATTCCAAAAAAATTAAAAATTATCAGAAACACATGAAACCTTGCTTGATGTAATGTCATGCCGCCAAGATGATGTGGTAAAAATATTGGCATGTTTGACAAAAGTTTGGACACACACCCTCACAAACCGGAGCAACTCACTAGAAGGCTCGTGGTTCCGAGAGGGAACAATGCATGTTTGATGACGAGCAGGAGATAGCTTCCTCTTACGGCCTTCAAATTTTTTTCTACGTTTAACGTGCACTACTACAACTGTAATGTGAAATTTCGGAAAATTCTAGGGGTCATTTGACATTTTAAAGACATTTAAGTGATTTTCTAGCCATTTAATGATCGTAATTCAAGTTTGAACTACAGCTACAAGCAACGCTTGACCATAACGGTTTGAAAAATCATATTTGCATACTTGTGTGTGAGTTAATTCCATGTGGAGTAAATTAGAGGAATTTCCAAACATATTTGTCTCATGACATGGACACATGCATATTTATGCATGGAGTGAAATGGCATTTTAATTCCAAAAAATTAAAAAATATCAGAAACACATGAAACCTTGCTTGATGTAATGTCATGCCGCCAAGATGATGTGGTAAAAATATTGGCATGTTTGACGAAAGTTTGGACACACACACCCCTCACAAACCGGAGCAACTCACTAGAAGGCTCGTTTTTCCGAGAGGGAACAATGCATGTTTGATGACAAACGGGAGATAGCTTCATGTTACGGCCTTCAATTTTTTTCTACGTTTGACGTGCACTACTACAATTGTAATGTGAAATTTTGGAAAATTCTAGGGGTAATTTGACCTTTTAAAGACATTTATGTGATTTTCTAGAAATTTAGTGACCGTAATTCAAATTTGAACTACACCTGCATGCAACGGCTAACCACAACGGTTTGAAAAATCATATTTGTGTACTTGTGTGTGAGTTAATTCCATGTGCAGTAAATTAGAAGAAATTTTCAAACATATTTGTCTCATGACATGGACACACGCATATGTATGCATGGAGTGACATGGCATTTTAATTCCAAAAAAATAAAAAAACATCAGAAACACATGAAACCTTGCTAGATGTAATGTCATGCCACCAAGATGATGTCGTAAAAATATTGGCATGTTTGACGAAAGTGTGGACACACACCCCTCACAAACTGGAGCAACTCACTAGAAGGCTCGTGGTTCCGAGAGGGAACAATGCATGTTTGATGACGAGCAGGAGATAGCTTCCTCTTACGGCCTTCAAATTTTTTCTACGTTTAACGTGCACTACTACAACTGTAATGTGAAATTTCGGAAAATTCTAGGGGTCATTTGACATTTTAAAGACATTTACCTGATTTTGTAGCCATTTAATGGTCGTAATTCAAGTTTGAACTACATCTACAACCAAGGCCTGACCATAACGGTTTGAAAAATCATATTTGCGTACTTGTGTGTGAGTTAATTCCATGTGCAGTAAATTAGAGGAATTTCCAAACATATTTGTCTCATGACATGGACACATGCATATGTATGCATGGAGTGAAATCGCATTTTAATTCCAAAAAAATTAAAAAATATCAGAAACACATGAAACCTTGCTTGATGTAATGTCATGCCGCCAAGATGATGTGGTAAAAATATTGGCATGTTTGACGAAAGTTTGGACACACACCCCTCACAAACTGGAGCAACTCACTACAAGGCTCGTGGTTCCGAGAGGGAACAATGCATGTTTGATGACGAGCAGTAGATAGCTTCCTCTTACGGCCTTCAAATGTTTTTCTACGTTTAACGTGCACTACTACAACTGTAATGTGAAATTTCGGAAAATTCTAGGGGTCATTTGACATTTTAAAGACATTTACCTGATTTTCTAGCCATTTAATGGTCGTAATTCAAGTTTGAACTACATCTACAACCAAGGCCTGACCATAACGGTTTGAAAAATCATATTTGCGTACTTGTGTGTGAGTTAATTCCATGTGCAGTAAATTAGAGGAATTTCCAAACATATTTGTCTCATGACATGGACACATGCATATGTATGCATGGAGTGAAATCGCATTTTAATTCCAAAAAAATTAAAAAATATCAGAAACACATGAAACCTTGCTTGATGTAATGTCATGCCACCAAGATGATGTGGTAAAAATATTGGCATGTTTGACGAAAGTTTGGACACACACACCCCTCACAAACCGGAGCAACTCACTACAAGGCTCGTGGTTCCGAGAGGGAACAATGCATGTTTGATGACAAACGGGAGATAGCTTCATGTTACGGCCTTCAATTTTTTTCTACGTTTGACGTGCACTACTAGAATGGTAATGTGAAATTTTGGAAAATTCTAGGGGTAATTTGACCTTTTAAAGACATTTATGTGATTTTCTAGAAATTTAGTGACCGTAATTCAAATTTGAACTACACCTGCATGCAACGGCTAACCATAACTCACTAGAAGGCTCGTGGTTCCTAGAGGGAACAATGCATGTTTGATGACGAGCAGGAGATAGCTTCCTCTTACGGCCTTCAAATTTTTTCTACGTTTAACGTGCACTACTACAACTGTAATGTGAAATTTCGGAAAATTCTAGGGGTCATTTGACATTTTAAAGACATTTAAGTGATTTTCTAGCCATTTAATGATCGTAATTCAAATTTGAACTACATCTACAAGCAACGCCTGACCATAACGGTTCGAAAAATCATATTTGCGTACTTGTGTGTGAGTTAATTCCATGCGCAGTAAATTAGAGGAATTTCCAAACATATTTGTCTCATGACATGGACACATGCATATGTATGCATGGAGTGAAATGGCATTTTAATTCCAAAAAAATTAAAAAATATGAGAAACACATGAAACCTTGCTTGATGTAATGTCATGCCACCAAGATGATGTGGTAAAAATATTGGCATGTTTGACGAAAGTTTGGACACACACCCCTCACAAACCGGAGCAACTCACTAGAAGGCTCATTTTTCCGAGAGGGAACAATGCATGTTTGATGACAAACGGGAGATAGCTTCATGTTACGGCCTTCAATTTTTTTCTACGTTTGACGTGCACTACTACAATGGTAATGTGGAATTTTGGAAAATTCTAGGGGTAATTTGAGCTTTTAAAGACATTTATGTGATTTTCTAGAAATTTAGTAACCGTAATTCAAATTTGAACTACACCTGCATGCAACGGCTAACCATAACGGTTTGAAAAATCATATTTGTGAACTTGTGTGTGAGTTAATTCCATGTGCAGTAAATTAGAAGGAATTTTCAAACATATTTGTCTCATGACATGGACACACGCATATGTATGCATGGAGAGACATGGCATTTTAATTCCAAAAAAAATAAAAAACATCACAAAAACACATGAAACCTTGCTAGATGTAATGTCATGCCACCAAGATGATGTGGTAAAAATATTGGTATGTTTGACGAAAGTGTGGACACACACCCCTCACAAACTAGAGCAACTCACTAGAAGGCTCGTGGTTCCGAGAGGGAACAATGCATGTTTGATGACGAGCAGGAGATAGCTTCCTCTTACGGCCTTCCAATTTTTCTACGTTTAACGTGCACTACTACAACTGTAATGTGAAATTTCGGAAAATTCTAGGGGTCATTTGACATTTTAAAGACATTTAACTGATTTTCTAGCCATTTAATGGTCGTAATTCAAGTTTGAACTACATCTACAAGCAAGGCCTGACCATAACGGTTTGAAAAATCATATTTGCGTACTTGTGTGTGAGTTAATTCCATGTGCAGTAAATTAGAGGAATTTCCAAACATATTTGTCTCATGACATGGACACATGCATATGTATGCATGGAGTGAAATCGCATTTTAATTCCAAAAAAATTAAAAAATATCAGAAACACATGAAACCTTGCTTGATGTAATGTCATGCCGCCAAGATGATGTGCTAAAAATATTGGCATGTTTGACGAAAGTTTGGACACACACCCCTCACAAACCGGAGCAACTCACTACAAGGCTCGTGGTTCCGAGAGGGAACAATGCATGTTTGATGACGAGCAGTAGATAACTTCCTCTTACGGCCTTCAATTTTTTTCTACGTTTAACGTGCACTACTACAACTGTAATGTGAAATTTCGGAAAATTCTAGGGGTCATTTGACATTTTAAAGACATTTAACTGATTTTCTAGCCATTTAATGGTCGTAATTCAAGTTTGAACTACATCTACAAGCAAGGCCTGACCATAACGGTTTGAAAAATCATATTTGCGTACTTGTGTGTGAGTTAATTCCATGTGCAGTAAATTAGAGGAATTTCCAAACATATTTGTCTCATGACATGGACACATGCATATGTATGCATGGAGTGAAATCGCATTTTAATTCCAAAAAAATTAAAAAATATTAGAAACACATGAAACCTTGCTTGATGTAATGTCATGCCGCCAAGATGATGTGGTAAAAATATTGGCATGTTTGACGAAAGTTTGGACACACACCCCTCACAAACCGGAGCAACTCACTACAAGGCTCGTGGTTCCGAGAGGGAACAATGTATGTTTGATGACGAGCAGGAGATAGCTTCCTCTTACGGCCTTCAAATTTTTTTCTAAGTTTAACGTGCACTACTACAACTGTAATGTGAAATTTCGGAAAATTCTAGGGGTCAGTTGACATTTTAAAGACATTTAACTGACTTCTAGCCATTTAATGGTCGTAATTCAAGTTTGAACTACATCTACAAGCAAGGCCTGAACATAACGGTTTGAAAAATCATATTTGCGTACTTGTGTGTGAGTTAATTCCATGTGCAGTAAATCAGAGGAATTTCCAAACATATTTGTCTCATGACATGGACACATGCATATGTATGCATGGAGTGAAATCGCATTTTAATTCCAAAAAAATTAAAAATTATCAGAAACACATGAAACCTTGCTTGATGTAATGTCATGCCGCCAAGATGATGTGGTAAAAATATTGGCATGTTTGACGAAAGTTTGGACACACACCCTCACAAACCGGAGCAACTCACTAGAAGGCTCGTGGTTCCGAGAGGGAACAATGCATGTTTGATGACGAGCAGGAGATAGCTTCCTCTTACGGCCTTCAATTTTTTTTCTACGTTTAACATGCACTACTACAACTGTAATGTGAAATTTCGGAAAATTCTATGGGTCATTTGACATTTTAAAGACATTTAAGTGATTTTCTAGCCATTTAATGATCGTAATTCAAGTTTGAACTACAGCTACAAGCAACGCTTGACCATAACGGTTTGAAAAATCATATTTGCATACTTGTGTGTGAGTTAATTCCATGTGCAGTAAATTAGAGGAATTTCCAAACATATTTGTCTCATGACATGGACACATGCATATTTATGCATGGAGTGAAATGGCATTTTAATTCCAAAAAATTAAAAAATATCAAAAACACATGAAACCTTGCTTGATGTAATGTCATGCCGCCAAGATGATGTGGTAAAAATATTGGCATGTTTGACGAAAGTTTGGACACACACACCCCTCACAAACCGGAGCAACTCACTAGAAGGCTCGTTTTTCCGAGAGGGAACAATGCATGTTTGATGACAAACGGGAGATAGCTTCATGTTACGGCCTTCAATTTTTTTCTACGTTTGACGTGCACTACTACAATTGTAATGTGAAATTTTGGAAAATTCTAGGGGTAATTTGACCTTTTAAAGACATTTATGTGATTTTCTAGAAATTTAGTGACCGTAATTCAAATTTGAACTACACCTGCATGCAACGGCTAACCACAACGGTTTGAAAAATCATATTTGTGCACTTGTGTGTGAGTTAATTCCATGTGCAGTAAATTAGAAGAAATTTTCAAACATATTTGTCTCATGACATGGACACACGCATATGTATGCATGGAGTGACATGGCATTTTAATTCCAAAAAAATAAAAAAACATCAGAAACACATGAAACCTTGCTAGATGTAATGTCATGCAACCAAGATGATGTAGTAAAAATATTGGCATGTTTGACGAAAGTGTGGACACACACCCCTCACAAACTGGAGCAACTCACTAGAAGGCTCGTGGTTCCGAGAGGGAACAATGCATGTTTGATGACGAGCAGGAGATAGCTTCCTCTTACGGCCTTCAAATTTTTTCTACGTTTAACGTGCACTACTACAACTGTAATGTGAAATTTCGGAAAATTCTAGGGTCATTTGACATTTTAAAGACATTTACCTGATTTTGTAGCCATTTAATGGTCGTAATTCAAGTTTGAACTACATCTACAAGCAAGGCCTGACCATAACGGTTTGAAAAATCATATTTGCGTACTTGTGTGTGAGTTAATTCCATGTGCAGTAAATTAGAGGAATTTCCAAACATATTTGTCTCATGACATGGACACATGCATATGTATGCATGGAGTGAAATCGCATTTTAATTCCAAAAAAATTAAAAAATATCAGAAACACATGAAACCTTGCTTGATGTAATGTCATGCCGCCAAGATGATGTGGTAAAAATATTGGCATGTTTGACGAAAGTTTGGACACACACCCCTCACAAACTGGAGCAACTCACTACAAGGCTCGTGGTTCCGAGAGGGAACAATGCATGTTTGATGACGAGCAGTAGATAGCTTCCTCTTACGGCCTTCAAATGTTTTTCTACGTTTAACGTGCACTACTACAACTGTAATGTGAAATTTCGGAAAATTCTAGGGGTCATTTGACATTTTAAAGACATTTACCTGATTTTCTAGCCATTTAATGGTCGTAATTCAAGTTTGAACTACATCTACAACCAAGGCCTGACCATAACGGTTTGAAAAATCATATTTGCGTACTTGTGTGTGAGTTAATTCCATGTGCAGTAAATTAGAGGAATTTCCAAACATATTTGTCTCATGACATGGACACATGCATATGTATGCATGGAGTGAAATCGCATTTTAATTCCAAAAAAATTAAAAAATATCAGAAACACATGAAACCTTGCTTGATGTAATGTCATGCCACCAAGATGATGTGGTAAAAATATTGGCATGTTTGACGAAAGTTTGGACACACACACCCCTCACAAACCGGAGCAACTCACTACAAGGCTCGTGGTTCCGAGAGGGAACAATGCATGTTTGATGACAAACGGGAGATAGCTTCATGTTACGGCCTTCAATTTTTTTCTACGTTTGACGTGCACTACTACAATGGTAATGTGAAATTTTGGAAAATTCTAGGGGTAATTTGACCTTTTAAAGACATTTATGTGATTTTCTAGAAATTTAGTGACCGTAATTCAAATTTGAACTACACCTGCATGCAACGGCTAACCATAACTCACTAGAAGGCTCGTGGTTCCTAGAGGGAACAATGCATGTTTGATGACGAGCAGGAGATAGCTTCCTCTTACGGCCTTCAAATTTTTTCTACGTTTAACGTGCACTACTACAACTGTAATGTGAAATTTCGGAAAATTCTAGGGGTCATTTGACATTTTAAAGACATTTAAGTGATTTTCTAGCCATTTAATGATCGTAATTCAAATTTGAACTACATCTACAAGCAACGCCTGACCATAACGGTTCGAAAAATCATATTTGCGTACTTGTGTGTGAGTTAATTCCATGCGCAGTAAATTAGAGGAATTTCCAAACATATTTGTCTCATGACATGGACACATGCATATGTATGCATGGAGTGAAATGGCATTTTAATTCCAAAAAAATTTAAAAATATGAGAAACACATGAAACCTTGCTTGATGTAATGTCATGCCACCAAGATGATGTGGTAAAAATATTGGCATGTTTGACGAAAGTTTGGACACACACCCCTCACAAACCGGAGCAACTCACTAGAAGGCTCATTTTTCCGAGAGGGAACAATGCATGTTTGATGACAAACGGGAGATAGCTTCATGTTACGGCCTTCAATTTTTTTCTACGTTTGACGTGCACTACTACAATGGTAATGTGGAATTTTGGAAAATTCTAGGGGTAATTTGAGCTTTTAAAGACATTTATGTGATTTTCTAGAAATTTAGTAACCGTAATTCAAATTTGAACTACACCTGCATGCAACGGCTAACCATAACGGTTTGAAAAATCATATTTGTGAACTTGTGTGTGAGTTAATTCCATGTGCAGTAAATTAGAAGGAATTTTCAAACATATTTGTCTCATGACATGGACACACGCATATGTATGCATGGAGAGACATGGCATTTTAATTCCAAAAAAAATAAAAAACATCACAAAAACACATGAAACCTTGCTAGATGTAATGTCATGCCACCAAGATGATGTGGTAAAAATATTGGCATGTTTGACGAAAGTGTGGACACACACCCCTCACAAACTAGAGTAACTCACTAGAAGGCTCGTGGTTCCGAGAGGGAACAATGCATGTTTGATGACGAGCAGGAGATAGCTTCCTCTTACGGCCTTCCAATTTTTCTACGTTTAACGTGCACTACTACAACTGTAATGTGAAATTTCGGAAAATTCTAGGGGTCATTTGACATTTTAAAGACATTTAACTGATTTTCTAGCCATTTAATGGTCGTAATTCAAGTTTGAACTACATCTACAAGCAAGGCCTGACCATAACGGTTTGAAAAATCATATTTGCGTACTTGTGTGTGAGTTAATTCCATGTGCAGTAAATTAGAGCAATTTCCAAACATATTTGTCTCATGACATGGACACATGCATATGTATGCATGGAGTGAAATCGCATTTTAATTCCAAAAAAATTAAAAAATATTAGAAACACATGAAACCTTGCTTGATGTAATGTCATGCCGCCAAGATGATGTGGTAAAAATATTGGCATGTTTGACGAAAGTTTGGACACACACCCCTCACAAACCGGAGCAACTCACTACAAGGCTCGTGGTTCCGAGAGGGAACAATGTATGTTTGATGACGAGCAGGAGATAGCTTCCTCTTACGGCCTTCAAATTTTTTTCTAAGTTTAACGTGCACTACTACAACTGTAATGTGAAATTTCGGAAAATTCTAGGGGTCAGTTGACATTTTAAAGACATTTAACTGAGTTTCTAGCCATTTAATGGTCGTAATTCAAGTTTGAACTACATCTACAAGCAAGGCCTGAACATAACGGTTTGAAAAATCATATTTGCGTACTTGTGTGTGAGTTAATTCCATGTGCAGTAAATCAGAGGAATTTCCAAACATATTTGTCTCATGACATGGACACATGCATATGTATGCATGGAGTGAAATCACATTTTAATTCCAAAAAAATTAAAAATTATCAGAAACACATGAAACCTTGCTTGATGTAATGTCATGCCGCCAAGATGATGTGGTAAAAATATTGGCATGTTTGACGAAAGTTTGGACACACACCCTCACAAACCGGAGCAACTCACTAGAAGGCTCGTGGTTCCGAGAGGGAACAATGCATGTTTGATGACGAGCAGGAGATAGCTTCCTCTTACGGCCTTCAAATTTTTTTCTACGTTTAACGTGCACTACTACAACTGTAATGTGAAATTTCGGAAAATTCTATGGGTCATTTGACAATTTAAAGACATTTAAGTGATTTTCTAGCCATTTAATGATCGTAATTCAAGTTTGAACTACAGCTACAAGCAACGCTTGACCATAACGGTTTGAAAAATCATATTTGCATACTTGTGTGTGAGTTAATTCCATGTGCAGTAAATTAGAGGAATTTCCAAACATATTTGTCTCATGACATGGACACATGCATATTTATGCATGGAGTGAAATGGCATTTTAATTCCAAAAAATTAAAAAATATCAGAAACACATGAAACCTTGCTTGATGTAATGTCATGCCGCCAAGATGATGTGGTAAAAATATTGGCATGTTTGACGAAAGTTTGGACACACACACCCCTCACAAACCGGAGCAACTCACTAGAAGGCTCGTTTTTCCGAGAGGGAACAATGCATGTTTGATGACAAACGGGAGATAGCTTCATGTTACGGCCTTCAATTTTTTTCTACGTTTGACGTGCACTACTACAATTGTAATGTGAAATTTTGGAAAATTCTAGGGGTAATTTGACCTTTTAAAGACATTTATGTGATTTTCTAGAAATTTAGTGACCGTAATTCAAATTTGAACTACACCTGCATGCAACGGCTAATCACAACGGTTTGAAAAATCATATTTGTGCACTTGTGTGTGAGTTAATTCCATGTGCAGTAAATTAGAAGAAATTTTCAAACATATTTGTCTCATGACATGGACACACGCATATGTATGCATGGAGTGACATGGCATTTTAATTCCAAAAAAATAAAAAAACATCAGAAACACATGAAACCTTGCTAGATGTAATGTCATGCCACCAAGATGATGTGGTAAAAATATTGGCATGTTTGACGAAAGTGTGGACACACACCCCTCACAAACTGGAGCAACTCACTAGAAGGCTCGTGGTTCCGAGAGGGAACAATGCATGTTTGATGACGAGCAGGAGATAGCTTCCTCTTACGGCCTTCAAATTTTTTCTACGTTTAACGTGCACTACTACAACTGTAATGTGAAATTTCGGAAAATTCTAGGGGTCATTTGACATTTTAAGACATTTACCTGATTTTGTAGCCATTTAATGGTCGTAATTCAAGTTTGAACTACATCTACAACCAAGGCCTGACCATAACGGTTTGAAAAATCATATTTGCGTACTTGTGTGTGAGTTAATTCCATGTGCAGTAAATTAGAGGAATTTCCAAACATATTTGTCTCATGACATGGACACATGCATATGTATGCATGGAGTGAAATCGCATTTTAATTCCAAAAAAATTAAAAAATATCAGAAACACATGAAACCTTGCTTGATGTAATGTCATGCCGCCAAGATGATGTGGTAAAAATATTGGCATGTTTGACGAAAGTTTGGACACACACCCCTCACAAACTGGAGCAACTCACTACAAGGCTCGTGGTTCCGAGAGGGAACAATGCATGTTTGATGACGAGCAGTAGATAGCTTCCTCTTACGGCCTTCAAATGTTTTTCTACGTTTAACGTGCACTACTACAACTGTAATGTGAAATTTCGGAAAATTCTAGGGGTAATTTGACATTTTAAAGACATTTAAGTGATTTTCTAGCCATTTAATGATCGTAATTGAAGTTTGAACTACAGCTACAAGCAACGCTTGACCATAACGGTTTGAAAAATCATATTTGCATACTTGTGTGTGAGTTAATTCCATGTGCAGTAAATTAGAGGAATTTCCAAACATATTTGTCTCATGACATGGACACATGCATATTTATGCATGGAGTGAAATGGCATTTGAGTTCCAAAAAAATTAAAAAATATCAGAAACACATGAAACCTTGCTTGATGTAATGTCATGCCGCCAAGATGATGTGGTAAAAATATTGGCATGTTTGACGAAATTTTGGACACACACCCCTCACAAACCGGAGCAACTTACTACAAGGCTCGTGGTTCCGAGAGGGAACAATGCATGTTTGATGACAAACGGGAGATAGCTTCATGTTACGGCCTTCAATTTTTTTCTACGTTTGACGTGCACTACTACAATTGTAATGTGAAATTTTGGAAAATTCTAGGGGTAATTTGACCTTTTAAAGACATTTATGTGATTTTCTAGAAATTTAGTGACCGTAATTCAAATTTGAACTACACCTGCATGCAACGGCTAACCACAACGGTTTGAAAAATCATACTTGTGTACTTGTGTGTGAGTTAATTCCATGTGCAGTAAATTAGAAGAAATTTTCAAACATATTTGTCTCATGACATGGACACACGCATATGTATGCATGGAGTGACATGGCATTTTAATTCCAAAAAAATAAAAAAAAACATCAGAAACACATGAAACCTTGCTTGATGTAATGTCATGCCACCAAGATGATGTGGTAAAAATATTGGCATGTTTGACGAAAGTTTGGACACACACCCCTCACAAACTGGAGCAACTCACTATAAGGCTCGTGGTTCCGAGAGGGAACAATGCATGTTTGATGACGAGCAGGAGATAGCTTCCTCTTACGGCCTTCAAATTTTTTTCTACGTTTAACGTGCACTTCTACAACTGTAATGTGAAATTTTGGAAAATTCTAGGGGTCATTTGACATTTTAAAGACATTTAAGTGATTTTCTAGCCGTTTAATGATCGTAATTCGAATTTGAACTACATCTACAAGCAACGCCTGACCATAACGGTTTGAAAAATCATATTTGCGTACTTGTGTGTGAGTTAATTCCATGTGCAGTAAATTAGAGGATTTTCCAAACATATTTGTCTCATGACATGGACACATGCATATGTATGCATGGAGTGAAATGGCATTATAATTCCAAAAAAATTAAAAAATATCAGAAACACATGAAACCTTGCTTGATGTAATGTCATGCCGCCAAGATGATGTGGTAAAAATATTGGCATGTTTGACGCAAGTTTGGACACACACCCCTCACAAACCGGAGCAACTCACTAGAAGGCTCGTTTTTCCGAGAGGGAACAATGCATGTTTGATGACAAACGGGAGATAGCTTCATGTTACAGCCTTCAATTTTTTTCTACGTTTGACGTGCACTACTACAATTGTAATGTGAAATTTTGGAAAATTCTAGGGGTAATTTGACCTTTTAAAGACATTTATGTGATTTTCCAGAAATTTAGTGACCGTAATTCAAATTTGAACTACACCTGCATGCAACGGCTAACCACAACGGTTTGAAAAATCATATTTGCGTACTTGTGTGTGAGTTAATTCCATGTGCAGTAAATTAGAAGGAATTTTCAAACATATTTGTCTCATGACATGGACACACGCATATGTATGCATGGAGTGACATGGCATTTTAATTCCAAAAAAATAAAAAAAACATCAGAAACACATGAAACCTTGCTTGATGTAATGTCATGCCACCAAGATGATGTGGTAAAAATATTGGCATGTTTGACGAAAGTTTGGACACACACCCTCACAAACCGGAGCAACTCACTAGAAGGCTCGTGGTTCCGAGAGGGAACAATGCATGTTTGATGACGAGCAGTAGATAGCTGCCTCTTACGGCCTTCAAATTTTTTTCTACGTTTAACGTGCACTACTACAACTGTAATGTGAAATTTCGAAAAATTCTAGGGGTCATTTGACATTTTAAAGACATTTAAGTGATTTTCTAGCCATTTAATGATCGTAATTCAAGTTTGAACTACAGCTACAAGCAATGCTTGACCATAACGGTTTGAAAAATCATATTTGCATACTTGTGTGTGAGTTAATTCCATGTGCAGTAAATTAGAGGAATTTCCAAACATATTTGTCTCATGACATGGACACATGCATATTTATGCATGGAGTGAAATGGCATTTTAATTCCAAAAAACTAAAAAATATCAGAAACACATGAAACCTTGCTTGATGTAATGTCATGCCGCCAAGATGATGTGGTAAAAATATTGGCATGTTTGACGAAAGTTTGGACACACACCCCTCACAAACCGGAGCAACTCACTAGAAGGCTCGTTTTTCCGAGAGGGAACAATGCATGTTTGATGACAAACGGGAGATAGCTTCATGTTACGGCCTTCAATTTTTTTCTACGTTTGACGTGCACTACTACAATTGTAATGTGAAATTTTGGAAAATTCTAGGGGTAATTTGACCTTTTAAAGACATTTATGTGATTTTCTAGAAATTTAGTGACCGTAATTCAAATTTGAACTACACCTGCATGCAACGGCTAACCACAACGGTTTGAAAAATCATATTTGTGTACTTGTGTGTGAGTTAATTCCATGTGCAGTAAATTAGAAGAAATTTTCAAACATATTTGTCTCATGACATGGACACACGCATATGTATACATGGAGTGACATGGCATTTTAATTCCAAAAAAATAAAAAAACATCAGAAACACATGAAACCTTGCTAGATGTAATGTCATGCCACCAAGATGGTGTGGTAAAAATATTGGCATGTTTGACGAAAGTGTGGACACACACCCCTCACAAACTGGAGCAACTCACTAGAAGGCTCGTGATTCCGAGAGGGAACAATGCATGTTTGATGACGAGCAGGAGATAGCTTCCTCTTACGGCCTTCAAATTTTTTCTACGTTTAACGTGCACTACTACAACTGTAATGTGAAATTTCGGAAAATTCTAGGGGTCATTTGACATTTTAAAGACATTTAACTGATTTTCTAGCCATTTAATGGTGGTAATTCAAGTTTGAACTACATCTACAAGCAAGGCCTGACCATAACGGTTTGAAAAATCATATTTGCGTACTTTTGTGTGAGTTAATTCCATGTGCAGTAAATTAGAGAAATTTCCAAACATATTTGTCTCATGACATGGACACATGCATATGTATGCATGGAGTGAAATGGCATTATAATTCCAAAAAAATTAAAAAATATCAGAAACACATGAAACCTTGCTTGATGTAATGTCATGCCGCCAAGATGATGTGGTAAAAATATTGGCATGTTTGACGCAAGTTTGGACACACACCCCTCACAAACCGGAGCAACTCACTACAAGGCTCGTGGTTCCGAGAGGGAACAATGCATGTTTGATGACGAGCAGTAGATAGCTTCCTCTTACGGCCTTCAAATTTTTTTCTACGTTTAACGTGCACTACTACAACTGTAATGTGAAATTTAGGAAAATTCTGGGGGTAATTTGACATTTTAAAGACATTTAAGTGATTTTATAGCCATTTAATGATCGTAATTCAAGTTTGAACTACAGCTACAAGCAACGCTTGACCATAACAGTTTGAAAAATCATATTTGCATACTTTTGTGTGAGTTAATTCCATGTGCAGTAAATTAGAGGAATTTCCAAACATATTTGTCTCATGACATGGACACATGCATATGTATGCATGGAGTGAAATGGCATTTTAATTCCAAAAAATTAAAAAATATCAGAAACACATGAAACCTTGCTTGATGTAATGTCATGCCGCCAAGATGATTTGGTAAAAATATTGGCATGTTTGACGAAAGTTTGGACACACACCCCTCACAAACCGGAGCAACTCACTAGAAGGCTCGTTTTTCCGAGAGGGAACAATGCATGTTTGATGACAAACGGGAGATAGCTTCATGTTACGGCCTTCAATTTTTTTCTACGTTTGACGTGCACTACTACAATTGTAATGTGAAATTTTGGAAAATTCTAGGGGTAATTTGACCTTTTAAAGACATTTATGTGATTTTCTAGAAATTTAGTGACCGTAATTCAAATTTGAACTACACCTGCATGCAACGGCTAACCACAACGGTTTGAAAAATCATACTTGTGTGCTTGTGTGTGAGTTAATTCCATGTGCAGTAAATTAGAAGAAATTTTCAAACATATTTGTCTCATGACATGGACACAAGCATATGTATGCATGGAGTGACATGGCATTTTAATTCCAAAAAAATAAAAAAAACATCAGAAACACATGAAACCTTGCTTGATGTAATGTCATGCCACCAAGATGATGTGGTAAAAATATTGGCATGTTTGACGAAAGTTTGGACACACACCCCTCACAAACCGGAGCAACTCATTATAAGGCTCGTGGTTCCGAGAGGGAACAATGCATGTTTGATGACGAGCAGGAGATAGCTTCCTCTTACGGCCTTCAAATTTTTTATACGTTTAACGTGCACTACTACAACTGTAATGTGAAATTTCGGAAAATTCTAGGGGTTATTTGACATTTTAAAGACATTTAAGTGATTTTCTAGCCATTTAATGATCGTAATTCAAATTTGAACTACATCTACAAGCAACGCCTGACCATAACGGTTTGAAAAATCATATTTGCGTACTTGTGTGTGAGTTAATTCCATGTGCAGTAAATTAGAGGATTTTCCAAACATATTTGTCTCATGACATGGACACATGCATATGTATGCATGGAGTGAAATGGCATTATAATTCCAAAAAAATTAAAAAATATCAGAAACACATGAAACCTTGCTTGATGTAATGTCATGCCGCCAAGATGATGTGGTAAAAATATTGGCATGTTTGACGCAAGTTTGGACACACACCCCTCACAAACCGGAGCAACTCACTAGAAGGCTCGTTTTTCCGAGAGGGAACAATGCATGTTTGATGACAAACGGGAGATAGCTTCATGTTACAGCCTTCAATTTTTTTCTACGTTTGACGTGCACTACTACAATTGTAATGTGAAATTTTGGAAAATTCTAGGGGTAATTTGACCTTTTAAAGACATTTATGTGATTTTCTAGATATTTAATGACCGTAATTCAAATTTTAACTACACCTGCATGCAACGGCTAACCATAACTCACTAGAAGGCTCGTGGTTCCTAGAGGGAACATTGCATGTTTGATGACGAGCAGGAGATAGCTTCCTCTTACGGCCTTCAAATTTTTCTACGTTTAACGTGCACTACTACAACTGTAATGTGAAATTTCAGAAAATTCTAGGGGTCATTTGACATTTTAAAGACATTTAAGTGATTTTCTACCCATTTAATGATCGTAATTCAAATTTGAACTACATCTACAAGCAACGCCTGACCACAACGGTTCGAAAAATCATATTTGCATACTTGTGTGTGAGTTAATTCCATGTGCAGTAAATTAGAGGAATTTCCAAACATATTTGTCTCATGACATGGACACATGCATATGTATGCATGGAGTGAAATGGCATTTTAATTCCAAGAAAGTTAAAAAATATGAGAAACACATGAAACCTTGCTTGATGTAATGTCATGCCACCAAGATGATGTGGTAAAAATATTGGCATGTTTGACGAAAGTTTGGACACACACCCCTCACAAACCGGAGCAACTCACTAGAAGGCTCATTTTTCCGAGAGGGAACAATGCATGTTTGATGACAAACAGGAGATAGCTTCATGTTACGGCCTTCAATTTTTTCTATGTTTGACGTGCACTACTACAATGGTAATGTGGAATTTTGGAAAATTCTAGGGGTAATTTGAGCTTTTAAAGACATTTATGTGATTTTCTAGAAATTTAGTGACCGTAATTCAAATTTGAACTACACCTGCATGCAACGGCTAACCATAACGGTTTGAAAAATCATATTTGTGAACTTGTGTGTGAGTTAATTCCATGTGCAGTAAATTAGAAGGAATTTTCAAACATATTTGTCTCATGACATGGACACACGCATATGTATGCATGGAGAGACATGGCATTTTAATTCCAAAAAAATAAAAAAAGATCAGAAACACATGAAACCTTGCTTGATGTAATGTCATGCCACCAAGATGATGTGGTAAAAATATTGGCATGTTTGACGAAAGTTTGGACACACACCCCTCACAAACTGGAGCAACTCACTAGAAGGCTCGTGGTTCCGAGAGGGAACAATGCATGTTTCATGACGAGCAGGAGATAGCTTCCTCTTACGGCCTTCAAATTTTTTCTACGTTTAACGTGCACTACTACAACTGTAATGTGAAATTTCGGAAAATTCTAGGGGTCATTTGACATTTTAAAGACATTTAAGTGATTTTCTAGCCATTTAATGATCGTAATTCAAATTTGAACTACATCTACAAGCAACGCCTGACCATAACGGTTTGAAAAATCATATTTGCGTACTTGTGTGTGAGTTAATTCCATGTGCAGTAAATTAGAGGAATTTCCAAACATATTTGTCTCATGACATGGACACATGCATATGTATGCATGGAGTGAAATGGCATTTTAATTCCAAAAAAATTAAAAAATATCAGAAACACATGAAACCTTGCTTGATGTAATGTCATGCCACCAAGATGATGTGGTAAAAATATTGGCATGTTTGACGAAAGTTTGGACACACACCCCTCACAAACCGGAGCAACTCACTAGAAGGCTCGTTTTTCTGAGAGGGAACAATGCTTGTTTGATGACAAACGGGAGATAGCTTCATGTTACGGTCTTCAATTTTTTTCTACGTTTGACGTGCACTACTACAATTGTAATGTAAAATTTTGGAAAATTCTAGGGGTAATTTGAGCTTTTAAAGACATTCATGTGATTTTCTAGAAATTTAGTGACCGTGATTCAAATTTGAACTACGCCTGCATGGAACGGCTAACCATAATGGTTTGAAAAATCATATTTGTGTACTTGTGTGTGAGTTAATTCCATGTGCAGTAAATTAGAAGGAATTTTCAAACATATTTGTCTCATGACATGGACACACGCATATGTATGCATGGAGTGACAGGGCATTTTAATTCCAAAAAAATAAAAAAATCAGAAACACATGAAACCTTGATTGATGTAATGTCATGCCACCAAGATGATGTGGTAAAAATATTTGCATGTTTGATGAAAGTTTGGACACACACTCCTCACAAACCGGAGCAACTCACTAGAAGGCTCCTGGTTCCTAGAGGGAACAATGCATGTTTGATGACGAGCAGGAGATAGCTTCCTCTTACGGCCTTCAAATTTTTTCTACGTTTAACGTGCACTACTACAACTGTAATGTGAAATTTCGGAAAATTCTAGGGGTCATTTGACATTTTAAAGACATTTAAGTGATTTCCTAGCCATTTAATGATCGTAATTCAAATTTGAACTACATCTACAAGCAACGCCTGACCATAACGGTTTGAAAAATCATATTTGCGTACATGTGTGTGAGTTAATTCCATGTGCAGTAAATTAGAGGAATTTCCAAACATATTTGTCTCATGACATGGACACATGCATATGTATGCATGGAGTGAAATGGCATTTTAATTCCAAAAAAATAAAAAATATGAGAAACACATGAAACCTTGCTTGATGTAATGTCATGCCACCAAGATGATGTGGTAAAAATATTGGCATGTTTGACGCAAGTTTGGACACACACCCCTCACAAACCGGAGCAACTCACTAGAAGGCTCGTTTTTCCGAGAGGGAACAATGCATGTTTGATGACAAACGGGAGATAGCTTCATGTTACGGCCTTCAAATTTTTTCTACGTTTGACGTGCACTACTACAATTGTAATGTGGAATTTTGGAAAATTCTATTGGTAATTTGAGCTTTTAAAGACATTTATGTGATTTTCTAGAAATTTAGTGACCGTAATTCAAATTTGAACTACACCTGCATGCAACGGCTAACCATAACGGTTTGAAAAATCATATTTGTGAACTTGTGTGTGAGTTAATTCCATGTGCAGTAAATTAGAAGGAATTTTCAAACATATTTGTCTCATGACATGGACACCCGCATATGTATGCACGGAGTGACATGGCATTTTAATTCCAAAAAAATAAAAAAAAACATCAGAAACACATGAAACCTTGCTTGATGTAATGTCATGCCACCAAGATGATGTGGTAAAAATATTGGCATGTTTGACGAAAGTTTGGACACACACCCCTCACAAAGCGAAGCAACTCACTAGAAGGCTTGTGGTTCCGAGAGGGAACAATGCATGTTTGATGACGAGCAGGAGATAGCTTCCTCTTACGGCCTTCAAATTTTTTCTACGTTTAACGTGCACTACTACAACTGTAATGTGAAATTTCGGAAAATTCTAGGGGTCATTTGACATTTTAAAGACATTTAAGTGATTTTCTAGCCATTTAATGATCGTAATTCAAATTTGAACTACATCTACAAGCAACGCCTGACCATAACGGTTTGAAAAATCATATTTGCGTACTTGTGTGTGAGTTAATTCCATGTGCAGTAAATTAGAGGAATTTCCAAACATATTTGTCTCATGACATGGACACATGCATATGTATGCATGGAGTGAAATGGCATTTTAATTCCAAAAAAATTAAAAAATATCAGAAACACATGAAACCTTGCTTGATGTAATGTCATGCCACCAAGATGATTTGGTAAAAATATTGGCATGTTTGACGAAAGTTTGGACACACACCCCTCACAAACCGGAGCAACTCACTAGAAGGCTCGTGGTTCCGAAAGGGAACAATGCATGTTTGATGACGAGCAGGAGATAGCTTCCTCTTACGGCCTTCAAATTTTTTCTACGTTTAACGTGCACTACTACAACTGTAATGTGAAATTTCGGAAAATTCTAGGGGTCATTTGACATTTTAAAGACATTTAAGTGATTTTCTAGCCATTTAATGATCGTAATTCAAATTTGAACTACATCTACAAGCAATGCCTGACCATAACGGTTTGAAAAATCATATTTGCGTACTTGTGTGTGACTTAATTCCATGTTCAGTAAATTAGAGGAATTTCCAAACATATTTGTCTCATGACATGGACACATGCATATGTATGCATGGAGTGAAATGGCATTTTAATTCCAAAAAAATTAAAAAATATCAGAAACACATGAAACCTTGCTTGATGTAATGTCATGCCACCAAGATGATGTGGTGAAAATATTGGCATGTTTGACGAAAGTTTGGACAGACACCCCTCACAAACCGGAGCAACTCACTAGAAGGCTCGTTTTTCCGAGAGGGAACAATGCATGTTTGATGACAAACGGGAGATAGCTTCATGTTACGGCCTTCAATTTTTTCTACGTTTGACGTGCACTACTACAATTGTAATGTGAAATTTTGGAAAATTCTAGGGGTAATTTGACCTTTCAAAGACCTTTATGTGATTTTCTAGAAAATTAGTGACCGTAATTCAAATTTGAACTACACCTGCATGCAACGGCTAACCATAACGATTTGAAAAATCATATTTGTGTACTTGTGTGTGAGTTAATTCCATGTGTAGTAAATTAGAAGGAATTTTCAAACATATTTGTTTCATGACATGGACACACGCATATGTATGCATGGAGGGACATGGCATTTTAATTCCAAAAAAATAAAAAAAACATCAGAAACACATGAAACCTTGCTTGATGTAATGTCATGCCACCAAGATGATGTGGTAAAAATATTGGCATGTTTGACGAAAGTTTGGACACACACCCCTCACAAACCGGAGCAACTCACTAGAAGGCTCCTGGTTCCGAGAGGGAACAATGCATGATTGATGACGAGCAGGAGATAGCTTCCTCTTACAGCCTTCAAATTTTTTCTATGTTCAACGTGCACTACTACAACTGTAATGTGAAATTTCAGAAAATTCGTGGGGTCATTTGACATTTTAAAGACATTTAAGTGATTTTCTAGCCATTTAATGATCGTAATTCAAATTTGAACTACATCTACATGCAACGCCTGACTATCACGGTTTGAAAAATCATATTTTCGTACTAGTGTGTGAGTTAATTCCATGTGCAGTAAATTGGAGGAATTTCCAAACATATTTCTCTCATGACATGGACACATGCATATGTATGCATGGAGTGACATGGCATTTTAATTCCAACAAAAATAAAAAAACATCAGAAACACATGAAACCTTGGTTGATATAATTTCATGCCACCAAGATGATGTGGTAAAAATATTGGCATGTTTGACGAAAGTTTGGACACACACCCCTCACAAACCGGAGCAACTCACTAGAAGGCTCGTGGTTCCGAGAGGGAACAATGCATGTTTGATGACGAGCAGTAGATACCTTCATGTTACGGCCTTCAATTTTTTTCTACGTTTAACGTGCACTACTACAATTGTAATGTGAAATTTTGGAAAATTCTACGTGTCATTTGACCTTTTAGAGACATTTAAGTTATTTTCTAGACATTTAATGACCGTAATTCAAATTTGAACTACATCTACATGCAACGCCTAACCATAACGGTTTGAAAAATAATATTTGTGTACTTGTGTGTGAGTTAATTCCATGTGAAGTAAATTAGAAGGAATTTTTGGACATATTTGTCTCATGACATGGACACATGCATATGTATGCATGGAGTGACATGGCATCTTAATTCCAAAAAATTAAAAAATATCAGAAACACATGAAACCTTGCTATATGTAATGTAATGCCACCAAGATGATGTGGTAAAAGTATTGGCATGTTTGACGAAAGTTTGGCCACACACCCCTCACAAACCGGAGCAACTCACTAGAAGGCTCGTTGTTCCGAGAGGGAATAATGCATGTTTGATGACGAATGGGAGATAGCTTCCTCTTACGGCCTTCAATTTTTTTCTATGTTTAACGTGCACTACTACAACTGTAATGTGAAATTTTGAAAATTGTAGGGGTCATTTGACGAAAGTTTTGACACACACCCCTCACAAACCGGTGCAACTCACTAGAAGGCTTGTGGTGCCGAGAGGGAACAATGCATGTTTGCTGAGGAACGGGAGATAACTTCCTCTTACGGCCTTCAATTTTTTTCTACGTTTAACGTGCACTACTACAACTGTAATGTGAAAATTTGGAAAATTTTATGGTTCATTTTACCTTTTAAAGACATTTAAGTGATTTCCCAGCCATTTAATGACCGTAATTCAAATTTGAACTACATATACATGCAATGCCGAACCATAACGGTTTGAAAAATCATATTGGTGTACTTGTGTGCGAGTTAATTCCATGTGCATTAAATTAGAAGGAATTTTCAAACATATTTGTCACACGACATGGACACATGCATATGTATGCATGGAGTGACATGGCATTTTAATTCCAACAAAATAAAAACAATCAGAAACACATGAAACCTTGCTTGATGTAATGTCATGCCACCAAGATGATGTGGTAAAAAAATTGGCATGTTTGACGAAAGTTTGGACAAACACCCCTCACAACCGGAGCAACTCACTAGAAGGCTCGTGGTTCCGAGAGGGAACAATGCATGTTTGATGACGAGCAGGAGAAATCTTCCTCTTACGGCCTTCAATTGTATTCTACGTTTAACGTGCACTACTACAACTGTAATGTGAAATTTTGGAAAATTCTAGGGGTCATTTGACCTTTTAAAGACATTTATGTGATTTTATAGCAATTTAGTGGCCGTAATTCAAATTTGAACTACACCTGCATGCAACGGCTAATCATAACGGTTTGAAAAATCATATTTGTGTACTTGTGCGCGAGTTAATTCCATGTGGAGTAAATTAGAAGGAATTTTCAAACATATTTGTCTCATGACATGGACACACGCATATGTACGCATGGAGTGTCATGGCATTTTAATTCCAAAAAAATTAAAAAAAATTCAGAAACACATGAAACCTTGCTTGATGCAATGTCATGCCACGAAGATGATGTGGTAAAAATATTGGCATGTTTGACGAAAGTTTGGACACACACCCCCCACAAACCGGTGCAACTCACTAGAAGGCTTGTGGTGCCGAGAGGGAACAATGCATGTTTGCTGAGGAACGGGAGATAACTTCCTCTTACGGCCTTCAATTTTTTTCTACGTTTAACGTGCACTACTACAACTGTAATGTGAAATTTTGGAAAATTTTATGGTTCATTTTACCTTTTAAAGACATTTAAGTGATTTCCCAGCCATTTAATGACCGTAATTCAAATTTGAACTACATATACATGCAATGCCTAACCATAACGGTTTGAAAAATCATATTGGTGTACTTGTGTGCGAGTTAATTCCATGTGCATTAAATTAGAAGGAATTTTCAAACATATTTGTCACACGACATGGACACATGCATATGTATGCATGGAGTGACATGGCATTTTAATTCCAACAAAATAAAAACAATCAGAAACACATGAAACCTTGCTTGATGTAATGTCATGCCACCAAGATGATGTGGTAAAAAAATTGGCATGTTTGACGAAAGTTTGGACACACACCCGTCACAAACCGGAGTAACTCACTAGAAGGCTCGTGGTTCCGAGAGGGAACAATGCATGTTTGATGAAAACGGGAGATAGCTTCCTGTTATGGCCTTCAATTTTTTTCTATGTTTAATGTGCACTGCTACAACTGTAGTGTGAAATTTTGAAAATTCTAGGGGTCATTTGACCTTTTAAAGACATTTATGTGATTTTCTAGCAATTTAGTGACCGTAATTCGAATTTGAACTACACCTGCATGCAACGGCTAACCATAACGGTTTGAAAAATCATATTTGTGTACTTGTGCACGAGTTAATTCCATGTGCAGTAAATTACAAGGAATTTTCAAACATATTTGTCTCATGACATGGACACACGCATATGCATGCATGGAGTGACATGGCATTTTAATTCCAAAAAATTAAAAAAATCAGAAACACATGAAACCTTGCTTGATGTAATGTCATGCCACCAAGATGATGTGGTAAAAATATTGGCATGTTTGACAAAAGTTTGGACACACACCCCTCACAAACCGGAGCAACTAACTAGAAGGCTCGTGGTGCCGAGAGGGAACAATCCATGTCTGATGAGGAACGGGAGATAACTTCCTCTTACGGCCTTCAATTTGATTCTACGTTTAACGTGCACTACGACAACTGTAATGTGAAATTTTGGAAAATTGTAGGGGTCATTTCACCTTTTAAAGACATTTAAGTGATTTCCTAGCCATCTAATGACCATAATTCAAATTTGAACTACATCTACATGCAATGCCTAACCATAACGGTTTGAAAAATCATATTGGAGTACTTGTGTGCGAGTTAATTCCATGTGCATTAAATTAGAAGGAATTTTCAAACATATTTGTCACACGACATGGACACATGAATATGTATGCATGGAGTGACATGGCATTTTAATTCCAAAAAAATAAAAACAATCAGAAACACATGAAACCTTGCTTGATGTAATGTCATGCCACCAAGATGATGTGGTAAAAAAATTGGCATGTTTGACGAAAGTTTGGACAAACACCCCTCACAACCGGAGCAACTCACTAGAAGGCTCGTGGTTCCGAGAGGGAACAATGCATGTTTGATGACGAGCAGGAGAAATCTTCCTCTTACGGCCTTCAATTGTATTCTACGTTTAACGTGCACTACTACAACTGTAATGTGAAATTTTGGAAAATTCTAGGGGTCATTTGACCTTTTAAAGACATTTATGTGATTTTATAGCAATTTAGTGGCCGTAATTCAAATTTGAACTACACCTGCATGCAACGGCTAACCATAACGGTTTGAAAAATCATATTTGTGTACTTGTGCGCGAGTTAATTCCATGTGCAGTAAATTAGAAGGAATTTTCAAACATATTTGTCTCATGACATGGACACACGCATATGTATGCATGGAGTGTCATGGCATTTTAATTCCAAAAAATTAAAAAAATCAGAAACACATGAAACCTTGCTTGATGTAATGTCATGCCACCAAGATGATGTGGTAAAAATATTGGCATGTTTGACAAAAGTTTGGACACACACCCCCCACAAACCGGTGCAACTCACTAGAAGGCTCGTCGTGCCGAGAGGGAACAATGCATGTTTGATGAGGAACGGGAGATAACTTCCTCTTACGGCCTTCAATTTTTTTTCTACGTTTAACGTGCACTACTACAACTGTAATGTGAAATTTTGGAAAATTTTATGGTTCATTTTACCTTTTAAAGACATTTAAGTGATTTCCCAGCCATTTAATGACCGTAATTCAAATTTGAACTACATATACATGCAATGCCTAACCATAACGGTTTGAAAAATCATATTGGTGTACTTGTGTGCGAGTTAATTCCATGTGCATTAAATTAGAAGGAATTTTCAAACATATTTGTCACACGACATGGACACATGCATATGTATGCATGGAGTGACATGGCATTTTAATTCCAACAAAATAAAAACAATCAGAAACACATGAAACCTTGCTTGATGTAATGTCATGCCACCAAGATGATGTGGTAAAAAAATTGGCATGTTTGACGAAAGTTAGGACAAACACCCCTCACAACCGGAGGAACCGGAGCAACTCACTAGAAGGCTCGCAGTTCCGAGAGGGAACAATGCATGTTTGATGACGAGCAGGAGATAGCTTCAGCTTACGGCCTTCAATTGTTTTCTACGTTTAACGTGCACTACTACAACTGTAATGTGAAATTTTGGAAAATTCTAGGTGTCATTTGACCTTGTAAAGACATTTAAGTGATTTTCTAGCCATTTAATGATCGTAATTCAAATTTGAACTACATCTACAAGTAACGCTTGACGATAACGGTTTGAAAATCATATTTGTGTTCTTGTGTGTGAGTTAATTCCATGTGGAGTAAATTAGAGGAATTTACAAACATATTTGTCTCATGACATGGACACATGCATATGTATGCATGGAGTGACATGGCATTTTAATTCCAAAAAAATTAAAAAAAATTCAGAAACACATGAAACCTTGCTTGATGCAATGTCATGCCACCAAGATGATGTGGTAAAAATATTGGCATGTTTGATGAAAGTTTGGACACACACCCCTCACAAACCGGAGCAACTCACTAGAAGGCTTGTTGTTTCGAGAGGGAACAATGCCTGTTTGATGACGAACGGGAGATAGCTTCCTCTTACGGCCTTCAATTTTTTTCTATGTTTAACGTGCACTACTACAACTGTAATGTGAAATTTAAGAAAATTCTAGTGGTCATTTGACCTTTTAAAGACATTGAAGTTATTTTCTAGCCATTTAATGACCGGAATTCAAATTTGAACTAAATCTACATGCAATGCCTAACCATAACGGTTTGAAAAATCATATTTGTGTACTTTTGTGCGAGTTAATTCCATGTGCAGTAAATTAGAACGAATTTTCAAACATGGTTGTCTCATGACATGGACACATGGATATGTATGCATGGAGTGACATGGCATTTTAATTGCAAAAAATTCAAAAATATCAAAAACACCTGAAACCTTGCTTGATGTAAAGTCATGCCACCAAGATGATGTGGTAAAAAAATGGCATGTTTGACGAAAGTTTGGACACACACCCGTCACAAACCGGAGTAACTCACTAGAAGGCTCGTCGTTCCGGGGGGAACAATGCATGTTTGATGAAAACGGGAGATAGCTTCCTGTTACGGCCTTCAATTTTTTTCTACGTTTGACATGCACTACTACAATTGTAATGTGAAATTTTGGAAAATTCTAGGGGTAATTTGACCTTTTAAAGACCTTTATGTGATTTTCTAGAAATTTAGTGACCGTAATTCAAATTTGAACAACACCTGCATGCAACGGCTAACCATAACGGTTTGAAAAATCATATTTGTGTACTTGTGCGCGAGTTAATTCCATGTGCAGTAAATTAGAAGGAATTTTCAAACATATTTGTCTCATGACATGGACACACGCATATGCATGCATGGAGTGACATGGCATTTTAATTCCAAAAAATTAAAAAAAATCAAAAACACATGAAACCTTGCTTGATGTAATGTCATGCCACCAAGATGATGTGGTAAAAATATTGGCATGTTTGACGTAAGTTTGGACACACACCCCTCACAAACCGGAGCAACTCAATAGAAGGCTCGTGGTTCCGAGAGGGAACAATGCATGTTTGATGACGAGCAGGAGATAGCTTCCTCTTATGGCCTTCAATTGTTTTCTACGTTTAACGTGCACTACTACAACTGTAATGTGAAATTTCGGAAAATTCTAGGGGTCATTTGACCTTGTAAAGACATTTAAGTGATTTTGTAGCCATTTAATGATCGTAATTCAAATTTGAACTACATCTACAAGCGAGGCTTGATGGTAACGGTTTGAAAATCATATTTGTGTTCTTGTGTGTGAGTTAATTCCATGTGCAGTAAATTAGAGGAATTTACAAACATATTTTCTCATGACATGGACACATGCATATGTATGCATGGAGTGACATGGCATTTTAATTCCAAAAACATTAAAAAATATCAGAAACACACGAAACCTTGCTTGATGTAATGTCAGGCCACCAAGATGATGTGGTAAAAATATTGGCATGTTTGACGAAAGTTTGGACACACACCCCTCACAAACCGGAGCAACTCACTAGAAGGCTCATTGTTCCGAAAGGGACAATGCATGTTTGATGACGAATGGGAGATAGCTTCCTCTTACGGCCTTCAAATTTTTCTATGTTTAACGTGCACTACTACAACTGTAATGTGAAATTTTGGAAAATTCTAGTGGTCATGCGACCTTTTAAGGATATTTAAGTGATTTTCTAGCCCTTTAATGACCGGAATTCAAATTTGAACTTAATCTACATGCAATGCCTAACCATAACGGTTTGAAAAATCATATTTGTGTACTTTTGTGCGAGTAAATTCAATGCAGTAAATTAGAAGGAATTTTTAAACATATTTGTCTCATGACATGGACACATGCATACGTATGCATGGAGTGACATTGCATTTTAATTGCAAAAAATTAAAAAATATCAGAAACACCTGAAACCTTGCTTGATGTAATGTCATGCCACCAAGATGATGTGGTAAAAAAATTGGCATGTTTGACAAAAGTTTGGACACACACCCGTCACAAACCGGAGTAACTCACTAGAAGGCTCGTGGTTCCGAGAGGGAACAATGCATGTTTGATGAAAACGGGAGATAGCTTCCTGTTATGGCCTTTAATTTTTTTCTATGTTTAACGTGCACTGCTACAACTGTAATGTGAAATTTTGAAAATTCTAGGGGTCAATTGACCTTTTAAAGACATTTATGTGATTTTCTAGCAATTTAGTGACCGTAATTCAAATTTGAACTACACCTGCATGCAACGGCTAACCATAACGGTTTGAAAAATCATATTTGTGTACTTGTGCACGAGTTAATTCCATGTGCAGTAAATTACAAGGAATTTTCAAACATATTTGTCTCATGACATGGACACACGCATATGCATGCATGGAGTGACATGGCATTTTAATTCCAAAAAATAAAAAAAAATCAGAAACACATGAAACCTTGCTTGATGTAATGTCATGCCACCAAGATGATGTGGTAAAAATATTGGCATGTTTGACGAAAGTTTGGACACACACCCCTCACAAACCGGAGCAACTAACTAGAAGGCTCGTGGTGCCGAGAGGGAACAATGCATGTCTGATGAGGAACGGGAGATAACTTCCTCTTACGGCCTTCAATTTTTTTCTAGGTTTAACGTGCACTACGACAACTGTAATGTGAAATTTTGGAAAATTGTAGGGGTCATTTTACCTTTTAAAGACATTTAAGTGATTTCCTAGCCATCCAATGACCATAATTCAAATTTGAACTAAATCTACATGCAATGCCTAACCATAACGGTTTGAAAAATCATTTTGGTGTACTTGTGTGCGAGTTAATTCCATGTGCATTAAATTAGAAGGAATTTTCAAACATATTTGTCACACGACATGGACACATGCATATGTATGCATGGAGTGACATGGCATTTTAATTCCAAAAAAATAAAAACAATCAGAAACTCATGAAACCTTGCTTGATGTAATGTCATGCCACCAAGATGATGTGGTAAAAAAATTGGCATGTTTGACGAAAGTTTGGACAAACACCCCTCACAACCGGAGCAACTCACTAGAAGGCCCGTGGTTCCAAGAGGGAACAATGCATGTTTGATGACGAGCAGGAGATAGCTTCCTCTTACGGCCTTCAATTGTTTTGTACGTTTAACGTGCACTACTACAACTGTAATGTGAAATTTTGGAAAATTCTAGTGGTCATGCGACCTTTTAAGGATATTTAAGTGATTTTCTAGCCATTTAATGACCGGAATTCAAATTTGAACTTAATCTACATGCAATGCCTAACCATAACGGTTTGAAAAATCATATTTGTGTACTTTTGTGCGAGTAAATTCAATGCAGTAAATTAGAAGGAATTTTTAAACATATTTGTCTCATGACATGGACACATGCATACGTATGCATGGAGTGACATTGCATTTTAATTGCAAAAAATTAAAAAATATCAGAAACACCTGAAACCTTGCTTGATGTAATGTCATGCCACCAAGATGATGTGGTAAAAAAATTGGCATGTTTGACAAAAGTTTGGACACACACCCGTCACAAACCGGAGTAACTCACTAGAAGGCTCGTGGTTCCGAGAGGGAACAATGCATGTTTGATGAAAACGGGAGATAGCTTCCTGTTATGGCCTTTAATTTTTTTCTATGTTTAACGTGCACTGCTACAACTGTAATGTGAAATTTTGAAAATTCTAGGGGTCAATTGACCTTTTAAAGACATTTATGTGATTTTCTAGCAATTTAGTGACCGTAATTCAAATTTGAACTACACCTGCATGCAACGGCTAACCATAACGGTTTGAAAAATCATATTTGTGTACTTGTGCACGAGTTAATTCCATGTGCAGTAAATTACAAGGAATTTTCAAACATATTTGTCTCATGACATGGACACACGCATATGCATGCATGGAGTGACATGGCATTTTAATTCCAAAAAATAAAAAAAAATCAGAAACACATGAAACCTTGCTTGATGTAATGTCATGCCACCAAGATGATGTGGTAAAAATATTGGCATGTTTGACGAAAGTTTGGACACACACCCCTCACAAACCGGAGCAACTAACTAGAAGGCTCGTGGTGCCGAGAGGGAACAATGCATGTCTGATGAGGAACGGGAGATAACTTCCTCTTACGGCCTTCAATTTTTTTCTAGGTTTAACGTGCACTACGACAACTGTAATGTGAAATTTTGGAAAATTGTAGGGGTCATTTTACCTTTTAAAGACATTTAAGTGATTTCCTAGCCATCCAATGACCATAATTCAAATTTGAACTAAATCTACATGCAATGCCTAACCATAACGGTTTGAAAAATCATTTTGGTGTACTTGTGTGCGAGTTAATTCCATGTGCATTAAATTAGAAGGAATTTTCAAACATATTTGTCACACGACATGGACACATGCATATGTATGCATGGAGTGACATGGCATTTTAATTCCAAAAAAATAAAAACAATCAGAAACTCATGAAACCTTGCTTGATGTAATGTCATGCCACCAAGATGATGTGGTAAAAAAATTGGCATGTTTGACGAAAGTTTGGACAAACACCCCTCACAACCGGAGCAACTCACTAGAAGGCCCGTGGTTCCAAGAGGGAACAATGCATGTTTGATGACGAGCAGGAGATAGCTTCCTCTTACGGCCTTCAATTGTTTTGTACGTTTAACGTGCACTACTACAACTTTAATGTGAAATTTTGGAAAATTCTAGGGGTCATTTGACCTTGTAAAGACATTTAAGTGATTTTCTAGCCATTTAATGATCGTAATTCTAATTTGAACTACATCTACAAGCAACGCTTGATGGTAACGGTTTGAAAATCATATTTGTGTTCTTGTGTGTGAGTTAATTCCATGTGCAGTAAATTAGAGGAATTTACAAACATTATTTCTCATGACATGGACACATGCATATGTATGCATGGAGTGACATGGCATTTTAATTCCGAAAAAATTAAAAAATATCAGAAACACACGAAACCTTGCTTGATGTAATGTCAGGCCACCAAGATGATGTGGTAAAAATATTGGCATGTTTGACGAAAGTTTGGACACACACCCCTCACAAACCGGAGCAACTCACTAGAAGGCTCGTTGTTCCGAGAGGGAACAATGCATATTTGATGACGAATGGGAGATAGCTTCCTCTTACGGCCTTCAATTTTTTCTATGTTTAACGTGCACTACTACAACTGTAATGTGAAATTTTGGAAAATTCTAGTGGTCATGCGACCTTTTAAAGACATTTAAGTGATTTTCTAGCCATTTAATGACCGGAATTCAAATTTGAACTTAATCTACATGCAATGCCTAACCATAACGGTTTGAAAAATCATATTTGCGTACTTTTGTGCGAGTTAATTCAATGCAGTAAATTAGAAGGAATTTTTAAACATGTTTGTCTCATGACCTGGACACATGCATATGTATGCATGGAGTGACATTGCATTTTAATTGCAAAAAATGAAAAAATATCAGAAACACCTGAAACCTTGCTTGATGTAATGTCATGCCACCAAGTTGATGTGGTAAAAAAATTGGCATGTTTGACGAAAGTTTGGACACACACCCGTCACAAACCGGAGTAACTCACTAGAAGGCTCGTGGTTCCGAGAGGGAACAATGCATGTTTGATGAAAACGGGAGATAGCTTCCTGTTATGGCCTTCAATTTTTTTTCTATGTTTAATGTGCACTGCTACAACTGTAATGTGAATTTTTGAAAATTCTAGGGGTCATTTGACCTTTTAAAGACATTTATGTGATTTTCTAGCAATTTAGTGACCGTAATTCGAATTTGAACTACACCTGCATGCAACGGCTAACCATAACGGTTTGAAAAAACATATTTGTGTACTTGTGCACGAGTTAATTCCATGTGCAGTAAATTACAAGGAATTTTCAAACATACTTGTCTCATGACATGGACACACGCATATGCATGCATGGAGTGACATGGCATTTTAATTCCAAAAAATTAAAAAAATCAGAAACACATGAAACCTTGCTTGATGTAATGTCATGCCACCAAGATGATGTGGTAAAAATATTGGCATGTTTGACAAAAGTTTGGACACACACCCCTCACAAACCGGAGCAACTAACTAGAAGGCTCGTGGTGCCGAGAGGGAACAATCCATGTCTGATGAGGAACGGGAGATAACTTCCTCTTACGGCCTTCAATTTGATTCTACGTTTAACGTGCACTACGACAACTGTAATGTGAAATTTTGGAAAATTGTAGGGGTCATTTTACCTTTTAAAGACATTCAAGTGATTTCCTAGCCATCTAATGACCATAATTCAAATTTGAACTACATCTACATGCAATGCCTAACCATAACGGTTTGAAAAATCATATTGGAGTACTTGTGTGCGAGTTAATTCCATGTGCATTAAATTAGAAGGAATTTTCAAACATATTTGTCACACGACATGGACACATGAATATGTATGCATGGAGTGACATGGCATTTTAATTCCAAAAAAATAAAAACAATCAGAAACACATGAAACCTTGCTTGATGTAATGTCATGCCACCAAGATGATGTGGTAAAAAAATTGGCATGTTTGACGAAAGTTTGGACAAACACCCCTCAAAACCGGAGCAACTCACTAGAAGGCTCGTGGTTCCGAGAGGGAACAATGCATGTTTGATGACGAGCAGGAGATAGCTTCCTCTTACGGCCTTCAATTGTTTTCTACGTTTAACGTGCACTACTACAACTGTAATGTGAAATTTTGGAAAATTCTAGGGGTCATTTGACCTTGTAAAGACATTTAAGTGATTTTCTAGCCATTTAATGATCGTAATTCAAATTTGAAGTACATCTACAAGCAACGCTTCATGGTAACGCTTTGAAAATCATATTTGTGTTCTTGTGTGTGAGTTAATTCCATGTGCAGTAAATTAGAGTAATTTACAAACATATTTTCTCATGACATGTACACATGCATATGTATGCATGGAGTGACATGGCATTTTAATTCCAAAAAAATTAAAAAATATCAGAAACACATGAAACCTTGCTTGATGTAATGTCAGGCCACCAAGATGATGTGGTAAAAATATTGGCATGTTTGACGAAAGTTTGGACACACACCCCTCACAAACCGGAGCAACTCACTAGAAGGCTCGTTGTTCCGAGAGGGAACAATGCATGTTTGATGACGAACGGGAGATAGCTTCCTCTTACGGCCTTCAATTTTTTCTAAGTTTAACGTGCACTACTACAACTGCAATGTGAAATTTTGGAAAATTCTAGTGGTCATGCGACCTTTTAAAGACATTTAAGTGATTTTCTAGCCATTTAATGACCGGAATTCAAATTTGAACTTAATCTACATGCAATGCCTAACCATAACGGTTTGAAAAATCATATTTGTGTACTTTTGTGCGAGTTAATTCAATGCAGTAAATTAGAAGGAATTTTTAAACATGTTTGTCTCATGACATGGACACATGCATATGTATGCATGGAGTGACATTGCATTTTAATTGCAAAAATTAAAAAATATCAGAAACACTTGAAACCTTGCTTGATGTTATGTCATGCCACCAAGATGATGTGGTAAAATAATTGGCATGTTTGACGAAAGTTTGGACACACACCCGTCACAAACCGGAGTAACTCACTAGAAGGCTCGTGGTTCCGAGAGGGAACAATGCATGTTTGATGAAAACGGGAGATAGCTTCCTGTTATGGCCTTCAAGTTTTTTCTATGTTTAACGTGCACTGCTACAACTGTAATGTGAAATTTTGAAAATTCTAGGGGTCATTTGACCTTTTAAGGACATTTATGTGATTTTCTAGCAATTTAGTGACCGTAATTCAAATTTGAACTACACCTGCATGCAACGGCTAACCATAACGGTTTGAAAAATCATATTTGTGTACTTGTGCACGAGTTAATTCCATGTGCAGTAAATTACAAGGAATTTTCAAACATATTTGTCTCATGACATGGACACACGGATATGTATGCATGGAGTGACATGGCTTTTTAATTCCAAAATTAAAAAAATCAGAAACACATGAAACCTTGCTTGATGTAATGTCATGCCACCAAGATGATGTGGTAAAAATATTGCCATGTTTGACGAAAGTTTGGACACACACCCCTCACAAACCGGAGCAACTCACTAGAAGGCTCGTGGTGCCGAGAGGGAACAATGCATGTGTGATGATGAACGGGAGATAACTTCCTCTTACGTCCTTCAATTTTTTCTACGTTTAACGTGCACTACGACAACTGTAATGTGAAATTTTGGAAAATTCTAGGGGTCATTTTACCTTTTAAAGACATTTAAGTGATTTCCTAGCTATCTAATGACCATAATTCAAATTTGAACTACATCTACATGCAATGCCTAACCATAACGGTTTGAAAAATCATATTGGTGTACTTGTGTGCGAGTTAATTCCATGTGCATTAAATTAGAAGGAATTTTCAAACATATTTGTCACACGACATGGACACATGCATATGTATGCATGGAGTGACATGGCATTTTAATTCCAAAAAAATAAAAACAATCAGAAACACATGAAACCTTGCTTGATGTAATGTTATGCCACCAAGATGATGTGGTAAAAAAATTGGCATGTTTGACGAAAGTTTGGACAAACACCCCTCACAACCGGAGCAACTCACTAGAAGGCTCGTGGTTCCGAGAGGGAACAATGCATGTTTGATGACGAGGAGGAGATAGCTTCCTCTTACGGCCTTCAATTGTTTTCTACGTTTAACGTGCACTATTACAACTGTAATGTGAAATTTTGGAAAATTCTAGGGGTCATTTGACCTTGTAAAGACATTTAACTGATTTTCTAGCCATTTAATGATCGTAATTCAAATTTGAACTACATCTACAAGCAACGCTTGACGGTAACGGTTTGAAAATCATATTTGTGTTCTTGTGTGTGAGTTAATTCCATGTGCAGTAAATTAGAGGAATTTACAAACATATTTTCTCATGACATGGACACATGCATATGTATGCATGGAGTGACATGGCATTTTACTTCCAAAAAAATTAAAAAATATCAGAAACACATGAAACCTTGCTTGATGTAATGTCAGGCCACCAAGATGATGTGGTAAAAATATTGGCATGTTTGACGAAAGTTTGGACACACACCCATCACAAACCGGAGCAACTCACTAGAAGGCTCGTTGTTCCGAGAGGGAACAATGCATGTTTGATGACGAACGGGAGATAGCTTCCTCTTACGGCCTTCAATTTTTTCTATGTTTAACGTGCACTACTACAACTGTAATGTGAAATTTTGGAAAATTCTAGTGGTCAGGTGACCTTTTAAAGACATTTAAGTGATTTTCTAGCCATTTAATGACCGGAATTCAAATTTGAACTTAATCTACATGCAATGCCTAACCATAACGGTTTGAAAATTCATATTTGTGTACTTTTGTGCTAGTTAATTCCATGTGCAGTAAATTAGAAGGAATTTTCAAACATGTTTGTCTCAAGACATGGACAAATGCATATGTATGCATGGAGTGACATTGCATTTTAATTGCAAAAAATTAAAAAATATCAGAAACACCTGAAACCTTGCTTGATGTAATGTCATGCCACCAAGATGATGTGGTAAAAAATTTGGCATGTTTGACGAAAGTTTGGACACACACCCGTCACAAACCGGAGTAACTCACTAGAAGGCTCGTGGTTCCGAGAGGGAACAATGTATGTTTGATGAAAACGGGAGATAGCTTCCTGTTATGGCCTTCAATTTTTTTCTACGTTTAACGTGCACTGCTACAACTGTAATGTGAAATTTTGAAAATTCTAGGGGTCATTTGACCTTTTAAAGACATTTATGTGATTTTCTAGCAATTTAGTGACCGTAATTCAAATTTGAACTACACCTGCATGCAACGGCTAACCATAACGGTTTGAAAAATCATATTTGTGTACTTGTGCGCGAGTTAATTCCATGTGCAGTAAATTACAAGGAATTTTTAAACATATTTGTCTCATGACATGGACACACGCATATGTATGCATGGAGTGACATGGCATTTTAATTCGAAAAAATTAAAAAAAATCAGAAACACATGAAACCTTGCTTCATGTAATGTCATTTCACCAAGATGATGTGGTAAAAATATTGGCATCTTTGACGAAAGTTTGGACACACACCCCTCACAAACTGGAGCAACTCACTAGAAGGCTCGTGGTGCCGAGAGGGAACAATGCATGTCTGATTAGGAACGGGAGATAACTTCCTCTTATGGCCTTCAATTTTTTTCTACGTTTAACGTGCACTACTACAACTATAATGTGAAATGTCGAAAATTCTAGGGGTCATTTGACCTTTTAAAGACGTTCAAGTGATTTCCTAGCCATTTAATGACCGTAATTCAAATTTGAACTAGATCTACATGCAATGCCTAACCATAACGGTTTGAAAAATCATATTGGTGTACTTGTGTGCGAGTTAGGTCCATGTGCATTAAATTAGAAGGAATTTTCAAACATATTTGTCACACGACATGGACACATGCATATGTATGCATGGAGTGACATGGCATTTTAATTCCAAAAAATAAAAACAATCAGAAACACATGAAACCTTGCTTGATGTAATGTCATGCCACCAAGATGATGTGGTAAAAAAATTGGCATGTTTGACGAAAGTTTGGACAAACACCCCTCACAACCGGAGCAACTCACTAGAAGGCTCGTGGTTCCGAGAGGGAACAATGCATGTTTGATGACGAGCAGGAGATAGCTTCCTCTTACGGCCTTCAATTGTTTTCTACGTTTAACGTGCACTACTACAACTGTAATGTGAAATTTTGGAAAATTCTAGGGGTCATTTGACCTTGTAAAGACATTGAAGTGATTTTCTAGCATTTAATGATCGTAATTCAAATTTGAACTACATCTACAAGCAACGCTTGATGGTAACGGTTTGAAAATCATATTTGTGTTCTTGTGTGTGAGTTAATTCCATGTGCAGTAAATTAGAGTAATTTACAAACATATTTTCTCATGACATGGACACATGCATATGTATGCATGGAGTGACATGGCATTTTAATTCCAAAAAAAATAAAAAATATCAGAAACACATGAAACCTTGCTTGATGTAATGTCATGCCACCAAGCTGATGTGGTAAAAATATTGGCACGTTTGACGAAAGTTTGGACACACACCCCTCACAAACCGGAGCAACTCACTAGAAGGCTCGTTGTTCCGAGAGGGAACAATGCATGTTTGATGACGAACGGGAGATAGCTTCCTCTTACGGCCTTCAATTTTTTCTATGTTTAACGTGCACTACTACAACTGTAATGTGAAATTTTGGAAAATTCTAGTGGTCATGCGACCTTTTAAAGACATTTAAGTGATTTTCTAGCCATTTAATGACCGAAATTCAAATTTGAACTTAATCTACATGCAATGCCTAACCATAACGGTTTGAAAAATCATATTTGTGTACTTTTGTGGGAGTTAATTCAATGCAGTAAATTAAGGAATTTTTAAACATGTTTGTCTCATGACATGGACACATGCATATGTATGCATGGAGTGACATTGCATTTTAATTGCAAAAAATTAAAAAATATCAGAAACACCTGAAACCTTGCTTGATGTAATATCATGCCACCAAGATGATGTGGTAAAAAAATTGGCATGTTTGACAAAAGTTTGGACACACACCCGTCACAAACCGGAGTAACTCACTAGAAGGCTCGTGGTTCCGAGAGGGAACAATGCATGTCTGATGAAAACGGGAGATAGCTTCCTGTTATGGCCTTCAACTTTTTTCTATGTTTAACGTGCACTGCTACAACTGTAATGTGAAATTTTGAAAATTCTAGGGGTCATTTGACCTTTTAAAGATATTTATGTGATTTTATAGCAATTTAGTGACCGTAATTCAAATTTGAACTACACCTGCATGCAACGGTTAACCATAACGGTTTGAAAAATCATATTTGTGTACTTGTGCACGAGTTAATTCCATGTGCAGTAAATTACAAGGAATTTTCAAACATATTTGTCTCATGACATGGACACACGCATATGTATGCATGGAGTGACATGGCTTTTTAATTCCAAAAAATTAAAAAAATCAGAAACACATGAAACCTTGCTTGATGTAATGTCATGCCACCAAGATGATGTGGTAAAAATATTGGCATGTTTGACGAAAGTTTGGACACACACCCCTCACAAACCGGAGCAACTCACTAGAAGGCTCGTGGTGCCGAGAGGGAACAATGCATGTCTGATGATGAACGGGAGATAACTTCCTCTTACGGCCTTCAATTTTTTTCTACGTTTAACGTGCACTACGACAACTGTAATGTGAAATTTTGGAAAATTCTAGGGGTCATTTTACCTTTTAAAGACATTTAAGTGATTTCCTAGCCATCTAATGACCATAATTCAAATTTGAACTACATCTACATGCAATGCCTAACCATAACGGTTTGAAAAATCATATTGGTGTACTTGTGTTCGAGTTAATTCCATGTGCATTAAATTAGAAGGAATTTTCAAACATATTTGTCACACGACATGGACACATGCATATGTATGCATGGAGTGACATGGCATTTTAATTCCAAAAAATAAAAACAATCAGAAACACATGAAACCTTGCTTGATGTAATGTCATGCCACCAAGATGATGTGGTAAAAAAATTGGCATGTTTGACGAAAGTTTGGACAAACACCCCTCACAACCGGAGCAACTCACTAGAAGGCTCGTGGTTCCGAGAGGGAACAATGCATGTTTGATGACGAGCAGGAGATAGCTTCCTCTTACGGCCTTCAATTGTTTTCTACGTTTAACGTGCACTACTACAACTGTAATGTGAAATTTTGGAAAATTCTAGGGGTCATTTGACCTTGTAAAGACATTGAAGTGATTTTCTAGCATTTAATGATCGTAATTCAAATTTGAACTACATCTACAAGCAACGCTTGATGGTAACGGTTTGAAAATCATATTTGTGTTCTTGTGTGTGAGTTAATTCCATGTGCAGTAAATTAGAGTAATTTACAAACATATTTTCTCATGACATGGACACATGCATATGTATGCATGGAGTGACATGGCATTTTAATTCCAAAAAAAATAAAAAATATCAGAAACACATGAAACCTTGCTTGATGTAATGTCATGCCACCAAGCTGATGTGGTAAAAATATTGGCACGTTTGACGAAAGTTTGGACACACACCCCTCACAAACCGGAGCAACTCACTAGAAGGCTCGTTGTTCCGAGAGGGAACAATGCATGTTTGATGACGAACGGGAGATAGCTTCCTCTTACGGCCTTCAATTTTTTCTATGTTTAACGTGCACTACTACAACTGTAATGTGAAATTTTGGAAAATTCTAGTGGTCATGCGACCTTTTAAAGACATTTAAGTGATTTTCTAGCCATTTAATGACCGAAATTCAAATTTGAACTTAATCTACATGCAATGCCTAACCATAACGGTTTGAAAAATCATATTTGTGTACTTTTGTGGGAGTTAATTCAATGCAGTAAATTAAGGAATTTTTAAACATGTTTGTCTCATGACATGGACACATGCATATGTATGCATGGAGTGACATTGCATTTTAATTGCAAAAAATTAAAAAATATCAGAAACACCTGAAACCTTGCTTGATGTAATATCATGCCACCAAGATGATGTGGTAAAAAAATTGGCATGTTTGACAAAAGTTTGGACACACACCCGTCACAAACCGGAGTAACTCACTAGAAGGCTCGTGCTTCCGAGAGGGAACAATGCATGTCTGATGAAAACGGGAGATAGCTTCCTGTTATGGCCTTCAACTTTTTTCTATGTTTAACGTGCACTGCTACAACTGTAATGTGAAATTTTGAAAATTCTAGGGGTCATTTGACCTTTTAAAGATATTTATGTGATTTTATAGCAATTTAGTGACCGTAATTCAAATTTGAACTACACCTGCATGCAACGGTTAACCATAACGGTTTGAAAAATCATATTTGTGTACTTGTGCACGAGTTAATTCCATGTGCAGTAAATTACAAGGAATTTTCAAACATATTTGTCTCATGACATGGACACACGCATATGTATGCATGGAGTGACATGGCTTTTTAATTCCAAAAGATTAAAAAAATCAGAAACACATGAAACCTTGCTTGATGTAATGTCATGCCACCAAGATGATGTGGTAAAAATATTGGCATGTTTGACGAAAGTTTGGACACACACCCCTCACAAACCGGAGCAACTCACTAGAAGGCTCGTGGTGCCGAGAGGGAACAATGCATGTCTGATGATGAACGGGAGATAACTTCCTCTTACGGCCTTCAATTTTTTTCTACGTTTAACGTGCACTACGACAACTGTAATGTGAAATTTTGGAAAATTCTAGGGGTCATTTTACCTTTTAAAGACATTTAAGTGATTTCCTAGCCATCTAATGACCATAATTCAAATTTGAACTACATCTACATGCAATGCCTAACCATAACGGTTTGAAAAATCATATTGGTGTACTTGTGTTCGAGTTAATTCCATGTGCATTAAATTAGAAGGAATTTTCAAACATATTTGTCACACGACATGGACACATGCATATGTATGCATGGAGTGACATGGCATTTTAATTCCAAAAAAATTAAAAACAATCAGAAACACATGAAACCTTGCTTGATGTAATGTTATGCCACCAAGATGATGTGGTAAAATTTTTGGCATGTTTGACGAAAGTTTGGACAAACACCCCTCACAACCGGAGCAACTCACTAGAAGGCTCGTGGTTCCGAGAGGGAACAATGCACGTTTGATGACGAGCAGGAGATAGCTTCCTCTTACGGCCTTCAATTGTTTTCTACGTTTAACGTGCACTATTACAACTGTAATGTGAAATTTTGGAAAATTCTAGGGGTCATTTGACCTTGTAAAGACATTTAAGTGATTTTCTAGCCATTTAATGATCGTAATTCAAATTTGAACTACATCTACAAGCAACGCTTGACGGTAACGGTTTGAAAATCATATTTGTTTTCTTGTGTGTGAGTTAATTCCATGTGCAGTAAATTAGAGGAATTTACATACATATTTTCTCATCACATGGACACATGCATATGTATGCATGGAGTGACATGGCATTTTAATTCCAAAAAAATTAAAAAATATCAGAAACACATGAAACCTTGCTTGATGTAATGTCAGGCCACCAAGATGATGTGGTAAAAATATTGGCATGTTTGACGAAAGTTTGGACACACACCCATCACAAACCGGAGCAACTCACTAGAAGGCTCGTTGTTCCGAGAGGGAACAATGCATGTTTGATGACGAACGGGAAATAGCTTCCTCTTACGGCCTTCAATTTTTTCTATGTTTAACGTGCACTACTACAACTGTAATGTGAAATTTTGGAAAATTCTAGTGGTCATGTGACCTTTTAAAGACATTTAAGTGATTTTCTAGCCATTTAATGACCGGAATTCAAATTTGAACTTAATCTACATGTAATGCCTAACCATAACGGTTTGAAAAATCATATTTGTGTACTTTTGTGCAAGTTAATTCCATGTGCAGTAAATTAGAAGGAATTTTCAAACATGTTTGTCTCAAGACATGGTCACATGCATATGTATGCATGGAGTGACATTGCATTTTAATCGCAAAAAATTAAAAAATATCAGAAACACCTGAAATCTTGCTTGATGTAATGTCATGCCACCAAGATGATGTGGTAAAAAAATTGGCACGTTTGACGAAAGTTTGGACACACACCCGTCACAAACCGGAGTAACTCACTAGAAGGCTCGTGGTTCCGAGAGGGAACAATGCATGTTTGATGACGAATGGGAGATAGCTTCCTATTACGGCCTTCAATTTTTTTCTACGATTAACGTGCACTACTACAACTGTAATGTGAAATTTTGAAAAATTCTAGTGGTCATTTGACCATTTAAAGACATTTAAGTGATTTTCTAGCCATTTACTGACCGTAATTCCAATTTGAACTACATCTACATGCAATGCCTAACCATAACGGTTTGAAAAATCATATTTGTGAACTTTTGTGTAGTTAATTCCATGTGTAGTAAATTAGAAGGAATTTTCAAACATATTTGTCTCATGACATGGACACATCCATATGTATGCATGGAGTGACATGGCATCTTAGTTCCAAAAAAATTAAAAATATGAGAAACACATGAAACCTTGCCTGATGTAATGTAATGCCACCAAGATGATGTGGTAAAAAATTGGCATGTTTGACGAAAGTTTGGACACACACCCCTCACAAACTGGACTAACTCACTAGAAGGCTTGTGGTTCCGAGAGGGTACAATGCATGTTTGATGACAAACGGGAGATAGCTTCCTATTACGGCCTTCAATTTTTTCCTACGTTTAACGTGCACTACTACAATTGTAATGTGAAATTTTGGAAAATTCTAAGGGTAATTTGACCTTTTAAAGACATTTATATGATTTTCTAGCAATTTAGTGACCGTAATTCGAATTTGAACTACACTTGCATGCAACGGCTAGCCATAACGGTTTGAAAAATCATATTTGTGTACTTGTGTGTGAGTTACTTCCATGTGCAGTAAATTAGAAGGAATTTTCAAACATATTTTTCTCATGACATGGACACATGCATATGTACGCATGGAGTGACATGGCATTTTAATTCCAAAAAAATAAAAAACATCAGACACACATGAAACCTTGCTTGATGTAATGTAAAGCCACCAAGATGATGTGGTAAAAATATTGGCATGTTTGACGAAAGTTTGGACAGACACCCCTCACAAACCGGAGCAACTCACTAGAAGGCTCGTGGTTCCAAGAAGGAACAATGCATGTTTGATGACGAGCAGGAGATAGCTTCCTCTTACGGCCTTCAATTTTTTTTCTACGTTTAACGTGCACTACTACAACTGTAATGTGAAATTTTCGAAAATTCTTGGGGTCATTTGAACTTTTAAAGACATTTAAGTGATTTTCTAGCCATTTTATGATCGTAATTCAAATTTCAACTACATCTACAAGCAACGCCTGACCATAATGGTTTGAAAAATCATATTTGTGTACTTGTGTGTGAGTTAATTCCATGTGCAGTAAATTAGAGGAATTTCCAAACATATTTGTCTCATGACATGGACACGTGCATATGTATGCATGGAGTGACATGGCATTTTAATTCCAAAAAAATTAAAAAATATCAGAAACACATGAAACCTTGCTTCATGTAATGTCATGCCACCAAGATGATGTGGTAAAAATATTAGCATGTTTGACGAAAGTTTGGACACACACCCCTCAAAAACCGGAGCAACTCACTAGAAGGCTCGTTGTTCCAAGAGGGAACAATGCATGTTTGATGACGAACGGGAGATAGCTTCCTGTTACGACCTTCAATTTTTTTCTATGTTTAACGTGCACTAGTACAATTGTAATGTGAAATTTTGGAAAATTCTAGTGGTCATTTGACCTTTTAAAGACATTTAAGTGATTTTCTAGCCATTTAACGACCAGAATTCAAATTTGAACTAAATCTACATGCAATGCCCAACCATAACGGTTTGGCAAATCATATTTGTGTACTTTTGTGCGAGTTAATTCCATGTGCAGTAAATTAGAAGGAATTTTCAAACATATTTGTCTCATGACATGGACACATGCATATGTATGGATGGAGTGACAAGGCATTTTAATTCCAAAAAGTTAAAAAATATCAAAAACACATCAAAACCTTGCTTGATGTAATGTCATGCCACCAAAATGATGTGGTAAAAAAATTGGCATGTTTGACGAAAGTTTGGACACACACCCCTCACAAACCGCAGCAACTCACTAGAAGGCTCATGGTTCCGAGCGGGAACAATGCATGTTTGATGACGAACGGGAGATAGCTTCCTCTTACGGCCTTCAATTTTTTTCTATGTTTAACTTGCACTACTACAACTGTAATGTGAAATTTTAGAAAATTCTAGTGGTCGTTTGACCGTAATTCAAATTTGAACTACATATACATGCAACGCATAACCATAGCGGTTTCAAAAATCATATTTTTGTACTTGTGTGCGACTTAATTCCAGCGGCAGGAAATTAGAAGGAATTTTCAAACATATTTGTCTCATGACATGGAAACATGCATATGTATGCATGCAGTGACATGCCATTTTAATTCCAAAAAATAAAAAAATATCAAAAACACATCAAACCTTGCTTGATGTAATGCCATACCACCAATATGATGTGGTAAAAATTGGCATGTTTGACGAAAGATTGGACACACACCCCTCACAAACCAGAGAAACTCACTAGAAGGCTTGTTGTTCCGAGAGGGCACAGTGCATGTTTGATAACGAACGGGAGATAGCTTCTTGTTACGGCCTTCAATTTTTTTTCTACGTTTAACGTGCACTACTACAACTGCAATGTGAAATTTTGGAAAATTCTAGGGGTCATTTGACCTTTTAAAGACATTTATGTGATTTTCTAGCAATTTAGTGACCGTAATTCAAATTTGAACTACACCTACATGCAACGGCTTACCATAACGGTTCGAAAAATCATATTTGTGTACTTGTGTGCGAGTTAATTCCATGTGCAGTTAATTAGAAGGAATTTTCAAACATATTTGTCTCATGACATGGACACATGCATATGTATGCACGGAGTGACATGGCATTTCAATTCCAACAAAAATAAAAAAATATCAAAAACACATGAAACCTTGCTTAATGTAATGTCATGCTACCAAGATGATGTGGTAAAAAAATTGGCATGTTTGACGAAAGTTTGGACACACACCCCTCAGAAAGCGGAGCAACTCACAAGAAGGCTCGTGGTTCCGAGAGGGAACAATGCATGTTTGATGACGAACAGAAGATAGCTTCCTCTTACGTCCATCAATTTTTTTCTATGTTGAACGTGCACTACTACAACTGTGATGTGAAATTTTGGAAAATTATAGGGTTCTTTTATCGTTTTAAAGACATTTAAGTGATTTTCTAGCCATTGAATGACCGTAATTTAAATTTGAACTACATCTACATGCAACGCCTAACCATAACGGTTTGAAAAATCATATTTGTGTACTTTTGTGCGAGTTAATTCCATGTGTAGTAAATTAGAACGAATTTTCAAACATATTGGTGTGAGGACATGGACACATGATATGTATGCAGGGAGTGACATGGCATTTTAATTCCAAAAAAATAAAAAATTGTCAGAAACACATGAAACGTTGCTTGGTGTAATGTCAAGCCACCAAGATGATGTGGTAAAAAATAGGCATGTTTGACGAAAGTTTGGACACACACCCCTCACAACCGGAGCAACTCACTAGAAGGCCCGTGGTTCCGAGAGGGAACAATGCATGTTTGATGACGAGCAGGAGATAGCTTCGTCTGACGGCCTTCAATTGTTTTCTACGTTTAACGTGCACTACTACAAATGTAATGTGAAATTTTGGAAAATTTTAGGGGTTGGTGGACCGTTTAAAGACATTTAAGTGATTTTCTAGCCATTTAATGATGATAATTCAAATTTGAACTACATCTACATTTAACGCCTGACCATAACGGTTTGAAAAATCATATTTGTGTACTTGTGTTTGAGTTAATTCCATGTGCAGTAAATTAGAAGGAATTTCCGAACATATTTGTATCATGACATGGACACATGCATATGTATGCATGGAGTGACATGATATTTTAATTCCAAAAAAAATTAAAAATATCAGAAACACATGAAACCTTGCTTGATGTAATGTCATGCCACCAATATGATGTGGTAGAAAAATTGGCATGTTTGACGAAAGTTTGGACACACACCCCTCACAAACTGAAGCAACTCACTAGAAGGTTCGTGATTCCGAGAGGGAACAATGCATGTTTGATGACGAACGGGAGATAGCTTCCTGTTACGACCTTCAATTTTTTTCTATGTTTAACGTGCACTAGTACAATTGTAATGTGAAATTTTGGAAAATTCTAGTGGTCATTTGACCTTTTAAAGACATTTAAGTGATTTTCTAGCCATTTAACGACCAGATTTCAAATTTGAACTAAATCTACATGCAATGCCCAACCATAACGGTTTGAAAAATCATATTTGTGTACTTTTGTGCGAGTTAATTCCATGTGCAGTAAATTAGAAGGAATTTTCAAACATATTTGTCTCATGACATGGACACATGCATATGTATGGATGGAGTGACAAGGCATTTTAATTCCAAAAAGTTAAAAAATATCAAAAACACATCAAAACCTTGCTTGATGTAATGTCATGCCACCAAAATGATGTGGTAAAAAAATTGGCATGTTTGACGAAAGTTTGGACACACACCCCTCACAAACCGCAGCAACTCACTAGAAGGCTCATGGTTCCGAGCGGGAACAATGCATGTTTGATGACGAACGGGAGATAGCTTCCTCTTACGGCCTTCAATTTTTTTCTATGTTTAACTTGCACTACTACAACTGTAATGTGAAATTTTAGAAAATTCTAGTGGTCGTTTGACCGTAATTCAAATTTGAACTACATATACATGCAACGCATAACCATAGCGGTTTCAAAAATCATATTATTGTACTTGTGTGCGACTTAATTCCAGCGGCAGGAAATTTGAAGGAATTTTCAAACATATTTGTCTCATGACATGGAAACATGCATATGTATGCATGCAGTGACATGCCATTTTAATTCCAAAAAATTAAAAAATATCAAAAACACATGAAACCTTGCTTGATGTAATGCCATACCACCAATATGATGTGGTAAAAATTGGCATGTTTGACGAAAGATTGGACACACACCCCTCACAAACCAGAGTAACTCACTAGAAGGCTTGTTGTTCCGAGAGGGCACAGTGCATGTTTGATAACGAACGGGAGATAGCTTCTTGTTACGGCCTTCAATTTTTTTTCTACGTTTAACGTGCACTACTACAACTGCAATGTGAAATTTTGGAAAATTCTAGGGGTCATTTGACCTTTTAAAGACATTTATGTGATTTTCTAGCAATTTAGTGACCGTAATTCAAATTTGAACTACACCTACATGCAACGGCTTACCATAACGGTTCGAAAAATCATATTTGTGTACTTGTGTGCGAGTTAATTCCATGTGCAGTTAATTAGAAGGAATTTTCAAACATATTTGTCTCATGACATGGACACATGCATATGTATGCACGGAGTGACATGGCATTTCAATTCCAACAAAAATAAAAAAATATCAAAAACACATGAAACCTTGCTTAATGTAATGTCATGCTACCAAGATGATGTGGTAAAAAAATTGGCATGTTTGACGAAAGTTTGGACACACACCCCTCAGAAAGCGGAGCAACTCACAAGAAGGCTCGTGGTTCCGAGAGGGAACAATGCATGTTTGATGACGAACAGAAGATAGCTTCCTCTTACGTCCATCAATTTTTTTCTATGTTGAACGTGCACTACTACAACTGTGATGTGAAATTTTGGAAAATTATAAGGTTCTTTTATCGTTTTAAAGACATTTAAGTGATTTTCTAGCCATTGAATGACCGTAATTTAAATTTGAACTACATCTACATGCAACGCCTAACCATAACGGTTTGAAAAATCATATTTGTGTACTTTTGTGCGAGTTAATTCCATGTGTAGTAAATTAGAACGAATTTTCAAACATATTGGTGTGAGGACATGGACACATGACATGTATGCATTGTGTGACATAGCATTTCAATTCCAAAAAAATAAAAAATTGTCGGAAACACATGAAACCTTGCTTGGTATAATGTCATGCCACCAAGATGATGTCGTAAAAAATATTGGCATGGTTGCCGAAATTTTGGACACACACCCCTCACAAACCGGAGCAACTCACTAGAAGGCTCATGGTTCCGAGAGGGAACAATGCATGTTTGATGACGAACGGGAGATAGCCTCCTCTTACGGCCTTCAATTTGTTTCTACGTTTAACGTGCACTACTAAAACTCTAATGTAAAATTTTGGAAAATTCTAGGAGTCATTTGACCTTCTAAAGACATTTAAGTGATTTTCTAGCGATTTAATGACCGTAATTCAAATTTGAACTACACCTACATTCAACGGCTAACCATAACGGTTTGAAAAATCATATTTGTGTACTTGTGTGCGAGTTAATTCCATGTGCAGTAAGTTAGAAGGAATTTTCAAACATATTTGTCTCAGGACATGGACACATGCATATGTATGCATGGAGTCACATGGCATTTTAATTCCAAAAAATTAAAAAAAATCAGAAACACATGAAACCTTGCTTAATGTAATGTCATGCCACCACGATGATGTGGTAAAAAAAATTGGCATGTTTGACGAATGTTTGGACACACACCCCTCGCAAACCGGAGCAACTCACAAGAAGGCTCGTGGTTCCGAGAGGGAACAATGCATGTTTGATGACGAACAGGAGATAGCTTCCTCTTACGGCCTTCAAATTTTTTCTATGTTTAATGTGCACTACTACAGCTGCGATGTGAAATTTTGGAAAATTCTAGGGTTCTTTTATCCTTTTAAAGACATTTAAGTGTTTTCTAGCCATTTAATGACCGTAATTCAAATTTGAACTACATCTACATGCAACACCTAACCATAACGGTTTGAAAAATCATATTTGTGTACTTTTGTGCGAGTTAATTCCATGTGTAGTAAATTAGAATGAATTTTCAGACATATTGGTCTGAGGACATGGACACATGATATGTATGCATGGTGTGACATGGCATTTTAATTCCCAAAAAATAAAAAATTGTCAGAAACACATGAAACCTTGCTTGGTATAATGTCATGCCACCAAGATGATGTGGTAAAAAATTGGCATGTTTGACGAAAGTTTGGACACACACCCCTCACAACCGGAGCAACTCACTAGAAGGCTCGTGGTTCCGAGAGGGAACAATGCATGTTTGATGACGAGCAGGAGATAGCTTCCTCTGACGGCCTTAAATTGTTTTCTACGTTTAACGTGCACTATTACAAATGTAATGTGAAATATTGGGAAATTCTAAGGGTCGTTTGACCTTTTAAAGACATTTAAGTGATTTTCTAGCCATTTAATGATCATAATTCAAAATTGAACTACATCTACATGCAACGCCTGACTATAACGGTTTGAAAAATCATATTTGTGTACTTGTGTGTGAGTTAATTCCATGTGCAGTAAATTAGAAGGAATTTTCAAACATATTTGTCTCATAACATGGACACATGCATATGTATGCATGGAGTGACATGGCATTTTAATTCCAAAAAAATTTAAAAATCTCAGAAACACATGAAACCTTGCTTGATGTAATTTCATGCCACCAAGATGATGTGGTAGAAAAATTGGCATGTTTGACGAAAGTTTGGACACACACCCCTCACAAACCGAAGCAACATACTAGAAGGCTCATGGTTCCGAGAGGGAACAATGCATGTTTGATGACGAACGGGAGATGGCTTCCTCTTACGGCCTTCAATTTGTTTCGACGTTTAACGTGCACTACTAAGACTGTAATGTAAAATTTTGGAAAATTCTAGGAGTCATTTGACCTTTTAAAGACATTTAAGTGATTTTCTAGCCATTTAATGACCGTAATTCAAATTTGAACTACACCTACATGAATGGCTAACCATAACGGTTTGAAAAATCATATTTGTGTAGTTGTGTGCGAGTTAATTCCATGTGCAGTAAATTAGAAGGAATTTTAAAACATATTTGTCTTAGGACATGGACACATGCATATTTATGCATGGAGTGACATGGCATTTTAATTCCAAAAAAATAAAAAAATCAGAAACACATGAAACCTTGCTTAATGTAATGTCATGCCAACAAGATGATGCGGTAAAAAAATTGGCATGTTTGACGAAAGTTTGGACACACACCCCTCACAAACCGGAGCAACTCACAAGAAGGCTCGTGGTTCCGAGAGGGAACAATGCATGTTTGATGACGAACAGGAGATAGCTTCCTCTTACGGCCTTCAATTTTTTTCTATGTTTAACATGCACTACTACAACTGTGATGTGAAATTTTGGAAAATTCTAGGGTTGTTTTATCCTTTTAAAGACATTTAAGTGATTTTCTAGCCATTTAATGACCGTAATTCAAATTTGAACTAAATCTACATGCAACGCCTAACGATAACGGTTTGAAAAATCATATTTGTGTACTTTTGTGCGAGTTAATTCCATGTGTAGTAAATTAGAATGAATTTTCAAACATATTGGTCTGAGGACATGGACACATGATATGTATGCATGGTGTGGCATGGAATTTTAATTCCAAAAAAATAAAAAATTGTCAGAAACACATGAAACCTTGCTTGGTGTAATGTCATGCCACCAAGATGATGTGGTAAAAAATTGGCATGTTTGACGAAAGTTTGGACACACACCCCTCACAACCGGAGCAACACACTAGAAGGCTCGTGGTTCCGAGAGGGAACAATGCATGTTTGATGACGAGCAGGGGATAGCATCCTCTGACGACCTTCAATTGTTTTCTACGTTTAACGTGCACTACTATAAAGGTAATGTGAAATTTTGGAAACTTCTAGGGGTCGTTCGACCTTTTAAAGACATTTAAGTGATTTTCTAGCCATTTCATGATCATAATTCAAATTTGAACTACAACTACATCCAACGCCTGACGATAACGGTTTGCAAAATCATATTTGTGTACTTGTGTGTGAGTTAATTCCATGTGCAGTAAATTAGAAGGAATTTTAAAACATATTTGTCTCATGACATGGACACATGCATATGTATGCATGGAGTGACATGGCATTTTAATTCCAAAAAAATTTCAAAATCTCAGAAACACATGAAACCTTGCTTGATGTAATGTCATGCCACCAATATGATTTGGTAGAAAAATTGGCATGTTTGACGAAAGTTTGGACACACACCCCTCACAAACCGGAGCAACTCACTAGAAGGCTCGTTGTTCCGAGAGGGAACAATGCATGTTTGATGACGAACGGGAGTTAGCTTCCTCTTACGGCCTTCAAATTTTTTCTATGTTTAACGTGCACTACTACAACTCTGATGTGAAATTTTGGAAAATTCTAGGGTTCTTTTATCCTTTTAAACACATTTAAGTGATTTTCTAGCCATTTAATGACTGTAATTCAAATTTGAACTACATCTACATGCAACGCCTAACCATAACGGTTTGAAAAATCATATTTGTGTACTTTCGTGCGAGTTAATTCCGTGTGTAGTAAATTAGAATGAATTTTCAAACATATTGGTCTGACGACATGGACACATGCTATGTATGCGTGGTGTGACATGGCATTTTAATTCCAAAAAATAAAAAAATTCAGAAACACATGAAACCTTGCTTGGTGTAATGTCACGCCACCAAGATGATGTGGTAAGAAATTGGCATGTTTGACGAAAGTTTGGACACACACCCCTCACAACCGGAGCAACTCACTAGAAGGCTCGTTGTTCCGAGAGGGAACAATGCATGTATCATGACGAGCAGGAGATAGCTTCCTCTGACGGCCTTCAATTGTTTTCGACGTTTAACGTGCACTACTACAAATCTAATGTGAAATTTTGGAAAATTCTAGGGGTCGTTTGACCTTTTACAAACATTTAAGTGATCTTCTAGCCATTTAATGACCGTAATTCAAATTTGAACTACATCTACATGCAACGCCTAACCATACCAGTTTGAAAAATCATATGTGTGTACTTATGTGCGAGTTAATTCCATGTCCAGTAAATTAGAAGGAATTTTCAAACATATTTGTCTCATGACATGGACACATGCATTTGTATGCATGGAGTGACATGGGATTTTAATTCCAAAAAATTAAAAATATCAGAAACACATGAAACCATGCTTGATGTAATGTAATGCCCCCAAGATGATGTTGTAAAAAAATTGGCATGTTTGCCGAAAGTTTGGGCACAAACCGCTCACAAACCGGAGCAACTCACTAGAAGGCTCGTGGTTCCGAGAGGGAACAATGCATGTTTGATGACGAGCGGGCGATTGCTTCCTCTTATGGCCTTCAATTTGTTTCTACGTTTAACGTGCACTACTAAAACTGTAATGTAAAATTTTGGAAAATTCTAGGAGTCATTTGACCTTCTAAAGACATTTAAGTGATTTTCTAGCCATTTAATGACCGTAATTCAAATTTGAACTACACCTACATGCAACGGCTAACCGTAACTGTTTGAAAATTAATATTTGTGTACTTGTGTGCGAGTTAATTCCATGTGCAGTAAATTAGAAGGAATTTTCAAACATATTTGTCTCACGACATGGACACATGCATATGTATGCATGGAGAGACATGGCATTTTAATTCCAAAAAAATAAAAAATATCAGAAACACATGAAACCTTGTTTGATGTAATGTCATGCCACCAAGATGATGTGGTAAAAAAATTGGCATGTTTGACGAAAGTTTGGACACACACCCATCACAAACCGGAGCAACTCACTAGAATGCTCGTGGTTCCGAGAAGGAAAAAAGCATGTTTGATGACGAACGAGAGACAACTTCCTGTTACGGCCTTCAATTTTTTTCTACGTTTAACGTGCACTACTACAACTATAATGTGAAAATTTGAAAAATTCTAGGGGTCATTTCACCTTTTAAAGACATTTAACTGATTTTATAGCCATTTAATGACCGTAATTCAAATTTGAACTACACCTACATGCAACAGTTAACCATAACGGTTTGAAAAATCATATTTGTGTACTTGTGTGCGAGTTAATTCCATGTGCAGTAAATTAGAAGGAATTTTCAAACATATTTGTCTCACGACATGGACACACGCATATGTATGCATGGAGAGACATGGCATTTTAATTCCAAAAAAATTAAAAAAATATCGGAAACACATGAAACCTTGCTTGATGTAATGTCATGCCACCAAGATGATCTGGTAAAAAAATTAGCATGTTTGACGAAAGTTTGGACACACACCCCTCACAAACTGGAGCAACTCACTAGAAGGCTCGTGGTTCCGAGAGGGACAATGCATGTTTGATGACGAGCAGGAGATAGCTTCCTCTTATGGACTTCAATTGTTTTCTATGTTTAACATGCACTACTACTACTGTAACGTGAAATTTTGGAAAATTCTATAGGTTATTTGACCTTTTAAAGACATTTAATTGATTTTATAGCCATTTAATGATCATAATTCAAATTTGAACTACATCTACATCCAACGCCTGACCATAACAGTTTGAAAAATCATATTCATGTACTTGTCTGTGAGTTAATTCCATGTGCAGTCAATTAGAAGGAATTTTCAAACATATTGGTCTCACAACATGGACACATGCATAAGTACGCATGGAGTGCCATGGCATTTTAATTCCAAAAAATTGAAAAATGATCAGAAAAACATGAAACCTTGCTTGATGTAATGTCATGCCACCAAGATGATGTGGTAAAAAATTGGCATGTGTGACGAAAGTTTGGACACACACCCCTCACAAACTGGAGCAACTCACTAGAAGGCTCGTTGTTCCGAGAGGGAACAATCAATGTTTGATGACGAACAGGATATAGCTTCCTCTTATGGCCTTCAAAATTTATTCTATGTTTAACGTGCACTACTACAATTGTACTGTGAAAATTTGGAAAATTCCAGCGGTGATTTGACCTTTTAAAGACATTTAAGTGATTTTCTAGCCATTTAATGACCATAATTCAAATTTGATCTACATCTACATGCAACGCCTAACCATAACGGTTTGAAAAATCATATTTGTGTCCTTGTGTGCGAGTTAATCCCATGTGCAGTAAATTAGAAGGAATTTTCAAACATATCGGTCTCACGGTATGGGCACATGCATGGATTGCCATGAAACCTTTCTTGATTTACTGTCATGCCACCAAGATGATGTGGTAAAAAAATTGGCCTGTTTGACGAAAGTTTGGACACACACCCCTCACAAACTAGAGGAACTCACTAGAAGGTTCATGGTTCCGAGAGGGAACAATGCATGTTTGATGACGAACGGGAGATAGCCTCCTCTTACGGCCTTCAATTTGTTTCTACGTTTAACGTGCACTACTAAAACTGTAATGTAAAATTTTGGAAAATTCTAGGAGTCATTTGACCTTCTAAAGACCTTTAAGTGATTTTCTAGCCATTTAATATTCGTAATTCAAATTAGAACTACATCTACATGCAACGCCTAACCATAACGGTTTGAAAAATCATATTTTTGTGTACTTGTGTGCAACTTAAAATCTGGCAAGACAACCGGCCACCACACGATTGGCACTCTATCTCGCGGCTCGAGGTTTGGTAGGTGAGTGGCGGGGATCATTAATCAGACACGGTTCTGTATTGGAAACCGTCCGCTATTATGTTCACACATGGATTTTGCCGCGGGTATCATGTGTAATTCAAACTACACTACTCGTAAATTCCGGCGACAGGCGTGAGTACTGTCCCCGTCGATCTAGATTCCGGCCGCCAATAAATACTACCTTGCTCATGTCGTCCCGCCTGCATTCATATCCACATCCTCCCCTCGCTCGCCCTCTCTCTCTCTCTCTCTCTCAAATATCTGCCATGGCGCCACCGGTCTGCCCATGCGCCGATGAGGAGTTGCCGCCCCCCGAGGACGCTCACACGAATAGCAGTGACGAGGACCCCTACGTGCCGCCGGACGAGGTTGCGCTGGACCCCCCAACTTTGGATTGGTTTTGGGGCCAGGACAATCTTTGTCTGTGGAAGTCGTTGCCGCCGGCTGAGAAAGCCACGCAAGTGGCGTTCATGAAGGAGATGGGGGAGGAGGAAGCCAGGTACGAGGCGGTCTGTGAAGCCCATGCTGCTGCCTAGAAAAAGGAGGCGGCAGAGCATTGGGGGCGGGCGCGTCGTCGTGCCAAGGAGGTGTACGAAGACGGGTACTTCGCGAGGAAGGTCATAGGCGTTGGGCACCTCGTCGCTGCGTGGAGGTGGGCTGATAAACTCCAGCGTTCCACCGACGAGGAGCTCCGGTGGGCTCCCAACAAAATGGCATGATCGTTCGCGCGCGTCCGCCAGCAAGAGGTAGATCTGTACGTCAAGCGCTGTGAGGTGCAGGAGGCGGAGTACTGCCTCCGCACTGGGAATACGCCACGCACCAGGGAGCTGCTGGCGAGGTGCTACCGGAATACTGGCCCTAGAAGGGATTATTAGTTTTAGTATTATTCATTTTCAATTTTATGCATTGTACCTAGTAGTTAAGTATCATCACGTATATGTGATGATATTATATATATATATACACATATATATATTCTGTGATGAACTAATGAATAATTAATGTATATATATATATATTATGAATTCCATTTTATATCTTTTTTGTATACTAATTTGAATCTAGCTGTTATCATCGACATATACATAATGGAAAGTGTATATATACACACATTAAAACAGAACATATAACAACGGAAAATAGAGTACACACATTGAAACCGAGGAATAAACAGAGCAATACTATGATTGCTGTGAATACATTGCTATCCATGTCGAAACGACTCAACAAAAAAATGCGTCCATGAGACCATGACCAGCAGCCATTGCCTATGGTAGCTCTTGGCTCTGCGTGAACTCGTGCAGGCGTTCGTCCAAGTGGTCCACAAGCTCGCGGTACATCTGGAGCTCCAAGTTGGCTATTTCATCGGAGATCCCCAGCTCGAGGATGCGACGACCATGTTCCTCTACTGCGCCAAGGTGGACACCTGGGCCAAGGAGGCGCTCGAGCCTACGGAGCAGCACGTAGTCATCCAGCGGGCCGTGGACAAGGCGAACGGCGCCACCCATGCGACGGCGCGACGGGCGTCCGGTGCAAGTACGTCGCGGCCGTCCTCTGGTGCAAGTACGACACTGAGGGCCTCTGCCCACTTCTTGTGAGGAATCGGGGTACTGACGAGATGTATACCCAGCTGCGACGCTGTGTCAATAGCAGGCAAGCAGCGATGGATCCGCTCTTGCTGTGCGGCGCGCCGCGCCTCTCGCTTTGCGGTGCTCCAACGGTCTCGCCATGCGGCGAGCTGTAGCCTATCAGCGCAGATGTGCCTAGCTTGCTCTATGGCGCACCATCGATCATGTTGTGCGGCGAGCTGCAGCTGTCGGCGCTGACATGCCTATCTTGATCCGCGACACTCAAGCGCCATGCGCCAAAGGTCTGCTCAACCCTGGTGATGACGCGCATTACTGTGTCATCCATCGCATTGCCGGGGAGCGTCTCGGCCTCGACGGGCCGTGGCGCCTGCTCATTTTCCTCGTCGATGAGGTTGATGGCAAAGTTGGCGCTTTGGTGGGTTGGCATGCTTGGAAAAGGTGGATGTGCTACAGGCTGCGCTTTTCGCCTCCGTGCGTCGCGCACCGCCTTGGTTTATGCGCAATATTGCTGGGTGGCGGGAAACGGCGGCGTGTTCAAAAACGCCATCAATTAGTGGAAACTTAGCATAGAAGGAACATCGAGCTAGCAAAAGAAGGAGATGATGATCAGATGAACACGGACCACACTAGGGAACCCGTCGGTGATGAATTCGTCAATCACAAACGGTTGAATACTAGCAAGCGTTTTCCCACAACACACACGGCTTATTCCATCACAAACAGGTCGGATGGATCAACTGTATGCCACGTATCGCACATTGTCAAAAAGTAATGCAGTAGACCTTCTTCAACATGTGTTAAAAAAACAAGGACCTCGAGGTTAAATCAACTCATGGGATGGATCATCCAGGTCAAAGGTAATTTAATTTGACCGGGATGACCCATCCCATCAGTTAATTTAACATCAAGACAACTTCCCATCCAGTCACCCACCTGATGGCTGCTCTAGCCTGAGCACACTTAACTTGAGAGTTGTCTTAGATGAGCTACAGGTGGAACAGCTAGTCCTTGCTGATATAGGATGCCTCTTCGCATCCTTATGGCCAATAAATGTTGTGTAGACAGAGCATATCACATACGTCTTATTAGAAGCAATCGTCTGTGTTATTATCGGTCTTCGCACACATTTCAGATTACAGACATGTTTGCCGCGTATCACATACATCATGATATATTGAACCATTTCTGTTCTCTTGTCTCAACGCAAACAGTTTATCCGAGAGAACCGCATGCCGTATATCACACACACCTTGATCTGGCTGACCGTTTCTTTTGTGTTGCCTAATCACAAACAGTTCATCCGAGTGAACGGTAAGCTGTATATCGCACACGCCTTCATCTAGCTGCCCGTTTCTTTTCTTCTGTCACATCGCAAACAGTTAATTGAAATGAACCGTATGCCCAGCATCGAACATGCAACTAAAATCTGAACCGTGTTTGATGCATGCTCCATCGCAAACGTTTTGCACCTTCTTTGACAGGTTTTTTACACCACTGTTTCCAATTAATGCATTGCACATAGTTTCGTTGAAGGGTCTCTGATCGTAGTGTCGCGTTAGCAGCAACCTACAGTAGTGCCTGTGAATGGAATTTTAGTCATTTTACCCACCAGACAAGCTTCACACGTTTCAAATGATTCAAATTCAAATGATGTAACACTCCATCTTTATGAAGCTTTTGCATACCTTTCTTTCCGATATGACGAAGACGACAGTGCCACATGTATGTGGTATTATCAGTCTTCTTAAGATGTTTAGCATTAATGTTATATACATCCTTTTCACGTTCAAGATCCAATGTGAATTAACCACCAACCATGGGTAGAAATCCATAAAACATATCCATATAATATATTAAACAACCATTGTGCTCTGATTTATAATAATAATCATCACTTATCAAACATGATCCAGAGATAATGTTATGTCGGCGTCCTGGGAGCGGGGGTACCCAGACTTGCCTACCTGCGGCCCGCGAGCGTGGCTCCACCAACGGCCTGGTACGGCCCAGCTACGGCGACCAAAACTCAAGACCCTCGCGAGGCGGACGACACCAAGACCTCCCTGGGGGCGGCCTCACTAGGCTGGCTCCTGAAGAGCGGAGATATCTATGCAATGGGGCACCTCATGAGGTTCATGGGAAATGAGCCATGGCGACCAAGGCCAGGCGGGCGCCAGCGGGCGCAGTGTACCAGTTTCCTATTTGGTGCTAAAGAGGCAGGCGCACGCGAGCAGTCCCGCGGCATCAGGCAAAGGTTTCCATATCGGTGCAACAAGACCAAGACCAGCAGGACGGCAAGACAGAGGTCACCATGGAGCCCACAACAGCGTCACCACCAGAGCCTTTGGCAGGCGAAGACCACCTTTTGTCAGGATAGCCTGTACTAGTTGTCCCCCTTCAAACTTGGCCATTGTGGGATCCCTTCCCGCCTAACATTTGGGAAGAGGGCCAGGGCCTCTATAAATAGGACTAGCCACAACCGTAGGAGGCATCTCATCTGGGGTTGGATCCATCCCACCAAGGCCATCTCACCAGCTCATCGAGCTCAAGAACACCTCTCCACAGGAGGCTGTTCATCCACTGTACTAGTTCATCCTTAGCCCTCGAGGCAATCCACCACCACCACACTGGAGTAGGGTATTACACCACAACGCTGGCCCGAACCAGTATAAACCCATGTGTCTCGTGTTCTTTGGGTTCGTTGAGCTAGGCCGTGAGATCGTTGAGCGAGCGAACTAGAGAGAGAGAAAGTCCTTCGTGCGCGCCGCAAAGTTCGAACCTCACAAGGGTTTGCCGGAACCCATAATCCGACATTTGGCGCGCCAGGTAGGGGTGCGACAAAGCATTTCCTCCGTTGATCCACGCTCCACCGCTCCACCAGTGCCATGGCTGATGCTAGCCGGGCCCGCGCTGAGCGCCGGGCCGCTCTCAACGCTCGTGTCACCCAGACGGCGCCTATCGGCGGGCCTCCCCGTCGCTGTCCATCAGCTGCTGCTGACGCCACCACCAGCCCAGCGGTAAATAAGCAGCAAGCTTCATCGCTGCACCCCTCTGTGCGGTGGGACGGATGAACCGCCACCCCGTCGCTCACTCCGGCCGGCTCGTCGTCCCACGCTCTACGCGCACCCACAGACGCGTAGGCCGCACTGCTTATGGCACGCGAGCACCTGCGTTACCGCCCCGTCGACGACCTCTACGAGGACTGGCTGGACCTTATCGCCGAGGTCGTCAGCGCCGCCGGGAGCTCTCCTGCATCGTCTCTTTTGTTGCCTCGTCCACCTCCTGCTGCGGCCGACGTAGCCCATGGAGCACCTCCACCACCTCCGCATCAAGACGGCGCCCTCGCACCAAGACGCGCCGCCCCGCGTCGCGACCCACCGTGCAGGGCGCCCGCGCACGAAGAAGGAAGCTGCCAAGAAATCCCGCGGCCACAAGAAAGCGCTCCTGCGCTCCCAGCACCACCACGTCAGGACTGTGCGCCGCTTGCGGCAGTGGCGCGTGGGTACCAGGACCAGGCTCCGCCTCCAGGACGGGCTCCGGTGGCTACAGCAGGCTGCTGGGCCTTCACTCCCGAGCTGTGTAGCGTCATCTGGCCCGAGAAGTTCAAGCCGGACCTACCTCCATGCTACGATGGCACCCCCGACCCTGCTGAGTTATTGCAGCTCTCTGAGTTGAGCATCGAGGCAGCCAACAGTGACGAGAAGGTTATGGCGAACTAGTTTCTCATGACCCTCAACGATGGCGCCCGCTCGTGGCTCCTGAACTTGCCCGCATGATCGATCTCCTCCTAGGGCGAGATGCGTGAGCGTTTTGTCGCCAACTTCCAGGGCACTCGCGACCGCCCGCCGGCCGCGGGTGACCTGCGGCGTATCAAGCAGCAGCCAGGGGAAACCCTGCTGAAGTACATCCAGCCCTTCAACAGTGTGTGCCTCAAGATCCCCAAAGTGACGGACGAGGCCATCATCTCAGCTTTCTCCAATGGCGCCCGTGATATCAAGATGAAGGAGGAGCTCACCATCCACGAGGACCTATGCATGGCTCTGGAGATGTTCAACATGGCGACCAAGTGCGCGAGATCTGAGGAAGGGCACCTCTCCCTCCTCGAGCTTCTAGCGGCCGACCTAGAGGACAAGAAGGCCAAGACCAAGGATGTGAAGCGCAAGGGAGCGGCTGTACTCGCGGCCGAGCCAGAGATGAAGCGCGGCTGCGACCACCCGGAGTTGTCCAAGGGCAGCCGTCCATTCTGCGCCTTCCACAATGTACACAGCCACAACAACAACGACTGTCAGGAGCTCAGGGCCATCCATGATGGGCGCTTCCATCGATGCCCCGAGTGCAACGCTGGGGCTACGGTCGAGGAGGAGGACGAAGTGGAGGATGCTAGGACGAACGTGCCCTCGCCAGGAGTGGCGCGACCGGCCTCATGAGGACCGCTGGCAGGACCAGCCTCACGAGGGCGCCTGGAGGGAGCAGCCTCATGAGGACCGTCCTCAGGGCAATGCTGGCCTCCCTCCGCTGACGCCACCGCCAAGGAGGAACGACGAACACCATCAGGACGAGGGGGCTGGGGGCTTCCAGGAGCCGCACACCATCGCCTGCATCTTGGGTGGCGCTCAGGCCCCAGCCTCCCAGCACATCTTCAAGCAGTTTGCCTGCAAGGTGAACGCGGCTCTCCCCAGGCTCGAGGCCACGCGCCCGCTCAAGTGGTCCAAGTGCGCCATTACCTTCAGCTCGTCAGACCAGCTCAAGTGCGCGACAACTCCTGGCGCCCTCCCGATGCTCTGCTCGCCCATGATCAGCAATGTCTAGGTCACCAAGACCCTCATCAACGGAGGCACAGGGCTCAATGTCCTATCCGTTGAGACATTCGAATGCCTTCAGGTACCATATGATCAGCTACAGCCCACCAAGCCCTTCCCAGGAGTGACTGACGGCTCCACCACCCCGATAGGGCATATTCGCCTCCCTGTCACCTTCAGCCAGCGCGACAACTACCGCACCGAGCTCATTGACTTCGACGTCGCCCACATCCTCCTGTCGTACAATGCCATCCTTGGGTTTCCAGCCCTGGCCAAGTTTATGGCAGTGACCCATCATGGCTACAATGTCCTCAAGATGCCAGGGAGCGGTGGTGTCATCACGGTCGCCTGCGAGGAAAAGGACGGGGTGTGCTCCCTCGAGCGCACTTACCAAGCTGCAGCGGCCGAAGACCCAGATAACGAAGGTGTCGTCTACCCTCCTGAGGCCGTCCCCAAGAAGAAGCAGCAGCTGCTCCATCAAAGTCCTCAGGAGAGTAGAGTCTCCAGCGGCACCACCTCAGGACATGTGCCCACGGATGGGGCGCCTCCCTCCCTCGCATAGGAAGGCGCGCCCGACGCCATCCTAAGGCTGGGCTCAGGGGCTCTCTTCTGGAGGGCCTCAGACCTAGCTAACGTCACGAGGGAGGCGCTTGGGCACCACGTGGAGGCATGCTTCGCTGCACGCTTCCCACAAGAGGGCAGATAGCGTGGAGTGCCTAGTGCTCATGAGTTCATCACCAAGGCGACCGAGGAGCTTCAAGAAGCAAGGACCATGCACGACAACTGTTGCCCACCACCTGGCACAGCTCCACGTCCTGGCGAGGACGTCGAACTGTGCGTCTGCATCGACCTCCCAGGACTCAACACGGCGGCATCTCAAGCGCGTTTCTGGGCTTCGCGTGTTGGACGCTGCGAGGGTCCACCTCACAGCTATGTTCGCATGCCCTTCGGCTTGCCGAACGCGGCTGTCACTTTCCAGAGCCACTTGTGGAGTGTTCTGGCGGCTCAGGAGGCCAGGCATCACGCAGTCCTGACAGAGATGGCAACGGTTCTTCAAGAGCCACTCGGGCCCCTAGAGCCTCCTGAGGCTCAGGACCCTGGCGACTTGAGAGGAGCGACCTCTTCAGCATGCATCTTCAGCCACGTGAACACCTCTCCAGCAATGGTACCAGGTGACTCTTTCCGGATCATTCAGTTGGGGCACCCCTTAGGCAGTATTATCCCCAAGTCGTTCGGGCCTGTCCCAGCGACGTGTATCATTTTGCATCTTTAGCTTACTCTGTTGGGAGTGCCCCTCGGTCTGCATCGTCCCAAGGTTGTGTGGGTCCATCCCTATGGCATGTATCGTCCTTGCATTTATCTGGATTAGCTTGCCCTCTTGCATGAATTACCTTATGATCACCACCTGCTTACCTATTGCCCTTCGCGGCCACCCACGTTGCTGACCGGCCTCCTGCCCATCCCGCAACGGAGGCTACACGTGTTGGTACGGCGCTTGTGCTCGGGTCCCTCCCTGCAACGCTGACAAACCTGAGTGGTCGAGCTCTGGCTCGCGGCACGCCCCGCACACGTCACCTCACCAGACCCTTAGTGCCTTCATCTTCTTGCGGAAAGACCAGCGGCAGGGCAGCGAGCGCGATTACAAGCTGTATTCTCCCCTCGCAGTAACCTGCAGGAATCTACGGAGCCTAGCTATTCCCATGCAATTCGCATGCGCGTAAAGGGGGGGGCTCCTGAGCATCGCGTCTCAGGGGCTCTTACTGACTGTCCATCCCTCACCCCCTGCCCTTGACCACGGCATCGTGACCTGGCATACCAGCGGCGGCTGAGCTCGCTCGAGGGTTAGGATCCGAGGACGCAAAGCACTTAGAAGAGTGCGAAAGGGGGGGGAAGCTGGCGCGGGCCTAACCTAGCCATGCCACCACCATTGACACATAAATCAGGCGATGCGCAAGGAATCGCTTCAGGCTCGCTAACATAAGTCACGCATTCAAGTTGGCCCAGCACTGCGGCTCGGGATTTTTGACTCTTGCAGCCTTGCTCCGGCAATGCCGCCTTCCATTTCTGCCTTTAGCAAGTTGCTTGCACGCCAAGGGGGGCCTCTTGAGTATCGCGCCTCGGGAGCTCTTACCGGACCTTCGGCCGCTCACCTCCTAGCCTTGACCACGGCATCGCGACCTGGCATACCAGCGACGGTTGAAGACTGCCTGGGGACTCGGACCTGTCAGCATAGAGCACAAAGCTACCGCGAGGACGAAAAGGGGGACAATGCCAAAGCAAGACGCGCAATCACGGATTTTATAATGGGAATGACATTGATGCAAAAGCACTACAGATTATTTACGGACCCCCGCGGGGTTCATCTCGATTCCTCGTAGGGAACAAAAGAAGAAGGCTTCTGGGAGTCATATCTATAGATGTCGCCGCCGACGCCATCATCAACAGTGGGCCATGGGGGGCCGACGCCAACCCCATCCAGATCAATGACGACGACGAGCGGACGCAGTTGCTGCGCTCCGGGCACTACGAGAGCTCGGGGGCATGTAGCTGTCGTCGCTCGTCTCTGTAGTCTCGTCAGGCTCAGGAGAGTCGCTGGACTCCCAGGCGCCATCACTGCTGCTAGAGGAGCTGTCGGTAGGACCAAGGGCGGGCCCAACGGCTACCATTGCGCCGTCCTGGCGACCCCTCCAGGGCAGCACTCCAGGCGGCGGCCTTCATCATCGAAGACCTTGAAGAACATCGTGGAGGCACCGTCGTACTCGAAGTGGATAGCGAGGGCCCCCTCTGCGCTGCAAGAGCGGGCGACCTAGCCCCATCCATGGGTCATGAAGATCTTGGCCGGGGAGACGACCTCGACCTCCGCTCCCGTTGCTGGGGTGCTGCACTCGGCGACATCTCTTCGGTGAAAAACTGCGGGAATCTGATCCATGAGCACGGGGGCATCACCGCCCACACCATGAGTTCACGCGAGGAACCCTTAGTGTGAGTTCATGGGCCGGCGGCGCGTGCCACCACAACCTGGCCACCACACCCGTGGTGTGAGCGGTGCTAGGCGCTGCCTCCTCCTCCTCCGGAGCCTTGCACTTGGGCGTACAAGGGCATCGGGTAGCCAGGAGGAGGCTGCTCATACCAAGGCCTCGTCACCTCCTGCCTCACGACGACGTCGCGGGAGCAGGCCAGCCTCTTCTTCGGCGGAAACGGACCCTGCTCTTCACGGGGGTTTTCCTTTCTCATCGGCGGAGAATCTCCTTATCGGCGCCATGCGTTCCACGACGGGATGGCAAGGCGAGGAGGAAGAAGAAGAAGCAGGAGGAGTGGAGAAAGAGATTAGCAACGGGGGCTCCGCCCCCTCTTCATTTATAGCCAGAAGGAGGCCAACCGCCGGCCTCCATGATCATAGGTAATGATGGTTTTCTTCTGCATGCAGCAGGGACTCGTCAAGTCGAACGGTTCTCGAGGCAGCATGGGCAAGCGGAGACGCCCACGTCCCGTCAATCGCCATGCGTCGACCAAAGGCCGCAGGCGGTTGGGGCGCGCGGTGCTCCGCACTTGCCCTTTGGCTTAGCCTTGAAGCCAAGTCCGAGCGCGCCTTGGGCTCGGGTGCTACTGTCGGCGTCCTGGGAACGGGGATACCCAGACATGCGAGCCTGCGGCCCGCGAGCATGGCTCCACCAACGGCCTGGTACGGCCCAGCTACGGCGACCATGACTCAAGACCCTTGCGAGGGGCCAAACCTCACGAGGCGGACGACACCAAGACTTCCCTGGGGGTGGCCTCGCTAGGCTGGCTCCCGAGGAGCGGAGATATCTATGCAAGGGGCACCTCACAAGGTTCGCGTGACATGAGCCTCGACGACCAAGGCCAAGTGGGCGCCAGCGGGCGCAGTCTACCAGTTTCCTCTTTGGTTCTAAAGAGGCGGGCGCAGGCAAGGATTCCCAAGGCATCAGGCAAATGTTTCCATATCGGTGCAACAAGACCAAGACCAGCAGGACGGCAGGACGGAGGTCACCACCAGAGCCTTTGGCAGGCAAAGACCACCTTTTGTCAAGATAGCTTGTACTAGTTGTCCCCCTTCAAACTTGGCCGTTGTGGGATCCCTTCCCGCCTAACATTTGGGAAGAGGACCATGGCCTCTATAAATAGGACTAGCCACCACCGTAGGAGGCATCTCGTCTGGGATTGGATCCATCCCACGAAGGCCATCTCACCAGCTCACCGTTCTTCCACTGTACTAGTTCATCCTTAGCCCTCGAGGCAATCCACCACCACCACAATTGAGTAGGGTATTGCACCACAACGGTGGCCCGAACCAGTATAAACCCATGTGTCTCATGTTCTTTGGGTTCGTCGAGCTAGGCCGTGAGATCATTGAGCGTGCAAACTAGAGAGAGAAAGTCCTTCGTGCACGCCCCATTGTTCGAACCTCACAAGGGTTTGCCGGAACCCATAATCCGACATGTTCTTACATAACTTCGACACAAAATAGCAATTACTTAGTTCTATGACAAATCCTAAAGGGAAGCTTAAAGACATAACACCGATGGCTTGGGAGGCAATCCTATCACCTTTCCCTACACGCATCACGACTTCATTTCTACATAGCTTGCGGATCTTCCGTAGTCCCTCATCGTGTTGGAGATGTGAGCAACATATCCAGTAACAAATACCCATGACTTAGAGTTTTCAGCAAATAGAATATCAATAACATTAACTTGTATAACTTTATATCTTACCATAAGAGGAGTTCTTCTTATCCACGAGATATTTCAAGCAATTTCTCTTCCAGTGTCCTTTCTCTCTGAAGTAGAAACATATAGTCTCACAAGAAGATCCACCCTTGTTCCTCTTGGTGTTGCATTTCTTTTTGAATCTTTATGTTTTGTTCACTAACAACTTTTGCTGGTTCTGGAACCCAATTTCGTTGGTTTTGAGTATTGCTTGATAAACAAAAGTATGGATGAAATCATTTCCGGTGTCTTGGAAAAATCAATTTCCATTGCATTAATAATATCACCAACTTCAACTATCTTGCAATCAACCATTTCTTCAGTCATCTCATGAACTTCAGCTGGTTCCTTGTGGTACAGAACCTCCAGTGCCTCGACAATCGCAACGATACTGATTTCAGTACCAACGGATGCTGCTAACGTGACACATGAATCAGAGACCCTTCGACCAAACTGTGTGCGATGGATGAATCACAAACAACATCATAATAAAGCCGTCACCAATAAGACGAACTATGTGCGATGGCGGAGACATCAAGCGCGATTCAGATTAGAGTTGTGTGTGCGATACTGATGACCCACAAGTATAGGGGATCAATCGTAGTCCTTTCAATAAGTAAGAGTGTCGAACCCAACGAGGAGCAGAAGTAAATGACAAGTGGTTTTCAGCAAGGTAATTTCTGCAAGCACTGAAATTGTAGGTAACATGTAGTTTGATAGGAAGATAATTTGTAACGAGCAAGTAACGGTAACGGTAAGTAAAGTGCAGCAAGGTAGCCCAATCCTTTTGTGGCAAAGGACATGCCAAAATGGTTTCTTATAATAGGCAAATCGTTCTTGAGGGTACACGGGAATTTCATCTAGTCACTTTCATCATGTTGGTTTGGTTCGTGTTCGCTACTTTGATAATTTGATATTTGGGTGGACCGGTGCTTAGGTGATGTTCTTACTTGAACAAACCTCCTACTTATGCTTAACCCCCTCGCAAGCATCCGCAAATACGAGAAAAGTATTAAGATAAAATCTAACCATAGCATTAAACTTTTGGATCCAAATCGGTCCCCTACGAAGTAGCGCATAAAATAGGGTTTAAGCTTATGTCACCCTAGCAACCCATCATCTAATAACTACTCCACAATGCATTCCCTTAGGCATAAATATGGTGAACTGCCATGTAGACGACGTTCATGCATGACACCACTAAGCGAATCACAACATACATATCATCAAAACATCAAACACATATCAAGTTCACATGATTACTTGCAACAAGATTTCTCCCGTGACCTTAAGAACAAAAGTAACTACACACAAATGATAATCATGTTTAACATCAGAGGGGTATTAAAGATCATAATGGATCTGAACATATAATCTTCCACCAAATAAACCATATAGTAATGAACTACAAGATGTAATCAACACTACTAGTCACCCACAGGTACCAATCTGAGGTTCCAGTACAAAGATTAAACACAGGAGATGAACTAGGGTTTGAGAGGAGATGGTGTTGTTGAAGATGTTGACGGAGATTGCCCTCCCAAAGATGAGACGGTTGTTGGCGATGATGATGATTTCCCCCTCCGGGAGGGAAGTTCCCCTGGCGGACGCTCCGCCGGAGGGCAAAAGCGCTCCTGCCCAAGTTCCGCCTCGAGACGGCAGCGCTCCATCCCGAAAGTCCTCTCCTTATTTTTTTTTCTAGGTCAAAATAACTTATATACCAGAAGAGGGGCACCGAAGGTGGGCCGAGGATGGCACAACCCACCAGGGCACGCCTGGGGTGCCTGGCGCGCCCAGGAGGGTTGGGCCCACCTCGTGGGCCTCCTCCGGTAGTTATTTGCTCCAGTATTTTTCATATATTCCAAAACAATTCTCCGTAAATTTTCAGCTCATTTGGAGATGTGAAGAATAGGTAACTCTGACATAGCTTTTTGTGGTCCAGAATTCTAGTTACCGGTATTCTCCCTCTTCGTGTAACCCTTGCATATTATGAGAGAAAAGTCTTTAGAATCACCCAAAAAAGCATTATTATGCATAAACACATAATAAATAACAGTAGGTAAACATGAAGAAAAATTGACGTATCAACTCCCCCAAGGTGAGACCTCGCTTGTCATGAAGCGAAAAACCAAAATCAAAAAACATGTCCACATGATTAGTGAGACAGGTGTCGATAAAAATAAAATACGGACATAGAAGCATCATGCATTATGGGGGTCCTGGGAACGGGGGTACCCAGACTTGCCTGACTGCGGCACAGGGTGTGGTTGCACCAATGGCCTGGTACGGCTCATCTTCGTCAGCAACCTCTCAAGACCCTCGCGAGGGGCCAAGCCTCACTAGGCTGGCTCCCGAGGAGCAGAGATATCTGCGCAGGGGCACCTCACGAGGTGCGCGTGACGTGAGCCATGACGACCAAGGCCAGGCGGGCGCCAGCGCGCAGAGTACTAGTTGCCTCTTTGGTGCAAGAGAGGAAAGCACAAGCGAGGAGTCCCGAGGCGTCAGGAAAAGGATTCCATATCGGTGCAACGAGACCAAGACCAGCAGGACGATAGGACGGAGGTCTCCGCGGAGCCCACGGCGGCGTCACCAGCAGAGCCTTTGGCAGGCGAAGACCACCTTTTGTCAGGATAGCTTGTACTACTTGTCTCCCTTCAAAATTTACTGTTGTGGGATCCCTACCCTCCTAACATTTGGGGAGAGGACCCGGGCCTCTAGAAATGGGACTAGCCACCACCCTAGCAGGGGAGGGATCGTTCGGACCATCCCCACACACACACAAGCTCACCGAGCTCAAGGACACCTCTCCTCAGGAGGCTTTTCATCCCTTGTTCGTGTTCATCCTCGGCCTGTAATGCAATCCACCACCACCACAATGGAGTAGGGTATTACACCAGAATGATGGCCCGAACCAGTATAAACCCTCGTGTCTCTTGTTCTTTGGGTTCGTCGGGCTAGGCCTTGAGATCATTGCGAGAGCGAGCGGGGGAGAGAGAGATCTTCATGCGCACCCCAATGTTCGAACCTCAAGGGTTGCCGGAAACTGTAATGAAATCTTCATGCGCACCCCACCGTGGGAATCAAGATCAGGCTCCACCTCCGCGACGGGCTCCGGTGACCCAACAGGTTGCCGTGCCTTCACTCCCGAGCTGCGTAGCATCGTCTGGCCCGGCAAGTTCAAGACAGACCTTCCTCCGCGCTACGACGGCACCCCCGACCCCACGGAGTTCCTACAGCTCTATGAGCTAAGCATCGAGGCGACCAACGGTGACGAGAAGGTCATGGAGAATTGGTTCCCCATGGCCCTCAAGGATGGCGCACGCTCGTGGCTCCTGAACATGCCCGTGGGATCGATCTCCTCTTGGGGAGATATGCACGAGCGTTTCATCGCCAACTTCTAGGGCACTCACGACCACCCGCCGGCCGCGGGTGACCTGCGGCGCATCAAGCAGCAGCCAGGGGAAACTCTGCATAAGTACATCCAGCACTTCAACAGCATTTGCCTCAAGATCCTCAAGGTAACGGATGAGGCCATCATCTCCGCGTTCTCAGATGGCGTCCACGATGTCAAGATGAAGGAGGAGCTCCCCATTTACGAGGAACTATGCACGGCCCTACAGATGTTCAACATGCCAACTAAGTGCGCAAGGGCTGAGGAAGGGTGCCTTTCCCTCCTCGAGATCCCAGCTGCAGACCAGGAGGACAAGAAGGCGAAGATCAAGGACGTGAAGTGCAAGGGGGTTGTCGTGCTCGCGGCAGAGCCAGAGACGAAGCGCGACCATGACCACCCCGAGTCATCCAAGGCTAACCACCCGTTTTCCGCCTTCCACAACGTTCATAGCCAGAACACCAGCGACTGTCAGGAGCTCAGGGCTATCCGCGACGGGCGCTTCGGTCGGCGCCCTGAGTGCAATGACCGAGGCTACGGCCGAGGACGAGGACGAGGTAGCGGACGCTGGGACGACCGTGGCCCCCGCCAGGAGTGGCGCGACCGGCCTCGTGAGGACTGCTGGCAGGATCCGCCTCGCAAGGGCGCCCGGAGAGACCAGCCTCGTGAGGACCATCCTCAGGGCAATGCAAGCCTCCCTCCGCTGCCACCGCCACCGAGGATGAACGATGATCACCATCAAGACGAAGGGGCTGGGGGCTTCCAGGAGCCGCGCGCCATCACCTGTATCTTGGGTGGCGCTCGAGCCCCGGCCTCTCAGCGTATCTTCAAGCAGTTTGCTCGTGAGGTGAACGCGGCCCTTCGCAGGCTCGAAGCCACGCGCCCGCTCAGGTGGTCCAAGTACGCCATCACCTTCAGCTCGTTAGACCAGCTCAAGTGAGCGGCAACCGTCGACGCCCTTCCAATGCTCTGCTCACCCGTCATCAGCATCGTTCAAGTCACCAAGACCCTCATCAACGGCGGAGCAGGACTCAGTGTCCTGTCCGTCGAGATGTTTGATAGCCTCCAAGTGCCATATGATCAGCTACAGCCTACCAAGCCCTTCTCAGGAGTGACCGACAGCTCCACCACCCCGATAGGGCAGCTCTACCTCCCTGTCACATTCGGCCAGCGCGACAACTACCGCACCGAGCTCATCGACTTCGCCGTCGCCCACATCCTCCTACCATACAACGCCATCCTTTGGTATCCAGCCTTGGCCAAGTTTATGGCAGTGACCCACCACGGCTACAACGTCCTCAAGATGCCAGGGAGCGGCGGCATCATAACGGTCCCCTGTAAAGAAAGAGATGTGTTGTGCTCCCTCGAGCACGCCTACCAAGCTGTAGTGGCCGAAGACCCCGACAACCAAGGCACCCTGTATCCCCTGAGGCCATCCCCAAGAAGAAGAAGCAGCTACTCAACCCAGGACCTTAGGAGAGCGGCGTTTCCAGTGGCACCACCTCAGGGTCTGCGCCCACAGCAGGGACGCCTCCCTCCGTCGCATAGGAAGGCACGCCCGGTGCCCTCCTCAGGCTGGGCTCGAGGGCTCTCTTCTGGAGGGCCTCAGACCTAGCCAATGTTTTTTTGAGGAAAATTGGACAGTGAGGGCACCCCCTCACAAACTTTTATATTAGACCATCCCACACAAGGTTACATAAGAAAGTTTACACGAGCCTAAATAGTAAGAAAGATCCTTATACACCAAGGGTATGGGAGAGGTACAAGTGTTGTAGGAGAACACTACACAAACAGGTTCGATCAAACCGACCACCTGCTCAATAAAAGGCCACAAGGCTTCTTTCACACGGTGCTTCATCATTCCAAAATCACTTTGGAATCTCTGGCGCCATCCACTCCTCATAGGAGTGATCCCTCTGAATTTTTTTTGTTACGTTCCTTCCAGATGCTCCAGGCCGCCACGATGAAGATTTCCATGAACATGGGGCGCGTCCACACGTCCCTTGCTGCATGCACAAGATGTAGTCTATTGCCACCCGCAGGCCACGTGATTCCCAACTCCCCCAGCACATTTTACTGAACTCACATTCGAAGAAAAGATGTTCAACCGTTTCCTCTGGACGGTTGGAGCACAGCAAGCAGGTGTTGTCATCATCCCTGAGTTTCATATCTTTCCTTTTCAATAAGTTGCGCGTGTTTAGTCTGTCAGCTAGCAGGAGCCACACAAAGACCTTCCATTTATTCGTGCACTTGGATTTCCAGATCCACTCGAAGCCCTTGTCCGCCACTTCGTCATGAAAGCAGTGGAGGTAGAATTTACTGGACTGAAAACCCTCGGAGCCCCAAACACATTTCCAAACATCCCTGGTGTCTGTCAGCTCTACCTCGGCCAAGCTGGTTTGGAGTTCATGAAGTTCTGCCCTGGCCTGGATTGATAGCAGGAGGTTGAAGTTTTGGCCTAGAGCAGGCGCAGTTAGTAGCTCGCGTATCGTCACGTCCTCATTCTTGGCAAACGAGTATAACCGGGGGTGACTGTTAGATAGAATGTTACTGTGCCACATGTCCTTCCAAAACAGAGTTGTGCTTCCATCCCCGACTTCCACCGTTGTGATCCCACGGTAGATTGGCGCCAGCTGCATGACATCACGCCACCAGAACGAGCCACACTGGTCGGTTGCATGCGGTATCGAGTCCACATAGTATGCCGACCAGACCAGTTTGACCCAGGGCAAGTCCATGTGATTTTAGAATTTGTGCATCATCTTCAGGAGCAAGCCTTGATTTTGAACCTTGAGATGATCACTCCAATGCCTCCTTTGTTCTTGGGGCAGAAAACTAGCTCCCATGCAGCCAGGGAAACGGCCTTTGTGCCATCATCCGAGCTCTTGGCCCAGAGGCAGTATCGCCGGAGTTTATCAAGTTACTCAAGGACTTTTGGCGGGATCTTGATGGAGAACATGGCATAAATCATAAGAGAAGTGATCACCGTGTTTACCAATGTGAGTTTTGACCCGAGATCCAGTAAGGTGGCCATCGAGGAGAGTTTTCTTTCGACTAACGCAACGAGAGGCATGAGGTCAGTTACAGTCGGCCTTGTAGTGCCCATTGGCAACCCAAGGTATGTGAATGGCATGGACCCAATTGCGCACCCGAAGACCTGGGCAAGCCTCGAGGTCGTTTCTTCAGAGGCATTGGCAGTGATGAAGGTTGATTTTTGGAAGTTCATGCGCAGTCCCACCGATGCCACATAATCCTGAAGAATACTCTTGATCATTACCGCTTGTGAGTAGTCTGCGGGCATCACAAGGATCGTATCATCAGCGTATTGGATCCCGGGGTAATCATTTTCTGGCACTGGAATAGGGAGCTGCAGGGCGCCCGACGAAAAAGCGTCATTGATGGCAGCTTGTAGGAGGTCCGCCGCCAACACAAAAATGAGCGGGGATAGTGGATCACCTTGGCGCTCACCTCGCAGACAGAAAAACGGTTTACCCGGGGTCCCATTGAGGAGGATCGCAGATTTGGCCGATGAGAATAGGCATTTAATCCATCCGAGCCAACGATCATCGAACCCCATGCATTTCATAATCTCCAACATGGGAGCGTGTTCGATTGTATCGAACACCTTGGCGAAATCAAGCTTCAGAATAGCTATCTCCTTTCCCGACGATTGACATTGGTGTATGAATTCGAATGCCCACGCCACGCAGTCCTGTATAGATCTCCCCCTCAGGAAGCCGTACTGATTACGGTGTATGATCTTAAGGATGACACGCTGCAGCCGATTGGCCAGTAGTTTAGTCAGGAGCTTAGGGCAGCAATTCAAGAGTGTTATCGGGCGATAGTCATTGGCAGTCTCTGGAGATTGGATGTTTGGGATGAGAGTGATAAAACCAGTGTTCAAGCTCTCAAGGTCAAGGTTACCTACATGGAAGTCAAAGCAAAGCCGATAAAAGTCCTCTTTGATTATATGCCAGCAGGATTTTATGAAACTGCCACTAAACCCATCGGGTCCAGGGGCACGGTCTGATGGTAGCTCTTTGACAACTTGGTCAATCTCTTTGCGAGTGAAAGGAGCTGACATGGCTTGGAGCCCCTCCACTTTTTTGATGATTCTCTTCAGATCAAAGCGCATGTCAGTCGGACTGGAGTGGCCCAGTCTATCTTTGTACGTTTGGAAAAGCACAGCCTCTTTCCCCACATGATCATGGATGATCGAGTCGTCAGGCAAGCGAAGCGAGGCAATGCTGTTCCTTCTGAAACATTCAGTCGCCACTCTATGGAAGAACTTTGTGTTGCCATCGCAGAACTTGAAATATCTGATGGTACATCGTTTTTTCCAGTACAATTTCTTGCATTCCAGCAGATGGAGAAGATGCTGCTTCAAAATCACCCTAAAGTTAGCTTCTGGGATAGACAGTCTCCTTCTTTCTTCTAGCCCATCAATCTCTAACAGGGTTTTGTTACAGTTATCGATCAGGCCCCACAATTTAGATATCTTCCTACTCCACTGCTTCAGATCGCAGCGTAGGTTTTTAAGTTTTTTGCACAAAACTGCGGCCGCATTTGGGGCATAACATCTTCTGTTCCACGATCGTTGGACAACTTCAAAGAATCCAGGTTGTCCGATCCAAAAATCCTCAAAACGAAATATCTTGGATTTTGGGATTTTGGACTGAAAGCTGACATAGCAAGGGACATGATCAGACGTGGGTTTACCCAAGGGCATAACTACTGTGTTGGGATATTTAACTGCCCAATCAACTGATGTGAAGTGCTAGTCAAGTTGCTCAAGCAGGGGGTTATTTTGCATATTACTCCATGTGTATGATCGACCTTTGATTGGTAACTCCACCAGAGAATGCCTTCGTATGAATTTATTAAAGAGCAGCATATCATTAGCGTCCCCTCCTCCCTATTATGGTTGTCTGGCACTCTGATGAAGTTAAAATCACCCATGACAAGCCAATCATCACCATGTGGTATATCAACATAAAAAAGCCAAGAAATAAACAGCGCTCTATTCGGATCCGTACAAGGACCATAAACATTTACGAGAGTCGGCGGATTGAGTAGAGGTAAGTCTGACGCCAAGAGCAAAAGATTTAGAAAACACGGGTACACCAGTGAAGACCGAACTCATCCACACAGTGATTAGGCCCCCGGAGGCGCCCACAGAAGGCACAAAAGCAAACATATCGAATTTTTTAGGGCAGAAAAGTTTAGCAAACGAGCATCAAAAGAGGTACGCTTGGTTTCTTGAAGACAAACTACGGAGCAACCACTAATATCAATTGCATTACAGATCGCCAGCTGCTTCTTTTCAGAATTGATCCCACGCACGTTCCAGCACAGGATGTTCCACTGTTTATTGGGTGCCATTGCTCCTAGAGCTCCTCAGTCCCCTCCCCTTGCATAGTTGCCATGAGCTTCTCAGGGGTTAGGTCATCAGATGGTACTCCACATAATACATTGCCCATGTATTGCAGCTGGTGGACTGGAGTTGGAGGCGGCAGCTTGTCCGAGACGTCAGCCGATGGGTTCAGCAGAAGCATGCTGTAGGGAGCAGTCACCTTAGAGGAGAAGGCAATCGAGGATGCCATCCTAGGTTTGACTTTGGATTGTGTCTTCCTCAAATTAGTGATTTGCGCCACTTTGAAGCCATTATACCTCGTGGAACGAGTACTGTGGCGCAGCGAAGCCGTGTCAATCTGAGCTTTCTCTCCCGAAATCATGTTCTGAAGGTATTCAGACCCTGTCTTGACAATGGGAAGTTCAGTGTCTGCGGACTATACTTCAGAAGCTGAGAACGTATTCATCTGCGAAGAGTTGGAATATCCTTCCTGCATCAGGGTGTCAATTTCAGAGATGACCATAGGGAGCTGAGAAGCAGCGGCCACCCAAACTTCAGCTGGTATGATGATAGGGCCAGTGAAACGGCAGAGAAAATCGGTCATACTAAAAAAGTGATCTCCAACAGCACACCTCTCCTGAATGATGGCATCCGTGACTGCTTGAAAGAAAGCCAGAGGGTTGAGTGGCAGAGCACCACAATTCAGATCCTGCCCAGGTGAGTCAGGTGCAGTAAGGCAGCGAGTAAACCTGCCCAAGGAGATCAACCAGAGGAAATCTAGAAAAGACAAACCATCATCTGTCTGAACCTCAACTATGTGGGAAGTGCCCAAAGCTCGAACAAACAGCATGCCAGATGTTTGTCTACCATGGATCAGAGCGTCAGCAGCTTCTTCGATGTCAGAATAAACAGACCATTCATCTTGTGGATCATCAGTGATGTTACTCTCCTGCTCCATACCAACCATGAGGAAGGACCAGTATACTGAAATAAGGTTCGAAAGCTGAATCCTCCGTATGGTGGTGGTGCAACCGGCCAAACTCCCCATCCCACATTCTGCATTTGCTGCTGCTGTGGATTCTGCTACTCCCAGGGAGCATAAACCTGCTGCTTCAACATTTGTTGGTGCTCTAGGGCCCACTGTTGCGCAGCCGTCATGTACGGTAGCTCAAACGGATGGGGGGCATTCATGGGAGGGGCTTCATCTTCATTTCCAACAAGGTCAGGTATGGTATCTCGTCCATTAAGCACACAGACAGGGACCGACCAAGATCGACCCATGCCTGGCAGAGTGCCAATCCTCATTACCACAAGACTGTGGGGAACCTGCGCTATGTTACTGATAGTTACTCGAACCAAACAGGTGTTCCTTGTTCTGCCCAGGCCCGTGCCAAAGATCTAGCTTACTGAAACAGGAAACTGCTTTGTTGATATAGTGGTCAGTCTGATAATCCATTGGAAAAGCTAAGAGCAGAACCCAAGCCACATACTGAAACAGACACTGACGCATGTTTTCTCCCTCATCATGAGGCACAAATGAGAAAGTCATATCATCATCTATAGGATCTAACTGATGCAGGCTCTCTTGAATGAACTGGTCCCTGAGAGCTACATCCGCAAAAGCAACCATCCCCGCCCCAATCGGATAGACAAAAGCATCTGGTACTTCGAGATGGAAATCCTCAATCATGATGCAGACTACTTCATTCAGAAATAGCTGCTTCTGATGATCAGGAACTGGGGGCGTGGCGGTGACAAGAGCATACCTTTCATGACTGAGCGGCGGATCATCCACCACAATCATATTGCACGCCAAGTGATGGTCAGGCCCGCGCTCGATCCGAGCTCCCATCGGCACAAACTGGAACGGCCTGACGGGGAAGTTGGCCATGGTGGTGGAGGGTTTGGCATTCCTCGCAGTCGATGGAGGCGATGGGCAAAGCAGGGGAATGGCTCTCTGTTCGTTGGTCGACTGGGGTGGTAGAATAGGGAACTGGTGCTGGGTTTGGAGCGGAATCGATAGGCCAGTTGTGTTGGAGGGAAGGGTCCCACCATCAGTCACTATTCGTTTGGGAAGCCAAATCTTTTTACTCTTAGGTAGCTGGGATTTGCGTCGACGTGGCCGAGCTTTTCACTGCGGGAGGGAATCTGTGGTGGTGATCGCTTGCCGTTCCAGCTTCTTTCTTCGCCAAAATAAACATGTAGCATTTTTGGAATAACAGCGTTGCACGACATGACCCAAAAGATTACATTGTGAGCACCAAAGAAGGCCAGGACAGTCATGGGTCGAGCTATTGCATATGGTGCAAATCTGCGAAACTTGGCCCATGGGCTGATGGGTACAGAAGCAAGCCCGCTCAAAATTATGGCATGAATCACATATTTTGGCAGTGCAATTGGCTGCCATGTGACCCGGCGCAAAACAACGGAAACAGCGACCCAAAATCTCATGAATGATCTCCGAGGATGGCAGCTCATTTAATCCATAGATTTGTCGGATACTGGTCTCCTCATAATTGGCCTGCCTAAAGTCCAAGATATCCTCCAAATTTTTTACAGGAATGTTGCACCAATTGCGCGCGCTATGATTCTTGCCGAAGGACTTTTTGGCAGGGAAGTTATGATTGTCTAGAGATAGCGGAAATTCCAAACTACCAAATTGCAAGGTTTCCTTATTTGGAATTTCGCTCGAAGGATGATCCTCACGAGCATGGCCATGATCATGATCATCACATTGAACTGATGCCTCATCAGAAGAACTCAGCAAATTAGTGGAAATGTGTTTGGAGAACCCAAATTTTGCCAATTCCTGTCGAGAAGAATCATCCCTGGCCGCACTTAACTCAAGAAAACCAAGATTAGGACAGACAGCCTTGGGCTTTCTTGCCCCGATTTCTTTGATTTCATGTGAAGTGCTCCATCCATATGGTCCATCAAAAGGAGCAGTCCAAGGCTGTTTAAAGAGACCAAAATGACACATGAAGTCTGGCCAAACTCTATCACGTAGGGCATAGATAAAATGACCAACCTTGTTTCAAGCCACAGAAAATCGAAAGTTTTGTGATCCAATATGAACAACGTTGAATCCAAACGCATGTCCTCCAATGCAACATTGGAGTGCCAAACCAACCGAGGCACAAGGGGGAAGGAGGCAGAAGAAAAGGTGACCACCAAGAAGAATTCCTTGGAGGTAGCGGAAGGGGAGAAATGGACCGTAGATTTGAACCGCCGACGAACATGTTCCTCGACCTTGAGGCCGGGGTTAAAATCCCAATGGAGTAGTCCTTCCATGATGCATGAGGGAGAGTCATTGCCGCCGGAGTTGGAGGGGTTCACCGGGGGTGGAGGTGGAGGAGGAGGGGAGCATGGTGGAGGTAGGACCTAGCCAACGTCACGAGGGAGGCGCTCGGGCACCATCTGGAGGCGTGCTTCGCAGCACGTTTCCCTCAAGAGGGCACGAGGCGTGGAGCGGCTAGTGCTCAGGAGTTCATCACCAAGGCAATCTAGGAGCTTCAAGAGGCAAGGACTATACGTGGCGACCGTCACCCACCACCCGGTGGAGATCCCCATCCTGGCGAGGACGGCGGGCTGCACGCCCCGCGCACGTCACCTCACCAAGCCCTCAGTGCCTTCATCTTCTTGCGGAACGATCAGTGGCAGACCAGCAAGCGCGGTTGCAATCTGTATTCCTCCTCACGCTAACCTGCAGGAACCTCCGGAAGCTAAGAACGGGCGGCACCGCAGGCTCGTTCTTTTTTCACGCAATTCGCTTGTGCGTTAAAGGGGGAGCTCCTGAGTATCGCGTCTCAGGAGCTCCTACTGACTCTCCAGCCCTCACCCCTGCCCTTGACCACGGCATCACGACCTGGCATGCCAGCGGCGACTAAGCTCGCTCGAGGGTCGGGACCCGAGGACAAAGAGCACCTAGGAGAGCGTGGAGAAGGGAGGGAGGCCAGCGCGAGCCTAACCCAATCATCTCGCAGCTACTGACGCATGAATCGAACGCTGCACACGGAAATCGACCCAGGGTTGCTAAGATAAGTTCCGCACTCAAGCCAGCCAGCGCTGTGTCATAGGATTTCCACCCCTTGCAGCCTTGCTACGGCGACGTCACCTTCCTTTCCTGCCTTCAGGTAGTTGCTTGTGCGCTAAAGGGGACCTCCTGAGCATCGCGCCTTGGGGGCTCTCACCGGACCTCGGGCCGCTCACCTCCTGGCCTTGACCACAGCATCGCTACCTGGCATACCAGCGATGGCTGCAGCCTGCCTGGGGACTGGGACCTGTCGTTGTAGAGCACTAAGCTACCGCGAGGTTGGGAAGGGGGAACCAAGCCGAAGCAATACATGCAGTCGTAAATCTTCATAATGAGGACTATATTGACACAGAAGGCGCTACAGATCCTTAAACACCCCCACAGGGCTCATCTCGATTCCTCGTAGGGAACAAAAGAAGAAGGTTTCTAGGGGTTATATCTACAGGCGTCACCGCCGACGCCATCAACAACAGTGGGACACGGGAGGCCGATGCCAACCCCTTCCAGATCAATGGCGGCGACGGGCGGACGCCGCTGCTGCGCTCTGAGCTCAACGAGAGCTCGGGGGCACGTAGCTGTCGTCGCTCATCTCCGGAGTCTTGTCGGGCTCGGGAGAGTCGCTGGACTCCCAGGCACCATCCCTGCTGCTGGAGGAACCTCCGGCAGGACCAAGGGCGGGGCCAGCGCCTGCAGTTGCACCGTCCCGGCGACCCCTTCCGGTGTAGCATTCCAGGTGGCGGCCTTCCTCGTCGAAGACCTTGAAGAACAACGTGGAGGTGCCTTCCTACTCGAAGTGGATGGCGAGGGCACCCTCCGCGCGGCACGCGTGGGCGACCTCGCCCCACCCGAAGGTCATGAAGATCTTGCCCGGGGAAACGACCTCAACCTCTGCTCCCATCGCCGGGGTGTCGCACTCGGCGTGCTGCAGCCACAACTCGAGTGGCCCCCTAGGCAGCATCTCTTCAGCGAAGAATTGTGGGAATCGAATCCATGAGCGCGGTGGCATCACCGCCCACACCACGAGTTCGCGCGAGGAGCCCTCGACGTGAGTTCGCGGGGCGGCGGCGCGCGCCACCACCGCATGGCCACCGCGGCCGTGGTGCGAGCGGCGCCGGTTGCTGCCTCCTTCTCCGAAGCTTTCTGCCTGAGCATACAAGGGCAGTGGGTAGCCAGGGGGAGGCCGCTCGTACCAAGGCCTCGTCACCTCCGGTCTCACAACGACGTCGCAGGAGCGGGCTAGCCTCTTCTTCGGTGGGAGTGGCTCTAACTCTTCGCGGGGGGTTTTCCCCTTCTCAGCGGCAGAGAACCTACGTATCGGCGTCATGGTTGTTGCAGCAAGATGGAGGAGTGAGGAGGAAGAAGAAGCAGGCGGAATGAAGGAAGAGATGGGCAACAGGGGCTCCGCCCCTCTCCTCATTTATAGCCAGGAGGAGGCCAACCGCCGGCCTCCACGAACGCAGGTAATGATGGTTTTCGTTCTGCATGCAGCAGGGTCTCGTCAAGTCGAACGGTTGCTGAGGCGGCATGGGGAGGCAGATACGCCCACGTCCCGTCAGTCACCACGCGTCAATCGAGGCCGCAGGCTATTGGGGCTCGCGGCGCTCCACACTTGCCCTTTGGCTTCGCCTCGAAGCCAAGTATGAGCGCACCTTGGGCCCGGGGGCTACTGTCGGCGTCCTAGGAATGGGGGTATCCAGACTTGCCTGCCTGCGGCCCAGGGCGTGGCTCCACCAACGGCCTGGTATGGCTCATATTCGTCAGCAACCTCTCAAGACCCTCGCGAGGGGCCAAGCCTCGCGAGGCAGACGACACCAAGACCTCCCCTGTGGCGGTCTCACTAGGCTGGCTCTCGAGGAGCGGAGATATCTATTCAGGGGGCACCTCGCAAGGTGCGCGTGATGTGAGCCATGACGATCAAGGCCAGGCGGGCGCCAGCGGGCGCAGAGTACCAGTTGCCTCTTTGGTGAAAGAGAGGCAAGCTCAGGCGAGGAGTCCTGAGGAGTCAGGCAAAGGTTTCCATATCGGTGGAACGAGACCAAGACCAGTAGGACGGCAGGACGGAGGTCACCACCAGAGCCTTTGGCAGGCGAAGACCACCTTCTTTCAGGATAGCTTGTAAGTTGTCTCCCTTCAAAATTGGCTGTTGTGGGATCCCTTCTCACCTAACATTTGGGGAGAGGACCCGGGCCTCTATAAATAGGACGAGCCACCACCCTAGCAGGGGAGGGATCATTCAGACCATCCCCACACACACACAAGCTCACCGAGCTCAAGGACACCTCTCCTCAGGAGGCTGTTCATCCCTTGTACGTGTTCATCCTCGGCCTACAAGGCAATCCACCACCACCACACTGGAGTAGGGTATTACACCACAACGGTGGCCAAACCAGTATAACCCCTTGTGTCTCTTGTTCTTTGGGTTCGTCAGGCTAGGCCTTGAGATCGTTGCAAGAGTGAGCAAGGGAGAGAGAGATCTTCATGCGCACCCTAGTGTTCGAACCTCAAGGGTTGCCAGAACCCGTAATCCGACATGCATATTATTATAAAAGCAAAAAACTTTATCACATAACTTTTATCGTATAACTTCTCATGAACAAGTAACAATTCATCACGACATCGAAGTATAAAGGATAAAATCTATTGAAATCCAACAAACTATGTTCTCAGTCAATTGCAACTACAATTCATTATCTTTTCAGGAAGGGTCACGTATCGGAGCCTTTTGGCAAGTCCACATACTCAACCATCATATTATCTTCTATGATTGCTAATACTCACCGCACCCATGAGCAAATTGTTTCAACCAGACACATAGAAAGATAGGGGCTTATAGTTTCGCCTCCCAACTTATTCACCTCAAGGGTGACGTCAACAATAATAACTCATGCTCACTCATATCCACCTGGATATATGTGCCTAGATCTTTCCTCACCACATGATGCTTGCTAAAGAGAAAATAAAAATGAATAGGGAAAGAATACTTTGACCATTTGCAGAGGGAAGCAGAGGTTGTCATGTGCTTTTTGGTTTGTATGCTCAATCTCTTAGTGCAAAAGAACGTCACGTTGTATTGCCCCTTATGATAGCAACCTTTATTATGCAATCTGTTGCCTTTATTATTTTGCCATGACAAGTTCATACAATGCTCAATTTTCTCTTACACTAAATGATCCAACACATTTAGAAGCAAGTTTTATTGCCTTAGTGCACCAATGACAACTTAGTTGAAGGATCTTACTCAATCCATAGGTAGGTATGGTGGACTCTCAAAACAAGATTTGGGTTTAAGGCTTTTTGGATGCACAAGCAGTATTGATACGTCTCCAACGTATCTATAACTTATGAAGTATTCATGCCATGTTTACAACAATTTTATATGGTTTTGGTATGATTTGCATGGAACTAACCTGGACTGACGCTGTTTTCAGCAGAACTACCGTGGTGTTGTTTTTTGTGCAGAACTGAAAGTCCTCCAAATGAGCTGAAACTTTTTGACGAATTTTTTTCGAACAAAACAGACCCCCTAAGCTTCGTGGAAGGACCAAAAGTTGAAGGAGTAGGGCACAAGACACCGTGTTGCGCCTGGGCCCTTGTCCGTGCCCCGGTGGGTTGTGCTCACCTCGAGGCCCATCTTAGCATGAAACCAACGCCAAAAAATCTTATAAATAGAGAAACCATCAGGGGTTAACCTAGATCAGAAGTTCCCCTGCCGCAAGGCTTTGTAGCCACCAAAATCCAATATAGAACCTTTCCGGCACCCTGCCGGAGGGGGAATCATCACCGATGGCCATCTTCAGCATCCCGGCAACCACCACGATGATGAGGGAGTAGTCCACCCTTGGGGCTGAGGGTCGGTACCAGTAGCTATGTGTTTAATCTCTCTCTCTCTCTCTCTCTCTCTCTCTCTTGTGTTCTTGAGATGTCACGATCTTGATGTATCGCGGGCTTTGTTAATATAGTCGGATCATATGGTGTTTTCCCCTCTCTACCTTGTGATGAATTGAGTTTTTCCCTTTGAGATTTCGTTGTTCTCAGATTGAATACTTTTAATGATTTGAGAACACTTGATATATGTCTTGCAATTGATACTCGTGGTGAAAATGGGGTACTGTGTTGATTCACTTGATATATGTTTTGGCACTCAACTTGTGGACTCCCGAGGTGACATTGGGGTAATCTATGCATAGGGGTTGATGCACATTCTTGTCTTTGTTTCTCCGATAGAAATCTTGGGGCACTCTTTGAAGTTCTTTGTGTCGAATTTAGTATTATGAATATTAATTTGCTTTTGTGTTATTTTAGTACGAACTCTAGGATAGATCGAATGGAAAGAATAGCTTTATGTTATTTTAGTACGAACTCTTGAATATATCGAATGGAAAGAATATCTTTGAGGTGGTTTCGTACCCTACAAACAATTTATTCTTATGTTCTCCGCTAGATAGGAACTTTGGAGTGATTCTTCATCGCACTTTGAGGGATGGTTATATGATCCAATTATATTAGCATTGTTGAGAGATTGCACTAGCGAAAGTACAGACCCTAGGCCTCATTTTCAAGCATTGAAATACCGTTTTTGTGCCTGTTTACTATTTGTTACCTTGCTGTTTTTATTTATTCAGATTATAAAAATATATTTGTATCATCAATATTACACTTTTATTGCCATCTCTTCGCCAAACTAGTGCACCTATACAATTTGCCATTGTATTGGTGTGTTGGGGACACAAGATATTTCTTGTATTTGGTTGCAGGGTCATTTGAGAGAGACTATTTTCATCCTACGCCTCCCACGGATTGATAAACCTTAGGTCATCCACTTGAGGGAAAATTGCTACTGTCCTACAAAACTCTGCGCTTGGAGGACCAACACGTGTCTACAAGAATAAAGTTGCGTAGTAGAGATCAAGCTCTTTTCTGGCGCCGTTGCCGGGGAGGTGAGTGCATGACGGAATATCTTTAGATCTTGCAATTGAATCTTTTAGTTTCTTGTTTTATCACTAGTTTGGTTTGTAAAAGAAAACTACATAAAAATTGAATTGAGGTTGCATCATATTATTGATCATCTTTATAATATCTTTCGTGAAAATGATGGAAAGGAAAATTGTGCCCAAGTGCTAGAAGAAGAATGCATTAAAATGTTTGGCACTAAATATTTGAATGATTAGCATGATTGCAATGTTGTTAGTATGAATTTTTAGAATATCCATGATGCTAATTATATGCAAATCTACAAGCTTGGGGATGCTATGTTTGATGAAAATGATATTTTTAGTACCCCAAGATTTGATGTGAAAATTTGTTATAATGATTGCATGCCTCCTATTTATGATGATTATAATGATGAAAGTGGATTTGGAGAGGTCATTGTTGGGGAACGTAGTAATTTCAAAAAAATTCCTACGCACACGCAAGATCATGGTAATGCATAGCAACGAGAGGGGAGAGTGTTGTCCACGTACCCTCGTAGACCGAAAGCGGAAGCGTTATCACAACGTGGTTGATGTAGTCGTACGTCTTCACGATCTGACCGATCAAGTACCGAACGCACGGCACCTCCGAGTTCAGCACACGTTCAGCTCGATGACGTCCCTCGAACTCCGATCCAGCCAAGTGTTGAGGGAGAGTTTCGTCAGCACGACGGCGTGGTGACGATGATGATGTTCTACCGATGCAGTGCTTCGCCTAAGCACCGCTACGATATTATCGAGGTGTAATATGGTGGACGGGGGCACCGCACACGGCTAAGAGATCAATAGATCAATTGTTGTGTCTTTGGGGTGCCCTCCTGCCCCTGTATATAAAGGAGCAAGGGGGAGGCAGCCGGCCAAGGGGAGAGGCGCACCAAAGGGAGGAGTCCTACTCCTAGGACTCCTCCTTTCCTTGTTGGAATAGGAGAAGGGAAAGGAGAAGGAGAAAGAAGGAAGGGGGCGCCCCCCTTCCCTAGTCCAATTCGGACCAGACCATGGGGAGGGGTGCGACCACCTTTTGAGGCCTTTCTCTCCTTTCCCGTATGGCCCATTAAGGCCCAATACGAACTCCCGTAACTCTCCGGTACTCTGAAAAATACCCTAATCACTCGGAACCTTTCCGATGTCTGAATATAGTCGTCCAATATGTCGATCTTTACGTCTCGACCATTTCGAGACTCCTCGTCATGTCCCCGATCTCATCCGGGACTCCGAACTCCTTCGGTACATCAAAACTCAATAAAACTGTCATCGTAACGTTAAGCGTGCGGACCTTACGGGTTCGAGAACTATGTAGACATGACCGAGACATCTCTCCGGTCAATTACCAATAGCGGAACCTGGATGCTCATATTGGTTCCCACATATTCTACGAAGATCTTTATCGGTCAGACCGCATAACAACATACATTGTTCCCTTTGTCATCGGTATGTTACTTGCCCGAGATTCGATCGTCGGTATCTCGATACCTAGTTCAATCTCGTTACCGGCAAGTCTCTTTACTCGTTCCGTAATACATCATCCCGCAACTAGCTCATTAGTTGCAATGCTTGCAAGGCTTATAGTGATGTGCATTACTGAGTGGGCCCAGAGATACCTCTCCGACAATCGGAGTGACAAATCCTAATCTCGAAATACGCCAACCCAACAAGTATCTTTGGAGACACCTGTAGAGCACCTTTATAATCACCCATTTACGTTGTGACGTTTGGTAGCACACAAAGTGTTCCTCCGGTAAACGGGAGTTGCATAATCTCATAGTCATAGGAACATGTATAAGTCATGAAGAAAACAATAGCAACATACTAAACGATCGGGTGCTAAGCTAACGGAATGGGTCAAGTCAATCACGTCATTCTCCTAATGAGGTGATCCCGTTAATCAAATGACAACTCATGTCTATGGCTAGGAAGCATAACCATCTTTGATTAACGAGCTAGTCAAGTAGAGGCATATTAGTGACACTCTGTTTGTGTATGTATTCACACATGTATTATGTTTCCGGTTAATACAATTCTAGCATGAATAATAAACATTTATCATGATATAAGGAAATAAATAATACTTTATTATTGCCTCTAGGGCATATTTCCTTCAGTCTCCCACTTGCACTAGAGTCAATAATCTAGTTCACATCGCCATGTGATTTAACATCAATAATTCACATCACCATGTGATTAACACCCATAGTTCACATTGTCATGTGACCAACACCCAAAGGGTTTACTAGAGTCAATAATCTAGTTCACATCGCTATGTGATTAACACCCAAAGAGTACTAAGGTGTGATCATGTGAGATAATTTTAGTCAACGGGTCTGTCACATTCAGATCCGTAAGTATTTTGCAAATTTCTATGTCTACAATGCTCTGCACGGAGCTACTCTTAGCTAATTGCTCCCACTTTCAATATGTATTTAGATCGAGACTTAGAGTCATCTAGATTAGTGTCAAAACTTGCATCGACGTAACCCTTTACGACGAACCTTTTGTCACTTCCATAATCGAGAAACATATCCTTATTCCACTAAGGATAATTTTGACCGCTGTCCAGTGATCTACTCCTAGATCACTATTGTACTCCCTTGCCAAAATCAGTGTAGGGTATACAATAGATCTGGTACACAGCATGGCATACTTTATAGAACCTATGGCCAAGACATAGGGAATGACTTTCATTCTCTTTCTATCTTCTGCCGTGGTCGGGCTTTGAGTCTTACTCAATTTCACACCTTGCAACACAGGCAAGAACTCTTTCTTTGACTGTTCTATTTTGAACTACTTCAAAAACTTGTTAAGGTATGTACTCATTGAAAAAACTTATCAAGCGTCTTGATCTATCTCTATAGATCTTGATGCTCAATATGTAAGCAGCTTCACCGTGGTCTTTCTTTGAAAAACTCCTTTCAAACACTCCTTTATGCTTTGCAGAATAATTCTACATTATTTCCAATCAACAATATGTCATTCTTATCAGAAATGCTGTAGTGCTCCCACTCACTTTCTTGTAAATACAGGCTTCACCACAAGTCCGTATAAAACTATATCCTTTGATCAACTTATCAAAGCATATATTCCTACTCCGAGATGCTTGCACCAGTCCATAAATGGATCGCTGGAGCTTGCATATTTTGTTAGCACCTTTAGGATTGACAAAACCTTCTGGTTGCATCATATACAACTCTTCTTTAATAAATCCATTAAGGAATGCAGTTTTGTTTATCCATTTGCCATATTTCATAAAATGCGGCAATTGCTAACATGATTCAGACAGATTTAAGCATAGATACGAGTGAGAAACTCTCATCGTAGTCAACACCTTGAACTTGTCGAAAACCTTTTTGCGACAATTCTAGCTTTGTAGATAGTAACACTACTATCACTGTCTGTCTTCCTCTTGAAGATCCATTTAATCTCAATGGCTCGCCGATCATTGGGCAAGTCAATCAAAGTTCATACTTTGTTCTCATACATGGATCTCATCTCAGATTTCATGGCCTCAAGCCATTTTGCGGAATCTGGGCTCATCATCGCTTCCTCATAGTTCGTAGGTTCGTCATGGTCAAATAACATGACCTCCAGAACAGGATTACCGTACCACTCTGGTGTGGATCTCACTCTGGCTTACCTACGGGGTTTGGTAGTAACTTGATCTGAAGTTACATGATCATCATCATTAACTTCCTCACTAATTGGTGTAGGAGTCACAGGAACAGATTTCTGTGATGAACTACTTTCCAATAAGGAAGCAGGTACAGTTACCTCATCAAGTTCTACTTTCCGCCCACTCACTTCTTTCGAGAGAAACTCCTTCTCTAGAAAGGATCCATTCTTAGCAACGAATGTCTTGCCTTCGGATCTGTGATAGAAGGTGTACCCAACAGTCTGCTGGGAATCGTAGCATAATTTAAAAAAAATTCCTACGCTCACCAAGATGCATCTATGGAGTCTACTAGCAACGAGGGGAAAGGAGTGCATCTACATACCCTTGTAGATCGCGAGCGGAAGCGTTCCAATGAACGTGGATGACGGAGTCGTACTCGCCGTGATCCAAATCACCGATGACCGAGTGCCGAACCGACGGCACCTCCGCGTTCAACACACGTACGGTGCAGCGACATCTCCTCCTTCTTGATCCAGCAAGGGGGAAGGAGAGGTTCATGGAAATCCAGCAGCACGACGGCGTGGTGGTGGATGTAGCGGGTCTCCGGCAGGGCTTCGCCGAGCTTCTGCGAGAGAGAGAGGTGTTGCAGGGGAGGAGGGAGGCGCCCAAGGCTGTAGGTTGCTGCCCTCCCTCCCCCCTTTATATAGGCCCCCTGGGGGGCGCCGGCCCAGGGAGATGGGATCTCCAAGGGGGGGCGGCGGCCAAAGGGGGGAACGGGTGCCTTGCCCCCCAAGGCAAGGGGGAAGCTCCCCCCTAGGGTTCCCAACCCTAGGCCACTAAGGGCTGGTTCCCTTCCACTTTCAGCCCACGGGGCCCTCCGGGATAGGTGGCCCCACCCGGTGGACCCCCGGGACCCTTCCGGTGGTCCCGGTACAATACCGGTAACCCCCGAAACTTTCCCGATGGCCGAAACTGGACTTCCTATATATAATTCTTCACCTCCGGACCATTCCGGAACCTCTCGTGAAGTCCGGGATCTCATCCGGGACTCCGAACAACTTTCGGGTTTCCGCATACATATATCTCTACAACCCTAGCGTCACCGAACCTTAAGTGTGTAGACCCTACGGGTTCGGGAGACATGCAGACATGACCGAGACGCCTCTCCGGTCAATAACCAACAGCGGGATCTGGATACCCATGTTGGCTCCCACATGATCCATGATGATCTCATCGGATGAACCACGGTGTCGAGGATTCAATCAATCCGTATGCAATTCCCTTTGTCAATCGGTATGTTACTTGCCCGAGATTCGATCGTCGGTATCCCAATACCTTGTTCAATCTCGTTACCGGCAAGTCTCTTTACTCGTACCGCAATGCATGATCCCGTGACTAACGCCTTAGTCACATTGAGCTCATTATGATGATGCATTACCGAGTGGGCCCAGAGATACCTCTCCATCACACGGAGTGACAAATCCCAGTCTCGATCCGTGCCAACCCAACAGACACTTTCGGAGATACCCGTACTGCACCTTTATAGTCACCCAGTTACGTTGCGACGTTTGGCACACCCAAAGCACTCCTACGGTATCCGGGAGTTGCACGATCTCATGGTCTAAGGAAAAGATACTTGACATTGGAAAAGCTCTAGCAAACGAAACTACACGATCTTTTATGCTATGCTTAGGATTGGGTCTTGTCCATCACATCATTCTCCTAATGATGTGATCCCGTTATCAATGACATCCAATGTCCATAGTAAGGAAACCATGACTATCTGTTGATCAACGAGCTAGTCAATTAGAGGCTTACTAGGGACACGTTGTGGTCTATGTATTCACACATGTATTACGATTTCCGGACAATAAAATTATAGCATGAATAATAGACTATTATCATGAACAAAGAAATATAATAATAACCATTTATTATTGCCTCTAGGGCATATTTCCAACAGTCTCCCACTTGCACTAGAGTCAATAATCTAGTTACATAGTGATTAATCGAACACCCATTGCGTCCTGGTGTTCATCATGTTTTGCCCTAGGGAGAGGTTTAGTCAACGGATCTGCTACATTCAGGTCCGTATGTACTTTACAAATATCTATGTCTCCATTTTGAACACTTACACGAATGGAGTTGAAGCGACGCTTGATATGCCTGGTCTTCCTGTGAAACCTGGGCTCCTACGCAAGGGCAATGGCTCCAGTGTTGTCACATAAGAGAGTCATCGAGCCCGACGCATTGGGAATCACCCCTAGGTCGGTAATGAACTCCTTCATCCAGACTGCTTCCTGTGCTGCCTCCGAGGCTGCCATGTACTCCGCTTCACATGTAGATCCCGCCACGACGCTTTGCTTGCAACTGCACCAGCTTACTGCTCCTCCATTCAATATATACACGTATCCGGTCTGTGACTTCGAGTCATCCAGATCTGTGTCGAAGCTAGCGTCGACGTAACCCTTTATGACGAGCTCTTCGTCACCTCCATAAACGAGAAACATATCCTTAGTCCTCTTCAGGTACTTCAGGATATTCTTGACCGCTGTCCAGTGTTCCATGCCGGGATTACTTTGGTACCTTCCTACCAAACTTACGGCAAGGTTTACATCAGGTCTGGTACACAGCATGGCATACATAATAGACCCTATGGCCGAGGCATAGGGGATGACACTCATCTCTTCTATATCTTCTGCCGTGGTCGGGCATTGAGCCGTGCTCAATTGCACACCTTGCAATACAGGCAAGAACCCCTTCTTGGACTGATCCATACTGAACTTCTTCAATATCTTGTCAAGGTATGTACTCTGTGAAAGACCAATGAGGCGTCTTGATCTACCTCTATAGATCTTGATGCCCAATATATAAGCAGCTTCTCCAAGGTCCTTCATTGAAAAACACTTATTCAAATAGGCCTTTATACTTTCCAAGAATTCTATATCATTTCCCATCAATAGTATGTCATCCACATATAATATGAGAAATGCTACAGAGCTCCCACTCACTTTCTTGTAAACACAGGCTTCTCCATAAGTCTGTGTAAACCCAAACGCTTTGATCATCTCATCAAAGCGAATGTTCCAACTCCGAGATGCTTGCACCAGCCCATAGATTGAGCGCTGGAGCTTGCATACTTTGTTAGCATTCTTAGGATCGATAAAACCTTCCGGCTGCATCATATACAACTCTTCCTTAAGGAAGCCGTTAAGGAATGCCGTTTTGACGTCCATCTGCCATATCTCATAATCATAGTATGCGGAAATTGCTAACATGATTCGGACGGACTTCAGCTTCGCTACGGGTGAGAAAGTCTCATCGTAGTCAACCCCTTGAACTTGTCGATAACCCTTAGCGACAAGTCGAGCTTTGTAGATGGTCACATTACCATCTGCGTCCGTCTTCTTCTTAAAGATCCATTTGTTTTCTATGGCTCGCCGCTCTTCGGGCAAGTCAGTCAAAGTCCATACTTTTTTTTCATACATGGATTCTATCTCGGATTTCATGGCTTCTAGCCATTTGTCGGAATCCGGGCCCGCCATCGCTTCTTCATAGTTCGAAGGTTCACCGTTGTCTAACAACACGATTTCCAGGACAGGGTTGCCGTACCACTCTGGTGCGGAACGTGTCCTTGTGGACCTACGAAGTTCAGTAACTTGATCCGAAGCTTCATGATCATCATCATTAACTTCCTCCCCAGTCGGTGTAGGCACCACAGGAACATTTTCCCGCGCTGCGCTACTTTCCGGTTCGGAAGGGGTGACTATCACCTCATCAAGTTCCACTTTCCTCCCACTCAATTCTTTCGAGAGAAACTCCTTCTCTAGAAAGGACCCGTTCTTGTCAACGAAGATCTTGCCCTCGTATCTGAGGTAGAAGGTATACCCAATAGTTTCCTTAGGGTATCCTATGAAGACACATTTTTCCGACATGGGTTCGAGCTTTTCATGTTGAAGTTTCTTGACATAAGCATCGCATCCCCAAACTTTTAGAAACGACAGCTTAGGTTTCTTACCAAACCATAATTCATACGGTGTCGTCTCAACGGATTTCGACGGAGCCCTATTTAAAATGAATGCGGCAGTCTCTAAAGCATAGCCCCAAAATGAGAGCGGTAAATCGGTAAGAGACATCATAGATCGCACCATATCCAATAGAGTGCGATTACGACGTTCGGACACACCGTTTCTCTGAGGTGTTCCAGGCAGCGTGAGTTGTGAAACTATTCCACATTTCCTTAAGTGTGTACCAAATTCGTGACTTAAATATTCTCCACCACGATCTGATCGTAAGAATTTTATTTTCCTGTCACGTTGATTCTCGAGTTCACTATGAAATTCCTTGAACTTTTCAAAGGTTTCAGACTTGTGTTTCATTAGGTAGACATACCCATATCTACTTAAATCATCAGTGAGAGTGAGAACATAACAATATCCTCCGCGAGCCTCAACACTCATTGGACCACACACATCGGTATGTATGATTTCCAATAAGTTGGTTGCTCGCTCCATTGTTCCGGAGAACGGAGTCTTGGTCATCTTACCCATGAGGCATGGTTCGCACGTGTCAAATGATTCGTAATCAAGAGACTCCAAAAGTCCATCTGCATGGAGCTTCTTCATGCGCTTGACACCAATGTGACCAAGGCGGCAGTGCCACAAGTATGTGGGACTATCGTTATCAACTTTACATATTTTGGTATTCACACTATGAACATGTGTAACATCACGTTCGAGATTCATCAAAAATAAACCATTGACCAGCGGGGCATGACCATAAAACATATCTCTCAAATAAATAGAACATCCATTATTCTCGGATTTAAATGAGTAGCCATCTCGAATTAAACGAGATCCAGATACATTGTTCATGCTTAAAGCTGGCACTAAATAAAAATTATTGAGGTTTAAAACTAATCCCGTGGGTAGATGCAGAGGTAGCGTGCCGACGGCGATCACATCGACCTTGGAACCATTCCCGACACGCATCGTCACCTCGTCCTTCGCCAATCTCCGTTTATTCCGTAGTTCCTGTTTTGAGTTACAAATATGAGCAACCGCACCGGTATCAAATACCCAGGAGCTACTACGAGTACTGGTAAGGTACACATCAATTACATGTATATCACATATACCTTTGGTGTTGCCGGCCTCCTTGTCCGCTAAGTATTTGGGGCAGTTCCGCTTCCAGTGACCACTTCCCTTGCAATAAAAGCACTCAGTTTCAGGCTTGGGTCCATTCTTTGACTTCTTCCCAGTAACTGGCTTACCGGGCGCGGCAACTCCCTTGCCGTCCTTCTTGAAGTTCTTCTTACCCTTGCCCTTCTTGAACTTAGTGGTTTTATTCACCATCAACACTTGATGTTCTTTTCTGATCTCCCCTTCCGCTGATTTCAGCATTGAATATACCTCAGGAATGGTCTTTTCCATCCCCTGCATATTGTAGTTCATCACAAAGCTCTTGTAGCTTGGTGGAAGCAACTGGAGGATTCTGTCAATGACCGCGTCATCCGGGAGATTAACTCCCAGCTGGGATAAGTGGTTGTGTAACCCAGACATTCTGAGTATGTGTTCACTAACAGAACTATTCTCCTCCATTTTACAGCTGAAGAACTTGTCGGAGACTTCATATCTCTCGACCCAGGCATGAGCTTGAAAAACTAATTTCAGCTCCTCGAACATCTCATATGCTCCATGTTTCTCAAAACGCTTTTGGAGACCCGGTTCTAGGCTGTAAAGCATGCCGCACTGAACGAGGGAGTAATCATCAGCACGCTGCTACCAAGCGTTCATAACGTCTTGGTTTTCTGGGATTGGTGCTTCACCTAGCGGTGCTTCTAAGACATAATCTTTCTTGGCTACTATGAGGATGATCCTCAGGTTCCGGACCCAGTCCGTATAGTTGCTGCCATCATCTTTCAGCTTGATTTTCTCTAGGAACACGTTGAAATTGAGGACAACGTTGGCCATTTGATCTAAAGGACATAGTGTAAAGATTTTAGACTAGGTTCATGATAATTGAGTTCATCTAATCAAATTATTTAATGAACTCCCACTCAGATAGACATCCCTCCAGTCATCTAAGTGAAACATGATCCGAGTTAACTAGGCCGTGTCCGATCATCACGTGAGACGGACTAGTCAAGATCGGTGAACATCTCCATGTTGATCGTATCTTCATACGACTCATGCTCGACCTTTCGGTCCTCCGTGTTCCGAGGCCATGTCTGTACATGCTAGGCTCGTCAAGTCAACCTAAGTGTATTGCGTGTGTTCCGAGGCCATGTCTGTACATGCTAGGCTCGTCAACACCAGTTGTATTCGAACGTTAGAATCTATCACACCCGATCATCACGTGGTGCTTCGAAACAACGAACCTTCGCAACGGTGCAGAGTTAGGGTGAACACTTTCTTGAAATTATTATAAGGGATCATCTTACTTACTACCATCGTTCTAAGCAAATAAGATGCAAAAACATGATAAACATCACATGCAATCAAATAGTGACATGATATGGCCAATATCATTATGCTCCTTTGGTCTCCATCTTCGGGGCACCATGATCATCTTCGTCACCGGCATGACACCATGATCTCCATCATTGTGTCTTCATGAAGTCGTCACGCCAACGATTACTTCTACTTCTATGGCCAACCGTTTAGCAACAAAGTAAAGTAATTTACATGGCGTTATTCAATGACACGCAGGTCATGCAAAATAATAAAGACAACTCCAATGGCTCCTGCCGGTTGTCATACTCATCGACATGCAAGTCGTGATTCCTATTACAAGAATATGATCAATCTCATACATCACGTATATCATTCATCACATCTTCTGGCCATATCACATCACATAGCACTTGCTGCAAAAACAAGTTAGACGTCCTCTAATTGTTGTTGCAAGTTTTTACGTGGTTTGTAGGTTTCTAGCAAGAACGTTTTCTTACCTACGTATGACCACAACGTGATTTGCCAATTTCTATTTACCCTTCATAAGGACCCTTTTCATCGAATCTGTTCCGACTAAAGTAGGAGAGACAGACACCCGCTAGCCACCTTATGCAACTAGTGCATGTCAGTCGGTGGAACCTGTCTCACGTAAGCGTACGTGTAAGGTCGGTCCGGGCCGCTTCATCCTACAATGCCGCCGAAACAAGAAACGACTAGTAGCGGCAAGAAGAATTGGCAAACTCAACGCCCACAACTGCTTTGTGTTCTACTCATGCATAGTAACTACGCATAGGCCTGGCTCATGATGCCACTGTTGGGAATCGTAGCATAATTAAAAAAAATTCCTACGCTCACCAAGATGCATCTATGGAGTCTACTAGCAACGAGGGGAAAGGAGTGCATCTACATACCCTTGTAGATCGCGAGCGGAAGCGTTCCAATGAACGTGGATGACGGAGTCGTACTCGCCGTGATCCAAATCACCGATGACCGAGGGCCGAACGGACGGCACCTCCGCGTTCAACACACGTACGGTGCAGCGATGTCTCCTCCTTCTTGATCCAGCAAGGGGGGAGGAGAGGTTGATGGAGATCCAGCAGCACGACGGCGTGGTGGTGGATGTAGCGGGTCTCCGGCAGGGCTTCGCCCTCCCAAGGCTGTAGGTTGCTGCCCTCCCTCCCCCCTTTATATATGCCCCCTGGGGGGGCGCCGGCCCAGGGAGATGGGATCTCCAAGGGGGGGCGGCAGCCAAAGGGGGGAAGGGGTGCCTTGCCCCCCAAGGCAAGGGGGAAGCTCCCCCTAGGGTTCCCAACCCTAGGCGCATGGGGGGAGGCCCAAGGGGGGCGCCCCAGCCCACTAAGGGCTGGTTCCCTTCCACTTTCAGCCCACGGGGCCCTCCGGGATAGGTGGCCCCACCCGGTGGACCCCCGGGACCCTTCCGGTGGTCCCAGTACAATACCGGTAACCCCCGAAACTTTCCCGGTGGCCGAAACTGGACTTCCTATATATAATTCTTCACCTCCGGACCATTCCGGAACCTCTCGTGATGTCTGGGATCTCATCCGGGACTCCGAACAACTTTTGGGTTTCCGCATACATATATCTCTACAACCCTAGCGTCACCGAACCTTAAGTGTGTAGACCCTACGGGTTCGGGAGACATGCAGACATGACCGAGATGCCTCTCCGGTCAATAACCAACATCGGGATTTGGATACCCATGTTGGCTCCCACATGTTCCACGATGATCTCATCGGATGAACCACGGTGTCGAGGATTCAATCAATCCGTATGCAATTCCCTTTGTCAATCGGTATGTTACTTGCCCGAGATTCGATCGTCGGTATCCCAATACCTTGTTCAATCTCGTTACCGGCAAGTCTCTTTACTCGTACCGCAATGCATGATCCCGTGACTAACGCCTTAGTCACATTGAGCTCATTATGATGATGCATTACCAAGTGGGCCCAGAGATACCTCTCCGTCACACGGAGTGACAAATCCCAGTCTCGATCCGTGCCAACCCAACAGACACTTTCGGAGATACCCGTAGTGCACCTTTATAGTCACCCAGTTACGTTGTGATGTTTGGCACACCCAAAGCACTCCTACGGTATCCGGGAGTTGCACGATCTCATGGTCTAAGGAAAAGATACTTGACATTGGAAAAGCTCTAGCAAACGAAACTACACGATCTTTTATGCTATGCTTAGGATTGGGTCTTGTCCATCACATCATTCTCCTAATGATGTGATCCCGTTATCAATGACATCCAATGTCCATAGTCAGGAAACCATGACTATCTGTTGATCAACGAGCTAGTCAATTAGAGGCTTACTAGGGACACGTTGTGGTCTATGTATTCACACATGTATTACGATTTCCAGACAATACAATTATAGCATGAATAATAGACTATTATCATGAACAAAGAAATATAATAATAACCATTTATTATTGCCTCTAGGGCATATTTCCAACACAGTCTCCTTTGGGTATTCTATGAAGACACATTTCTCCGATTTGGGTTTGAGCTTATCAAGATGAAACTTTTTCACATAAGCATCGCAACCCCAAACTTTAAGAAACGACAACTTTGGTTTCTTGCCAAACCACAGTTCATAAGATGTCGTCTCAACGGATTTAGATGGTTGCCTATTTAATGTGAATGCAGCTGTCTCTAATGCATAACCCCGAAACGATAGTGGTAGATCGGTAAGAGACATCATATATCGCACCATATCTAATAAAGTACGGTTACGATGTTCGGACACACCATTACACTGTGGTGTTCCAGGTGGCGTGAGTAGTGAAACTATTTCACATTGTTTTAACTGAAGGCCAAACTCCTAACTCAAATATTTTACCTCTGCGATCATATCGTAGAAACTTCTATTTTCTTGTTACAATGATTCTCCACTTCACTCTGAAATTCTTTGAACTTTTCAAATGTTTCAGACTTGTGTTTCATCAAGTAGATATACCCATATCTGCCCAAATCATCTGTGAAGGTCAGAAAATAATGATACCTGCTACGAGCCTCAATATTCATCGGACCACATACATCTGTATGTATGATTTCCAACAAATCTGTTGCTCTCTCCATAGTTCCGGAGAACGGCGTTTCAGTCATCTTGCCCATGAGGCACGGTTCGCAAGCATCAAGTGATTCATAATCAAGTGATTCCAAAATCCCATCAGTATGGAGTTTCTTCATGCGCTTTACACCAATATGACCTAAACGGCAGCGCCACAAATAAGTTGCACTATCATTATTAACTTTGCATCTTTTGGCTTCAATATTATGAATATGTGTATCACTACGATCGAGATCCAACAAACCATTTTCGTTGGTGTGTATGACCATAGAAGGTTTTTATTCATGTAAACAGAACAACAATTGTTCTCTAACTTAAATGAATAACCATATTGCAATAAACATGATCAAATCATATTCATGCTCAACGCAAACACCAAATAAAACTTATTTAGTTTCAACAGTAATCCTGAAAGTACAGGGAGTGTGCGATGATGATCATATCAATCTTGGAACTACTTCCAACACACATCGTCACCTCGCCTTTTTACTAGTCTCTGTTTATTCTGCAACTCCCGTTTCGAGTTACTACTCTTAGCAACTGAACCAGTATCAAATACCGAGGGGTTGCTATAAACACTAGTAAAGTACACATCAATAACATGTATATCCAATATACCTTTGTTCACTTTGCCATCCTTCTTATCCACCAAATAGTTGGGGTAGTTCCGCTTCCAGTGACCAGTCCCTTTGCAGTAGAAGCACTTAGTCTCAGGCTTAGGACCAGACTTAGGCTTCTTCACTTGAGCAGCAACTTGCTTGCCGTTCTTCTTGAAGTTCCCCATCTTCCTTTTGCCCTTTTCTTGAAACTAGTGGTCTCGTCAACCATCAACACTTGATATTTTTCTTGATTTCTACCTTCGTCGATTTCAGCATCACGAAGAGCTCGGGAATTACTTTCATCATCCCTTGCATACTGTAGTTCATCACGAAGTTCTACTAACTTGGTGATGGTGACTAGAGAATTCTGTCAATCACTATTTTATTTGGAAGATTAACTCCCACTTGATTCAAGCGATTGTAGTACCCAGACAATCTGAGCACATGCTCACTAGTTGGGCGATTCTCCTCCATCTTTTAGCTATAGAACTTGTTGGAGACTTCATATCTCTCAACTCGGGTATTTGCTTGAAATATTAACTTCAACTCCTGGAACATCTCATATGGTCCATGACGTTCAAAACGTCTTTGAAATCCCGTTTCTAAGCCGTTTAAGCATGGTGCACTAAACTATCAAGTAGTCATCATATTGAGCTAGCCAAACGTTGATAACGTCTGCATCTGCTCCTGCCATAGGTCTGTCACCTAGCGGTGCATTAAGGACATAATTCTTCTGTGCAGCAATGAGGATAATCCTCAGATCACGGATCCAATCCGCATCTTTGCTACTAACATCTTTCAACATAATTTTCTCTAGGAATCATATCAAAAATAAACACAGGGAAGCAACAACGCGAGCTATTGATCTACAACATAACTTGCAAAATACTGTCAAGACTAAGTTCATGATAAATTTAAGTTCAATTAATCATATTACTTAAGAACTCCCACTTAGATAGACATCCCTCTAATAATCTAAGTGATTACGTGATCCAAATCAACTAAACCATGTCCGATTAACACGTGAGATGGAGTGGTTTCAATGGTGAACATCACTATGTTGATCATATCTACTATATGATTCACGCTCGACCTTTCGGTCTCTGTGTTCCGAGGGCATATCTGTATATGCTAGGCTCGTCAAGTTTAACCTGAGTATTCCGCGTGTGCAACTGTTTTTCACCCGTTGTATTTGAACGTAGAGCCTATCACACCCGATTAACACGTGGTGTCTCAGCACGAAGAACTTTCGCAACGGTGCATACTCAGGGAGAACACTTTATCTTGAAATTTTAGTGACAGATCATCTTATAATGCTACCGTCAATCAAAGCAAGATAAGAAGCATAAAGGATTAACATCACATGCAATCAATATAAGTGATATGATATGGCCATCATTATCTTGTGCTTATGATCTCCATCTCCGAAGCACCGTGCTTGTGATCTCCATCTCCGAAGCACCGTCATGATCACCATCGTCACCGGCGCGACACCTTGATCTCCATCGTAGTATCGTTGTCGTCTCGCCAACTTATTGCTTTTACGACTATCGCTACCGCTTAGTGATAAAGTAAAACTATTACATGGCGATTGCATTTCATACAATAAAGCGACAACCATATGGCTCCTGCCAGTTGCCGATAACTCGGTTACAAAACATGATCATCTCGTACAACAAATTATATCACATCATGTCTTGACCATATCACATCACAACATGCCCTGCAAAAACAAGTTAGACGTCCTCTATTTTGTTGTTGCAAGTTTTACGTGGCTGCTACGGGCTTAGCAAGAACCGTTCTTACCTACGCATCAAAACCACAACAATAGTTTGTCAAGTTGGTGATGTATTAACCTTCGCAAGGACCGGGCGTAGCCACACTCGGTTCAACTAAAGTGAGAGAGACAGACACCCGCCAGTCACCTTTAAGCAACGAGTGCTCCGAACGGTGAAACCAGTCTCGCGTAAGCGTACGCGTAATGTCGGTCCGGGCCGCTTCATCTCACAATACCGCTGAACCAAAGTATGACATGCTGGTAAGCAGTATGACTTATATCGCCCACAACTCACTTGTGTTCTACTCGTGTATAGCATCAACGCATAAAACCAGGCTCGGATGCCACTGTTGGGGAACGTAGTAATTTCAAAAAATTTCCTACGGACACGCAAGATCATGGTAATGCATAGCAACGAGAGGGGAGAGTGTTGTCCACGTACCCTCGTAGACCGAAAGCGGAAGCGTTATCACAACGCGGTTGATGTAGTCGTACGTCTTCACGATCCGACCGATCAAGTACCGAACGCACGACACCTCCGAGTTCAGCACACGTTCAGCTCGATGACGTCCCTCGAACTCCGATCCAGCCGAGTGTTGAGGGAGAGTTTCGTCAGCACGACGGCGTGGTGACGATGATGATGTTCTACCGACGAAGTGCTTCGCCTAAGCACCGCTACGATATTATCGAGGTGTAATATGGTGGAGGGGGCACCGCACATGGCTAAGAGATCAATAGATCAATTGTTGTGTCTTTGGGGTGCCCCCCTGCCCCCGTATATAAAGGAGCAAGGGGGAGGCAGCTGGCCAAGGGGAGAGGCGCGCCAAAGGGGGGAGTCCTACTCCCACCGGGAGTAGGACTCCTCCTTTCCTAGTCCAATTCGGAAAGGAGAAGGAGAAAGAAGGAAGGGGGCGCCCCCCTTCCCTAGTCCAATTCGGACCAGACCATGGGGAGGGGCGCGGCCACCTTTTGAGGCCTTTCTCTCCTTTCCCGTATGGCCCATTAAGGCCCAATACGAATTCCCGTAACTCTCCGGTACTCCGAAAAATACCCGAATCACTCGGAACCTTTCCGATGTCCGAATATAGTCGTCCAATATATCGATCTTTACGTCTCGACCATTTCGAGACTCCTCGTCATGTCCTCGATCTCATCCGGGACTCCGAACTCCTTCGGCACATCAAAACTCAATAAAACTGTCATCGTAACGTTAAGCGTGCGGACCCTACGGGTTCGAGAACTATGTAGACATGACCGAGACATCTCTCCGGTCAATTACCAATAGCGGAACTTGGATGCTCATATTGGTTCCCACATATTCTACGAAGATCTTTATCGGTCAGACCGCATAACAACATACGTTGTTCCCTTTGTCATCGGTATGTTACTTGCCCGAGATTCGATCGTCGGTATCTCGATACCTAGTTCAATCTCGTTACCGGCAAGTCTCTTTACTCGTTCCGTAATACATCATCCCGCAACTAGCTCATTAGTTGCAATGCTTGCAAGGCTTATAGTGATGTGCATTACTGAGTGGGCCCAGAGATACCTCTCCGACAATCGGAGTGACAAATCCTAATCTCGAAATACGCCAACCCAACAAGTACCTTTGGAGACACCTGTAGAGCACCTTTATAATCACCCATTTAGGTTGTGACGTTTGGTAGCACACAAAGTGTTCCTCCGGTAAACGTGAGTTGCATAATCTCATTGTCATAGGAACATGTATAAGTCATGAAGAAAACAATAGCAACATACTAAACGATCGGGTGCTAAGCTAACGGAATGGGTCAAGTCAATCACGTCATTCTCCTAATGAGGTGATCCCGTTAATCAAATGACAACTCATTTCTATGGCTAGTTAACATAACCATCTTTGATTAACGAGCTAGTCAAGTAGAGGCATACTAGTGACACTCTGTTTGTCTATGTATTCACACATGTATTATGTTTCCGGTTAATACAATTCTAGCATGAATAATAAACATTTATCATGATATAAGGAAATAAATAATACTTTATTATTGCCTCTAGGGCATATTTCCTTCAGTCATGACTTTATATAGTGATGAATCCACCATTTTGGATAAGGCTTCAATTGACTATGATAACAAAGTTGCTATCTATGATGATTATGGTGATGACATGTATGCCATAAAGAATAATTATAACCATGAAACTTGTCATCATGATTTTAATTTTCACTCTCATGATAGTTATTTTGTTGAGTTTGGTCCCACTACTATTGATGAGAAAAATTTGCTTATGTGGAGAGTAATAAGTTTTGTATGCTTTTGTGTCATGAAAATAATGCTTTATGTGATGGATATATTCTTGAATTTCTTCATGATGCTAATGAAAATTATTATGAGGGAGGAACTTATGCTTGTAGGAATTGCAATAATATCAAGTTTCCTTTCTATGTGTTGAAAATCTTGAAGTTATGCTTGTTTTGCCTTCCTATGCTAGTTGATTCTTGTTCCCAGAAGTTGTTTGCTCACAAAATCCCTTCGCATAGGAAGTGGTTTAGACTTAAATGTGCTAGTCATATGCTTTATGATGCTCTCTTTCTGTTTCAATTCTTATCTTTTACGTGAGCATCATTGAAATCATCATGCCTAGCTAAAAGGCATTAAACAAAAGTGCTTGTTGGGAGACAACCCAACACTTTTACCTACTGTTTTTGTGTGTTCATATGACTATGCTACTGTAGTAATCATGCTTTATTGCTTTTGTTTCAATAAAGTGCCAAGTAAAGCCTTTGGGATAGTGTGGATGATAGTTAACTTGAATCTCTGCAAAAACAGAAACTTTAGCTTCGAGAAACAGAATTGTTTAAATTCACTGGAACGTGATAAAATTCTAAATTTTTTACAGATGATTTATATGCAAATTATCTACGTTTTCTAATTTTTTAGAATTTTTGGAGTAGCAGAAGTATGATTATTCTGCAGATCATTAGACACTATTCTGTTTCTGATGCATAGTTTGCTTGTTTTCTAGTTTCTATGGCTTACATTGCTGAATATTAATTGTGGAAATGATATGCTCTAGTAGGAATTGTGTGGAAACAATTATGAATCTTGTATTTGACAGTACCAAAGTGAAATGTTTTGGTATTTATCATACTAACCTATCTCACAAAGTTCTGTTAAGTTTTGTGTGATTGAAGTTTTCAAGTTTTGGGTGAGATGTCAATATTAGGAGAATAAGGAGTGACAAGACCCTTTGCTTGGGGATTCCCAAGGCATCCTAAAGTAATATTCAAGGAAGATCCAAGCAACTAAGCTTGGGGATGCCCCGGAAGGCATCCCCTCTTTCGTCTCCAACATTATCGGTAACCTTACTTGGAGCTATGTTTTCATTCGTCACATGATATGAGTTTTGCTTGGAGCGTCATTTTATTTTATTACTATTTGCTTCCTGTTATTTATAATAATGTTTTGCATCTTTCATTTCAATATAAATGTCAAGGATAGCCTTTACCATGCTTATTTTGCAAGTCTATTAGTTGTTGTTTCAAAACTGAAAGTTTATAGCTGTTGCAAAAATTCCCTAGAAAAGTCAGAATATGACAGAATGTTGAAACATTTTGCAAAGTAAGCTCTGATAAATTTTCTACAGTGTGGTAGATTTTCATAATCTTTGGAGTTAGAGATGTATTGATACTCTTGCATTCTTTACAGACTGTACTGTTTTGGCATATTGTTGTTATGTTTGCATATGTTTGCTTGTTTAATGATTCTAGTTGAGGATAGGAGTATTAAATATGCAGAGACTTTTAGTATGCAATGTTGAATAATAATTTTAGTGATTTGCTACATGATACGTCTCCATCGTATCTACTTTTCCAAACACTTTTGCCCTTGTTTTGGACTCTAACTTGCATGATTTGAATGGAACTAACCCGGACTGACGCTGTTTTCAGCAGAATTGCCATGGTGTTATTTTTGTGCAGACATAAAAGTTCTCGGAATGACCTGAAAATCAACGGAGAATATTTTTGGAATTAATAAAAAATATTGGCGAAAGAATCAAGGCCAGGGCCCATACCCTGTCAACGAGGGTGGGGGCGCGCCTACCCCCCTGGGCGCGCCCACCTGCCTCGTGGGCCCCGTGGTGCTCCACCGACCTCAACTCCAACTCTATATATTCAAGTTCGGGGAGAAAAATATCAGGAGAAGGATTCATCGCGTTTTACGATACGGAGCCGCCGCCAAGCCCTAATCTCTCTCGGGAGGGCTGATCTGGAGTCCGTTCGGGGCTCCGGAGAGGGGAATCCGTCGCCATCGTCATCATCTACCTTCCCCCATCACCAATTTCATGATGCTCACCGCCGTGCGTGAGTAATTCCATCGTAGGCTTGCTGGACGGTGATGCGTTGGATGAGATTTACCAAGTAGTCGAGTTAGTTTTGTTAGGGTTTGATCCCTAGTATCCACTATGTTCTGAGATTGATGTTGCTTTGACTTTGCTATGCTTAATGCTTGTCACTAGGGCCCGAGTGCCATGATTTCATATCTGAACCTATTATGTTTTCATGAATATATGTGAGTTCTTGATCCTATCTTGCAAGTCTATAGTCACCTATTATGTGTTATGATCCGTTAACCCCGAAGTGACAATAATCGGGACCATTACCGGTGATGACCGTAGTTTGAGGAGTTCATGTATTCACTAAGTATGAATGCTTTGGTCCAGTAATCTATTAAAAGGAGACCTTAATATCCCTTAGTTTCCAATAGGACCCCGCTGCCACGGGAGGGTAGGACAAAAGATGTATTCAAGTTCTTTTCCATAAGCACGTATGACTATATTCGGAATACATGCCTACATTATATTGATGAACTAGAGCTAGTTCTGTCTCACCCTATGGTATAACTATTGCATGAGGAATCGCATCCGGTATAATTCTCCATCACCTATCCAATGCCTACGAGCTTTTCACATATTGTTCTTTACTTAGTTACTTTACCGTTGCCACTGTTACAATTACTACGAAACTATCACTGTTACTTTTGCCACCGAATGTTGGGGATATTACCACTGGGCGTAAACCGGCCAGGAGAGGCCGAGTTAACTTCATAAGTAGTTTCATCTGTATCTGAAGCCCATGAAGATAGACGGTGACGCTTCATGAAGGCCCAGGGCCCAAAGCCGGTTTAAGGCATGTAGACACAAACCGGCATTGAGATGTAAACTTGTATTGTAAGATATGCGTAGCAGAGACCGAGCCGGACACGATTATGAGCCGGCCTCAGAGTCTGTAAACCGATGGGCGTCAACCCATGTATATAAGGGGAAGGCCCGACGGCGGTTCAGGCACAACAAACAACAACTCGAGACTCAGGCAATGCGTATTCGCTCCCTGGTCATTGAAACCCCATCAATTCCATCACAACTAGACGTAGGCTTTTACCTTCATCGTAAGGGGCCGAACTAGTATAAAACTCGCTTGCGTCCCTTGTCCGCTTTAACCACTTTAAGCTAACCCGTTGCGATGGCTCCACGACTAAGTCCTTTCTCTAGGACATCTGCCGTGACAAAACCACGATAGTTGGCGCCCACCGTGGGGCTATCGCACGATGGTTTCAAGTTCTTGGAGGGCAGCTTTGAAGGACTCAAGGGTTACGTTGTGGGCTGGATGACCAAGAGTCATCGCGGCAAGCTCTAGATCGACGATACAGGCTGGGGCCCCGAGGCCGGCTCAATCGAGTACGGGTACCGGGTCCCCTTTGGTGGCATACACGTTTTCATTGGCAAGATCGGTGAACCGGGCCCTACGCCGGACATCTGCGCCGACCTCGTCGAAATGGCTTAGCGTGCGAGATCTGCCCGGGTCAAGCCTGTCATGAAGCGTGCCTTCGTGGGAGTTATCCATGGAGGTGAATCTGAGGATAGATCGGAATCTGGTGGTGAGACCGTCGTTTATTCTGGCGACGAGTCATCGACTAGAGAGACTAAGTCGTTATATTAGTTACAAGATGGCCGGATTGGGGGCTGTTCCGAGGGCGACAGTATTCCGGACCCCTTCGATCTGCCAAACCGGGTGGCAATCTTCATGGCCGGCACGCAACAAGCGCTCCACTCTTCAACCGCAGCGGCGGCAGCGGCTGGGGCAGGAGGCCCTGTGCGACCGCCATCTCAGGTTCTATCTGATTTGTTTGATGTGTTGCCAATGCTGATGGCAGAGGTTAACCCGGCGGATCAGGATGCACACAATGCGGAAGTTGCGAAAGTGAAAGATCAGATCACCCAGGCAAAAGCTGACTTAGCAGCTGAGGATCCCAGGATAGCCGCGACGGGCCGCTTTGGATGCACAAGCTTACCGGATTATGCTGGATCAGAGTGCGTCGAACCAAGTACTGAAGAGGAGGCACCGATCTCGCCTGCCACCGGTTTATGATGCTAGAAATCTCTTTAACACCCCAGGGGCAGCACCAGTAATCCGCCGGAGGTAAATCGGGCAGAGGCACCCGGAGCAGGGGCGCCAGTTCAGCCACGTTTGGTGGATCCGCCTAGTCAGAACAACGTGTGGTACCTCATATCCCCACACCACCGGGTCGTTATTCTAACCCAATGGACAACATTCTCGCTGCCGCTTCACGCTAGCGGCCATCCCGATCGAAGGCGATACTCTAGCAGCGGTCGAGACGCGTCGGGTTAAGGAGCTTCTTCAGACGGCCCTGATTCAACAGGAGGCTTATTCGTATAGTCGCGATCGGATTCATTCCACTCCCCGTCCAAGCCGGAGTTACAGCAGGCGTATGGATGAACCGGCAGTGTCAAGCAATGCGCGGAACCATGATCCGCCCTGTGGCCATAACCCGGCGGGTGGTGCCAGTGATGGTCAGGATGTGGTGAACCGGGCTCTGGCACGCAGAGCGGCCGAGTTAGTAGTGCAGCACGAGGCCCGTCAGCTCACTCCGGTTCGTCCAACCACATAGGTGGAACCAGGAGTTACCTTTTGTTCCTTGGGAGTGCCATGTCTTGTCCCGGCGTTGCGCAATGTGCGCCTCCCCAAAGATTTCAAGGGCCCTGGCAAGGTGCCGAATTACACCGCTGATTTATCCCCTGAAACATGGGTTGAAAGCTATGAGATGGCCATGGAGATGCTGGATGTGGATGATGCGGCATGTGCGAAGTACTTCACCATGATGCTAGAAGGAACGGCCCGCACTTGGCTAAAGAGTTTACCCGCTAATTCTATTAGGTCATGGGCTGAGTTGAGAGCCTGGTTTGTTCAGAATTTCAAGGATACATGCAAGCAGCCCATGTCAATTGTGTACTTAGCTGCCTGTGTCCAGGAGGAAGGAGAGTCAACAACCCATTGGGTGCGCCGGGTTTCGGAGATTTTGCATTCATCAGACCGCATCAACGCTGACACCGCAGTTTTAACATTGGAAGGTAATTGCCAATTTCAGCCCTTGAAGTTGAAGTTGGGACAGCTCAAACGTCATTGTAATGACATGGGAACACTTATGGCTGCACTGGAAAGTATGCCGACTCTGATAGTACCAAGGATCCCGAGTTTGACGATGACAAGACAGGGAAGGGAAAGAAGAGCGGCAACACCAAGGGGCAGCACCACAACCCGGCGGGTCATGGAAACGGCGGCAAGCGTAAAGCGGACCATGGTTTAGATTTTGTGGCTAACACAAATACGCACGACAAGGGCCAGCGGCGTAAGGGTAAACCGCCCCGGCGGAATGGAATGCCGTATCCTAATCCGGACCGATTGTCTTATCTATTGAACCAGCCCTGTCCAAAGCATGGGACGAAGGAGGAACCATCTACACACCTCTCGAAAGATTGTTATATCATGCAAGAGTTCAAATTTTTTGACTCTTTCTGGTATGATCATGGATCAGGAGGCGGTTCAGGCGGAGGAAATTCCAGTTCAGGATTCCATGTCAATCAGGGTGGACATAACAATCAAAGTAATCAGGGTAATCAAAGTGGCTATAACCATCAGGGCAGTCAGCAGTAGCAGCAGTCGGGTTACCACTGCAACCCGAAGCAGTTGAATAGCGGACGGTATCATGTCTTCACCACTAGCTTGGACAAGCGCGATCAGAAGCTTCATAAAAGGATCGTGAATGCCATTGAACCGGCGGTGCCCCGTTATTTGCACTGGTCCGAGCAGCCCATTGTGTGGAGTAGAGACAATCATCCACCCCGGGTTGACAATCCGGGTCATCTGGCTCTGGTGCTGGCACCTCAGGTGGGAGGTTATAAGTTCTAAGGTACTCATGGATGGAGGGAGTAGTATCAATATGCTTTATTATGAAACTTTCCATCGCATGGGGCTAACAGATAGAAATCTTAAACCATCCAATACGGTGTTCCATGGTGTGGTGCCTGGTAAGTCGGCATATCCTGTTCGTAAGATAGCCCTGGAGGTGGCTTTTGGAGACGAGCATGACTCGAGATCAGAAACCTTGACCTTTGAAGTGGTGAAAATCAGAAGCCCGTATCATGCCCTATTTGGACGGCCAGCTTATGCCATGTTTATGGCACGACCTTGTTATGTCTATCTACAGCTCAAGATGCCGGGTCACAAGGGAACTATAACCGTGCATGCAAGCCGCAAGATTGCTCTGGAGTGTGAGGAAGGTGATGCGGCTTATGCTGAGTCGGCTTGTGCAACAGAGGAGTTGAAGTTTTACAAAGACAATGTTGATCCGGCAGATATGACTTCGTTGAAGAAACCAACTACGGAGCATGATCCGGCCCTGAAGTTTAAATCGACTGATGAGACTAAACTTGTTGACTTCGTGCCGGGCGATTCGTCCAAGCAGTTTAGCATCAGCTCTAACTTGGATCCGAAATAGGAAAGCGCGCTCATCGAGTTCATCCATGAGAATCGGGACATCTTTGCATGGAAGCCTTCTGACATGCCTGGTGTACTGAGAGAACTCCCTGAGCACACCCTCAATGTTGATCCTAAGTATAAACCGGTAAAGCAGTTTCTCCGCCGGTTCAACGAAGAAAGACGCAAAGTTATTGGAGAGGAAGTAGCCATGCTCTTGGCGGCTGGATTTATCGTTGAAGTATTCCATCCTGAGTGGTTAGCTAATCCGGTGCTGGTCCTCAAGAAGAATGGCACTTGGCGTATGTTTGTGGATTACACAGATCTCAACAAAGCTTGTCTGACAGATCCTTTTGCCCTCCCCCGTATTGATCAGATTATTGATGCTACGACGGGTTGTGAGCGGTTAAGTTTTTTGGATGCATATTCTGGTTATCATTAGATCAAGATGGCAGTTAAGGACCAGGAGAAGACGGCCCTCATAACTCCCTTTGGAGCTTTCTGCTATGTGTCCATGCCCTTTGGGCTCAATAGTGCATAGGCAACTTATCAACGGTGTGTGCAGAATTGTCTTCATAAAAAGATCGGCCACAATGTTCACGCCTTTGTGGATGATATTGTGGTGAAATCAAGGAAAAAGGAGACATTGATTGATGACTTGAAGGAAACCTTTGATAACCTGTGGGTTTATAAAATGATGCTTAATCCGGCCAAGTGCATCTTTGGTGTACCTGCAGGCAAGCTCTTGGGTTTTTTTGGTGTCTAACAGGGGCATTGAAGCTAATCCGGAAAAGATAAAGGCCATCACCTCCCTGGCTAAACCAAAGTGTATCAATGATGTTCAACGCCTGGCAGGCCGGATTGCCGCGTTGAGCCGGTTTGTCAGCCGTCTTGGTGAGAAGGCCATTCCTTTGTATCAGATGCTGAACAAAACGGATAACTTCGTCTGGAGTGACGCCGCTAATGAAGCATTTGAGGACTTAAAGCGGCAATTAGCTAATCCGTCGATTCTCGCTGCTCCGGTTGATAAAGAACCGTTGCTGCTATATGTGGCAGCTAACGCTCGGGCTGTTAGTGTGGCTATTGTGGTGGAGCGCAAGAAGGCGGGAAAGGAATATCCGGTTCAGCGGCCGGTTTACTATATTAGTGAGGTACTCATTGAATCCAAGCAGAGGTACCCGCATTGGCAAAAATTGGTGTATGGGGTTTTCATGGCAAGCCGGAAGCTTAAGCAGTATTTCCAAGGTCATCCCATCACGGTGGTCAGCTCTGCTCCTTTGGGGGATATAATCCAGAATAAGGAGGCAACTGGTCGAATTGCTAAATGGGCTATCGAGCTCGGGCCTCACGGGTTGAAATACATACCCCGAACGGCGATCAAATCTCAAGCACTTGTGGATTTCATCAATGATTGGACAGAATTACAAGCGCCAGAAGAGAAGTCGGATCACACTTATTAGACTATTCATTTTGATGGGTCCAGGCAACTGGAGGGCTCGGGGGCTGGAGTCGTGTTAACTTCCCCACCAGGTGATAAGTTTTGTTATGTTCTCCGTTTGATGTTCCCTTGCACTAATAATGCAGCTGAATATGAGGCCTTACTCGATGGTCTACGGATGGCTAAGGAGATGAATCTCAGCCAAGTTAAATGCTTCGGTGAGTCGGATCTGGTGGCTCAACAATTGTCTGGCACTTGGGATTCCAAGGACCCACTGATGGCAGCATATCGTCGTGAGGTGGATATTGTTGCAGGTCACTTCAAAGGTTATCAGGTGGATCATGTGGACCGGCGGAAGAATGAAGCGGCGGACGCTTTAAGCCACCTGGGTTCCCAACGTAAACCGGTTCCACCTAATGTTTTCCTGGACGTTTTGCATAATCCGTCTGTCAAGCTCCATGGTGAAGAGGATTTGGCTGTTCCTGATCCGGAGGCTAAGTTGGTGGCAGATCTACGTATTATCCCGGATTGGACGGTTCCGTATCTAGCATATATAAACCGGGGCGAGTTACCAGAGGATGAAACTTTGGCCAGACAGATAACCCGGCGGTCCAAGTCCATGACTATTATTAATGGAGAGTTACATCAGTGCAGTGTGACAGGGGTGTTTCAACGCTGTGTATCTCTAGAGGAAGGCCATGAAATTTTGCGTGAGATCCACGAAGGAGATTGTGGGCACCACGCCGGTTCAAAATCATTGGTGGCCAAGGCGTTTCGTCTCGGTTTTTATTGGTTGACAGCACATGGTGATGCCGAGGACTTGGTTAAAAGATGTGATGGTTGTCAAAAAATTTCACGGCGTGTTCATGTACTAGCTCAAGAATTGAGGATGATTCCAATCACCTGGCCGTTTGCAACTTGGGGGCTGGATATGGTTGGGCCTTTCAAGAGGTCCAAGGACAAGAAGACCCACCTTTTGGTGGCAGTTGATAAGTTCACAAAATGGATGGAGGCAGAGCGAGTTAGTAAGTGTGATGCAGCCACGGCAGTTCAATTCATCAAAAAGGTGATCTTCCGGTTTGGCTTTCCACACAGCATTATAACAGACAATGGTACCAATCTGTCAAAGGGTGCCATGAAGGAGTTCTGTCAACGTGAGCACATCCGGCTTGACGTGTCATCAGTGGCTCACCCCCAGTCCAATGGTCAAGCGGAGAGGGCCAATCAAGAGATCTTGAGAGGCATCAAACCCCGGCTTATGGTTCCTTTGCAACGGACGCCGGGTTGTTGGGTGGAGGAGTTACCTTCAGTATTATGGAGCATCAATACCACACCCAACAGATCAACAGGCTACACACCGTTCTTCATGGTTTATGGAGCGGAAGCGGTTCTTCCTAGTGACATCCGTCATGACTCGCCTCGTGTAGCGGCATATGTTGAAGCGGAAAACGAGAAGGCACGGCAGGAAGCTCTTGACCTGTTAGATGAGGAGTGTGACATGGCGGCAGCCTGTTCGGTGATTTATCAGCAAGATCTGCGTCGTTATCATAGCCGCCGGGTTAGAACCAGAACCTTTCAAGAAGGAGATTTGGTGCTTCGACTCATCCAGGATCAGACGGATATGCACAAGCTATCCCCCCCTTGTGAAGGGCCTTTTGTGGTCAGCAAGGATTTGCACAATGGGTCATACTACCTAATCGATGTTCGAGAGCGCAAAGACTCACGTAAATCGGAGGAGGAGACCAACCGGCCATGGAATATTGCTCATCCTCGGCCCTACTATACTTGAGCTACAGGCTCTGCTTATGTACATATTATGAAATTGTATATATTATGATCAATATAATAAACCGGGACCTCAGCTAAAGCGGGGTATCTGTTGTTTTCTTACATCACGTGTGGTTACATGGAGCTTACAAAGCGGCGTCCGGTTTACCCCTTGATTTAGCTTCTTAAAGCTTGATATCAGATCATTTGGGGGCTTGGTCGTATCCAAACCATAGCTACACCTCTTGATCGGCATAATGCCACAACATCACTTGGGATCATGGTCGAACCCGAACCATGACTACGCCTATTGATCGGCGTGAATCCATAGAATCACTTGGGGGCTTGGTCGTATCCAAACCATAGCCACGCCTTTTGATCGGCGTAATGCCACAGCATCACTTGGGAGCATGGTCGAACCCGAACCATGACTATGCCTCTTGATCGGCGTAAAGCCACAGAATCACTTGGGGGCTTGGTCGAACCCGAACCATAGCAATGCCTTTTGATCGGCGTAATGCCACAGCATCATTTGGGGCTTGGTCGAACCCGAACCATAGCAACACCTCTTGATCAAATTTGGGGCCTGACAGCCCGTGAAAAGCCTCGACTACAACGGTTTTATTTGCCTTTTGCTAAGTTTCTTTTTCTTTTGCTAAGATTTGTGATGTTTTCAAACCAGTGTTTATCAACCCGGTTGGGCTGTCAACTACAAGTTGTCAGTACATGACCAAGTTATAATCCGGAGACTATCAGCCCGGTCTGGTTTTGACTCATAGTCACCAGTATGGAATAAGCCGGTGTTTTTCACAACCCGGAACGGTTTTTTTGTAAACCGACATTATATAGCAGGAGATGTTTTTACTCCAGATTAAGGTTATTACCTTCATTACAAGGTTGGTCAGCCAACACTATGCCTAAAGGTCGCAGGTATCATATATTTCCATACTTGGTTATCTTTTACAACCTTGGTTATAAAACTTGGTCATTTATATAGTTGGGTATCATGACCCGCCCGGTGGTAAACTGCCAGGGCATTTTAAGCTTTTTATCTGCAGGAACAATTGGAATAAAAAGCTATGGATTATGAACATCATATCTCAAAGCATGGCGGATTAACACGCATCAGTTGCAGATAAATATGCGCGAAGGCATAACAGACCAACTGTTTTAACTAGCCTATTAGAAGGCGTTTCAGTACTCAAAGGAATAATTGTTTCTCAATAAACATTGCAGTATGGAAGGATAAACCGGCCACCGGGTTATGATCACTGAGCAGCTTGACCTGACGGCTACGGGTCATCTTGCACCGGTTCTTCTTCTTCGTCCCTACCCAGCGGCTGGAAGTCAACGGTTGTCCAGTCGATCCCAGTTAAAGCTTGGAACACAGCTTCGTCGCTTATAAGGGTGGACGGTTCAATATTAGGGGCATAAGTGTGCTTACGGATTGGAGGCATCCGGCTTTTAGTTTCAAGAGCTGGTGCAACAACCCGCTTGTTGTTGATATCATAACTCACCTGATAATGTGAAAGATCAGCTTCTTCAGCAAGTTGACAAGCCAGTGGACGTACTTCCCGGTTTATGGCGCGCAGATCTTCAGTGCAAAATTCTGATCCGTTCTCTTTCAAGCTTGGGTAGCCCTTAGCCACGTCCGTCGGATCAAGATCAGGCACCCATGCCTTTGCCCGGGTTAGCGCGGTCAGAGCGCCAGTCCTTGCAGCAGACCTCTTCAGCTCTTCTATCCGGGCAGGCATCATAGATAGCCTGTCTAAGGTATCCTTGATCAACGTCGGGGGTGGCTTATTGTGCGAAGCGGTGCAGATAATCCGTTGTGCGCCGATATAAAGTTGCTCTATCAGCGTGTAGGCAGCCTTCAACTTCTTCTGCACATCTTAGCCCAGATGGCTAATGCGGGTTCCTATATTATTACAAACATCAGTAAACCGGCAACGCATGAGAGGATATGTTGAAAGCATAAAGGAAGGATGCTTGCCAAACACAGGAGAGGTCATAGCATGCACTTGCCGCTTTACACCAGTCAGCTCGTCAACCACCGGTTTTAGAGCGGCTTCTGCGTTTTCAGCCCTTTTTATCAAAGCGGCTTCTTCAGTCTCCCAATCCGCCTGCTCCTTGTTGAAGTCGTCTTTCAGTTTCTCCATAGCGCCTAGATTGCGGGTCAACTCTTCCTTTGCTTTGGAGGCTTCAGATTGCTCGGTTTTGATGTTCTCCTGCAGATCAACGGTTTGGCGTTCCTTCTTGCTCAGCTCCGCCTGTAAAGAGACAGATACATAATGAGTTGACAATACATATTTGAAGCACCAAGCACATAACAAGTTATGTCCTTAGTACTTGGGGGCTAATGCATGTTTGCGTTTACTCAGAAATTTTTACAAGTCCCAAACACAATACAAGTATTAAGCTTGGTACTTGGGGGCTAATGTGTGTTTGCTCAAAAAGTTGTTGATATGGGAATTCTTCTACAGTCCCGGTTCATATTTATAAAGTTAAACCGGCCCTTGGGGACTATACTGGCGAAAGAGAAGTATGGCAAATTATAAGTAACCGGTTCACCTTAATAAGGTAATCCGGTCCCAGGAGGCTAAATAGGCAAGGTTAAGTTATGACAAAAGTCCCGATTTAGATTGGTATCATAAACCGTCACTTGGGAGCTACTACGAGCTGATGAATTGAAATTGGACAAAGGAGAAAAACAGTAGTTACCTCATATCGCTCCTTCATCAAGTTTACCAAACTAGCTTCATAGTCGCGACTGGTATACAGACAGTTCAAGAAGCCAGAGTGAATATCTTGAACATTGAGGTTGGCGAAGCTTGATAAATCGGCATTCCATTTGCCTTTGCCGATAGCAGAGAGATCATCCTTGGCAGTATGCTTTGACAAAGCTACAGGGTTGCCTGGAGTGGAGTGGCCAGTGCCAGTAATCATAACATCATCATCTTGTTCATCCGCAGCTCTTGCCGGAGTTGGCGTTTTATCAGTGTCCTTCGTTGGACTGACCGGTTTGTCACCAGTTCGGACAGGGCTGGTTGGTCGGTCTGCATGACTTGTAATATCAACTTGCACTCGTTCAGCAAGGAAATCATGGTCTTGAATCGGCGGATCATGAAGCATGGCGTCAGCATCAGTTCCTTCCAGATCTGGAGTTGTTTCCGGTTCAGCAGCTACATTTTCATCAGCCGGTTTGTTCAACCGAGCTTTCTTGCTGGGTCTTGGCTTGGCGCTGCGAAAAGATAAAGACATAATTATCAGTACAGTATGAAAAGATAACATATCAAGAATAAAGACATGTGCATAACTCACCCAGGAACTGTTTTGAGAGGTGGAAGCTGTGTGGCCGAAGACTCGCCAGAGGATGAGTGAGAAGTACCCTGATAATTTGAATCAGACGGGTTAAGAGGCTGGCGAAAGCAACCTGCTTTTGGGCATGAAGTATCAAAGGGGTAAGAGACCTCTGATCGGCGTTTCCGAACCGGACTGTTCGGTAAACCGGCGGAGGTAACTACCTGGCCGCTGTGCCGGGTTGTACGGCGAGCTTCGTGCTGCTGCATCTTCAAAAGAAAGTTTGGATCCAAATAAGCAAGAGGGTGAGAAAATTTTACTTTCCGGTTTGCTTGACGGATTTGTTATGTTGGCAGAGGATCTGAATCGGAGGAAAGAATAGTTACCTCTACGTCCTCGGCATGACTACCTTCAGCGTCGTCCTGATAATAATCATTGTCAATGAGATGTATGAAAAATAAGCCAAGAGAGTCAAGTTCTACCTCTGATTCCGGATTACGCACATTGTCAATAGCTGGTAGATCGGAGGATGCAGTGGTCCTTCTCTTGGCAGGTTTCTTGACAACCTTGGTCTTTGGACTAACTAGCTTGACCGGTTTGTCTTGTGGTTTTGCCGGTTTATCTTGTGATGGTTTCTTGTTACAAAGATAATCACCCTGTCACAAAAATAATGACACTTTCAGGGAATATTTGGACAGAAGCAAATTCAGATACAAAGGATTATACGATTCTTACAGCTGGTGGTTTATTAAAGGTGCAGAAAGGGAGTAGCCCGGTTTGGGCACAGACGGCCTCCGGTTCGTTCAATATTTTCTTTACAGCCACAGTGACTTCGTCATCTATAAGCTGAATGTCAATGTGCCGCTGAGCATCCTTCAAACTCCCCATGTACTCACACATCAAACCGGGGCGCCGGGTTAAGGGCAGAATGATCTAGCTTATCCAGCAACGAGCAAGATCGACTCCTGTCAAACCATTCGCCATGAAGGCTCTAAGCTTCGAAAGTTGGAAAGCGTAGTTGGCCCGTTCTCTTGCTGTCAGCCTGTGAGGAAATGAGTGTGTGTTGCTAAGGCGTTCAGGGGGGTAACCCGACAGGGGGTTTTTGTCAGATGGAGAGGTATCCATACAGTAAAACCAAGTTTGGTTCCACTCTTTGGGGTGACTATGGAGTTTGGGATGGGGGAAGGTGACTTGTTTTCTCTTATGAACCGCCATTCCGCCCAATTCCGTATTGGGTCCATCTCAGAACTCGGTGCGACGGTTTAAATGAAAGAAATCCCTAAACAGTTCGACTGTAGGTTCCTCTTGCAGATAAGCTTCACATAATACTTTGAAGTGGCAGATATTGGTAACAGAGTTGGGACCGATGTCTTGAGGCCGCAGCTGAAAATTGGCTAGCACATCTCGGAAATTTTTTGAACCGGGAGGGCTAAAACCTCATCCGAGATGATCAGCAAACACGACTACTTCTCCATCCTTGGGTGTAGGACGATTTTCCGGGCCAGGTACCCTCCAGTGGATGACATCTTTCTTGGCTAGGGCGCCCGTCTTAACAAGGTTGTTTAATTGCTCCTCGGTTACTCGAGAAAGAACCCAATTGCACTCATAAACTTGTTTAGCCATGACAAGGAAAATCTGAAACATGAGTATTACCGGTTTAAGATTTACAGTGGACAACTATACAGCGGTATGAGGATACTAGCATATTGGTAAACCGGAGTCTGACAATGGAACAGTGTAATGCATTGGCGGTTCAACAGGGGACTAATGGTATCTACCGGGTTATCATTTTTTCTGTGAGGTTAAACCGGCCAATCTGGTATTCAAAGGGTGTAAGAGAAGGAAGAAACAAGTTTCACATCTTGCTATGGTAATTTCAGATCTACCGCGCATGGGAAAAACAAAAGATATTCTGACCTAAATTCCAGTATACTGAAGGTTCACTAAGATTAGATGAGTTGGATATCAAAGAGGTGCTGAAACTGCTAAAGCACGAGATCTATGTGGTTTAAACTACTACCGCACGAGACCTATGTGGTTTTTGGATCTAACCCACGGATATAAACAAGGGAAAAGAAGTGCGGCGACGAACACCGATGAACGACGGAAACCCTAAGCGCAGATCTATGGTAAGAGAAAGGGGAGACTTACGGGTGCTATTGAGCAGCGGCGGCGCGCGGAGGAGCTCTGGTACGTTCAGGTCGATGCAGCGGCCAAGGGTGGTGCAGCAGTCGAAGGTTGACGGCGGCGGCCAAGGTCGAAAGTTCGGGCGTCGCGAGGATGAAGATGAAGCGAAGAGGCACGAGGGGGAAAATGGAAAGACCCCCTGGCCCTATTTATAAGAAGATAAACGACAGATGCGAAAATCGAGGAGCTGGATTTTTTGATATAAGGTAATGCTGTCGCCTCGATTGTCGGAGGCTCGTTAATGACAGGTGAGGTCACGGCGGTTTACCAAGATCCTGGAAGATGATGTCATGGAGGTTTACAAGATTGTGTGAAGATTTTGAAGAAGAAATTTTCTCAAGTATTGAGGATTGACATGAACCAGTTCAAATCAATTTGGGGCCTAATGTTGGGGATATTACCACAGGGCGTAAAACGGCCAGGAGAGGTCGGGTTAACTTCATAAGTAGTTTCATCTGTATCTGAAGCCCATGAAGACAGACGGTGACGCTTCGTGAAAGCCCAGGGCCCAAAGCCGGTTTAAGGCATGTAGACACAAACCGGCATTGAGATGTAAACTTGTATTGTAAGATATGTGTAGCAGAGACCGAGCCAGACACGATTATGAGCCGGCCTCGGAGTCTGTAAACCGACGGGCGTCAACCCATGTATATAAGGGGACGGCCCGGCGGTGGTTCAGGCACAACAAACAACAACTCGAGACTCAGGCAAAGCGTATTTGCTCCCTGGTCATCGAACCCCCATCAATTCCATCACAACTAGACGTAGTCTTTTACCTTCATCGTAAGGGGCCGAACTAGTATAAAACTCTATTGCGTCCCTTGTCCGCTTTAACCCCTTTAAGCTAACCCATAGCGATGGCTCCATGACTAAGTCCTTTCTCTAGGACATCTGCCATGACAAAACCACGATAGTTACCGTTACTTCCATACTAGTTTGCTGCAGATACTAAGTTATCCAGGTGTGGTTTAATTGACAACTCAACTGCTAATACTTGAGAATATTCTTTGGCTTCCTTGTGTCGAATCAATAAATTTGGGTTGAATACTCTACCCTGGAAAACTGTTGCGATCCCTATACTTGTGGGTTATCAAGACTATTTTCTGGCGCCGTTGCCGGGGAGCATATCTGCTGGTCACTATGAGGAACATGAAAGACAAGAAAACCAAAATTGATCCCTCAACTACGAGGGGAGGTAAGGAACTGCCATCTAGCTCTGCACTTGATTCACCTTCTGTTTTGAGTAAGCTTGCGACACCTAAACCTGCTTCTGCCATTAATTCTGACATGTCGTATGTTATTGATGATGCCACTTCTGCTATGCATGACACTTATGATGAAACTACTTCTATGCTTGATACTACTGTGCCACTAGGTGAATTTCTTGATGACCAACTTGCTAGGTCTAGAGAGAATGAAATTATTGAAATTGATAATATTGATGAAAGTGATGATGAAGATTCTCTCCCTAGATATGAATTGCCTGTTGTGCCTGAGAGTTATGTTATGGATGAAGAAACTGCTAGAGACTTTCTTGCTTGCAACGATAGGAGTGATCTTAAGAAATTATTAGCTAAGCTTAAAGAAAAGTCTTTGAATGCTAGAATGAAATATGACCCTGCTTTTGCTACTTCACCTATCTAAAAGGATTATGATTTCCCTGTTGATACTGAGATAATTACTTTGGTTGAATCTGATCCTTTCTATGGCTATGAATCTGAAACTGTTGTGGCACATCTTACTAAATTAAATGATATAGCCACCCTATTCACTAATGATGAGAAAACTCGTTACTATTATATCCTTAGGTTATTTCCGTTCTCATTAAAGGGTGATGCTAAAACATGGTTTAATTCTCTTGATCCTGGTTGTGTGCGTAGTCCCCAGGATATGATTTATTACTTCTCTGCTAAATATTCCCCCCCTCATAAGAATCAATCTGCTTTAAGGGAAATATATAATTTTGTGCAAATTGAAGACGACAGTCTCCCACAAGCTTGGGGGAGGCTTCTCCAATTACTTAATGCTTTGCCTGATCATTTTCTCAAGAAAAATGAAATACTTGATATCTTCTATAATGGTCTAACCTATGCTTCCAGAGACCACCTGGATAGTTGTGCTGGTTGTGTTTTCAGGGAAAGAACAGTCGATCAAGCTGAATTGCTATTGAATAATATGTTGACTAATGAACATAATTGGACACTTCCTGAACCAACTCCTAAGCCAACTCCGAAGAAAGGGGTATTCTATTTCTCAGTCCTGAAGATATGCAAGAGGCAAAGAAATCTATGAAAGAAAAGGGTATTAAAGCTAAAGATGTTAAGAATTTACCTCCTATTGAAGAAATACATGGTCTTAATTTGCCGTCTGTTGAAGAAATACATGGTCTTCATAACCCGACACAGGTACTGAAGGTAAATTCTCTCTATAGATTTGATGAAGGTGATATTCCTCGTTACAAGTCTGCTAGCCAATGCTTAGATGAGTTTGATAATATTATTGTTAAACAAGAAAACTTCAATGCTTATGTTGGTAGACAATTGAAACGTAATGCTTATATGATTGAACACTTGAGTGATTATATGGCTAGTGTTAAAGGTGAATTTAAACTCATTAGTAAACATGCTTCTATGGTTACCACTCAAGTAGAACAAGTTCTTAAGGCTCAAAATGATTTGCTCAATGAATTAAATTATAAGAAAAATGACTTTGCTGTTAGAGTTGCAACTAGAGGAGGTAAAATGACACAGGAACCTTTGTATCCTAAGGGCCACCCTCAGAGAACTGAGCAAGATGCTCAGAGAACTAATGTTGATACACCTAGTCCTTCTAAAAGGAAGAAAAAGAAAAATGATAGGACTTTGCATGCTTCTAGTGAACCTGCTGTTGACACACCTAAGAATCCCAATGATATTTCTATTTCTGATGCTGAAACACAATCAGGTGATGAACATGAACCTAGTGATAATTTTAATGATGATGTTCATGCTGATGCTCAACCAAGCAATAATAATGATGTAGAGATTGAACCTGCTGTTGATCTTGATAACCCACAGTCAAAGAATCAAAGTTATGATAAGAGAGACTTTGTTGCTAGGAAGCACAGTAAAGAAAGAGAACCATGGGTTCAGAAACCCATGCCTTTTCCTTCCAAACCATCCAAGAAAAAGGATGATAGGATTTTGAGCGCTTTGCTGAAATGATTAGACCTATCTTCTTGCGTATGCGTTTTACTGATATGCTCAAAATGAATCCTTATGCTAAGTATATGAAAGATATTATTACAAATAAAAGAAAAATTCCGGAAGCTGAAATTTCCACCATGCTTGCTAATTATACTTTTAAGGGTGGAATACCTAAGAAACTAGGAGATCCAGGAGTACCAACTATACCATGCTCCATTAAAAGAAACTATGTTAGAACTGCCTTATGTGATCTTGGAGCCGGTGTTAGCGTTATGCCTCTCTCTTTATATCGTAGACTTGTTTTGAATAAGTTGACACCTACTGAAATATCATTGCAAATGGCCGATAAATCAACCACTATACCTGTCGGGATTTGTGAGGATGTGCCTGTTGTGGTTGCAAACGTTTTTAACGGACTTTGTTATTCTTGATATTCCCGAGGACGATAGTATGCCGATTATCCTTGGTAGACCATTTTTGAATACTGCAGGGGCTGTTATTGATTGCAACAAAGGCAATGTCACTTTTTATGTTAATGGTAATGAGCATACGGTACATTTTCCGAGGAAACAACCTCAAGTCCACAGTATCAATTCTATTGGAAAATTTTCAACTATTACTATTGGAGGTTTTGAATTTCCTCTTCCTACTGTCAAGATGAGATATGATATTCTTATTGTTGGGGATGTGCATATCCCCGTTGAGGTAACCTAGTGTTATTCAAAATTTCTCCGGTTTCATGCGATTCGGAATGAGTTTGTTAACAAGACTTGATCAAGCTTGTTAGTGGGTTCCTTTCGATGAGCATGAGAAGGATGAAGTTAGAAACCACAACCTTCTGTACCCTCATTTTACTTTCTGTTATTTAGATTAAATAAAGAAAAAATAGTATTTTTCTGTCAGTTTTCTGAATTATTCGTGCAATAAAAAATACCCCGAAAATAAAAGTTCTCCAAATGCCCCAAAAATGAAATATTATTTTTTCTGGAATATTTGAGAATATCTGGCACTAAGAACACATCAGGGGGAGCAAGCACCTGGCCACGAGGGTCCAGGGCGCGCCCACACCCCTGGGCGCCCCCTGCCTCATGGGCCTCTAGTGGCCCCCCTCCACTTATTCCATCCACCACACACTCCTTCCTCCAAAAAAATCACCAACCAGCTCAAGCATGAGTTCTAGCTCATCTTGCTGCGATTTTCGATCTCCTTGCTGAAAGCTCCACTCACAAAACTACTTTGGGGGATTGTTCTTCGGTATGTGACTCCTCCAATGGTCCAATTAGTTTTTGTTCTAGTGCTTTATTCATTGCAAATTTTTGCTGCCTAGGTGACCCTGTTCTTGAGCTTGCATGTCAAATTTATATGGTCCCAAGTAGTTCTAATGCATGATATAGTCTGTAGGCACTTGTGGGAGTAGTTGCTATCAATTTTGGTTGAGTTTGGTTTACTTCTATTTTGAGTTACTAAAAATTTCAGAAATTTTTAAAGGAAGAAATATGTTTAGGAAAATATACCAAGGTGGTTCTTCAAGGAAGCAAGGACCCAGGCCCGCAATGCGTGAGCCGGACCATGAACTACCAAGAGAAGCTCAAGTGCGGCCTTGTGAATGGCCGTGAGACGATTTAATGGTCCGAGCAGGAATTAAGGAGGAATTTGACGCATATGTGCGTAATGCTGAACTCGAGGGCTTCATGCTTGATAAGTGTTCTCAGTATTATCACCTAACTGATTCCTTTGTGAGAAGGTCCAAATTTTCATCTTCACGTAATTCTCACACTGTACTATTTGATATCTATGGCAAATCTTATACTATGGACTTAGAGGATTTTAATACTGCTTGCAAACTTCCACAATGGGGTAGTGTTAGTGAACCTCGCAAATATGAGTTTAGAGATTTTCTTGCTAGTATTATAGTGGGGGAATCTAGAGATGTAACACAATCTAAATAGGGAGCATTCATTTTCCTGCTATACATTATTTTTCTCTCTTCATAGGTAGGTGCATAAATGGTAAGGATGAAGCATGTCACATGTGTGTCCCTGATCTTAGTGTTCTCAAGAGTGCTATTTTAGGAGATAAACAATATAACTTGGGGGCCATTGTTGCACGGAGGTTGCATAATAATGGTTTAAGTGGAGACTTGTTTGGTGGAATTTATGCAACCCGTGTGGCTAATTTTCTTGGGATACCCATACATGAAAATGATATGGAATTACCTCCCACTTATCTAGGATATGAGGCTATGGTTCGCCATCAGTTTATTGAGAGGAATGAACAACCTCTCCAGTACCGACTAATGTTTGACATGCGCCACATTTTCCATGTTGCTCTCCCTGCTCCTACTTTCTTTGACTTTCAGACAAAAGGGAGTTTATTATAACCAGGGAGGAGGCGAACGAGTATAAGAGGAGGACGGAGACAGCTCGCCTCCAAGCGGCAGCTCATGAGGCAATAGCTGCTACATCACAGTACAACCCCAACTACAACTTTGGATATCTGCCAGGCCAGCCGTGGCCATAGACCAACTTAGGCCAAAAGCCTAAGCTTGGGGGAGTACGTATCTCTCTCCGACATTACATTCATGTTCACACACTCATTCTAGTTGTCGGTGCTCATACTCTTTCATTGTAATATCCATGCTAGTTATTTTCTTTTTCTCGCTTTCTTCTTGTGTTTGATAAACCTTAAGAAAAACAAAAAAAATTAGTTGTAGCTTTTAGCTAGTCTACTTTCTATGCTTGTAGTAGTAATAATTAAAAGAAAACCCAAAAAGATTTCCTGTTCTTCTTTTGTTTGTTGGGAGCTTTCCCGTGTAAATAGTTTTATTTCTTTTCTTTTCTTTGGGGTCGAGAGGAGAAGACAATAATGTAGATGTTGAAGTGGCTCTTATATGCATTATTGTTGATTTAACAAAGAGCCAATATCATCTTGTCTTCTCCCATGTGTCAGATGCCTGTAGATTCCAGCTTAGTCCAATGCACGTGCACTATTATTATTATTCACATCGTTTGGTCGTGCAAGTGAAAGGCAATAATGACGATATATGATGGACTGACAGAGATGAGAAAAGCTGGTATGAACTCGACCTCTCTTGTTTTTGTAAATATGATTAGTTCATCGTTCCTGATTCAGCCTATTATGAATGAACATGTTTGCAATGACAATTAGAGATTTTAGTTTCTTATGCCATGCTTAATTAGCTAGGAGTTTATAATGGTCTACCTTGCGTGCCAACATGCTATTAAAATGGTTGTGATGTGGTATGATAGGGTGGTATCCTCTGAACGATTCGAGTGACTTGACTTGGCACATGTTCACACAAGTAGTTGAAACAAAATCAACATAGCCTTCGCGATATTTATGTTCATGGTGGATTATATCCTACTCATGCATGCACTCAATGTTCATTAATTTTAATGCATGTTCATGACTGTTGTCGCTCTCTAGTTGGTCGCTTCCCAGTCTTTTTCTAGCCTTCACTTGAACTAAGCGGGAATAGTGCTTGTGCATCCACTTCCATAAACCCCAAAGTTATTCCATGTGAGTCCACCATACGGTATCTACCTGCCGTTCCAAGTAAATTTGTATGTGCCAAACTCTAAACCTTCAAATGAAATTCTGTTTTGTATGCTCGAATAGCTCATGTATCAACTAGGGCTGTCTGTATCTTCCATGCTAGGTGGGTTATTCTCAAGAGGAGTGGACTCCGCTCCTCACTCACGAGAAAATGGCTGGTCACCGGGATGCCCAGTCCCATGCTCTAAGCAAATCAAACCGAAATAATTGCAAACAAAACTTCCCCGGGACTCTTGTTAGTTGGAGGCACTCGTTGTTTCGAGCAAGCCATGGATTGATGCTTGTTGGTGGAGGGGGAGTATAAACTTTACCATTCTGATTGGGAACCGCCTATAATGTGTGTAGCATGGAAGATATCGAGATCTCTCGTTTGTTATGTTGACAATGAAAGTATGCCGCTCAAAATATTATTTATCTCTATTTCAAAAATCGAGCTTTGGCACCTCTACAAATCCCTGCTTCCCTCTGGGAAGGGCCTATCTATTTACTTTTATGTTGAGTCATCACCCTCTTATTAAAAAGCACCAGCTGGAGAGCACCGCTGTCATTTGCATGCATTACTATTAATTTATATTGGGTATGACTATGACTGGATCTCTTTTACCATGACTTACAATGTTTAGTCAGTCCTTGATCTTCAAAGATGCTCTGCATTTCTGTTTTGCGGTCTCAGAAAGGGCTAGCGAGATACCATCTTGTTATATCATATTATGATTGTTTTGAGAAAGTGTTGTCATCTGAGATTTATTATTATTGCTCGCTATTTGATTATGCCATTGATATGAGTAAACATGAGACCTAAGTGTTATTGTGAATATGGTTAGTTCATAACCTTTGCTGGAAACTTGAATGCTGGCTTTACATATTTACAACAACAAGATCAAATAGATTTTGTAAAAGGTTTTCTTTATCACTTTCAGTTTATCAACTGAATTGCTTGAGGACAAGCAAAGGTTTAAGCTTGGGGAGTTGATACGTCTCCATCATATCTACTTTTCCAAACACTTTTGCCCTTGTTTTGGACTCTAACTTGCATTATTTGAATGGAACTAACCCGGACTGACGCTGTTTTCAGCAGAATTGCCATGGAGTGATTCATAATCAAGTGATTCCAAAAGCCCATCAGCATGGAGTTTCTTCATGCGCTTTACACCAATATGACCTAAACGGCAGTGCCACAAATAAGTTGCACTATCATTATTAACTTTGCATCTTTTGTCTTCAATATTATGAATATGTGTATCAATACGATCGAGATCCAACAAACCATTTTCATTGGGTGTATGACCATAGAAGGTTTTATTCATGTAAACAGAACAACAATTATTCTCTAACTTAAATGAATAACCGTATTGCAATAAACATGAACAAATCATATTCATGCTCAACGCAAACACCAAATAACATTTATTTAGGTTCAACACTAATCCTGAAAGTATAGGGAGTGTGCGATGATGATCTTATCAACCTTGGAATCATTTCCAACACACATCGTCACCTCGCCCCTAACTAGTCTCTGTTTATTTTGCAACTCCCGTTTCGAGTTACTACTCATAGCAACTGAACTAGTATCAAATACTGAGGGGTTGCTATAAACACTAGTAAAGTACACATCAATAACATGTATATCAAATATACATTTGTTCATTTTGCCATCCTTCTTATCCGCCAAGTATCTAGGGGCAGTTCCACTTCTAGTGACCATTTCCTTTGCAGTAGATGAACTCAGTTTCAGGCTTGAGTCTAGCTTTGGGTTTCTTCACGGGAGTGACAACTTGTTTGTAATTCTTCTTGAAGTTCCCTTTCTATTCTTTTGCCCTTTTTCTTGAAACTAGTGGTCTTGTAAACCATCAACACTTGATGCTCTTTCTTGATTTCTACCTTCGCGAATTTCAACATCGCGAAGAGTTTTGGAATTACTTTCGTCATCCCTTGCATATTATAGTTCATCACGAAGTTCTAGTAACTTGGTGATAGTGACTAGAGAACTTTGTCAATTACTATCTTATCTGGAAGATTAACTCCGACTTGATTCAAGCAATTGTAGTACCCAGACAATCTGAGCACATACTCACTGGTTGAGCCATTCTCCTCCATTTTGTAGGCAAAGTACTGTCAGAGGTCTCATACCTCTTGACACGGGCATGAGTATGAAATACCAATTTCAACTCTTGGAACAACTAATATGCTCCGTGGCGTTCAAAACATTTTTGAAGTCCCGGTTCTAAGCCGTAAAGCATGGTGCACTAAACAATCAAGTAGTCATCATACCGAGCTTTGTCAAACGTTCATAACGTCTACATCTGCTCCTGCAATAGGTCTGTCACCTAGCGGTGCATAAAAGACATAATTCTTCTATGCAGCAATGAGGATAATCCTCAGATCACGAACCAAGTCCGCATCATTGCTACTAACATCTTTCAACATAGTTTTTCTCTAGGAACATATCAAACTAAACGGGGAGCAACATCGCGAGCTATTGATCTACAACATAGTTATGCAAATACTATCAGGACTAAGTTCATGATAAATTGAAGTTCAATTTAATCATATTACTTAAGAACTCCCACTTAGATAGACATCCCTCTAGTCATCTAAATGATCACGTGATCCAAATCAACTAAACCATGTCCGATCATCACGTGAGATGGAGTAGTTTTCAATGGTGAAAATCACTATGTTGATCATATCTACTATATGATTCACGCTCGACCTTTTGGTCCCCAGTGTTCCGAGGCCATATCTGCATATGCCAGGCTCGTCAAGTTTAACCCGAGTATTCTGCGTGTACAAAACTGGCTTGCACCAGTTGTATGTGAACGTAGAGCTTATCACACCCGATCATCACGTGGTGTCTCAGCATGAAGAATTGTCGCAACGGTGCATACTCAAGGAGAACACTTATACCATGAAATTTTAATAAGGGATCATCTTATAAAGCTACCGTCGAACTAAGCAAAATAAGATGTATAAAAGATAAACATCATATGCAATCAAAATATGTGACATGATATGGCCATCATCATCTTGTGCCTTTAATCTCCATCTCGAAAGTATCGTCATGATCTCCATCGTCATCGGCATGACACCATGATCTCCATCATCTTGATCTCTATCAACGTGTCGTCATATGGTCGTCTCGCCAACTATTGCTTTTGCAACTATTGCTATCACATAGCGATAAAGTAAAGCAATTACATGGCGCTTGCATCATATGCAATAAAGAGAGAACCATAAGGCTCCTGCCAGTTGCCGATAACTTCAACAAAACATGATCATCTCATAGAAAAATTTATATCTCATCACGTTTTGACCATATCACATCACAACATGCCCTGCAAAAACAAGTTAGACGTCCTCTACTTTGTTGTTGCAAGTTTTACGTGGCTGCTATGGGCTGAGCAAGAACCGTTCTTACCTACGCATCAAAACCACAATGATTTTTCGTCAAGTATCTGCTGTCTTAACCTTCAACAAGGACCGGGCGTAGCCACACTCGTTTCAACTAAAGTTGGAGAAACTGACACCCGCCGGCGACCTGTGTGCGAAGCACGTCGGTAGAACCAGTCTCGCGTACGCGTACAGGTAATGTCGGTCAGGGCCGCTTCATCCAACAATACCGCCAAATCAAAGTATGACATGCTGGTAAGCAGTATGACTATTATCGCCCACAACTAACTTGTGTCCTACTCGTGCATATAACATCTACGCATAGACCTGGCTCGGAAGCCACTGTTGGGGAACGTAGTAATTTCAAAAAAAATCCTACGCACATGCAAGATCATGGTGATGCATAGCAACGAGAGGGGAGAGTGTCGTCCACGTACCCTTGTAGACCGTAAGAGGAAGCGTTATGACAATGCAGTTGATGTAGCCGTACGTCTTCACGATCTGACTGAGGGAGTCCTGGACTAAGGGGTCCTCGGGCGTCCGGCCTGTTAGCCATGGGCCGGACAGATGGGCCGTGAAGATACGAAGACCGAAGACTGTACCCGTGTCCGGATAGAACTCTCCTTGGCGTGGAAGGCAAGCTTGGCGACAAAATATATATATTCCTTTCTTTGTAACCGACCTTGTGTAACCCTAGATCCTCCCGGTGTCTATATAAACCAGGAGGACTTAGTCCGGAGGGAGAGATATTCATTACCTTAGTCATACAGGCTAGACTTCTAGGGTTTAGCCATTATGATCTCGTGGTAGATCAACTCTTGTAATACTCATATTCATCAAGATCAATCAAGCAGGAAGTAGGGTATTACCTCCATAGAGAGGGCCCGAACCTGGGTAAACATTGTGTCCCCTGTCTCCTGTTACCATTGACCTTAGATGCACAGTTCGGGACCCCCTACCCGAGATCCGCCGGTTTTGACACCGACATTAGTGCTTTCATTGAGAGTTCCACTGTGCCGTCCCCAAAAGGTTTGATGGCCCCTTCCATTGTCAACGACAATGCTGTCCAAAGAGAAACCTTTCTCCCCGGACAGATCTTCGTATTCGGCGGCTTCGCACTGTGGGCCAACTCGTTTGGCCATCTGGAGCAGATCGATAGCTACGCCCCGGGCTATCAGGTCAGATTTGGGAGCTTGAACTACGTCGTGCACGTCCGTGGAGATTTTATCTTCACCGGATTCGAGACTGCGGCAACCACTCCTGGTTACCTTGATGAACATGACTTAAATCTGTCGTCAAACCGTATCCAGGAGACAACTCCTGTAACAGCTCTGGCCTTAGATCCAGAGCATACAGCGTCGTCCAAGGATTGGAGGCTCAACTCCACCGCGGAGGCCACAGATTCCCTGGTGTTGGAGCCGCACATGGACGTAACCTCACACAATATTTGTTTCACCGGAACTCCGGACTCGTCTCTGGGCGTAAGTTCCGAACTATGTGAGCCTGCGGATGCTGAACTTGATCGTTTATCGATCTTCGAGTTTGACGCCGCAGACATCTTCCAGCACTCGCCCTTGGGCAATGTGCTAAACTCATTAAAGAGCCTGTCCTTGGCGGGGGACTCACAGCCGAGCTATGTTCGGTTCGAACTAGGGGCTGATGAAGGAGAATCTTGCTTCCCACCCGCCACCCACTTCATAGCCACAGTCGAGGATTTAACTGACATGCTTGATTACGACTCCGAAGACATCGACGGTATGGACGACGATGCCGATGAGGACCAAAATCAAAGTCCGCCATTCACTGGACGCTGCACAGCCACCTCTTCGTACGATGTGTACATGGTGGACACACCCAAAACAACCAACGACAATGACAAAGAAAATCCAGTCGAGAATAAACCTCCTGAGACATAGCAAAAATGCGAGTGTCCTGGGCGCCGATCTAAGTCACGTCGTTCAAAAGACAGCAATGCTAGCACCGGAGAAAATAATACTTCGGACGATGCCGAAAACAATGAAGACCTTGCCGAGGTAACATCTGAACAGGAGGAGCAAGAAAACGGGCAAGCTAACCCCGACGAATAGGCCAGGCCCAACGACTCGGAGGACGGTAGTTATCGTCCGCTCTATGAGGATGATGAAAGTCTCGGCAACGAAGATTTCAACGTCCCCGAGGAACCTCTCGAGCAGGAGCGCTTCAAGCGCCATCTAATAGCCACCGCAAGGAGCCTGAAAAAGAAGCAGCAGCAGCTTCAGGCTGATCAAGATCTTCTCGTCGACAGATGGACTAATGTCCTGGCAGCCAAAGAACACGGCCTCAGACGCCTAGCCAAGAGTTACCCGAAGCGAAGGTTGCTACCTCAGTTAGATGTAGAGGCGCCGGAGCCCATACTTCCCACGCGTAATGCGGCCGACCGAATACTACGCGGTCGGGACAGTGCGGCGGACCGACCACCTCGCGGTCGGGATAGAGCGGTAACTCAAGCCGAACAATAGCTCACCCCGCAGCCACGAAAAAACAGAGACAAAACAGTCCGGGGTCATGCATACGACCTCCGGCAAACCCTGGATAGCAGAGCAGGATATACCCGATCGATTTATGCATCGCGAGGACGTTCCTCGACACGTAATGATGCCTACCTATTCGGACGTGACAAACCTAGTCACACCCGAGCCAACAACCGCAGACGGACCCCATCGGAGCTACGTCGCGACGCGGCCCGATATAGAGGCGCCGCACACCCTCTTTGCTTCAGTGATGAAGTAATGGATCACGAATTCCCCGAAGGGTTCAAACCTGTGAATATTGAATCATACGACGGAACAACTGATCCCGCGGTATGGATCGATGACTTTATCCTCCACATCCACATGGCCCGCAGAGATGACCTCCATGCTATCAAATACCTCCCACTAAAGCTTAAAGGGCCAGCTCGACACTGGCTAAATAGCCTGCCTGAAAATTCTATTGGCGGCGAGGAGGACTTGGAAGAGGCCTTCCTCGATAACTTCCAAGGTACATATGTCTGGCCACCAGACGCCGATGACTTAAGCCACATAGTTCAACAGCCTGGGGAGTCAGCCAGGAAGTTCTGGACTAGGTTCCTAACTAAAAAGAACTAGATCGTCGACTGTCCAGATGCCGAAGCCCTAGCAGCCTTTAAACAAAGCATCCGCGATGAATGGCTCGCCCGCCACCTCGGCAAAGAAAAGCCAAAATCTATGGCAGCCCTCACAAAACTCATGACCCGCTTTTGCGCGAGTGAGGATAGTTGGTTGGCTCGCAGCAAAAACACAGCCAGCGAGGGAGGCCCCTCTGAGGTTAAGAACAACAACGGCAAGCTCCGACGTAACAGACACAAACGCCGAAGCAATGGTGATAATACCGACGACACTATAGTCAACGCCGGATTCAGTGGCCAAGTCCAGCCAGCGGAAGAAACCATACAAGAGAAACAATCAGGGACCATCCAGCCTAGACCGCATACTCGATCGCCCGTGCCAGATTCATGGCACCCCAGAAAAACCAGCCAATCATACCAACAGAGATTGTTGGGTTTTTAAACAGGCCGGCAAATTAAACGCCGAGAACAGGGAAAAGGGATCACAAAGCTAGGACGACGACGAGGAGCCCCGGCAACCGAACACAGGGGGATAGAAGAAGTTTCCCCCTCAAGTGAAAACAGTAAACATGATATATGTTACACACATCCCAAAAGGGAGCGCAAACGCGCACTAAGGGACGTCTATGCGATAGAGCCAGTCGCCCCAAAATTCAATCCATGGTCGTCATTTCCGATCACCTTTGATCGTCGGGACCACCCGACTAGTATCCGTCATGGCGGTTCAGCCGCACTAGTCCTCAACCCAATCATCGATGGATTTCACCTGATGCGCGTCCTTATGGACGGAGATAGCAGCCTCAACCTGCTTTATCAGGACACAGTGCGCAAAATGGGCATTAATCCATCAAGGATCAAGCCAACCAAGACTACCTTCAAAGGACTCAAACCAGGTGTAGAGGCCCGCTATACGGGCTCAATCACGCTAGAGGTTGTCTTCGGATCCCCCGACAACTTCCGAAGCGAAGAGTTAACCTTCGACATCGTCCCATTCTGCAGCGGTTATCACACACTGCTCGGATGGACCGCATTTGCTTCGTTCAACGCGGTGCCACACTATGCTTATCTTAAGCTCAAGATGATCGGTCCACGCGGCGTCATAATGGTCAACGGAAACACGAAACGCTCCCTCCGTATAGAGGAGCATCCTGCCGCCCTAGCGGCAGAAGTACAGAGCGGCCTTCTCAAGCAGAACCATAATCCGGCTGCCGAGCCCACGGGCACCATTAAAAGGGTCCAAACTACCCTGCAGTAGGACAGCTCGGCTCGTCAAGAGCTTGACTAGCAATTTAGCCTCCGTCCCAGTCCCGATCAAGTGGTGGCATTCGTGCCGCGCGTACATAACTACGCACTCAAAGTTCCATGGGCATCGACGGAGGCATAGCTAGCTCGTGATCCACAGTTCGGCTCGACCGATCCCGAACACACATATACTTTCACTATTTCCTTTTCCCTTTTCCAGGTCTCTTTTACATAGGCCTTCTTTGACGGCCTGATTACCAGTCCTGTCAAAGGATAAATATACCAGGATGGCACGAAGCACAAACGTATAGGGGAAACTGTAGAGGTCAATTCAACGACCACTCTACCTGTTGCCAGGACCCACACGCAGCTCGCCTCTGGTCGTGGCATGTTAAATGGCCTGTTGCTTATCGCATAATTTTTTATCAATGCAATTTAACGCATTAACCCAATTATAAGGCAAACAGTTCGTGGCCCAAGTTTAAGGGCCCCAGATATTACCTCTGCTCTCTTTTCTATTTTGCTTTTCCCATTGATAACTTATCTTCTAGCACCCGTACACTTTGGTACGTTTCATATTTGCCAGGGGCTCCCCAGCGCCCCACAATACGGCAACAAAATCTTTATAGTATAGTTCGGCACCCTGAATTTAGCATTATATGCATTGGCTCCGAATCATGTCTTTGGTCAATAGTTGGATTGCCCGGCTCCTGTGCTTGCTACCTTACGTTCTGCTATATCGGCTAAGGTAGTAAAGGGAGAACTACTGCGATTGTGCCTTGGTTTATCCAAAGGACCACCTCAGTAGAGAAAGCCGAAAACTGACTGTCATGATCCGGCGAGAGCCAGTCAGCTGTTTGGAGGATGCAAATCGTTGGAGATTTCTTCTGTGTTACGCGAAGGATCGGTACTTCCCGATCAGACGCTCATAGCACTCTGGTTCGGATACTAGGGGTTGCGCCTATGTTTTATTGTAAAACTCCTATGGCTAAGTGAGGGCGTTTAAGCCGCATAGTCTGATTGCCTGGTTCGTTGCGCTAAACAACTCCTTCAAGGACCATATAATTGGATCAAGATTGTTTAGATTCCATCCCGAACACCTCCGTACTACCTACGTGGGGGCAGAAGCTGACGGCTGGCCAACCCTCAGATTCCATACAACACGGCCGCACAGGAGGAAAAAATTATAACATAACAAGCATTATATTACAAACTGACTTTGTTTCATCATACAAGGCAAAGACAACACGAATGTATTCATTCAAAAATAATCTCCTTCCCACACTGCGTTGCCACAATGCGAGACCCCTCTAGGACATCCACAAAATAGCGCTCGGGTGTGCGGTGCTCCTTGCCCTCTGGCGGCCCCCTGGCCAGCTCGACGGCGTTCATCTTCGCCCACCACATCTTGCAACGGGCGAAGGCCATGCGCGCACCTTCAATACAGGCCGATCGCTTGACGACGTCCAGCCGAGGACAAGCGTCCACCAGCCGCTTCACGAGTCCGAAGTAGCTGCCGGGCATAGCTTCGGCTGGCCATAGCCGGATTATCAAATCCTTCATGGCTAGTTCGGCCACCCTATGCAGCTACACCAGCTGTTTCAGCTAATCGGTGAAGGGCACGAGATGCTCTGGCGCAAGATACTGCGACCAGGACAATTTATCCGTGGAGCTCCCTTCCTTGGCTCGAAAGAACTCCGCGGCGTCGGACACACTGCGCGCTAGATCTGCGTAGGCTCCTGGAGAACTCCGAATCCAGGTTAGTAAGAGATACTTCTTCCTCATATACTGGCTTTGCATACTAAATGCCTTACCCGCGCCAATCTTCCTGGCCTCCTGGATCTCTTGGAGCGTGCCCTGGGCCTCATTCCAGGTCGTCTCCGCTCTCTGACGAGCCTTGGCGAGTTCGGTCTTTTGAACCGACGCATCGGGCTCAAAGGTCTCACACTTCCTCACCGCGTCCTGGAGCTCTTATTGAACCTCGTTGACCCGGGCCTTGAGCTTCTTACGGGCGGCCTGCTCCTTGACAGCCTTCCCCTCGGCTTCGCCCAGGGCCTTTTTCAGGGCCTCGACCTTGGTCATCGCTCCTATACATATCATGACACTTCGGTCAATATATATCATCTTACTCTTTTCGAATATTCCTGGGTTATTACATACCTTGATTCTCCTAGAGCTGCCTCTTCACCTGGCCGAGCTCCTCCTCAGCCTGCTCCAGTCTCCGCTTAAGTTCGGAGACTTCGGCGGCATGTGAGGCCGCGGCTAGCAGCGACGCCTGCATATTCATTCCAGACAAATTTAGTTAGTTTCCTGCAATAAAGGATTGATCCTTTGTTCGGCTTTTCTTTTTGAACACCGGACAGTGTCTCAGGGGCTACTGTCTATATTGGGATTTTCTCTTTTTTCGTCACTTACCTCAAAACCTGTCAGCAGGCTGCTGCAGACTTCGGTTAGTCCGCTCTTGGCGGACTGGACCCTTTCAATCATCGTCCCATAAGAACATGGTGCTCATCCACAATGGAAGCGCCTCGTAGCGCTTCCAGCAGATTATCTGGTGCCCCTGGTTGGACAGGGGTCACCGGTGGAATAGGCATACCCCATTCTTTCGAAGGAGGCTGCGTGCCGGATTTCGAAGCCATATCCGTCTCCGGAATCAAGCCCGGTTGAGGGCCGAACTGAGTACGGCCCTCCTCCCCAATCTCTAGGGGGATGGGTTCCCCCTGGTGTTCGGCGGCGGGGGCTTCGCCTTCAGGCGCCTCTTGAGCCTCCCCACGGCCTGGGAAGGTCCGTTGGGAGAGCACCTCATCGTCTCCTTTAGCCTTGGGAGAGTAAGCGGTCGGCAGTGTCTCGCTGGCCATCTCCTTTGAGTCCAACGAACCTCTTGATGAGGACCGCTGGGAGCTGTCGTGGGCCGGACTGCAATAGCATAATTAACCATGTCAATACATAGAAGAGGAAAGGCTGGACATATGGGTATGCGGGAGTCATAGCACTTACGATGCAGCTAGAGGCTTAGTGCGAGGGTGTCGCTCTGGACTGCTGCTGACGTCCCACACGGAGTTATCCGCGAAGGAGCCCTTCCCTTTCTTGGACGTCCCTGCCTCCAGGTTCGTGGAGGCCGCCCTCTTCTTCCTTCCCTCATCAGGGGGAAGGTTGTCCTCATCCTCCTCCTCTTCCTCCTCATCGTCGTCATCTTCGGTGGCGGAGGAGCGTGTCTTGTCTTCAGACGTTGCGTCCAAAGCGCCCTTGCGACGGGGGCCACTCCGGACCCCCTTGGCCTTCCCCTTGGCCTTCTTCACCGGCGCTGTATAGGGTGCCGGCACCAGCATCTTCGCTAAACGCGGAATAACTGGTTCTTCAGGTAGCGGAGCCGGACACTGGATCCACTTCGCCCTCTTCATCCATTCCCGAAGAAGCAATGACAGTAAAAGTTCAGACATCCTCCTTGTAGCAGACAAGTAGAGGACGTGTTGGAAACCCACCTCGCTGGCGGGGTGGTTAACGTCGTGCCCACGATCCGAATCCGTGGCTGGCGGTGTCTCGTTGCCCTTAAAGAGCAACTTCCAGGCATCTTTATGAGTGGTCTCGAAGAGCCTCTTCAGGGTATGGTGCTTCTTCGGATTGAACTTCCATAGAGGGAGGCTTCGGCTTTGGCACGAGAGAATCCGGTGAAATAGCATCACCTGGATTATATCGACAAGTTTGGCATCCTTGTCCACCATGCTTTAAACGCGCGTCTGCAACGCTATCAGCTCGTCTGACGAACACCAGTTCGGGCTCTTCTCGACCCAGGAGGTGAGCCGCATTGGGGCACCGGGATTGAATTCAGCAGCTGCGGCCCAGTTGGTGCGGCGGGGTTCTGTAATGTAGAACCATTGTTTCTGCCATTCCTTGACAGTCTCCACGAAAGTGCCTTTCGGCCAGGAGACATTGGACAGCTTACTCACCATGGCTCCTCCGCACTCCGCGTGCTGGCCATCCACCACCTTTGGCTTCACGTTGAAGACCTTGAGCCACAGCCCAAAGTGGGGTTGGATGCGGAGGAAGGCCTCACACATGACGATGAACGCCGAGATGTTGAGGAAAGAGTTCAGGGATAAATCATGGAAGTCTATTCCGTAATAGTACATCAGCCCGTGGACGAAAGGGTGGAGAGGAAACCCTAGCCCGCGGAGGAAATGAGGGATGAATACCACCCTCTCGTTGGGCTTCGGCGTGGGGATGATTTGCCCCTGGGCTGGAAGGCGGTCGGCGATTTCCTTCGTCAAGTACCCAGCCGCCCGAAGCTCAGTAATGTCCTTCTCCTTAACGGAGGAGACCATCCACTTGCCTTGACCTCCGGATCTGGACATGGTTGAGTGCTAGCTTGAGTGGGTAGGAGATGAGGACTTGGGCGCTGGAGCTCAAGATTGGAAGGGCGGAGGAAGAGAGAAGGCGTGGGAGAAGAAGGGGGGATCCTAATCCCCTGTTAAAGTCAGTGAATATTGAACGCCTCCCTACTCGCCTCAAAACTCGCCTATTCCTAAGGATTGTGTAAACGGCACGAATGGGTTACCCATGCCCGTATTGATGAGAATCCCGCGATGAGGGGACACGATCTCTGCTTTGACAAGACGTGCCAATGGCAACCGCGCCTCGAAACGTGGAGCGACAGATAAAAAACGGTTTGAAATTATGACCGGACAGACGTGATGTCATGTTACAAAAAGTTGTCAGCGGATTGGACTCGTGTGAAATTATATTCTCTCTGCGGTTGTGTGTGGTGTGTGTTACAGGTCCAGACACGTTCAATATGTCCGAAGACTATCTTGGAGTTCGGAAGCAGGAACCCGCCATGCAATGCCGAAGACAGACCTACGCGCCGGATACCTTGTCATTGAAGCCAGGTTCAGGTGCTACTAAGGGAGTCCTGGACTAAGGGGTCCTCGGGTGTCCGGCCTATTAGCCATGGGCCTGACTGATGGGCCGTGAAGATACGAAGACCGAAGACTGCACCCGTGTCCGGATAGAACTCTCCGTGGCGTGGAAGGCAAGCTTGGCGACCAAATATGTATATTCCTTTCTTTGTAACCGACCTTGTGTAACCCTAGATCCTCCCGGTGTCTATATAAACCAGGAGGACTTAGTCCGGAGGGAGAGATATTCATTACCTTAGTCATAAAGGCTAGACTTCTAGGGTTTAGCCATTACGATCTCGTGGTAGATCAACTCTTGTAATACTCATATTCATCAAGATCAATCAAGCAGGAAGTAGGGCATTATCTCCATAGAGAGGGCCCGAACCTGGGTAAACATCGTGTCCCCTGTCTCCTGTTACCATCGACCTTAGACACACAGTTCGAGACCCCCTACCCGAGATCCGCCGGTTTTGACACCGACAACGACCGATCCAAGTACCGAACACACGACACCTCCGAGTTCAGCACACGTTCAGCTTGGTGACGCCCACGAACTTACGATCCAGCAGAGCTTCGAGGGAGAGTTCTGTCAGCACGATGGCGTGATGACGGTGATGATGATGTTACTGACGCAGGGCTTCGCCTAAGCACCGCTACGATATGACCGAGGTGGATTATGATGGAGGGGGCACCGCACACGAATAAAAGATCAACTGATCAACTTGTGTCTATGGGGTGCCCCCTGGCCACGTATAAAAGGATGGAGGGAGGAGGAGGCCGGCCCAAGAGGGGGCGCGTCAAGTGTGGAGTCCTACTAGGACTCCCTAGTCCTAGTAGGATTCCACCTCCCACATGGAATAGGAAAAAGGGAAGGGAGAAGGAGAAGGAAGGAAGGGCCGCCCCCTTTACCTAGTCCAATTCGGACCAGTCCATGGGGAAGGGGCACGGCCACCCTTGAGGCCTTTCTCTCCTTTCCCGTATGGCCCATTAAGGCCTAATACGAATTCCCGTAACTCTTCGGTACTCCGAAAAATACCCGAATCGCTCGGAACCTTTCCGATGTCCGAATATAGCCTTCCAATATATCGATCTTTACGTCTCGACCATTTCAAGACTCCTCGTCATGTCCCTGATCTCATCCAGGACTCCGAACAAACTTCGGTCATCAAATCACATAACTCATAATACAAATCGTCACATAACTCATAATACGGGTTCGCGAACTATGTAGACATGACCGAGACTCATCTCCGGTCAATAACCAATAGCGGAACCTGGATACTCATATTGGTTCCTACATATTCTACGAAGATCTTTATCGGTCAAACCGCATAACAACATACGTGGTTCCCTATGTCATCGGTATGTTACTTGCCCGAGATTCGATCGTCGCTATCTCAATACCTAGTTCAATCTCGTTACCGGTAAGTCTCTTTACTCGTTCCCTAATGCATCATCCCGCAACTAACTCATTATTCACATTGCTTGCAAGGCTTATAGTGATGTGCATTACCTAGAGGGCCCAGAGATACTTCTCCGACAATCGGAGTGACAAATCCTAATCTCGATCTATGCCAGCTCAACAAGCACCATCGGAGACACCTGTAGAGCACCTTTATAATCACCCAGTTACGTTGTGACGTTTGGTAGCACACAAAGTGTTCCTCCGGTATTCGGGAGTTTTATAATCTCATAGTCATAGGAACATGTATAAGTCATGAAGAAAGCAATAGCAACATACTAACGATCAAGTGCTAAGCTAACGGAATGGGTCAAGTCAATCACATCATTATCTAATGATGTGATCCTGTTAATCAAATGACAACTCATGTCTATGGCCAGGAAACTTAACCATCTTTGATTCAACGAGCTAGTCAAGTAGAGGCATACTAGTGACACTCTGTTTGTCTATGTATTCACACATGTACTAAGTTTCCGTTAATACAATTCTAGCATGAATAATAAACATTTATCATGATATAAGGAAATATAAATAACAACTTATTATTGCATCTAGGGCATATTTCCTTCATTTGTACCAGTAGCTATGTGTTTAATCTCTCTCTCTCTCTCGTGTTCTTGAGATGTCACGATCTTGATGTATCGCGGGCTTTGTTAATATTGTCGAACCATATGGTGTTTTCCCCTCTCTATCTTGTGATGAGTTGAGTTACTTTTATGGATTTGAGAACACTTGATATATTTCCTGCAATAGAATACTCGTGGTGACAATGGGGTATAATATTGATTCACTTGATATATGTTTTGGCACTCAACTCGTGAATTCCCAAGGTGACATTGGGGTAATCTATGCATAGGGGTTGATGCACGTTCTTGTCTTTGTTTCTCCGGTAGAAATCTTGGGGCACTCTTTGAAGTTCTTTGTGTTGGATTGAGTATAATGAATATGAATTTGCTTTGGTGTTATTTTAGTACGAACTCTAGGATAGATCGAACGGAAAGAATAGGTTTATGTTATTTTAGTACGAACTCTTGAATAGATCGAACGGAAAGAATAGCTTTGAGGTGGTTTCGTACCCTGCAAACAATTTATTCTTATGTTCTCTGCTAGATAGGAACTTTGGAGTGATTCTTCATCGCACTTTGAGGGATGGTTATATGATTCAATTATATTGGCATTGTTGAGAGATTGCACTAGCGAAAGTACAGACCCTAGGCCTCATTTTCAAGCATTGCAATACCGTTTTTGTGCCCGATACTATTTGTTACCTTGCTCTTTTTGTTTATTCAGATTATAAAAATATATTTCTACCATCAATATTACACTTTTATCACCATCTCTTCGCCGAACTAGTGCACCTATACAATTTACCATTGTATTGGGTGTGTTGGGGACACAAGAGATTTCTTGTATTTGGTTGCAGGGTCGTTTGAGAGAGACTATCTTCATCCTACGCCTCCCACGGATTGATAAACCTTAGTTCATCAACTTGAGGGAAAATTGGTACTGTCCTACAAAACTCTTAGCTTGGAGGCCCAACACGTGTCTACAAGAATAAAGTTGCGTATTAGACATCAAGTATCTCTACTTAGTGCGGAATTTTTTGCTAGAAAAGATAGGGGGCAAGCACCACATGTTAAAGGATCTATGACAACATAGCTTCTATGAGAATATGAACAAACATAAATCATTACGTGTCTTCCTTGTCCAACGTCAACAATTTTGTCATATAATATTACAATCATAAAAGATGTCCAAGATAGTTTATTTGCATGTGAATCTTCTCTTCCCTTATTAATTCTTTCCCGAATTGCATCATTGACCAATGCTATGTTTGTCTATCTCCAATAAATTTTACCACTTATACTTTTCCTTATGTGATGTCATTACTTACCATAAGATTAGCATATGATCCTTTTCATTATTATTTTTCTTTTTTTGATTGAAACTTAAAGGAAAAGAAGGCAAAACTCGAACTAAACTTTATTATATATCTCGCACACGATTACAAAGATAGATAGATCACTAAGCAAAACACTCGAAAAGGATCGAACTAGACTTTTATACAACTAATTCAAAAGGTAACTAAAGGTCGGTATTTCCCCAAAGAGGAAGGGATGATGCAGCACAGTGGCGGTAGGTATTTCCCTCGGATATGAAACCAAGGTTATCAAACCAGTAGGAGAACCAAGTAACACAACGTAAACAGCCCTTGCACACAGGTAACAAATCCCCGCAACCCGACGTGTTAAAGGGGTTGTCAATCCCTTCCGGGGTACGGTGTCTCAAGATAGGTAAATGACGTGAGGTAAATTTGTAGTAGATTGATAGATCGAACGCCAAATAAAATAAATAGATATAAAATGCAGCGAGGTATTTTTGTATTTTTGGTTCAATAGATCTGAAAATAAATGCAAGGAAAAAGTAGATCGCAAAGGCAAATATATGAGAAAGAAGACCCGGGGGCTATAGGTTTCACTAGTGGCTTCTCTCGAGCAAAATAGCAAGCCGTGGGTAAACAAATTACTGTTGCGCAATTGATAGAACTTCAAATAATCATGACGATATCCAGGCAATGATCATTATATAGGCATCATGTCCAAGATTAGTAGACCGACTCCTGCCTGCATCTATTACAATTACTCCACACATCGACCGCTATCCAGCATGCATCTAGTGTATTAAGTTCTTCGAAAAATGGAGTAATGCAATAAGAACGATGACATGATGTAGACAAGATCTATCTATGTAGAGATAGACCCCATCGTTTTATCCTTAGTAGCAACGATACATACGTGTCGTTTCCCTTTCTGCCACTGGGATCAAGCTCTATAACATCGTACCCACTACAAAGCACCTCTTCCCATTGCAAGATAAATAGATCAAGTTGGCCAAACAAAACCCAAATATCGGAGAAGAAATACGAGACTATAAGTAATCATGCATATAAGAGATCAAAGAAACTCAAATACTTTCATGGATATAAAAAGATATAACTGATCATAACCTCGAAGTTCATCAGATCCCAACAAACACATCGCAAAATAGTTACATCATATGGATCTCGAAGAGACCGTTGTATTGAGAATTCAGCGAGAGAGAGGAAGCCATCTAGCTATTAACTATGGACCCGAAGGTCAACAAAGAACTACTCACGCATCATCAGAGATGCACCAATGGAGGTGGTGAACCCCATCCGAGATGGTGTCTAGATTGGATTTGGTGGTTCTAGACTCTGCGGCGGCTGGATGAATATTTCATCGACTGTTCTAAGATTTCTGGAATATTGGGGTATTTATAGAGCAAAGAGGCGGTCCGGGGGCACCCGAGGTGGGCACAACCCACCAGGGCGCGCCTGGGCCTCCTGGCGCGCCCTGGTGGGTTGTGCCCCCCTCGGGGCCCCCCAGGCGCAGGCAGGGCCGGTTGTGTTCCTTTTTGCCCATAGAAAATCATCATGGTGTTTCGTGGCATTTGGACTCCGTCTGATATTGATTTCCTGTGATGTAAAAAACATGGAAAAAACGGCAACTGGCACTTGGCACTATGTCAATAGGTTAGTACCAAAAAATGATATAAAATGATTATAAAACATCCAAGATTGATAATATAATAGCATGGAACAATCAAAAGTTATAGATACGTTGGAGACGTATCAACATCCCCAAGCTTAACTCCTACTCGTCCTCGAGTAGGTAAGTGATAAAAACAGAATTTTTGATGTGGAATGCTGCCTATCATGTCATATCATATTCTTTTCTTTATGGCATGGACAATTGGACTTTTATGTGATTCAAAGCAATAGCCTAGTTTTGACATAATTATTTAGATACTCAAGCACAGCAACAAGAAACCATGTCTTTCAAAATATCAACGCTAAAATAAGTTATCCCTAGGCCATCATGCTCAACCATTGATCCATTCATGAAACACACTCGAATATTAGCTACACCCAATACTTAAGTATGATCATATTGCCTCCTAGTTGGTGCTTTTTATGAGAGAAGATGGAGACTCAATTTGAAAAGTAAAAATTCCATAAAGTAAAAGAAAAACCTTCGCAGAGGGAAGTAGGGATTTGTAGAGGCGCCAGAGCTCAAAGCGAAAAATTAGAGATAAAAAAATTTTGGGAGGTGTATCCCTCCCACCAACGAAAACGACTTAGAGTTCCCAACAGTTTCTATCAGATTCTGGGTTCCGGCAAAACCCTTGTGGTTCGAACTCTGGGGTGCGCACGAAGATCTCTCCTCGCCCTAGCTCACGCCCTCACCGTGATCTCAAAGCTCAACACGTCGAACTCGCAGAACAAGGGACATAGGGTTTATACTGGTTTAGGACACCGATGTGGTGTAATACCCTACTCCAGTGTGTGTGGTGGATTGCCTCTTGGGCTGAGGATGGACAAGTACAAGGGAAGAATAGGCTTCTGAGGAGAGGTGTTCTTGAGCTTGGTGAGCTTGTGTGGATGAAGATGATCTGAGTCTTGATTAGTTGCCTCCCACTATGGTGGCTAGTCCTATTTATAGAGGCCCTGGTCCTCTTCCCAAATATTGAGCGGGAAGGGATCCAACAACGACCAATTTTGAAGGGAGACAACTAGTACAAGTTATCCTGACTAAAGGTGGTCTTCTTCTGCCAAAGGCTCTGGTGGTGACGCCGTCTTGGGCTCCACGGTGACCTTCGTCCTGCCGGTCTTAGTCTTGTTGCACCGATATGGAAACCTTTTCCTGCTGCCTCGGGACTCCTCGCCTGCGCTTGCCTCTTTAGCACCAAAGAGGAAACGAGTACACTGCGCACTGGCACCCGCCTGGCGCCCGCCTGGCCATGATTGTCATGGCTTGCGTCACAGGGACCTCGCGAGGTACCCCTCGCCTTGATCTCTCCGCCCCTCGCGAGCCAGCCTGGTGAGGCCGCCCCCGAGGAGGTCTTGCATCTTCCGCCTCGCGAGGCTTGGCCCCTCGCGAGGGTCTTGAGTGTTTGCTAGTGAATATGGGCCGTACAAGGCCACTGGTGGAGCCACGCCATGGGCCGCAGGCAGGCAAGTCTGGGGATCCCTGTTCCCAGGACGCCGACAGTAGCCCCTGGGCCCAAGGCGCGCTCGGACTTGGCTTCGAGGCGAAGCCAAGAGGCAAGTGCGGAGCGCCGCGGGCCCCAACAGCCTGCGGCCTCGGTCGACGCGTGGTGATTGATGGGACATGGGCGTCTCTACTTCCCCATGCTGCCTCGGCAACTGCCCAACAAACAAAAGGCCGGCGCGGGCTGCATTTGCCTTCATTGATTTCCTTCGCCTTGCTCCAGATCCCCTTTCTTGCTCTTCTCTTCCAGCGACTCCAGATCCTCCCAGATCCCCCTTCGCGCCTGCCGCTAATGGCGCCCAAAAAAGCTCGGGCCACTCCTCTGCCATCTTGGTACAAGCCTGCGCTTGATGCGCCGAGTGTTTCAGAGAAGAACCTTGCCGCCGTGCTCCTGATGATGGTGGGGGTGATGAGAAGAGGAAGACCGTGCTTCGTGCCGGCTCCGCCGAGCCGGAGGCCTCAGGCAGCACTTTCTACCCCTTCTTCATGAGCAGCATTGTCGCCGGGTTGGTTCCCCCTTCTCCAACTTCATCTACTCTGTCCTTAGTCATTACAAGATCCACGCTCTCCATCTTCATCCCAACTCCATCCATGTTCTATCGATCTTCGCCTTCTACTGCAAGGCGTATGTTGGAGTGATGCCGTCCGTGGCGCTGCTGCGCCACTTCTTCTTCCTTCGGATCAAGGAGGGCCACCGCTTCGGGTGTGCTGGCTTCGTCGCTGCCAACAAGACCAATGCCAGAATGAAGGCTGGGAAGAAGTCTGAGGGCTTCAGGAGCAAGTGGGTCTTGATGGACGCCAAGTGCTCCCACCCCCGGCTGGTGTTGCCATCAGAGATACCAGTGTACCAAGATGGGTGTCTTTGCGCGAAGCTCACCGACCCCCGGGCGGCGCAGGTGTTGGAGAGGATGAACGCCGACCTGAGGCCTGGTGACTCAAGGGCGGCGAAGCTGACGGGGGCCATGATCGTCAAAGAATTCATGACGCAGCGCGTCGCTCCCCTTCGGGCGTGCCCGCGCCCCTTGTGGAAGCTTGGGGACGAAGGGGACGACCTCCGCCTATGCCCGAAGGCCCTTTCTGACGAGGAGTTGCACTCGGCCCTCCGCTCCTTGGTTGGGGACGACCAAGGGTACCCGCTGGACTCCTTCGTTCCCTTGTTCCGCCGCCCAGACGGGGCGGAGGCTCCCGCCGCCATGCCAGTCTTCGATGGGCGCGGGCTCGTGCTGCCCGCGCCCTCGAGTGTTCCGGTGATGACGACTCCGGTAGGAGTCTTCGTACGAGTCTTGCGAGGAGGAGGAGGAAGAGGAAGAGTGCGACTCGGAGGCAACTCGCGAAGGGGCGGGGGAAACCTGATGATGATGATGAGGCCATCGTCTTCCTGTAGAGAGGTGCGCCGCCCGTGGCTGGGGGCTCCTCAAGGTCCAAGGTTAGTCCCCGGAGGAGGCCACCTGCCGAGGTACCGACGAGGGGCAGGTCGGCGCTGATCTCCCGAGACAACGCCCCCGCTCAGGCGCTGCCTGGAGCTGCTTCCAACCCACCTGCTACCCCCTCTTCCGTTCCAGGTGCCCGCGCGCCCGCGCCTCGGGCTGCAAAGCTTTCAGGCTTCAAGCATAGGAATGAGAGAGATCACACCATGGTGGACCAGTAAGTATTCTTGTCCTATCTTGTTCTTGCTTCTGCTGCCGATTCTTGATGCTTCTCTGCTGCGCCATTAGGCCGACACCCACGGCGAAGAAGAGGAAGGAGGAAGCGGTGGTACTGCTCGGGACCCAATCTCCTGCGGCGGCTGCACATCCCTTCGTGGGGAAGGCAGTGACAGCGCTCGTGCTTCTCAGGCCCGATCGTCCTCGCGAGGCATGAGGGAGCGTCCTCGGGAGGAGGCAGCCCGCGTAGCCCCGCTGGCTCCGGAGGTGCCGACGTCCGGCTCGGTTACTGGGGTCCCCAAGGCTTAGGAGCTCTCGGCCTCCCAGGCAATGATGACGATGCTGCCTCCTCCTCCTCCCACTACACTGCTGGCCTCGGATCCTTCCGCCTCCCCTGACGTCCTGGAGCGTGCTCTTTCTGTGATGACCCTACTGCGAGAGGATCTTCAAGGCACCGACCGTCGCCTGGTAGCCGGGCGCCTGGAGCTGGTCTCTAGCTGGCTTCACTCCGACTTGTCCATTCGGGCGGCACTGAGCAAGGCTGCGGTGACCTTCGAGAAGGACATGCAGGCCGCCGCCCAAGCCGCGGCTGCTCGCGAGGTGGCGCTGAAAGATGTCGAGGCCGCCCAGGATCGCTGTCGGTCGCTGGAGGCCGAGCTGGAGACCATTCACAGGGAGCGTATGGACGAAGCTCGAGGATGCAAGGCGGAGGAGGAGGAGATGAAGGCCCGAGAAGCTGGAGGGCGCAGCTGGCGAAGGCGCAGGCTATGGAGCGCAGCCGGCTGGAGAAGCTAGAGCAAAAGATGGAGGCAGCTAAGGCCGAGCTTGATGCCAAGGCGAAGGTCCTGGCTAAGGACCGCATGGCCTTCAAGTCCCTCGAGGAGAGGTCCCGCGTGTCACCGCGGGCACTCTATGAGAAGGGCTTGGAGGAGCCGCTGGCTTCAGACGATGAGGGCCCCACCCAGCTACTTCCTCATCTGGTCGCGGCGCTTGAGGAAGTCGCGAGTGGGATCAGCCCCTTGGTGGAAGGAGAACCCCGCACGCTTTCTTCGACCGAGCTGACGCGCGTCTTCGGCCACCTCCATCTTCGTGACCCTGACGCCAACCTCGACGAGCTGCTGGAGCCTGTGAATGACGAGCACTGCGCAGCTGCTGCCGAAGCCGTGAAGGGCCAGGTGGACGCCTTACTGAAGAGGTTCCGCGACTTCGACCATGCGCCCTCAACTGGTGGTGCTGCTGAACCTGCAACTCTGGCGGGCGACACAGGTGAGGGCAACATTGCGGACGAAGGGGCGCCTCTTGCACGCGACGGCGACATCCATGGGTGATGGGATGACTTGCTGGTGACTCCTTTCTTTGATTTTCTTCTGCAACACATACCATCCCTCGTGGAGGCGTTAAACTTATGCTTGATATTTGGAGAACAATATGTCTTGTAATATTTATTTGAATTCCGTGATTTCCTTCTTGTTTGCTTCATGTTCTACGTCGGCAGAGCCCGACTGCGCGCATACCTCAGCCGTCGTTGGGTCATCCGGTTCACCAGGGCGAGACCAAGGGGTGAGGGGCTATATGGCCAGTTAGGCTCCTGAGTCGTGATGCTCAGGAGTCCCCCTTGACGCACAAACAGCTTACAGAAAGGAGACGCAGGAGTAGGCCTAGTGTTCTACGTCGGCAGGGCCCGACCCCGCACATACCTCAGCCGCCGTTGGGTTGTCCGGATCACCAGGATGAGACCAAGGGGTGAGGGGCTACGTGGCCAATTAGGCTCCTAAGTCGCGATGCTCAGGAGTCCCCCTTGAAGCTCAAACGACCTTCATACCTTTTCCCTCACCGAGGCTCCGCTCGGGAGGGGCACGCGACGACCAGGTCCGAGGGACCTGGCAGGGTGGCGTATGCTTGGGCGTGACCCGAGCGCAACCACCGTGCCCAGCGCCCTCGCGCGACTCTCCGTGGGGAGGTGTTGCGATGAGGCCAGAGACTGAGCTCGGAGGCTCCCTGAGGTTGATACGGCCATGGGGCCGCCCTCAGTTGTTTATCACCAGCGCGGAGCATAGAGCTTCCGCACTTGCACGGGCATAGCCGCTCCTCGGCCTTGTCGACTGCCAGTGCGGAGCATGGTGCTTCCCCTGGTGCGTGGGTGAGGGCTCCCTCTGAGTGGAGCCCCAGGGCGTGTACAGCCCCGCCATGACACGTGGCTTGCATGGCAGGGCTGGAGGAGGTGTGTCTGGGCACTCATGAGCCGCGCAGGACTCACGAGGCCCTACCTCAAGGCGGGTTGCGCCTGGTCTTGGTTCTTGATGGCTGTGGTGGTCCTGCAAGATGGTTTGGCAGCCTGCGTCGAGCGAATCTCCTGAGGCTATCGCATGAGAAGGCCAAGCACCAACGACCCCAGGAGGCGACGTGAACGGGGCCGGCCCGCCAGACAGAGCTCAGCCGTTGGGTTTATCGACGCTGCAGGGACGGACCCGAGCATAGGCGTCGTGCCTAGTCATCTCATGCAAAGGATCCCGAAGAAAGATGATCGGCGCGTGGCCCCCGTGGTGGGTGATAATCAAGCAGGTGATAACCATGGATAATTCATGCAAGGGAGCAAATTAGCTTAGATAGGTGCAAGAACGATACATGCCACTGGGACGGACCCAAGCAGCTTGAGGATGATGCAGCCCAAGGGGCGCCCCCAATAAAGTAAGCTAAAGATGCAAATGATACATGTCGCAGGGGCAGGCCTGTGCGACCTGGGAATAATGCAGCCCGAGTGGCGCTCCCAGCTGAATAAACTTGGAAAATGTCACCTGGTTCCATTGTCGAAGGAGTGTTGATGTAGCCAAAGACACGCGATGAAGGAGTCGCTCCTCATGAGCCATCAGGGCCCCGAGGCCTAGGAGGCTCTGGGAGCTCGGGTGGTTCCTTGAGGACCGTCTCCATCTCCGCCAGGACTGTGTGATGCCTGGCCTCCTGAGCTGCCAGGATGCTCTATAGGTTGTGCTGCAAGGTGGCCGCCATGCTCGGCAGGCCAAATGGCATGCGAACATAGCTGTGAGGTGGACCCTCGCACCGCCCAACACGCGAAGGCCAAAAGCGCTCCTGAGATGCGGCCTGGTTGAGCCCTGGGATGTCGATGCAGACGCGCAGTCCGCCATCCTGCCTGGATGGGGAGCTGCACTAGGTGGGCGGCGGTCGCCACGCATCGCCCTTGCTTCTTGTAGCTCCTGAGTAGCCTTGATGATGAACTCCTGAGCGTCGGGCGCTCCTCGCCTGGTGCCTTCCTGGGGGAAACGCGTCGCAAAGCACGCCTCCACATGGTGCCCGAGCGCCTCCATCACGACATTGGCTAGGTCTGAGGCCTTTTAGAAGAGAGCCCCCGAGCCCAGCCCGAGGAGGGCACCGGGTGTGCCTTCCTATGCGAGGGAGGCAGGCACCCCCGGTGCGGGCGCTGATCCTGAGGCGCCGCCGCTGGAGACACCGCCCCTTTAAGGCCCTGCACGGAGTAGCTGCTTCTTCTTCTTAGGGATGGCCTCAGGAGGATACTGCGTGCCCTCGCTGCCAAGGTCTTCAATTGCCGTGGCTTGGAAGGCGCGCTCGAGGGAGCACACCGCATCTCTTTCTTCACAGGGGACTATGATGATTCCGCCGCTTCCTGGCATCTTGAGGACGTTGTAGCCGTGGTGGGTCACTGCCATGAACTTCGCTAATGCTGGATACCCGAGGATGGCATTGTACGACAGACGAATGTGGCCGACGTCGAAGTCGATGAGCTTGGTGCAGTAGTTGTCGCGCTGGTCGAAGGTGACAGGGAGGCGGACCTGCCCTATCGGGGTGGTGGAGCCGTCGGTCACTCCTAAGAAGGGCTTGGTAAGCTGTAGCTGATCGTATGGCACTTGGAGGCTGTCGAATGTCTCGACGGACAGGACGTTAAGCCCTGCACCGCCGTCAATGAAGGTCTAGGTGACCTGGACGTTGCTGATGACAGGCGAGCACAGCATCGGGAGGGCACCAGCGATGGCCGCGCAGTTGAGCCCGATCCGCCGAGCTGAAGTTGATGGCGCACTTGGACCACCTGAGCGGGCGCGTGGCCTCGAGCCTTGGAAGTGCTGCATTCAGCTCACGAGGAAACTGCTTGAAGATGCGCTGGGATGCTGGGGCCTGAGCTCCGCCCAAGATGCAGGCGATAGCGCGTGGCTCCTAGAAGCCCCCAACCCCCTCGCCTTGATGGTGGTTGTCGTTCCTTCTTGGTGGTGGCGGCAATGGAGGGAGGCCAGCATTGCGCTGAGGGCGGTCCTCACGAGGCTGTTCCCTCCATGCGCCCTCACGAGGTTGGTCCTGCCAGCAGTCCTCACGAGGCCGGTCGCGCCACTCCTGGCGGGGGCCGCGATCATCCCATCGTCCCCCACCTCATCCTCCTCCTCGGCCGTAGCCCCGGTCGTTGCGCTCGGGGCGTCGACCGAAGCATCCATCTCGAATGGCCCTGAGCTCTTGACAGTCATTGGTGTTGTGGTTGTGCACGTTGTGGAAGGCGCCAAACGGAAGGCTGCTCTTGGACGACTCGGGATGGTCCCGGCCGCGCTTCGTGTCCGGCTCCGCCGCGAGCACGGCCACCCCCTTGCGCTTCACGTCCTTGGCCTTGGCTTTCTTCTCCTCTGGGTCGGTAGCTGGGAGCTCGAGGAGGGAAAGGCGCCCTTCCTCAGCTCTTGCGCACTTGGTCGCCATGTTGAACAGCTCCAGAGCCGTGCATAGCTCCTCATCGATGGCGAGCTCCTTCTTCATATTGACGTCGCGGATTCCATCAGAGAACACCGAGATGATGGCCTCGTCCATCACCTTGGTGATCTTGAGGCGAACGCTGTTGAAGCGCTGGATGTACTTCTCCAGAGTCTCCCCTGGCTGTTTCTTGAGACGGCGTAGGTCACCCGCGGCCGGCGGGCGGTCGTGAGTGCCCTGGAAGTTGGCGACGAAGCGTTCGCGCATATCACTCCAGGAGGAGATCGAACCAGGGGGCAGGTTCAGGAGCCACGAGCGAGCACCATCCTTGAGAGCCATGGGGAACCAGTTCGCCATGACTTTCTTGTCGCTGTTGGCCGCCTCGATGCTCAACTCGTAGAGCTGCAAGAACTCCGCGGGGTCGAGGGTGCCGTCATAGCAAGGAGACAGGTCTGGCTTCAACTTGCCCGGCCAGACGACGCTACGCAGCTCTGGAGTGAAGGCGCGGCAGCATGCTGTGGCCACCGGGGCCCTTTGCAGAGGCGGAGCCTGCCCTTGATGTCCACGCGCCGCCACCACAGGCGGCACATGGTCTTGTCGTGGTGGCGCCGGGAGTGCAGGAGCGTTTTCTTGTGGCCGTGCGACTTCTTGGTAGCTTCCTTCTTCTCACGCGGGCGCCCGGCGCGGTGGGTCGCGTCGGGGGGCCGCGCACCTTGGTGCCCGGGCGCCGTCTTGGTGCGGAGGTGGCGGAGGCGCCCCGTGGGCTACGTCACCCACGGCTGGAGGAGGGCGAGCCAGTGAGAGAGACGGAACAGGCGAGCCCCCAGCGGCGCTGACGAGCTCGGCGATGCGGTCCAGCCAGTCCTCGTAGAGGTCGTTGACCGGGCGGTAGCGCAGGAGCTTGCGCGCCATGAGCAGCGCGGCCTGCGCGTCCGTGGGGGCGTGACGTGCGTGAGACGATGAGCCGGCTGGAGTTAGCGATGGAGTTGCAGTCCGGCCGTCCCGCCACACAGAGGGGTGCAGCGAGGACGCCTGCTGCTTGTTTCCCGCCGGCCCGGAGGCAGCGGGCGACGGAGAACGACGGGGAGGCCCGCCGACGGGGGCCGTCTGAGCGACACGGGCGGCGAGGGCGGCCCGACAATCGGCGCGGGCTCGACACGCGTCTGCCATGGATGCGGTGGAGCGGCGGCACATGGATCAACGGAAGGAAAGCTTGAGCGCACCCCTACCTAGCGCGCGAAATGTCGGATTCCGGGTTCCGGCAAAACCCTTGAGGTTCGAACTCTAGGGTGCGCACGAAGATCTCTCCTCCCCCTAGCTCACGCCCTCACCGCGATCTCAAAGCTCAACATGTCAAACTCGCAGAACAAGGGACACGGGGTTTATACTAGTTCGGACCACCGATGTGGTGTAATACCCTACTCCAGAGTGGTGTGGTGGATTGCCTCTTGGGCTGAGGATGGACAAGTACAAGGGAAGAACAGCCTCCTGAGGAGAGGTGTTCTTGAGCTTGGTGAGCTTGTGTGGATGAGGATGATCTTAGTCTCGATCAGTTGCCTCCTACTGTGGTGGCTAGTCCTATTTATAGAGGCCCTGGTCCTCTTCCCAAAAATTGAGCGGGAAGGGATCCAACAACGGCCAATTTTGAAGGGAGACAACTAGTACAAGTTATCCTGACTAAAGGCGGTCTTCGCCTGGCAAAGGCTCTGGTAGTGACGCCGTCCTGGGCTCCACAGTGACCTCCATCCTGCCGTCCTGCTGGTCTTGGTCTTGTTGCACCGATATGGAAACCTTTGCCTGATGCCTCGGGACTCCTCGCCTGCGCTTGCCTCTTTAGCACCAAAGAGGAAACGAGTACACTGCGCGAGCTTGCGCCCGCCTGGCCTTGGTCGTGATGGCTTGCATCACAGGGACCTCGCGAGGTGCCCCTCGCCTTGATCTCTCTGCCCCTCACGAGATTTGTGAAGTGGGGGAGAGGAAAACGAGAGGCAAATGGTAAATAATGTAAACTGAAAGGAGATGATATTTCTTATTAGGAACCTGGTATATGTTGAAGATCCTCCCCGTCAACAGCACCAGAAATTCCTTTTGATGTCGCTTGAAGCTACGTCGGTATTTCCCCAAAGAGGAAGGGATGATGCAGCACAGCGGCGGTAGGTATTTCCGTCAGATATAAAACCAAGGTTATCGAACCAATAGGAGAAACAAGCAACACAACATAAACAGCCCCTGCGCACAGATAACAAATCCTCGCAACCCGACATGTTAAAGGGGTTGTCAATCCCTTCCGGGGTACGGCGCCTCAAGATAGGCAAAAGGACGTGAGGTAAATTTGTAGTAGTTTGATCGATCGAATGCCAAATAAAATAAATAGAAATAAAATGCAGCGATGTATTTTTGTATTTTTGGTTTAATAGATATGAAAATAAATGCAAGGAAAAAGTAGATCGCAAAGGCAAATATATGAGAAAGAAGACCTGGGGGCCATAGGTTTCACTAGTGGCTTCTCTCGAGAAAAATAACAAACGGTGGGTAAACAAATTACTGTTGGGCAATTGATAAAACTTCAAATAATCATGACGATATCCAGGCAATGATCATTATATAGGCATCACGTCCAAGATTAGTATACCGACTCCTGCCTGCATCTACTACTATTACTCCACACATCGACCGCTATCCAGCATGCGTCTAGTGTATTAAGTTCATGGAAAAATGGAGTAATGCAATAAGAACGATGACACGATGTACACAAGATATATATATGTAGAGATAGACCCCATCATTTTATCCTTAGCAGCAATGATACATACATGTCGTGTCCCTTTCTATCACTGGGATCAATCACCGTAAGATCAAACCCACTACAAAGCACCTCTTCCCATTGCAAGATAAATAGATCAAGTTGGCCAAACCAAACCCAAATATCGGAGAATAAATACGAGGCTATAAGTAATCATGCATATAAGCGATCAAAGAAACCCAAATACTTTCATGGATATAAAAAGATATAACTGATCATAAACTCGAAGTTCATCAGATCCCAACAAACACACCGCGAAACAGTTACATCATATGGATCTCCAAGAGACCATTGTATTGAGAATTCAGCGAGAGAGAGGAAGCCATCTAGCTACTAACTACGGACCCGAAGGTCTACAAAGAACTACTCACACATCATCGGAGAGGCACCAATGGAGGTGGTGAACCCCATCCGAGATGGTGTCTAGATTGGATTTGGTGGTTCTGGACTCTGCGGAGGCTGGATGAATATTTCGTCGATTGTTCTAGGGTTTCTGGAATATTGGGGTATTAATAGAGCAAAGAGGCGGTCCGGGGGGCACCCGAGGTGGGCACAACCTACCAGGGTGCGCCTGGGCCTCCTGGCACGCCCTGGTGGGTTGTGCCCCTCTCGGGGCAGCCCCCAGGCGGAGCCCGGGCCCGTTGTGTTCCTTCTGGCCCATAAAAAATCATCGTGGAGTTTCGTGGCATTTGGACTCCGTCTGATATTGATTTCCTGCGATGGAAAAAAGATGGAAAAAATAGCAGCAGACACCTGGCACTATGTCAATAGGTTAGTACCAAAAAATGATATAAAATGATTATAAAACATCCAAGATTGATAATATAACAGCATGGAACAATCAAAGATTATAGATACGTTGGAGACGTATCATGCAGCCTCGCCACTCCTGATCTTGTCAGGCTGCTACCTGTGGGTCTTGACGGGGCCGGGGTGGGCTTCTGCCCAGGCACTCCTTTTGTCCTCTTCACTTCCCACCGTAGTTCCTAGGAGGAGAGGGACAAGAAAGGTATTACGGGCACTTATCTTTTTTTAGTCTAAAATATGTAGGCGCTTGCCAAACTTTAGTCTTAAATATGTATTCGATTTTATCCATGTTTGTGTTCTGTAAGATATGTACTTGTTTATCAGCATATTAATGAAAAAGACAAGCCTTGGCGGGTACTTGTGCATGTATCCTATCCATGCAAATGATGAACACTTTTATACTTATAAGTAAAAGAGTTTCCTCGGCAAGCTATCTTGCCGGTGCCTTCCATTGTTGGCACGGAGGCCGGGCCTGCCGGGCGTCAAAAACATGGAGAGGAACCGGTTCCTTGTCAACCTTTTTTCTCGTCAAATGCCACTACAACCTTCCTGACCGAAGCAACATTCGGGTCAATGGATGGGAGCACAAATGCTTCAAAGGCGACAATGTTTCTCTATGCACAAGTTTTCTTCTTACAACGACACATATGGATAAAAAGTGAACTTATCTGTTTGGCTTGTCGCGGATCGTTATGTAGGCTTGTTCCCTTTTCTTCTTTTCGGGATCAAGTCCGCGGCAAGGGTCCTGCAGTTAGTGCAGAGGTAAACAATAGCAACATATGACCTCATCTACATGCTAATGGCAAGTTCATGTTATGTTATGCATGCATGCAAGTTTTAGGGGGCCCCTAGCACTTCGTTTATTTATCTGCTGCTCAGGGTCTACGACTGGCTTTGTACAAAGGGTTACATGCAACATTGGTAAGGCTTGTACAAAAGGGTGGTTGCGGGGGCAGGGTCCGACAACCGCGCCTTATGGGTAGAACTTGCGAAGATGCTCAATATTCCATGAGTTTTGCACCTTGAATCCATCTTCGGTCTCCAGACAGACTGCGCCAGGTCTAGTGACTCGTACTACCTGGTAATGGCCTTCCCACTTTGGTGTCAACTTGTTGGAACCCTTGGCGGACTGAACACGCCTAAGGACAAGGTCGCCTTCCTCAAGACTCCGAGCATGGACGCTGCGGCTGTGATAGCGATGCAGGGCCTGCTGGTATCATGCAGCACGTAGAGCAGCCTCGAGATGGTTCTCCTCAAGGACCACGTTGTCATCACGCCGGTGCTATTCTTGCGCTACTTCATCATAGGCAAATACTCGAGGTGACCCATATACGAGTTCCGTGGGGAGCACTGCTTCTTCCCCATAGACTAGGGAGAAGGGAGTCTGGCCGATAGCTCGATTAGGTGTCATACGGAGGGACCAAAGAACCACGGGCAGCTCCTTGCTCCATCGCCTGCCACACTTTCGCAGCCAATCAAATGTTCTTGTCTTGAGTCCTCACAACACTTCAGCGTTCGCCCTCTCAGCTTGTCTGTTGCTTCTGGGATGGGCAACAAAGGTGAATGAGACCTTGCTTCCAAGGGCTGAACGGGTTTAATGAAGGCGCATATTATGAATTGGGTTCCGTTGTTAGTGATGACTCTGGCGGGTACTCCGAAATGGCACACCAATCCCTTGAAGAACTTGATAGCTGACTGTGCGGTCACCTTTCTCATGGGCTCCACCTCCGGCCACTATGTAAACTTGTTGATTGCAACGTACAAGAATTCAAAGCTCCAGGTAGCACAGGGGAAGGGGCCCAAGATGTCGAGCCCCCAGACTGAGAATGGCCATGACAAAGGGATCGTCTAGAGAGCTTGAGCAGGTTGATGGATATTCTTGGAATGGAACTGACAGGCTTCACATCTGGTGACTAGCTCGGTTGCATCTTGGAGGGTCGAGGGCCAGCAGAAACCTTGCCGGAAAGCTTTCCCAACCAAGGCTCTTGATCCAATATGAGAGCAGCATGTCCCTTTGTGTATATCTGCCAATAGTTCCTTTCCATCTTCCCGAAAAATGCACTTCAGTTTCACACAGTTGGGCCTCCTTCTGTATAACGTGTCATCGACAAACTAATACATACTAGTCCTCCGGGCTACTCATTCAGCTTCTTCTTGCTCTTCGAGAAGTTCTCCATTTTGGAGGTAGTGGACGATGTGTTGTGCTCAAGTTGGAGACAGTGGCTCGACAACTAGAGCCAATGGCACCTCCTCACTCGTGGGAGAGCTTGCCTCGACCATAAAGACCTGAGGTCCTGTGGAAGAGTGCGGCTTGCCAAGCGAGGTGGAGTTGTTCCCGGCAGCCCCCTTACTGGGGACCTCTAAAGGTACTGCCGGTGAAGGCTTGCCGGAGTCCAGCTTCCTCCTCTTCCTAGACCATGCCAATGGGGATACGAATGGCTGATTCAAATGGAGGACAACGGTTCCTTGTTCCATAGGGAACTTTTGTGTGGCACACTTTGACAGATAATCAGCAATGTTGTTTTTTCGCACAAGGTATGTGCTCCATTTGTAATCCGTCAAAGTGTTTCTCCAACTTCCTCACTTCTTCAAGATATGCCTCCAGTAATGCGCTCTGGTAATCCTTGTTAACTTGTCTCACCACAAGCTATGAATCTCCACGGATGATCAACTTCTTAATCCCCAACTCTATCGCAATTGTGAGCCCGACAAGGAGCCCTTCATATTCTGCAGTTTTGTTGGTAGCCCTCTCTCGGGGACAGTGCTTTTGGACTACGTACTTCAGGTGCTCCCCGGTGGGTGCGACGAAGAGCACGCCATCCCCCGCACCATATAGTGACAAACCACCATCAAAGTACATGATCCACTCTTGGGGTGCTTGCTTGCCGGGGATGACTGTTTCCAGCGTCTCTTAATTTGGAGTAGGTGTCTATTCTGCAATAAACTGCACCAGTGCTCTGCTCTGAAAGGTTGAGGTGCTTTCGTACTTCAGTCCAAAGATTGACAATTCCAGTTCCCATTCAACTATCCTACCGGTGGCTTCAGGGTTCCTTAATATGCGTTGGAGAGGAAAACAGGTGAGAACTATGATCTCGTGGGCTTGGAATTAGTGGTGCAACTTCCTCAAGGCCATGATGAGGCCAAATATTAATTTATGTACCCCAGAGTACCTTGATCTAGCCCCCTGTAACAGGGATCTAACGAAGTAAACTGGTCACTACACTACCTTCTTCCTTGCCATGGTCTTGGGATTGCCTTCACTATCCTGCTCTTCTTTCTCTTGATTTGCACTCAATCCTGTCGTGACTGGTTCACTTCCTTCTCCGGGGAGGATAGTAGCTATAGCTGCTACTTCTTCCACTTCCTGCTGTGCCACTAGGGCTGCGCTAACCACTTGATTGGTCACTGTTAGATATAACATCAATGATTCTTGTGGTTTAGGAGCGACCATGGTGGTTACAAAGGAAAGGTATGTTTTTAAGTCTTGTAGCGCTGCTTTAGCCTCCAAGTTCCACTTCATGGGCCCTGCCTTCTTTAAAATTTTGAAGAATGATAGGGCGCGCTTGGCAGACTTGGAGATGAACCTACTCAGCGCAGCAACACATCCAGTTAAACGCCTCACATCCTGACTGTCCTGGGTGCTTGAATCTGCCTAACTGCTTTAATCTTGTCGGGGTTGGCCTCTATTCCCCGGCGAGACACAAAGAAGCCAAGTAGCTTGCCGGAGGGAACGCCAAACACACAATCTCTAGATTAAGCTTCAAGTTGATCTTGCGCAGGTTTGCAAAGGTCTCTTCCAAATTTTGAATGAGAGTTGATCTGTCCTTGGTCTTGACCACTATGTCATCCATGTAAGCTTCAATATTCCTATGTAGCTGAGTCTCAAAACCAATTTGCACGGCTCTTGGAAAGGGCATTCGTACAAAGAAGTACATGCCACACGGGGTTATGAACGTGGTCTTCTCCTCGTCTTCCTTGGACATGAATATCTGGTGGTACCCGGAGTAGACATCCAAGAAAGAAAGCAGATCACATCCGGAGGTGGAATCCACAATCTGATTGATGCGTGGCAAGGGGAATAGGTCCTTCGGGCATCCTTATTTAGATTTGTGAAATCTATGCAAAGCCTCCAATTCCCATTCGCCTTGCGCACCACCACTGGATTTGCCAACCATGTTGGATGAAATACTCCTCTAACCAAACCAACTGCTTCAAGTTTCTTAATCTCTTCGACAATGAATTGCTGCTGCTCCAAAGCTTGTTTCCGGACCTTCTGCTTGACAGGTCGGGCATGGGGGCAGAAGGCAAGGTGGTGCTTGATTACCTCCCTGGGAACACCAGGGATGTCAGATGGTTGCCAAGCAAACACATCAACATTCGCTCACAGGAAGGCAATGAGCGCGCTTTCATATTTGTCGTCAAGGGTGGAGCTAATAGTGAACGTACCATCAGTGCCAACCGGCCCTGTCAGGACCTTCTTCACAGCAGGCACAAAAACCTTTGATCTCTTGCTATTGGAACTCTCTGGCAAGTCATCGATAGGTGCAGCACACTTCAGAGAGGTGTGCTTCCCAGATTCCTTGTAGGTATCCTTGCTAGCTTTTCTCCCTTGCATGTTTTCCTCGGCGGGGAATGTGGCTTCCGCGGGCTCAGCAGCGACCGCCTCCCGGTACATCTTATCCATGCATATAATTGCATCTTTCTTGTCCGACGGGATAGAGATGACGCCCATTGGTCCCATCTTCAAGGTGTTGTAGGCACAGTGGGATGCTCCAATGAACTTCGCCAGGGTAGGTCGTCCAAGTATCCCATTGTGCAGCAATGGAATGTCGACCACGTCGAACACAATCTTCTTATTCCAGTAGTACAATTCTCCTCCAAATGTCACTGGCAGCGTGATCTTCCCCTTTGGACGACTCCTGTCGGGTTGATCCCTTGAAAGGTGCCAGTAACCTCGAGCTCTTCTTCTATTATCTGCAGCTTGCTGATAACCTTGGGAGAAATCAGATTCAACCCGGCCCCGCCGTCAACCAACATCTTTGTGACTTTCAGGTAGCGGATTGTTGGTGAAACCAACAACGGCAAGCACCCTACCGCGGAGGTGCATCGGGGTGATCCTCTTAATAAAAACTGATGGGTGTGCAAGACCACTTGAGTGGTTTCCGGGAATCTGCCACTGGCTCCACAACATTGACCTCCCGTGCCCATTGTTTAAGCTGGCCGTGAGAGGAGTGCAAACATGCGCCTCCGTCAATGCAAAGCGCGTCACTGGCCTTGTGAAACTCCTGCTTGCTGGTTTCTCTTCATCCCCTTCATCGCTCTCATCATCGCATTCCTTCTTCTCATGGCCTTTAGCAGGTTTCCCTTGATGCCGCGCGACCTTGCGAGGGCGGCCTCCTCTGCCACCTCGGCCCTTCCCGCCAACGCCATCTTGGTCTCTTTCCTTGTCACGCTTCTCGTACTCAGCTTTTTGTTTCTTGACGAGTTGCTCAACTTGATGAAACTCTTGGAGATCATGGCCCTTGGTCCGATGAATCTTGCAGTACGACCCATCAGTCCACCCAGCCTTCTCGGCCGCCACAGCTTCCTGGCAGTCAGTGCATGCGGAAACTTCCTTGTCAAGAGCTTCGATCTTGGCCTTCTTGCCGGTATTAGGAAACCCAGATCCCTCGACATCCAGTACTATTTTCTCGTTGCGCTTCTTGTTGCGTTTCTTGTTCTTCTTCTTCTAATTGGTGGCGTCGTCGTCGTCTTCTGAGTCAACATCGACGCCATCTTCTTCTCTGGGGAGTCGCCTCCCCTCCTCTGTATGGGCACACTTATCTTCCAAGGTGTACAGCTCATTCATAATCTTGGGCAACCGAACGTTCATCTTGGAACATATCCTGCAGTTGCGTATGTTGGACTGGAACGCGGCAATCACAGTTGTCGGGTGGATGTCTGGAATGTTCCAGTGCACCCAGCTGAATCTCTACATATACTTCCGTAAACTCTCTCCTTCCTTTTGTGGGAGGAGCTGCAAGTCGCAGGGCCGCCCTGGTTCTTGATGGCCGCCCATGAGGCGCCAACGAACTCATTGCGCAGGTCGAGATGGAGTTCTCCAGCAAGTGCATCAGCCATGACCTCATTTTCGGCTTGAGTGCGAATACCTTTTCATCTCTTCCTCTGGTGGCTTGAACGGCTATGGTGTAGATGCTCAAGAACTCTGCCAGGTTCAATCTTCTATCATAATTTCTGGTATCTCTGGCTTGAACACGCGGGCGGATGGCCAACGGACTTGTCGTAGCTCACGAGTGAAGGCAGGACACCCAACCTCGAAAGGTAGGTATCCGTCTCCACTAGGCACAGGCTCGTCGACATCGGGGCCATTGCGCCTATCAGACTGGTTGCGGGATTCGTGACGTCGTTCTATGGTGATGCGCGCGTCTTCCCTTCGCCTGTCTTCTAGGATCTGTCGTTGGTCTCGATGGGCTCAAGGATCAGATGAAGAAATCGACACCTCGTCGGGCTCTTGGTCGCGTGGCTCTGGCTGCAGCCCCTGTGCTGGCTGCCATGGAGGGGACTGCATCATAGGAGTGACCCCTCATTACGGCCAGCGGCTCAGGCTGTTGGCGCTGCCTGCGGATGTCGTGGTGGGCCTGCCCGTTGTGATCCCCTCGCCTCAGCGAAACCAATCAGACTTTGAATGGTGGCTCTCCACTCATCCATTCGATTGGCCACTAGTGGGAATCTCAACAAGATCTGGGCTCATGCCATGGTTTCTGAAGTGGTGCTTGGCATGGACGACGATGCAGATCGTGATGTCATCCGACTTCTGACGGCACCAGTAGTGGCGGCGCCATGTTCTCTTCGCCGCAAGCTGGTCGCCAGGGTGGCGTGGCGATGAGAAGGATGCACTTGGGGGTTGACGATCCCGTTCGGCTCTTTGTCTTGGTCGACTTGCCCTGCAGAAGGCGCGTGCCCCGTAGCTGCGCCCGCAGCAGGGACAGCCAGAGGGTTGCGATTCGCGCTAGACTGAGCGCCGTCACTACGGTTGTGTCCTTCAGTGAGCTGGAGAGGCAAAGATTGGATATTCTCCCCACCCACATCTTGTGGAGCATGGCCGCTAAGGTGCTGTTGATGATGTCCTCCTCCGGCGCCTCCTGCTCCCTTTTCGGCCGCAGGGAGAACGGTGATAGCGCCGCTTGCACCAGTCACGTTCCCCGTGGTGTCCATGTCCCCATGTGCCACTGCAGCCCCCACGGTACTAGTGGCTGCATGCGATGGGGACTTCGAGGTGGACAGGTGAGTTGTCGCGCTGGACTTTTTCTTCAGCGCCATGGATGACGAAGCCGTCGATGGAAAATACGATGATGAAGATTGACCCACTACTTACAACCTCGGGTTCACGCAAACGCCTCCCCCTGCCTGGTGCGCAAAGGATGTCATGCCAGAACACAACCTATGTGGCCATAGGCCCCTTGTGGTTCGGAAAGGGGGAGGGGCACGTTGCACAAAGAGCGGAGGCCGTAGGGAAGCACGGCAATGGTGACGGGGGTGGTTTTTACCCAGGTTCGGGCCGCTGCGAAGCGTAAAACCCTACTCGTGCTTTGGTGGATTGGATGGAGGACCATGATGAACACGCAATGCTCAAGCCCGGCAAGGTCGCCTCGGGGAGAGTAGCTACGCGCGTATAAGTGTACAAGGGTCCAAATCCTATTCTAGGTTGCCATGGCCCTCCTTTTATAGGCTAAGGGTTACCAAAGTGCCAAATCAGTCATTATACACTGACTAGGTAGCAAACAGTGCTATCATAACTAACTCTGTAGACAGGACAAGGCGCATTAAATGCACCACTTAGTGTTACGTCGTTAATGTAGCCCGGCAAGCCTTGCCGCGGCACTTTAGCGGTCTCTCGCCCTGTCTGCCAGACATGGCTCCGGACGGGTGTCATGCAGGGTGAATCTTGCCCCCAAATGGCTGCCACATGACAAATGATAGCCACTTAATCACTTGGGGGCTTGACACCGCACTGATAAGTGACTAGAGTCGCTGTGCGGTGGAGCGGTGGTGCTTAGGCGGGGCGATCCGCCCTCGGTATCCCCGGCAAGCCTACTGGGGAAGTCTTGAGACTTGTCTTCGGTGTACCCTCGACCTAACCGGGCTCACCTGCCCGGTAAGGGAGGTTTTTCCATAGTTACATCTAGCTCCATTGGCTTGTCTTGGTCTTCTTGATTCGCCCTTTGATTTCTCAAAGAGCTATCTCTTCAGCTTGGCCTTGTATTGTTGCCACAATCTTGCCTCCGTGCCTGTGTACAGTCTGGGCAACATACGCCAAGGTCTGTTGCACCGACATTACCATATCACGTACCTCCTTTTATTCATGATTCTAGAGTGTTTCGGAAGGTTTCTTTTATGTGTTCCTTCGGTGCCATAGTTTGGATAATATTGCTTTCACATTAATAGGGATACCTGAGATATAGTGTTTAATCCTTTGCCCATTGACAACCTTCGGGTTAGCACCTTCGGCATTATTAATTTTCATAGCTCCAGAGCAGTAAACCTCTTCGATAATATATGGTCCTTCCCACTTGGAGAGAATTTTGCCCGCAAAGAATATGAAACGACAGTTGTACAAACGAACATATTCCCCAACTTTAAATTCCCGCTTTTGGATTCTTTTATCATGCCATCTTTTACCTTTTTCTTTAAATAGTTTGGCATTTTCATAAGCTTGGTTCTCCATTTATCTAATGAGCTAATATCAAATAACCTTTTTCACTGACAAGTTTGAAATCATAGTTGATTTCTTTCATTGCCCAATATGCTTTATGTTCTAACTCAACAGGCAAATGACAAGCTTTTCCATAAACCATTTTATAAGGAGACATACCCATAGGATTTTAATAAGCTATTCTATAGGCCCAAAGTGCATCATCTAATTTCTTAGACTAATTCTTTCAGGGCCTATTAACAGTTTTTTGTAATATAAGTTTTTTTTCTCTATTGCTAAGTTCAACTCTACCACTAGATTGAGAGTGATAGGGTGATGCAATTCTATGGTTAACATCATACTTGGCAAGCATTTTACAGAAAGCACCATGAATAAAGTGTGAACCACCATCAGACATTAAATATCTAGGGACTCCACACCTTAGGAAAATAACTTCTTTAAGCATCTTAATAGAGGTCTTGTGATCAACACTACTGGTTGGAATAGCTTCTGCCCACTTAGTAACATAATCAACAGCAACCAAAATATGAGTATACCCATTAGAGGAAGGAAAAGGTCCCATATAATCGAAACCCCAAACATCAAATGGTTCAACAACAAGTGAATAATTCATAGGCATTTCTTGACGCTTACCAGTATTACCAATCTTTTGGCATTCATCACAAGATAAAACATACTTACGGGAATCCTTGAAGGGAGTAGGCCAGTAAAAACCAGATTGCAATACCTTATGAGCAGTTCTATCTCCCGCATGATGTCCTCCATAAGCTTCGGACTGACATTTATGTAAGATTTGTCCATGTTCCTGCTCAGGTACACAATGTCTAATAATACCATCTACCCACTCTTTATAGAGGTGTGGGTCATCCCAAAAGTAATGTCTTGAATCATAAAAGAATTTTTTCTTTTGTTGGTATGTGAAATTAGGTGGTATATATTTAGAAACAATGTACTTAGCATAGTCAACATACCAAGGAGTGTTATGAGAAACATTTAATGCAGCTAGTTGTTCATTAGGAAAACTATCATCAATAGGTAGTGGCTCATCAAGGATATTTTCTAACCTTGACAAGTTATCAGCTATGGGGTTCTCAGATCCTTTTCTATCAGTAATATGTAAATCAAATTCTTGTAGAAAAAGAACCCACCTAATGACTCTATGTTTAGCATCTTTCTTTTCCATAAGGTATTTTATGGTAGCATGATCAGTATGAATAGTAACTTTAGAATCAACAATATAATATCTGAATTTATCACGAGCAAACACATCTACTAAAAATTCTTTTTCGGTAGTAGCATAATTCCGTTGAGCACTGTCTAGAGTTTTACTAGCATAATGAATAACACTTAATTTTTTATCAACTCTTTGTCCTAGAATAGCACCAACAACATAATCACTAGCATCACACATATTTCAAAAGGCAAGTTCCAATCAGGTGATTGGACAATAGGTGCAGAAGTTAAGGCGTTCTTAAGTGTTTCAAATGCTTCTACACAATCATCATAAAAAACAAATGGAACATCCCTTTGTAAAAGATTTGTAAGAGGACTAGAAATTTTAGAGAAGTCTTTAATAAACCTCCTATAGAAACCAGCATGACTGAGGAAACTACGATACCTTAATATCTTTAGGACATGGAATTTTCTCAATTGCATCCACTTTAGCTTTATCCACCTCAATACCTCGCTCGGAATTTTTTTGCCCCAAGACAATACCTTCATTAACCATAAGTGGCACTTCTCCCAATTTAAGACAAGATTTGTTTAATCACATCTCTCCAAAACTCGATCAAGGTTGCTTACGCAATCATCCAAAGAAGTTCCATAAACAGAAAAATCATCCATGAAAACCTCAACAATCTTTCACAAAAATCAGAGAATACAATAGTCATACATCTTTGAAAGGTAGCAGGTGCATTGCATAAACCAAAAGGCATACGTATATAAGCATAAGTTCCAAAAGGGCAAGTAAAGGTGGTTGATCGGGTTGTGAAACAGGTATTTGAGAAAAACTAGAATATCCATTAAGGAAGCAAAAGTGTGTGTGCTTAGATAGTACTTCTATCATTTAATCGATAAAAGGCAAAAGGTAATGATTTTTTCTAGTTGCTTTATTTAATTTTCTAAAATTAGTTACCATTCTGTAGCCAGTGAAAATTCTTTGGGGAATAAGTTCATTTTTATCATTAGGAACAACAGTAATACCTCCCTTCTTAGGGACACAATGAATGGGACTTACCCATCTACTATCAGCTATGGGATAGATTATACCTGCTTCAAGAAGCTTTAATATTTCAGTTGTTACCACTTCTTTCATTTTAGGATTCAATCGTCGTTGGTGATCAACAACGGGTTTAGCAGATTAATCTTGTGCTGACAGTGGGACTAATGCCCTTAAGATGATCAAGAGTATACAAAATAGCAGCTCGGTGCTTCTTCAGAATTTTCAATAATATTTCTTCTTCATGTTCTGAAAGTTTAGCACTAATAATAACAGGATATATCTTTTTCTCATCATGATAAGTGATATGTCTCCAACGTATCTGTAATTTTTGATTGTTCCATGCTATTATATTCTCTGTTTTGGATGTTTTATATGCATTAACATGCTATTTTATATTATTTTTGGGACTAACCTATTAACCTAGGGCCTAGTGCTAGTTCATCTTTTTCCGTTGTTTTAGAGTTTCGCAGCAAAGGAATACCAAACGGAGTCCAAACGGAATGAAACCTTCGCGATGATTTTTCTTGGACCAGAAGACAACCAGGAGACTTGGAGATGAAGTCGGAGGAGGCACGAGGCGGCCACAAGGACGGAGGAAGCGCCCAGGCGGTAGGGCCCGCCCCCACCCTTGTGCCCCCCCCCCCCCCCCCCCGTGACCCTCCTGACCTAATTCTTTCGCCTATATATTCCCAAATATCCCCAAACCACCAAAGGCATCCACGAAAACACTTTTCCACCGCCGCAACCTTCTATGCCCGTGAGATCCCATCTAGGGACCTTTTCCGGCACCCTTCCGGAGGGGGATTCGATCACGGAGGGCTTCTACATCAACTCTATTGCCCGATGAATTGTGGATTTATGGTCAGACCTACGGGTCCATAGCTAGTAGCTGGATGGCTTCTTATCTCTCTTTCATTCTCAATACCATATTCTCCTCGATGTTCTTGGAGATATATTCGATGTAATACTTTTTTTGTGGTGTGTTTGCTGAGATCCGATGAATTGTGGATTTATGGTCAGCTTATCTATGATTATTATTTGAATCTTTTCTGAATTCTTTTATGCATGATTTGATATGTTTGTAATTCTCTTTGAACTATTGGTTTGGTTTGGCCAACTAGATTGGTTTTTCTTGCAATGGGAGAAGTGCTTAGCTTTGGGATCAACCTAGCGGTGTCCTTTCCCAGTGACAGTAGGGGCAGCAAGGCATGTATTGTATTGTTGCCATCAAGGATAAAAAGATGGGGTTTTTATTATATTGCTTGAGTTAATTCCTCTACATCATGTCATCTTACTTAATGCGTTACTCTGTTCTTTATGAACTTAATACTCTAGATGCAAAGTAGATGTGTGGAGTAATAGTAGTAGATGCAGAATCGTTTCGGTCTACTTGACACGAACGTGATGCCTATATTCATGATCATTGCCTTAGATATCGTCATAACTTTGCGCTTTTCTATCAATTGCTCTGCAATAATTTGTTCACCCACCGTATTATTTGCTTTCTTGAGAGAAGCCAATAGTGAAACCTATGGCCCCCGGGTCTATTTTCCATCATATAAGTTTCCGATCTACTATTTTACAATCTTTTACTTTCTGATATATAAACCAAAAATACCCAAAATATTTACTTTATCGTTTATCTATCTCTATCGGATATCACTTTTGCAAGTAACCATGAAGGGATTGACAACCCCTTTATCGTGTTGGGTGCAAGTTGTTTGATTGTTTGTGCAGGTATTCAGTGATTTGTGCATTTTCTCCTACTGGATTGATACCTTGGTTCTCAAACTAAGGGAAATACTTATCTCTACTTTGCTACATCACCCTTTCATCTTCAAGGGAAAACCAATGCAAGCTCAAGAAGTAGCAGGAACAATTTCTGGCGCCGTTGCCGGGGAGGCTAGGTAAGCGGCACTCACACCCCGTAAACTAAGCTCATTTATGGCGTTGTTGCCGGGGAGATCTACGCCAAGTCGCGACATACCAAGTACCCATCATAAACTCACATCTCTTGCATTACATTATTCGCCATTTGCCTCTCGTTTTCCTCTTGTCTACTTCTAAAATGTATTTCGAAAAGTTTTGCCTTTTTATTCGCCCTTCTTTCGTTCGACTTTTCGTTTACCCTTATGTCTTACTTGGTTTGTTTGCTCGTTTGCTTGGTATAATTGTGTGTTTATTGAAAATAATAAACCAAAGAGTTTATGGATCCTCATCCACTTGCTAATCTTTTTAAGAGATCCAATTATGATGAACCAATTTCTAGTGACTTGAGTGCACTAGATTATCTTTATGAAGTTTTGCTTGAGATTCGTGAATCTGAAAATTGTGATGAAGAAATTTGTGAACTGATTCATGATAGCTCCTTGAATAAAAATCATGATTGCAATGATTTTACTATAAGTTCTATTGATTTTAATTTTGTTAATGATATGCAAAACCCCAAGGTTGGGGATGCTAGTTTTGGTATGTCTACTACTTGTTCCAAGGATCATGATTGGGCTGATTCTTCTTATGATCTTGAAAATTTATTTAAGCCCCATGATGAATATAATATTGATAATAATGTTTGCAATAATATTGAAAGTTGGTTTGGAAGAGTGTCAACTTTAGATCCCACATATTTGGAGAATATTCAATCTTAAGAAATTTTTGATAAAAGTGGGTTCGAAGAGGTCATGACTTTATTTTACGATAATCCCACTATTTCGGAAGAGTGTCAACTTTGCATGCATGTGGATCATTAAGAGAAAATTTTATGTGATAGTTATATTGTTGAATTTGATTATGATCCTACATGTAATTATTATGAGAGAGGAAAATATGGTTGTATAAATTTTCATGTTACAAAATTACCTCTCGTTATGTTGAGATTCCTCTTGTTTCTTTCTTCTTCCATGCATATGGTGGTTTTTGCTTGTCTTGATAATTTGTTTGCTTATAAAATCCCTACGCATAGGAAGCATGTTAGACTTAAAATTTTGTCACATGTTTTATGATGCTCCCTTTGTGTTTCAATTGCTATCTTTCATGTGAGCATCATTAAAATTATTAATGCCTAGCTAAAAGGCTTTAAAGAAAAGCGCTTGTTGGGAGACAACCCAATATTTTTATTTCATGTTTTTGAATAAATAATTCATATAGCCTTTGGTAATATGTGGTTTTATGTTTTAGTTAGTGTTTGTGCCAAGTAAGACCTTTGGGATAGCTTACGGTGATAGTTGATTTGATCTTGCTGAAAAACAGAAACTTTTGCGCTCAGGAAAACATTTCTAATTTTTAACAGAAGTGTGCTTTTGATTAGATGCTTTCTTTAGAAGATTAATAAACAAATTTCTTAGGTCGTCCTAATCGTTCAGAATTTTTGGAGTTACAGAAGTATTTGAGAGTTACAGATTACTACAGACTGTTATGTTTTCGACAGATTATGTTTTCCATGTGTTGTTTGCATATTTTGATGATTTTATGTGTAGTCTTGGGGGGTATGAACCATGGTAAAGTTGGAATATATTAGATATGACACCAATATAAATAATGAATGAGTTCACAACAGTACCAAAAGTGGTGATTTATTTTCTTATACTCACGGAGCTTATGAGATTTTCTGTTGAGTTTTGTGTTGTGAAGTTCTCAAGTTTCGGGTAAGGATTTGATGGACTATGGAATAAGGAGCGGCAAGAGCCTAAGCTTGGGGATTCCCAAGGAACCCCAAGGTAATATTCAAGGACAACCAAGAGCCTAAGCTTGGGGATGCCCCGGAAGACATCCCCTCTTTCGTCTTTGTCTATCGATAACTTTACTTGAGGCTATATTTTTCTTCACCACATGATATGTATTTTTCTTGGAACGTCTTGTATGATTTGAGTCTTTGCTTTTTAGTTTGCCACAATCATCCTTGATGTGCACACCCTTTGAGAGGGACACGCATAAATCGTGATTTATTAGAATACTCTATGTGCTTCACTTATATCTTTTGAGCTAGGCATTTTGCTCTAGTGCTTCACTTATATCTTTTTAGAGCATGACAGTGGTTCTTTTCATAGAAATTAATGAACTATCATGCTTCACTTATATTATTTTGAGAGTCTTTAAACATCATGGTAATTTTCTTTGGTTATAATTTTAGTCCTAATATGATAGGCATCGAAGAGGGATATAATAAAAACTTTCATATAAAGTGCATTGAATACTATGAGAAGTTTGATTCCTTATGATTGTTTTGAGATATAAATATGGTGATATTAGAGTCATGCTAGTGAGTAATTGTGAATTTGAGAAATACTTATGTTAAAGTTTGTGATTCCCATAGCATGCACGTATGGTGAACCGTTATGTGATGATGTCGGAGCATGATTTATTTATTGATTGTCGTCCTCATGAGTGGCGGTCGGGGACGAGCCATGGTCTTTTCCTACCAATCCACCCCCTAGGGGCATGCGCGTAGTACTTCATTTCGATAAATAATAGATTTTTGCAATAATTATGTGAGTTCTTTATGACTAATGTTGAGTCCATGGATTATACGCACTATCACCCTTCCACCATTGCTAGCCTTTCTAGTGCCGCACAACTTTCGCCAATACCATACACCCACCATATTTCTTCCTCAAAACAGCCACCATACCTTCCTATTATGGCATTTCCATAGCCATTCCGATATATATTGCCATGCAACTTTCCACCGTTTCATTTATTATGACACGTTCCATCATTGTCATATTGCTTTGCATGATCATGTAGTTGACATCGTATTTGTGGCAAAGCCAGCGTTGATCATTCTTTCATACATGTCACTCTTGATTCATTGCACATCCCGGTACATCGCCGGAGGCATTCATATAGAGTCATATTTTGTTCTAAGTATCAAGTTGTAATTCTTGAGTTGTAAGTAAATAAAAGTGTCATGATCTTCACTATTAGAGCATTGTCCCATGTGAGGAAATGATGATGGAGACTATGATTCCCCCACAAGTCGGGATGAGACTCCGGACCAAAAAAAAGAGGCCAAAAAATGAGAGAATGCCCAAATAGAAAAATGAGAGAAAAGAGAGAAGGGACAATGTCACTATCCTTTTACCACACTTGTGCTTCAAAGTAGCACCATGATCTTCATGATAGAGAGTCTCCTATGTTGTCACTTTCATATACTAGTGGGAATTTTTCATTATAGATCTTGTGTTGTATATTCCAATGATGGGCTTCCTCATATTGCCCTAGGTCTTCGTGAGCAAGCGAGTTGGATGCACACCCACTTAGATTCTTTTTGAGCTTTCGTAAACTTATAGCTCAAGTTCTATTGCATGGCAATCCCTACTCACTCACATTGATATATATTGATGGGAATCGCCATAGCCCGTTGATATGCCTAGTTGATGTGAGACTATATCCCTCTTTTTGTCTTCTCCACAACCACCTTCTATTCCACCTATAGTGATATGTCCATGGCTCACGCTCATGTATTGCGTGAAAGTTGAAAAAGTTTGAGAACATCAAAAGTATGAAACAATTGCTTGGCTTGTCATCGGGGTTGTGCATGATTTGACTATTTTGTGTGATGAAGATGGAGCATAGCCAAACTATATGATTTTGTAGGGATAAGCTTTCTTAGGCCATGTTATTTTGAGAAGACATAATTGCCTTGTTAGTATGCTTGAAATATTATTGTTTTTATGTCAATATTAAACTTTTGTTTTGAATCTTATGGATCTGAACATTAATGCCACAATAAAGAAATTACATGGATAAATATGTTAGGTTGCATTCCACATCAAAAATTCTATTTTTGTCATTTACCTACTCGAGGACGAGCGGGAATTAAGTTTGGGGGTGCTTTATACGTCATGCTATTATATTATCTATTTTGGATGTTTTATATGCATTAATATGCTATTTTATATTATTTTTGGGACTAACCTATTAACCTAGGGGCAAGTGCTAGTTCTTGTTTTCTCCTTGTTTTAGAGTTTCGCAGAAAAGGAATACCAAACGAAGTTCAAACGGAATGAACCTTCACAATGATATTTCTTGGCCCAGAAGACAACCAGGAGACTTGGAGATGATGTCGGAGGAGCCACGAGGAGGCCACAAGGACGGAGGGCGCACCCAGGGGGTAGGGCGCTCGCCCCACCCTTGTGCGCCTCCCGTGACCCTCCTGGCCTAATTCCTTCGCGTATATATTCCCAAATATCCCCAAACCACCAGAGGCATCCACGAAAACACTTTTCCACTTCCGCAACCTTCTGTACCCGTGAGATACCATCTAGGGACCTTTTCCGGCACCCTGCCGGAGGGGGATTCGATCACGGATGGCTTGTACATCAACTATATTGCCCTTCCGATGAAGCATGAGTAGTTTCCCACAGACCTATGGGTCCATGGCTAGTAGCTAGATGGCTTCTTCTCTCTCTCTCTTTGATTCTCAATACATTGTTCTCCTCAATGTTCTTGGAGATCTATTCGATGTAATACTTTTTTTGAGGTGTGTTTGCCAAGATCCAATAAATTTTGGATTTATGTTCAGCTTATCTATGATTATTATTTGAATCTTCTCTGAATTCTTTTATGCATGATTTGATATCTTTGTAATTCTCTTCGAACTATCGGTTTGGTTTGGCCAACTAGATTGGTTTTTCTTGCAATGGGAGAAGTTCTTAGCTTTGGGTTCAATCTTGCGGTGTCCTTTCCCAGTGATAGTAGGGGCAGCAAGGCACGTTGTTGCCATCGAGGATAAAAAGATGGGGTTTTCATCATATTGGTTGAGTTAATTCCTCTACATCATGTCATCTTACTTAATGTGTTACTTCGTTCTTTATGAACTTAACACTCTAGATGCATGCTGGATAGCGGTCGATGTGTGGAGTAATAGTAATAGATGCAGAATCGTTTCGGTCTACTTAACACGGACGTGATGCCTATATTCAGATCATTTCCTTAGATATCGTCATAGCTTTGCGCTTTTCTATCAATTGCTCTGCAGTAATTTGTTCACCCACCGTATTATTTGCTTTCTTGAGAGAAGCCTCTAGTGAAACCTATGGCCCTCGGGTCTATTTTCCATCATATAAGTTTCCGATCTACTATTTTACAATCTTTTACTTTCGGATCTATAAACCAAAAATACCAAAAATATTTACTTTATCGTTTATCTATCTCTATCAGATCTCACTTTTGCAAGTAACCGTGAAGGGATTGACAACCCCTTTATCGCGTTGGGTGCAAGTTGTTTGATTGTTTGTGCAGGTATTCAGTGATTTGTGTGTTGTCTCCTACTGGATTGATACCTTGGTTCTCAAACTGAGGGAAATACTTATATCTACTTTGCTGCATCACCCTTTCCTCTTGAAGGGAAAGCCAACGCAAGCTCAAGATGTAGCAATAAGCATATTTCAAAGTGTGTGACAATTGTTTTAATTCAAACAAAGATCACCCTTAGGTGGAGGAGGACCTCCTAGAGTTTCAAGAGGGAAATTTTGTTTGAGCGGAGGTCGTTGTTCAAAGAAGATTTTATCTATTTGATTTCTTTTATGCATATTCATATCATTTTCATGGTCTAGCAAATATGGTTCTAGTGCATGAATAGGAGGCACGACAATACAAGAAAGACAAATTATTTCATCCATACTAGGTAATTCTTTCTTATGATGTTTTCTACTGAACTTAGAGAAACTAAACTCATGAGACTCATCACCAAAACTAACACCGATAGTTTGTTTCTCACAATCTATTTTAGCATTAACGATGTTCAAAAAAGGTCTACCAAAAATAATGGGACAAAAATCATCTTGTAGGGAACCAAGAACTAGAAAATCAGTATGGTATTTTACTTTCACACACAAGAATTCAACATCTATAACAATCCCAGGTAAAAAAAACATCTCTAACAATCCAAAGTGGTGTGATGGTGACTCTATAAGCAAGTTTGATACTAACATCTATGTCTTCTATTTCAACGGGTGCTATGTCATCCAGAATTTCTTGATATTAAGTAAAAGGAATAGCACCTCACGCTAGCACCCAAGTCACATAAACCATGATAAAAGCGATCTCCTATTTTGACTGAGACAACAGGCATGCCAACAACAGGTCTACGATTATCTTTTTCATCGGGTTTGGCAATTCTAGCAGCTTCGTTACAGAAATAAATAACATGCCCATCAATATTTTCTACCAGGAGATCTTTAACCATAGCAACACTAGGTTCTACTTTGATTTTTTCTGAGGGTCTAGGTGCTTTGATATTACTTTTGTGAACCACATTTGAAACCTTAGCATGTTCCTTTATCCTAACAGGGAAAGGTGGTTTTTCAATATAAGCAGTAGGCACAACTGGATCAACATTGTCAATAATAGTTTCTTCTTTAGCTATTACTGGTTCTTTAGTTTCTTCTTTAATAGGTGGATGGTATTTAAACCACTTCTCCTTAGGGAGATCAACATGAGTAGCAAAAGATTCACAAAAAGAGGCTACTATCTCAGAGTCAAGTCCATACACTACAAAAAAAACACTTCCGTGATGATACGTGTTTGTCATAGTAGGTCACGTTTTATGTCATGCATGTACATCCATGACGATTTTATGACATAATCAAGATACTCATACCCGTGCTGTCGTAGAAGTGTTCCATGAAATTACCCAAATTATCATCATGGAAGTGTCCACTTCCATGATGATAAATCGCGCGTCATAGAAGTGCTTTCGTCAAGGGTGACCGAAACATGGTATCGACCGTAATGGGTCGCCGTTAAGCTATCGAGTCCGGTTTTGGATCCAATAACCCGTTAACAGCCCGGACCAATGGGTATTTTCCACGTGCAAAATTCTCATTGGCTGGAGGAAACACGTGTTTGCTCCTCGGTGGGCCAGATGTCGTCCGTCCATTGGAGGAGACATGCCTATGATACGTCGACACGTGGCAGGGCCCAACAGAGGCCCATATAGGTTAAAAAGGCCAGCCTGGTCAAATGCCCGTAGGACTTACTCAGGTACTAGTGGGCCAGCCCAATAACGGCCTTTTTAATGAAGGCCCATTTACGGCCCGAAGCCAGATCTGGCACGTTAATTGTTCGCCGAATATTTGGGCCCAATTATGGCCCAGTGACTTTTGGCCGGTTAGATGCCCGATGTAGACATGGGCCCATTCCAGCCCAGTGTGTCTTTCGGCCTGGGAATGGCCCATGCTGCCCATGGGCCATATATGGTTTGACGTGACATCCGGCCCACTAACGGCCCGTGATAAAGGTGGCAACAGTTCAACCCAACGTGACTTTGGGCCTGTTAAGGGCCTATCGTATAATTCGGCCCATTAATGCATGTACTAAGCTTTCTGCCTCTTAAAGGCCCATGATATCAGTGGGCCAACTAAGGCCCGAGATATGTTTCGGCCTGGTAACGGCTCGTCATATAACTGGGCCAAAAAAGGCCCGGTCTACATTTCAGCCTGCTGAAGGCCCATTGACGACTAGTGGAAATTGAGGCCCAACATGAATTTCAGCCTACTAAAGGCCCATGGTTTCTTCTGGGCGATAACAGGCCAGCAGAATATTCAGCGTGTTAATGGCCCAACGCTACATGGGCCCAACTAAGCGCTGGGTCCATAAAAGGCCCAATTAAAATTTGGGCCGAATATAGGCCGGAGTAAGTTGTGGGCCTGGCGCAATGTGTGAAGTCCCCAATGCCCATTGGGGCCCAAGAATGATGCAGGTTGGCCCAATTGTGGCCCGCTAAAAACCAGGGCCGTTACTGGCGAATGTTTCGGCCCGGTCAACTACATCAGATTTTTTTTCTGATAGCGAATGATGGCAGTAAATAGTAGGAATTAAGAACAAACCTAATCTATACAATAGAGAAATTACGGTCCTGTAACTTAGAATAAACCTACACTATACAATAAAGGATTTATGGTATATTACATCCACTGGGCATCGAAGTTCGCCACCAGTGATCGTAAAGCGCAACGAAGAAGCAAATTAAAAAACTGGGCACCATTGCAGCATAACAAAATAATACTGAACCGAGACCACTTCCAAGACAGTTCAAGAAAGGTTAGCCTTGCATGGGAACTGCTGCACAAGCTGCTGAGCAAGGTTGTGAGACCGGCCTAGCATGTCAGTCATAGCTTCCAGGTATAGCTCTTTAGCAATGAGGTTCTCATTGGTGTTCTACGCAATCTTTCTTAGAGATAGGACTTCAAGTCGAAGTTGAGTAGCAGAATGCCTTTCTGCTAGAACTTGGGACTGAAGAAGTCAAACTGATTCAGACAGCGAATTCTGTGAGCTTGTCTGACTGCTAGTCTCAAGTAACTTGAACACTGCATCAAGACAAGACTTTGGAGTTGTCTCGCTATCTTCACGATGTTTTGCCTTCTTCGCTGCAATATATGGTGGGTTTGTCTCACAGCCTTCAGGAGACTTGTCCATTCCATCAGGTATATCACCCTGAAACAAGCAGAGAGATGAGAGGTTTTGTACGTGTATAAACAAAGATGATAACTGTGCTGTGAATTCCATCCAATTTCGAATTAGAAACTAAAGAGTAAGTTCAAAATATCAATAGCATAATTTGGCATTGTTCATAATGCGAGGAGTTTCACCACACTACTGGATTACCATGTCAACATAACAAGCATAGCTGAAGGGCAAAGACAATCATCGTATCTATTTTGGTTAATGTGCATGGCATGTTGTTCATATCATCGGCCACATCAGTAAGATAAAACAGGATATGACAAGGTGCAAACGTGGGCTGCTTCACCACACACTGGATTATAGATCCACAAAAACAAGCATACATATAGGGAGTATTGAGTAATGTGCATGGTATGAATAAGGAATTTGGTTTTACAAGTAAAAGTTGGAACTTACGGTTGTTGCGAACATGCATTTTGATAGAAACAACAAACTAAATAGCAGTAAACAAGAGGGAGTATGAGCAAATTAAACAGCAATTAAGGATAAAGGCTTTAGACGGACTGACTTACAATAAAAGTTAACACCGGCTTTATAATGCCCTTCCCCATGTCAAGGGAAGGATAACTCAAGAATTCAAGCACAAAATCTTCATAAGCATTGCATGTACTCTACATTTTGTAGAGAGTAATTTTAGATATGATAATACTGGAAGGGATAGAGGATAATGAAGATAAGATGCAGATTTGATGCTACATAATCAACTACCAATCCCTCTAAGTACAAGCGTTACGAGACAAAATGTACTGACAAGAGCAATGGGCTACACTTCTCCACCAATCCCTCAATAGGGGTAGTACAGGGATAGACGACGTTCAGTCCTTACAAGAGGACTGCAGAGCTAAACCTCTTCAAAAGCATTAGGTTGATTCTAAATTTATGTAAGAGTCCATACAGATCTTATAATGTCCACCAAATGGACGATAACGAGGCTAACATGTGCAGTGATGCTACATAATGAAACAACAATGAAAGTAAGTATGGTCATACAGGGCAAGAGGTACTCACAAGAGCAATGTAGTGTGCAGTATAGTTGCGAGATTCTGTGGTCCCTTGAGAATGAATGTTCTTCTGCTAATAGTTTTCGTACAAGTGAGATGTTAAGGCAAACACATAAATGTAGTTCAAATTGTGATGTGATATCATAGACAGTACCTTACGTTGCAGATGAGACCAATGTGTAACAAGATTCTAATAGTCAATGTCTGATAAATGTAGCACCGGAGACTTCACAGAATTTTCGTTTAGAGGCTTGCCATCGAAGTGCCCTTGCCTCAGGTACAAACGATACTTCATCGACGAGTGCTCGAAAAGCACAACCAACCCTTGCTCGTCTTGACAATCCAGTTTGGTCCTCGCCTATTTAAAAGAATGAAATCTTGTGTCTTCTGTCAGTAGAAACATATGCTGTAATTACCACGAATAACATTAGTACATTACTTACGCGTAAGTTGCAGAGGAAGACTGGAAATTGCTCTGTGTCTGCGGTATAATCCTTCCATGAAGGAAAGATGCGCACAAAGTTCCTGACAACAATATAAGCTTCATCTTCTAAACTAGGAAGAAATGAAACAGGGGTCCTATTTTCTGCAAATTGGGGCTCTCTCTGGTTCAAAAAGGGATTTGGCAACTGGATTTGGTGTACTCTTTGCTGGTATGGGGCTTTTGCGTCATAGAGCTGGTGCTATGTCAACTGGCATCATCATACTGTTTGCTGCAGTTGGGGTCTACTGAGTTGGGGCAACAGAAATGACCAGTGTAGTAGGGCTAGAGTCTGCTAGACTTGGGGTGTTTTGTGGGTCAGGTGATATTGCAACTAGACCTAATGGCTATTTGATTTAGCAGGTGTCACTACCTTTTCCAAATACTTTGCTCGTGCTCCTCCGTGATCAGCAATCGCCCTCTTCCTTTTGAACGTCTGATACACAAGAATATCATTTGAATGGAGAAATATGGTATGATGACAGATGGAATATGTAATGAAAATGGATAGGCAGGGCGTATTCACATACACGATGTGTAAACTAAGCTAATGGCAGTGCAACAAAGTAGAAGCAATGCAAAGCATCAGTTGCAAGATATGTGCGACCAATATAACCTTGGAAAGTTAGAGCAAGCACCTTGATGGGTGAATAAGATAGGGCATCTGCCTCTGACTCCTCCAGTAGGGAGCTACATTGACTTAGGTCTCCCTCTAGCTCAGAATCACTTTTAGGATCATATTCTAAGCACGAATCTGTAGGTGGAGAGCGTTTGCATTGCATTGCATCTAGACTTGATTTCAGTCCCTTAATGCCAAGTTTGACAGCCATGGCATTGTTGTGCTTTATTCTTTTCATGCGCTAGCTCATAATCAATATGATGTTGTTCAGAATATGAGATTCATGATAACATAAAAAGTAGTCAGATTATCTATGGAATGCATTGCGGATTCAACTCAAAGAGTGTCTCCCTATAAACCCCTGCATATGTAAAGTTCACCCCAACCGTGCTGACCAGACCACACACAGAAATACAAACCTCTTATGTCTCTATAACAGGCATACACACATTTCAAAACTAAAGTAGGAACATCGGAATCATATCAAATTCGTATTTGAACAAATAAACTAAGGAATTATCAGTGGCATAATGTTTAGCTTCAAGGGTGGAGTGATGGTAGTGCGACACAAAGCAAGTAGGCAGATTGTATTCCATGTAAAAGAGCGTAGTCTATGTAAAAGTTGGAAATGACACTTTCTTTCTATACAATGCATTGTTCATTGCCCACGCATGATAGAAGAGATCACATAGAGAAATACTATTCACTCATGTCTACGGTTCCAGTATTTTGAAACATAGATGTAGTGAATCAATCATTTACTTGTGAGCTTACTAGGACAAGTATGCAGAATTGTAACTGCAGTAAGAGACCGTCCAAAATCTGAATCAAGAAGTTTGTCTAGCACTTATTGTTTGCAACTAATCGACGTGAATAATTGGATATCATATCGAATGAGTAAAAAACACAAGTAAAATTGTCAACAAACCTGGCCTGCAGTAGTAATCTGGGTCAATGTCACTACGACCAACAATCCAAACTGACTAGTGTCTGTTCCTAGGGCCAGAATTTTGAAACCCTGTGAACTTTACTGGCACTAAAGATTACCAAAATACAATCTGAACCATTAAGTGTAGGTAGCACTCAACACACAACAAACCCTAATGACATTCCTGCCTAATGAGTAATGAATCAATTAGAAAATGGGTGATGAGGAGTGGCTGCTGAGTGTTGAGGACGTATCTCAAGATAACTCGGGTTGGCTTAGTGGGTGTTGCACGCTTGAGCCCTGAACAGACTGGGAAGGTAGGCACGGCGGCGCGCCCGGGTAGCGGTGACGCTGTTGGGCGAGCGGCTCCTGACCTCCTGTTAGTCGGGCATCTCCTCCTAGAGTCATGCCATCCGGGGATGGCAAGTCGCCGGCGATGCAGGCGGCTGGGGGCGAGTAGAGATCGGAAGCACGCAGCAGAATAGAGGGGAATCGGGGCCTGGGCCGACCCAAAATCCCAGGGTGGGCACCCTGTCGAGATACACACCCGAGCGGCTAACATGCATTTTCGAAACTAAATTAGTAACATTTAGTTGACCAATTAAATGACTCTGTTTTAATAATATCAGATTAGTATTTGAACAACTAGCTTGATGGGTGGAGCAGTGCTATTATGACACGAAGCATGTATGCTGATCGTATAGTGATCATAAAAGGGGGAAACCCTTAGCATTTTTTTTAGCAAAAGAGGGTTTCCCCTTCGATTTCTATTAAAGAAACCACCACGGAACCAACATTATCAATTAAACCCTAAGCATGATCAATTAAACCCTATTAGGACTGTGCCATGGCAGATTTAAAGCAGCAAACCGGGGAAATGCTATTTAGCTTCCATTGTTTGCTTCAAACTAAGAACTAAATTCTAAGAGCTGAAAAGAAAGTACAGTAACTAAGTTACGATCTATTTTCTGGTTAAGATCAAAAAGTTGAGGAGGTATGATGTACCACCTCTCTTGCGGCGCCATGTAGGCATCAGGGGTGCGATGGGTGTCGGTGGCGTTGAAGCAGATCTGCGACAGTAGATGGGTGCATCGGCAGATAAGTCCCGTTGTGGTGGACGAGATGGTCGTGTGAGTGGCCCCGGCAAAGAGGACGACAGTGCCGATGAAGCGAGAGGACGCGATGCAAGGCTCTTGGTTCGTCGCCATGGATGAGAAACATCCATCTCTAGCACTGGACGACGCGGTCTTGGTAGGCGCTCCGGCATGATGGAGGACGGTGGCGATGGATGGGGTGGAGGATGGCGGCGATGGATGGGGTGGCGGACGGAGGAGGCAGGTGTGGGGATGGTGTTCTAGCACGGACGGTGTATGAATGGGAAAATGGAGGGAGAGGTACGGGGAACCATGTTTTTGGGACACACCTGTTTGAAATATGGGAAAGTTACAAACTTAGCCCCAGTTTAAAATTTGGACGTCTCGTTGGTTGGGGATAGGACGGTAATCTCGCATCTCACAAATATTTGCCGAGAGCGATTTCGGGCGAGGAGAGGGTGTTTTGGTGCCCATGGTTGGCGCCCACGGTGTATGAACGGGCTGACAGGTAGGGAGGTTGTGTCACGTCTGAGTGAATTTACAAACCTGCCCCTCTTGAAAATATTTGCCTACATCGATTTCGGACAAGTCGAGTTTGTTTTGCCGCCCACCGTGTATGATGGGGAAATGGAGGGAGAAACAGAGATCTTTCAGACGAGCTTGAATCTAATGTGTTTTGCTGCCCATGTTTGGCACCCACCGTGTCGGAATGGGCTCAGAGGCGGTCGTGTCACATGTAATTGAAGTTACTAACCTACCCCTATTGAGAGCAGTGGAAATCGGGCCGATGGATTGTTCGTGTAAGGGGTAGACAGTAATTTCCATCTCCCAAATATTTGGCTTCGGACAGCCGACGTGGGAGTGGACATTTTGCCGCTTCTTTCGAATTTTGGGACAATAAGCATCCACGTTTACCATGGCAACTAATTTGAATCCATTTTGTATTCCTATATGAATCTTTATAAATCGTTCTGTGTGTTTTTATATATATTCAAAAGCACAACAAAGATGTATTCCACTGTCATATATGAATATGATTTACAAATGCCGATACTCGAATTTAGAAGCTAGAATCCAGTTTAAGGTGAATATGAATATTTGGAACACTTTATGTCCAACTCAAGTGTCACACGCAGCATAATGTGTACTCCCATTTAGATATGTACACAAGCCGATGTATGAAGATTCAAATACCGAGTCAATCAACCAATAATGTACAAAACTAACAGACATATAAACACTTATAGAGTATATGGATCAATCATATCAACTAACATACATAAGCCACACCGCTGTACTTTTTTTGCTAGAAGAGCATCCTTTTTTTAGCGAAGCTAGTACATCATATTGGCCCTTTCCGATGCATGCCACTTATGGTCCATCTATACTACTATTATTGTTGAATGCACATTCAGCCCGATTGGCATATTTGTAGGTCTGGCACAGCAATCAAAATTAAATGTCTCCGAGTCTTATCAATTCATATAGACTTGTGGTCAAAGAAAATTACAAACCAAAAAACAAAAAACAATTATTACACGGTCTCTAAAACAAATGGTTTGGTTAATTACATGAACAAACAACACGAAGGTTATTCAATGATGGAAAGAACATTTCACCTATGATTTACCAAGTGGGAATTTACATGAACAAATGGGCTCAATTATGTGCTCATCTTGGTGTAGTACTCCTATGAGTACTAGGCAATGCAGTTGACGGGTGACCTTGGGTAGCGGCGACCGAGGGAATTGAACCGTGCTCGGCACAGTAGGTAACGTTGTCTAGTTACAAAAGCATCCCTCCATTATTCATCGGTAGTCATTATGGACCGGGGACATGAGCGGAATTTCCTTGGGCTGGAATTCTAGCCGATAGATATTTCGACTCGAAACGCAGAGGCTCAACTAGTTGGGGTTGGCTAATGTGCATACCACGCACGCCACCAGAAGGACACGGGCCTGTTTTTTTGGGATCAACACGAGCCAAGGTCTGGCTGGTACGCCATTGGGTCCTACCATTCGAGAATATGAAAGAATCTTTTAAATTGCCAAACGAATCTATGTGTATTACAATGCATGTATTTTCCTTGCAAATAGTAATCTCAATGTGGTAATTGATATATGACGAGTTCTTGAATTAGAGTGAGTTTGTGATATAGTGATCTCAACGTAGATTTCACATTTCATGGTATCCCTAGTAAGTTTTTCATTGCAAATTCAAATTTAAAAGATGAACATTATGGTGGTGAAAAAACTTTGTATGTATCAAGCATATGCTCACACACACACACGGACACACACACACACAAACACAACAACAATCATATAAGTATATTGCATCTATTTTTCCAAACCATGCATGTATGACACGAATTCAAAAATACTCTTTCTGTTCCTAAATATTAGTCTTTTAAAGATTTCAACAAGTGACTACATACGGAGCAAAAATGAGTGAATCTACACTCCAAAATATGTCTATATATATCCGTATGTGGCAGTCCATTTGAAATCTCTAAAAAGATTAAGGCCTCCTTTGCTTTAGAGGAATATTCTAGGAATTTCATAGGATAGGATTTCTATACGAAAAATTCCTTTAGATCCCTTTGGCTTGTAGGAATAGAATCCTATTCCTATCAAGGAATTCTTCCTATCCACCACATTTCATGGGAAAATAAACATTAGCCTGGACTTAATGGAAAAAATCCTATGATGTGAATCAAAGGGAATCTCCTTTCCTATTCCTATTCATAGGATTTGAGATACATGTCATCTCATTTCCTATGACTTTCCTATTCCTACGATTTTTGTACCCTATGAACCAAAGAAGGCCTAATATTTAGGAACGAAGGGAGTAAAATGTAAGACATGCATGGACCTCAATTCAATATTTAAAATGAACAGGAAACTGAAATATGAATATTAAGTCTAGTACTATAGTACATGCAAATGTTGTGTTTAGGCGGAGCTATGTAGATTGTCGGGGATTAACCCCTCAACCTTAGATAAAATTGTGAAGCTGTGTTTAGGATTGTTTAGATTATATTTGTCCCCACCCTCCCAGTCACTGATTGGGTCTACACCCCCTCCCCCCGGGAGAATATCATGTGCCCCCACACCTTAGATGCTATATGCTCATACGAGTTGCTTGGAGCTTGTAGATATAAGATATAGCAGCTCACAGGATGTCTTAATATTTTTACAGGAAACCTTAATGAGTTTGAGAATTGTAAACAATTTGTACAAAAACTACTCAGATGCCCTTGGATCCCATATCCAACGACCTCGAAGCTCGTATCACCGTAGCATCTAAGATGAAGGAGGACATCATATTCTCTTGCATGTAAGAATATCATGTGCTACCACACCTTAGATGCTTTGGTTATACAAGCTCTTCGGAGCCGTTGGATTTGTGACCCAACAACTCTTGGGTGGTTCGAATGTTTTTGTGCAGAAGAGCCCCCAAAGAGTTCGGCCACTGCTTACAAGCACAAAGACTGCTCAGATGCCATTGGATCTCAGATCAAACGACCTCGAAGCTCGTATAACCGTAGCATCCAAGCTGCGAGAGCACCTGATGTTTTCTCGCACGGGAGAATATGAGGTGCTCCCGCATCGTAGATTCTATGCTGATACGAGTTCACGGAGATCTAACGGCTCACAGTAGGAGGTTTGAATGTTTTTGAAATATACGCCTGAGAGAGTTTGTGAATTGCGCAGAAAGTAGTACTATGCATGTGGCATCTGATCACAGATCATATGACCTAGATGCTCGTATCACTGTAGCGGCTAATTAAGCTATGGGGAGCACCTAATATGAGCAATAGGGAGCCGTTGGATCCAAGATGCAGGGGCACGCACGAGGCCTGAATGTTTTATTTGCAAAAAAACCTTGGAGAGTTTGGAAATTGCGCATAATTACAAAGACTACTCCCAAGCCATTGGTTCTCAGTTCCAACGATGAAAAAACCTGTATCACCATAGCATCTAAGCTGCGGGGTGATGTGATATTCTATGCCACTGTCATTTTTGTTCGTAAACTTGCAAAATACGTGTAACTCATGTCGTTACTTGTCTAACCGCGCAAAGTGTTTGTTCAAAAAGAACCATCCTACACTGGAATATCGAAACAACACATGGGGGTCCCACTTGTCATTGATCAAATTTGGACCTAAAACTAAAAAATCTGAAAGACGAGATTCAAATTGGCAACCTGGACTACAAAGTGTAAGTCGATAGCCTAAAACAACAACGGTTGTTGGGTTTGTCCCATAACTTGATTTTATACAGTATTACGTTGAGTAGAGTAGAGGGAGTGGCTCGTCAACACGTGCATGACCGTTGACCCACTTACTGGTGGGTCCCAGGTCCGCGATCTCTCTCTCCTCTCCTTTAGAAGCACGGGCACACACGAAGAGCGGCGCGAGCTTGCCGTGGTGTTATTATAACTAAAAAAGGCTTGGAAAATAGAAGAATCGCCTAGAACAAGAGACGTTGTGGCTGGTCGAGACGGAGCTAACCACACCTATCCTCCGTGCCACGTTAGCATGATGAAGCTGTGTGGCTAGTGGGGTGTTTTTGAATGACTGGCTGGGTCCCGAGGTCGAACCATAGTTACTATGTCCGATATAGTATATTTTTACACGCACATTTTTCCTCAGTGCCGAGACGTGGCACAACCTACCGCGCGGTTTCGGGGTCCTCCCGGGTGGTGCACGCATATATTCTTCCTTGCCGAGACGTGGGACGCCCTAAGCGCGTTTTCTGGGTCCTCCTCGGTCGTAGCACCAAAGCAAGTAAATGAGTCATCAAATTATGAAAGACCACCTTTCCCGCTGAGTACATCAGTGAAGCACCGTGGCTAGCTAGTTGGGCTAGTGTGACCGATTAGCTAGGCCGCCACCACATTTCCTTGCCGGCAGGTAAATTTAAATATCCACCGCGGCGTTGCTCTGGTGTTTGTGTGCGGCAGCCACGGCAGGATTTTCAATTTTTTGATTGACGGGAGCAGGCGCAGCAGCAATTTAGTCACGATGACTCCGCCTGTAAAACCCACTGCTCGCTGATGTGAAAAGTCGTCGACTGGTGTTTTCCCATGGTGAAAACCAAAAGATTCACCCCTATCCTCGGCTGGCTCCCTCTTCCTTCACGTAGATTGCATTGCCTTTCAGCCGTTTTGCCCCCTTTGCTTCCTCTCCCCATTGCTTCTACCAGGTGCCATGGCGGCGCAGCAGATCGGGAAGTCTGAGGTGAGGCGCCTGACATAGGAGCTCCAGGCCAAGGATGTGGAGCTTAGGGCCAAGGACGTGGAGCTCCGTGAGCTCGAGGAGAGGAGTGCCATGTGTTGGGGAACGTAGTAATTTTAAAAAATTTCCTACGCACACGCAATATCATGGTGATGCGTAGCAACGAGAGGGGAGAGTGTTGTCCTCATACCCTCATAGACTGACAGCGGAAGCGTTATCACAACGCGGTTGATGTAGTCGAACGTCTTCACGATCCGACCGATCAAGTACCGAACGCACGGTACCTCCGAGTTCTACACATGTTCAGCTCGATGATGTCCCTCGAACTCCGATCCAGCCGAGTGTTGAGGGAGAGTTTCGTCAGCACGACGGCATGGTGACGATGATGATGTTCCACCGACGCAGGGCTTCGCCTAAGCTCCGCAACGGTATTATCGAGGTGTAATATGGTGGAGGGGGGCATCGCACACGGCTAAGAGATCTCAAGGATCAATTGTTGTGTCTCTGGGGTGCCCCCCTGCCTCTGTATATAAAGGAGCAAGGGGGAGGCAGCCGGCCAAGGGGAGAGGCGCGCCAAAGGGGGGAGTCCTACTCCCACCGGGAGTAGGACTCCTCCTTTCCTTGTGGGAGTAGGAGAAGGGAAGGGGGAAGGAGAAAGAAGGAAGGGGGCGCCCCCCTTCCCTAGTCCAATTCGGACCAGATCATGGGGAGGGGTGCGGCCACCTTTTGAGGCCTTTCTCTCCTTTCCCGTATGGCCCATTAAGGACCAATACGTCCCGTAACTCTCCGGTACTCCGAAAAATACCCGAATCACTCGGAACCTTTCCGAAGTCCGAATATAGTCGTCCAATATATCGATCTTTACGTCTCGGCCATTTCGAGACTCCTTGTCATGTCCCCGATCTCATCCGTGACTCCGAACTCCTTCGGTACATCAAAACTCAATAAAACTGTCATCGTAACGTTAAGCGTGCGGACCCTTCGGGTTCGAGAATTATGTAGACATGACCGAGACACCTCTCCGGTCAATAACCAATAGCGGGACCTGGATGCCCATATTGGCTCCCACATATTCTATGAAGATCTTTATCGGTCAGACCGCTTAACAACATACGCTGTTCCCTTTGTCATCGGTATGTTACTTGCCCGAGATTCGATCGTCGGTATCTCAATACCTAGTTCAATCTCGTTACCGGCAAGTCTCTTTACTCGTTCCGTAATACATCATCCCGCAACTAACTCATTAGTCACAATGCTTGCAAGGCTTATAGTGATGTGCATTACCGAGTGGGCCCAGAGATACCTCTCCGACAATCGGAGTGACAAATCCTAATCTCGAAATACGCCAACCCAACAAGTACCTTTGGAGAGACACCTGTAGAGCACCTTTATAATCACCCATTTACGTTGTGACGTTTGGTAGCACACAAAGTGTTCCTCCGGTAAACGGGAGTTGCATAATCTCATAGTCATAGGAACATGTATAAGTCATGAAGAAAGCAATAGCAACATACTAAACGATCGGGTGCTAAGCTAACGGAATGGGTCAAGTCAATCACGTCATTCTCCTAATGAGGTGATCCTGTTAATCAAATGAAAACTCATGTCTATGGCTAGGAAACATAACCATCTTTGATTAACGAGCTAGTCAAGTAGAGGCATACTAGTGACAATCTGTTTGTCTATGTATTCACACATATATTATGTTTCCGGTTAATACAATTCTAGCATGAATAATAAACATTTATCATGATATAAGGAAATATATAATACTCTATTATTGCCTCTAGGGCATATTTCTTTCAGTCTCCCACTTGCACTAGAGTCAATAATCTAGTTCACATCGCCATGTGATTTAACATCAATAATTCACATCACCATGTGATTAACACCCATAGTTCACATCTCTATGTGACCAACACCCAAAGGGTTTACTAGAGTCAATAATCTAGTTCACATCGTTATGTGATTAACACCCCAAGAGTACTAAGGTGTGATTATGTTTTGCTTGTGAGATAATTTTAGTCAACGGGTCTGTCACATTCAGATCCGTAAGTATTTTGCAAATTTCTATGTCTACAATGCTCTGCACGGAGCTACGCTAGCTAATTGCTCCCACTTTCAATATGTATCTAGACCGAGACTTAGAGTCATCTAGATTTAGTGTCAAAACATGCATCGACGTAACCCTTTACGATGAACCTTTTTTTCACTTCCATAATCGAGAAACATATCCTTATTCCACTAAGGATAATTTTTTGACCGCTGTCCAGTGATCTACTCCTAGATCACTATTGTACTCCCTTGCCAAAATCAGTGTAGGCTATACAATAGATCTGGTATACAGCATGGCATACTTTATAGAACCTATGGCCAAGGCATAGGGAATGACTTTCATTCTCTTTCTATCTTTTGCCGTGGTCTGGCTTTGAGTCTTTACTCAATTTCACACCTTGTAACACAGGCAAGAACTCTTTCTTTGACTGTTCTATTTTGAACTACTTCAAAATCTTGTTAAGGTATGTACTCATTGAAAAACTTATCAAGCGTCTTCATCTATCTCTATAGATCTTGATGCTCAATATGTAAGCAGCTTCACCAAGGTCTTTCTTTGAAAAACTCCTTTCAAACACTCCTTTATGCTTTGCAGAATAATTCTACATTATTTACGATCAACAATATGTCATTCACATATACTTATCAGAAATGCTGTAGTGCTCCCACTCACTTTCTTGTAAATACAGGCTTCATCGCAAGTCTGTATAAAACTATATCCTTTGATCAACTTATCAAAGCGTATATTCCAACTCTGAGATGCTTGCACCAGTCCACAGATGGATCGCTGGAGCTTGCATATTTTGTTAGCACCTTTAGGATTGACAAAACCTTCTGGTTGCATCATATACAACTCTTCTTTAATAAATCCATTAAGGAATGTAGTTTTGTTTATCCATTTGCCAGATTTCATAAAATGCGGCAATTGCTAATATGATTGAGACAGACTTAAGCATAGATACGAGTGAGAAACTCTCATCGTAGTCAACACCTTGAACTTGTCGAAAAACCTTTTTGCGACAATTCTAGCTTTGTAGATAGTAACACTACTATCAGCGTCCGTCTTCCTCTTGACGATCCATTTATTCTCAATTGCTTGCCGATCATCGGGCAAGTCAACCAAAGTCCACACTTTGTTCTCATACATGGATCTCATCTCAGATTTCATGGCCTCAAGCCATTTTGCGGAATCTGGGCTCACCATCGCTTCTTCATAGTTCGTAGGTTCGTCATGGTCTAGTAACATAACCTCCAGAATAGGATTACCGTACCACTCTGGTGCGGATCTTACTCTGGTTTACCTACGAGGTTTGGTAGTAACTTGATCTGAAGTTACATGATCATCATCATTAACTTCCTCACTAATTGGTGTAGAAGTCATAGGAACAGATTTCTGTGATGAACTACTTTCCAATAAGGGAGCAGGTACATTTACCTCATCAAGTTTTACTTTCCTCCCACTCACTTCTTTCGAGAGAAACTCCTTCTCTAGAAAGGATCCATACTAAGCAACGAATGTCTTGCCTTCAGATCTGTGATAGAAGGTGTACCCAACTGTCTCCTTTGGGTATCCTATGAAGACACATTTCTCCAATTTGGGTTTGAGCTTATCAGGATGAAACTTTTTCACATAAGCATCGCAACCCCAGACTTTAAGAAACGACAACTTTGGTTTCTTGCCAAACCACAGTTCACAAGGCGTCGTCTCAACGGATTTTGATGGTGCCCTATTTAACGTGAATGCAGCTGTCTCTAATGCATAACCCCAAAAACGATAGTGGTAGATCGGTAAGAGACATCATATATCGCACCATATCTAATAAAGTACGGTTACGATGTTCGGACACACCATTACACTGTGGTGTTCCAGGTGGCGTGAGTAGTGAAACTATTTCACATTGTTTTAACTGAATGCCAAATTCGTAACTCAAATATTTTACCTCTGCGATCATATCGTAGAAACTTTTATTTTCTTGTTACGATGATTCTCCACTTCACTCTGAAATTCTTTGAACTTTTCAAATGTTTCAGACTTTGTGTTTCATCAAGTAGATATACCCATATCTGCTCAAATCATCTGTGAAGGTCAGAAAATAATGATACCTACTACGAGCCTCAATATTCATCGGACCACATACATCTGTATGTATGATTTCCAACAAATCTGTTGCTCTCTCCATAGTTCCGGAGAACGGCGTTTCAGTCATCTTGCCCATGAGGCACGGTTCGCAAGCATCAAGTGATTCATAATCAAGTGATTCCAAAATCCCATCAGTATGGAGTTTCTTCATGCGCTTTACACCAATATGACCTAAACGGCAGTGCCACAAATAAGTTGCACTATCATTATTAACTTTGCATCTTTTGGCTTCAATATTATGATTATGTGTATCACTACAATCGAGATCCAACAAACCATTTTCGTTGGTATGTATGACCATAGAAGGTTTTTATTCATGTAAACAGAACAACAATTGTTCTCTAACTTAAATGAATAACCGTATTGCAATAAACATGATCAAATCATATTCATGCTCAACGCAAACACCAAATAACACTTATTTCGTTTCAACACTAATCCCGAAAGTATAGGGAGTGTGCGATGATGATCATATCAATCTTGGAACTACTTCCAACACACATCGTCACCTCGCCTTTTACTAGTCTCTGTTTATTCTGCAACTCCCGTTTTCGAGTTACTACTCTTTAGCAACTGAACCAGTATCAAATACTGAGGGGTTGCTATAAACACTAGTAAGTACACATCAATAACATGTATATCCAATATACCTTTGTTCACTTTGCCATCCTTCTTATCCACCAAATACTTGGGGCAGTTTCGCCTCCAGTGACCAGTCCCTTTGCAGTAGAAGCACTTAGTCTCAGGCTTAGGTACAGACTTGGGCTTCTTCACTTGAGTAGCAACTTGCTTGCCGTTCTTTTTGAAGTTCCCCTTCTTCCCTTTGCCCTTTTCTTGAAACTAGTGGTCTCGTCAACCATCAACACTTGATGTTTTTCTTGATTTCTACCTTTGTCGATTTCAGCATCACGAAGAGCTCGGGAATTACTTTCGTCATCCCTTGCATACTATAGTTCATCACAAAGTACTACTAACTTGGTGATGGTGACTAGAGAATTCTGTCAATCACTTATTTTATCTGGAAGATTAACTCCCACTTGATTCAAGCGATTGTAGTACCCAGACAATCTGAGCACATGCTCACTAGTTGAGCGATTCTCCTCCGTCTTTTAGCTATAGAACTTGTTGGAGACTTCATATCTCTCAACTCGGGTATTTGCTTGAAATATTAACTTCAACTCCTGGAACATCTCATATGGTCCATGACGTTCAAAACGTCTTTGAAATCCTGATTCTAAGCCGTTTAAGCATGGTGCACTAAACTATCAAGTAGTCATCATATTGAGCTAGCCAAACGTTCATAACGTCTGCATCTGCTCCTGCAATAGGTCTGTCACCTAGCGGTGCATTAAGGACATAATTCTTCTATGCAGCAATGAGGATAATCCTCAGATCACGGATCCAATCCGCATCTTTGCTACTAACATCTTTCAACATAATTTTCTCTAGGAATGATATCAAAAATAAACACAGGGAAGCAACAACGCGAGCTATTGATCTACAACATAACTTGCAAAATACTGTCAAGACTAAGTTCATGATAAATTTAAGTTCAATTAATCATATTACTTAAGAACTCCCACTTAGATAGACATCCCTCTAATCATCTAAGTGATTACGTGATCCAAAGCAACTAAACCATGTCCGGTTAACACGTGAGATGGAGTAGTTTCAATGGTGAACATCACTATGTTGATCATATCTACTATATGATTCACGCTCGACCTTTCGGTCTCTGTGTTCCGAGGCCATATCTGTATATGCTAGGCTCGTCAAGTTTAACCTGAGTATTCCGCGTGTGCAACTGTTTTGCACCCGTTGTATTTGAACGTAGAGCCTATCACACCCGATTAACACGTGGTGTCTCAGCACGAAGAACTTTCGCAACGGTGCATACTCAGGGAGAACACTTTTATCTTGAAATTTTAGTGAGAGATCATCTTATAATGCTACCGTCAATCAAAGCAAGATAAGATGCATAAAGGATTAACATCACATGCAATCAATATAAGTGATATGATATGGCCATCATCATCTTGTGCTTGTGATCTCCATCTCCGAAGCACCGTGCTTGTTATCTCCATCTCTGAAGCACCGTCATGATCACCATCGTCACCGGCGCGACACCTTGATCTCCATCGTAGTATCGTTGTCGTCTCGCCAACTAATTTCTTTTACGACTATTGCTACCGCTTAGGGATAAAGTAAAACTATTACATGGCGATTGCATCTCATACAATAAAGCGATAACCATATGGCTCCTGCCAGTTGCCAATAACTCGGTTACAAAACATGATCATCTCATACAATAAAATATAGCATCATGTCTTGACCATATCACATCACAACATGCCCTGCAAAAATAAGTTAGACGTCCTCTACTTTGTTGTTGCAAGTTTTACGTGGCTGCTACGGGCTTAGCAAGAACCGTTCTTACCAACGCATCAAAACCACAACGATAGTTTGTCAAGTTGGTGCTGTTTTAACCTTCGCAAGGCCCGGGCCTAGCCACACTCGGTTCAACTAAAGTGAGAGAGACAGACACCCGCCAGTAACCTTTAAGCAACGAGTGCTCCGAACGGTGAAACCAGTCTCGCGTAAGCGTACGCGTAATGTCGGTCCGGGCCGCTTCATCTCAAAATACCGCTGAACCAAAGTATGCCATGCTGGTAAGCAGTATGACTTATATCACCCACAACTCACTTGTGTTCTACTCGTGCATAGCATCAACGCATAAAACCTGGCTCTGATACCACTGTTGGGGAACGTAGTAATTTCAAAAAATTTCCTACGCACACGCAAGATCATGGTGATGCATAGCAACGAGAGGGGAGAGTGTTGTCCACGTACCCTCGTAGACTGACAGCGGAAGCGTTATCACAACGTGGTTGATGTAGTCGAACGTCTTCACGATCCGACCGATCAAGTACCGAACGCACGGCACCTCCGAGTTCTACACACATTCAGCTCGATGACGTCCCTCGAACTTCGATCCAGCCGAGTGTTGAGGGAGAGTTTCGTCAGCACGACGGCGTGGTGACGATGATGATGTTCCACCGACGCGGGGCTTTGCCTAAGCTCCGCAACGGTATTATCGAGGTGTAATATGGTGGAGGGGGGCACCGCACACGGCTAAGAGATCTCAAGGATCAATTGTTGTGTCTCTGGTGCCCCCTGCCTCCGTATATAAAGGAGCAAGGGGGAGGCAGCCGGCCAAGGGGAGAGGCGCGCCAAAGGGGGAGTCCTACTCCCACCGGGAGTAGGACTCCTCCTTTCCTTGTGGGAGTAGGAGAAGGGAAGGGGGATGGAGAAAGAAGGAAGGGGGCGCCCCCTTCCCTAGTCCAATTCGGACCAGATCATGGGGAGGGGCGCGGCCACCTTTTGAGGCCTTTCTCTCCTTTCCCGTATGGCCCATTAAGGCCCAATACGAATTCCCGTAACTCTCCGGTACTCCGAAAAATATCCGAATCACTTGGAACCTTTCCGAAGTCCGAATATAGTCGTCCAATATATCAATCTTTACGTCTCGGCCATTTCGAGACTCCTCGTCATGTCCCCGATCTCATCCGGGGCTCCGAACTCCTTCGGTACATCAAAACTCAATAAAACTGTCATCATAACGTTAAGCGTGCGGACCCTTCGGGTTCGAGAATTATGTAGACATGACTGAGACACCTCTCCGGTCAATAACCAATAGCGGGACCTGGATGCCCATATTGGCTCCCACATATTCTACGAAGATCTTTATCGGTCAGACCGCATAACAACATACGTTGTTCCCTTTGTCATCGGTATGTTACTTGCCCGAGGTTCGATCGTCGGTATCTCGATACCTAGTTCAATCTCGTTACCGGCAAGTCTCTTTACTTGTTCCGTAATACATTATCCCGCAACTAACTCATTAGTCACAATGCTTGCAAGGCTTATAGTGATGTGCATTACCGAGTGGGCCCAGAGATACCTCTCCGACAATCGGAGTGACAAATCCTAATCTCGAAATACGCCAACCCAACAAGTACCTTTGGAGACACCTGTAGAGCACCTTTATAATCACCCATTTATGTTGTGATGTTTGGTAGCACACAAAGTGTTCCTCCGGTAAACGGGAGTTGCATAATCTCATAGTCATAGCAACATGTATAAGTCATGAAGAAAGCAATAGCAACATACTAAACGATCGGGTGCTAAGCTAACGGAATGGGTCAAGTCAATCACGTCATTCTCCTAATGAGGTGATCCCGTTAATCAAATGACAACTCATATCTATGGCTAGGAAACACAACCATCTTTGATTAACGAGCTAGTCAAGTAGAGGCATACTAGTGACACTCTGTTTGTCTATGTATTCACACATGTATTATGTTTCCGGTTAATACAATTCTAGCTTGAATAATAAACATTTATCATGATATAAGGAAATATATAATACTTTATTATTGCCTTTAGGGCATATTTCCTTCACCATGCTCCTCCGTTATGTGCGGGACTTCACGGAGCTTCAAAAGCGGCAGGCGTCCACCACAAAGATGCTCGAGGCGTCGGGGCATTGCTTCAGAAAGCAGGAGATATGATAGGCCATCAGGGGAGCCGGCTGGAGCGCGAGCGGGCCGATCATGATGAGGTCCAGGATCGCCTCAGCCACTTGGTGGACCAAGTTGCCACGCATGTGTTGCGGCTGCGCGATGCCTACAGTCATGCCAGTTCGACCATGCCGGTCATCGAGCTAAACCCGTTCGACTACCCCGTCGACTTCAACGAGCTGCGACTTCCTGACCTGGACTCCTTCTTCGCCTATATCTCCGAGGAGCTGAGTCGTCTCCGCACGATGGTGGGGGCGGAGCTGGGCAAGGAGGGGTTGCGGGCTGCCGTCGCCGTTGCCGGGCGAGTCCTCTCAGGGCAACATCACCGGAATCCATTCGTGCCATTGGACGCCGTCTGTGACGAGCTGGCTCCCGTCGACCGGGCGTGGGCTCTGCGGGCGGTTGCACCCTGCATCACCAACGTCGTGTGCCTCGAGAAGCAGAGGGACTTCATGGTGTTTAGGCGTCCTCTGCATGGGCATGTCCATGTCTTGGCGCAACATGACCGTTGGATCAAACTCAGACGGTGCAGATCGGTCACTATAGCATAGAGCGTGTGGGTGTGTTTGGTTGCATTCTCATCTCAATATAGTTGTTTCCTCTTCGTGTATTTGTGTTGACCTACTAGTGTGGACTCATGCACCCTTCATGCACTCTGCCAAACACCCAAAAGTGGGTCGAGAAGGGAACTTTTGCTCCCATCCGTGCACCCTTCATACACCCTACCTAATACTGATTCATCCTTCATATGGTTCATGTTTCATGGAGTACTGTAGCACCGTCCTCTCCGTGCGCAGTAGACCTAGTTATGTTAACATCGATCCCACCGTTCATTCTCGACCACACAGTCAAAGAAGTGGTACTATGTTACATTACTGTTCATATAGTTGAGATGCGCACAACATCATTTGTTATCGTCATATCTTACTACACTAGCACCAAGATTATGTAGTACTGACGTATGAACCACTGCACATGCCTAGTAGTAGGAGCACTGTGTATGTTCAAGTGGTTGCCGTGTTTCGCACTCCTCCGTCGTAAGAGTGGAAATGCTTGCTGTAATCTTTTTTTCTTCAGAAAAATAGTGGACACGCTCTGCCATGCGGATCCTCCTCGACGGTTGTCGGGAACCTTGCTACTCACTTTTGCCGACATGTGGGACAGCCAGCATCGTGGTCCACCAGCCAAGCACTAAATTACTCCATAGTAGGGTGCCCAACTGCACGGTAGACTATCCCGATCGAAGCGCCGCAGTAATGCCCAATGTGCCCTCACAAAAACCCCTCCTTTCCAGTAGTAAGTTGGACGGACGAAGCAACCATCATTTCACTCTTCTCTCTCAGCTTTCTCTCTTGAAGAAAACCCCCACTCGCTTCTCCCTCATCTTGTTCGTCATTTCTTCAAGAAAACCACGACCTGCTTCAGCCATTATTCTTCTTTCCCAAAGAAGGAAAGGTGAGCGCATTAATAGTTTTGATTTTGGCCAAGGCCCCGGTCTTGCAACCCTGAGACTGATCCTATAACTCCCTCTCTGTTCTTCTTTTGGGTTTGTGATTATGGTTTCTTTTCTTTTAGTTCTATTTGACAGTTTCTTGATGGACGCTAGAGCACCGGCCGAAGTGATGTATATGGCTCTGGCCAAAACCGTCGAGGCTCATGGTCCGAAGAAGCGCAAGCACCCCGCCGAGACTACCGCAGACAAGCTCAAAGCCATCGCCCTGTCCAAGCACCCCTCTCCGGGAGCCCTCATTAAGCAAGTCCAGGTAATATCTCTTCATGACGATATTTTTCTCGATCTTGATCGTGTTTTTTCATTTAACACGCAGTACTAGTACTAGTAGTACAACTTTCTAGGTGATCTTGCATGCGATTTTTGTGTGCCAAATGACGGTTCTAAATTCGTCTTTTGACCAAAACATGCGAGAGGTTGACACTGATTTCTTATAGATTACTTTCAACTACTGTATGAACATCAATGCTACCTTTGAAGAGGGTATATCTGCCTCAGTAACTTGTGTTATGGATATTGCAAGTAATCCCTCTGCTCTCAGGCCTTTGAAGACATGTTCTAGTGTCTTTGTTCACTCATTTCTGTAAGTATATGTAGTCATATATTGAGTAAAATATCGAAAATCATCTTATATTTTTGAACGGAGGTAGTAGTAAAATATTTGGTTTCTATTTAGATTAGAACCAGGTCCGCAGTGGAGATGAAGTTCTCAAAGTCATGTCGTGTGTACTAGAAGACTTGAGGATGAGTTCTACTACTAAACTATCCAGCTGTCGTGTCCTTGTCCCCACGTGTCCTGAACTAGTATTTTCCTGTAGCATTGTTGTCAGGCGTGTTCTCGAGGCTGTACTTGACCACAACAATTTCCTGGCCATGCCTTCGATTACGAAGGTTGTGGTTCTTGTAAAGCTTCCCGACAAATCTGATGCGGCATGTCTTCATCGTCATGTTTATGAGTGGAAAGACCACTCTGTTAGGTTCTCCAAGGTTGAAGAGATGGTGATACTATAGGTAGATATCTCTCACGAATTCCATGGCCTAGTCAATTATGCGGGGTTCATCCCATAGGTCGGTGGCAAGAAATAGTCTATAGAGTTTAATTAGTGCAGCTTTGCTTGTTTGTAGTAAGTACTAATGTTCAGTACTTGATTTGTGTTTGTGAACCCTGTATTGTTTAGTACTGTCGCTTTTGTTGTGTGGTGGGTCCTGAGAACAGTCTATGTTAATGTCTGTCCACTCAATTTAGTTTGTATATTTTGAAGTTTCCAGATCATCTTTGTTGTTAGGACGGTTTATCAATTATGGTTACAATCCAATATCTGTATGCATTGCAGGGTTTATCGCACCCACCAGGATTTCCAGTCCCATGGATGTTCAGTCCATACGATTTTTCACGACCTTTGGACTGTCCTGCTTGTGGGAGTATGCGGGGGCCGTGCATGCCACTCATAGTTGGACGATCAGTGTTCTGTTTAGTACTTCAACATCAAGTAAATCTTATTGATTTACAGCCTAAATCTTATTGATTTAATGTCATGTTTTCTTTCTTTTGTTGCAATTTTACGATGCAAGTTTTGCCATCTGACATTCATCACAGAATAAACCGTTTGGTTTGCTCTACGATGGATATTTTTGCAAGTTTCACTTCTTATGTCGTGTCAGTAACGAAGGCATTGTCCATCACTTATATTACTAGAAAAAATTGGATCAGTCTATTGTCTGAGTACAAGCTGAATCCCTATGATGAACTGAAGTTTGGTTTAACAAACACACCACAATGAGTCCTTCTCGCGTTTAAAAGAAATGAAGAAAAAGACTGGATCACGGTCATGGAGCCTAGTCAAGTTAGAAAGTTGATCATAGCAGACCAGACACGATCGCCGCTGTCTTGCACATCGGTACCACCTTCAGCAATGGATCGAGCACCGGCAGTTGCTCTAGCACTGATAGCAGCAGCAGCTCAGTCTGATCCAGCTGAGGATTGGGCACCGGCCGCGTCAGCAGATCAGGCTCATCTACCGGAGGATCGGGCATCGACACCGGCACCAGCTCTACAAGGAGCACCATCTCCGGCAGCAGCAGCTGCGGCACTACCAGTCGCACCGGTACGGGCACCAGCAATGGCTTCGGCACCTGCACCAAGACTTGCACTTGCATCTGCTCCGGCCTGTGCAGCGGCAACGGAGCCAGCAGTTGCACCGGCAATAGACCGGGCTGAAGTTCGCACTTCATATACAAAAGTCGTTACAAAAACCGACATGTCCACCTTCTTGGTAAGCATTGGCCTCCCAAGTGCTTCGTTCTTTTTTCTTTCCATGTTGTTTCACATGATTCACTGTATTGATGTAACTGTTTGTATATGTCTTCTTGTTTGCAAGCAGAGAATTCCTAGTGCAACGAGCGAGTCATTCAATAATCCGGGCGACCGTGGCCAAGTTTCTCTTACCATGCGCAGCCTTGGTGTGAATGAACCTGCTCAATATACCATAAGTACAAAGGATGGTCGCATGATGATTGATTCTAAAGGATGGTCAAGGTTCAAATCTAAATCATATCTTGTTGTAACACCCCGCATGTAACTTGCCATATTTGTAACTCCGACTCTTGCCATTTCCGGCTATGTGATATGTTTTTCCCTCGGTTGTCGGGTTTTGTCTTTCGTTTTGTATTTTGTCATGTCATGCAGTTTCATATCATGTCATCATGTGCATTGCATTTGCATACGTGTTCGTCTCATGCATCCGAGCATTTTCCCCGTTGTCCGTTTTCCAATCCGGCGCTCCTATCTCCTCCGGTGCACCCCTCTTGTTTTCTTTCGTGTGCGTGTGTCAAACTTTCTCGGAATGGACCGAGGCTTGTCAAGTGGTCTTAATATACCACCCGGAGACTACCGGTCAAGTTTCGTTCCATTCGGCGGTCGTTTGGTACTCCAACGCTTAACCGGGCATCCGCAAAGTCCATTTGAGTGTCCAGCAAAAACCCCCTTCAAAACCAGCCGAAAACCCACCAAACTCTCTTCCATGCTCTAGGTCGTTCGATCACGATCGTGTGGGCAAAAACCGCACCTCATTTGGAGTCTCCTAGCTCCCTCTACCTATAAATATGTGGGCATCCCGAATTACAACTGCAGACGAACCCTAACCCTCTCCCTCCGCGCCGCGCCGGACACGTCCGCCGCCGCGCCCCGGCCAATCCCGTGGCGACACGTCGCCGCCGTCCTCGTTCCCGCCGCCGGCCCGTTCGCCACCGCACCGCGCCCCGCGCCTGCCGCCTCCTCCGGCCGCCGCCCGTCGCCGCCGCCGGCACGGAGCTCCGCCGCCGCGGTCGCGCCGCCCCCGCCGCCGGCGACCGCGCCGCCGGCGACCACGCCTCCGGCCTCCTCTCCTCGCGCCGCCCTCCTTCCTCCCGCCGGCGGTGCAGCCCATCGGAGCCCGAGCGCCGTCGAGCTCCTGTAGCCCAGATCCGATCGATCCAGTACGTGCCCGTTGACTTCCCTCGAACCTCTTTTTTTCTCCAAGTGTGGAAAATCTTCAGCATGTGCTCCTGTTCGAGATGCGATAACTTCTTGCATGTAGCTCCGATTCGCGCGTGTAATACGTCCAATTGTTCGTATCTTGATGCTCTTCATTTTGTTCAATTGCACTATGTTCATTAGAGGTCATCTTGACACCCAAATCTTCGTTGCAGGAGGGCTAGTTGCTGTTATTCTCTGGTTCTTATCAGAACTTGGAGATTTGTTATTTTTGTATCATTTAATCTGTGCATCTTTTGAGCATGAGCTCTACATGTATTTTGAAGTATGCCATGCCATCTTTCCAGTGGTGTAGTCCTTGTTTTTTTGTGATCTCTGTGGTGACTAGCACAAGCATGCAAAGTAGGCCCCGTAATATTTCTGTTTTCAGGGACTTGATGCTACAGAGAGATCCATGCATATTTTGGAGATGTTCAGTAAGGATGTTTTGTAGCGATAGTTGTAATTAATCCATTCCTGCAATTGTTTGCAATTATGGAGTGCCATAGCATGACTCAATCTTGCTCTACTTTTGCTATAAAATATTTCTGGCAGATTCTTAACATGATATGCATTTTTGCCAAGCTTATTGTAGTTGATCCATACATGCTATGCAATTGTTCTTGCCATGGATAGCTTCATAAACATTCCATCTTGCTGTAGGTATGCTTGGTTTGTCACAAAGAGGCCTACATATTAACATTTCTGCCATGCTCTGTTTTCTGCCAAGTCTGAAACCTGATAACGAAACTTGCTATGTTTACATGCTTGCCATCATATCTTCTGGTCCTTTTTGGCTTAGGGTCAGTAAGGGTCTTTTGTCATGTGCATTTAGTAGAACACTACCATGCCTTGTTTTTCTATGTTAAGATCCTGTAGCATGTTGATTTCATGCTCTAAACATTGCTACCTGATGCTGATTTCTGCCATGTCCAGTTTTTCACTAAGTCTGTGAACCTGTAATCTTTTGCACTTTTGCCATGCTTGTTTGAGCTTGATATGTTGTGAACTAGCCGTAGCTCAGTGTTCATCTTTTGTCAAGCATCTCCTGTAGATTACTTATATGTGCTTTGTTGCAATGTTGGGGTGCTGTAGCATTGTTACTTTTTGCATTTTAAGTGCTATCTTGCTGTTTATCGCAGATTAGTGTCATTCTTGTTTTGCTTGCCATTTGCAAACCGTGCATCCGTTTCCGGTGATCTTTATATCGATTTCGACCGAAATCATCTTATCTTTCCAGTGGGATGCTTGGTTTGCCATGTTACTTCCATGTTCACCATTTTCCTTCCGGAGCACGCATATGCATCGCATATCATATCTTGCATATCATACATGTTTTGCATCATGTTGCTTATGCATTTCTCGTGGTTGATTGTGGTTCCGCTTGTTTGTGTTCTTGTCTTGGGTAGAGCCGGGAGATGAGTTCGTGAACGAGGAACCTGTCGAGTACGCTTACAAGGATCAAGCTTTCGACAACTCTGAGAATCTTGCAGGCAAGATGACCACCCCTCGAAATCACTTCTATCTTTGCTATGCTAGTTGTTCGCTCTATTGCCATGCTCCGCTACCTATCACTTGCTATATTCATGTCTCCCATTTTAGCCATGTCAGCCCTAACCATCCTTTCCTAGCAAACCGTTGTTTGGCTATGTTACCGCTTTTGCTCAGCCCCTCTTATAGCGTTGCTAATTGTAGGTGAAGTTGAAGTTTGTTCCATGTCGGAACATGGATATGTTGGGATATCAAAATATCTCTTATTTAATTAATGCATCTATATATTTGGTAAAGGGTGGAAGGCTCGGCCTTATGCCTGGTGTTTTGTTCCACTCTTGCCGCCCTAGTTACTGTTATACCGGGATTATGTTCCTTGAGTTTGCGTTCCTTACGCGGTCGGGTGATTTATGGGACCCCTTTGACAGTTCGCCTTGAATAAAACTCCTCCAGCAAGGCCCAACCTTGGTTTTACCATTTGCGACCTATACCTTTTTCCCCCGGGTTTTCTAGAGCCCGAGGGTCATCTTTATTTTAAACCCCCGGGCCAGTGTTCCTCTGAGTGCTGGTCCAAACTAGAGCCCTTTGCAGCGCCACCTTGGGGAAACTCGAGGATTGGTTTTAGTTGTACAGACTGCTCATCCGGTGTGCCCTGAGAACGAGATATGTGCAGCTCCTATCGGGATTTGTCGGCACATTCGGGCGGCTTTGCTGGTCTTGTTTTACCATTGTCGAGATGTCTTGTAAACTGGGATTCCGAGACTGATCGGGTCTTTCCGGGAGAAGGTTTATCCTTCGTTGACCGTGAGAGCTTATGATGGGCTAAGTTGGGACACCCCTGCAGGGTATTATCTTTCGAAAGCCGTGCCTGCGGTTATGAGGCAGATGGGAATTTGTTAATGTCCGGTTGTAGATAACTTGTCACTTGACCCAATTAAAATACAATAAATGCGTGCGTAGCCGTGATGGTCTCTTCTCGGCGGAGTCCGGGAAGTGAACACGGTCTGTGTTATGTATGACGTAAGTAGGTGTTCGGGATCACTTCTTGGTCATTGCTAGATGAGGTCCGTTCCGTTGCTTCTCTTCTCGCTCTCATTTGCGCAAGTTAGCCACCATATATGCTTTTGCCGCCGCAGCTCCACCTCACTACTCCTCCTTTTCCTACAAGCTTAAATAGTCTTGATCTCGCGGGTGTGAGATTGCTGAGTCCCCGTGACTCACAGATTCTACCAAAACAGTTGCAGGTGTCGACGATGCCAGTGCAGATGATGGCGTCGATCTCAAGTGGGAGTTCGACGAGGAACGTGGTTGTTACTATGTGTCTTTTCCTGATGATCAGTAGTGGAGCCCAGTTGGGACGATCGGGGATCTAGCATTTGGGGTTGTCTTATTTTCATCTGGATTTTGACCATAGTCGGTCTATACGATTGTATTTTTGGATGATGTATGATGACATTTATGTATTTTGTGAAGTGGCGATTGTAAGCCAACTCTTTATCCCATTCTTGTTCATTACATGGGATTGTGTGAAGATGACCCTTCTTGCGACAAAACCACTATGCGGTTATGCCTCTAAGTCGTGCCTCGACACGTGGGAGATATAGCCGCATCGTGGGCGTTACATTGCGGTAGGGGATGATGTCAAAATCGAACTTTCTCGGCAAGGAGAGCTCGTCCAAATCAACTTTGAAATTCTTCACTAGCAGCACGCAACTGCCGAACTGATCTATCCTCTGAGAAATTTTGATGTAATAATCTGGCATGGTGAAACAAGTGTCCTACGTGTATATGTAGTACGACAGTATTATTTATTCACATGGTATATCGTTGATAGAATTGCAACTCTGGTTGTAGGTTAGGAACTGTCGTTCGATTTCATTCTAACAGCTGTCGTGCTTTATTCAATTTTGTGTATTTGCCTTGCAACGACATCTAAAGCCAGTGCCGTACCGATCGCTTGCAATATGAAAAGTGCTGAGGTAGAACACATGGGCGCCCAAACATGCAGCCCCACTGGCCTGTGGCCCAAAGTCCAGAACCGTGAGCATGTTTGAGTATTATATTCTCAGTTGAACCCCCATAATGCCCGTGCATTGCACGTAAAATCAATATGCATTTGTATGAGTATTTTATCTTGTGAGAGAAAAGGATGAACGAGGGAAGGCCTTATTTGCAAATGTGGAGTGGTGTGTGGGTGCCTTTTTGCAAAATTGCCATAATTTCCTTCCTATCCGTCAGATATAAATCGGACGACCTATATTGCAGAATGGTAGACACACCATCATCACCAACTCGTCTATATTCTGTTAAAAAAACTGTTTTTTTTTTATAATTATATATGTTATATATATTCCCCCTGATTTTCTGATGTATAAAGTTGTGATATTAAAGAATTTTATATTTGTTTTACAGAGGGAGTATCTCTCTGTCAAAAATATATTTATGTGTAACTAGTTACTCCTGTCTTTCTACTTCCTTTCGCTAATATGTGGGGCATCTGGCAACGGGGTCCACGTGCCATACGCACCAAATTAGAGTGCACAACTGCACGGTAGACACACCCCGGTCGTAACGCCGTAGTAATGCCCAATGAGCCGTCAAATCACAGAAAACCCCACCTTTCCAGCTTTAGCAGTAAGCTGGATGGACGAAGCGGCAATATTTCACTGGGCCTGAATCCCCTTCTCCCTGGTCTGCTTGTTCAGAGAAAAGCCCCGCTCGGCGATTGCATAGGGTTTTCTTATGGAGAACCTGGTACGAATTTTTCATCCATCCCTGATAAATCCAAGTCCCTTGGTCGCGGGTAATGCTAGGATGGCAACCGCCACCGTTGATGCATTTTTCTTCCTACTGAATCTAGTGTGTTTTATTTGCAGTGCCCAAAGTGCGAGGACCCTACAGGTTTCTGCGCCCTCGGCGAGACACCACACTTGTTCCTTCTCATCCTAACACAGGATTTTAAAACACGCACGGTATGTTCCTAGAATCCTCTTTTCTATCCGGGAGTGTGGGCTTTTTTGAACATGTTGTCGACTAATTTGGAAATTTGGATTGCTATATTTGGATAAAAGGTACTAGTACCATGGTCAACACTTACGTGAAGGAGGAAATTATTTCGAGATTTGGATAGGGAATACATTGTGCTCTCATATTATTTTTCCTGTAGTGCATTCCTTGCTCTGCCAGAACACATGTACTCAAGATGCTCGGCCTTGCCATAATTGAATATACTAGTTTAATGGTCACAGTGAAGACAATCGATGGATATAAGTTCCGAGTTGGGTTCATGAACCAAGAAGATCACTGCTTTTTTATGGACGAACTTGGATAAACTTTCTCAAGTGTTACGGACTGAAAGTTGGCGCACGAATGTTGATGGGAATAGCAGAACCTGGTCTCATCTTCACTGCGATCTTCCACCCCGACGATGTTCCAATTGTTCATCCATGTTAGTTTTGTATCTGCAACCGGGACTAAAGGCCCTCCATGTGGCTGCTGCCTGGAGGTCCACCTTTAGTCCCGGTTGGTAACACGAACCGGTACTAAAGAAAATTTTATGATTTTTTTTGAAATTTTTTTTGAATATTTTTTGTTAATTTTTTTTATTTTCAAATTTCTAAATTATTTTAACCTCTAATCTCTAATCACTGCTCAATTTAACCTCTAATCTCTAATCATCCCTCATCATTCCAAATCATCTAACTTCCCGGACGGTCACCCATCCTCTCACTACTCCAGCCTGAGCACACTTAACTTCCGGGTTCTATTCTCCCTCGTTTCCAAGTCTGCACTTCTTGTTTTCCTGACAATAGTAAGATGTCAATCCTATTAACCCTCAGGAATTTAGCTTGTGCATGAAGTCACACATTTCACTGTTTGAGTTTGAAACTATTGTTCTAAAAAACAATAATTATTTAGTAACACTAATATTTCTTGAATAAGTAGTTTGACCATAGTTTGACCATAGTTTGACCACAGTTTGACCAGATTTGACCAAAATTCAAAAAAACTGAAATAATTATTTCGTAACACTAATATTTCTTGAATAATTAGTTTGACCATTGTTTGACCACAATTTGACCAGATTTGACCAAAATTCAAAAAACTTAAATAATTATTTAGTAACACTAATATTCTTGAATAATTATTTAGTAACACTAATACTTCTTGAATAAGTAGTTTGACCATAGTTTGACCAGATTTAACAAAAATTCAAAAAAACTGAAATTTGAGCATAACTTTTTTTCCTTTTAGAATTTGAGGATTCTAAAAATTTGTAAACAGGCCGTAGACTGTCAAAATCGGATTTACATTTTCCCTACACTTTTTGCAAAACATCTCCAAATTTAAGTTTTTAAATTTTCCTAACTAGTACATGTAGTAACATAACTACATCTGGAAGGATTTTAATTTTTGAAGTTTTTACCATTTTCTTTTGCTTTTTACAAAACTGAAAAGGCGATCCACCGGGGGTAGAGTTTGAAAATGGGACCTTTAGTACCGGTTCGTGCCACGAACCGGTACTAATGCCTCAAACCCCATTAGTACCGGTTGGTGGCTCGAACCGGGACTAAAGGTCTAACCTTTAGTACCGGTTGGTGAACCGGTACTAATGGGCATCGCACCCTTTAGTCCCGGTTCGTGGCACCAACCGGGACTAAAGGTCCCATTTGAACCGGGACTAATGCCTGTACGATGCCCTAGCCGCTCGAACCGGGACTAATGCTAATGCAACCGGGATTAATGCCCTTTTCTGGCCGAACCAAAGCCCTGTTTTCTACTAGTGCGTCCCTCTTGGAGAATAGGACAGAAGATTATGTTCCTGCTTTTCCATGGCTCTAAAGCGAATATACTGTTTATTTACCACATTGCGAGATGAAGCCGCTTTCAGAGGTTGTGGATGTGCGGGGTGGCGCATGGGCCTTGTCCTGGGGCTTGGCGGCTCACCCTTGGTTAACTGTAGGCAAAGTAGCACTGTTCGAGGCGTGTTTTGTATGGTTGAACCTGTATAAGTACTCATACTGCTTTCAGCTATGGTTGTTAAGTGCCCCTGCTAGTTTCAGTTAAGGTTGTTAAGTACTCCTGCTGCTTATAGTCTGTCGTGTTTCTTCAGTCCTGTCTTCCTCCAGCCGCCAAAACCAAACCAGCGCCGGCGGGGACGCCTGCTTCTGCCTCCCACGGCTGGTTGCGCCTCAGCGCACGCATCGCCGCCCCACCGTCTCCTAAATCATTAACGCCGATGTACAAGGCCTCGTCGTCGTCCTCCGCGCGCTTTGGTGCGCTCACCGCGGCGTCGCCCTCTCGCGTTGTCAACATGGTCAACAAACAACAGGAATCGGCAAAGGACTGTACGTGGAGAGAATGACAGTAGGGGCCCACCATGTCCATGGTCGGATGCAAGGAAGTTCCACATTTTTTGTTATATATACTCCATGGTCAGTGTATGGAAAAAGAAAATGCTTCCTCCTAGTGGTTTCCTGAGATCTCGGACCGACGACATTGTGAGCACATATAGTAAATAGACAAGAGAACAACACAAGATCGGCTGACACCTGAGACGTAGCTGCTGGAGCAGTATTTTTTTTATTGTTGAGATGGATCAGGGTTTCAACTGGGCTATGGCCCGTCTAGCCCAGGCTTATATTTTATATTCACCATTTGACCAACCCAGCTATTTTTCTTTGTCAAAATGAGCCCAGTTTATTTTTTCTGAAGTATACCTAATCCGGGCCTACTTATTTTTCTACGCCCTGATGGGATGGAACTCTTTCAAGACGCCTACAAATCTTGAAAGTAATATGAATTGGATTGTAAATATAAAAACAGATGACAAATTGGCAATTACTTTATAATTTCTGAATTTTTTCACATTTTCAGATTCCTATTTCACTCTGCTTTAACCTAATTTAAATATATCTTCAAAGTACTTTAAATCTACTCAACATTTAGGTATTAAAAGTAGTTTGGAACCCATAGAAATATGCGAATTTTCGTTTAAATTTTTAACCCTGGCCCTGGCCAACAAAAAAATGTACTGCAATAAATTGCATAAGAAGTTCCAATGAGCTATATATAAATTATTAAAAAAAAATAGGGAATGGTCTGACTAGTGGGCCTATTAAGTTTATGCGTATGGAAGATTTTTTACTTATTATATACATGAAAAAACGATTCTAGCAGACTTAACCGTTGGATGTCAATCCAACGGCCGTTGTGTTTCTTCAATCTCTGATCTTCTTGCTCCAGCCGCCAAATCCAGCGCCGGCGGAACCGCCTGCTCTCGCCTCCCGTGGCCGGCTGTGCTGCCGCGCAGGCCTCACCGCCCCCTACTACTCACACCGCTGGCCAGGCCATCCCTGTACTCACCCACATCCCTCCAATGATGTGGCTTTGCCGCCTCCGGGTCATTCCCTTCTGAAGGAAATATGCCCTAGAGGCAATAATAAAGTTGTTATTTAGATTTCCTTATATCATGATAAATGTATATTATTCATGCTAGAATTGTATTAACCGGAAACTTAGTACATGTGTGAATACATAGACAAAACAGAGTGTCACTAGTATGCCTCTACTTGACTAGCTCGTTGATCAAAGATGGTTAAGTTTCCTAGCTATAGACATGAGTTGTCGTTTGATTAACGGGATCACATCATTAGAGAATGATGTGATTGAAAAGACCCATCCGTTAGCTTAGCACAATTATCGTTTAGTTTGTTGCTATTGCTTTCTTCATGACTTATACATGTTCCTATGACTATGATATTATGCAACTCCCGAATACCAGATGAACACTTAGTGTGCTATCAAACGTCACAACTTAACTGGGTGATTGTAAAGATGCTCTACAGGTGTCTCCGATGGTGTTTGTTGAGTTGGCACAGATCGAGATTAGGATTTGTCACTCCGATTGTCGAAGAGGTATCTCTCGGCCCTCTCGGTATAATACACATCACTATAAGCCTTGCAAGCAATGTAACTAATGAGTTAGTTACGTGATGATGCATTACATAACGAGTAAAGAGACTTGCCGGTAACGAGATTGAACTAGGTATTGAGATACCGACGATCGAATCTCTGGCAAGTAACATACCAATGGCAAAGGGAACAACGTAGGTTGTTATGCGGTTTGACCGATAAAGATCTTCGTAGAATATGTGGGAGCCAATATGAACATCTAGGTTCTGCTATTGGTTATTGACCAAAGATGAGTCTCAATCATGTCTACATAGTTCTCGAACCCGTAGGGTCCGTGTGACGCCCCCGATTCAATCGTACACTAATCATGCACGCAAACGTGTCCGATCAAGATCAGGGACTCACGGGAAGATATCACAACACAACTCTGAAACATAAATAAGTCATACAAGCATCCTAATACAAGCCGGGGGCCTCAAGGGCTCGAATATAAGTGCTCGATCACAGACGAGTCAGCGGAAGCAACAATATCTTAGTATAGACATAAGTTAAACAAGTTTGCCTTAAGAAGGCTAATACAAACTGGGATACAGATCGAAAGAGGCGCATGCCTCCTGCCTGGGATCCTCCTTAACTACTCCTGGTCGTCGTCAGCGGGCTGCACGTAGTAGTAGGCACCTCCGGTGTAGTAGGAGTCGTCGTCGACGGTGGCATCTGGCTCCTGGGCTCCGGCATCTGGTTGCGACAACCAGGTAGAAGGGAAAGGGGGAAAAGAGGGAGAAAAGCAACCGTGAGTACTCATCCAAAGTACTCGCAAGCAAGGAGCTACACTACATATGCATGTGTATATGTGTAAAGGGCCATATCGGTGGACTGAACTGCAGAATGCCAGAATAAGAGGGGGATAGCTAATCCTGTCGAAGACCGCGCTTCAGGCCACCTCCATCTTGCAGCATGTAGAAGAGAGTAGATGGTAAGTTCACCAAGTAGCATCGAATAGTATAATCCTACCCTACGATCCCCTCCTCGTTGCCCTGTTAGAGAGCGATTACCGGGTTGTATCTGGCACTTGGAAGGGTGTGTTTTATTAAGTATCCGGTTCTAGTTGTCATAAGGTCAAGGTACAACTCCAAGTCGTCCTGTTACCGAAGATCACGGCTATTCGAATAGATAAACTTCCCTGGAGGGGTGCACCACATAACCCAACACGCTTGATCCCATTTGGCCGGACACACTTTCCTGGGTCATGCCCGGCCTCGGAAGATCAACACGTCGCAGCCCTACCTAGGCACAACAGACAGGTCAGCACGCCGGTCTAATCCTAAGCGCGCAGGGGTCTGGGCCCATCGCCCATTGCACACCTGCATGTTGCGTGGGTGGCCGGAAGCAGACCTAGCAACCTCCATTACAAAGGAAGTCACGTTACGCGGTCCAATCTGGCGCGCGCCGCTCAGTTGCTGACGTCACGAAGGCTTCGGCTGATACCACGACGTCTAGTGCCCATATCTTTCCCACGTAGTTGGTTAGTGCGTATATCCCAAATGGCCAGACTCAGATCAAATAGCAAGAACTCATTAAGCGCGTTATTTTGATGTAACCCCGGACACCAACCAGGGCCAGGCCCACCTCTCACCTAGGTAGTCTCAACTTGCCCTGTCGCTCCGCCACAAAGAACCACCCAGAGGGCCGTCGGGACAAAGGTCCTTTCAGCCCCCAATCCGTGAATCACTCGCGGGTACTCCTCGAGCCGACCCGACTTTAGTCACCACATGTATCATGTATAAAGTATATAAGTATATACCCGTGATCACCTCCCAAGTGATCACGGCCCGATAGTATAGCACAGCAGACGGACAGGAATGTAGGGCCACAGATGGAATACTAGCATCCTATACTAAGCATGTAGGATTGCTGGTAAAGGTAACAATAGTAGTAGCAAGGACAGGCTATGCATTAGGATAGGATTAACGGAAAGCAGTAACATGCTACACTACTCTAATGCAAGCAGTATAGAGAAGAATAGGCGATATCTGGTGATCAGGGGGGGGGCTTGCGTGATTGCTCTGGCAAGGAGGGGTCGTCAACACCGTAGTCGTACTGGGTAGCGGCGGCGTCGGTCTCGGTGTCTAGCGGGATAAGAGGGGGAAGAAACAATAAATACAATGCAAACAAATGCATGACGATGCATGACATGACAAAGCGTGATGCTAGGTGTGCCCAATCGCGGTACTAGGTGATACCGGCGAAGGGGGGAAACATCCGGGAAAGTATTCCCGGTGTTTCGCGTTTTTGGACAGATGAACCGGAGGGGAAAAGTTGCGAGTTCGATAGGTTAGGGATGTGTGGCGGACGAACGGGCTGCGTATCCGGATTCGTCTTGTCGTTCCAAGCAACTTTCATGTAGAAAGTATTTTCGTCTGAGCTACGGTTTATTTTATATGATTTTCTAAAGTTTTAAAACATTTTTAGAATTTATTTAATTAATATAATTCAACATTATCCAGAACAGTGCATGCTGACGTCAGCATGACGTCAGCAGTCAATAGGGGTGCTGACTGGGTCGCTGACGTGTGGGTCCCACTGGTCATAGACTGTTTAGTTAGCAGTTTAATTAGACAGAGTTAATTAGGTTAATTATCTAATTAGTTAATTTAAACAGAATTAATTAATTTAATTATTTAGTTAATTAATTAATTGGTATAATTTTAATTCTTTTTTTAATTTAAACGTTCTGGGGCATGGGCCCCTCGTGTCATGGGCCCAAGGCCTTAGCGGGCGCATGGGTGGCGGTTAACGGGACAGCGCCCGAACGAGGGGCGGACCGGGCCACAGCGGGGGGTACGGGCGCCATAATGCACCGGCGGCCACGGCGGGGCTCGCCGGCCGGCCGTCTCCGGCGAAGGAAGCCGGCGCGGAGGGGTGTGGTTGCGGGCGACGACGGCACGTGTGGGGAGGCCAGTGCGGGCGGCGGTGGCTGTAGTGATGATTGAGAGGCGGCGCGGGCGTGCGTGGGTTGCTGTCGGTGAGCGCCGGCGAGACTAGCGGCCACAGCTAGCAGGGACGAGGCCACGTGTGTGGGCCGGAGCCTGGCCGGAGCGCGGCGGGGAGCAGCGGCGGACGGGGCCTGCTGCGGCGAAGCGGTCGCGGGGAGTTGCTGGCGGGCGCAGACGGTGCGGGCGTGCAGCGCAGGTGCGCGCGGCGACGAGCCTGGGCGAGGGGGAGAGGCCCGATGAGGCGGGGCGGAGTGCTGTGGCCGAAGCGGCCACGGCAGGCGCGGGGCGCGCGAGTGCGCAGCAGCAAGCGGCGGGGGGGGGGGGGGGGTGAGGGCGCGGGAGAAGGGTGACGGGCACAGCCATGGGCTCGCCTGCGCGCGGAGGGCGCGGGGCGACGTTGCCGGTGCGGGGCGAGTAGGGAGGCAAAGGGGAGAGGGGCGAGCGTAACTGGGGCCGTAGGGATCGTGGCAGCGGTGCTCGTGGTGGGGGACGGGGACAACGGCGTCGACGTAGAAGAGGCAGACCGACGGGGCAGCTCCGGCGAGTGCGTCGAGTGGCGGGGGCCAGGCGGCGATGGACGGCAACGGGCGATCCGGGCGGCGGCCTCCTCCTCCGATCCCGATCCAATCGGGGGAGAGAGGGAGGGATATTTCGGGGGGGAGTGGGGTGTCGGTGGGGGGTTCGGGGTACGGGAGTGGGGGATATGGGGAGTGGGGGCGATTGGTCCGGTTGGGCCGGTGGCCTGCTGGGCCTGAGCCCAGTGGGAGGGGTGTTTCCGTTTGTTATTTTTGTTAGTTTGTTTTTCTCTTTTGTATTTTCTTTCTTTTATTTATTTTCTTTTCTGTTTTAATTCATTTTAAGTATTTTGGTTATTTATAAAAGCATGGATCCCTCACCATAAACACCTAAGCATTTATTTGCACACTCCGAACATTTTAGTTTAATATTTTGAAAACTTTTATCATTTGCCAAATTTTGAATTTGAATTTTAACCGGTTTCGAACTAACGCGAGATTAGCAACAGTAATCGAAGTGACATGGCATCATTAGCAGAGGTTACTGTAGCTTGATTATCCGGGCGTCACAATTCTCCTCTACTACAAGAAATCTCGTCCCGAGATTTAAGAGGTAGAGCACGGGGGAGAGGTCTGGTTACGATATTCTAATGGATCTTCTCAGTCTTGGCTGCTCTTCTCGAAGAAGTTAATCCCTTTCGTTGATGTCTTCATTTCTCTGCTTCGGTCATCATGATGAAGTAGGCATCCTTGCTTTGGGAACTCCATCGTACTTGTGAATAGGTAAGGGACAGCTCAGCTACGACAGAATGCTTATGAGGGAAATAATCTGGGGTTAACCCATGAATGAGCATAAGATTATCTCTCGAGTTGAACATATAAAATATATCGAGAGTAAGGTACGAAGGTACAATTAAGAGGTTCCAAGCGAATAGATTGTTGCTCGAAGTCTGAACCAGAGTGAGAAAGGGGTTCAGAGCAGCGAGAGTAAGTATTGCGTCTAATACCAGAATAGAGCACTAGGAAGGTGGCACGTGAATTAAATACGAAGCCAAGCGTGAGGAATAAGTTTGGAAACAAGGGGGCATAGGAGAGTCAGGTTTCGATCCTGTGGAACTGTGGGTTATGGGCCCATCATGTGGGTTAAAAGTAGGAAGGGCGGAGACGTCTTGCGTGATCATGCAAGCAAGGCATGTCAGAGGGTAGCCTGTCGATTATGTCGGCAACAACGTCAGTATCAAGGGCGAGGGACGAAGAGAACCATTTTCCTGCTCGTTGAACGAGGCGGACCAATAGGCAAGGTTCTCGTCCATCGGTGGTTAACGGAATGTCATCAACAAAAGCAACAGGGTCTTACTGACAGAATTGTACACTGAGGTGTTAACATAAGCAGGGAATTAATACTGCTTAGATCATAATGATCACCAGAAAGGTTAGACAAAACAATGGATAGGAAAAGGTGTTTATCAGATTAACAAAACAATGGAAAGGAAAATGTGTTTAAGCACATATTTCAGGGGTATATCCTTCCCAAGGGCAAGCAAAGCATGATATCCATGAAGGGATATAACATAGAAAAGCCTTTAGGAAAAGGAAGAGAAATTCCATGCCATTATCCATACAACGGTGTTTGGATAATTGAGCAAGAAACATTTAGCATTGGGCTTCAAATGTTCTTCTTGAAAATCGGAGTACCACAGACAAGCTTCGAGATAACATTGACATGGTCTTCAAGCAAAGGTCGGACTTTGGATGCAGGAAGGATCCATCAGGAACAACTTGTAGAATAAGTCTTACAATTAACCTTGCAGAAAAGGAGACTATAACACTAGGTGCTCCGGCCAGGTGTGCTAGGCATGACATCACCTTACCCGGTCATGTAAAGATGTTATAACTCTTGGAAATATGTTCCAACCATCATATCTGACCGATATTTAGATCTGATTGGTGTCAGGATAACTCAGACTCAGGATGCCTGAGAGGAAAGGTGCAACCCAAATTGTCGCAATGACATTGTAAGATTCTCGGGAATTGAACCAAGGAAGCGAGTTCTGAGACAAGGGTTCGTCATCATTAAACCAAGGAGAGGACGAGGAGGTGGCTGATGATCTCAGCGACAATTCATTGGGATTTCCAAAAGATGGATTTCCACAATTATGTGAACAAGGAGATAACATTTGTCGGATCAAATGATATAATGAGGTATTCTCGAGGAAAACATAGACAATTAAACATTGGTTGAAAAGTGCACCCGAAATATGGGCTTAGGTAGTACGATCAATGCTTAGAATGGTGATTCGATAACCAATGGTCTAAGAATGAAATGTTGACCATTAACTTCAAAGCCATAGGACCGCTCGAAGTTTTGAATTCGCACATCCAAGTTCAATTGTCGGTTTTTCGATGGAAAGAACATGGGGCCAAGAAGGAATGGTGATGGTGAGAAGTATTAATCGTATCAAGAATTCTCAAGAGGTGGTAAAATTCCCATGACATTCTTGACATAAAAGGTGGTAATATTCCAAGGTAAAGAAGAACAAATGCTGGATAGCAAGGAACACAAGATATAACACAAAACACAAACAAGTTTGTCTTGGAGGGAAGGCAATAAAGTGGCCGATGATAACACAATTCATCGAGGGCAAGGATGGTATTTCTCATCATGAATCGAATTGATATCCTGGAAGAGCTCATAAGGTTGATGATGATCACGACACATTTGTCGAGAGATTTCATGAAGATGTATTCAAACAACGATGACATCAGGCCAAAGGAATGATGAAGCGAAGGGTTATTGGAACCAAGGGTATGTCATAAACTCATAATCCTGATTGTGGTTCGGGGTGAAATGATAAGACAAGGAAATCAACGTAAGCTTAGCTTATTGTCGAAAGATGTGCTCGGGTAATAAGGAACGGGTGGCACGGTTAAAATTTAGCACGATAATGATATAGCCAATCAGGCTAGGAATGACTTGAAGGATTATTAAACTCATAAGCCACGAATAGAGTTATTGAATCGGCGTGCTGAATCGATTCACTTATTGGTGTGCTCAAATGACTATTAACTCATAACCCGGGGGCACTGGAATCGGCGAGAATAATAGTTGATGATGAACTCATAATAAGCCGTGATATTCTCGAGATACCTGAGGGTATACTCGAAGGTAGAGCAGAATAGAGGTTGGATAGATGTATTGGCCTGCAGAAGACAAGTACTTCAACTTGTCCGAGAAATGGGATCAAAGAAGAAGAATATGGTCGGAACCATAGCTGCAGGGGATCCAATTTAATGACCCCAAAAGAATTACCCAAATGATTAAATATTTTGCGAGAAGCTTCCATGATAAGTTCCACATCGGGTCCATGGGCATGAACACAAGTTCAAGGTCGGCTCCCACTTCTCCAATGCATAACCTTTCATTCACTTCTCATTTTCGAAGAAGTTGTAGTGTTGAAATTTTATTTGGCAAAATACCAGAAGACTATGACTCGTGAAAACTTTCGAGTTCACACATATTAAGGAAGGCATAGGTTCAACCCATCAAGGTATCGTGGAAACATATACCACAAGCTTCAATAGTAAATAACACAAGCTCGATAGTAGAGCATGGTTAAAAAAACAGAGGATACAATTTACCTAAGGCATTATGTATCAGGGAAAGAAATTCTTGAGGTTTTTATATACGAAGGACACCGTCGGATGATAATTCAACAAAGGATCAGACGGTCCATAACGGAGCTGATGTGAGCATCGGCTCACAACTAGACGAAGAAACAATGCAAAGACATTGGATTATAGAAGCAACCGACTAATTCAATGCTCAAATGCCAAGGAATTATGATTTCCAATTCAAGGGATCCGAAGAAAACGCTCTGATTAAGGATGGGTAAGTTGAAGAGCCTTAGGGGTACAATCGATGGCAATTTGATTGGTCGAGATCCAGCTCATGTTTAAAATGACAGCTGAGCCAGAAGGACGAAATGAAGGATCTGATTAAGGATTGCGAGCATTCACAACATATTGATTCAACGGACTCAAAATGAAAATGATGAGGGATGCCAATAACATCACGAGATTTATTGGTCCGGTTGGGCCTGAGCCCAGTGGGAGGGGTGTTTCCCTTTGTTTTTCTGTTTTTGTTAGTTTGTTTTTCTCTTTTGTATTTTCTTTCTTTTATTTATTTTCTTTTCTGTTTTAATTCATTTTAAGTATTTAGGTTATTTATAAAAGCATGGATCCCTCACCATAAACACCTAAGCATTTATTTGCACACTCCGAACATTTTAGTTTAATATTTTGAAAACTTTTATTATTTGCCAAATTATGAATTTGAATTCTAATCGGTTTCGAACTAACGCGAGATTAGCAACAGTAATCGAAGTGATGTGGCATCATTAGCAGAGGTTACTGTAGCTTGATTATCCAGGTGTCACAGTCCGCACGCTTAACATTCGATGACGGTCGGTATTATGAGTTTATGTGTTTTGATGTACCAACGGTAGTTCGGAGTCCCGGATGAGATCACGGACATGACGAGGAGTCTCGAGATGGTTGAGACATACAAACACGAGAAGTGTTCCGAGTGGTTTCGGGTAAAACCGGAGTGCCAGAGGGGTTACCGGAACCCCACGGGAGAATTAATGGGCCACCATCGGCCTTAGTGGAGAGAGAGGAGGGCAGCCAGGGCAGCCCGCGCCCCCCTGGAGTCCGAATAGGTCAAGGGAAGGGGGGCGGCGCCCTCCTTTCCTTCTCCCTCTCTCCCTCTCCTTCCTTCCCCCTCTCTTCCCTTGTTGGAAACCTACTAGGAATAGGATTGCTAGTAGGAATCCTACTTGGGGCGCGCCCTATGAAGGTCGTCCGGCCTCCCCCTTGCTCCTTTATATACGGGGGCAGGGGACACCCTAGGACACACAAGTTGACAGTTGTCTTAACCGTGTGCGGTGCCCCCCCACCATAGATTTCCACCTCAGCCATATCGTTGTAGAGCTTAGGCGAAGCCCTGCGTCGGTAACTTCACCATCACCTTCACCGCGCCGTCGTGCTGACGAAACTCTCCCTCGGCCTCAGCTGGATCAAGAGTACGAGGGACGTGACCGAGCTGAACGTGTGCAGATCGTGGAGGTGCCGTGCGTTAGGTACTTGGATCGGTTGGATCGCGAAGACGTTCGACTACATCAACCGTGTTACTAAACGCTTCCGCTTTCGGTCTACGAGGGTACATGGACACACTCTCCCCGCTCGTTGCTATGCATCACCTAGATGGATCTTGCATTTGCGTAGGTTTTTTTTAAAATTACTACGTCCCCCAACAGTGGCATCCGAGCCATGTCTATGGGTAGATGTTATACTTTGATTTGGCGGTATTATTGGATGTCATACTGCTTACCAGCATGTCATACTTTGATTCGGCGGTAATATTGGATGAAGCGGCTCAGACTGACATTACGCGTACGCTTACGCGAGACTGGTTCTACCGACGTGCTTCGCACACAAGTGGCTACTGGGTGTCAGTTTCTCCAACTTTAGTTGAATCGAGTGTGACTACGCCCGGTCCTTGTTGAAGGTTAAAACAGCACACTTGATGAAAAATCGTTGTGGTTTTTGATGCGTAGGTAAGAACTGTTCTTGCTAAACCCATAGCAGCCACGTAAAATTTGCAACAACAAGTAGAGGACATCTAACATGTTTTTGCAGGGGATGTTGTGATGTGATATTGTCAAGCCGTGATGATATATAAATTTTTGTATGAGATGATCATGTTTTGTAACAGTTATCGGCAACTGGCAGGAGCCTTATGGTTGTCGTTTTATTGTATGAAATGCAATCGCCATGTCATTGCTTTACTTTATCACTAAGCGGTAGCGATAGTCGTGATAGTAATAGTTTGCGAGACGACAACGATGCTTCGATGGAGATCAAGGTGTCAAGCTGGTGATGATGGTGATCATGACGGTGCTTTGGATATGGAGATCACAGGCACAAGATGATGATGGCCATATCATATCACTTATATTGATTGCATGTGATGTTTATCCTTTATGCATCTTATTTTGCTTAGTTCGCCGGTAGCATTATAAGATGATCTCTCACTAGATTTCAAGGTACAAGTGTTCTCCCTGAGTATGCACCGTTACGAAAGTTCGTCATGTCGAGACACCACATGATGATCGGGTGTGATAAGCTCTACATTCACATACAAAGGGTGCAAGCCAGTTTTGCACGTGCAGAATACTCGGGTTAAACTTGACGAGCCTAGCATATGCAGATATGGCCTTGGAACACTAAGACCGAAAGTTCGAGCATGAATCATATAGTAGATATGATCAACATAGTGATATTCACCACTGAAAACTACTCCATCTCACGTGATGATCGGACATGGTTTAGTTGATATGGATCACGTGATCATTTAGATGACTAGAGGGATTTCTATCTAAGTGGGAGTTCTTAAGTAATATGATTAATTGAACTTTAATTTATCATGAACTTAGTCCTGATAGTATTTTCGTAACTATGTTGTAGATCAATAGCTCACGATGTAGCTCCCCGTTTATTTTTGATATGTTCCTAGAGCAAATAAGTTGATAGATAGCAATGATGCGGACTTGGTCCGTGATCTGAGGATTATCCTCATTGTTGCACGGAAGAATTATGTCCTTGATGCACCGCTAGGTGACAGACCCATTGCAGGAGCAGATGTGGACATTATGAATGTTTGACGAGCTTGGTATGATGACTACTTGATAGTTTAGTGCACCATGCTTCACGGCTTAGAATCGGGACTTCAAAAATGTTTTGAACGACATGGAGCATATGAGATATTCCAAGAGTTGAAATTTGTATTTCAGACTCATGCCCGTGTTAACAGGTATGAGACCTCTGACAAGTACTTTGCCTACAAGATGGAGGAGAATAGCTTAGCTAGTGAGCATGTGCTTAGAATGTCTGAGTACTACAATTGCTTGAATCCAGTGGGAGTTAATCTTCCAGATAAGAGAGTGATTGACAGAGTTCTCTAGTCACTATCACCTAGTTACTAGAACTTCATGATGAACTATAATATGCAAGGGATGACGAAGACGATTCCCGAGCTCTTTGTGATGTTGTACTCAGCGAAGGTAGAAATCAAGAAAGAGCATCAAGTGTTGATGGTTAAGAAGACCACTAGTTTCAAAAAAGGCAAAGGGAAAGAAAGGGAACTTCAAGTAGAATGGCAAGCAAGTTGCCACTACCATGAAGAAGCCCAATGCTAGACCCAAGCTTGAAACTGAGTGCTTCTACTGCAAAGGACATGGTCAATGGAAGTGGAACTGCCCCTTGATACTTGGCGGATAAGAAGGATGGCAAAGTGAACAAAGGTATATTTGATATACATGTTATTGATGTTTACTTTACTATAGTTTATAGCATCCCCTCGGTATTTGATACTAGTTCAGTTGCTAAGAGTAGTAACTCGAAACAAAAGTTGCAAAATAAACAGCGACTAGTTAAGGGCGAGGTGATGATGTGAGTTGGAAGTGATTCCAAGGTTGATAAGATCACCATCGCACACTCCCTTTACCTTCGGGATTAGTGTTGAACCTAAAATAAATGTTGTTTGGTGTTTGCGTTAAGCATGAATATGATTGGATCATGTTTATTGCAATACGGTTATTCATTTAAGTCAAAGAATAATTGTTGTTCTATTTACATGAATAAAACCTTCTATGGTCATACACTCAATATAAATGGTTTATTGAATCTCGATCGTAGTGATACACATATTCATAATATGGAAGCCAAAAGATGCAAAGTTAATAATGATAGTGCAACTTATATGTGGCACTGCCGTTTAGGTCATATTGGTGTAAAGCGCATGAAGAAACTCCATGCTGATGGACTTTTGGAATCACTTGATTATAAATCACTTGATGCTTGTGAACCATGCCTCATGGGCAAGATGACTAAGACTCCGTTCTCCGGAACAATGGAGCGAGTAGCTAACTTATTGGAAATAATACATACTGATGTATGCGGTCCTATGAGTGTTGAGGCTCGCGGCAGGTTATCGTTATTTTCTGACCTTCACAGACGATTTGAGCATATATGAGTATATCTACTTGATGAAACACAAGTCTGAAACATTTGAAAAGTTCAAAGAATTTCAGAGTGAAGTGGATAACCATCGTAACAAGAAAATAAAGTTTCTATGATCTAATCGCGGAGACAAATATTTGAGCTACGAGTTTGGCCTTCAATTAAAACAATGTGGAATAGTTTTGCAAACTCATGCCACCTGGAACACCATAGCATAATGGTGTTTCCGAACGTCGTAACTGTACTTTATTAGATATGGTGATATCTATGATGTCTCTTACAGATTTACCACTATCGTTTTGGGGTTATGCATTAGAGACATCCGCATTCACGTTAAATAGGGCACCGTCTAAATCTGTTGAGACGACACCGTATGAACTGTGGTTTAGCAAGAAACCTAAGCTATCATTTCTTAAAGTTTGGGGCTGCGATGCTTATGTGAAAAAGCTTCAAACCTGATAAGCTCGAACCCAAATCAGAGAAATGTGTCTTCATAGGATACCCAAAGGAAACTGTTGGGTACACCTTCTATCACAGATCCGAAGGCAAGATATCTGTTGCTAAGAATGGATCCTTTCTAGAGAAAGAATTTTCTCTCAAAAGAAGCGAGTGGGAGGAATGTAGAACTTGATGAGGTAGTTATACCTTCTCCCGAATTGGAAAGTAGTTCATCACAGAAATCAGTTCCAGTGATTCCTACACCAATTAGTGAGGAAGCTAATGATGATGATCATGAAACTTCAGATCAAGTTACTACCAAACCTCGTAGGTCAACCAGAGTACGGTCCACACCAGAGTGATACGGTAATCTTGTTCTGGTGGTCATGTTACTTGACCATGACAAACCTACGAACTATGAGGAAGCGATGATGAGCCCAGATTCCGCGAAATGGCTTAAGGCCATGAAATCTGAGATGGGATCCATGTATGAGAACAAAGTATGGACTTTGATTGACTTGCTGGATGATCGGCGAACCATTGAGATTAAATGTTTCTTCAAGAGGAGGACGGACGCTGATTGTAGGTTTACTATCTACAAAGCTCGAATTGTCGCAAAAAGGTTTTTCGACAAGTTCAAGGTGTTGACTACGATGAGATTTTCTCACTCATAACGATGCTTAAGTCTATCTGAATCATGTTAGCAATTGCCGCATTTTATGAAATTCGGCAAATGGATGTCAAAACTACATTCCTTCATGGATTTCTTAAAGAAGAGTTGTATATTATGCAACAAGAAGGTTTTGTCAATCCTAAAGGTGCTAACAAAGTGTGCAAGCTCCAGCAATCCATCTATGGACTGGTGCTAGCATCTCAGAGTTGGAATATACGCTTTGATGAGTTGATCAAAGCATATTGTTTTATACAGACTTGCGGTGAAGCCTGTATTTACAAGAAAGTGAGTGGGAGCACTACATCCTTTCTGATAAGTATATGTGAATGACATATTGTTGATCGGAAATGATGTAGAATTTTCTGGAAAGCATAAAGAAGTGTTTGAAAGGAGTTTTTCCAAGAAAGACCTCGGTGAAGCTGCTTACATATTGAGCATCAAGATCTATAGAGATAGATCAAGACGCTTGATAAGTTTTTTCAATGAGTACATACCTTGACAAGATTTTGAAGTAGTTCAAAATGGAACAGACAAATAAGGAGGTCTTGCCTGTGTTGCAAGGTGTAAAGTGGAGTAAAGACTCAAAACCTGACCACGACAGAAAATAGAAAGAGAATGGAAGTCATTCCATATGCCTCAGTCATAGGTTCTGTAAAGTATGCTATGTTGTGAACCAGACCTATTGTGTACCTCACCATGAGTCTGGCAAGAGGGTACAATAGTGATCCAGGAGTGGATCACTGGACAGCGGTCAAAATTATCCTTAGTGGAATAAGGATATATTTCTCGGTTATGGAGGTGACAAAAAGTTCGTCGTAAAGGGTTACGTCGATGCAAGCTTTGACACTGATCCAGATGACTCTAAGCCTTAATCTGGATACATATTGAAAGTGGGAGCAATTAGCTAGAGTAGCTCCGTGCAGAGCATTGTAGACATAGAAATTTGCAAAATACATACGGATCTGAATATGGCAGACCCGTTGACTAAACCTCTCTCACAAGCAAAACATGATCACACCTTAGTACTCTTTGGGTGTTAATGACATAGCAACGTGAACTAGATTACTGACTCTAGTAAACCCTTTGGGTGTTAGTCACAGGGCGATGTGGACTAATCACATAAAGATGTGAACTATTGGTGTTAAATCACATGACAATGTTTACTAGATTATTGACTCTAGTGCAAGTGGGAGACTGAAGGAAATATGCCCTAGAGGCAATAATAAAGTTGTTATTTATATTTCCTTATATGATGATAAATGTTTATTATTCATGCTAGAATTGTATTAACTGGAAACTTAGTGCATGTTTGAATACATAGACAAAACAGAGTGTCACTAGTATGCCTCTACTTGACTAGCTCGTTGATCAAAGATGGTTAAGTTTCCTAGCCATAGACATGAGTTGTCATTTGATTAACAGGATCACATCATTAGAGAATGATGTGATTGACAAGACCCATCTGTTAACTTAGCACAATGATCATTTAGTTTGTTGCTATTGCTTTCTTCATGACTTATACATGGTCCTATGACTATGAGATTATGCAACTCCAGAATACCAGAGGAACACTTAGTGTGCTATCAAACATCACAACGTAACTGGGTGATTATAAAGATGCTCTACAGGTGTCTCCGATGGTGTTTGTTGAGTTGGGATAGATCGAGATTAGGATTTTTCACTCTGATTGTCGGAAAAGTATCTCTAGGCCCTCCCGGTCATGCACATCGCTATAATCCTTGCAAGCAATGTAACTAATGAGTTAGTTACGGGATGATGCATTATGGAACGAGTAAAGAGACTTGCCGGTAACGAGATTGAACTAGGTATTGAGATACCGACGATCGAATCTCGGGCAAGTAACATACCAATGACAAAGGGAACAACGTATGTTGTTATGCGGTTTGACCGATAAAGATCTTCATAGAATATGTGGGAGCCAATATGAACATCCAGGTTCTGCTATTGGTTATTGACCGGAGATGAGTCTCGGTCATGTCTACATAGTTGTCGAACCCGTAGGGTCCGCACGTTAATGTTTGTTGACGATCGGTATTATGAGCTTATTTGTTTTAATGTACCTAAGGTAGTTCGGAGTCCCGGATGAGATCACAGACATGACGAGGAGTCTCGAAATGGTCGAGACATAAAGATTGATATACTGGACCATGTTATTTGGACACTCGAAGTGTTCCGGGTGGTTTAGGATAAAACCGGAGTGCCGGAGGGGTTACCAGAACCCCCCGGGGGAATTAATGGGCCACCATGGGCCTTAGTGGGGAGAGAGGAGGGCAGCCAGGGCAGGCCGCGCCCCCCCTCCTTGGAGTCCGAATAGGTCAAGGGAAGGGGGGCGGCGCCCCCCTTTCCTTCTCCCTCTCGCCCTCTCCTTCCTTCCCCTTCTCTTCCCTTGTTGGAAACCTAATAGGAATTGGATTCCTAGTAGGAATCCTACTTGGGGTGTGCCCTATGAGGGCCGGCCGGCCTCCCCCTTGCTCCTTTATAAACGGGGGCAGGGGCACCCTAGGACACACAAGTTGACAGTTTTCTTAGCAGTGTGCGGTGGCCCCCTCCATAGATTTCCACCTCGGTCATATCGTTGTAGAGCTTAGGCGAAGCCCTGCGTCGGTAACTTCATCATCACCATCACAACGCCGTCGTGCTGACAAAACTCTCCCTCTGCCTCAGCTGGATTAAGAGTATGAGGGATGTCACCGAGCTGATCGTGTGCAGATCGCGGAGGTGCCGTGCATTCGGTACTTGGATCAGTTGGATCGTGAAGACGTTCGACTACATCAACCGCGTTACTAAACACTTCCTCTTTCGGTCTATGAGTGTACGTGGACACACTCTCCCCGCTCATTTCTATGCATCACCTAGATGGATCTTGTGTGTGCATAGGAATTTTTTTTGAAATTACTGTGTTCCCCAACACCTTCCTGGGTCTCGCCGTCGTCCATCGCGTTGGTGTCCTCGCACGGCGTGGTCAACATTGTCAACAAATGGCAACATTGGAAGAGGGATGTACATGGAGAGGCTGACTATTGGGACCCACATGGTCCATGACCGTGTGCAAGCAAGTACCTCCTTATTATGTCAAAAAGAATGAATACTCCCGTTGACAGCTCGGACCCACCAGCTATATCTTCGCACGCATGGAAGTGCCTCCTTATGACGCACAAAAAATGAATACTCCCCCTGCTAGCTGGGACCCACCATATTGGGAGGCTGACTTGTGGGCCTACTAAGTAGACGCGGATGGAGGGCTTTGTCAACTTAGTCAATATGAACGATTCTAGCTCCAGCGACCGTACGATGTCCGTCCAACAGCCGTAGTTCTTCTTCAACCTCTGGTCTTTATCCTCCAGCCGCCCAAAGCAGCACCGGTCGTGTCCCGTGCTCCTGCCTCCTGTGGTCGGCTGTGATGCCGCGGAGGCCTCACCGCCCCCTACAACTCCCACTGCTGGCCAGGCCCTGCGGCGACGGCACCCTGACACCGAAGAAGAACCAGTGAACCCTCGTACTCCTCTCAGCGTGGGCTTGCACTACCGCGTCTTCCCCGGCTCCGTGTATTCCCCTTCCTAGGCCTCGCCGTCGTCCACCGCCCTGGTGCTCTCGGCACCGCGTGGTAAACGTGGTCAACAAATGACATCCATCAGACATGGACTGTACATGGAGAGGCTGACAACTAGGTCCACGGCTGCAGCAAGGAAGTGCCTCCTTATTACGTTGAAAATAATGATTCCTCCACCTGACAGCAGGGACCCACTGTCGGTGTCAAAACCGGCGGATCTCGGGTAGGGGGTCCCAAACTGTGCGTCTAAGGTCGCTGGTAATAGGAGAAAGGGGACACGATGTTTACCCAGGTTTGAGCCCTCTCTATGGACGTAATACCCTACTTCCTGCTTGATTGATCTTGATGAATATGAGTATTACAAGAGTTGATCTACCACTAGATCGAGATGGCTAAACCCTAAAAGCCTAGCCTGTATAACTATGGTAATGAGTATATCCCCCTTCGGACTAAGTCCTCCGGTTTATATAGACACCGGGAGGATCTAGGGTTACACAAGGTCGGTTACAAAGGAAAGGAATCTACATATTCGGTCGCCAAGCTTTCCTTCCATGCCAAGGAGAGTCCTATCTGGACACAGGTGCAGTCTTCGGTTCTTCGTATCTTCACAGCCCATCAGTCCGGCCCATGGCTAACAGGCCGGACGCCCGAGGAACCCTTAGTCCAGGACTCCCTCAGTAGCCGCTGAACCTGGCTTCAATGACAAGGTATCCGGCGCGTAGATCTCTCTTCGGCATTGCAAGGCGGGTTCCTCCTTCCGAACTCCAAGATAGTCTTCGGACGTAGTGTCCGGACCTGTAAACACACATCACACACAACCGCAGAGACAATATAATTTTACACAAGTCCAATCCCCTGACAACTTTTTGTAACATGACATCATGTCTGTTCGGTCATAATTTCGAACCTTTTTTCGTCTGCCGCTCCACGTTTCGAGACACGGTTGCCATTGGCACGTCTTGTCAAAGTAGAGATCGTGTCCCCTTATCGCGGGATTCTCATCAATACGGGCATGGGTAACTCAACCGTGTCGTTTACATAGTCCTTAGGAATAGGCGAGCTTTAAGGCGAGTGGGGAGGCGCTTGATATTCGCGGCCTTTATAAGGGGATAAGGATTCGTCCTTATTCACCTGCGCCTTCTCCTTCCTCTGCCCATCCATTCTTGAGCTCCAGCGCCCAAGCTCTAGCTTTCCCCGCCCGAGAAAGCATTCCAACAATGTCCGGATCCGGAGCTGGTGGCAAGTGGATGGCCTCCGAGAGGCTGGATACCTAGCAAAGGAGATCGTTCACCGACTTCCAGCCAAGGGACAGATCGTCCCTACCCCCGAGCCCTACGAGAGGGTGGTGTTCCTCGCGCATTTCGTCCGCGGGCTGGGATTCCCTCTGCACCCGTTTGTCTGTGGACTGATGTTTTACTACGGGCTAGACTTCCATGATCTAGCCCCCAACTTTATCCTCAACATCTCGGCATTTATAGTCGTGTGTGAGGCCTTTCTCCGCATCCCACCTCACTTCGGCCTATGGCTGAAGACCTTCAATGTGAAGCCGAAGGTGGTGAGCAGCCAACAAGCAGAGTGCGGAGGTGCCATGGTGGGCAAGATGCCAAATGTCACGTGGCTCAAAGGCTCCTTTGTGGAGACGGTGAAGGCGTGGCAGTCGGGGTGGTTCTACATCACCGAGCCGCGCGACACCAACTGGGCGGCGGCCCCCGAATTCTGATCCGGAGTTCCGATGCGGCTCACCTCCTAGCAAGAGAAGGGCCTAACCTGAGGTTCTTCGAATGAGCTGACTGGGCTCCAGACGTGCGTCCAGAACATGATAACCAAGAAAATCAAACTTGTCAACGTGATCCAGGTTATGCTCATTCGCCGGATCCTCCCGTGCCAACGCCGGACTTGCTACTTGTGGGAGTTCGATCCGGCAAAGCACCCGACGCTGCTAGAGCTCTTCGGCACGACGCACAAAGACATCTGGAAAGTGCTCTTCAAGGCCGGCGAGACACCATTGCCTATGACCGAGGATCGCGGGCTTAGCTTCAAACGCCAGGCTATTTTGGTAAGTTCTTTCATGTTTTCAAGGTATAGCCTTTACTGGCATATATTGAGGAAGGAGTCTAAGCCTCCCTATCAATTTTTTAGGCCTGGATCAACATAGTGGGGCGGATTAATTGCCCGGCCCTGCTACCCGAAGACGAAGAAACCCCACTCTTGATGAAGATGCTGTTTCCGGCGCCTTATGATGTGCCAGAGAAGAAGGCCAAGAAAATGGCTAAAGGGACCAGGAGTGGCCTTTGTCGAAAGGGTGCTTAGGACATATAGTCCAAAGACGAGACTGACTCTTCGACCGCCGAAGACGACGACAAGGAGGAAGAAGAAAGCGACCTCCCCCCTAAGGGGGGAAGGAAGAAAAGGGGGGCCTCCACAAATCTGGAGGCGAAGGCGCCCAAGAGGGGGAAGGGCTCCGGACCAAGCCTCGGGCTGCCTCGTAAGTACAAAAAACCTCATGCATATCCAAATGTCTGGCCTTTCCACTTTGTAATATTAATATGTTTAAATTATGCCATTGCAGTCCGGCCCGCGACAGCTCCCCGCGATCCTTGATAGAGGGTTCGCTAGACTCAAAGGAGATGTCTAGCATGTCACCGCCGCTCGCTCACTCTGTCTCGGCCAAGGGTGATGACGAGATGGTGTCCCAAAGGACCTTTCCAGGCCGAGGGGAGGTTCCGGAGATCGTCAGGGTGGCGCCCAAGGATGACTCCTCTGCCGCCGGACACATGGGGGGAAAATCCCCCATGGGGGCTGGTGATGGGGGCCAAGTTCCATTCGGCCCCCAGCCTGATACCATTCTGGAGACCTACATGGCTCCGGAGTCCAGCGAATGGCCTTCCCCGAAAGGAGGAGATGTGCCTGTTCCGCCAGTGACCTCTGTCCAACCAGAGGCACCGGATAATCTGCTGGAAGCGCTGCGAGGCGCTTCCATTGTGGATGAACACCGTGTCCTTATGGGTACGGTGATCAAGAAGGTTCAGTCCACCAATAGCTGACTGATCGAAGCCTGCGCTAGAGTTTTAATAGGCTTTGAGGTAAGTAATGTAATTGTAGAAAGAATATCACAGTGTAGACAGTAGCCCCTGATGCTCTGTTCGGTGTTTCGAAAAGAAAAGGCCGAATAGAGGATCAAAATAATGTTCGCAGGTGTCTAACATAAGATGTCTATGTGAATAAGCAGGCGTCGCTGCTGGCTGCTGCCGCTCATACTGTGGAGGTCTCCGGCCTGAAGCAGAGCCTGGAGCGGTCCGAAAAAGAGCTCGGCCTCATGAAGAAGCAGCTGGAGGACAACCAAGGTATGCAGTAACCTGCGCCTATATTCAGGAAGGACAACCAATGTTTCGTGCTGACTAAAGTGTCATGAACTTTATTAGGGGCCACAGCCGAGGTGGCGGCCCTCAAGAAGGCGTTAGCCGAGGCTGAGGACAAAGCGGCCAAGGAGCACGCCGCACGCGAGAAGCACGAGGCCCAGGTCAGCGAGGCCCAGCAAGAGCTCCAGGGCGCCGTCAAGAAGTACGAGTCCTTGGAGCTTGATTCTAAGACGCAAGCGTCCGAACTTGCGAAGGCCCACCAGAGTGCACAAGAGGCTCGAGCCGAGGCCTAGAGCGCCCTTCAGGAAATCCAGGCGGCCAAGAAGGTCGCGGCGGGTAAGGCTTTCATTATGCAAAGCAAGTCTGTGAAGGAAACGTTCCTTTTACTTGCCCGAATTTGGAGCTCTCCAGGGGCGTTTACGGATTTGCCGCCCAACGTATCAGATGCTGCCGAATTCTATCGAGCCGAAGAAGGGAGTTCTACGAAGAAGCTATTGTAGTCTCAATATCTTGGACCAGAACATCCGGTGCCCTTCATCGACTTGCTGAAACAGCTGGTCGAGCTGCACAAGGCGGCCGAGCTAGCCATAAAGGACCTGATAGTCCGGCTATGGCCTGTCGCGCCGATACCCAGCAGCTACTTCGGACTTGTGAAGCGGCTTGTATGTGCCTGCCCGCGCCTTGAGGTCATAAAGCGGTCGGTCTGTATTGAAGGTGCACGGATGGCCTTTGCCCGCGTCAAGATGCACTGGGCGAAGATGGATGCCAAGAAGCTGATGACCGAGGGTCCGCCTAAGGGCAAGGAGCACCGCCGACCCGAGTTATATTTTGATGGTGTCCTGGAGGGATCTCGCCTTGTAGCAGAGCAATGTACGAAGGATGTTATATTCCCATGAAAACATTCGTATTACCCTGTCCTATAATATGAAACAATGACGTTATGTAATATAATGCTTATGACTTTAAAATTTTACCTCCTGTGCGGCCGTTTATGAAATCTAAGGGTTGACAAGTCGTCAGCTTCTGCCCCCACGTAGATAGTACGCGGGTGTTCGGGATAAATCTAGACACTCTTTACTCCACATTCTGGTCCTTAAAGGAGGTGTTTAGCGCAACGAACGAGGCAATCAGACTATACGGCCTTTATCGCCCTCACTTAGCCATAGGAGTTTGACAATGAGAATTTTGGCGAAGCCCCTAGTATTCGGAAGGCCGAACTTGGGGCGTTATACGCACCTGATCGGATAAAAAACCGATTCCTCCCATAAAGCGGAAAAAATCTCTAAGGATTTGAAACCTCTCGAACAGCTGACCAGCTCTCGCTGCATCATGACAGTCAATTTTCGGCTTTCTCTACTGAGGTGCTCATCCGGAAGAACCGGGACACAATCGCAGTAGTTCTCCCTTTACTACCCTAGCTGATATAGCGGAACGTAAGGTAGTAAGCACAGGAGCCAGGCAACCCAACTATTGACCAAAGACATGATTCGGAGCAGATGCATATAATGCTATAAGTTCGGGGTCCCGAACTGTACTGAAAAAGGTGTTTGGACTTTATTGCCGTACTGCGGGACGAGAAAGCCCCTGGTAAAATAAAATGTACCAGAGTGTACGGGTGCAATGAGTAATAAATACAAAGGTAAGGAAAAAAGGAAAATCAAGTAATAAGCTGACGCTACCATTTATTTTCCATTGTAATGTGATTAATACGGCGGGGCGTACAAGTAATGCGAGAAACAAGTAAGGCTATTTAACATGCCATGACCAAGAGCGAGCTGCGTGCGGGTATGTAAAATAGGTATAGCAATCGTTAGCAGAGACCACCTGGGGATTCCCTTGTACGTCAAAGCTCCTTTCCTCCTTGGTGTGTCCGTGTCGTGATCGGTCCGATGATCGGGTTGCCAGAAAAAGCCTCGAGAAGGGAAAAACCCGAAAGGGAAAATGAAGGTGTGCGAATCCGGGGATGGTCGAGCCGCACTGTGGATCACGAGGTAGCTATGCCTCCGTCGGTGCCCGTGGGATTTTGAGTGCGTAGTTATGTACACGCGTTACGAATGCCGCTGTTTGATCGGGACTGGGACGGAGGCCAAATTGCTAATTAAGCTCTTGACGAGCCGGGCTGTCTTGCTGCAGAATAGTCTGGACTCTTTTAATGGTGTCCGGGGGCTTGGCCGCTGAAGTAAGGTTCTGCTGGAAAAGGCCACGTTGTATTTCTGTTGCTAAGGTTGTGGTATGCTCCTCGGTACGGAGGAAGCATTCCGTATTTCCATTGATTGTTATGACGCCACATGGTCCGGGCATCTTTAGCTTGAGATAAGCGTAGTGAGGTACCGCATTGAATCGAGCAAATGCGGTTCGTCCGAGCAGTGCGGGATAGCCGCTGTGAAAGGGGACGATATCAAAGATTAACTCCTCGCTTCAGAAGTTGTCCGGAGATCCGAAGATGATCTCTAGTGTGATTGAGCCCGTACAATGGGCCTCTATGCCCAGTATGACTCCTTTAAAGGTAGTCCTTGTGGGTTTGATCCATGATGGGTTAATGCCCATTTTGCGTACTATATCCTGATAGAGCAGATTGAGGCTGCTGCCACCGTCCATGTGGACTCGCGTTAGGTGGAATCCATCAATGATTGGGTCTAGGACTAGTGCGGCTGATCCGCCATGCCGGATACTGGTCGGATGATCCTGACGGTCAAAAGTGGTCGGGCACGATGACCATGGATTGAATTTTGGGGCGACTGGCTCTATCGCATAGACGTCCCTGAGTGTGCGCTTACGCTCCCTCTTGGGGATGTGTGTAGCATATATCATGTTCACCCTTTTGACCTGGGGGGAACTTCTTCTGTCCCCCTGTAGTTGACTGCAAGGTCTCCTCATCATCGTCCTCGCTCTGCGATCCCTTTTCCTTGTTCTCGGTGTTTAACTTGCCGGCTTGCTTAAAAACCCAGCAATCTCTGTTGGTATGATTGGCAGGATTGTGCGGGGTACCATGGATTTGGCACGGACGGTCAAGTATGTGGTCCATGCTAGATGGTCCCTGATTGTTTCTTTGATAGGGATTTTTCCGCTGACCGGACTTGGAGCCGCTGAATCCGGCGTTTACAGCAGTATTATCGGTGTTATCGCCATTGCTTCGGCGTTTGTGTCTGCTACGTCGGAGCTTGCTGTTGCTTTTTTGGCCTCGGAAGGGCCTGCCTTGCTAGCCGTATTTTTACTACGAGCCAGCCAGCTGTCCTCACCCGCACAAAAGCGGGTCATGAGTGCCGTGAGGGCTGCCATAGATTTCGGCTTTTCTTGGCCGAGGTGGCGGGCGAGCCATTCGTCGCGGATGCTATGTTTAAAGGCCGCTAGGGCTTCGGCATCCGGACAGTCGACGATCTGGTTCTTTTTGGTTAGGAACCTAGTCCAAAATTTCCTGGCTGACTCTCCAGGTTGTTGGACTATGTGGCTTAAGTCATCGGCGTCTAGTGGCTGGACATATGTACCTTGGAAGTTGTCGAGGAAGGCTTCTTCCATGTCCTCCCAGCTGCCGATAGAGTTTTCAGGCAGGCTCTTTAACCAGTGCCGAGCTGGCCCTTTGAGTTTTAGTGGGAGGTATTTGATGGCGTGGAGCTCATCTCCGCGGGCCATTTGGATGTGGAGAATAAAATCTTCGATCCATACCGCGGGATCGGTTGTTCCGTCATATGATTCAATATTGACGGGTTTGAACCCTTCGGGGAATTCATGATCCATTACTTCGTCAGTGAAGCAAAGAGGGTGCGCGGCGCCTCTATATCGGGCCGCGTCGCGACGTAGCTCCGATCGAGTCCGTCTGTGGTTATCGGCCCGGGCATGACTAGGTTTGTCACGTCCGAATAGGTAGCCATCCTCATGCGTTGAGGAACGTCCTCGTGATCCATAGATCGATCTTGTATGTCCTGCTCTACTGTCCAGGTCTTGACGAAGTTCATATATATAGCCCCGGGCTGTCTTATCCCTGCCTTGACGGCGAGGTGGGACAGTCTGGTTTCCATCTTGGGTTGACGTTTTATCCTGACCGCGCGGTGGCCGGTCAACGGCATTGCGTGATGCTAGTGCGGGTTCTGGCGCCTCATCATCGAACTGACGTAGCAATTTGCACTTCGGGTAACTTTTGACTGGTCTTTTAAGGCCGTATTCTTCGGCTGCCAGGACATCGGTCCATCTGTCATTGAGCAGGTCTTGATCAGCTTGAAGCTGCTGCTACTTCTTTTTCAGGCTCCTCGCAGTGGCTATTAGCTGAAGCTTAAAGCGCTCCTGCTCGAGAGGTTCCTCAGGCACGATGAAGTCTTCGTTGCCAAGGCTCACCTCCTCCTCGGAGAGCGGATGGTAACTACCGTCCTCTGATTCTTCTTCCATGGCCTGTTTGTCAGGGCTGACTTGCCCATCTTCCCGATGGTCTTGTTCGTCAGTTTGTTCATCGGGCTCCTCTGTGTCTTCGGCACCACCTGGAGTGTTGTCGTTTCCTGTGCCGGTATTGTTATCTCTACTGCGGCGCGATTTAGAGCGGCGCCGTTGACGTCGGCGCTTTGGTTGTGTATTGGGACGGTCCTCCTTCTCTAGGTTTTCCTTGTCATCGCCGCTATTATTTTGGGGCGTATCTACCATGTATACGTCATATGAGGAAGTGGCCGTCCAACGTCCAGTGAATGGCGGGTCTTGGCTTTGCTCCCCGTCGGCATCGTCGTCCATACCGTCAATGTCTTTAGAGTCGTAATCAAGCATGTCGGTTAAGTCCTCGATAGTGGCTATGAAGTGGGTGGCGGGTGGGAAGAAAAATTCTCGATCATCAGCCCCTAGTTCGAACCGTACATAGTCTGGCTGTGAGTCCTCCACCAAGGACAGGCTCTTTAATGAGTTTAGCACATCGCCCAAAGGCGAGTGCTGGAAGATGTCTGTGGCGCTGAATTCAAAGATCGATAAGCGATCAAGTTCGGCATCTGCAGACTCACATGGTTCGGAACTTATACCCGGAGAAGAGTCCGGAGTTCTAGTGACACGAGTATTGTGTGAGGTTAAGTCCATGTGCGGCTCCAACGTCGGGGAATCTGTGGCCTCCATGGTGAGGTTGAGCCTCGAATCCTTGGATGCCACAGTGTGATCTGGATCCGAGGCCAGAGTGGTTACAGGAGCTATCTCCTGGATGCGGCCCGACGACAGATTTAGGTCATGTTCGTCAAGGTGACCAGGAGCGGTCGCCGCGGTCTCGAATCCGGCGAAGATCAAATCTCCACGGATGTCCGCAACGTAATTCAAGCTCCCAAATCTGACCTGATGGCCAGGGGCGTAGCTATCGATCTGCTCTAGGTGGCCAAACGAGTTGGCCCGCAGCACGAAGCCGCCGAACACGAAGATCTGTCCGGGGAGGAAGGTTTCTCCTTGGACAGCATCATTGTCGACGATTGAAGGGGCCATCGAACCTTTTTGGGGACGGCACAGTGGAACTCTCAATGAAAGCACCAATGTCGGTGTCAAAACCGGCGGATCTCGGGTAGGGGGTCTCGAACTGTGCATCTAAGGTCGATGGTAATAGGAGACAGGGGACACGATGTTTACCCAGGTTCGGACCCTCTCTATGGAGGTAATACCCTACTTCCTGCTTGATTGATCTTGATGAATATGAGTATTACAAGAGTTGATCTACCACGAGATCGAGATGGTTAAACCCTAAAAGCTGAGCCTATATTACTATGGTAATGAGATCACCCCCTCCGGACTAAGTCCTCCGGTTTATATCGACACCGGGAGGATCTAGGGTTACACAAGGTCGGTTACGAAGGAAAGGAATCTACATATTCGGTCGCCAACCTTTCCTTCCATGCCAAGGAGTGTCCTATCCGGACACGGGTGCAGTCTTCGGTACTTCGTATCTTCACAGCCCATCAGTCCGACTCATGGCTAATAGGCCGGACGCCCGAGGACCCCTTAGTCCAGGACTCCCTCACCCACCGGACGGGCCACCGTATTTTGTGAAAAAAACGTTTCCCCCCTGACTGCTAGGACCCACCAGCTACATCTTCGCATGCGAGGAAGTGCCTGACAGTCGGGACCCACCTGGTCGAAGGGTACGTAGTGTTGTCATTCTGGTCGCGTACGTGTACGTACATACTGGTCGATGTAGAGCCGCGCACGTGTCGTAGTAGAGGCGCACACATGTCGTAGTAGAGGCACGCACATAGCAAGTACACATACGTACAGCGGCCAGGGTGCAAGAAAGTAAATACGGCCACGTACGTACATATGGGTGGGGTCTCGAACGCCTACTCGCGCATACGTATGGCCAGGGTTCGTGTACATGGCTGGGTCGGAATGGAGAAACTGCGTCGTCGTCGTGTTCATGGGGAGCCAACCGGCTGGGTCGGAACAGAATGCGTCGTCGTGTTCATCGGGAGCCAACCGGCTTGGACGGAACAGCCGATGGAAATGAGGCCTGGCGTACCGCAGAATGGAGGAAACGACATCCAGTCAAAACGAGATCCTGTTCATCGGGAGGGGTCTGGCGTACTGCAAAACAGAGGAAACGGACTTCTCTTGGTCGAAACGGGGTCCTGTTGATCGGGAGGGGTATGGCGTACCGCAAAACAGAGGAAACGAACTAGTGTTGGAGCGCTACTGTCGAAACGGGAGTCCTGTTCATCGGGAGGGGTGTGGCGTACCACAAACGGGACTCCACGGGATACTGTTCATCTCCACCATCGACCTCCTCCAGCCTCCACGGGCTACTGTTCATCCACCGTCGACCTCCTCCAGCCTCCACCTGCGACTGTTCATCCACGGACTCCTGTTCATCCAGCCTCCACCACGCGTTCCTCCACTGGCTACTGTTCAACCAGACCTCTCCACGGGGTCCTGTTCAACCACCCCTCCACGGGCCACTGTTCATCTAGTCCTCCACCGGCTACTGTTCAACCAGCCCTCCACGGGGTCGTCCTGTTCATCCAGCCCTCCACGGGGTCCTGTTCATCCAACCCCCAACCGGCTCGATCGGGGTCCTGTTCATCCAACAACAACGGCCTCTACTACCACGGGGTCCTGTTCATCCAACCCCCCACCGGGAACTGTACATCAACCACCCCCCCCCCCAACAACGCTCCATTGTTCATCCAGCGAAGGAGGCAACAGGGTTTGATCGGCTTCAATTAGCAACAGTAGCGAAGGAATCACTTGGGTTCAGTTAACAGCAAGGGATCGATCGCTCGATTTCAGTAACATAGCTAGTGCAATCGCTCGGGTTATGTTAGAGCCCAACGCCTCGCTTGGGTTCAGTTAGAGCGCAGCGCCTCGCTCGGGTTCAGTTAGAGCGCAACGCCTCGCACACACGCATATACGTACGAGAGAAACGCGTATCGCTCGGCCCCCGACCACCCACCGTAACCGGGAACACCCTGATATTTTCCTCGCCCTCGCTTCTACCACGTTTTTTTCCATAATGGATGGCCCAAAGAATGTCATGCAGCTACGTCTCCGGCTCGCCCAGGACGAAAAGCCCATTTCTGTCATGATTTTTTGTGATAGAAGTAGGAGCCCACCACATATATGATGATACCGGGTTTTGTCACAACTATCGTCATAGAAGTGTCATAAGCATGAGAGAGAAAAATTCATTCGGCCCAAAATGTTACGGATGTGTCTTTTTTTGTAGTGATATTTAGTGCTAAATTAGTGAAAAGCATCGGTATTCATAAAAGATTTAACACGATCAAACTTAATCTTAATACATGACTCTTTACCTTCGTCGAGTTCCCAATCTTCAGAGTTGCGTTTAATAATTTCTAAAAGATCCCACCTGAATTCAATATTCTTTTTCATGAAAGAACTAGTATAAGAAGTATCGAGCATGGATCAATCATCATGAGAAAGCCGAGCATAAAAATTCTGAATAATAATTTCTCTTAAGACATCATGATTGGGGCATGAATATAGCGTTGACTTAAGCCTCCCCCAAGCTAGATCGATACTATCTCCTTCACGAGGACAAAAATTATATATATAATTCTAATCACGAGGAACTAGATGCATAGGATAAATCTTTTGGTGAAATTCCAATTTCAATCGATTCCAGTTCCAAGATCCAATATCATCGCATAGCATATACCATGCCAATGATTTTCCCTTCTGAAAGTGCAATCATGCCCTTAATCTTATTTTGATGTTGATGACAACATGCATATTGGGGATAATCATGTTTATCATGTATATCTCAGGATTATGCCTCAAGGGTCGTGTGTGGATCATGACTACGGACTTCCGTTAATTTCAACTCTGTCTCTGTGCATCAGATGTCCGGTTTTTCTGGTCGTCCGGTACCTGGCTCATCTGACGTTTCCTCCCAGGCTTCGGACGTCCGTCCGGCACCGGTCGTCCGGGTGCGTTGAGGGTTGTTTTGACCTAAATCGATCCCCTTTTTCTCTCTCGTCCGCCGCCACCGCACCCCGTCCTCGCTGCGGTCGCGCGCCGGCCGAGGTTCTCGCCATCTCTGCGCAGCCTGGGTCGCCCCAGTCGCCGTCGCATCGTCGGCGCCGCCCCGTGCATCCTCGTGTGGATCCCTCCGTGGTAGCACCGTTTTCTTATTCTCCTCCTCTCATCCCTCAAATTCTCCTACGATCCATGGAGATGGATTGTTGATTTGGGTCTCCCTCCTCCTGTAGGTCGGGATGCCAAGGACCAAGCGCTCTGCTCGCAAGAAGGTCACCAGTGGGCCAGCTTGTCTGTCTCGCCGTGGTGGTTCCGATGATTCACAAGAGCGGGATCATCCTTGGAAGCGTGCCACCAAGCCTCCCAGGCCTGCTAGCGACTCCTCGACGGAGGAATCCGACTATGAGGATGAGTTGGAAGATATGGAGCAGCCTGAGTATGTTGCGGTTCGCACCACTGCACCCATGCTGGGAACTCGTCGGCCAACCTTCAAGCCTCCTCCTCCTCTGGTGCAACCTCAAGGTGATGCCCGTCGCATCTCTCTTGCACCTCACTACCACTCGGCTGCAACATCAAAAGGTTCAACGAGGTTCCCGTTGCTTCCTATCTTAAGCTTCGTCGTGATGTTGACCAATTTTTTGTTACTAGCGACTCCCAAGTCGATCGCTTTCGCACTAATGTCCAGGTAGACATTTTTACCACTGTCATCATTCCTAAGGGTCTCTCTCTGCATGTGTGCGTTGACTTAGAGCACATTCTTGCTCATCTAGTGAAATATCCGGGGGCTATTGAGCTCATCCAGTCGCTAATCTTGCTGCTCCATTTGCATTTCAGCATGATTTTAAACTAGCTGCCATTCATCAATTCTAGGCCACATGTTTCTATGGTCCAAATAACACTGTCACTTGCATGACCTCCGACACCGTGCTCACGACCTCTTATTCTCAATTTGTTGCTCCCTTGGTTTTCCTGACTCTGGTTTCAAAATCCATAGGGATGACCCCAACCATAGGCCCAAGGGCATTGAGGTTTGTGCGGATCTTCTAAAACCCATAGACGAAATGACTAATGAGGAGAAATAGAAGGTTCTGAACCAAGTCTCCATTTGGCGCTCTCCTTTCTACATTATCTTCCAGTGTGTCGTTCGCAACATTTATCCCAAAATGGGTGACAAGGGGTCATTCAATAGCTACTGCATCGATCTCATGCATCGCCTCTATGCGTCTCCCAAAGGGAAGATCAATGTCCCTCATTTTCTGTGGCATGAGATCCGTCTCGCTTGTCTTCAGCACAAGCGGGCCTTTCCTCATGCCCCCTTTCTTCAGGCATTCATTGAGAGTGTGGCTCCGTTTCCCATTGTCCGCACTCACTTGCATGAGGGTCCCGCACACATGGCGGATGATTGAGTCCCCAAGGACTCTTCTGCTAATGCTCGTCGAACTGCTGCTAGCGTTCCTCCTACTGCTCTTTCTACTCCTTTTGGATCTGCATCCTTTGGGTGCATTGCTCGCTTTCTTGGGAAAGATCACTCTGCCATGATGAAGGTTTTTACCTTTCACTGCTCCCAAAATCACGATATTGTCACTCGCATGGTCACTTCCAAGAATGCTCTAAAGGCTCCTCTGAGAGACTCCAGAGTTTCGATGTGAGTGACGATGAACGTCTTCCTGACGAACCACCTTCTGGCTTTGGCTTTCCCTCGTGTCCTGAGTGGGCTGATTTCCTTGACAAGGTTGGTGGCAGTGGTGCTCATGATGATGATGATGATGTTATGACCCCTTTTGGGAATTTGATGCCAAGGGGGAGTAGGCACTTATCTATTATGTATGCTGTGAGATTAGCTTGTATCGAACCAATGTGATGTTTATTCGCTTTATGTGCTATGCTATGAGTGATAAACCATTATGGGAGCCTATTATGGTATTATGTTATCTTACTTATGAGATTTGGTTGTGTTGGTATCATATTGAGGGGGAGCTCTCTTTATGCTTATTTTACTTATGCACATGTTTAGGGGGAGCTCCACAACAAATCCTTTTGATATTCAATGTTTTTTACACATTGAGAAGTGCATGTATGTTGTCATCAACTACCAAAAAGGGGGAGACTGAAAGTGCAATCATGCCCTTAATCATATTTTGATGTTGATGACAACATGCATATTGGGACTAATCATGTTTATCAAGTATATCTCAGGATTATGTCTCAAGGGCCGTGTGTGGATCATCACTACTAACAAATATATATATATATATTTATATATATATATATATATCACTCAAGAGCAGAGATACAAGACAATAGCTTTGTCTCTTTTTCGGTTTGTTCTTGAGTATAGGGATCCCGCACTATTAAGTGGGGATCGCCGGATTTCGTGAAAGACTTGCTCAAAACCCACAGAATATCCTCTCACATCATCTCTGTTTCATCTCTAATTCTTCCTCTACCTTGTGCATAAAAACTTGTGTGATCCTGAGCTAGTGGGCTCTGCTATCACCGGACATCCAAAATTCTACGGATGTCCGACCTCTCACAGCCGACCGGGCATCTGGCTCTCTCCGAATCTCCAGTGCATCTTCAAAGAAAATAAATAGCGTATATCCGGTCCCCACTGGACGACCGGTCACCGGACGTCCGTTCTCCTCCGGAAATCCGGTACTACCCCAACATAATACTTATTTACGGATTTCCGGTCCTCACCGAATGGCCGGTCACCGGATGACCGGCGCCTTCCGGACGTCCCATGGCTGTGTGCCTCGTGCATTTTTTATGTCTTGGTTGGATTCCCAGCAACCGGACGACCGGCGGCTCGGCTGGACATCTGGTCCAATCTGTCGGGACCCCAATTCCAGGTCACACCGATCTAGCCTGTAACACTTCATATCAATTTGCGGCCTCACGCACGGTACTCCCACGGGTGTCGCCTTACCATGGCCCGGGACCGTTTGCGCCTTTTGGCTCACGTATATGACAGTGTCGCTAGCATCCATATGACAGAGAACCCGGGCCGACATGGCTAGTCGTGAACCCAAAGCGGCCCTAACTTACGGAGACAGGCATACATGAATCAACATCGAGCATGTCGGTCAGCAGCGTGCGAATCCGGGCTGTAGCACTGGGCTAACAGGACTCCGGGATCCCGGGCTGTAGCAGGCTAGGCAGGACTCCGGATGTCACCGCGTGACATTTCCCCGAAGGGACAGACACAGGAACGATATGAAACACATGCCGGCCAGTCAAGTGCCCAGAGCAGTAGTGCTGGGCTAGCAGGACTCCGGTGAACCGGGCTGTAGCGGACTACTATGGCTCAAGGAGGCACTAGACTACATTTCCCCATAAGAGAGGCTGCTAAGGATAGACAACTAGATTGTCGGATCCCACACATACCAAGCATTTCAATCATACACACAATATGCTCGATATGTGCAAATACAACATGGCATCACAACAAGACTCTACGACTCAGAGTATTTATTCATTAGGCTCCGAAGAGCCAGATATTACAAACATGGGTCTCATGACCCAACATTCAGAGCGTACAAGTCAAAGCACATGCGGAAGCTTAACATGTCTGAGTACAGACATCTATAAATGAAAAAGGCTGAGAAGCCTGACTATCTACCAGATCCTGTCGAGGGCACAAGATCGTAGCTGAGGTATCAAGCTAAACGTCAAAGTCCACACGGGACTACTAGCGAGACTGACGTCTCTCCGCAAAACATAAAATAAGCAAACGTGAGTACAAATGTACCCAGCAAGACTTACATCAGAACTATCTACATTTGCATCGGTATCAACAAAAGGGGTGGTGGAGTTTAACTGCAGCAAGCCAGCTTTGACTCAGTGGCTAACCTGAACTACGACTGCAAGCAACTCTTTTGGGGTGGCGCACACGAGTCCACATATTCACCAAATCAATACACCACTATGGATCCCCTCCCGTCTCCCTACGAGAACGCCATCCATAGCACTCACGCTTATCTTGCGCATTTTAGAGTATCCACTTTCACTTGTCTATGAACTGTACAGGCAACCCAGAAGTCCTTTTCCGCGGACACGGCTATTCGAATAGATCATATTAACCCTGCAGGGGTGTACTTCGTCACACACGCTCTCGCCACTTACCACCATGTACACGTCGTGTACCTCGGCAACCTTCAAGCGGAATCCTGGCGAGGGAGTCGGCCACGACCTAACTAACCACACAAGTCTCTTGTCCAGGTTTATCGCCTATTCGGGTTCCATCCGCAAGGAGATCCGGCCGGGGTGTCGCTCATGGCCCCAAACGATGTGTGCAGGGTTCCCGAGCCCACCATCCGGGTGCCACTCGGTACACCAGGCCACCTGTGCCTAGTCTGTCCCAAGCCCACCTGTACCGGGTGCCACTTGGTAGACTACTAACACTACCTACCAACACCAGAAACTAGTTGCAACTCCTGGACAGAGATCAAGTTGATTAATAAGTCGAGAGGGGTCGAGTTACCGGAACCCAATGTGTGGTAGTAACTGTTCATGGATCACAAACATAGAACTCAGTTCCTGAGGACGGTTTCAATGAGACAACCCACCATGTACTCCTACATGGCCTCTCACCGCTACCTTTACCAAATCGTGTTCACACACTTAGCTCACAACAGTAGGACATGCTCACCACATTCCAATTCATTCCTGATGAATCAGACCTGACTCAACTCTAAGCAATAGCAGGCATGACAAACAAGCATGAATGAGTAGGCACATCAGCTCTCAAACAACTCCTACTCATGCTAGTGGGTTTCATCTATTTACTGTGGCAATGACAGGTCATGCAGACGATAAAGGGGTTCAGCTACCGCAGCAAGTAACAGATGAATCGTTGTTGTCCTAATGCAGTAAAAGAGGGCAGGAGCGAGAGAGTGGGATTGTATCGGAATGAGCAAGGGGGTTTTGCTTGCCTGGCACTTCTGAAGATAGCATTGAGTCTTCATTAGTGTCAACGATCACAACGCCGGAACATCGTCTACCGAGAGGGGACAGATACCGGCAACAGAGAAGAAATACAATCAATGCAATGCACAATATGATGCATGATCATGGCATGGCAATATGAATGCGTTTTGAGCTAATGCAACTAGCAACATATTAAATGAAGTTGGTTTGAATCCTAGATTCAAATTCAAACTCCATATGTGGGAATTCAAATGCCATTTACATGTTGTCCTAAACAGTAGCTATAAGTTGCTCTAACATGCATGAAAAAGCTACAGATGGATAGATTGGATTTTTCTGATCATTTTTCATATATAATTTGTTTCATTTGGAGTTATGGTTGAATTTCTATGAATTTTAGAAGTTTAGGGCATTTTCTGGAATTTTCTGAATTATTTTAAATCTAGAAAATGATTAACTGCGTCAGCATTAGGTCATGCTGACCTCAGCAGGTCAACGGACCCGGTCCAGGTCAAACCTGACCTATGGGTCCCGCATGTCTGTGTAACAGGGTCAGCATCAGAGGCTGACCTGTGGGGCCAGGTCAACGCTGAGGTGGCAAGGTCAAACTGACCGGTGGGGCCACGGGCATTAGGTTAATTTAAACAAGGAATAACCTTGTGGTTAATTTAGGAGTGGGGCCCCTCCGTCAATGACCGTTGGGGTCAACTAATCGGTGGTTAGTGCTAATTAAGCGCGCGCCACGTCATCCAATCAGGCGACTAATCGCCGGCGGTAAGCAGACGCGGCGGCGCTCCTCGTCCGGCCAACTCTGGCATCGGCTGGACGCGCGGCTGGGCGCGCCAGATAGCCCGCGATGCGGCGCATCTAGCGGTGGCCGCGGTGTGTGCTGGGGCAGCATGTAGCGGCGGTGGCGACGAGCCGGGCGGCGGCCGGAGCTCGGCAAGGTCGGGTTCGGCGCTATTGTGCACGGCAGGGCGAACGGGTGGCTGTACTCGGCTCCTGGGAGCATGCTGAGAGCGCGACGGTGCTCGGACGCGAGCTATGGCTGCTGTTGGTGCGACGGCAATGAGGCATGGCGGCGGGGAGCTTCTGCGTCCGTGCAACTACGGCCTATAGGACGCGGGCGACCATGGGAGTAGGGGGAAAAGAAGCAGCGGCTCACCGCGGATCTGCTGGTTCTGCTAGCAAGGCAGGGGAGGCACGGGGTCCGGCGAATCGACGGTGCAGATCACCGGCACCCGAGGTCGAGGACGGCGGCGTTGACGGGGAAGAAGGCCGTCCGGGCTTGTGTTCTTCTGCTTGGAGGCACGAGGCGTCGCGGCGGAGTCGATGGGTATGTCGGCAGGGGGTGCGGTGGCCGGTGGCCATGGCTACGGCGAGCGGCGGGCTCCGGCTGCTTTCGGTGGTCGCGTGGGAGAAAGAGCAGGGAGGGGAGGGAGGTCCAGAGAGAGGAGGGAACAACGCGAGGGGCCAGGGCGTTCTCCAGACGCGTTGGGTAGGCTCGGGGGCGCCTCGGTGGCAAGCAGGACGTGGCCAGGGGTGGCTGCGCCCGTCGACACGCAGTAGCTCCTACTGGCGCCGGGAAGAAGACGACTGGCACTGGGCCGCACAGTGTTGGGCTATCTGGTGGGCTGGCAGGTGGGCTGTGCCAGGTAAGTGGCCAGGTACTTCTCTCTCTCTCTCCTAATTTAGTTTCTGTTTTCTATTGTTCTGTAGTCTTTAGGGCTTTATTAAAAAATACTTAAACAGATCCAAAAATCATCAAACTGCTCAATGCCACTTTTTGGAATATAACCAACAGCAAACATTTTAGTTCATGATTATTTGAGCATTTAAAATATTTAATAGCATTTAAATGCCCAAATGCAAATACTATATGATTTAATTCAGAGCCCAAATATGTCATGAAAAAATGTGCAACACCTCTGGTTATTGCTTCTAGCATTTCCCAGAAATGATGAACATTTTTGAAAGCCATTTGGAGTCACTGAGAATATTTTAGTTGAACCTAGTGAATTCCTTTAATGCTAGGGTTTAGATAATCCCCATTTCAAATTCATTTGAAACTTAAACATGATGACACTCATGAAGCTAGCCTAGTGCAAACCAGAACTAGGGATGTGACACAATCTATGCCACCAGACGTCCGGTACTCTCCGAACGTCCGACAACTCTAGTGCACTAAGTTGCTCAACGGTCAGTTTTTACACTACTACTCTATATAGCCTCCTCCGTCCCACGGGATAAGGTTGACCATTCACTTTGAGCTTTCCAAGAACACATCCCATTACCTCTCTTGATCCCCTCCACCAAATCCTAGATCCCCAAGGGATTTGGGAACATTTGAGAGAAGTTCTCCAATCAAGTGATAGATCCACTCATTCCCCTTCATTCGACCAAAGGAATTCGTAATTTGAGTAAGTTCTTGAGCATTTCCCATCGTTCTTGTTACTCTTGGAGGTTGGAGACTCCTAGACGGTAGGAGTCTTTCGGAGAGGAATCGACCATTGTGATTACCCTCGGAAAAGTTTGTGAGGGTTTGGAGACCACCCCAAGGTCTACCACTAGTGGTTGAGAAACGCCTTCGTGGTGCTTTCTCAAAGGGAGAACAGGGTGAGCCTTCGTGGCGTTGGTGTGCCTTCGTGGTAACATCCACCTCTCTAACGGTGACTAGCTTCCCTCCAAGGAAGTGAACATCGGCATACATCCTCGTCTCCCGGAGTTGCGGTTATCCCTAACCCTAACTCTCTACTTGTGGTTACTTGTCTCTTAGCTCTTACTTATCATATTGTTCTTGCATACTCGCTTACTTGTTTATCTTGCTTAGCCCTTAGCATCATACTTGCAATTGTTAGGCTCACTTTCATATTCCGCATTATTTCCTAAAATTGCTAAGTAATAATTAAAATTTGTAATTGTACCTATTCACCCCCCTCTAGGTCCATCTCGATCCTTTCAATTGGTACCAGAGCCTCGTGCTCTATTCTTGTGGCTTAACCGCCCTAGAGCGAGATGAACCCCGATGGGACGCCCCTTGTTGCAGATCCGAAGAATACGGGTGCGGCTTCCACGGAAGTCAAGTCCTTCACTTCTGAGGATCTGGAACAGGCTCTTGCAACGCAAAAGGAGGAGCATGATGCTTCTCTTGAGGCCTTGGTTCAAATGAGAATAGCCACACTAACCACGATGCTTGCACCACTTTCTGGTGGTGCGGCCTTGAGGCCAGCTGTGCCTACTCCTTCACTTGGCCAACAACCTCCTAGTAATGAACACTCCAATGTTCCTTGGCTTTATCCAAGACCTCAAATAGAGAAACCAAAGTATAACCCTCAAGGCAAACCTCCTTTACTTGATGACACTACCGATTTTGCTTTGTGGAGAGTTGCTATGCTGGATCATCTTCGATATGGAAATGATGAGATGTTGGAGATCTTGGAGTATGGCTACCAAGCTGTTGATCCGAAGAATCTTACTCCAAGAGAGGTATATGACAAGAATCTCAATGACACACCAACCATGTGCATAAGGAGAGGTATGACTGACAAGCAAAGGAGACCATAAATACATATCACAAGTGCAGAGGAATTATGGGATAGCATTGTGAGAACCAAGACCGGTACCTCCACTCTCCGGCTTGCCCAATATTAAATAGCCAAGGGTCAATTGCAAAACTTTTGTATGGAGAAAGGTGAATCTCCCAAGCAACTTCTTGAGTGTCTCATGACACTCACCGGTGACATTGAGTCCTTTGAGTGTGACAAGACACAAGATGGATTCAGCTTGACTAAGCGGTTTCTCGTGGACAGGTTGCTTCATGCTCTTGCTCCATATCATCACCAAATGGTGTGGGAAATAAGACAACACCATGGATTCAAGGAAATTACTCAAGATGACATCATATCCACTTTCCAACTATTTGAAGAGTCAAAGGCAAATGCCACAAAAGATCTTGCCATGCATGGTACCTCAACATCAAAGATCAATCTTGCATTGAAGGCCAAGCATGTATGTGACGAAGAGCAAAGTGAAGAAGAGGAAGATGATGATGATGAGTATGGTGATGAGATTGACTCTGATGAGAGCCTGTCATATGAAGACATTGCTCTCTTTGTCAAGAAGTTTAGCGCGGGGAAATTCAAGGGAAGATTCCAGAAGAAGAAAGTGAGAAAATGCTGCAACTATGAATAAACCAACCACTTCTCCAATGAGTGCCCTTATAAGAAGAGAGAAGATAAACCAAGGTTTCCCAAGACCTTTCCAAGAAGAAGTTGCCAAATCCTTTGAACTCCAAGCTCAAGAAGGGAGACGGAAAAGCAATGGTTGCTCATGAAGAATCCGATCTGGATGATGTTAGTGGTGTTGCCGGAGTTGCTCAAGACCCTCAAAACACTTTGAGGCTAGTCAACAAGTGTGGTGATGTTGTCACTTACAACTATGTGAAAGACTACAAGGGAAACGCTCATAAGTGCCTAATGGCAAAGGCCATGGTAAAAGATGGAGTGGACCAAAGCTCTCCTGACAAGGTCAAGGTAACCCCACGATCAAACCCTCCTCTTTTCACTCCTTCTACTCCTAGTGATGAGCACCTTGATGCGGAGGATAGTTATGAGGATGATGATATAGATGATCATATGCTTGCTAAACTTAATAAGTTCATGTTCTCCCTCAAAGGAAAGAACCTCACTATGTTTTCTATGCTTATGGAGATGGTGATTAAGCACACTATCACCATTAAGGAACTCGAAACCCTCGTCACCGAGGAAAAGGAAAAATATGAAATCCTTGAGAGGAAAGTCCAATATGAGGAAGCACGAAATGATGAACTATGCTTTAAAATTTGTCCAAACATTGATGTTCATGCTAAAGATCTTGCCTCCTCGAAAAAAGCTAAGTACTCTTGCAAAGAGTTGATGAATGATAAAAGTAAGCTTGTGAAGTCTCATGCTTCTCTCTCTAAGGATTTTGAGCTCCTATCTGTGTCCCTCAAGACTAAGGAAGAAGAGCTCACCCATCTTACAAAGAGTTTTGAGACTCTCAAGCTTACTTATCTTGAAACTCTAGCCAAGGCTTACTCTTCTCCTATTATCAATGTTGATGCTTGTACTACTAACTCTAGTAGTGATCTAGCATCCATCCTTGAGGATAATCGCTTTATCAAGTCTCAAATCGAGAAAGTTCTCATGACATGTGCTCAAGGACAAAAGAACCTTAATGAGGTATTGAGCCAATACAATGAGGTGTTTGCCAAAGAGGGGCTCGGATTTGATCCAAGCACAAGCAAGAAGAAGACATCTTCTCAAAAGTGCACCACCCCTCTAAAAGAAACATTTGTGTGGCAAGGGCATAAGGAGAAAGGTAAGGTTGTTAGTGGGAAGGCCACAAGGGGCATGCCCACTCTCAACAAACTAAAAGAGTTCATGCCTCCATCGTATGTACTTCGTAAGACTAAGGTTGGAGAGGTTTATGCAAAAAATTTTGGTCCTCGAAATGCATTCCGATTCTATGCTATTTGGGTCCCTAAGAACCTTGTGACTAACTTGAGAGGTCCCATTGCAAAATGGGTGCCTCTAACCAAGTCATAATTGTGTGTAGGTTGCTTTCTCTGGTGGAGTAAAATGGGTGATTGATATTGGTTGTACCAATCATATGACCGCAGATAGCAAATTGCTCTAGGATTTCATGGAAGCTATTCAACCATTTATGAGCATTATGTTTGGTGGAGGTTCAAAAGGGCAGGTACTCGAGTTGGGCACGATTGCTATCACGAATGACATGTCTGTTGAAAATGCCATGCTTGCTCAATCCCTTCAATATCATTTGCTTTCTGTTCGCCAATTGGCTTCTGTTGGGATCACATCTGTCCCACTAGAACTCCAAATTTATCTGTTCTTGAGGCATTCTAGGACATTAAGAAAAAGCTAAGACTACAATTTTTCATGGACATAATAATACTTAGCTCTTGGGCTATTTGGATTTCCAGAAACAACAAGATCTTTGAACATATCCACCCCACTTTTCAAGGATGGAAGAACATTTTCTTGATGGAGTTGAAGTTACTCAAGCACAGGATGAGACCAAAGCATGCCAACCAATTCAACTCTTGGCTGGATCTTCGAGATTAGCTTCATTTCACTTTCTTGGCAGCTTCTTCCTGCCTAGGTCTTTAGCTTTAGCTTTAGCAATAGCCTTTCTCTTAGTCTTGTTTTGGTTATTTCTAGCTTCTTTAGTTTCTTCTCTTTTTTCTTCTTCGTCATTTCTTCTTCTGTGTTTTTAGGGGGCTTCTCTCAAGCCCTTGCTGTCTTTTTTCTTGCTTTGTAGTACTGGACCTTGCCTAGTTATTTATAAAAATTGCGGTGGGGTGTTTTTCCCTACTGTTTATAGTAAAGAAAGTAGCCTTTGTTGGAGAGTTGGATGGCAACCTCTACACAGTTGATTTCTCGAAAGAGAGCACATTCCATGCAACTTGTCTAATGGCCAAGGCCGACAAGGGGTGGCTATGGCATCGCCGGCTAGCCCATGTCGGCATGAGAAATCTTCAAGATCTCTTAAAGGGTAATCACATCCTTGGACTAACCAATGTCTCTTTTGAGAAAGATCGTGTGTGTAGTGCATGCATAGACGGGAAGCAACATCAATCAAGGCACCCACCCAAGAATATTGTGTCTACTTCAAGGCCATTGGAGCTTCTTCATGTGGATCCTTTTGTGCCTCCTTCATGGGATAGTCTTGGTGGGAAAAAGTATGGACTTGTCATCGTTGATGATTACTCAAGATATACATGGGTGTTTTTCCTCAAGTCCAAGGACAAGATGAAGATCACCTTCATCGATTTTGCCAGGCAAGCACAGCGCAAGTTTGACAAAGAAATCTTGGCAATAAGAAGTGATAATGGCTCTGAGTTCAAGAACTACATCTAGGAAGAATTTCTTAGTGTTGAAGGGATTGAGCATTAATATTCAGCTCCATACACTCCTGAGCAAAATGGTGTAGCCGAAAGTAAGAACCGTACACTTGTGGAGATGCAAGGTCCATGTTGGATGAATACAAGTCGCCACATAGTTTTTGGGCCGAGGCTGTCAACACTGCATGCCATGCATCAAACCGGCTGTTTCTCCACACAATATTGGAAAAGACTCCATATGAGCTCCTAACTGGGAACAAGCCAAATGTCAAGTACTTTCGAGTATTTGGGTGCAAATGTTTCAACCTCAACAAAAGGGAATGGTTAAGAAAATTTCAGTCCAAAACAACTGAGGGCATATTTGTTGGCTATGGATCAAACTCTCACGCCTATAGATCTACAACAAATCCAATGGATGTGTTGTAGAAACTTGTGACGTGGTGTTTGATGAATTTAATGGCTCCCATGGGGAGCAAGTTGATCTAAGTGATGTAGGTGAAGAAGATTCTTCTCAAGATATTCTAACCATGGGTGTTGGGGCACTTCTTCCAATGGAACAAGAACCTCATGATGATGAAGAAGAAGATGGAAGCTTCACACATCACCAAACTACTTCAACACCCATACCACCTCAAGCTCCTATTGCTCAACCAATGCCCTTGGTCCAAGTACAAGAAGATGATCAAGTTCCTCTTCATGATAATCTTCAGGAACAAGATCATCATCAAGGGCAAGAACAAGAAAGTGCAATGATTGATGATGAACCTCAACAAATGCAATATGAAGAAGAAGATTTTCCACCACACATCAACGATCCATATGTTAAGGACGTAGATGATGGACATGAAGTTGAAACTCGTGAAACCTTAACCTCCATCATGCCTCGAGTGGCCGGTCGTGTTGATGTTGACAAAATTCTCACCGGCATATCGGAAGGTAGAGTCACTCGTAAACATTTGACAAACTTTTGTGCTCACTTCTTGTTTGTGTCTAGTGTTGAGCCTCTCAAGGTACAAGATGCATTGATGGACAACGACTGGCTCGTTGCTATGCAAGAAAAGTTGAACATTTTTGAACGCAACCAAGTGTGGCCATTAGTCGAGAGACCAACTACGGAGCACAATGTCATTGGAACAAAATGGATTTTCAAGAACAAGCAAGATGAGAATGGTGTAATCATCTGTAACAAGGCAAGGTTGGTGGCACAAGGGTACTCACAAGTTGAAGGTATGGACTTTGGTGAGACCTTTGCCCCCGTTTCCCTTCTTGAATCTATTCACATCTTACTTGATTATGCTGCCTTCAATGGTTTTACATTACATCAAATGGATGTGAAGAGTGCTTTCCTTAACGGTCCTCTACAAGAAGAAGTATATTTATCACAACCACCTGGGTTCGTTGATCCCGATCACAAAGACTATGTTTATAAACTTCATAAGGCTTTGTATGGCCTCAAACAAGCACCTCGTGCTTGGTATGATCATCTTAAGAAGTTTTTACTCGATGATGGTTTTGTGAGAGGGGTGATCGATCCCACTCTTCTTACTAAGAGGGACAAGGGTGATTTGTTCTTATGCCAAATCTATGTAGATGATATCATTTATGGTTCTCCTAACATTAATTTGTGCAAGAAGTTTGCGGCCTCCATGACCAAGAATTTTGAAATGTCACTCAATGCGGATTTGAAGTTCTTTCTCAGATTCCAAATTCAACAATTTCAAGAAGGAATTTTCTTGTCTCAAGCTAAATATCTCAAGGATATCCTAGAGATTTTTGGCATGGCTGATGCTAGCCCATGTAAGACACCCATGCCAACCAAAATTGTACTTACTGAAGACACAAATGGTATACCTTTTGACCCATCTATTTACCGCTATATAATTGGTTCATTGCTTTATCTTTGTGCATCTAGACCAGACATCACGTTTAGTGTATGCATGTGTGCTAGATTTCAAGCTTCCCCTAGGGAAAGTCATCATAAGGCGGTTAAGCATATTATTAGATACCTTGTTCACACCCCAAAGTTGGGTCTATGGTACCCCAAGGATTCTAAGTTCGATCTCATTGGGTACACGGATGAGGATTGGGCTGGAGACAAAGTGGATGGTAATTCCACCTCTGGTGCATGTCAATTTCTTGGAAGCTCCTTGGTAAGTTGGTCCTTGAAGAAACAAAATTGTGTTGCTCTCTCCACCGCCGAAGCTGAATACATTGCAACCGCCTGTTGTGCAACTCAATTATTATGGATGAGGCATACTTTGAAGGATTACCGTATCACCTATAGACATGTCCCTCTTCTATGTGATAAGGAAAGTGCCATCAACATTGCTGAGAATCCCAAAGATCATACCCGCACCAACCACATTGATATTAGGTATCATTTCTTGAGAGACCATGTGGAAAAGGGTGACGTTGATATTGCTCATGTTGGTACCGATATGCAACTTGCAGACATTTTCACCAAGCCATTGGATGAAGCAAGGTTTTGTCAACTTAGGCGTGAACTTGGTATCATGGAGCTTGACAACATTATGTGAAATCTAATACTCATCCATGCATTTTCATCATGTCTAGTCTTGATGTAGGCATATATTTAGGGGGAGACACTCAACTCATGAGTACTCTCACCCTATGAAATGCATAAAAAGAACAAACACTCTCAAAGATACCATGTTATTCTAACTATGGTGCTTTCAATGATGGAGTAGTGATTATGCACCCAAAGTTCAAATTCTTGCGGTGCCATGTCGCATATACTCACACATGGTGGCATCGGCCACCACTCTTGTCATTAGAACATTATCTAAGCGGTGTGTTTTATTTTTGTTGGAATAGAATACTCACTGCTTCACATTGTGTCTTTGCATCTTACTTCATATTGAAATCATCATCACACTACCATTCTCATTGGCATCATAAATATCACTTTGTCCTTCTCAAAATTTCCTGAGAACTTCCGGACACCCGGCAAACTCCGGACTTCTGTAAAATTCGTTCTGTTGTCCTCATACCAGACGTCCGGTATGACCGGACTTCCGTTAATTTCAACTCTGTCTCTGCGCATCAGATGTCCGGTTTTTTCGGTCGCCCGGTACCTCGCTGATCTGACGTTTCCTCCCAGGCTTCAGACGTCCGTCCAGCACCGGTCGTTCGGTCTTTTTCCGACCCATATATATATAGGGCGGGTGTGTTGAGGGTTGTTTTGACCTAAATCGATCCCCTTCTTCTCTCTCGTCCGCCGCCGCCGCACCCCGTCCTCGCTGAGGTCGCGCGCCAGGCGAGGCTCTCGCCACCTCTGTGCAGCCTGGGTCACCCCAGTCGTCGTCGCCTCGTTCGCGCCGCCCCGTGCATCTCAGTCTGGATCCCTCAGAGGTAGCACCGTTTTCTTCTCCTCCTCCTCTCATGCCTCAAATTCTCCTTCAATCCATGGAGATGGATTGTTGATTTGGGTCTCCCTCCTCCTCTCGGTCAGGATGCAAAGGACCAAGCGCTCTGCTCACAAGCAGGTCACCGGTGGGCCATCTCGTCCGTCCCGTCGTGGTGGTTCCGATGATTCACAAGAGCGGGATCGTCCTCGGAAGTGTGCCGCCAAGCCTCGCAGCCCTGCTAGTGACTCCTCAACGGAGGAATCCGACTATGAGGATGAGCTGGAAGATATGGAGCAGGTCGAGTATGTTGCGGTTCGCACCACTACACCCAAGTCGGGAACTCGTCGGTCCACCTTCAAGCCTCCTCCTCCTCCGGTGCAACCTCAAGGTGATGCCCCTTGCATCTCTCTTGAACCTCCACTACCTCTCGGCGGCAACATCAAAAGGTTCAACGAGGTTCCCATTGCTTCCTATCTTAAGCTTCATCGTGATGTTGACCAATTTTCTATTACTAGCGACTCCCATGATGATCGCTTTCGCACTAATGTCCAGGAAGACATTTTTACCATTGTCATCATTCCTAAGGGTCTGTCTCTGCATGTGTGCGTTGACTTAGAGCACATTCGTGCTCTTCCGGTGAAATATCTGGGGGCTATTGAGCTCATCGAGTCATCTAATCTTGCTGCTCCATTTGCATTTCAGCATGATTTTAACCAAGCTGCCGTTCATAAATTCTATGCCACATGTTTCTTTGGTCCAAATAACACTGTCACTTGGATGACCTCCAACACCGTGCTCACGGCCTCTTATTCTCAATTTGTTGCTGCCCTTGGCTTTCCTGACACTGGTTTCAAAATCCATAGGGATGACCCCAACCATAGGCCTAAGGGCATTGAGGTTTGTGCGGATCTTCTCAACCCCATAGACGAAATGACTAATGAGGAGAAACAGATGGGTCTGAACCAAGTCTCCATTTGGCGCTCTCCTTTCTACATTACCTTTCAGTGTGTCATTCGCACCATTTATCCCAAAACGGGTGACAAGGGGTCTTTCAATACTTACTACGTCGATCTCATGCATCGCCTCTATGCGTCTCCCAAAGGGAAGATCAATGTCCCTCATTTTCTGTGGCATGAGATCCGTCTCACTTGTCTTCAGCACAAGCGGGCCTTTCCTCATGACCCCTTTCTTCATTCATTCATTGAGAGTGTGGCTCTGTTCCCCATTGTCCGCACTCACTTGCATGAGCGGTCGGTCATTCCCGCACACATGCCAGATGATTGGATCCCCGAGGACTCTTCTGCTAATGCTCGTCGAACTGCTGCTAGAGTTCCTCCTACTTCTCATTCTACTACTTCCGGATCTGCATCCTTTGGGCGCATTTCTTGCTTTCTTGGGAAAGCTCACTCTACCATGATGAAGGTTTTTACCTTTCACTGCTCCCAAAATCACGATGTTGTCACTCGCATGGTCACTTCCAAGAATTCTCTAAAGGCTCGTTTGAGACACTCCGGAGTTTTCGATGTGAGTGACGATGAACGACTTCCTGACGAACCACCTTCTGACTTTGGCTTTCCCTCGGGTCCTGAGTGGGCTGATTTCCTTGATGAGGCTGGTGGCAGTGGTGCTCATGACGATGATAATGATGATGATGATGATGATGCTATTTGTTGATCTTATGACCCCTTTTGGGTATTTGATGCCAAGGGGGAGTAGGCACTTATCTATTATGTATGTTGTGATATTAGCTTGTATCGGACCAATGTTATGTTTATTCGCTTTATGTACTATGCTATGTGTGATGAACCGTTATGGGATCCTATTATGGTATTATGTTATCTTGTTTTTGAGATTTGGTTTTGTTGGTATCATATTCAGGGGGAGCTCTCTTCATGCTTATTTTACTTATGCACATGTTTAGGGGGAGCTCCGCAACAAATCCTTTCGATATTCAAAGTTTTTTTACATATTGAGAAGTGCTTGTATGTTGTCATGAACTACCGAAAAGGGGGAGATTGAAAGTGCAATCATGCCCTTAATCTTATTTTGATGTTGATGACAACATGCATATTGGGAGTAATCATGTTTATCAAGTATATCTCAGGATTATGTCCCAAGGGTCGTGTGTGGATCATAACTACGGACAAATATATATATCAATCAAGAGCGGAGATACAAGACAATAGCTTTATCTCTTTTTTGGTTTGTTCTTGAGTATAGGGATCCCGCACTATTAACAGTGGATCATCTGATTTCGTGAAAGACTTGCTCAAAACCCACAGAATATCCTCTCACATTATCTCTGTTTCATCTCTAATTCTTCCTCTACCTTGTGCATAAAAACTTGTGTGATCCTGAGCTAGTGGGCTCTGCTATCACCGGACGTCCGAAATTCTACGGACGTCCGGCCTCTCATACCGACCGGGCATCTAGCTCTCTCTGGATATCCAGTGCATCTTCACAGAAAATAAATAGCAGATATACGGTACCCACCGGACGACCGGTCACCGGACGTCCGTTCTCCCCAGGAAATCCGGTACTACCCCAACATAATACTTATTTACAGATTTCCGGTCATCACCGGACGGCTGGTCACGGGATGACCGGCGCCTTCCGGATGTCCGGTGGCTGTGTGCCTCATGCTTCTTTTTTGGCCTGGTTGGATTCCCAGCAACCGGATGATCGGCGGCCCGGTCGGACGTCCAGTCCAATCTGTGCCACCGGACGTCCGGTACTCTCCGGACGTCCGACAACTCCAATGCACTCTGTGGCTCAACGGTCAGTTTTTACACTACTCCTATATATAGCCTCCTCCCTCCCACGGGATAAGGTTGACCATTCACTTTGAGCTTGCCAAGAACACATTTCACTCCCTCTCTTGATCCCCTGCACCAAATCCTAGATCCCTAAGGGATTTGGGAACATTTGAGAGAAGTTCTCCAATCAAGTGATAGATCCACTCCTTCCCCTTCTTCTCACAAAAAAATCGTGGTTTGAACAAGTTCTTGAGCATTTCGATCGTTCATTTTACTCTTGTAGGTTGGACACTCCTAGGCGGTAGGAGTCTTTCGGAGAGGAATCGACCATTATGATTACCCCCGGAAAATTTTGTGAGAGTTTGGAGACCACCCCAAGGTCTACCACTAGTGGTTGAGAAACGCCTTCATGGTGTTGTCTCAAAGGGAGAATAGGGTGAGCCTTCGTGGCGTTGGTGTGCCTTCATGGTAACATCCACCTCTCTAACGGTGACTAGCTTCCCTCCAAGGAAGTGAACATCGGCATACATCCTCGTCTCCCGGAGTTGAGGTTATCCCTAACCCTAACTCTCTACTTGTGGTTACTTGTCTCTTAGCTCTTACTTATCATATTGTCCATGCTTACTCGCTTACTTGTTTATCTTTCTAAGCCCTTAGCATCATACTTGCAATTGTTAGGCTCACATTCATATTCCGCATTATTGCCTAAAATTGCTAAGTAATAATTAAAATTTGTAATTGTACCTATTCACCCCCCCTCTAGGTCCATCTCGATCCTTTCACCTTCAAAGATAAAGGGAAAACTTTCTTCGTAGCTTAACCTCCAGGTGAACCTGCAAGCTTAAATAATCGACAAATTTCATCCACATATATCAAGTGCATATCGGGAAGTTCAATCCCATCTCCTGCATAATTCTAGCAGTTGTTCTATCATACCCGAAGGAATTTCATAACCAGTATTTTCAGTAGGTGCAGTAGGTTGAGGGGAAACTAATTGTGGTTATGGTCAAGGTGAAGATACCCCGAGCAAACCCCTCAAAGGATTATTTTCCATAGTAGCAAGTGACAATAAATGTCACCGAGTTGTAATAATTTTCCCTTACCAATTTCCACTTACTAAGAGCGCTTCACTCCCCGGAAGCGGCGCCAAAAAAGAGTCTTGATGACCCACAAGTATAGGGGATCTATCGTAGTCCTTTCGATAAGTAAGAGTGTCAAACCCAACGAGGAGTAGAAGGAAATGACAAGTGGTTTTAAGCAAGGTAATTTCTGCAAGCACTGAAATTGTCAGTAACAGGTAGTTTGATAGCAAGATAATTTGTAAGCTATCGTACCTCAGGGAAAATCCAAATTTCTATCAACGATTCCCACCCAACTCTGGAATTAGGAATTAATTATAAATAGGTATTCCGTTTCATCTAGGAAAAGAACCTAAAAATACCCGTTGTGGATTGGAGATTTGAAAAGGATATTAAAAGAAAACAATTGCTCTTCGTCGATGGGACAAACGCTCCAGTGTATGCGTTACGAGGCAACTAGCATTTTGTCACATCTCCTTCTTAGTTTTGAAAAAGAAAAGGGCCTCTTTCCTTTTCCCAATACTTGACCAAGATTTGATCCGATTAGACTTCCCGCGGGGTAGCGCGGGGAACTTGCTGAATCAACTCCTTGGAATCGGAGGCCTGACTGAAACAAACAAAAAGGAAAAGAAAGAGAAAACAGAAATCATGAGTAACGGTAAAGGTAAGTAAAGTGCAGCAAGGTATCCCAATCCTTTTGTGGCAAAGGACATGCCAAAATGGTTTCCAATAATAGGAAAGCGTTCTTGAGGGTACATGGGGATTTCATCTATTCACTTTCATCATGTTGGTTTGATTCGTGTTCTACTTTGATAATTTGATATGTGGGTGGACCAGTGCTTGGGTGTTGTTCTTACTTGAACAAACCTCCTACTTATGATTAACCCCCTCGCAAGCATCCGCAACTACGAGAAAAGTATTAAAATAAAATCTAACCATAGCATTAGACTTTTGGATCCAAATCGGTCCCTTACGAAGTAGCGCATAAACTAGGGTTTAAGCTTCTATCACTCTAGCAACCCATCATCTAATAACTACTCCATAATGCATTCCCTTAGGCCCAAATATGGTGAAGTGCCATGTAGTCGACATTCGCATGACACCACTAAGGGAATCACAACATACATATCATCCAAATATCAAACACATATCAAGTTCACATGATTACTTGCAACAAGATTTCTCCCGTGACCTCAAGAACAAAAGTAACCACTACTGTAGGATGCTGCTGACGCGACACTATGATCAGAGACCCTTTGACGAAACTATGTGCGATGCATTAATCACAAACGGGGATGTAAAAAACCGTTAAAAAAGGTGCAAAATGTTTGCGATGAATGATACATCAAACACGGTTCAGATTTTAGCTGCATGTGCGATCTGTTTGTGATGACCCGTTCGAAGTGTTTGTGATGAGGCAGAACAACAGAAACAGGCAGCCAGATCAATGTGTGTGCGATATACGGCATACAGTTTGCTGCGATGAATTGTTTTCTATTAGGGAGTGCAACAGAAATGGTTAGCCGGATCAAGGTGTGTGTGATATAGGGCATACGGTTCACTCGGACGAACTTTTTTCGATTAGCGAGCACAACAGAAATGGTTCAACTTAACAAGATGTGTGTGATGCGTGGCAAACAGCCGACTCAATGGCGAGCAACCACGCTGCCATCAATAAATTTTGACCTTGTTTCTCGTCACATTGCAGATTACAACGCAATAAGTAATTGCAAATCTGTTCACACCTATCAAACTAAAATTTGTTCACACTTAGCATCGGGCTATAAAAACTACCCACTCGAAAATTACTTCACAGTTTCTCTCCTCATCACCCACAAAACTGGTCTTTCCTGTCAGTCGTTACGCCATGACCGGTAGGAGGAGTTTAGGGTGGACATATAACTAGGCAGCAAAGACCAAGGCCGCGGAAGCACTAGAGAGGTCCCGTCGCAAAGCCGCAGCCGCAGCAGAGATGTCCCGGCGTGCCACGGAGCCCTCGAACGAGTAATCACGGGCACGCGAGGGCTCTCACAAGCGCGTTTGCAGCGTGGGCCATCGCGACGAGCCGGCGTTCCTAAAGTCCTTCGCCGGCGATGATGACATTCTCGCTGGCATCACTACACAGCAAGAGCTGGTCCACGGCTTGATGAAGCTACTCAAGATCAGTGATGCCTCAGTTGACAAGGCGACTGGCCTCGTCGAGCAACTCACGGGTGACAATGCAAAGCTCCTCAAGTTGGTCGCCGAGAAGGAGAAGGAGGCCGCCGGCTGGAAGATGCTGCATGAGCAGAGCAGTGCCTTGGAGATGACGCTGAAAGCGGTCGTCGAGGAACTGATGGGTGGCTTGAGGAAGCTCTGGATCGATCGCGAGCAGGAGGTGGAGGAATCTGTGGCTGCTTTCAAGCAAAGTCGCGAGGAATTGAAGACGGAGCTGGAGGATTTTGTCGCTCGGCAATCCATCGACGAGTAGAGACAGTAGTGACCCAGATCGTTGTCTGCAATTTCCTTCTTCTCTTGCCCCCCTGTCTTCCGGGCTTTGCCGCATGTGGCATTTTAAATTATCCGGAATATCTAAGATAATTATTATCTGCGCCGTTGCAAAATTTTGTCGTAGTATTATCAGTTGCCATTTTATTTGTGGTCGTATTATCCGTTGCCCTATGTGGCAATTTAAATTAGGGCGGAATACGAGTTGAAAACACGAACAAAGCAAATGCTGCCATGGGATCACAAGCAAACACCCTCCGTCTAGGTGCTTTAATTAAACCATTAATGTAGAAGTTGTGAGCGAGGTGGGCGACGGCTGGTGCGTGGGCGGCCTTGCTGCTTCCACGTGTCCCGTCGAGCATGCGACTGCGAGGTGGACAGGATACACGCGTCCTATCGATCCTGCTTGGCGGACAGCTCGCACACGTCTCGTCAAGCCGACACGGCGGACTTCTCGCGCTCGTCCCGTCTAATCAAACAGCTGCACGCACTCCATCGAGTATGGTTAAATTTCGACACAGTTAATATAATACAACTGTTTGCGATATTAACGTGCCAGCTTTTTGTTTCAAAAAGGACTTCGTTGGCTACTAAGGTTTGCGCCTCTTCTCAAACTGGACGATTTTTTTACCGCGGCATATATGTGCCATGTCATGAAACCATGCCAAGTTTCATGTTTTTTGGGTGAGTTTTTGATTTACTGGGATTTGAAAACCGAGATTCTCAATGTTTCAGGACGACGACAAGTTTGTAATTCATTCCCATTCCTTAAATGAGACCTAAACATGCACCCAATTAGTAATATATATACAATGGCCAAACGAACCCTGAATAGTTTCAAATTTCGGCCCGATACTCCTGTTATTCTATGTTGCCTGTAGAAAACAAAGTTCAAGGCAAGAAGAGGCACTGATTATCGTTCCGCCCACAAGAGGGGCATGCTTCCTTACCGGAACCACGAGGGTTGCGACAGGCTCCGGTTTGTAAGAGGCTTGTAATATAGCTTCACCCAAATTGGACAATTATATGTACCATGTAGTGACACCATGCCAAGTTTCATGGATTTCCTGGTGAGTTTTGGATTTACAGAGATTTAAAAACGTAGATTCGCAATGTTTGTGGCCAAGCCAGGATCGCGAGATGGTTGAATCCTTTCACCACTACTGCAGGATGCTGCTAACGCGACACTACTATTAGAAACCCTTCGACAAAACTGTGTGTGATGCAAAAATCGCAAACGGTGGTTGTCACAACCCTAGAATGGTTTGCAATTAGTTGCATCAGCATCCATGTCATCATGTTTAAATTCAAATGAACTTGAAATGGGGATGTCCAAACCCTAGCACCAAGTAATTCAAATAGGGTCAAATGGCCTTCAGAAAAGTTCATCATTTGTGGAACGGGTGAAACCCTCTGACTAAAATGATGCACATATTTCTAGGACATTTCTGGATTTTTGAATTAAATCATAAAGTATTTGAATTTGGGTATTTAAATGCTATAAATATTTTAAATGCTCATATAATTCTGAAACTAAATGAGGGCTGTTGGAAATAGTTCAACATGTGCCCACAATTTATTTCGTGAATTTTGAAAATGGTTTAGTTCGAAAACTAAATCAAATCATACGGAAATATATAGAAAACTGGAACAATTTTAGAAACAAATAAAAGAGAGAGAGAGAGAAGGACTACCTGGCCACCTACCTGTAGCCGGCCCAGCTCGCTGGCACAGCCCACCTGGCGCCTCCTGTCGTCTTCCTCCTGCTAGTAGGAGCAGCTGCGTGCTCGCACACGCGCGCCCGAGGAGGCCAGCCCCTCCCTGCCTACCTGCCCCTCCCCGACATGTCTGGACGACGCCACGCAACCCCTCTGGCCCTCTCCCACTCTCCCCATGCTCCTCCTCCCCTCTGTCTCTCTCTCATGCGCATGGTCGAAAGCCACCGTCGCCGCCGCTCACCGTAGACACGGACACCGTCCACCCATCGCCTCTGCGACGTGTCCCCGAGCTCCGCCACGACGTCGTTGTACTCCCCACCGAGCCACGCGGTGCTAGAAGCCCTGCTGCATCTCCAACGCCGCCATTTTCCCCCTCGGTCATCCGAGATCACCGCCGTCCGTACGTCGCCATCCGGCCTTCCCCGAGCCCGCCTTGACGCCTGCTGCACCGCTGTGAGCCCCTGCGTCAAACCCCCCTCTTCTATGCTTCGTTTGCTCACTGTAGACGCCGCCCCCTTGCTCATCGTAGCACGCCGCCGCGCGAGCTCGACGCCGGCATCACTCCGATGACCATTTGGTCACGCGCGGGTGCCTAACACACTCACCGCACCTCGTAGCACCTCGCTAGTGCGTCTGTTTCCCCGCTAGCTCGCAGCAGCAGCAAAACCACCAACGGCCGAGCTCCGGCAACCCCAGCTCACCCCGCTTGCTCCACCAGCCGCGGCGCACTCCCAAGAACCCATAGGAGCAAACCGCGCATCGGACAGTGCTCCGTAGCGAGCACACGATGCACCTCCGCCGTCGACCGAGGTCGTCGCCGGTTAACCTCCGTCGAGGATGACGTGGCACCTTAATTAAACCCTAATGAGGCCACTAACTAACCCCCTAGCTCACTGGCGGATGGGCCCCACGCCCTAATTAATCCCAGTTTTGTTTCTACTTAGGTTAGTTTAAAACCCAGCGGGACCCACATGCCTGAGTTGACCCCGCTAACGTGGCCGTTGACTGGGCCCACACGTCAGCGACCCTAACCAACACCGTGACACTGACCAGTGGGGCCCCCTTGTCAGGTTTGACCTGGACCGGGTCAGATGACTTGCTAATGTCACAGGGACACAGGTAATCATTTTCTGGAATAAAAATAATCCAGGAAATTCCAGGAAGTATCCCAAACTTCTAAAAATCATAGAAATTAATCTATAACTCCAAATGAAAATATTTATATATAAAAAATGATCAGAAAAATCCAATCTTTCCATCTGTACCATTTTCAAGCATGTTAGAACAACTTATGGCTGCTGTTTAGGACAAATCATATAAAGGGCATTTAAACCTTCACATATGGAGTTTGAATTTGAAACTAGGGTTCAAACCAACTTCATTTAAACCGTTGTTAGTTGCATTATCTCAATCAACAGCATATTGCCATGTCACATTCATGCATCATATTCTTGCATTGCATTGATTGTGTTCTTTCTTGTTTGCCGGTATTTGTCCCCTCTCAGTAGACGTGGTTTCGACGATGTGATCGATGACACCGATGAAGAGCTATATTATCTTCATAAGTGCCAGGCAAGCAAAACCCCCTTCTTCATTCCGATATAATCCCACTCTCTCACTCCTGCTCTCTTTTACTGCATTAGGACAACAGCGATTCAACTATTACATGCTGCGGTAGTTGAACCCCTTTCCTCTGCAGGACCTGTCATGGCCACAGTAAATAGATGAAACCCACTAGCATGAGTAGGAGTTGTTTGAGCCCTGATGTGCCTACTCATTCATGCTTGTTTGTCATGCCTGCTATTGCTTAGAGTTTTGTCAGGTCTGATTCATCGGGGATGAATTGGAAAGTTGTGAACATGTCCTACTATTGAGAGCTAAGTGTGTGAACACAATTTGGTAAAGGTAGCGGTGAGAGGCCATGTAGGAGTACATGGTGGGTTGTCTCATTGAAACCGTCCTCAGGAACTGAGTTCTGTGTTTGTGATCCATGAATAGTTACTACCACACATTGGGTTCCGGTAACTTGACCCCTCTCGGCTTATTAACCACCTCGATCTTTGTCCAGGAGTTGCAACTAGCTAGTTTCTGGTGTTTGTAGGATGTGTTAGTAGTCTACCAAGTGGCACCCGGTACAGGTGGCCATGGGACTGACTAGGCACCGTGGCACGGTGTACCAAGCATAGATCCATCCGTCGAGGTGGGCTTGGGAACCCTGCACACATCGTTTGGGGCCGTGAGCGACACCCCGGCCGGATCTCCTTGCGGATGGAACCCGAATAGGCGATAAACCTGGACTAGAGAGTTGCGTGGTTAGTCAGGTCATGGCTGACTCCCTCGCTAGGCTTCCACTTGAAGGTTGCCGAGATACACGACGTGTACATGGTGGAAAGTGGCGAGAGCGTGTGTGAAGAAGTACACCCCTGCAGGGTTAACATAATCTATTCGAATAGCCGTGTCCGCGGTAAAGGACTTCTGGGTTGCCTGTACAGTTCATAGACAAGTGAAAGTGGATACTCTAAAATGCGCAAGATAAGCGTGAGTGCTATGGATGGCGTTCTCATAGGAAGACGGGAGCGGATCCATATTGGTGTATTGGTTGGTGAATATGTGGACTCGTGTGCGCCACCCCGAAATAGTTACTTGTAGTCGTAATTCAAGATAGCCACCGAGTCAAAGCTTGCTTGCTGCAGATAAACTCCACCACCCCATTGTTGATACTGATGCATATGTAGCAAGTTCTGATGTATGTCTTGCTGGGTACATTTGTACTCACATTTGCTTAATCTATGTTTTGAAGAGAGACTTCAGTCTCACTAGTAGTTCCGCGTGGACTTCGACGTTTAGCTTGTTACCTCAGCTACGATCTTGTACCCTTGGGAGGGTCTTCTAGCTAGTCAGGCTTCTCAGCCTTTTTCATTTGTAGTTGTCTGTACTCAGACATGTTTATGTTTCCGCTTGTTGCTTGTATGCTCTGTATGTTGGGTCATGAGACCCATGTTTGTAAAATCTGGCTCTTCGGAGCCTAACGAATAAATACTTTGAGTTGCAGAGTTTTGTTGTGATGCCATGTTGTATTTGCACATATCGAGCATATTGTGTGTATGATTTGAAATGCTTGGTATGTGTGGGATCCGACAACCTAGTTGTTTATCCTTGGTAGCCTCTCTTACTGGGAAATGTCTCCTAGTGCTTCCACTGAGCCATGGTAGCTTGCTACTGCTCCGGAACACTTAGGCTGGCCGGCATGTGTCCTTCTTCGTTCCTATGTCTGTCCCTTCGGGGAAATCTCACGCGGTGTCTACCGGAGTCCTGCTAGCCTGCTACAGCCCGGATTCTCCGGAGTCCTGTTAGCCCAGCTGCTACAGCCCGAATTCACTCTCTCATGACCGACACGTTCGTTGCTGGTTCATGTATGTCTGTCCCTGTAAGTTAGTGCCACTTTGGGTTTATGACTAGTCATGTCGGCCCGGCTTCTCTGTCATATGGATGCTAGCGACACTATCATATACGTGAGCCAAAAGGCGCAAACGGTCCCGGGCCAGGTAAGGTGTAACGCCCATGATGCGGCTATTTCTCCCACGTGTCGAGGCATGACTTAGAGGCATAACCGCATTGTGGTTTTGTCGCAAGAAGGGTCATCTTCACACAATCCCATGTAATGAACAAGAATGGGATAACGAGAGTTGGCTTACAATCGCCACTTCACACAGTACATAAATATAATTCATACATCATCCGAAATCCACACATGGACCGACTACGGTCAAATCCAAATGAAAATAAGATAACCCCAAATGCTAGATCCCCGATCGTCCCAACTGGGCTCCACTACTGATCATCAGGAAAAGAAACATAGTAACGACCACGTTCCTTGTCGAACTCCCACTTGAGCTCGGTTGCGTCATCTGCACTGGCATCGTCGGCACCTGCATCTGTTTTGGTAGAATCTGTGAGTCACGGGGACTCAGCAATCTCACACCCGCGAGATCAAGACTATTTAAGCTTATAGGAAAGGATGGTGTAATGAGGTGGAGCTGCAGCAGGCACTAAGCATATATGGTGGCTAACATACGCAAATGAGAGCGAGAAGAGAAGCAACGCAACGGTCGCGAAGCTAGAAATGATCAAGAAGTGATCCTGAAACTACTTACATTCATGCATAACTCAAACCGTGTTCACTTGCCGGATTCCTCCGAGAAGAGACCATCACGGCTACACACACGGTTGATGTATTTTAATTAAGTCAAGTGACAAGTTCTCTACAACCGGACATTAACAAATGCCCATCTGCCTCATAACCGCGGGCATGGATTTCGAAAGATAATACCCTGCAGGGGTGTCCCAACTTAGCCCATTATAAGCTCTCACGGTCAACGAAGGATAAACCTTCTCCCGGAAAGACCCGATCAGTCTCGGAATCCCGGTTTTGTCGTGGAATTGTCACGGCAGATGTCCTTAGTGTCAGGACTTAGTCGTGAGGCCAGCGCATCTATGTAGTAGCTTGAGAGGGGTTGGGCCGAATCGAGAGACGCAACACAAGACAAGGATTTAGACATCTTCGGGCCCCGGGAAACATCATCCGGTAACAACCCTACATGTTGTTTGAGGCTAGGTCTCATTATGATCATGAGAGAGTCGCCGGTTCGGCCGGCTCTTTTTGTCTAGCCCTAAAAATTGTTTCTTGTCCCTTGTTCCTCTTTGGGGTGCCCTGCCCCTGCTTATATAAGTTCGAGAGGCGGCTTTACATGTAGAGTCCTAGTAGGATTAGAACTAACTTATTCTCTATTACAATTCGGATACAAGTACGCATCTTGCTTCCTCGTAAAGGAAATATTCCTCATGCCTTCCGTCTTAAGCCGGCCCATAATAACACGTCCCGGCCTACTGGGCCTTGGGCCCTTGTCATCCGTTTGACCCGCCGTCGGGGCCATCATTAAGTCGCCAGGCTCATGAGTTGCCAATATTCCGGCGGGTTACGATGAGGCGTCAAGTCCGGCCGGGTCATACCGCGGGGTATATCCCCGACATTAGCCCCCAGTTTAATTTGGATTTATCCATGTTAAACTAATCTGCAATATAAACACAAGAACAAATTTGACAGGTTGTGCTCCGGGTTAAATATTCTTGTAAGCCGGCACCTGATCATCTTTAAATCCTTATCATTTCTTTCTTGATACATGCCCATGAACTCATAGCAAATCTCCTTTAGTAGATATGTTCAAACTTTGTGAATGTAAAAAATCCGGATACTTCTTTTGAGAAATCCGGGTCAATAGGCCAGCTTTAGAGTCAATTTGCTGGCATTGGTCTCTTGTAAAGAAATATTGTAAGAAACAATCCACTTGAATCGGTTTCCAAAGCACCGGCTTTAAAAGATATTGGTCTTGAAATACTCATCTGACTTTCAGCCGGCTTGAAGAGGTAAAAATTGCCGGTTTATCATAACCAAAATTGCCGGTTTGTAAATATTGATAGCACCGGGTCATAACTGTTATTGACGCCTGGTCATAATTATTTGGTGACACCGGATCATGATTGTTGCAAACACCGGGTCAACTTGATCTTCTCCAAACTGAGAATTTTGAAGATTTCCCCCCTTATATATATATCACTTGTAGCCCCCAAGTGCCGGGTTGTCATGCTTGTAGCAACCTGGGACTTGTAATTGCCTTATGCTCATAAAAACTTCAACAAGTGTAGCCCCCAAGGGTCGGGTCATTATGCAATAATGAGCAGGGACTTTGTAGATATAACAATGTAAACTTGAACAGCAACGTGTAACCCCCAAGGGCCGGCTTAGTAAGATAATACTAAGCTGGGACTTTGTATATAATTTATTGATAATAACATCATATAATATAATCTCCACCATTGGGCTTGAACCCACGTCCACAAGGTTAAGAGCTTTGTACTCTACCAACTGAGTAGTGGACCGTTCAATATAATGGATTAATGCTTGTGTACCTTGAATTTTTGACAGGACCAATTGGTAGCCCCCAAGGGCCGGCTCATTTAGAATGTGATGAGTCGGGTCTTCAATAAGTTGAGAAAAAAATGACTTTGCATTAGCCCCCAAGTGCCATGGTACATGCTGGCAGTAACATGGGACTTGCATATTCGATGTAATATCAATTTGAATAATGTAGCCCCCAAGTGCCGGGTCGTAAGCCTGCAGCGACTCGGGACTATTCCTTCCATTGTAGAGTAAATCATATCCATTGATAAAATAATAGCCATTGCGCCAAAGCAACTTTGAATACCTCATATGTTGATAAGTAAATCCAGAGTTTAAATACCCGGTGGCTCTTGGCCGATGGCAATTTAATACGCCTCCATTGTAAGCTGGAATTTGTACAACCCGGCGGCTTATAGCCTTTGAGAAAATCAAGAATTGATAACCCTTTTGAGACACAAATTTCCATCTATGATGACGGGCTTGAATTTAATCATTTATGTAAGTCATAGCTCTGTAAATCCTGCAGAGTTTAAACAACATATGCCCTGGCGACTTAACGTCAAAAACCAGGGCGGGTAACCACCCAAATGTAGTCTTATCCTGCACACAAGTAGATCACAAGAACCCTTGGCGGTTTACCGCAGGGCGGGTCATAATATCTCACATATAACCACTGTGATATTGAATTTGTACTACCGGTTTACATGACCTGTGCAGTAAGGGTGATAACCCAATCTTTAGAAGCCAATACTTCCAAATATATGATGATTGTCACATGTTGGCGACTTATTGTCCAAAGCCAAGCCGGGTTTAAACAAAACCACACTTATACTTAGCTATGATAAAAAAAACTTCAAGTAAAATCCAAAAAATTGTTTGCAAAAAGAGACTTCAAATATTTTGATGCTTCTGATTCGAATATGATCAGAAAACCGTCCCAAAGGGGTTAAGCTAAGATTCGAATACGATCATATAGCCCCTAGTGGCTTTGGCGTTGCCGATCAAGAGGGTACCGACAGCTATGTTCTCTTTGGTTCGAATACGACCTATGTTTGAATAGGAAGCCCCCAAATGACCTTGAGAATTGTTTAACGACGTTGATTCGAATACGATCCACGTCGGTTCCCAAAAGGGGTCGAGCTATGATTCGAATACGATCAAGAAGCCCCTAGTGAGCTCGGCAGTGTGCCGATCAAGAGGGTACCGACGGCTATGTTCTCTTTGGTTCGGATATGACCTATGTTTGAACAGGAAGCCCCCTAGTGATCATGAGAATATTTAACGACTCTGATTCGAATACGATCAGGGTCACACCAAAAGGGTTAAGCTAAATTCGAATACGATCAGCTGCCAATGGCCATTAAAGCAGGGTACCTATGTTTGGGTTGTGCTTTGTAACAGACTCTTTTTGGTCCCTTTAATTTTTCCTGAGAACTCAAACTTGAGCCGGATGTTGAACCGGATTTGAGAGCTTCAAAGCTTTGCGGGAGAAAGATGTCTCTTGAGCCGGATTTTAAACTGGAATCTTTAATTTGAACCGGCAAGTTTCTAACGGCCTTTAAATTTTCATCAATATGGCGGTGGCCTCCGGAACTGTGTTGTCCTTCCCTCCAATGACCCGGAGTTCCCGAGTCATGTGATTGTAGCCCCCGAGTCTCAAGACGACTCGAGGAGTTGGCTTTGAGATTCTGCATATTGACCATAGCATAAGGTGTATATCATTGATGTTGATAGCGCAATGTGAATCCATAGAAGGTTGAGGTTACTGTGGTGGGTTATAAATGATCCCGTATGGGCCGTGTCAGCAACTCGGCCAATGATTCCTTCCAACTGGATATTTTTGAAGTTAACCAAACTGTAGTGGTGGCGACTTGTGCGCCTGCCCATTGAGCCGTCCAGTGCAGACGGCGGTTGATGATAATTTGCCTCCAATTTGAAAGAAAACCGGCCTACCCAAGCTGTGACTTGCTCATACTCAATAAACAGCTCATGGAGATTGGTGCGGCCCAGTGTGTTGATGTAGACCAGGCCGCGAGAGACGGACGACAAAGGTGACCACGGCTTCAGAGGCGCCACAGACACATGAGTCGGCCGCGGCGTTGTAAACCGGCGTGGACGGGCGAGTTAGCCACATCGTTTTGATGTAATGAACAATTGTCCTGCATCAATAATATTGCAGACCAAGACAAAGATAAACTGCTCTTTGACAAAAAATAATATGTACCAATAAAATATATTTTAGATGGATATCACCTGATGTGCCAGGCCGGAAATAATCCGTCATGAAATTGATGATCGCTAGGTGAAGTTGAAGTCGCTCACGGGTGAACCGGCCGCGGCGTGGTAAACCGGTGCGGACGGGTGAGTCGGCCGCGACGTTTGTAAGCCGGCGCGGTCAGCGAGTCGCCCACGGCGTTGTAAGCTGGTATTTTTCGTCGGATAAAGCGGACACTGATGCCGAATAATGTTGCACATAGTCTTGGTATTTTTCCTTTCAACTCCTCATCCTTTGACTGATGCCGACAGCTCCAGGGGAGAGTCGACCGCGGCGTTGTAAGCCGGCACGGACGAGAGAGTCGGCTCGCACGTTGATGTAGACCAGACCGCAGGGGCGACGGCTGTGTATAATAACACTATAGGGCAGAGTGGTTGTTTTCAAAAAATTAATAAGTACTGATAAAAGTAAACTAGATGGATATCACCTGATTTTTATTTGTCGGATGAACCTGGATACTGGGATCAGAAACATACCAAATGTCTGATGTCTCTGCGTGACCTTCTCCTCTTGTCTTAATCTCTCATGGAGGTCCTGATTGAAGTGCCAGCGCGTGCACGCACTACTCTTTGACAACAGCGTACAAACCCCGGTCTCATGAGTGGAGTGCCCAAAACGCCTGCAGCCTCTGCGTGCCGCGCTGCAATTTTCCTTTTCATCCAGTGATGATGATTTGATAGTAGCACTTAACCTCCTCCAACTAATCTCGGAGGTGCCGGTTCCCAATCATAGACGAAATAATAAATTTGTACTACACTAGGACTCTTTTTCCTTTCCTTTTGAGTCAGGAGTCCTAACTTGCTTTCCTGGCTGCTGGTACTCTGCATCAAGAGCGCCTTGGAAACGGCTGAGGTGGAGACGGCAGAAGCCGGCTTACAAGCGGATGCGACAGCTTGGAGTAGTTGGCAGCGGAGACGGGCAGCCGCTGGAGAGACGTCCAGCAGCAGGAGACGGCTCAGAGGCAGCCCTCGACATTATTTTTCCTTCTCTTCTTCTCTTGACCTCACCATGTGGATAATCATGTAGTAATTAAGGACATAACACATCTAATCTAGTAGTACTCATGTAGTACTATCCCTCTTCCCAAAAAGAAATAGTTGATGTTGGCTTTCACGTGGCAGAGTGCTAGTTTAAGCGGTGCTAGTACTTTTGCTTTGGTCTGTCGTAACAAAGCGGTGGCCGGTCAGAACAAAAATAGCCTTGGGACTTGAAAACATATATATGCAGCAGCAACGCAAACATGGCGGATCGGACCGAGGCTTGTGGTATAGTAATCAGACCTGGCCGCTGATTGTGAAAAATCCTTACAGGCTCAGTGGACTGGTAGAACGCTGATTCTTTTGACTTTGCACAAAATTTTGTATCTTGTCGCTATGACTGTTTGCCATTGAGACGTTGATTCTTCCGCCTCAAATCTTCTCCCTCTAGATAATAGCGAGCTTCTCGAACCCTAAAATAGATCCCTCCAAGAACTCATCACCACCGTGCGCAGGCCCCACGGTGGGCGCCAACTGTCGTAGAATTGTCATGCCAGATGTCCTTAGTGTCAGGACTTAGTCATGAGGCCAGCGCATCTATGTAGTAGCTTGAGAGGGGTTGGGCGGAATCGAGAGACGCAACACAAGACAAGGATTTAGACAGCTTCGGGCCCCGGGAAACATCATTCGGTAACAGCCCTACATGCTGTTTGAGGCTAGGTCTCATTATGATCATGAGAGAGTCGCCGGCTCGGCCGGCTCTTTGTGTCTAGCCCTAAAAATTGTTTCTTGTCCCTTGTTCCTCTTTGGGGTGCCCTGCCCCTACTTATATAAGTTGGAGAGGCGGCTTTACATGTAGAGTCCTAATAGGATTAGAACTAACTTATTCTCTATTACAATTCGGATACAAGTACGCATCTTGCTTCCTCGTAAAGGAAATATTCCTCATGCCTTCCGTCTTAAGCCGGCCCATAATAACACGTCCCGGCCTACTGGGCCTTGGGCCCTTGTCATCCGTCTGACCCGCCGTCGGGGCCATCATTAAGTCGCCAAGCTCATGAGTTGCCAATCTTCCGGCGGGTTACGATGAGGCGTCAAGTCCGGCCGGGTCATACTCCCGGCTGGGTCATACCGCGGGGTATATCCCCGACAGGTTTTGTCGTGGAGTTGTCACGGCAGATGTCCTCGTGTTAGGACTTAGTCGTGGAGCCATCGCCGCTAGGAAGCTTAAAGGGGTTAAACGGGACAAGGAACACGAGGGTTATACTGGTTCGGCCCCTTACGGTAAAGGTAAAAGCCTACGTCCAGTTGAGGTGGTATTGCTTAGGGTTTCGATGACCAGGGAGCTTAATCGCTATGCCCGGTTCTCGATTTGTTGTCCCTCTCTCTGAACCGCCGCCGGGTCGTCCCTTTATATAGAGAGGTTGACGCCTCGTGGCTCTCAGAGTCCCGGCCGGCTTATAACAGTATCCGGCTCGGATTCTTAACTACTCCTGCCTTACATTACAAGTCTTGCCATAACGGCGGGTTATCACTACGGGCCTTAAGCCGCCTCCGGGTCTTAAGCCCATTATTGATCCGCCATCCACAAGCTCGGTACTGGGCTTCACGTGATGATCATTATGACGTAACCCGGCCCCTCCTGGGCGGGTGACTCTAATGGTTATATCCTCAACATTAGGCCCAGATTGATTTGAACCGGTTCATGTCAATCTTCAATTCCTTTGAAAGAAAAGCTTCCGGCATCTTCTTGTGCGAAAGTTATAACCCGCCGTGACGTCATCTTCTGGATTCTTGGTAACCCGCCATGACGTCATCTTCCATTAAGTTCATTTTTATTCTGTCATATCCCAACGGATCTTATCTTTAATGGCTATTCCGAAAATTAAGGCGTTTTCGTGGCAAGATAATCATGTCGTGGCCTCCTCGTTTCTCGCGCCCATTCATCAGCCGTGCCTTATAAATAGGCCCGACCCATAAACCTTCATTCACTTCCTCTCCTCCATCGTCTTGCTCCTCTGACGCCCGAGAGCTCGAGCTCCACCGCCGCCGCCGCGCCTCTCGTCTTCATCAACCTCGGCCGCTGCATCACCCTGAGTCGGTCCAGAAAAAATGGCGGCGACCTCCGCATCCCATCAACGCCAGTAAGTCCTTGCCACTCCATACAGTAGATCCGCATTAGGGTTCTTGTCGTTCTCCCCTGTGCTTCGCAGTTCGTCGCCATTTCTTTACAGTTCTTCCTACACGGCCCCCTTGGATCCAAAAACCATATAGAGCTCGTGCGGCTGTGGTTTCGCACCCATTTTCAACAGTAGCATTTCCCCTTTACTTGCAAAGATATCTTCTTAGAGCTCATTAATTTCTCTGTATCAGCTTTCTAGGTCTAGAAATTTTTTCTTTCTAGACGATCGTTTGATCCAAAATAATTACTGTGATCTGTGAAACTTGTTTGTGCCACACTTAGTCAAAAATTGCATCTGTTAGCTATGGCGGCTCATATCTCCGGCTTAAAAGAGGCGATGCGCTGTGAAATTTCTGGCTCATTAGGCCCCTTCATAAGCCACCAACCTGAATACTGAACTGTAATCTTCCTCCGGCTTATATTTGAACCGGACATTTCCCTTTGTCATAGGCTTTCGTCTTTCACAATGCCGCCCAAGGCTCCCAAGGCACCCATTACGTGCAACTGGATGAGATCCAATGTTACTGATGATACCTTAGCTGATTTCATGAAGACGGGTTATCTGCCTAAGAAGGAGGTCATGTCTTATTGTGCCCCTGACCCGTCCGAAGAAAGACCTCAACCAAGAGATGGAGAGGTTGTGATATTTGCTGATCACATGAGCCGGGGCTTTGCTCCTCCCGGCTCAAAATTCTTCAGAGACGTTCTGAATTTTTTCGATCTGCGACCTCAAGACATTGGACCCAATTCCGTGTCGAACATTTGCAACTTTCAAGTGTTTTGTGAGCTATACCTTGGAGAGGAACCCAGTCTGCTACTCTTTAGGGAGTTATTTTATTTGAACCGCCAGAATGAATGCGCCAACGGGCCTAGTTTGGAACTTGGTGGAATCTCCATTCAACGACGGAGAGATTGCCTCTTTCATTATGCTGAGCCGCCAAGCCACCCAAAGGACTGGAACCAGACATGGTTCTACTGCTAAGATAACTCTCCGGCTGACGAGAACCCTCTGCCCGGCTTTCGTGCCCTGCGTCTGGAGCCAAATCACCCCTTGCCAGACAAACTATCTCCAGCTGAGCGCCAACCACTGATCCCCACCATTAACAAGATTAAGGCTCTTCTGGGAAATGGCCTTAACGGCGTCGATCTGGTCCCGGTCTGGATTTCTTGGCGGGTGATTCCCTTGAGCCGCCGACCCGGCTTAATGTGTGATTACACGGACCAGAAGGATGACCCTCTGCGGCACAGCCCCAACGACCTACCTGAGGACGTTGTTGACGACATGACCAAGTCCCTCTTGAACGAGAGCTTAGCAGACTGCGGGAGGACCGGCTTAAGCCTCTTCTGCCAAGCTAACTCGGCTCCGGCGGTAAGCTACCAATCTGAGCACTTTACTTTCCATCTTAACAATTTTCGTTTTAACTTCAAGGAAACCTTTGTTGCATTTTTTCAGGCTAATGAAAAGTTCTGGAAGGTCAAATATGACCATGAGGCTGCTAAAAAAGCCAGGAAGGCTAAAAAAGCCGCCAGGAGAGCCGCTCCCCGCAAGAAGGGGAGTAAGCCTAGCGCCTCAGAGCTGCTTCAGTTGGATGATAGCTCCAAGTCAGAGGTAATCCTTGATTCTTTAGGCTCTTCTTTTGTTTTTCATCTGTTTTTAACCACCTTATTGACACTGATTATCAGCAGGATGATACCGGAGCGAGTAACCCGGTGATTGAAGAGGTAACTATACTTTCCTCCGACTCGGACCCCTTGCCAAGGCTGAAAGTCCGAAGAGTAACCCGGAAAGTAAGATTTTCGCATCCTTTAGCTTATCAAGATCCTCAATTTCTTTTGAAGCAACAGATTCATGAGAGCCGGAGGCAAACCCGGGCCAGCAAGGATGCAGACCTCTCCTCTGGCTTACCCGAAGCATCAAAAAAGCGCCGGACTGAGGTTATCTCCAACTTATACCCTTTTCATCCTTTAGCGGGCGTCACTCGTCAACCACTCAATTCATCTGATTCAAACTATCAGGAAACTTCACCTTCCTCCGGTGACTCCATGCAATCTAACTTGCCGGCTTTCAAGACCGCACCCGGGTAATGATAATCATCTCATTGTGTGCTTATCTTACTTATGTTTTTTGTACTAACCTTTTAACTTTCAGTGCCCAAGCCAAGCTCAGCAAGAGGGCCAAGAAAAATAAACCGGTCGAAGAGCCGGACTTAACTGAACCCAATGCCTCTGCCTCTGAGCCGCCATCTGCACCAGCTCCGGAAACCGCCGCCTCAACTGAAGAACAAACCATGGCGGGTTCTGACAACCCGGAGATTCCCAGCTCAGCTCAACCGGCCGATGACCCGGATGTGGTGATTACCCGGACTGAATATGTTGAGCCGGGAAGACCCACTGTGCTGGCCAGATGCTCTGCCAAAGAAGAATTGCTGGAGCGCCGCAGGGCTAGACTGGAGATCACTAACTGTGCTAACTTGAGCATTGGAGACATTGTTTCTGGTTACATTGGTCAAGTGCACAACAGCCGGGACCTGGAGATTGATATGGTGAAGCAGATACAGCAAAAATCTGAGGTACAACTCTCTTGCTTACTCCATAGTCATCCTTACCATGCTAGCCCCCAACTCTATTACTTATGATAGAATATGTTGTAGACTTAACTTCCGGCTTACCTTCATGAACCGGCAATTGTAAATAAAATCTTTCAGCATACATTAGCCCCAAGTGCCAAGTGTCTTTGCTTGCAAAGTGCTTGGGACTTTAATGTTGCATAATAATCACTCACACTGTAACCCAGAATTTGTACAGGCTGCCTGCAAGAAATTTGAATCTGAAATCTCTGAGCTGAAGAACCGCCTGAAGACTCAAGAAACTGAGACCCGGAAGGCCAATGCCAAATTTGAGTTCAGTGTTGCTACACAAGAAAAACTGAAGAAGAAATTTGAAACAGAAAGAAAGACTTGGGCCGAGGAAAAGACTGCCTTGCTCAGCCGGGCCGAACAAGCAGAGGCTGCTCTGACTGAGAGAACTGCCAAACTCTCCGGCTTAAAACGTCATGTGTCACAGATGGTCTCCGCAATCTTTGGTAAGTCATTCCGCTAGTTTTTTAACAAGGTTACATTCCTTATGTCTCATAAGTCCCACCATTGCCATCAGCTTACCTGGCTTTATTATACAGGTCCCAGAAGCTCCAACCTTAATCAGAATGTTCTGGCCAAGCTGATGGCTATTTACACCTTGGTGGAGGACCTCTACACCGGGTCACAGCGTGCTTTAGCCATTGTGGCTCTATCCAATGAGGTTCCGACTCACCTGGCGGACGTACTCAGGCGGCTTGCCGTTCTTCCTCAGCGCTTCCAAGAGCTAAGACGGGCCTCTGCAAGAGCCGGAGCTATAGCTGCTTTGAGCTGGGCCAAGGCTTTTCTCCCGGAGCTAGACCCGGCCGACATCGCTCTTGGATACCCCAGCCTGAAGGAAGATGGCACCCCTTTGACCAGAAAGATTTCGCTGCCTGTGTGAAGAGCGTGCGCCCGGTGGCCACCCTGATTGGGAATGACACTGACCTTACCAAGTATAAGCCGGGCTATGACGCGGAGAATCAGAGGATCCCTACTCCACGCTATGAAGCAATAAGCTTGATCCCTCCGACTCGTAAGCATACCTTCGCCCCAGAAGTTGACCCGGCCGGGTTAATTGATGACGAGGCTCAATTTGAAGCTTTGAGCGGCATTGACTGGAAATCATCAACCTTCCAGGTCATGGAATCAGCCGGAGGAGCAGAGAGGGATGAGCCGGAAGCTTCGACCCAACAAGCACCTTGATTTTTAGGCGGCTCATGGCTTCACCTTAAAACAATGCCTCACCTTTTGGACTCGGGAAGTCTTGTAATAGAGTAGGACAAACACTTAATTTTGTCGTGCCATCGTGCACGTGTTGAATGCTTAACTCCATTTAAGCTGCTTCTTCATATTCCTCCGGGTTATAATTGATCATTTATTTTCCTTAAGCTTGAAGAACTGTCTTTAATTGTTCTGCATAGAAAAATAAATCACAAGTCTCTAGGCGGCTTACCGCATGGAGAGTCATATATCTTACACTTAACTCGGAACATAACCAAGGTCATAAAAGACCGGCTCTCAACCATATCTTCAGGATAACCACAATAGCCTACCTGCAAACTTTGCAAGTGTATGTCCGGTTTATGTAACCCAAATAATGAGGTTGAGAACTCAACTCCGGTTCACCAGCATTGCTAATGCTTTATTGTGTGCTAGCAAAATTGCTAATCAAAGTTAAGCCGGCGGAGCAAGAACCGCCCTTGCCCACTGTTGATATCATCAAAACAACTTATTGTAAACAAAAAGGTCAAAACTTAAGGGCTTCTGATTCGAATACGACCAGATAACCGTCCCAACGGGGTTAAGCTAAGATTCGAATGCGATCATATAGCCCCGAGTGGCGTTGGCGTTGCCGATCAAGAGGGTACCGACAGCTATGTTCTCTTTGGTTCGAATACGACCTATGTGTGAACAGGAAGCCCCCAAATGACCTTGAGAGTTATTTAACGACGCTGATTCGAATACGATCCACGTCGGTTCCCAAAGGGGGTTGAGCTATGATTCAAATATGATCAAGAAAAACTCCCCAATGAGCTCGGCAATTTGCCAATCAAATGGGTATCGACAGCTATGTTCTCTTTGGTTCAAATACGACCTATGTTTGAACAGGAAGCCCCCAAGTGATCATATTGTTAACGGCTAGATTCGAATACGATCATAAGCCGGATCCACCTCCAAGTGACCATGTAATGTTGTAATGGAAATAACACATTTACCTTTAGAGGAAAAAAGGACAGAGGTCCTGCTTTATTATTTATCATAATATATACATGGCTATAGAAATATGTACATTATGAGAGCCGGTGGCTCAAGTGTAATATGGCCGAAGCTGGGCTATGTTCCACGGCCGACGGGTCTCTTCCTCCGACTTGCATGAATCTTTGTGCTCCCGAACATCGATAAGGTAGTATGACCCGTTGTGCAAGTTCTTGCTGACCACAAAGGGTCCTTCCCATGGCGGGGATAACTTGTGTGCATCTGTTTGATCTTGGATGAGCCAGAGCACCAGATCACCTTCCTGGAAGACCCGGGACTTAACCCGGCGCATGTGATAACGGCGCATGTCTTGTTGGTAAATCGCCGAGCGAGCTGCTGCCACATCACGCTGTTCGTCCAACAAGTCAAGAGCATCTTGGCGCGCCTGCTCATTATCCGCCTCAACATAAGCCGCCACTCGAGGCGAGTCATGACGGATGTCGCTAGGGAGGACTGCTTCCGCTCCATAAACCATGAAGAAAGGAGTGTAACCCGTAGATCTGTTAGGAGTAGTATTGATGCTCCATAATACGGAGGGTAACTCTTCCACCCAACAACCCGGCGTCCGTTGCAAAGGGACCAAAGCCGGGGCTTGATGCCCTTCAAAATCTCCTGACTAGCTCTCTCAGCTTGACCATTGGATTGAGGGTGAGCCACTGATGAAACATCAAGTCGAATATGCTCTCATTGACAAAACTCCTCCCGGGTGCCCTTAGACAGATTGGTACCATTGTCAGTTATAATGCTGTGTGGAAAACCGAAGCGAAATATCAACCTTTTCATGAACTGAACCGCTGTGGCCGCGTCACACTTGATAACTGGCTCTGCCTCAACCCACTTTGTGAACTTGTCAACTGCCACCAAGAGGTGGGTCTTCTTATCCTTGGACCTTCTAAAAGGCCCAACCATATCAAGCCCCCAGGCCGCAAATGGCCAAGTAATTGGAATCATCCCTAGCTCCTGAGCCGGCACATGAGCCCGTCGCGAGAACCTCTGACAACCGTCACATTTACTGACCAAGTCCTCCGCATCAGCATGAGCCGTCAGCCAATAAAAACCATGACGAAAAGCCTTGGCCACAAGGGATTTTGAGCCGGCATGATGGCCACAATCCCCCTCGTGAATCTCACGCAAAATTTCTAGACCTTCCTCAAGGGAAACACCACGCTGGAAAGTTCCAGTGACACTGCGACGATGCAGCTCGCCATTGATAATTATCATTGACTTAGACCGCCGGGTTATTTGTCTGGCCAAAGTTTCATCCTCAGGCAATTCTCCCCGGGTCATGTAAGCCAAGTATGGTATTGTCCAGTCTGGGGTAACGCGGAGAGCCGCCACTAACTGTGCTTCCGGGTCAGGGATAGCCAAGTCTTCCTCTGTAGGCAATTTAACAGAAGGGTTACGCAAAATGTCCAAGAAAGTATTAGGCGGCACCGGCTTTCGCTGAGAGCCCAGCCGGCTTAATGCATCAGCCGCCTCGTTCTTCCTGCGATCAATGTGCTCTACTTGGTAACCCTGAAAGTGTCCAGCAATGGCATCAACTTCACGGCGATAAGCCGCCATGAGAGGGTCCTTGGAATCCCACTTGCCTGACACTTGCTGAGCCACTAAATCTGAGTCGCCGAAGCACCTTACCTGGCTCAAGCTCATCTCCTTAGCCATCCGAAGACCATGGAGCAAGGGCTCGTACTCAGCCGCATTGTTAGTACAGGGAAACATCAGCTGTAGCACATAACGAAACTTGTCACCTCGAGGGGAAGTTAATACAACTCCAGCCCCCGAGCCCTCCAACTGCCTAGACCCGTCGAAGTGAATAGTCCAGTATGTATTATCCAGTTTCTCTTCAGGCACCTGCAGCTCTGTCCAATCGTTGATGAAATCCACCAATGCTTGAGATTTGACAGTAGTGCGTGGCACATATTTCAGACCATGAGGCCCAAACTCTATAGCCCACTTAGCCACTCTTCCTGTGGCTTCTCTGTTTTGGATGATATCTCCTAGGGGAGCAGAACTAACCACAGTGATGGGGTGACCCTGGAAATAATGCTTAAGCTTCCGGCTTGCCATGAACACACCATAAACAAGCTTCTGCCAATGTGGATACCGCTGTTTGGACTCAATGAGTACCTCGCTGACGTAGTAAACCGGCCGCTGAACCGGATACTCCTTACCCTCTTCCTTGCGCTCCACCACCACAGCCACACTGATGGCTCGTGTGTTAGCGGTTACATACAGTAATAAGGGCTCCTTGTCAACCGGAACAGCAAGAACTGGGGGCTCAGCCAGCTGTCTCTTCAAATCCTCAAAGGCAGCATTAGCAGCATCATTCCAGACAAAGTCATCTGTTTTCTTCATCAACTGGTACAGTGGCATGGCCTTTTCACCCAAACGGCTTATAAACCGGCTCAAAGCAGCGATGCGGCCCGCCAGACGCTGGACGTTGTTTATGCACGCCGGTTTAGCCAGAGAGGTGATTGCCTTGATCTTTTCCGGGTTAGCTTCAATGCCTCTTTGTGAAACCAGGAAACCCAAGAGCTTGCCTGCGGGAACACCAAAAAGACACTTGGCCGGGTTAAGCATCATCTTGTAAACCCGGAGATTATCAAAGGTTTCTCTAAGATCATCTACAAGGGTCTCCTTCTCCCTGGACTTAACCACGATATCATCCACATAAGCATGAACATTGCGCCCGATCTGGTTATGAAGACAATTCTGCACACAGCGCTGATAAGTCGCCGGTGCACTCTTGAGTCCAAAAGGCATAGACACATAACAGAAGGCTCCAAAGGGAGTGATGAATGCCGTTTTCTCCTGGTCCTTAACTGCCATTTTAATCTGATGGTATCCAGAATAAGCATCCAAAAAACTTAAGCGCTCACAACCCGCCGTAGCATCAATGATTTGATCAATACGGGTGAGAGCAAAAGGATCAGCCGGACAAGCCTTGTTTAAGTCCATGTAGTCCACACACATCCGCCAGGTGTCGTTCTTCTTGAGCACGACTACCGGGTTAGCTAACCATTCTGGATGAAAGACTTCAACAATAAACCCGGCCGCCAAGAGCCGGGCCACCTCCTCACCAATGGCTTTCCGCCTCTCCTCATTAAACCGCCGAAGGAATTGCCTGACCGACTTAAATTTCGGATCAATATTGAGAGTGTGCTCAGCGAGTTCTCTAGGTACACCTGGCATGTCAGAAGTTCTCCACGCAAAAATGTCCCTGTTCTCACGGATGAACTCGATGAGCGCGCCTTCCTATTTCGGATCCAGATTGGCACTGATGCTAAACTGCTGAGATGAGTCACCTGGAACGAAGTCAACAAGTTTAGTCTCATCTGCTGACTTAAATTTCATTGCCGGCTCATGCTCCGTGGTCGGCTTTTTCAAAGATGTCATATCGGCCGGGTCAACATTGTCCTTATAAAACATCAACTCCTCTGCTGCACAAACAGATTCTGCATAAGCCGTGTCACCTTCCTCACACTCCAAGGCTATCTTTCGGCTGCCATGAACCGTAATGGTCCCATTGTGACCCGGCATATTGAGCTGCAAATACACGTAACACGGCCGCGCCATGAACTTGGCGTAAGCCGGCCGCCAAATAAAGCATGATACGGACTTCTTATCTTAACCACCTCAAAGGTTAATTTTTCCGCCCTGTAGTTGTACTCGTCTCCAAAAGTCACATCCAGCTCGATCTTACCAACTGGATATGCCGACTTGCCAGGCACCACACCATGGAAAACAGTATTGGACTGGCTGAGGTTCTAATCAATCAACCCCATACGACGGAAAGTCTCATAATAGAGGATGTTGATGCTGCTGCCTCCGTCCATGAGCACTTTAGTGAATTTATATCCCCCCACCTGAGGAGCCACCACCAGAGCCAGGTGACCCGGATTATCAACCCGGGGAGGGTGATCTTCCCTACTTCACACAATAGGCTGCTCAGACCATCTTAAATAGCGTGGAACCGCCGGCTCAACAGCATTCATAGCCCTTTTGTGAAGCTTCTGATCTCGCTTGCACAGACTGGTGGTAAACACATGATACTGTCCACCATTGAGCTGCTTTGGATTGGTCTGATATCCCCCCTGCCGCTGCTGCTGATGACCCTGGCCGGACTGCTGGTTAAAGCCCCCTTGAACATTATGAGAATTGGAATTTGAGCCGCTGCCCGAGCCATGAAAGCCGCCGGCGCCTGAGCTGCCGCTCGGGCCATTATTGCCATTGAAGGCATTGGAAGTTTTGAAGGCCTTCATGATTGCGCAGTCTTTCCACAGATGAGTGGCCGGCTTTTCTCTAGAGCCATGCCTTGGACAAGGCTCATTCAACAACTGCTCAAGCGTCGGGCCTGACCCGCCGGTGCGGGGAGGCGGTCTCCCCTTGCGCCGGTGGTTGTTACCCTGTGAACTGGCATTGGCCACAAACTCCATACTGCCATCATCTTATGCTTGTTACCCCCCTAGTTCGCCGGGTTATGCTGGGGGCCCTTGCCATTGCCATTCCATTTTCCCTTCCCTGTCCTTTCATCATCCGACGCGGGATCCTTGGTACTACCAGAGTCAGCGTACTTAACCAGAGCCGCCATCAGCGTACCCATATCATTGCAATCGCGCTTGAGCCGCCCGAGCTTCATCTTCAAGGGCGCAAAGCGACAATTCTGCTCTAACATTAAGACTGCAGAGCCGGCATCCATCTTATCAGATGAATGTATTATCTCTTTGACCCGGCGAACCCAATGGGTTGTAGACTCACCCTCCTGCTGTTTACAGTTAGTCAAATCCACAATTGACATAGACTGCCTACAGGTATCTTTGAAGTTTTGGATGAACCGGGCTTTCAGCTCAGCCCAAGACCCGATAGAATTCGGTGGCAGCCCTTTCAACCAAGTGCGGGCAGTCCCATCTAACATCATGGTGAAGTACTTAGCCATTGCCGCTTCACTGACCTCCAGCAACTCCATGGCCATCTCGTAACTCTCGATCCAGGCTCCGGGTTGTAAATCAGCCGTGTAATTGGGCACCTTCCTAGGCCCTTTGAAATCCTTGGGCAGACGTTCATTACGGAGAGCCGGCACCAGACAAGGGACACCTCCAGTCCTCGTAGGGATACCCGCATCGATAGAAGCCGTGGGATAAGCCGGGGGTGGCTGGTAAGCCATCAACTGAGGCGCCTGCTCAGCCTCTTGCCGTGCTCTGTCTTGGTCTACCGCGTGAAAGGCTCCGTTATGAGCCGTCGGATAAGCCGGGCCGTGGCCAGGAGGCATGTCATTGCGTCGGACGTTACTTGAGCCGGTCGCTGAGACCATGTGTCTTCTATAACTCGGGCTCCGGCCTGGATCAGGGGTTGAATGAATCATGTCCCGGCTATAAGAATATGCCTCCTGCTGCGCCAGAGCCGTCTGAAGGAGTTCTCTGACCCGGCGGGTTTCAACCGCCGTTGGAGAGTCGCCATCGATTGGGAGAGCCGCCAGTCACGCCGCCGCGGCGACCATGTTTTCCAACGGGTTGGCATAATGACCCGGTGGTATTGGCACATACTGAGGCGGGGCAGCGTTCACCCGGGGAGGCCCCATCACATGGGGCTGAATTGGTGTTCCAGCCCCGGGCGTCGTGACCTCTGGCGGGTTACTGAGCCCTGCACCAGGCGTGTTGAAGAGGTTTCGAGGATCGTAAACCGGAGGGAGTCGAGATTAAGCCTTTTGATGCCTCCTTCTCGTGACCTCATTGGACGCGTTCTGATCCATCGTGAGCCGGAAAGACTGTGCCTGAATCAGCCGAGTCTGGTTGTCGAGAGCCGCCCTCTCCGCAGCCATCCTGATCCCTTCCGCCGCTAGATCCTCCTTAGCTTTTGCTAGATCCAGCTTTAACTGTGCCACCTCCGTGTCATGCCGAGCTTGATCCGCTGGGGCGACCGTAGAAGTTCACACGGCCGTCATCTTGACTGTGAGATCCATCAGCAACTGAGCCGGCGAGGGCGCAGGGCTTCCTGCCCCGGCGGTGGGGTTTTGAACAGGTTGTGCGCCAGCCATGAAGATTCCAACCCGGCTCGGAGGCTCAAAGGGGTCCGGAATACTGTCGCCATCGGAACAACCCCTGAGCCTGCCATCTTTGAGTTGGTATAACGAATCGATTTCCTCTGTGGATGACTCGCCGTCAGAGCGAGCGGCCGTCTCCTCACCAGATCCAGATCCTTCAGAGAGCTCTCCATGGACGCATCCCACGAAAGCACGCTTCAAGGCAAGCAAAGTCCGGGCGGGTCGTGCACATTGAGCCATCTCGATGAGATCGGTGTAGAGGTCCGGCTCAGGGCCCGGCTCACCAATCTTGCCAATAAAGACATGAATTCCGCCGAAGGGGACCCGGTACCCGTACTCAATTGAGCCGGCGTCGGGGCCCCAGTTTGCATCGTTGATATAGAGCTTGCCGCGACGACTCTTGGTCATCCGGCCCACAGCGTATCCCTTGAGCCCTTCGAAGCTGCCCTTCAAGAACTCAAATCCACCGTGCGCTGGCCCCACGGTGGGCGCCAACTGTCGTGGAGTTGTCATGGCAGATGTCCTCGTGTTAGGACTTAGTCGTGGAGCCATCGCTGCTAGGAAGCTTAAAGGGGTTAAACGGGACAAGGAACACGAGGGTTATACTGGTTCGGCCCCTTCCGGTGAAGGTAAAAGCCTACGTCCAGTTGAGGTGGTATTGCTTAGGGTTTCGATGACCAGGGAGCTTAATCGCTATGCCCGGTTCTCGATTTGTTGGCCCTCTCTCTGAACCGCCGCCGGGTCGTCCCTTTATATAGAGAGGTTGACGCCCCGCGGCTCTCAGAGTCCCGGCCGGCTTATAACAGTATCCGTCTCGGACTCTTAACTACTCCTGCCTTACATTACAAGTCTTGCCATAACGGCGGGTTATCACTACGGGCCTTAAGCCGCCTCCGGGTCTTAAGCCCATTATTGATCTGCCATCCACAAGCTTGGTACTGGGCTTCATGTGATGATCATTATGACGTAACCCGGCCCCTGCTGGGCGGGTGACTCTAATGGTTACATCCTCAACAGGTTTACAAGACATTTCGACAATGGTAAAACAAGACCAGCAAAGCCGCCTGAATGTGCCGAAAAATCCCGATAGGAGCTGCACATATCTCGTTCTTAGGGCACACCGGATAAGCGAAGCATACAGGTACCAAGATAACCCAAGTTGCCAAGGGACGGTCCCGCACGGTGCTCTAGTTTGGACCAGCACTCAGAGGAACACTGGCCCGGGGGTTTAAATAAAGATGACCCTCGGGCTCGCGAAAACCCAAGGGAAAAGGCTTAGGTGGCAAATGGTAAAACCAAGGTTGGGCCTTGCTGGAGGAGTTTTATTCAAGGCGAACTGTCAAGGGGTTTCATAAATCACGCAACCGCGTAAGGAACGCAAACTCAAGGAACATAATACCGGTATGACGGAAACTAAGGCGGCAAGAGTGGAACGAAACACCAGGCATAAGGCCGAGCCTTCCACCTTTTACCAAATATATAGATGCATTAATTAAATAAGAGATATTGTGATCTTCCAAAATATCCATGTTCCAACATGGAACCAACTTCAACTTCACCTGCAACTAACAACGCTATAAGAAGGGCTGAGCAAAAGCGGTAACTTAGCCAAACAACGGTTTGCTAGGAAATGATGGTTAGAGGCTTGACATGGCAAATATGGGAGGCATGATATAGCAAGTGGTAGGTAGCGCAGCATGGCAATAGAACGAATAACTAGCAAAACAAAGATAGAAGTGATTTCGAGGGTATGGTCATTATGCTTGCAAGGCTCTCAGAGTTGTCGAAAGCTTGATCCTCATAAGCGTACTCAACAGGTTCCTCGTTCACGAACTCGTCTCCCGGCTCTACCCAAAACAAGAACACAAGCAATGGAACCACAATCAATCACGGGAAAATGCACAAGCAACATGATGCAATACATGAATGATATGCAAGATATGATATGCGATGCATATGCGTGCTCCGGAAGAAAATAATGAACAAGGCAGTAACTTGGAAAACCAAGCATGCCACTGGAAAGATGAGATGATTTCGGTCGAAATCGATATAAAGATCACCGGAAACGGATGCACGGTTTGCAAATGGCAAACAAAACAAGAATGACTCTGTTCTGCGGTTAACAGCAAGATAGCACGTAGAATACATCAAGTAACTATTCTACAGCACTCCAACATAGCAACAAATCATAGGGCAGTAATTTACAGGAGATGCTTGACAAAAGATGAACATTGAGCTACGGCTAGTTCACAACACAGCAGCTCGAAACAAGCATGGCAAAAGTGCAAAAGATATCAGGATCACAGACTTGGTGAAATTACTGGACATGACGGAAACAGCATCAGGTAGCAATGTTCAGAGCACAAAATCGACATGCTACAGGAACTTAACATGGCAAAACGATGCATGGCATTAATCTACTAAATGCACATGACAAAAGTCCCTTACTGACGATAAGCCAAAAGGGACCAGAAGATATGATGACAACCATGTAAACATAGCAAGTTTCGTTAACAGGTTTCAGACTTATGAAGGCATCTCGGTGAGCTTGATTCACTCACGACAAAGCAATTCATGACAAAACAAGCATACCTACAGCAAGATGGCATATTTATGAAGCTATCCATGGCAATAGAAAATACATAAAATGTATGAAACAACTACAACAACCTTGGCAAAATTGAATAACACGTAAACAATCTGCCAGAAATATTTTATAGCAAAAGTAGAGCAAGATTGAGTCATGTTAGGGCACTCCATAATTGCAAACAGGGGCATGGATGGATAGTCCACAACTATATCTACAAAACATCCTCACTGAACATCACCAAAATAAGCATGGATCTTTCTGTAGCCACATGGATACATCGCAACAAAATAACAGCAGTCACAGACATGGAGAAATTACAGTCCCTGAAATCAGAAACATCACGGAGCCTAGTTTGCCTGCTTGTGCTAGTCACCACAGAGATCACAAAAATACATGGCATACACCTATGTAAAGATGGAATTACATACATCAAAACACATGTAGAGCTCATGCCCATAAGATGCACACATCAAATGCAACAAAAATAACAAATCCTCAAGTTCTGATATGTAACAGCAGGTAACAGCATATAGCACTCTTGCACCAGAGATTTTGGCATCAAGAAGGACTTATATGAACATGGCACAATGGAGCGAAATGAAGAGCATCTTGAGACGAACATTTCGATATATCACACGCACGAAACGGAGCTATATGCAGAGAGTTATGATGCGATGAACAGGAGCATATGATGTAAAAATATCGGGAGTTGGCAGAAATTAGAGGGGGGGAAGTCAACCCTAGGGTTTCCAAATCGGATCGGGAGCAGTTTGCCGGGGCAGCGGGCTCGGGCGCCGGAGAGAGCTCGGTCGAGGGAGGAGGAGGAGGCGCCGGGGGACGCCGGGGTCAGCGGGGACGCGGCGGGAGGAGGCGACGAGGATGGCGTCGGGGCACGCCGGCGCGTGCGCGCGCGGGTGCCGGCGGGCATGGGTGGCGGCCGGGCGAGCTCGCCGGGCGCAGCGGCGCGGCGACGATGGCGGCGGAGGGCGGCGCCGGGCCTCGGCGGCATGGGGGCGCGGGCCCGCACAGGATCCGGCGCGGGGGAAGATTGGCTCGGGGGGCCCGATCCGGGCTCTCCGGGCCGCGGCGGCAGGGACGGCGGCGATGACACATGGCAGCGGCGGATTGGGCGAGGGCGGCGGCGCGATTTCGTCCGGCGCGGGCGGACGTGTCCGGCGCGCGGAAGGAGAGGGCTAGGGTTTTGCACCGCGAATATTTCGAAGGGGGAGGTGTATATATAGGCATAGGGAGCTAAGAGACTCCAAATGGAGTGCGGTTTTTGCCCACACGATCATGATCGAACGGCCTAGAGCATGGAAGAGACTTAGATGGGTTTTGGGCTGTTTGGAGTGGGGTTTTGCTGCAACACACAAAAGGACTTTCCGGTTACCCGGTTAACCGCTGGAGTACCAAACGACCTCCAAATGGAACGAAACTTGACAGGTGGTCTACCGGTGGTATACCAATGCCACTTGACAAGACTCGGTCCATTCCGAGAACGTCCAACACCCGCTCACAAAAAGAAATAAAAGGGGGGCGCCGGAGGAGGTGGGAGTGCCGGATTGCAAAACGGACAACGGGGAAAATGCTCGGATGCAAGAGACGAACACGTATGTGAATGAGACGCACATGATGACATGATATGAGATGCATGACATGAACAAAAAGCAAAAACGAAAAAACAAAACCCGACCACGAAGGGAATATCATAACACATAGCCGAAAATGGCAAGAGTCGGAGTTACAAATATGGAAAGTTACATCCGGGGCGTTACATAAGGTGGCACCCGTGGGAATACCGTGCGTGAGGCCGCAAAGTGATATGATGTGTTACATGCTAGATCGGTGTGACTTAGGATCGGGGTCCTGACAGTGGTGTAAAAGAACCATCAAAAAAGGTGCAAAATGTTTGCGATGGCGGAGCCATCAAACACGGTTCAGATTTTAGTTGCGTGTGCAATCCAGGGCATACGGTTCAGTCCAATGAACTGTTTGCGATGAGGCGGAACAAAACAAATGGGCAGCCTGATGAAGGCGTGTGCGATATAGAGCATACGGTTCACTTAGATGAACTATTTGTGATTAGGCAACACAAAAGAAACGGTCAGCCAGATCAAGGTGTGTGTGATTGAGGGTATACGCTTCAGAAGGATTAAGTGTTTGCGATTAGGCAACAGAACAGAACGGGTCAGCCAGATCAAACTGTCTGCGATTGATGGCATATACTTCACATGGATGAACTGTTTGCGATTAGCCACAACAAACTGAAACAGTTAGATAGATCGACGTGTGTGCGCTAGACGGGCACACACATTCTAATTAAAAGAAGAGTGTGCGATGGTAATAACGAGCACGCACGGTTGTTGGAACAATACATGTGCTGACATTGCCTATTGCGGTGCACCCTATGGTGCAAACGCCACGTATGCAGCCGAGAAGGCTTACGTGCCCACGTTACGCCTTCCGGGAATAGTGCCGCACTTATAACCGTCAGTAAATTTTGAGCATGCGTCCCGTCACAATCTTTTTTTGAAGAACAGGGAGGCCGCGTCCCGTCACATTCCAAATTGCAAACCTGTTCACACCGATCAAAACGTAAATGGTTTCCCACTTAGGAGCCTATTACTACTCTGTTATAAATACTACTACTCCAAGATGACTGCACATTCCTCCTCAACTCCTCATCCACAAAAACAAACAAGTCATTCATCATCGTTCCCTTGCGTCTGCCATGGCCAGCATGAGTTCTGGGTCGAGAGATTGCCCCCAAGGGAGAGGTGAGCCTGGAAGCGGAAGCACGAGAGATGTCCCGCCTCGCCGCGAAAGCAGCCAATATGTCCTGCCGCGCAGCCGTAGCAGCAGAGAGGTCCCGCTGCGCCGCCATAGCATCACAGAGGTCCCACCGCGCTGTCGATGCAACGGACTGGTCCGGCCGCGGCGCGGAAGCAGAAGAGATGTCCCGCCGCGCCGCGAATGCAGCGGAGATGTCCTCTCGCGCCGCGGGGGCCTGGGAAAATGTCTCGCAGGCAGGCGAGGACTCTTATAGGCGCATGCATGCCCTTGTCCTTAGGCAGATGGATCAGATCTCTTGGTAGGTGAGGTTGCAGGATGACCTGAAAGCCTTGTTTGAACAATCTAGCGGCGTCATCCGACAACTAAATGAGAGCAATGCGAAGCTCCAGGCGGAGCGTGTCCTGCTGAGGGCGAAGATCGTCGGAAGTGCGGAGCAGCAGGAGCAGACCACAGCCTTGTTGAAGAGGACCGGCGTCATCGTCGAGAAACTTATGGACGAGAATGTCATGCTGCGCATCGAGCGCAGAAGGCTGGTGGAGGAATCAGTGGATGCTCTCAAGCAGCATCTTGAGGACAAGAAAGAGCTCATCGCTGCTCGCCGCGGAGACTAGTTCCGGCGGCCTGCAGCAACGAATCAAGAAAGTAGAGATCAGTGAGCCAGATCATTGTCTTCCTTCTTCTTTTGCCCTTATGTATTTCGGGTGTTGCCGCATGTGGCTTTTTTTAATTATGTTCCTAAATATGTAAGACAATTATTATCCACCGTCATCGTCCTTATATTCATCATGCTTGCTAGAAGTCAGAGTCGACGCTATATAGGTCCGTCGGATCTTACATAAAGATCCATACAAAACTTTCTTTTTAGATTTTCATTTTTCTCTCTTAAATCTCAGTCCAGTGAGACATATAGCCACGCCGTAGAACAGGTGCTCGGGGCCATTAATGGAGACGTTGGGAGGGAGGTGCAAGGGGGGTAACGGTCAAAGGGCTCTCCTCCCGATGAGCATGCGCAGGGGTCTGATCGCGTGCCTCCCGTACTCAAATAGCTACCCCACACGACACCTCCTAGCCAATAAAAAAGGGGACACGTGGCGGCACGTAATTGGTAAGTAGAACGCCCACGGTTTCAATAATACTTGTGTTTCCGATTTGTAACGTGACAGCACTTGTTCCAAAATGAATGTTGGATTCTGGGTTCCGGCAAACCCTTGAGGTTCGAACACTGGGTGCGCACGAAGATCTCTCTCTCTCTCTCTCTCTCTCTCTCTATCTAGCTCGCTCTCACAACGATCTCAAGGCTTGACTCGACGAACCCAAAGAGCAAGAGACACAGGGGTTTATACTGGTTCAGGCCAACATTGCGGTGTAATACCCTACTCCAGTGTGGTGTGGCAGATGGCCTTGCAGGCTGAGGATGAACAAGTACAAGGGAAGAACATCCTCCTGAGGAGAGGTGTTCTTGAGCTCGGTGAGCTTGTGTGCTGAGGATGGTCTGAATGATCCGTCCCCTCCTATGGTGGTGGCTAGTCCTATTTATAGAGGCCCGGGTCCTCTTCCCAAATATTAGGCGAGAAGGGATCCCACAATGGCCAGTTTGAAGGGGGACAACTAGTACAAGTTATCCTGACAAAAGGTGGTCTTCGCCTGCCAAAGGCTCTAGTGGTGACGCCGTCGAGGGCTCCGTGGTGACCTCCATCCTGCCTTCTTGCTGGTCTTGGTCTCGTTGCACCAATATGGAAACCCTTGCCTGATGCATCGGGACTCCTCGCCTGCGCTTGCCCCTTTAGCACCAAAGAGGCAACGAGTACACTGCGCCTGCAGGCGCCCACCTGGCCTTGGTCATCATGGCTCACGTCATGCGAACCTCGCGAGGTACCCCTTGCATAGATATCTCCGCTCCTCGGGAGCCAGCCTAGGGAGGCCACCCCTGAGGTGGTCTTGCGTTGTCTGCCTCGCGAGGCTTGGCCCCTCGCGAGGGTCTTGAGTGGTTGTTGATGAAGAAGGGCCGTACCAGGCCGCTGGAGGAGCCACGCCCTAGGCCGTAGGCAGGCAAGTCGGGGTACCCCCATTCCCAGGACACCGACTGTGACGCCCCCGATTGGACCGTACACTAATCATGCACGCAAATGTGTACGATCAAAATCAGGGACTCACGGGAAGATATCCCAACACAACTCTACAACATAAATAAGTCATACAAGCATCATAATACGAGCCAGGGGCCTCGAGGGCTCGAATACAAGTGCTCGATCACAGACGAGTCAGCGAAAGCAACAATATCTGAGTACAGACATAAGTTAAACAAGTTTGCCTTAAGAAGGCTAGCACAAACTGGGATACAGATCGAACGAGGCGCAGGCCTCCTGCCTGGGATCCACCTAACTACTCTTGGTCGTCGTCAGCGGGCTGCACGTAGTAGTAGGCACCTCCAGTGTCGTAGGTGTCGTTGTCGACGGTGGCGTCTGGCTCCTGGACTCCAACATCTAGTTGCGACAACCAGATAGAAAGGAAAGGGGGAAAAGAGGGAGAGAAGCAACCGTGAGTACTCATACAAAGTACTCGCAAGCAAGGAGCTACACTACATATGCATGGGTATATGTGTAAAGGGGCATATCAGTGGACTGAACTGCAGAATGCCAGAATAAAAGGGGGATAGCTAGTCCCGTCGAAGACTATGCTTCTGGCCATCTCCATCTTGCAGCATGTAGTAGAGAGTAGATTGAAGTCCTCCAAGTAACATCGCATAGCATAATCCTACCCGGCGATCCCCTCCTCGTCGCCCTGTTAGAGAGCGATCACCGGGTTGTATCTGGCACTTGGAAGGGTGTATTTTATTCAGTATCCAGTTCTAGTTGTCATAAGGTCAAGGTACAACTCCGGGTCGTCCTTTTACCGAGGGACACGGCTATTCGAATTGATAAACTTCCCTGCAGGGGTGCACCACATAACCCAACACGCTCGATCCCATTTGGCCGGACACACTTTTCTGGGTCATGCCCGGCCTCGTAAGGTCAACGCGTCGCAGCCCCACCTAGGCTCAACCGAGAGGTCAACACGCCGGTCTAAATCCTATGCGCGCAGGGGTCTGGGCCCATCGCCCATTGCACACCTGCATGTTGCGAGGGCGGCCGGAAGCAGACCTAGCCTAGTGGCGTTCCAGTCCAATCCGGCGCGCGCCGATCCGTCGCTGACGTCTAAAAGAGCCACGGCTGATACCACGACGCCAGGATACCCATAACTACTCCCGCGTAGATGGCTAGTGCGTATAGACCAAATGGCCAGACTCAGATCAAATACCAAGATCTCGTTAAGCGTGTTAAGTATCCGCGAACGCCGACCAGGACCAGACCCACCTCTCACCTAGGCGGTCTCAACCTGCCCTGTCGCTCCGCCACAAAGATCCACTTGCGGGTACTCCTACGAGCCGACCCGACTTTAGTCATCACATGTGTCATGTATATAGTATATAAGTATATACCCATGATCACCGCCCAGGTGATCACGGCCCGATAGTATAGCACAGCAGACGGACAAGAATGTAGGGCCAATGATGGAAAACTAGCATCATATACTAAGCATGTAGGATTGCAGGTAAAGGTAACTACAGTAGTAGCAAGGATAGGCTATGCATCAGGATAGGATATCGGAAAGCATTAGCATGCTACACTACTCTAATGCAAGCAGTATAGAGAAGAATAGGCGATATCTGGTGATCAAGGGGGGGGGCTTGCCTGGTTGCTCTGGCAAGTAGGAGGGGTCGTCAACTCCGTAGTCGAACTGGGCAGCAGCAGTGTCGGTCTCGTAGTCTACCGGAGAGAAGAGGGGGAAGAAACAATAAATACAATGCAAACATAAGCATGACGATGCGTGACATGACAATGAGCAGTGTTAGGTGTGCCCTAACGCGACAGTAGGTGTTACCGGCGAAGGGGGGAATATCCGGGAAAGTATTCCCGCTGTTTCGCATTTCGGACAGACGGACCGGAGGGGGAAAGTTGCGAGTTCGATAGGTTAGGGAGGTGTGGTGGACGAACGGACTGCGTATCCGGATTCGTCTCGTCGTTCTGAGCAACTTTCATGTACAAAGTATTTCCATTCGAGTTACGGATTAAAAGATATGATTTTCTAAAGATTTTAATAATGTCTGGAATTTAATTTAATTCGAAATTTGGATTTATGACATCAGCATGATGTCATGCTGACGTCAGCAGTCTGTCAGGGGTTGTTAGCTAATTCACTACTGTTTAGTTAAATTAATTAACTAATTAGGTTAATTTAAACAGGATTAATTAACTTAATTAATTAATTAATTAAATTTATTTATTATTTGTTTTATTATTATTATTATTATTATTTTCTTTATTTACTAATTTATTAATTTTTTTATTAATTAATTTATTATTTTATTATTATTATTATTATTATTATTTTAATCATTTCATTTTTTTCTTTTCGTTCTGTGGGCTGGGCCCCATATGTCATAGGGCCACGGGGTTCGGGCCCAGGGGGCAGTGGCTCAGGGGGGGCGAGGCCCACCTGGCAGTGGCCGAGGGGGCCAAAGCGGGGGCGCGGGTGGCCGGTGCGGGCGAAGGGTGCCCGCACGCCCGAGGCGACCAGGGGAGGAGGTGCGGCCGCGGTGGCTGCCGGAGCAGGGCGGCGCGACGAGGCCAGGCGAGCACTGGGGCGGCACCGGAGGGCGCGGGGAGAGACGGTCGACGTCAGGCGGAGCACAGCCGCGCGTGGAGAGGGGGGCGAGTGGCCGTGGCCGAGCCACTCGGGCACGGCCTCGACGCTCTGTTCGCGGCGGTGGCGGACGGGCGTGGTGCGGGCGCGGGCACGGCGCGGTGAGCGCGGTCGCGGGCGTGACCAGGGGCGAGCCCAAGCGCGGCCAACGGGCGCGAGGGCCACGGTGAGCGCGGGGGCGAGGGAGAGAGAGGAGGGGCGCTGCTCACGGGGGAGAGGGCGCGGCCACGGCGCGTGTGTAGGCACGCCGGGCGGGGCGACGCGCGGGCCGAACGCGGGGAGCGCGGCGATGCAGGGGAGGGGACGAGCACGGCCGAGGGCCTCATCGCGGGCGTAGGGTCTGGGCAGCGGGGCTCGGGGTGGGGGGACGGGGACGACGCACGCAGGGGAGGAGGGGGAAGCAGGCCGGCGGGGGAGTGCTCCGGCGACGTCCAGGCGGCGGCGGGGTCGAGCGCGACGGCGATGGCCTCCTCCTCGATCCAGATCGGGGGAGGCAGAGGAGGGGATATTTCGGGGGGCGGTGGGTGGCCGTCGGTGGAGTGGGTGGGGGTTGGTGAGTGGATAAGGGAGTGGGGCGTCGGTGGGCCGGCCGGCTGGGCCTAGGGGTTGGCCCAGTTGGGCCAGGGTCCAGTGGGGGGGGCTCCTCTTTTTGTTTTTTTTTTGTTTTGTTTTCTTTTTTTGTAACTTCTTTTCTTTTATTTATTTGCTTTTCTGTTTTATTTCAATTTAAACTATTTAGGCATTTTATAAAAATGTGTTTACCACACCATATTTACTTATGCAAAATATGGCATCTCCCGAACATTTTTATTTTAATATTTGAAAACTTTTGTCGTTTGAATTATTTAGGATTTAAATTTGAAACGGTTTTGAATTAACCCGAGATTAATTGCAGTGACAGAGGTGACGTGCCATCATTAACGTGAGATTACTGTAGAATGATTATCCGGGCGTTACAAATCTCCTCCACTACAAGAAATCTCGTCCCGAGATTTAGGAGGTAGAAGGAAACAGTGCGGGGTATTCATCACGCAGGCGATCCTCGCGTTCCAAAGTGGCCTCATCTTCAGAATGGTGCGACCACTGGACTTTGAGAAACTTGATCGCCTTCTGACGTGTGCGGCGTTCAGCTTGGTCGAGAATGCGGACCGGATGCTCCTTATAGGAGAGGTCCTGCTGCAATTCGAGCACTTCATGATCCACTGCTCGGATTGGGTCCTTGAAGCAACGGCGGAGCTGTGACACATGGAACACATCGTGAACCTGAGAAAGGTTCGGCGGAAGCTCCAGTTGGTATGCCAGTTTTCCACGCCTTTCGAGAATAGTGAATGGGCCAATATAGCGAGGAGCTAGTTTGCCCTTGATCCCGAAGCGGTGAGCACCCTTCATTGGTGTGACCCAAAGATAAGCCTTTTTGCCAGGTTGATAGACCATGTCTTTATGATGACGGTCATACTGACTCTTCTGACGTGACTGAGCAGTCTTGAGATTCTCACGAATAATGTGGACTTGTTCTTCGGCATGTTGGATAATATCCGGACCGAAGAGTGGACGTTCCCCAGTTTCCGACCAGTTCAGAGGGGTTCGGCACTTTCGTCCATATAACACTTCGAAGGGGGCCATCTTCAGACTAGCTTGATAGTTATTATTATAAGAGAACTCAGCATACGGGAGAGATTCCTCCCATTTCTTGCCGAAGGAAATAACACAAGCTCGAAGCATGTCTTCGAGAACTTGGTTGACGCGTTCAACTTGCCCCTGCGACTGAGGATGAAATGCAGTACTGAATGACAGATGAGTTCCCATAGCTTCTTGGAAACTTGCCCAGAATCTTGAAGTGAATAAGCTGCCACGGTCTGAGCTGATAACCAATGGAATACCATGGAGTGAAACAATCCTGGACATATAGAGCGTTGCCAGTTGACTAGCGGTGATCGTTTCTTTGACCGCCAGAAAATGTGCAACTTTGGAAAGCCGGTCAATGACGACAAGAATAGCATCATTACCTTTCTGTGATTTGGGAAATCCAGTGACGAAGTCCATCTCGACATGGTCCCATTTCCATTCAGGAATAGAGATAGGTTGCAAAGTTCCAGCAGGCCTTTGATGTTCTGCTTTGATACGACGGCAAACGTCACACTCAGCAACATAACGAGCAATGTCTTGCTTCATATTAGACCACCAGAATCTCTGACGGATGTCTTGGTACATCTTTGTACTACCAGGATGGATACGTAGAGGCATATCATGAGCTTCTTTCATAACTTCCTGTGTCATATCCAGGTTTTTCTCTGCACATGGCACCACTAGGCGGCCCTTGAAGTATAAGGTGCCATCTTCAGCAATTGTGAAGAATGAGGGCTTTCCTTCTGCGAGGTAGTGCTTAATCTTGTGGGCTTCAGAGTCATACTTCTGTAGCCTTTTGATGCTGTCCACGAGATCTGGTTTAGCGACTAGGGTATTGAGGGAACCCTGGGTAACAACGTGGAGGTTCACCTTGCCAAACTCCTTAGGAGGGGGAGCGAGTGCACCCGGAGGAACAATATGGAGGTTCAGCTTCCTGAATTCTTCAACAAGCGAGGGCTGAACTTTGTGAACCTGGAGGTGGTTGCAGTAAGACTTGCGGCTCAAGGCATCAGCCATTACATTAGCCTTGCCTGGCGTATAGGAAATACCCAAGTCAAAGTCTGCAACAAGCTCCATCCATCTCTGCTGACGGAGGTTCAGGTCTGGCTGAGTAAACAGATACTTCAGACTTTGGTGGTCAGTGAAGATCTCGCAACGATTACCGAGAAGGTAATGTCGCCACTGCTTCAGTGCATGATTGACAGCAGCAAGTTCGAGGTCGTGAACTGGGTAGTTCTCTTTGTGAGGGCGCAATTGCCGAGAGGCATAAGCAATCACTTTGCGGTCTTGCATTAGGACACAGCCTAATCCTTGACGGGAAGCGTCGCAGTAAATGACGAAGTCCTTCTTAGTATCAGGTGGAGCTAGAACTGGGGCAGAAGTCAACTTGTCTTTGAGTGCCTGGAAACTTTCCTGACATTTGTCTGTCCATTGGAACTTGACGCCCTTATGTACCAGGTTAGTGAGAGGCCTGGCGATCTTGGAGAAGTTCTCGACGAATCGACGGCAATAGCTGGCGAGACCGAGAAAACTTCTGACTTGCTTAACGTTCTTGGGAGGAGTCCAATCAAGAATAGCCTGAACTCGCTCAGGGTTGACGGCAATACCATCCTTAGAGATGACATGCCCAAGATAGGTTACTTCGGGTAGCCAGAATTCACATTTGGAGAACTTGGCATATAGTTGATGCTCTCGTAGCTTTTCCAGCACAAGTCGAAGATGTTCAGCATGTTCTTCTTCGTTCTTGGAAAATACCAGGATATCATCCAGATAAACCACGACGAACTTGTCGAGGTAATCCATGAATATATAGTTCATCAGACGAGAGAAGGTGGCTGGAGCATTGGTTAAACGGAAAGACATGACGGTGTACTCGTTTGAACCATAGCGAGTCACGAAGGTGGTCTTTGGGATATCCTCTTCGCGAACACGGATCTGGTGGTAATCCAACCTCAAGTCGAGCTTAGAGAACACTGAGGAACCCGCCAGTTGATCATACAGATCATTGATCCGAGGAAGAGGGTATTTATTCTGAATGGTAGCTTGGTTTATAGGACGGTAGTCTTGAACTAACCGGTTTGTCCCATCCTTCTTGACAAAGAGAGAAGGTGCTCCCCAAGGAGAGCAACTTGGGCGAATGAATCCTTTGCGAAGAGAATTGTCGATTTCCTCCTTAAGCTCAAGGAGTTCATGCGGCGGCATCTTGTAGGGTCGCTTGGCTATAGGAGTGGTGCCTGGTTTCAAGTCGATGATGAATTCGACAGCTCTAGCAGGGGGAATCCCTGGAAGTTCTTCAGGAAAGATGTCGAGGAATTCACGCACAACGGGAATGTTTTCAATGCCCTCGAGTGGTGCAGCGTTCAATGAATTCAATGCATAGAGCCTGGCCTCGGCATTTTGCACCAGATGAGCTTGGTAAGCAACAATTTCATCTGAAGGGTGAAGTAGATGGACGGTCTTAGTGGTGCAAACGATTGAAGCAGTATGCGCTTTTAACCAACTCATTCCCAGAATGAGATCAATGCTACAGGACTTCAGTACGATGGGAGAGACAAGAAATTCCAGTCCTTCGATTTCAACGGGGACGTCGTTGCAAATCATGGAAGTTCGACATTGGCCCGCAGGGGTGTGTACTAATAGTGAAGCATTCATGTCTTCGCTTCTAATGCCATGCATGAATGCAAAATCTTCTGACATGAATGAATGTGATGCACCTGTATCAAATAAAACGGATGTTGGTACTGAATTTACGAGGAGTGTACCCGTCATAGTAGCAGGCTGGTCTTGAGCTTCGTTGAGATCAACGTGGTTGGCATGAGCACGACCATAAGACTTAGCATTGTTGTTGCGGGGCTGGTTGTTACCACGGCCAGTTGCTGGAAGGGCGAGTTGATTCTGGTTCTGGTTGCATTCTCTAGCACGGTGTCCTGGTTGACCACACCTGAAGCACAAGCCATTATTGGGAGAGGGAACAGGGGCTTGGGATGGTGGAGCTGGAAGTCTTGACTGCCTAGATGGTGGTGGAGGCAGACGAGGTGCAGCATAGGTCTGCCTTGGGGCAGATGCATTTGGACAGTACATACTGTTCGGGATCCATATATTACGCTTCTGTGAGGGCGAGCCCGAAGATGAGCCCGTGTCACGGTTGCGCCTGTGAGAGCTCTGGTATTCTTGTAGACCGGTTTCGACATTGATGGCCTTGTTCACCAAGGTGGCGAAATCAGCAAAGTCATGCACTAGAAGTGCGAGCTTGATGTCAGCTTGAAGGCCATCACAGAACTTCTCCTGTCTGCGTGGATCAGTTGCAATGTCCTCCTCAGCATAGCGAGACAAGTCCAGAAACTCCAGCTGATAAGCTTCAACAGTTTTGTTGCCTTGGGTGAGGTTGCGGAACTCACGCTTCTTCCGGTCCATGTCTCCTTGAGGAATGAAGCGGGCACGGAAAGCAGCTTGAAAGTCTGGCCAGGTGATGATTGTCCCAGCTGGCAGAGTACGCCTGTGGCTGTCCCACCATTGAGCTGCGGCTCCCTTCAGAAAGAAGGAAGCAAAGTTGACATAGCTGGCAGGGGCTACATCGGCAGACTCCATCTCATAGGTGATGTCACGGAGCCAGTCATCAGCATCCAGAGGCTGAGTTGAGCTGCGGTACACAGTTGGGTTCAGGCGCATGAAATCCTGCAGAGTTACTCGGGTTGGTTGCTGGTCCATATTGGGGCGAGGAAACTGAGCCATCATATTTTCCATGAATTGGCGGTTCAGCTCAAACTGTTGGATCATACCAGCCATGTACTCAGGTGGTGGTGGGGCATTGCCACCACGACCGCGACCACCTGGTCTAACCATCCTGCTAATATATAACAGGGGTAGTTCAGCATTGAGAAATTTGCAAAGACAAAAATCATTCATGATGAAACATGCATAATGAAAGGAGCACGATAGCTACTACATAGTAGTGGGCATAACTTACAAAAGGGGTCATGCATAGAGTTCAGTACATAGACTAAAACATCATAGGCGGCACACAGGCTCGCGGCGAATGCATCTAACACTACAAGCAAGCCTACATCAGTCCCAAGAGGTACTGTGGAGGTAATCGTAGCCCGACAGCTGGTAGTGAGGCAACGGATAGCCCTCCACATCAGCAGACTAGGGGCCGCGGATACTCAGGTGTAGAGCCCGACGCTCAGGTGGCAGAAGAGGACCAAGTGCGGGAGAGTAGCCTCCCACCTCTGACCAACCGACACCGTAGGGCATCACGGTCCTGGCTGGGTAGATCGCAGTATGCGGTAGCTGTCCAGATCGGACAAAGGGGTGCAGCAGCGTCAGAGCACGGTAAAGGTGCTGACGGGTGGTGTACATCTCGTGGCGAAGAGCTCGGTTAGCTCGATCCAGCCCATCAGCATGCAGAACCAGGTTCTGATGGTAGAAGGGCTCTCGGGTGACAGTGGAGTAGGCAGCAGTATAGTATCCCTCCGCACCAACATAAGATGGGATAGCAATGTGCCTGAAAGGGGAGGTGTCCAACTCCCGATACTCTCCACGAAGACGTGTCAGAGCAGCATAGGCAGCATCGTGGACAGCCATATCGATGGTCACACCAACACCATGAGCGGTGTGCAGCACAGTAGTGGAGTCATACTCCCACGAGTAGAGGTGGACGATGGCACGGTACTGCTCCTGGTTAAAGTCCTGGTACTCCTCGTAGACGGTGTACTCAGGGTGCCAGCGATAACCCAGGTAGGTCATCATCTCAGCTAGCACAGCAGGCGATCCCGAGGCACCAATGGCTGTCGTGTGACGCACGACCTGCCTCGTGGGTTCCATCTGAAAGCAAAGACGTTTCAAAGGAGTCAAATGACAGTGTGTGAATTGTTCAAAATACTATTCTAAGAAACAACTATGGCTTATCCAACTTTGGGGTGAATGCGGTCACGGGATCCTAGTGTTAGAGCTAGTAAATTCGTTTAACCCGAGTAGAAGAGAGTTCAGAGTCCTAGAGTAAAGGTCGAAGAGTAAAAGATCCTAGTACCACCCTATGGCGACGTGGGCCCATAAGACACACAGCCATGTTAGTAAAAGTTTTGTAATGTCTAGACTCGACTTCGGCCAAGGAGTGTGGAAAGGGGGATTCCTACAGGCAGTCGGCTCTGATACCAACTTGTGACGCCCCCGATTTGACCATACACTAATCATGCACGCAAATGTGTACGATCAAGATCAGGGACTCACGGGAAGATATCACAACACAACTCTACAACATAAATAAGTCATACAAGCATCATAATACAAGCCAGGGGCCTCGAGGGCTCGAATACAAGTGCTCGATCACAGACGAGTCAGCGGAAGCAACAATATCTGAGTACAGACATAAGTTAAACAAGTTTGCCTTAAGAAGGCTAGCACAAACTGGGATACAGATCGAACGAGGCGCAGGCCTCCTGCCTGGGATCCTCCTAACTACTCCTGGTCGTCGTCAGCGGGCTGCACGTAGTAGTAGGCACCTCCAGTGTCGTAGGTGTCGTCGTCGATGGTGGCGTCTGGCTCCTGGACTCCAACATCTGGTTGCGACAACCAGATAGAAAGGAAAGGGGGAAAAGAGGGAGAGAAGCAACCGTGAGTACTCATCCAAAGTACTCGCAAGCAAGGAGCTACACTACATATGCACGGGTATATGTGTAAAGGGGCATATCAGTGGACTGAACTGCAGAATGCCAGAATAAAAGGGGGATAGCTAGTCCTGTCGAAGACTACGCTTCTGGCCATCTCCATCTTGCAGCATGTAGAAGAGAGTAGATTGAAGTCCTCCAAGTAGCATCGCATAGCATAATCCTACCCGGCGATCCCCTCCTCGTCGCCCTGTTAGAGAGCGATCACCGGGTTGTATCTGGCACTTGGAAGGGTGTATTTTATTCAGTATCCAGTTCTAGTTGTCATAAGGTCAAGGTACAACTCCGGGTCGTCCTTTTACCGAGGGACACGGCTATTCGAATTGATAAACTTCCCTGCAGGGGTGCACCACATAACCCATCACGCTCGATCCCATTTGGCCGGACACACTTTTCTGGGTCATGCCCGGCCTCGTAAGATCAACGCGTCGCAGCCCCACCTAGGCTCAACCGAGAGGTCAACACGCCGGTCTAAATCCTATGCGCGCAGGGGTCTGGGCCCATCGCCCATTGCACACCTGCACGTTGCGAGGGCGGCCGGAAGCAGACCTAGCCTAGTGGCGTTCTAGTCCAATCCGGCGCGCGCCGCTCCGTCGCTGACGTCAAAAAGAGCTTCGGCTGATACCACGACGCCGGGATACCCATAACTACTCCCGCGTAGATGGCTAGTGCGTATAGACCAAATGGCCACACTCAGATCAAATACCAAGATCTCGTTAAGCGTGTTAAGTATCCGCGAATGCCGACCAGGGCCAGGCCCACCTCTCACCTAGGCGGTCTCAACCTGCCCTGTCGCTCCGCCACAAAGATCCACTTGCGGGTACTCCTACGAGCCGACCCGACTTTAGTCATCACATGTGTCATGTATATAGTATATAAGTATATACCCGTGATCACCGCCCAGGTGATCACGGCCCGATAGTATAGCACAGCAGACGGACAAGAATGTAGGGCCAATGATGGAAAACTAGCATCATATACTAAGCATGTAGGATTGCAGGTAAAGGTAACTACAGTAGTAGCAAGGATAGGCTATGCATCAGGATAGGATATCGGAAAGCATTAGCATGCTACACTACTCTAATGCAAGCAGTATAGAGAAGAATAGGCGATATCTGGTGATCAAGGGGGGGGGCTTGCCTGGTTGCTCTGGCAAGTAGGAGGGGTCGTCAACTCCGTAGTCGAACTGGGCAGCAGCAGTGTCGGTCTCGTAGTCTACCGGAGAGAAGAGGGGGAAGAAACAGTAAATACAATGCAAACATAAGCATGACGATGCGTGACATGACAATGAGCAGTGTTAGGTGTGCCCTAACGCGACAGTAGGTGGTACCGGCGAAGGGGGGAACATCCGGGAAAGTATTCCCGCTGTTTCGCGTTTCGAACAGACGGACCGGAGGGGGAAAGTTGCGAGTTCGATAGGTTAGGGAGGTGTGGTGGACGAACGGACTGCGTATCCGGATTCGTCTCGTCTTTCTGAGCAACTTTCATGTACAAAGTATTTCCATCCGAGTTACGGATTAAAAGATATGATTTTCTAAAGATTTTAATAATTTCTGGAATTTAATTAATTATTTAATTTAATTCAAAATTTGGATTTATGACATCAGCATAATGTCATGCTGATGTCAGCAGTCAACGTTGACCGTTGACCTGGTCAACCTGACATGTGGGTCCCACCTGTCAGGGGCTGTTAGCTAATTAACTACTGTTTAGTTAAATTAATAAACTAATTAGGTTAATTTAAACGGGATTAATTAACTTAATTAACTTAATTAAATTTATTTATTATTTGTTTTATTATTATTTTTATTTTATTTTATTTATTTATTTATTAATTTTTTATTAATTAATTTATTATTTTATTATTATTATTATTATTTTAATCATTTCATTTTTTTCTTTTCGTTCTGTGGGCTGGGCCCCATATGTCATAGGGCCACGGGGTTCGGGCCCAGGGGGCAGTGGCTCAGGTGGGGCGAGGCCCACCTGGCAGTGGCCCAGGGGGCCAAAGCGGGGGCGCGGGTGGCCGGTGCGGGCGAAGGGTGCCCGCACGCCCGAGGCGACGAGGGGAGGAGGTGCGGCCGCGGTGGCTGCCGGAGCAGGGCGGCGCGACGAGGCTAGGCGAGCACTGGGGCGGCGCCGGAGGGCATAGGGAGAGACGGTCGACGTCAGGCAGAGCACAGCCGCGCGTGGAGAGGGGGGGCGAGTGGCCGTGGCCGAGCCACTCGGGCACGGCCCCAACGCTCTGTTCGCGGCGGTGGCGGACGGGCGTGGTGCGGGCGCGGGCAGGGCGCGGTGAGCGCGGTCGCGGGCGTGACCAGGGGCGAGCCCAGGCGCGACCAAAGCTTGTTCCAATTTGGCCAAAAAATTTACCGCAGCATGTTGGTGCAATGTCATGACACCATGCCAAGTTTCACGATTTTCAGGCATGTTTTGGATTTACAGGAATTAAAAAACCAAGTTTCTCAATCTTTTCGAACGAGGCACGACGCCCAGATGTTTGAATTTCACTCCCATCTCTTGCATGGGACCTAGAAATTCACCCAAGGACACACATGTGATTTTTCATACTACTTTGGTGCACTGGAGCCTGTGCTTGTAGTTCAAATTTGAAATATGCACATTAAATGTGCAAAAACTCAATTAATATATAAAAAAGGCCAAATGAACCCGGAATAATTCCAAAATTTTGCACGATTCTTCTATTTGGTCTAATCTGCCTGTGTAAAAAAATTAAGGTGGGAGAAGAAAGTGTATGTATGTCGGTTCGCACACTAAGGTGACACGTTCCCTCTCGGAACCACGAGCCTTCTTGAGGGAAGCTCCGGTTTGCAAGAAGCTTACACCAAAGCTTGTCCCAATTCGGCCAAAAAAATTACCGCACCATGTTCGTGCCATGTCATGACACCATGCCAAGTTTCATGATTTTCAGGCGTGTTTTGGATTTACAGGAATTAAAAAACCAAGTTTCTCAATCTTTCCGGCCGAGCCACAACGCCCAGATGTTTGAATTTCATTCCCATTTCTTGCATGGGGCCAAAGACACACATGTGATTTTTCAAACAACTTTGGTGCACTGGAGCATTTGCTTGTAGTTCAAATTTGAATTATGCACATTAAATGCCCAGAAACACAATTAATGTATAAAAAAGGCCAGACGAACCCAGAATAATTCCAAAATTTAGCATGATAATTCTATTTGGTCTAATCTGCCAGTGTAAAAAAATTAAGGCGGGAGAAGGCACTGTACGTATGTCGTTTTGCACACGGAGGTGAGACGTTCGCTCTCGGAACCGAGAGCCTTCTTGAGGGAAGGTCCGGTTTGCAAGAAGCTTACACCAAAGCTTGTCCCAATTCGGCCAAAAAATTTACTCAAACATGTTGGTGCCATGTCATGACACCATGCCAAGTTTCATGATTTTCAGGCATGTTTTGGATTTACACGAATTAAAAAACCAAGTTTCTCAATCTTTCCGGCCGAGCCACGACGCCTAGATGTTTGAATTGCATTCCCATTTCTTGTATGGGACCTATAAATTCACCCAAAGACACACATGTGATTTTTCAACAAACTTTGGTACATTGGAGCATGTGCTTGTAGTTCAAATTTGAATTATGCACATTAAATGCCCATAAACTCAATTAATGCATAAAAATGCCAAATGAACCCGAAATAATTCCAAATTTAAACACGACACTCATGTACTAGTTGCATGTTCATTGTACGTAAATGTTCTAGCAATTCAAACACCATCCTTTCCCTCCGTAACACCATTTTGTCTTTCAAAACATAATGAAAAATCAGGTATACCACAAACAGCTTACTACAAAGAATCGTGTGGGATGTGATATAAAATATCTTGGCGCACCGTCTTGTCTGGCTTACGCAGAAAGCTTTGTCGTCTACAGTCCATCGCCCCCGCTTGAACCAGACTTGCGCGCCAGTTTCTCGCGGCACTGAGTGAAATTTTTTGCCACCACGGAAATATCTATCTCCCCGCCCCCTCCCTCCTACCAAAAGCCACATTTCCACTATTCCTCCTTGCTTTCCAAGTTCAAACCTTCATGATTGCTTACTGGCAGCTCAGCCTCCTCGCCGGCGACCCTTCTTCTTGCAGCACCGCCTCCTCGCCGGCTACCCTTCTTCTTGCAGCGTTGCCTCCTCGCCAGCGACCCTTCTTCTTGCAGCGCCGCCTCCTCGCCGCCGACCCTTCTTGCTGCGCAGCCTCCTCGCCGCCGACCCTTCTTCTTGTTGCGCGGCCTCATCGATATGGTCAGGTAATCCACACCCCACCCACACCATCCTCCTCCTTTCCCGTCCCACATGCCCCGACCGACGGAGCGACACCTTCCATCGAAATCACTGCCCCCTCCTCCAATTAAGCGCCGCTCACAGCCATTTTGCACGTAATATAACGTGGAGCTTAGTAGCATGCGGCCGCACGCGCGAACAAGGTCGCAATGGCTACCATGCGTGTCGACCGCCAGATCTTGGAGGAGCACCTCGTCTTCGAGGCCACCGTCGACACCGCCACGCGGTTGTCTACTTTAAAATACAGTTCGTGATGATTTCTCGAGGCCACCGCCAGTGCCTTCTAGTGATTTTTCCTCTGTAATGTTAATATGCAATCTGATGTTCAGTTAACAGTTTGGTCCTCTGAAATGTAATGTTCAGTTAACACTTTGGTCCAACAATTGCTACATTTCGTAGAACTGTTCTCAAGCATTCTTTGTTTTGTTAATTGTCTTATCTTCTAGTACATGTTTCTATTCTGCAATGTCGTGCTCAGTTAACTAGTTTGGTTCATTTGGTCTGATCTCCATTTAACTGTTTGGTTCAGTTCTGCAATTTGATTGTCATTTGCTGTGGGTACAATTTTGTATTGTTATGCATGTGACACCAATCGAATTTGGCTGTACTCAATACATATTCTACTGATAGTATGGCAACTCTCAGTTAACCTGATCAAGATCTTCCTTATGTGTGTTGCAGGGAAACAATGGGAGACACTGCGGTTTACCATCGAGGTTTGTTCAAGCAGGGTCCTTTGGCTAATAGCACATTATTGTGCAGTTGCAGGAATCATTCTAATATTTAGGTTTCTTACAATTTGGTCTTGCACATGTAGGTCCTGCTGTTAGAGGCTTAGACCCACTGTTTGACCCATTTTGCATATGGGGAAATGAGATGTCCATGAATATCAGTCAAGTCAAGAAACTCAGAAAGATTGTTAGGATGAAGAAACTTGCGACGAATAACAACAAGATCTTTGTTTGCACAATGAAGAAGACATCAGTCAACTATAGGATGGTACCAAGTCTTACCTTGTTTTTACCCCTTGCGCCATGTCAAAATTTAAAACAGCAATTTATGCATAGCTCTGTTTTCAGTACTTTTCAAAGCAGTTCACCGATGATTACCTCTCAAACCACCTGCATGGTCAAGAGGCGAGGAAGGTATTCATTCAACACCGACGGTACAATATTGAAGTCTTGCTGAAGAGGACGAAGGTTGGGCGGGCAATTATCCATAGCCACTGGCCTAAAGTTGCAAGGACATTCAACATCACTGAAGGCTCAATATTTGCCTTCTGCTTCTGCAGTTTCCCAGATGAGATTCATCTGTCTATTTACCATGTATGATGCTACTTTAAATAGATTTTTGATGCTGCATGTGAAACTTGGTGCTGTTGTGTAATGGCATAACTGAGTGCCCAAGCTATCTGATGTAATTCGATTATGAAATCCTGGTTGCTTTTATATGGATATGAAATATCTGGCGTGTTTTATAAGAAATATCAGTTTGATTAGTACATGGATTATCAATAATAGGCTAATTACCCTGCTTATTGGGGTTTTCTATTGCAAAGGGTTACTCAGACAGCACCGTGGGTGATGAATTCAAACAACCTGCACGGTTTCTAGAAAGTAGGCGTGTTTGATCAACTAACAATCACACACGGCTTCCGCCAGCGAACTGTTTGCATTAGGCCACCTTGCACAAACGTTTCGACACAAAGAACTGTGTGTGATATACATACCTACGGAAATGTTTTTCTAGGATTCACCGTGTGGGATGTACATACCTACGGAAATGATTTTCTGGGATTCACCATGTGGGATGTACATACACGGAAATGATTTTCTGGGATTCACCGTGTGGGATGTACATACCTACGGAAATGATTGGGTTTCAATGCCGTGCCCGATCGCACACGGCCCCAGCCTGGGTCCCAGGAGGGCCTATCCCCGACAATTTCTAGGTCGTGTGGGAAGGACCCCCCTTTCGCCCACACTCACTTGGCGACGGTTCCAAATGTCATCGCCGAAAGGGGTTAAAAACCGTTTGTTTAGCACGTCGTTGTACCAGTGCCCATTCGTTACATGGGACCTAAACATGCACCCCGAGGAAACATGTACTTTTTCTAGCCATTTTGGACATTGAATGCCTAGAAAACTCAATTAATGAATAAAAAAGGTCAAACGAACCCTGAATAAGTTCAAAGTTCAGCGTGAATCTCCCATTGTTTTGTGTCGCCTGTAGTGGAAAATACGAGGCTAGAAGAGGGAGTGATTATCGTTTGGCCCACAAGGGGACACGTTTCCCTATCGAAACCATGAGGGTTCTTCCGACAGGCTTCGGTTTGTAAGAGGTTTGTAATAAAGCTTGGCCCAAATTGGCAATGTTTTTACCACGACATATATATGCCATGATGTGACACCATGCCACCTTTGATGACTTTCTTGTGAGTTTTGGATTTATGGGGACTTCAAAACCGAGATTCAAAATGTTTGAGGACGAGCCAGGACACCGGTACGGTTGTAATTCGTTCCCATTCCTGGCATGGGACCTAAACATGCACCCAAGGACACATGTATAATTTTTCTAGCAATTTTAGTGAACTGGAGCATGTATTTGTAGTTCAGATTTGAATTATGGACATTAAATGCCTAGAAAACTCAATTAGTGTATAAAAAGGCCAAACAAACCCTGAATAAGTTTAAATTTCAGCACGGATATCATGTCCTTCCATGTTGCCCGTGGAAGAAAATACAAGGCAAAAAGAGGCAGTTATTACGTTTCGCCCACAAGGGAAACACGTTTCCTTATCGGAACCACGAGGCTTCTTTAAGAGAAGCTCCGGTTTTTGTAGGAGGTTTGTAATAAAGCTTGGCCCAAATTGGACAATGTTTTTACCATGACATATATGTGCAGTGATGTGACACCATGCCACCTTTGATGACTTTCTCATGAGTTTAGGATTTACAGGGATTTAAAAACCGAGATTCCAAATGTTTGAGGATGAGCCAGGACGCGGGTACGGTTGTAATTCGTTCCCATTCCTGGCATGGGACCAAAACTGAAGGAAATATGCCCTAGAGGAAATAATAAAGTTGTTATTTATATGTCCTTATATCATGATAAAATATTTATTATTCATGCTAGAATTGTATTAACCGGAAACTTAGTACATGTGTGAATACATAGACAAAACAGAGTGCCCCTAGTATGCCTCTACTTGACTAGCTCGTTAATCAAAGATGGTTAAGTTTCCTGACCATAGACATGTGTTGTTATTTTATGAATGGGATCACATCACTAGAGAATGATCTGATGGACAAGACCCATTCGTTAGCTTAGCACTATGATCGTTTCGTTTATTGCTATTGCTTTCTTCATGACTTATACATGTTCCCATGACTATGAGATAATGCAACTCCTGAATACTGGAGGAACACTTAGCGTGCTATCAAACGTCACAACATAACTGGGTGATTATAAAGATGCTCTGCAGGTATCTCAGATGGTGTTTGTTGAGTTGGCATAGATCAAGATTAGGATTTGTCACTCCGATTGTCGGAGAGGTATCTCTGGGCCCTCTCGGTAATGCCCATCACTATAAGCCTTGCAAGCAATGTGACTAATGACTTAGTTGTAGGATGATGCATTATGGAACGAGTAAAGAGACTTGCCGGTAACGAGATTGAACTACGTATTGAGATACCGACGATCGAATCTCGGGCAAGTAACATAACGATGACAAAGGGAACAAAGTATGTTGTTATGCGGTTTAACCGATAAAGATCTTCGTAGAATATGTAGGAACCAATATGAGCATCCAGGTTTCGCTATTGGTTATTTACCGGAGATGACTCTCGGTCGTCTACATAGTTCTCGAACCCGTAAGGTCCGCACCGTTAACGTTTGGTGACGATCGGTATTATGAGTTTATGTGATTTGATGTACAGAAGGTTTTTCGGACTCCCAGATGAGATCACGGACATGACAAGGAGTCTCGAAGTGGTCGAGACGTAAAGATCGATATATTGGAAGGCTATATTCGGACATCGGAAAGGTTCCGAGTGATTCGGGTATTTTTCGGAGTACCGGAGAGTTAAAGGGAATTCCCCGGGGGGGTCAATGGGCCTTCATGGGCCTTAGTGGAAATAAAGGGTAGCAAGGAAGTGTGGGGTGCGCCCCCTAGGCCCAAACTAAATTGGTTTAGGGCTTGGGGGGCCGGCCCCCTCTTTCCTTCTCCCCTCCTCCTCTTTCCTTCCCCTCGTAGTTGGACTAGGAAAGGGGGAACCTACTCCTAGTAGGAGTAGGATTCCCCCCTTGGGGCGCACCCTATGAGGCCGCCGGCCCCCTCCCCTTGATCCTTTATATACATGGCCAGAGGGCGGCAAGGAAGTGTGCGGTGGCCCCCTCCACCATAATCCACCTCGGTCATACCGTTGCAGTGCTTAGGCGAAGCCCTCCGCCGGTAATTTCATCATCACCGTCATCACGCTGTCGTGCTGACGAATCTCTCCCTCGACACTTAGCTGGATTGAGAGTTCGTGGGACGTCACCGAGCTGAACGTGTGCAGATCGCGGAGGTGCCGTAGGTTCGGTACTAGGATCGGTCGGATCGCGAAGACGTACAACTACATCAACCGCGTTGTCATAACGCTTCCGCTTTCGGTCTACGAGGGTACGTAGAAAACACTCTCCCCTCTCGTTGCTATGCATCACCTAGATGGATCTTGTGTGTGCGTAGGAATTTTTTTGAAATTACTGCGTTCCCCAACAGTGGCATCCGAGCCAGGTCTATGCGTAGATGTTATATGCACAAGTAGAACACAAAGAGTTGTGGGCGATAATAGTTATACTGTTTACCAGCATGTCATACTTTGATTCCGCGGTATTGTTGTATGAAGCTGCCCGGACCGAGATTACGCGTATGCTTATGTGAGACTGGTTCTACCGACGTGCTTCGCACATAGGTGGCTGGCGGGTGTCAGTTTCTCCAACTTTAGTTGAATGGAGTGTGGCTACGTCTAACTTGTTTTTGCGGATCTTGTTGTGATGTGATATGGTCAAGACATGATGAGATATAAGTTGTTGTATCATATGATCATGTTTTGTTGAAGTTATCGACAACTGGCAGAAGCCTTATGGTTGTCTCTTTATTGCATAAGATGGAAGCGCCAAATAATTGCTTTACTTTATCGCTATGAGATAGCAATAGTTGCAAGAGCAATAGTTGGCGAGACGACCATGTGACGACACGTTGATAGAGATCAAGAAGATGGAGATCATGGTGTCATGCCGGTGACAATATAGATCATGACGGTACTTTGGAGATGGAGATCAAAGGCGCAAGATGATCATGGCCATATCATGTCACATATTTTGATTGCATGTGATGTTTATCCTTTATGCATCTTATTTTGCTTAGTTCGGCGGTAGCATTATAAGATGATCTCTCACTAAATTTCAAGGTATAAGTGTTCTCCCTGAGTATGAACCGTTGCGACAGTTCGTCGTGCCGAGACACCACGTGATGATCGGGTATGATAAGCTCTACGTTCACATACAACGGGTGCAAGCCAATTTTGCACACGCGGAATACTCGGGTAAAACTTGACGAGCCAAGCATATGCAGATATGGCCTCGGAACACTAGAGACCAAAAGGTCGAGCGTGAATCATATAGTAGATATGATCAACATAGTGATGTTCACCATTGAAAACTACTCCATCTCACGTGATGATCGGACATGGTTTAGTTGATTTGGGATCATTTAATGACTACAGGGATGTCTATCTAAGTGGGAGTTCTTAAGTAATATGATTAATTGAACTTTAATTTATCATGAACTTAGTCCTGGTAGTATTAGCATATCTATGTTGTAGATCAATAGCTCGCGATGTAGCTCCCCATTTATTTTTCATATATTCCTAGAGAAATATAAGTTGAAAGATGGTAGTAGCAATGATACGGACTTGTTCCGTGATCTGAGGATTTTCCCCATTGCTGCACAGAAAAATTATGTCCTTGATGCACCGCTAGGTGACAGAACTATTGCAGAAGCAGATGCAGACATTATAAATTTTTTGACAAGCTCGGTGTGATAACTACTTGATAGTTTAGTGCACCATGCTTTACGGATTAGAACCGGGACTTCAAAAATGTTTTGAACGCCACGGAGCATATAAGATGTTCCAAGAGTTGAAATTGGTATTTCATACTCATGCCCATGTCAAGAGTTATGAGACCTCTGATAGTACTTTGCCTACAAGATGGACGAGAATAGCTCAACCAGTGAGCATGTGCTCAGATTGTCTGAGTACTACAATCGCTTGAATCAAGTGGGAGTTAATCTTCCAGATAAAATAGTGATTGACAGAGTTCTCTAGTCACTATCACCAAGTTAATAGAACTTCATGATGAACTATAATATGCAAGGGATAACTAAAACGATTCCCGAGCTTTTCGTGATGCTGAAATCGACGAAGGTAGAAATCAATAAAAGCATCAAATGTTCATGGTTGACAAGAACACTAGTTTCAAGTAAAAGGGCAAGGGAAAGAAATTGAACTTCAAGAAGAATGGCAAGCAAGTTCCCACTCCCATGAAGAAGCCCAAAGCTAGACCCAAGCCTGAAATTGAGTGCTTCTACTTCAAAGGAAATGGTCACTGGAAGTGGAACTGCCCCAAATACTTGGCGGATAAGAAGGATGGCAAAGTGAACAAAAGTCTATATGATATACATGTTATTGATGTGTACTTTACTAGTGTTCATAGTAGCCCCTGCGTATTTGATACTGGTTCAGTTGCTATGATTAGTAACTCGAAACAGGAGTTACAGAATGAACAAAGACTAGTTGAGGGCAAGGTGACGATGTGTGTTGGAAGAGATTCCAAGGTTGATAAGATCACCATCGCACACTCCCTTTACCTTTGGGATTAGTGTTGAACCTAAAATAAATTTTATTTGGTGTTTGCGTTGAGCATAATATGATTGCATCATGTTTATTGCAATAAGGTTATTCATTTAAGTCAAAGAATAATTGTTATTCTGTTTACATGAATAAAACCTTCTGTGGTCATACACCCAAGGTGAATGGTTTATTGAATCTCGATCGTAGTGATACACATATTCATAATATAGATGCCAAAAGATGCAAAGTTGATAATGATAGTGCAACTTATTTGTGGCACTACCATTTAGGTCATATTGGTGTAAAGCGCATGAAGAAACTCCATGTTGATTGATTTTTGGAATCACTTGATGCTTGCGAACCATGCCTCATGGGCAAGATGACTAAGACTCTGTTCTCCGGAACAATTGAGCGAGCAACTGACTTATTGGGAATAATGCATACTACTGTATGCGGTCCGATGAGTGTTGAGGCTCGCAGCGGGTATCGTTATTTTCTGACCTACTCGGAAGATTTGACCAGATATGGGTATATCTACTTAATGAAACACAAGTTTGAAACATTTGAAAAGTTCAAAGAATTTCAGAATGAAGTGGAGAATCATCGTAACAAGAAAATAAAGTTTCTACGATCTGATCACAGAGGCGAGTATTTGAGTTACGAGTTTGGCCTTCATTTAAAACAATGTGAAATAGTTTCACAACTCACGCCACCTGGAACACCACAGTGTAATGGTATGTCCAAAGGCCATAACCGTACTTTATTGGATATAGTGCAATCTATGATGTCTCTTACCGATTTACCTCTATCGTTTTGGGGTTATGCATTAGAGACAGCTACATTCATGTTAAATAGGGCACCGTCTAAATCCGTTGAGACGACGCCGTATGAACTATGTTTTGGCAAGAAACCTAAGCTGTCGTTTCTTAAAGTTTGGGGTTGCGATGCTTATGTGAAAAAGTTTCAACCTGATAAGCTCGAACCCAAATCGGAGAAGTGTGTTTTCACAAGATACCCAAAAGAAAATGTTGGGTACACCTTCTATCACAGATCCGAAGGCAAGATCTTTGTTGCTAAGAATGGATCCTTTCTAGAGAAGAAGTTTCTCTCGAAAGAAGTGAGTGGGAGGAAACTAGAACTTGATGAGGTAATTGTACCTGCTCCCAAATTGGAAAGTAGTTCATCACAGAAATCAGTTCCAGTGATGCCTACACCAATTAGTGAGGAAGTTAATGATGATGATCATAAAACTTCAGGTCAAGTTACTACCGAACCTCGTAGGTCAACCAGAGTACGTTCCGCACAAGAGTGGTATGGTAATCCTGTTCTGTAAATCATGTTACTAGACCATGACGAACCTACGAACTATGAGGAAGCGATGATGATCCCAGATTCCATGAAATGGCTTAAGGCCATAAAATCTGAGATAGGATCCATGTAAGAGAACAAAGTATGGACTTTGGTTGACTTGCCCGATGATCGACAAGCCATAGAGAATAAAGGGATCTTCAAGAGGAAGACGGACGCTGATGGTAGTGTTACTATCTACAAAGCTCGACTTGTCGCGAAAGGTTTTCGACAAGTTCAAGGTGTTGACTACGGTGATATTTTCTCACTCATAGCGATGCTTAAGTCAGTCCAAATCATGTTAGCAATTGCCAGATTTTATGAAATCTGGAAAATGGATAACAAAACTACACTCCTTAATGGTTTTATTAAAGAAGAGTTGTATATGATGCAACCAGAAGGGTTTGTCAATCCTAAAGGTCCTAACAAAATGTGCAAGCTCCAGCGATCCATCTATGGAATGTTGCAAGCATCTCGGAGTAGGAATATACGCTTTGATGAGTTGATCACAGCATATAGTTTTATACAGACTTGCAGTGAAGCCTGTATTTACAAGAAAGTGAGTGGGAGCACTAGAGCCTTTCTGATAAGTATATGTGAATGACATATTGTTGATCGGAAATGATGTAAAATTTTCTGGAAAGCATAAAGGAATGTTTGAAAGGAGTTTTTCAAAGAAAGACCTCGGTGAAGCTGCTTACATATTGAGCGTCAAGATCTATAGAGATAGATCAAGACGCTTGATAAGTTTTTTCAATGAGTACATACTTGACAAGTTTTTGAAGTAGTTCAAAATGGAATTGTCCAAGAAGGAGTTCTTTCGTGTGTTACAAGTTGTGAATTTTAGTAAGACTCAGAGCCCGACCACGACAGAATATGGAGAGAGAATGAAAGTCATTCCCTATGCCTCAGCCATAGGTTCTATAAAGTATGCCATGCTGTGTACCAGACCTATTATATACCCTGCCATGAGTTTGGCAAGGGAGCACAATAGTGATCTAGGAGTAGATCACTGGATATTGGTCAAAATTATCCTTAGACGGCTAAGGAAATATTTCTCGGTTATGGAGGTGATAAAGAGTTCGTCGTAAAGAGTTACGTCGATGCAAGCTTTGCCACCGATCTGGATGACTCTGAGTCTCGATCTGGATACATATTGAAAGTGGGAGCATTTAGCTAGAGTATCTCCGTGCAGAGCATTGTATACATAGAAATTTGCAAAATACATACGGATCTGAATGTGGCAGACCCATTGACTAAACCTCTCTCACAAGCAAAACATGATCACACCTTAGTACTCTTTGGGTGTTAATCACATGGCGATGTGAACTAGATTATTGACTCTGGTAAAACCTTTGGGTATTGGTCACATGGCGATGTGAACCATAGTGTTAAATCACATGGCGATGTGAGCAATTGCTATTAAATCACAAGGCGATGTGAACTAGATTATTGACTCTAGTGCAAGTGGGAGATCGAAGGAAATATGCCCTAGAGGCAATAATAAAGTTGTTATTTATATTTCCTTATATCATGATAAAATGTTTATTATTCATGCTAGAATTGTATTAACCGGAAACTTAGTACATGTGTGAATACATACACAAAACAGAGTGTCCCTAGTATGCCTCTACTTGACTAGCTTGTTAATAAAAGATGGTTAAGTTTCCTGACCATAGACATGTGTTGTCATATGATGAACGGGATCACATCATTAGAGAATGATCTGATGGACAAGACCTATCCGTTAGCTTAGCATTATGATAGTTTAGTTTATTGCTACTGCTTTCTTCATGACTTATACATGTTCCTATGACTATGAGATTATGCAACTCCTGAATACCTGAAGAACACTTAGTGTTCTATCAAACATCACAACGTAACTGGGTGCTTATAAGGATGCTCTACGGGTGTCTCCGATCGTGTTTGTTGAGTTCGCATAGATCAAGATTAGGATTTGTCACTCTGATTGTCAGAGAGGTATCTCTGGGCCCTCTCGGTAATGCATATCACTATAAGCCTTGCAAGCAATGTGACTAGTGAGTTAGTTGCGGGATGATGCATTACGGAACGAGAAAAGAGACTTGCCGGTAATGAGATTGAACTAGGTATTGAGATACCGACGATCGAATCTCGGGCAAGTAATATACCGAAGACAAAGGGAACAAAGTATGTTGTTATGCGGTTTGACCGGTAAAGATCTTCGTAGAATATGCAGGAACCAATATGAGCATCCAGGTTCCGCTATTGGTTATTGACCGGAGATGAGTCTCAGTCATGTCTACATAGTTCTCGAACCCGTAGGTTCCGCACGCTTAACGTTTGGTGACGATCGGTATTATGAGTTTATGTGATTTGATGTACCGAAGGTTGTTCGGAGTCCCAGATGAGATCACGGACATGACGAGGAGCCTCAAAATGGCCAAGACGTAAAGATCGATATATTGGAAGGCTATATTCGGACAGCGGAAAGGTTCCGAGTGATTCGGGTATTTTTCGGAGTACCGGAGAGCTACGGGAATTCGCCGCGGGGGTCAATGGGCCTTCATGGGCCTTAGTGGAAATAGAGGGCAGCAAGGAAGTGTGGGGTGTGCCCCCCTCGGCCCAAACCGAATTGGTTTAGGGGTTTGGGGGCCGGCCCCTCTTTCCTTCTCCCCTCCTCCTCTTTCCTTCCCCTTGTAGTTGGACTAGGAAAGGAGGAACCTACTCCTAGTACGAGTAGGATTCCCCACTTGGGGCGCACCCTATGAGGCCGCCGGCCACCTCCCCTTGCTCATTTATATACGTGGCAAGGGGGCACCCCAAACACACATGAGTTGACATTGTCTTGGTGCCCCCCTCCACCATAATCTACCTCGGTCATACCGTTAAAGTGCTTAGGCGAAGCCCTGCGCCGGTAATTTCATCATCAACGTCATCACGCCGTCGTGCTGACGAAGCTCTCCCTCGACACTCTGCTATATCGAGAGTTCATGGGACGTCACCGAGCTGAACGTGTGCAGATCGCGGAGGTGCCATACTTTCGGTACTGGGATCGGTCGGATCGTGAAGACGTACGACTACATCAACCGTGTTGTCATAACGCTTCCGCTTTTGGTCTACGAGGGTACGTAGACAACACTATCCCCTCTCTTTGTTATGCATCACCTAGATGGATCTTGCGTGTGCGTTGGAAATTTTCTGAAATTACTGCGTTCCCCAACATAAACATGCACCCAACGACACATGTATAAATTTTCTAGCCATTTTGGTGAACTGGAGCATGTATTTGAAGTTCAGATTTGAATTATCGACATTAAATGCCTAGGAAACTCAATTAGTGTATAAAAAGGCCAAACGAACCCTGAATAAGTTTAAATTTCAGCATGGATATCTTGTTGTTCCATGTTGCCCGTGGAAGAAAATACAAGGCGAAAAGAGGCAGTGATTACGGTTCGCCCACAAGGGGGACACGTTTCCCTATCGGAACCACGAGGCTTCTTTGAGAGAAGCTCCGATTTGTAAGAGGCTTGTAATAAACCTTGCGCCACAATGGACGATAAAATTCCTCGACATATAAGTGCCATGTCGTGATACCATGCGAGGTTTCACGATTTTCGGCTTAGTTTTGGATTTACTGGGATTTAAAAACCGAGATACTTCTCACAAAATGTTTTCAAATAACACACGGTTCACTCACGAAAGCCGATATTCAATGAAAACTTCGTGGAAACCATACTTTAAAGTTTCATAAAAATCTGAAAAAACGTGGGATGTTAAGAAGGTGATGTTTTATTGCGACACAAAATTTCAAGTTGAAAAACATTACGAGATGTGAGCTATGAAATAGACAAATTCAGCCTTGAATAGTGACATTACTAATTCAACACTGAGTTTGTCTCTTTCATAGCTCACATCTCGTAATGTGTTTCAACTTGAAATTTTGTGTGGCAATAAAACATCATCCTCTTAACATCCTGTATTTTTTCAAAAAAAATTGAAACTTGAAAACATCTTTTTCTCGCGGTCTTGACCAGTTTCCACCGAATGTTGATTTCCGTATGATATTCTCCCCCCCTGATGCGTGCGCGATCTGAGTCGTGCATTCTAATTGGCCAGAACCCAAACCCCACGGATCGTACGTGTGCACCGTTGGATGCTCCCAGATCGAACGGCAACCCTGAGCCCTTTCGACAGCACATGCAGTAGATGGGTAAGCACTGTGCGCATGCGTCGTGCTAGCTCACGCTTCCTTCTCTACTAGGTTTTCTAAACAGGCTACCATTTCTTGCCACTCCTCTCATTGGTTTCCCGCCTCTTCTCCCATCGTTTTCCTGCTACCAGTGTATGTGCTCATTGAAGGCTAGCGGCGACACACCGGCCATGTAAAATATCCCACATAGTTTCAAAAAGCACAAATGTGTGTGATAGGAGGGAGTAGGACCCATAGGGTGACCAGCATGAAACGCCTTAATGGCAAGGAGGCAATTCTTATCAGCACGGGCCGGCTTCCCATCCGCTAGCCTAGTCGAATAGAACGCAGAAGTTAACCGTGCTCGGGCTAGAGTAGTCCAAGGATGGGTGACCCGGTGGGAAGTTGCATATCTCAATCTTCATTTAAATGCCATGACACGGTCATTATAGAGATATATTATATCTCTATAGTGACCTATCATGGCAATTATATAAACCTTGGGATCCTTGTTTTGCTAATTTGTAGACTATGTTTTATGGGTTATTTTTTGCTCTAAAAAATTAAAGAATGATTGGCTGGACCTGTCATGGCGATTCTATAAACCTACTATGTTTTTATGGGTTATTTTTTCCTCCAAAAATTTAAAGAATGATTGACTTGACCTGTCATGGCGATTATATAAACCTTTTTCAGGTTGCATGCAGGGTATAGGGGGCAGGGTGTTCTTCTCGAGCATGTCTCCCTTGTGCGTCTTATAGATGCAGCACATATCTATGCGCTCCCCGAGGTTCTAGAAATATGGAAGATATGAAATATGATGATGTTTCATTGCCACACAAAATTCAATGATTGATAATAAGGAAAAGTGACAATTCATTTAGAAAAAATGTTCGAGGAATTAAGATATGGAAGATTCTAGAGAACGAAGGAGAAGTGCTTGTGTTTTGAGGTTTGTGCGTTATGCTTAAGTTCAACCATGGACTCTTCTAGATTGTACATGTGGCAGAATCTGGTGGAATGTAGATGATATCCAACGGCCAGTAGTGCTCGGATTTGCCATCTCGGTACCGTCGGATTGGCTTCATCCAATGACCAACTTTCAAAGGTATTCACACACTATATAGGTGTATAGATATATATAGATGTGTCCCATTCTAGATCAAATAAAGTTTCAGCGCATGTGTAGGATGACCCCCCCCCCCCCACACCCCACCCCGCGCGGCCTCAATGTTGGGAAATTGACATCGTACGTATTGAACCAGGCTTGGAGTCGGGTACGGTGTTCTGTTTGTATCGTAGTTGGTGGCCCATCGAAGTTGTGCATTTGGGATTTAAACACATCACACACCACTGTACCCATACATATTTTCGGACCGCAGTGTACGTATATGGGGACTTCTGATCGACCACGTCTCCCTTGTGCAGTTTTTTGTGATGACACGCATATCTGTGGGCTCCCCGAGTGTATATATATCATCCCTTTGACCGATAATGATGGGTATGTGTTGGCCATGAATGGATTCCTCCTAGTTCGTGTTAGGGTCGGTCACCATCACATGTCGCTCAACCAAAGCTCGAGCTCATGCGTTGTCAGGATTCCCTCCCACATACTCGGATTGTTGGGTTCGACCTACATCAAACCTTGCGTATCTCGTCCTTAACTACCTTGCCTTCATGGTTATTGTCCATATCGATAGGTAGGCACCACATCTAATTGTACATTATTCTATATTGAAAACACACATCACCCCTTCCCAACGTACATCATTTTGGGCCGCATGCAAGAGGTGCTGGTTTTGTGGTCCCTCTCGTGCGATTTTTATGATGGTTCAATCTATTGGCCCAAGCGGTTTATCGACAACAAAAACTGTCGTATGACCAAAGTATCAATCATTACGTGCATCCGCCCCACTGACACAAAGTGAGAGGTGGTGGGCCAAGCATCCTAGCTAGGTACGACATTATATTCCTACATATAGTATCGCACACGAGAGCTCGGAGTAAACCGTGCCCAATGTAAAATACAATCCCAGTCGTAACTTTTTCAGGAAACGTGTGGGATCCCAAACAAAAAGCACACGTCACTCTTGCCACAACCATTGGTGATACACAACAAATCACAAACAGTATGCAGCACTTGTGTGTGTGCGAAGGGGCTCCTGAACGTGCGCGACGGAGTCTTGCATGGCAGGCGGGTTCCGTAGAAAACTCGTGTGTGATGGGCCATGTGCCTTACATACTGTTTCCCAAACGGTTCATTACGACACACCGTTTGGTTTCACTACATCATTAGAAACGTTTAATCACCGATCCCGCACGTGCGAAAGAATTTAGTGTGTGCTGCATCGCACACGATTACATTTTGCAAGGCCTCTGGATCATGGCTCCATATCGACGACGGTTTTTGGGTCCTGTGGGAAGGACCCCCTATCACCCAAACTCACTTGGCAACGATTCCAAATGCTGTCGCGGAAAGGGGTTAAAAACCGTGTGTATAACACCGACGCGTACCAGTGATGAGCATTGCCACCTTTGCGTTCTAGATCTTAGTGTCCTCAAGTGTGCGGTGTTTGGTGATAAGCATTATAACTTGGGGGCCTTTATTGCGAGGAGGTTACATATTAATGCTAAAGATGGAGACTTATTTGGTGGGATTTATGCAACTCGTTTAGCTAATTATCTGGGTGTACCCAGAAGAGGGAATGATATTGAGTTACCACCTGCTTTTCTAGATTACAGTGCTATGGTACGCTACCAATTTCTTGAGAGGAACGAACAGTCCCTCCAGTACTGACTAATCTTTGACAGATGGCGTGCCATCCATTACCCTTCCTGCTCCTGCCTTCTTTAACTTTCAGGTAAATCGGAGATATTTTATAACTAGAGAGAAGGCGAACGAGTATGAGAGAGTAGCGGAGGCCGCTCGCCTCCAAGAAGCAGCTCGCCAAGCGGTCGCTGCCGCAGCACAGTACAACCCCAACTATGATTTTAGATATAATCCGGGCCAGTCGTGGCCCTAGACCAACTTAGGTCAAAAGCCCAAGTTTGGGGGGGTACGTATTTCTCACCGACATTACATTCATGTTCACACACTCATTTCAGTTGTCGGTCTTCATACTTTTTCATTGTATGTCCATGTTAGTTTATTTTATTTTTCCCACTTTCTTCTTGTGTGTTTGAAAAACTTTGAGAAAAACAAAAAACAAAAAAATTAGTTCTAGTTTAGTTTACTTTCCATGTTCATTTAGTAGTACTATTAAAATGAAACCCAAAAAGATTTTTCGTTCTTCTTTTGCTTGTTGGGAGCTTTCCCGTGTAAATAGTTTTTCTTGTTCTTGTTTTACTTTCTTCACAAAAACAAAAAATCCAAAAACATTTTAGTGTGTTTGTTTTAAATTCTTTTCTTTTCTTTGGGGTCGAGAGGAGAAGACCACGATGAAAATTTTGAGTGGCTCTCATATGCATTATTGTTAATCTAAGAAATAGCCCATATTACTTTGTCTTCTCCTTTGAATAAATGTTTGCAGATTCCAACTTCGTCCAATGCACGGGCACTATTATTATCCACACCATTCGGTCATGCAAGTGAAAGGCAATAATGACGATATATGATGAAATGATTGAGATGAGGAAAAGATAGTATGAACTCGACCTATCTTGTTTTTGTAAATATGATTAGTTCATCGTTCCTGATTTAGCCCATTATGAATGAAACATGTTTGCAATGAAAAATACAGATTATAGTTACTCATGCCCTGCTTAATTAGCTAGGAGTTTATAATGGTTTACCTTGTGTGCCAACATGCTTTTAAAATGGTTGTGATGCAATATGATTGGATGGTATCCTCCTTTAAATGATTCGAGTGGCTTGACTTGGCACATGTTCACGCATGTATTTGAAACAAAATCAACATAGCCTCCATGATATTTATGTTCATGGTGATTTATATCCTATTCATGCTTGCACTCAATGTTGGTTAATCTCAATGCATGTTTATGACTATTGTCGCTCTCTAGTTGGTCGCTCCCCAGTCTTTTCTAGTCTTCACTTATACTAAGCGGGAATACTGCTTGTGCATCCACTTCCATAAACCCAAAGTTGTTCCATATGAGTCCACCATATCTACCTACATGCAGTATTTACCTGCCGTTCCAAGTAAATTTGCATGTGCCAAACTCTAAACCTTCAAATGATAATCTGCTTTGTATGCCCGAATCGCTCATGTGGCGACTGAGGGATGTCAGTATCTTCCTTGCTAGGTGGGTTATTCTCATGATGAGTGGACTCCGCTCATCATTCATGAGAAAATGGTTGGTAACCGGGATGCCCGGTCCCATGCTCAAATCAATTCAATATATAATTGCAAACAAAACTCGCCTGGAACTGTTGTTAGTTGGACGGTACCCGTTGTTTCAAACCAGCCGTGGAATGTGCTTGTTGGTGGTGAGGGAGTATAAACTTTACTATTCTGTTTGGGAACCGCCTATAATGTATCTAGTATGGAAGATACCGAGATCTCTTGGTTGTTATGTTGACAATGAAAGCATACTGCTCAAAATATTATTCATCTCTGTTTTAAAAACTCGAGCTCTGGCACTTCTACGAACTCTGTGGTACGTGCAAAGAAATGAACCTCCCCAGTCTACCTACTCGCCAATCTCATGGCCTAGCTCGATGGACAGGAAGGAAATGGGACACATAAGTTCACCCAGGTTCGGGCCACCTTGCGGGGTAAAACCCTACTCCTGCTTTGTGGTGGATTGGCCTCGAGGAGCTGAGGATGAACTAATACAGTGGGAGAACAACCTCAGGAGGAGGTGTGTTCTTGTGCTGGACTGAGCTGGTGGGTGTAAGGATGGAATGGGTCCGATCCCTCTCCACGGTGGTGGTGCTGCTCTACTTATATTGCCCTTGGTCCTCTTCCCAAACGGAGGCGGGAAGGGATCCCACAATGGCCAAATTTGAAGGGAGACAACTAGTACATCTTATCCTGACAAAAGCTAGTCTTCGCCTGCAAAGTCTCTGGTTGTGACGCCGTGGTGGGCTCGGCGATGACCTCCATCCTGCCGTCCTGGCGGTCTTGGTCTTGTTGTATGGGAATGGAAAACTTTGGTTGATTCCTCGCAACTCCGTGCCCACACTTGCCTCTTTAGCACCAAAGAGGAAACTGTTGCACTGCGCCCGCTGGCGCCCGCCTCCCCTTGGTCGTCACGGCTCACGTCATTTGAACCTCGCGAGGCGAGGCTTGCATAGAAATCTCAGCTCCTCAGGAGCCAGCCTGAGGAGGCTGCTCCTTCTAGAGGTCTTGGTGTCGTCCGCATCGTGAGGCTTGGCTCCTCGCGAGGGTCTTCAGTTGTCGATGCTGGAGAGGGGCCATACCAGACCGTCGATGGAGCCACGACGTGGGCTGCAGGCAGGCAAGCCTGTGTACCGCCGTTCCCAAAACGCCGACAGTAGCCCCCAGGCCCAAGTTTCGCTCAAACTTGGCTTCGAGGCGAAGCCAAACGGCAAGTGCAAAGCGCCGCGGGCCCTAACCGCTTGCGGCCTCGGTTGACGCGTGGCTCTTGATGGGACATGGGAATCTCTGCTTCCCCACGCTTCCTCGGCAACTGTTCGACTTGACAAGAGCCTAATACATGCAGAGAAAGATCATCATTGTGTGGGATCATGGAGGCCGGCGGTTGGCCTCCCTCCGGCTATAAATGAGGGGAGGGGTGGAGCCCCCCTCGCTCATCTCCATCTTCTCGCTGCTCGCTCCTTCTTCTTCTTCTTTGTCTCGCCATCTTGCTGTAGCATCCATGGTGCCAACGAGAAGGTTCTCCGCGGCCAAAAAGGGGAAAGCCCCCAAGGAGGGGCCAGGTTCTCCGCCGCCCGAAATAGGCCATGGTCGCCCCTGCAAACATGCCGCGACCCCGGGGGTGACTCCTTCGAGGGCGGGCGTTACCTTGGGCAGCCACGGTGGTGCCTCCTCTCGTGGTGAGAGCCGCCGAGGATGGGGCAGCCCTAGCGATGAGGGGAGGCGTGCCATGGTCGCCCGACCTCCTGGGCCGCGCTTCCACTCCACGGACGCGTTCTTGGAGTTTGTCGTGTGTTCATAGAGGCCTGCTGGCACCTGGCTCCAGCTCCCGCGCTTCTTTGCGGGGTGAGCTGCCGCCCACAGGCTGACGGCTGCTGCAGCAGGGCCTCCTAGGCTGGGGTCGAGGTCACCGCCGCATGCAACGTGTCCTTGAGCCGCAGTTGGCAGGCATTTGCCCGCGCGCGGGGTCTGAGCGGGAGGTGCACACTCCACTTCAGGTACAACGGCCTGGCGACTCTTTATGTGAGGGTGTTCAGGGAAGACGGCCGCCGCACGGGGTGCTCCCCGGAAGACGGCGGCGACCACGACGAACTTGCCCTTGGCGACGGCCGCGACGACGACGAGGATGAGCTTGCCCTTGGCGACGGCCACTCCAACCCTAGCAACGGTGGCTCCTCCTCCGGCAAGAGCACTAGCAGCGGCGGCTATGACCAACCACCCGCCCCACCGGGCTCGGATCAGGGAAGGCGACGAGCCGTCTCGCCGCCGTGCTCCCGTGAAGCGGGAGGAAGACTTGGACTGAGCTCGGGCTCGGGCACCGCTTGAGCCTGGCCTTGGGAGCTGCCGCAACCATGCAGCCCGCTTTTGTTTAACCTTTCCTTTCTCCTGCATTTGAAAAAAGTAGAGGGCCCCGCTGGGGTGTGTAATGAACCATGGAACTTATGCCACTATGCTATGTTTATTATTTTGATATTGTGCCGTGATACCCATGTTCCGAGCAGGTGTGGTTAGGGTAACTTAGCTCGATATGCTTGCAGTAGTTTCACACCTCGCGAGGGCGCGTCTTTCCAGCAACATCTGGTGAAGTTTCCTTCCTGATGACTCGGGAGCCGTCGGGCCTCAGGAGACATTATACAACGACATAGTTATTAGAAAGCTTGACGGGGTGTCTCGTCCTTCCTCGCGCGAGCCGCCGAGCATGGGTTGGTTGTGGTTACTACACCGTGTTGCACTGCCCGGAGGCACGGACTTAAGAGGGTGCGCACGCCCATGAGCTCATTTGAGAGCGTCTCACGAGGACTAAGGACGCCGAAGCTCTGGGGGAACGAGGCTTCGCCGAGGTGTGTTTGCGGTGTGGGCGAGCCCAAGCGTGCACACCGGCCTAGCCCCCGCATGTGGGACGTGTGAGGAGGAGCGACGGGCAACTGCCGCTCTTCCTGGGACAAGACTGGAGAGACGAGCGAAGAAAGAGGAGAAAAATTCCAACTCTGGCGAATGAAAAACATGAAAACTCCAAATTTCATTTAAGAAGTTGCAAGCCATCTACCGAAAGCAAGCAAAAGAACAGCCATGTCCGACACCTAGAGTAGTCTTCTCACCAGCACGGAGCTAAGTGATGCCACCAGGACATGAGTGAGAGCCCCCATGAGGCCCGCAGGTGGCACTCAGGAGACTCCTGGGTGTGTACAGCCCCAACTGATTATTTCATGAGAGTGTCACGAGCGGAGACCTTCACAGGCACGGGGCCTTGTTTCATGGGTAGAACTTCCGAAGGTGCTGGATGTTCCAGGCGTTCTAGATGGGGATCCCGTCTTGTGTCCACTGGCGCGCGACGCTAGGCCTGGAGACACGGGCGATCACTACCGTAGGATGCTGCTAACACGACACTACGATCAGAGACCCTTTGACGAAACTGTGTGCGATGCATTAATCACAAACGGGGATGTAAAAAACATCAAAAAAGGTGCAAAATGTTTGCGATGGTGGAGCCATCAAACACTATTTGGATTTTAGTTGCGTGTGCGATTCAGGGCACACGGTTAACCCGTTCGAACTGTTTGCGATGAGGCAGAACAATAGAAACGGGCAGCTATATCAATGTGTGTGCAATATACGGCATACAGTTCGCTACGACGAACTGTTTGCTATTAGGGAGTGCAACAGAAACAGTTAGCCAGATCAAGGTGTGTGTGATATACGGCATACGGTTCACTCCGATGAACTGTTTTCGATTAGCGAACACAACAGAAATGGTTCAACTTAACAAGATGTGTGTGATATGTGGCAAACAGGCGACTCAACGGCGAGCAACCACGTGGTCAACCTTCTGCCATCAACAAATTTTGACCTTGTTTCTTGTCACATTGCAGATTACAACGCAATAAGTAATTGCAAATCTGTTCACACCTATCAAACTAATATGTGTTCACACTTAGCACCGGGCTATAAAAACTACCCACTCAAAAATTACTTCGCAGTTCCTCTCCTCATCACCCACAAAACCGGTCTTTCCTGTCAAGTCATTCTGCCATGACCGGTAGGAGGAGTTTAGGGTGGACATATAACCAGGCAGCAAAGACCACGGCCGCGGAAGCACTAGATAGGTCCCGCCGTGAAGCCGTAATCGCAGCAGAGATGTCCCGGCGCGCTGCGGAGCCCTCGAACGAGCTCTCACGGACATGCGAGGGCTCTCACAAGCGCATTCGCGGCGTCGGCCATCGCGACGAGCCGGCGTTCCTGAAGTCCTTCGCCAGCGACGACAACATTCTCGCTAGCGTCACTACGCAGCAGGAGCTGGTCGACGGCTTGATGAAGCTGCTCTAGATCAGCGATGCCTCGATTGACAAGGAGACCGGCCTCGTTGAGCAACTAATGGGTGACAATGCGAAGCTCCTCAAGTTGCTCGCCGAGAAGGAGGAGGACACCGCCCACTGGAAGATGCTGCATGAGCTGAGCAATGCCTCGGGGATGACGCTCAAAGTGGTCGTCGAGGAACTAATGGGTGGCTTGAGGAAGCTCCGGATCGAGCACGGGCAGGAGGTGGAGGAATCCATGGCTGCTTTCAAGCAAAGTTGTGAGGAATTGAAGAAGGAGCTGGAGGATGTCGTCACCCGGCGATCCATCGACAAGTAGAGATAGTAGCGACCCAGATCGTTGTCTGCAATTTCCTTCTTCTCTTGCCCCCGTATCTTCCGGGCTTTGCCGCATGTGGCATTTTAAATTATCCGAAATTTTTAAGACAATTATTATCTGCGCCATTGTAAATTTGTCGTCGTATTATCTGTTGCCATTTTATTTGTGGTCGTATTATCCGTTCCCCTATGTGGCAATTTAAATTAAGGCAGAATACGAGTTGAAAACACGAACAAAGCAAATGTTGCAATGAGATCACAAGCAAACACCCTCTGTCCAGGTGCTTTAATTAACATATTAATGGAGAAGTTGTGAGTGAGGCGGGCGGTGGCTGGTGCATGGAGGTCAGAGAGCTCGCTTCCCGGTGAGCATGGGCGGCCTTGCTGCTCGCACCTGTCCCATCGAGCCTGCAAGGTGGACAGGATGCACGTGTCCCGTCCAGCCTGCGCGACGGACTGCTCGCATGCGCCCCGTCAAGCCTGCACGGCGGACTTCTCGCGCTCGTCCCGTCTAATCAAACAGTTGCACGCGTGCCACGGAGTATGGTTAAATTTTGACACGGTTAATATAATACAATGGTTTGCAATATTAATGTGTCAGCTTTTTGTTTCAAAAAGGACTTCGTTGGCTACTAATATGTGCGCCTGTTCTCAAACTGGATGATTTTTTTACCACGGCATATATGTGCCATCTCATGAAACCATGCAAAGTTTCATGTTTTTTGGGTGAGTTTTTTATTTACAAGGATTTAAAAACCGAGATTCTCATTGTTTCAGGACGACGACAAGTTTGTAATTCATTCCCATTGCTTAAATGAGACCTAAACATGCACCCAATGACACATGTACGATTTCCCATCTATTTTGCTTCACTGGAGCTTGTGCTTGTAGTTCAAATTTGAATTATGGACTACATTAAATGCATAGAAAACTTAGTAATTAGCAATATATACAATGGCCGAACGAACCCTGAACAGTTTCAAATTTCAGCCCGACACTCCTGTTATTTTATGTTGCCTGTAGAAAACAAAGTTCAAGGGTTGCGAAAAGCTCCGGTATGTAAGAGGCTTGTAATATAGCTTCGCCCAAATTGGACAATTATATGTACCATGTAGTGACACCATGCATGTTTCATGATTTCCTTGTGAGTTTTGGATTTACAAAGATTTAAAAACCGAGATTCACGATGTTTGTGGCCAAGCCAGGATGGCGAGACGGTTGAATTCGTTCCCATTCGTTCCATGGGACCTAAACATGCACCCCAAGGAAACATGTATGTTTTTTCTAGCCATTTTGGTGCACTGGAGCATGTATTTGTAGTTCGGATTTGAATTATGACATTAAATGCCTAGAAAACTCAATTAATGAATAAAAAAGGTCAAACGAACCCTGAATAATTTCAAAGCTCAGCGCGAATCTCCCGTTGTTCTGTGACGCGTGTAGAAGAAAATACGAGGCTAGAAGAGGGAACGATTATCATTTGGCCCACAAGGGGACACGTTTCCCTATCGAAACCACGAGGGTTCTTGCGACATGCTCCGGTTTGTAAGAGGTTTGTAATAAAGCTTCGTCCAAATTGGCAATGTTTTTAGCACGACATATATGTGCCATGACATGACACCATGCCACCTTTGATGACATTTTGGTGAGTTTTGGATTTATGGGGATCTAAAAACCGATATTCGAAATGTTTGAGGACGAGCCAGGACACCGGTATGGTTGTAATTCGTTCCCATTCCTAGCATGGGACCTAAACATGCACCCAAGGACACATGTATCATTTTTTAGCCATTTTGGTGCACTTGAGCATGTATTTGTAGTTCAGATTTGAATTATGGACATTAAATGCCTAGGAAACTGAATTAGTGTATAAAAAGGCCAAACGAACCCTGAATAAGTTCAAATTTCGGCACGGATATCATTTCGTTCCATGTTGCTCGTGGAAGAAAATACAAGGCGAAAAGAGGCAGTGATTACGTTTCGCCCACAAGGGGAACATGTTTCCCTATTGGAACCACGATGGTTCTTTGAGAGAACCTCCGGTTTATAATAAAGCTTGGCCCAAATTGAACATTGTTTCTACCACGACATATATGTGCCATGACGTGACACCATGCCACCTTTGATGAGTTTCTGGTGAGTTTAGGATTTACGGGGATTTAAAAACCGAGATTCCAAATGTTTGTGGACGAGCCATGACGCGGGTACGGGTGTAATTCGTTCCCATTCCAGGCATGGGACCTAAACATGCACCCAAGGACACATGTATAAATTTTCTAGCCATTTTTGTGAACTAGAGCATGTATTTGATGTTCAGATTTGAATTATGGACATTAAATGCCTAGGAAACTCAATTAGTGTAAAAAGGTCAAACGAACCCTGAATAAGTTTAAATTTCAGCACGGATATCCTGTCGTTCCTTGTTGCCCGTAGAAGAAATTACAAGGTGAAAAGAGGCAGTGATTACATTTCGCCCACAAGGGGGACACGTTTCCCTACCAGAACCACGAGGCTTTTTTGAGAGAAGCTCCGGTTTGTAAGAGGCTTATAATAAAACTTGCACCAAAATGGACGAAAAAAATTCCTCGACATAGATGTGCAATGTCGTGACACCATGCCAGGTTTCACGATTTTCGGCTTAGTTTTGGATTTATGGGGATTTAAAAACCGGGATTCTTCTCACGAAATGTTTTCAAATAGCACACGGTTCGCTCACGAAAGCGGTGTGCCTACCAAACCATGGCCGATGCCCCAATCCCCCCCTCTGCTGCGCGCGCGATCTGAGTTGTGTGTTCTGATTGGCTAGAACCCAAACCCCGCGGATCGTACGTGTGCACCGTTGGATGCTCCCAGATCGAACGGCAACCCTGAGCCCTTTCGACAGCACATGCAGTACATGGGTAAGCACTGTGTGCATGTGTCGTGCTAGCTCACGCTTCCTTCTCTACTAGATTTTCTAAACAGGCTACCGTTTCTTGTGACTCCTCTCATCGGTTTCCCGCCTCTTCTCCCATTGTTTTCCCGCTACCAGTGTCAGTGCTCATTGAAGGCTAGCGACGACACACCGGCCATGTAAAATATCCCACACAGTTTCTAAAAGCACAAATGTGTGTGCTAGGAGGGAGTACGTCCCATAGGGTGACCAGCATGAAACGCCTTAATGGCAAGGAGGCAATTCTTATCAGCAAGGGCCGGCTTTCCATCCGCTAGCCTAGTCGAATAGAATGCAGATGTTAAGCGTTCTCGGGCCGGAGTAGTCCAAGGATGGGTGACCCGGTGGGAAGTTGCATATCTCAAGCTTCATTTAAATGCTATGACACAGTCATTATAGTGACCTATCATGGCAATTATATAAACCTTGGGATCCTTGTTTTGCTAATTTGTAGACTATGTTTTTATGGGTTATTTTTTCCTCTAAAAATTTAAAGAATGATTGACTTGACCTGTCATGGCGATTATATAAACCCTTTTCAGGTTGCATGCAGGGTATAGGGGGCAGGGTGTTCTTCTCGAGCATGTCTCCTCAAAGTTGTGAAACTGACATCGTACGTATTGAACCAGGCTTGGAGTCGGGTACGGTGTTCGGTTTGTAATGTAGTTGGTGGCCCATCGATGTTGTGCATTTGGGATTTAAACACAGCACACATCGTCGTACCCATACATATTTTCGGCCCGCATGGAGTGTATACAGGGTCTTCTGATCGACCATGTCTCCCTTGTGCGGTTTTTTTGAAGACACGCATATCTGTGGGCTCCCAGAGTGTATATATATCATCCCTTTGACCGATAATGAGGGGTATGTGTTGGCCATGAATCGATTCCTCCTAGTTCGTGTTAGGGCCGGTCACCGTCATATGTTGCTCAACCAAAGCTCGAGCTCATGCGTTGTCAGGATTCCCTCCCATATGCTCGGATTGTTGGGTTCGACCTACATTATACCCTGCGTATCTCGTCCTTAACTACCTTGCCTTCAAGGTTGTTGTCTGTACCGAGTGGTAGGCACCACATCTAAATTGTACATTATTCCATATTGAAAACACACATCACCCCTTCCCAACATACATCATTTTGGGTCGCATGCAAGAGGTCCTGGTTTTGTGGTCCCTCTCGTGCGATTTTTATGATGGTTCAATCTATTGCCCCAAGCGGTTTATCGACAACAACAGCTGTCGTTTGACCAAACGATAGATTCATTGGTCCGTCTTATGGTAGGTCATGGCGACATGCATGTATGACCAAAGTATCGATCATTGCGTGCATCCGCCCCGCTGACACAAAGTGGGAGGTGGTGGGCCAAGCATCCTAGCTAGGTACGACATTATGTCATTATATATATCCAAGGGTGCTTTCGGGTTTGCGAGGGAGGTGCCACCAAAGTTATGCATTGGGTATTTAAAGTTTTAGACATCCCCAATATTCCTACATATATTTGGCCACTTCCAGGTGGTTCTTCACTTCTGGCCCCTCTCATCGATCTTCGACGACGCGCCCAAACCGTGGGCCCGTGCGGTCAAAGTTGTGCATTGGAATTTTGAACATCAGATACCACCCTTTTCACTCATATATATTTGGGCCACATGCTGGTGTGGCTGTCTTTTAACCCTCTCTAATGTTATTTTTTGCTGCAAAGATTATGTTGACACTCAACAGACATGGCTATAATATCTTAACCGTGTGCGATACAAGTGCGCTGTGAATCACCACGACCGCGCAAGCGCGAGCAAAGGGTGGAGGTACTGGCTTAACCGTGTGCAATGCAAGTGTGTTGTAAAACCACCACCTATGCAAGCTAAAGGTGGGTAAGTTTATTTGGAAATTAGGACGAACCATGTGCGATAGACCAGCTAGCTAGAAATTTAAAAACAAACTACCTGCCTTGAGCGTTGCAAAAATCGGCGGTTCCGCACCACTTTTCCTTATTATCATACACGCATATTTTTATTGGACCGTGAGCAATCTTGGGCACTCCCGCCCCGCATCAATTCCTTTACCCAAATTTTATTAGCCGTCATACTTCAACCGTCGCCCACACTCCTCCAGCACCGACCTTATAGTAAAATAGCTGTAGCCGAGGCATTTGTACCGTCGCCCTCCCTCGTCCACCACCATTACTAAAATTTTCAGCAGACGCGGCGTATCCTCAAACACCAACCCCCCCTCCACAGTTCCCCACCCGCCCCCTCCCCCCACGAACCGTAGCTCGCGGCCGCCGCCAGCGCCACCAGCGCTGCCGCCAACCCCTGCTGGTCTGCTCGTTCCTCCTAGCTTAGATAATAAAGTTCAGGTTACCCGGCGATTCCCATACGGTCTCCCCACTCCCCTGAGTTTTTAGATGAGGCATGTGGTGTCCCTCCCCGCCAGATCCACATCCCCTGCTCCAGAATGTCACAGCCTAAGCTTGACCACGTATCTCGGGGAGCCCAACGAGCGTTCGGCCAAGAAGAGCTTTATCATGGCCTCTCCGGCGGACGTTGGCGAGGTGGCCGCTGATACATCTCCAACGTATCTATAATTTTTGATTGCTTCATGCTATATTATATTCTGTTTTGGATGTTTACTGGGATTTATTGTACACTTTTATATTATTTTTGGGACTAACCTATTAACTGGAGGCCCAGCCCAGAATTGTTGTTTTTGCTTATTTCAGTGTTTCGCAGAAAAAGAATATCAAACGGAGTCCAAACGGAATGAAACCTTCGGGAACGTGATTTTTGGAACGAACATGATCCAGAGGACTTGGACCCTACGTCAAGAAAGCTACCAGGATAGAACGAGGTAGGGGGCGCGCCTACCCCCCCTAGGCGCGCCCTCCACCCTCGTGGGGCCCATGTTGCTCCACCGACGTACTTCTTCCTCCTCTATATACCTACGTACCCCAAACCGACAGAAGAATCCACGAAAACCTAATTCCACCGCCGCAACCTTCTGTACCCGTGAGATCCCATCTTGGGGCCTTTTCCGTCGTCTTGCCGGATGGGGCATTGATCACGGAGGGCTTCTACATCAACACCATAGCCTCTCCGATGATGTGTGAGTAGTTTACCTCAGACCTTCGGTTCCATAGTTTTTAGCTAGATGGCTTCTTCTCTCTCTTTGGATCTTAATAAAAAGTTCTCCACGATTCCCGTGGAGATCTATTCGATGTAATCTTCTTTTGCGGTGTGTTTGTTGAGACCGATGAATTGTGGGTTTATGATCAAGTTTATCTATGAACAATATTTGAATCTTCTCTGAATTCTTTTATGTATGATTGGTTATCCTTGCAAGTCTCTTCGAATTATCAGTTTGGTTTGGCCTACTAGATTGATCTTTCTTGCAATGGGAGAAGTGCTTAGCTTTCGGTTCAATCTTGCGGTGTCCTTTCCCAGTGACAGTAGGGGCAGCAAGGCACGTATTGTATTGTTGTCATCGAGGATAACAAGATGGGGTTTATATCATATTGCATGAGTTTATCCCTCTACATCATGTCATCTTACTTAAAGCGTTACTCTGTTCTTTTGAACTTAATACTCTAGATGCATGCTGGATAGCGGTCGAGTGTGGAGTAATAGTAGTAGATGCAGGCAGGAGTCGGTCTACTTGTCGCGGACGTGGTGCCTATATACATGATCATACCTAGATATTCTCATAACTATGCTCAAATCTATCAATTGCTCGACAGTAATTTGTTCACCCACCGTAATACTTATGCTCTTTAGAGAAGCCACTAGTGAAACCTATGGCCCCCGGGTCTATTTTCCATTATATTAATCTTCCAACACTTAGCTATTTTTATTGCCTTAATTTTACTTTGCATCTTTATCATAAAAATACCAAAAATATTATCTTATCATATCTATTAGATCTCACTCTCGTAAGTGACCGTTGAGGGATTGACAACCCCTTTATCGCGTTGGTTGCGAGGTTCTTGTTTGTTTGTGTAGGTGCGAGGGACTCGTGCGTGTTCTCCTACTGGATTGATACCTTGGTTCTCAAAAACTGAGGGAAATACTTACGCTACTTTACTGCATCACCCTTTCCTCTTCAAGGGAAAACCAATGGAGTGCTCAAGAGGTAGCAAGAAGGATTTCTGGCGCCGTTGCCGGGGAGATCTATGCCAAGTCAAGTCAGTCAAGACATACCAAGTACCCATCACAAACTCATCTCCCTCGCATTACATTATTTACCATTTGCCTCTCGTTTTCCTCTCCCCACTTCACCCTTGCCGTTTTATTTGCCCTCTCTTTTCCGTTCGCCTCTTTTTCGCTTGCTTTTTGTTTGCCCGTGTGTTGGATTGCCTGCTTGTCACGATGGCTCAAGATAATACTAAATTGTGTGACTTTACCAATACCAACAACAATAATTTTCTTAGCACTCCGATTGCTCTTCTTACCGATACTGAATCTTGTGAAATTAATGCTGCTTTGTTGAATCTTGTCATGAAAGATCAATTCGCCGACCTTCCTAGTGAAGATGCCGCTACCCATCTAAATAGCTTCGTTGATTTGTGTGATATGCAAAAGAAGAAAGATGTGGACAATAATATTGTTAAATTGAAGCTATTTCCTTTTTCGCTTAGAGATCGTGCTAAAGCTTGGTTTTCGTCTTTGCCTAAAAATAGTATTGATTCTTGGAATAAGTGCAAAGATGCTTTTATCTCTAAGTATTTTCCTCCCGATAAGATCATCTCTCTTAGAAACGATATTATGAATTTTAAGCAACTTGATCATGAACATGTTGCACAAGCTTGGGAGGGGATGAAATTAAAGATACGTAATTGCCCTACACATGGTTTGAATTTGTGGATGATTCTACAAAATATTTATGCCGGATTGAATTTTGCTTCTAGAAATCTTTTAGATTCAGCCGCGGGAGGCACTTTTATGGAAATCACTTTAGGAGAAGCTACTAAACTCCTAGATAATATTATGGTTAATTATTCTCAATGCCACACTGAAAGATCTACTAATAAGAAAGTGGATGCGATAGAAGAAATTAATGTTTTGAGTGGAAAGATGGATGAACTTATGAAATTATTTGCTAATAAAAGTGTTTCTTCTGATCCTAATGATATGCCTTTGTCTACTTTGATTGAGAATAATAATGAATCTATGGATGTGAATTTTGTTGGTAGGAATAATTTTGGTAACAACGCGTATAGAGGAAACTTTAATCCTAGGCCGTACCCTAGTAATTCCTCTAATAATTATGGTAATTCCTACAACAATTCATATGTAAATTTTTATAAGATGCCCTCTGAATTTGCGACTAGTGTTAAATAATTTATGAATTCGCAAAAGAATTTCAATGCTTTGCTTGAAGAAAAATTGCTTAAAGTTGATGAATTGGCTAGGAACGTTGATAGAATTTCTCTTGATGTTGATTCCTTGAAACTTAGATCTATTACACATAAGCATGATATCAATGAGTCTCTCAAAGGCATGAGAATTTCCATTGATGAGTGCAAAGAAAGAACCGCTAGGATGCGTGCTAAGAAAGATTGCTTTGTGAAAGCGTGTTCTTCTAGTTTCTATGAAAATAAAGATGAAGATCTAAAAGTTATTGATGTATCCCCTATTAAATCTTTGTTATGCAATATGAATCTTGATAATGATGGGACTGAATATGATCCACCTTTACCTAGAAGGCGTTCTAAAAATTTGGAGTTTTTAGATCTTGATGCAAAAATTGGTAAAAGTGGGATTGAAGAGATGAAAACTCTAGATATTAATGAACCCACTATTTTGTATTTCAAGGAATTTAATTATGATAATTGCTCTTTGATAGATTGTATTTCCTTGTTGCAATCCGTGCTAAATTCTCCACATGCTTATAGTCAAAATAAAGCTTTTACTAAACATATAGTTGATGCTTTGATGCAATCTTATGAAGAAAAACTTCAGTTGGAAGTTTCTATCCCTAGAAAACTTTATGATGAGTGGGAACCTACTATTAAAATTAAAATTAAAGATCATGAATGCTATGCTTTGTGTGATTTGGGTGCTAGTGTTTCCATGATCCCAAAAACTTTATGTGATTTGCTAGGTTTTCGTGATTTTGATGATTGTTCTTTAAACTTGCACCTTGCGGATTCCACTATTAAGAAACCTATGGGAAGAATTAATGATGTTCTTATTGTTGCAAATAGGAACTATGTGCCCGTAGATTTTATTGGTCTTGACATAGATTGCAATCCTTCATGTCCTACTATTCTTGGTAGACCTTTCCTTAGAACGATTGGTGCAATTATTGATATGAAGGAAGGGAATGTTAGATTCCAATTTCCATTAAGGAAAGGCATGGAACACTTCCCTAGAAAGAAAGTAAAATTACCTTATGAATCTATTATGAGAGCCACTTATAGATTGCCTACCAAAGATGGCAATACCTAGATCTATCCTTGCTTTTATGCCTAGCTAGGGGCGTTAAACGATAGCGCTTGTTGGGAGGCAACCCAATGTTATTTTTAGTTTTTTGCTTTTTCCTTCTGTTTAGGAACAAATATTTGATCTATCCTATGGTTAGATTTGTTTTTATGTTTTAATTAGTGTTTGTACAAAGTTAAACATATAGGATCTTCTTGGATGATAGTTATTTGATCTTGCTGTAAATTCCAGAAACTTTCTGTTCACGAAAACAATTGTTCAAAATCACCAGAACGTGATAAAATATTGATTACAATTTCTGCTGATAAATAAACAAATTTTCTAGGTCGTCCTATTTTTTCTGAATTTTTTGAGGTCCAGAAGTTTGCGTTAGTTACAGATTACTACAGACTGTTCTGTTTTTGACAGATTCTGTTTTTCGTGTGTTGTTTGCTTATTTTGATGAATCTATGGCTAGTAAAATAGTTTATAAACCATAGAGAAGTTGGAATACAGTAGGTTTAACACCAATATAAATAAAGAATGAGTTCATTACAGTACCTTGAAGTGGTCTTTTGTTTTCTTTCGCTAACGGAGCTCACGAAATTTTCTGTTAAGTTTTGTGTTGTGAAGTTTTCAAGTTTTGGGTAAAAGATTTGATGGATTATGGAACAAGGAGTGGCAAGAGCCTAAGCTTGGGGATGCCCATGGCACCCCAAGATAATCTAAGGACACCAAAAAGCCAAAGCTTGGGGATGCCCCGGAAGGCATCCCCTCTTTCGTCTACTTCCATCGGTAACTTTACTTGGAGCTATATTTTTATTCACCACATGATAAGTGTTTTGCTTGGAGCGTCTTCTGTGATTTGAGTCTTTGTTTTTTAGTTTACCACAATCATCTTTGCTGTACACACCTTTTGAGAGAGACACACATGATTCGGAATTTGTTAGAATACTCTATGTGCTTCACTTATATCTTTTGAGCTATATAGTTTTTGCTCTAGTGCTTCACTTATATCTTTTAGAGCACGGTGGTGGATTTGTTTTATAGAAACTACTGTTCTCTCATGCTTCACTTATATTATTTTGAGAGTACTACAAAACAGCGTGGTAATTTGCTTTAATTATGATAGGCATTCAAGATTAGTAAAAAAAAATCTTATGAGTGTCTTGAATACTATGAGAAGTTTGATGCTTGATAATTGTTTTGAGATAGAAAGATGGTGATATTAGAGTCATGCTAGTTCAGTAGTTGTGGATTTGGAAATACCTGTGTTAAAGTTTGTGATTCCCGTAGCATGCACGTATGGTGAACCGTTATGTGATGAAGTCGGAGCATAATTTATTTATTGATTGTCTTCCTTATGAGTGGCGGTCGGGGACGAGCGATGGTCTTTTCCTACCAATCTATCCCCCTAGGAGCATGCCCGTAATACTTTGCTTTGATAACTTGTAGATTTTTGCAAAAAGTATATGAGTTCTTTATGACTAATGTTGAGTCCATGGACTATACGCACTCTTTTCCTTCCACCATTGCTAGCCTCTCTAATACCGCGCACTTTCCGCCGGTATCATTCGCCCACCATATACCTTCCTCAAAACAGCCACCATACCCACCTATCATGGCATTTCCATAGCCATTCCGAGATATATGGCCATGCAACTTACCACCATTCTGTTTACAATGACACGCTCCATCATTGTCATATTGCCTCGCATAATCATGTAGTTGACATCGTATTTGTGGCAAAGCCACCGTTCATAATTCTTTCATACATGTCACTCTTGATTCATTGCATATCCTGGTACACCGCCTGAGGCATTCACATAGAGTCATATTTTGTTTTAAGTATTGAGTTGTAATTGTTGAGTTGTAAGTAAATAAAAGTGTGATGATCATCATTTTTAGAGCATTGTCCCAAGTAAGGAAAGGATGATGGAGACTATGATTCCCCCACAAGTCGGGATGAGACTCCGGACTAAAAAAAAGAGGCCATAAAAAAGAGAAAAGGCCCAAATAAAAAATGAGAGAAAAAGAGAGAAGGGACAATGTTACTATCCTTTTACCACACTTGTGCTTCAAAGTAGCACCATGATCTTCATGATAGAGAGTCTCCAATGATATCACTTTCATATACTAGTGGGAATTTTTCATTACAGAACTTGGATTGTATATTCCAATGATGGGCTTCCACAAAATGCCCTAGGTCTTCGTGAGCAAGCGAGTTGGATGCACGCCCACTTAGTTTCTTTTGTTGAGCTTTCATATACTTATAGCTCTAGTGCATCCGTTGCATGGCAATCCCTACGCACTCACATTGATATCTATTGATGGGCATCTCCATAGCCCGGTGATACGCCTAGTTGATGTGAGACTATCTTCTCCCTTTTTTCTTCTCCACAACCACCATTCTATTCCACATATAGTGCTATGTCCATGGCTCACGCTCATGTATTGCGTGAAGATTGAAAAAGTTTGAGAACACCAGAAGTATGAAACAATTGCTTGGCTTGTCATCAGGGTTGTGCATGATTTAAATACTTTGTGTGGTGAAGATAGAGCATAGCCATACTATATGATTTTGTAGGGATAACTTTCTTTGGCCATGTTATTTTGAGAAGACATGATTGCTTAGTTAGTATGCTTGAAGCATTATTATTTTTATGTCAATATTAAACTTTTGTCTTGAATCTTTCGGATCTGAATATTCATACCACAATTAAGAGAATTACATTGAAAATTATGCCAAGTAGCATTCCGCATCAAAAATTCTGTTTCTATCATTTACCTACTCGAGGACGAGCAGGAATTAAGCTCGGGGATGCTTGATACGTCTCCAACGTATCTATAATTTTTGATTGCTTCATGCTATATTATATTCTGTTTTGGATGTTTAATGGGCTTTATTATACACTTTTATATTATTTTTGGGACTAACCTATTAACCGGAGGCCCAGCCCAGAATTGTTGTTTTTTGCCTATTCCAGTGTTTCGCAGAAAAAGAATATCAAACGGAGTCCAAACGGAATGAAACCTTCGGGAACGTGATTTTCGGAACGAACATGATCCAGAGGACTTGGACCCTACGTCAAGAAAGCTACCAGGAGGGCACGAGGTAGGGGGCACGCCTACCCCCGCCTCCCCAGGCGCGCCCTCCACCCTCGTGGGGCCCATGTTGCTCCACCGACGTACTTCTTCCTCCTATATATACCTACGTACCCTCAAACCAACAGAAGCATCCACGAAAACCTAATTCCACCGCCGCAACCTTCTGTACCCGTGAGATCCCATCTTGGAGCCTTTTCCGGCGTCCTGCTGGAGGGGGCATTGATCACGGAGGGCTTCTACATCAACACCATAGCCTCTCTGATGATGTGTGAGTAGTTTACCTCAGACCTTCGGGTCCATAGTTATTAGCTAGATGGCTTCTTCTCTCTCTTTGGATCTCAATACAAAGTTCTCCACGATTCCCGTGGAGATCTATTCGATGTAATCTTCTTTTGCGGTGTGTTTGTTGAGACGGATGAATTGTGGATTTATGATCAAGTTTATCTATGAACAATATTTGAATCTTCTCTGAATTCTTTTATGTATGATTGGTTATCTTTGCAAGTCTCTTCAAATTATCAGTTTGGTTTGGCCTACTAGATTGATATTTCTTGCAATGGGAGAAGTGCTTAGCTTTGGTTTCAATCTTGAGGTCTCCTTTCCCAGTGACAGTAGGGGCAGCAAGGCACGTATTGTATTGTTGCCATCGAGGATAACAAGATGGGGTTTATATCATATTACATGAGTTTATCCCTCTACATCATGTCATCTTACTTAAAGCGTTACTCTGTTCTTTTGAACTTAATACTCTAGATGCATGCTGGATAGCGGTCGATGTGTGGAGTAATAGTAGTAGATGCAGGCAGGAGTCGGTCTACTTGTCGCGGACGTGATGCCTATATACATGAACATACCTAGATATTCTCATAACTATGCTCAAATCTATCAATTGCTCAATAGTAATTTGTTCACCCACCATAATACTTATTCTCTCGAGAGAAGCCACTAGTGAAACCTATGGCCCCCAGGTCTATTTTCCATTATATTAATCTTCCAACACTTAGCTATTTTCATTGCCGTTTATTTTACTTTGCATCTTTATCATAAAAAATACCAAAAATATTATCTTATCATATCTATCAGATCTCCCTCTCGTAAGTGACCGTTGAGGGATTGACAACCCCTTTATCGCGTTGGTTGCGAGGTTCTTGTTTGTTTGTGTAGGTGCGAGGGACTCGTGCGTGTTCTCCTACTGTATTGATACCTTGGTTCTAAAAAACTGAGGGAAATACTTACGCTACTTTACTGCATCACCCTTTCCTCTTTAAGGGAAAACCAACACAGTGCTCAAGAGGTAGCAGCCGCCATTTGCCCTGACCTGTCAATCCCGAAGCAACACGTCACCGTGGAAGCTGGCGAAGACGTTGACTACGTTGCCATGACGAAGGCTTCATGTCAGCGGGCTAGCGTATTACTGGATCTCGGGAAAGATGGCTACGACATCAAGCTCGTCCACATTGACGGCTTCACGCGGGCCATGTCACAGGTTAAGTGGTCCATCCCCAACCCCTCTGGTTCAACCGCCGTCGATCTCTTCGACGGCCCTGCGGCTGATCTCCTCCGCCAAGCGGTCAAGGATTTGCGATCTTTATACGCCATCGAGCCAATTTTGTCATTTCCGAAGGACACATTCTATGGCGGCGGCTTGGGATCCTCAATTGCCAAGTCAGATCTCATCGACCACGACCACGAGGAGGGCACCCAAGAAGGTTCTTCCAAGGTGAAACAGCCCATCAGTGACATCTGAGAGCGCACCATGGGTCTGTGCTCTTCCAACTGGAAGGATCCCGTCCATGAAATGTGAGGCAACATTCTATCAGAAAATCTTACCTTTTCTAGGTTGCCAACCCGTACCCTTTGTTGTAGTAGCAATTGCCATGTGGTGCTTTAACTGTGCCGTGTTTAATTATTTCAGTTATGCAAAAATGTATTGTTCAATAGGGCTATGTGTTGTTTAAGTATGAATTGTCCACTTCAGTTTCACAAATGGATATATTTGGTTGTTTATAGTGAGTAGATGCCTTGTTTATCTGTATTTGGTTGTTAGGTTGGTTGGAGTGAGCATTTTTTCAGTTATCGAGTAGATGCCTTGTTTATATGTATTTGGTTCTTAGTTTGGTTGCAGTGAGCATTTGTCCAGATATCAAGCAGATGCCTTGTTTATCTGTATTTGGTTGTTAGGTTGCTTTTTTTAGCATTTGCCAGTTATCAACCAGATGCCTTGTTTATCTGTATTTGGTTGTTAGGTTGCTTTTTTAGCATTTGTCCAGTTATCAAGCAGATGCCTTGTTTATCTTCATCTGCTTGTTAGGTTGGTTGCAGTGAGCATTTGTCTAGTTTTCAAGCATATGCCCTATTTATGTGTATTTGCTTGTTATGTTGGTTGCAGTGAGACTCTGTCCAGTTTTCAATGGCTATATTTGGTTGTTATACTAGTCATTTATGCCTTGTTTATTTCAGTCATTCACAATCTGTTGTTCATTATGTGCAAGTCGAAACTGTGCCGCTCGACTACATCAATACCAATTTGAACGGCTATATTTGGTTCCAGTTATTCCTGGTGTAGTTAACACATGCCCTTTATTTCAGTTTTACACATTTATCCAGTGTGATGTTTAAGCATTACCTACGTTCTATTCATTTTCAACAATACCAGTTTGAATTGCAATATTTGATGGCTGTTAAGCCTGCTGTCGGTAACATTGCCTTCCATTTTATATCTGCTTTAACAGCATGCTGAAACCAACAGAGTCAAGCTATCATTTGGAGATGATGTTGTTTACCTTTGCTATATTTGTTTGATGTTAAGGTTGTTGTACTTATCATGCCTTTCCACTACTTATGCCGGACAACAACGGGAGTGGCCACCATTTTCCGCCGAGGTTAGCTTCATCCCTCGGCTTGTACTCCCCCCGTCGTTCCATTATGTAGTGCATATAGATCCAGGCCCGGACACTTGTTAGCTTCTAATATTCACTTGTTGCTTGTAGGTACATATGCCCTTGGTAAGGATCCACACATCGACCCTTTTGTGTATGGGGCAATGAGATAATCATGAACAAGCATCAAGTGAGGAAACTGATAAGGATTATTAGCAAAAAGATACGAATGGTGGCAAGCAAATTATTTGTTTATGCTCTATCCAACACAACAGTGAGCTGTAGGATGGTAACTACAAACTCTGTAGCCTTCTCTTTTTACTGCCCATAATGAGTTGTTAGACAACAATGTCTGAATCTTTTTCGTTCCCGGTGGTTCCCGAAGCAGCTCACTCAAGATTACCTCGCAAAGTACATGATTGGTGGACACGCAATGAAGGTTAAAGTATTTCATCCAGACTACAATGAGCATCGAGAAGTCGTAATGAAGATAGTGAAGGATGGACAGGCAGCCATCACAAGGGGTTGGCCTAGAGTCGTGCGCGCATTACGCATGGAGGAGGGCACAATATGGGCATTCCGCTTCACCTTCTCCAGCAACCAGAATGTCTTTCCTCTCTCTCTTTACAGTCTTTAGTACAACTGTAGTTCATCATTCTTTACTTGGTGCTTCTGTAGTTCTTCAGTATATGTACTTGTGCATCCAATTATGCATTCGTGGTTGAACCTATATTTGTAATAAACATGGTTGGATATGAAATAAGTGATTGCCTACTTTCAAATTCAAAACATGTGATTTTTAAATTAGGGATTACACTGCACACAGTTTGCGAAAGCGAAACGTCTGCGATAGACGTGGAGATCAGAAACGTTTCTAGGATCCACTACGTGTACGATCAATCTCCACTGCACACACGGCATCCTCTTGAAAACTGTTTGCGTTAGGCCACCTTGCGCAAACGTTTACCACATAAAAAGTGTGTGTGATGGACAGTCTTTGCCACACAGTTTCTTCTACGCACCGTGTGTGATGCATTCAATAACGCAAACGATAAAATTGTTAATATTGTGTGCAATGGCAACGCTATCACAAACGATTTAACGGGAAAAATTATGTGTGATGTACCTGTAAATGGAAACGTTTTCCTTGGAGCGACTGTGTTATGAACGGAAACATTTAACAGGGACTGACTGTGTGGGACGTACTTGCGACCGGAAACAATTTCGCATGTATAATTGTATTTTTTAGGTCTACTGTATGTATTTCCATATTTGAGCGCTCGCCGGTCGCATACGACCTCATTTTGCCGAGCGTGTGTGCCAGGAGGGCATATCCCCGACGGTTTCTGGGTCGTGTGGGAAGGACCCCCCCTATTGCCGTCACTCACTAGGCGGCAGTTCCAAATGCCGTCGCGGAAAGGGGTTTAAAACCGTTTGTATAGCACACGACGGTTCCAAAGGCCATGTAGTCGCCATCACTTGACACCACTAAGGGAATCACAACATACACATCATCAAAATATGGAGCACACATCAAGTTCACATGATTACTTGCAACAAGATTTCTCCCGTGACCTCAAGAACAAAAGTAACTACTCACAAATGATAATCACGCTCAAGATCAGAGTGGTAATAAATAGCATAATGGATCTGAACATATAATCTTCCACCAAATAAACCATATAGTAATAAACTACAAGATGTAATCAACACCACTAGTCACCCACACGTACCAATCTGAGGTTCCAGTACAAAGATTGAACACAAGAGATGAACTAGGGTTTGAGAGAAGATGGTGATGTTGAAGATGTTGATGGAGATTGCCCTCCCAAAGATGAGAGGGTTGTTGGTGATGATGATGACGATGATTTCCCCTTCGGTGGGGGAGGGGAGTTCCCCCGACGAAATCACTCCTCCTGAGGGCAAAAGTGCTCCCACCCAAGTTCCGCCTTGAGACAGCGTTGATACGTCTCCAACGTATCGATAATTTATGAAGTATGCATGCCATGTTTACTATTGTTTTATATGATTTTGGTATGATTTGATTAGAACTAAGCCGGACTGATGTTGTTTTCAGCAGAACTACCGTGGTGTTGTTTTTGTGCAGAAATAAAAGTTCTCGAAATGCGCTGAAAATCGACGGAGAATTTTTCTGGAAAATATAAAAAATACTGGAACAAACATCTACCGGAGGGGAGTCCCGTGGGCCCCATGAGGGTGGGGGCGCGCCCACCCCCCTAGGCAAGCCCCTATGCCTCGTGGACTACCAGTGGGGCCCCCTGACTTGTCCTAGACGCCAACCTCCCCTATAAATACCCAAACCTCCAGAAATTAACCTAGATCGGAAGTTCCTCTGCCGCAAGCCTCTGTAGCCATGAGAAATCAGTCTAGGCCCTCTCTGGCACCCTGTCGGATGGGGCCATCATCACCGGAGGCCATGGAGGAGGATCCCGGAGGGAAAATCATCGCCATGAAGGACAAGATCCATAGGGAGAACCTCTCCCCATCCTGGGGGGGAGGCCATGGACGAGGAAGCGCAAGGGGGAGAACCTCTCCTCCTCTCTCTCGGTGGCGCCAGAGTGCCATCGGGAGGGGAATCATCGCCGCGGTGATCGTCTTCATCAACATCACCATCCTCATCTCTTTTAGGCGGTCCACTCTCCCGCACCCCACTGTAATCCCTACTTGAACATGGTGCTTTATGCCACATATTATGATCCAATGATGTGTTTCCATCCTATGATATTTTAGTAGATATCTTTTGTCGTTGGGTTGATTGATGATCTAGATTGGTACGAGTTGTATTTTTATTTTGGTGTTGTCCTATTGTGCCCTCCGTGTCGCGCAAGCGTGAGGGACTCCCGCTGTAGGGTGTTGCAATACGTTCATGATTCGCTTATAGTGGGTTGCTTGAGTGACAGAAGCATAAACCCGAGTAAGGGGGTTGTGGCGTATGGGATAAAGGGGACTTGATGCTTTAATGCTATGGTTGGGTTTTACCTTAATGATCTTTAGTAGTTGCGGATGCTTGCTAGATTTCCAATCATAAGTGCATATGATCCAAGAAGAGAAAGTATGTTAGCTTATGCCTCGCCCTCATATGAAATTGCAATGACGACTATCGGTCTTGTTAACAATTGCCTAGGACAATTCCGCACACCGATCCATCATTATTCCACACTCACTATTTATAATATTCAGTAATTTATTCTAACTTTATGATAACAACACCTACTTTTATGTTTTATCTCTCCGATATCATGCAAAGTTATCCTCTTCATACCCACAATGTAGTTTTATTTCTCGTTTCTAGTTGGAAGCAAACATTTGGTGTACGTAGAGTCGTATCAGTGGCAGATAGGGCTTGAGAGAATATTGATCTTACCTTTAGCTCCTTGTGGGTTCGAATCTCCATACTAATCACTTCCACCTTTGGGAAATCCTACGATGACTCCCTGCACTTGGGGATTATCAAGCTCTTTTCTGGCGCCGTTGCCGGGGAGCAATAGCGTGGGGTTGATATTCTCGTGTGTGCTTGTTTGCTTTCTCCACTAAGTAGATTTTTTTTTTCCTTTTTGTCTCTGTTTAGTTGTGGGTGAAACATACAAAAGAATTTAAAAGAATGAAAATACAAAAAAAATACTTGCCTTTCATCCCTAAAAAGTTTTTCAAAAAAGAGAAGTGATTGGAAAGTTATGCATTGAAGAAGTGAGGGTCGACCTTGAGCACTTGTGTTCATGCTTACGGAAACAATGTATAATTTTTCATGGAAGTTTCTCTGTAAATAATTATCCCCTTGTGTATATCCATTGTATTATAAAAATAATGTGCCAAGCTTTGGTTTGAGGATGATTAGATTGCTTGTTTACTATGTGCAGTACAAAAACAGAAACTTTGGTCGTAGTGCGTGAATTTACATTTTGTACTGGAAAATCAAATGGGTCTGTAACTTTCTTCACATTACTTCTGTACAAATTTCTTAAATTTTAATATTAGTTTAGAATTTTTGGAGTAACAGAAGTTTCCTAAACTTCCAGATTACTACAGACTGTCCTGTTTTTGACAGATTCTGTTTTTCGCGTGTTGTTTGCTTATTTTGATGAATCTATGGCTAGTATCGGGGGGTATGAACCATAGAGAAGTTGGAATACAGTAGGTTTAACACCAATATAAATAAATAATGAGTTCATTACAGTACCTTAAAGTGGTAGTTTTCTTTATTACACTAACGAATCTCACAAAGTTTTTGTTAAAGTTTTGTGTGGATGAAGTGTTCGAAGATCGAGGAGTTATCAATATGAGAAGAATAAAGATAGGCAAGAGTTCAAGATTGGGGATGCCCAAGGCACCCCAAGTAAATATTTCAAAGGATACTCAAGAGTCTAAGCTTGGGGATGCCCCGGTTGGCACCCCATCTTTCTTCTTCAACAAATATCGGTATACCTCGGTTTTTGTTTTGTTCACATGATTTGTGTCCTTTGTGTTTTTGTTTTTCCCTTAAGAACCATGCTAGTATGAGTTAGCCCTTCATTGATTTATAGAATACTTCCTGTGCTTCACTTATATCTTTTAAGTATGATTTTATAGAATTGCTCTTTGTGCTTCACTTAAATCTTTTGGGTATGGTTTTATAGAATGCTTCGTGTGCTTCACTTACATATTCTGAGCTTGGATATTGGTTATTCTATATTAATTGTATAATGCTCCATGAACTTCACTTATATCTTTTGGAGTATGAATAATACTATCATCTAAAGCGGGGTTGGATAAGTGTCAACTTTAGGAATTAGTGATCCCACTATTCCGAATGAGAAGAATTTTGCTTATGTGGCGAGTAGAAAATTCTCTATGCTTCTAGATCATGAAAAGAATGCTTTATGTGATGGTTATATTGTTTAATTCATTCATGATTCTACTGAAAATTATTATGAGGGAGGAATATATGCTTGTAGGAGTTGCAAAAATATCAAGTTTCCTCTCTATGTGCTTAAAGTTTTGAAGTTATACTTGTTTTGCCTTCCTATGCTAGTTGATTCTTGTTCCGATAAATTATGTGCTCACAAAATCCATAGGCATAGGAAGTGGGTTTGATTTAAATGTTCTAGTCATATTCTTCATGATGCTCTCTTTATGTTTCAATTATTTTCTTTTAAGTGAGCATCATTGAAACCATCATGCCTAGCTAAAAGGCATTAAAGAAAAGCGCTGGTTGGGAGACAAAACAATATTTACCCTTAATGTTTTTGCGTGTTTACATGATTAAGCTACTGTAGTAATAATGTTTTATAACTTTTTTTTCAATAAAGTGCCAAGTAAGACCTTTGGGAAGACTTGGGTGAAAGTTAATGCGATCTTGCCGTAAAAAACAGAAACTTTGTGCTCACGGGATTAGCTGACATTTTTTTTACAGAAGAGTGATTTTGAGTTGATTCTTTTTTAAGAAGATTAATAGACAAATTACGCACGTTCACCAATTTATTTCATGATTTTTGGAGTAGCAGAAGTATGGTTGTTGTCCAGATCATTACAGACTGTTCTGTTTCTGACAGATTCTGTTTTCATTGCATAGTTTGCTTGTTTTCTAGTTTCTATGGCTTATATTTCTCAATATAAATTGTAGAAATGATATGGTACAGTAGGCATTGTGTGAGAACAATTATGAACCTCGTCTTTGATAGTACCAAAGTGAATGGTTTACTCTTTATCATACTAACCTATCTCACGAAGTTCCGTTAAGTTTTGTGTGGTTGAAGTTTTCAAGCTTTGGGTGAGATATGGATATGAGGAGAATAAGGAGTGGAAAGACCCTAAGACTGGGGATGCCCAAGGCACCCCAAGGTAATATTCAAGGAAGACTCAAGTGCCTAAGCTTGCGGATGCCCCGGAAGGCATCCCCTCTTTCGTCTTCAAAACTATCGGTATACCTTACTCGGAGCAATATTTTTATTCGTCACATGATATGTGTTTTGCTTGGAGCGTATTTTCAATTTTACTTGTTGTTTGAATAAAATCATTGGATCTGAAATCTTGAATGAAAAAGAACCCTCCCATGGCTAGTTAATTATTTGACTACTTAGTGTTCTTCACTTATATCTTTTGGAGTAGTTTGTCATTTACTCATGTGCTTCACGTATATCCTATGAGTAAATGATTGAATGAATTGAATATCATAAATCTGAATTTATATATGTTTCATATGCTTATACCATGGGGAGTAATGACTTCAGACAGAATAAGTATAGGTAGTAGACTTATTTGAAAGTTAGCAAACGCAGAATTGGTCACTTAAACAATTCACGAAAGAAAGAGAGATTTCACATATAAATATACTATCTTGGACATCTTTTGTAATTGTAAGCACTCATTAAAATATGACATGCTAAAAGGTTGATGTTGGACAAGGAAGACAACATAATGGGTTATTTTTTCCTATATCCGAAATAAAGTATATTGTCATGGATCATCCAACATGCTGAGCTTGCCTTTCCCCCTCATGCTAGCCAAATTCTTTGCACCAAGTAGAGATACTACTTGTGCTTCCGAATATCCTTAAACCCGTTTTTTCCATGAGAGTCCCACCATATCTACCTATGGATTGAGTAAGATCCTTCAAGTAAGTTGTCATTGTTGCATGCAATAAAAAATTGCTCTCTAAATATGTATGATCGATTAGTGTGGCGAAAATAAGCTTTATACAATCTTGTGATATGGAAGCAATAAAAGCGACAGACTGCATAATAAAGGTCCCTATCACAAGTGCCAATATAAAGGGACGTTCTTTCGCATTAAGATTTTGTGCATCCAACTATAAAAGCACATGACAACCTCTACTTCGCTCTGTGAAGGGCCTATCTTTTATTCTTGTCTTATACCTTATACAAGAGTCATGGTGATCTTCACCTTTCCTTTTTACATTTTATCCTTTGGCAAGCACATTGTGTTGGAAAGATCCTGATATCTATATATCCAGTTGGATGTAAGTTATCATGAACTATTATTGTTGACATTACCCTTGAGGTAAAAGGTTGGGAGGCGAAACTATCAGCCCCTATCTTTCTCTGTGTCCGATTAAAACTTTGAACCCATAAATATCACATGAGTGTTAGCAATCGTGAAAGATTAAATGATAGTTGAGTGTGTGGAGTTTGCTAAATCAAAGCTCTGACATAGACCCTTCCTGAAAATAAGATGAATTGCAATTGTTTGATGACTGAGAATATAGTTTGTTAGTTTCAAGAAAGTTTATGATCTATACTTTAACATGTGAATAGCTTGTTACTTGATCATGAAAAGTTTTATGAGATGAGCTACTGTTATGACATATAATGATGCTAGAAAAGGTGATTGAAATTATCATTGATCAAACTTGTGCACTTGCTAGCATTCACACTTCATAAATTACTTCTTTTATCATTTACCTACTCAAGGACGAGCAGGAATTATGCTTAGGGATGCTGATACGTCTCCAACGTATCAATAATTTATGAAGTATTCACGCCATGTTTACTATTGTTTTATATGATTTTGGTATGATTTGATTAGAACTAACCCGGACTGACGCTGCTTTCAGCAGAACTACCGTGGTGTTGTTTTTGTGCAGAAATAGAAGTCCTCGAAATGCGCTGAAAATCAACGGAGAATTTTTCTAGAAAATATAAAAAATACTAGAACCAAAATCTACCGGAGGGGAGTCCTGTGGGCCCCACGAGGGTGGGGGCGCGCCCCTGTGCCTCGTGGACAACCCGTGGGTCCCCCTGACTTGTTCTCGATGCCAACCTCTCCTATAAATACCCAAACCTCCAAAAATTAACCTAGATCAGAAGTTCCACTGCCGCAAGCCTCTGTAGCCACGAGAAATCAATCTAGGCCCTCTCTGGCATCCTGTCAGAGGGGGCCATCATCACCGGAGGCCACGGAGGAGGATCCCGGAGGGGCCATCATTGCCATGAAGGCCAAGATCCAGAGGGAGACCTCTCCCCATCCAGGGGGAGGCCATGGAGGAGGAAGCACAAGGGGGAGAACCTCTCCTCCTCTCTCTCGGTGGCGCCGGAGTGCCATCGAGAGGGGAATCATCGCCGCGGTGATCGGCTTCATCAACATCACCATCATCATCTCTTTTACGCTGTCCACTCTCCCGCACCCTACTGTAATCCCTACTTGAACATGGTGCTTTATGCCACATATTATGATCCAATGATGTGTTGCCATCCTATGATGTTTTGAGTAGATATCTTTTGTCTTTGGGTTGACTGATGATCTAGATTGGTACGAGTTGTATGTTTTATTTTGGTGTTGTCCTATTGTGCCCTCCGTGTCGCATAAGCATGAGGGATTCCCGCTGTAGGGTGTTGCAATCCGTTCATGATTCGCTTATGGTGGGTTGCTTGAGTGACAGAAGCATAAACCCGAGTAAGGGGGTTGTGGCGTATGGGATAAAGGGGACTTGATGCTTTAATGCTATGGTTGGGTTTTACCTTAATGATCTTTACTAGTTGCGGATGCTTGCTAGAGTTCCAATCATAAGTGCACATGATCCATGATGAGAAAGTATGTTAGCTTATGCATCTCCCTCACATGAAATTGCAATGACGACTACCGGTCTTGTTAACAATTGCCTAGGACAATTCCGCACACTGATCCATCATTATTCCACACTCGCTATTTATAATATTTAGTAATTTATTCTAACTTTATGATAACAGCACCTACTTTTATGTTTTAGCTCTCTGATATCATGCAAAGTTATCCTCTTCATACCCACAACGTAGTTTTATTTCTTGTTTCTAGTTGGAAGCAAACATTCGGTGTACGTAGAGTCGTATTAGTGGCAGATAGGGCTTGAGAGAATATTGATCTTACCTTTATCGTATTAGTGGCAGAGTGTGCAGAAGGGCGCGAGAACAGAGCGTGCGGAGAGACACGAGTAGAGCGCACGGAGGCACGCGAGAGCAGAGCGCGCGGAGGGAAGCGAGCAGAGCGTGCCGCGGGACGCAAGCAGAGGTCGGCACGGTGAGGTGAACAAGGGCAACAAACACGGATGCACCGGCTAATTGTGCGGGAAGACCGACAATAATACCGACATTTCCTTCTAATAACATGTGTGTGTTCTGGGAACGCTTGCTGGTAAATACTAATTGTGATTGTTGAAATCATCATCGATGTGTTCCTTAGTTTAATTGTTTGCCATATGATTTGCTTAGTCTGCACAACATCTATGCGCTCTGTGTATAAAACAATATTCTTTAGTGTGAATAACTATGTTGGGCACACGAGTATACGGATCACACCCATCAGCGAGCAATGTGCGTGCATGCGTCGTGCTATCTCGCGGTTCCTTCTATGCTAAGTTTCCATTAATTGATGTCGTTTTATGAACACGCCACTGTTTCCAGCCACTTCCTCATCGGTTCGCGCCGCCACCCATTGATTGCGCATAAGCCTAAGCGCGCGCGAGACACCGAGGCACAAGTGCAGCCTATAGCCCCTCTACCTTTTTGAAGCATGCCAACCCACTGAAGCGCCGCCTCTGCCATCAACCTCCTCAACAAGGAAAATGAGCATGCGCCACGACCCATCGAGGCCGATGGCGTCCCCGATAAAGCGATGGATGACGTTGTTCTACGTGTGATTGCCAAAGTTGAACAGACCCTTGGCGCACGGCCGATACGTCTCCAACGTATCTATAATTTTTTTATTGTTTCATGCTATTATAGTATCAATCTTGGAAGTTTTATATGCAATTATATATCATTTTTTGGGACTAACCTATTAACCCAGTGCCAAGTGCCAGTTGCAATTTCTGCCTGTTTTTGGTTTTCTAGTAAATTAGTACCCAAAAAAGTCCAAACGCTATGAAACTTTTTGACGATTTTTTCTGGACAAGAGAGACCCTAGAAGCTTTGGGAGGAGACCAAAAGACAAACGAGGAGATGGCAAGGCAACAGGGCGCGCCCTGTTGCCTTGTGGGTCCCTCGTGGCTCCGTCTGACCTAATTCCACCACTATATATTCTCTAAAATCACGAAACCAATAGAGAGCGACCCAAAATACTTTTTCTGCCACCGCAAGTTTCTGTTGTTCCACGATCCCATCTGGAGGCCTTTTCCGGCATCCGGCTGGAGGGGGAATATATTATGGATGGCTTCTAAATCATATGTGTTGCCCTTCCGATAATGCGTGAGTAGTTTACCAGAAACCCACGGATCTATAGCTAGTATCTAGATTGCTTCTTCTCCCTCTTTCAACTTCCTTACAATGTTCTCCTTGATGTTCTTGGAGTTCTATTTGATGTAATCTTTTTTTGCGGTGTGCTTGTTGGGATCCGATGAATTATGGATTTATGATCAGATTATTCAAGAATATTAATTGAGCCTTCTTAGAAATATTTTATGCATGATTATTATAGCTTTGTATTTCTCTCCGGTATATCCATTTGGTTTGGCCAACTAGATTGATTTATCTTGCAATGGGAGAGGTGCTTTGTAATGGGTTCAATCTTGCGGTGCTCTATATCCCAATGACAAAGTAGGGGACAAGACATGTATTTATATTGTTGCCATTAAGGGGACAATGAGGGGGTTTATTCATATTGTTTGGATTTATTTTGTCTACATCATGTGATCTTGCTTAAGGCACTACTCTATTTTATTAACTTAATACCCTAGATGCATGTTGAACAGCGGTCGATGGGTGGATTAATAGTAGTAGATGCAAGCAGGAGTCGATCTACTTGTCTCAGGTGTGATGCCTATATACATGATCATTGCCTTGAATATCATCATAACTATGCGCTTTTCTATGAATTGCCCAATAGTAATTTGTTTACCCACCGTATGCTTTTTGTTCGAGAGAGAAGCCTCCAGTGAAAACTATGGCCCCTGGGTCTACTTCTATCATATATAAAATCCGAAAGTACCTTGCTGCAATTTTATTACCGTTCTTTTATTTTATCTTTATTCCACTATGAGATTTGATCCTTGCAAATAACCACCGCGGGTATTGACAACCCCCTTGATCGCGTTGGGTGCAAGTATTTGCTTTTGTGTGTCTAGATGTTGTATGATGAGACTACTGTATAAAACCTATACAAATACAGCGCCAATATGCTGCAGAAAAAACTACAGGAAAATTTAGCAGTACCGTGGGTGGCCACCTAGTAGCAGCGTGCTTTTAGAATCAGTGCACTCCTGAAAGAGGCACTACTGCTATTAGCAGTAGCAAACTGTCCAGCAAGCTCGCTACTGCTTTGTATGTTAGCAGTAGCACGGGTTAACCCATGCTAATGGTAAAGTTTAGCTGTAGTGCATTAGCAGTAGCACTGGGGCCCGTCCTACTGATAAGAAAACACCCCACGCTACTGCTAGCCTTTTCCCTAGTAGTGTCAGTAGGTGGTTCATTACCAGATTGAGTTTAAGCATCAGAGATAGTGAAATGATTGTTATCTTCAGAAAGTTTTTCTATCTCAGGTTCACTAGAAGTATGCAAAGTCCTATCATTTTTATTTTTCTTTTTAGATGGACTAGGTGCATCAACATTAATTTTTAGAGAGTCTTGTTGAATTCTTTTAGGGTGACCTTTAGGATAAAGAGGTTCCTGAGTCATTTTACCTCCTCTAGTTGCTACTCTAACAGCATAATCATTCATAGTATTATTCATTTCACTAAGCAATTCTATTTGAGACTTAGCAACTTGTTCTAACTGGGTTTGAACCATAGAGGCATGTTTTCCTACACCTCTAACTTCATTAGTGATTCTAAATAGCAAGTCACTTAAGCGAGCAATCATATCAGAATTTTGCTTTAGTTGTTTCATAACATTTGCATTGAAGTTATCTTGTTTTCTAATGTAGTTGTCAAATTCATACAAGCATTGACTAGGATGTTTACTGTAAGGGATGTCACATTCATCAAACTTTAAAAGAGAATTTAACTCTACCACCTGTGGTGGTGTGTCAAGACCATGTATTTCTTCAATAGGTGGTAAATTCTTAACATCCTCAGCTTTAATACCTTTTTCCTTCATACATTTGTTTGCCTCTTGCATATCTTCAGGGCTGAGAAATAAAATACGCCTCTTCTTTGGAGTGGGTTTAGGCGGTGGTTCAGGAAGGGTCCAATCATCATAATTCTTCAATATATTATTAAATAATTCCTTAGCTTGCTCAACAGTTCGTTCCCTGGAAACACAACCAGCACAACTATCTAGAAAGTTCCTAGAAGCATTAGTTGGTCCATTATAGAAAATATCAAGTATTTCATTTTTCCTAAGAGGATGATCAGGCAAAGCATTAAGTAACTAGAGAAGCCTCCCCAAATCTTGTGGGAGACTCTCTTCTTCAATTGGCACAAAGTTAAATATTTCCTGTAAAGCAGCTTGTTTCTTATGAGCAGAAAAATATTTTTTAGAGAAGTAATAAATCATATCATGGGGACTACGCACACAACCAGGAGAAAGAGTATTGTACCAAGTCTTAGCATCACCCTTTAATGACAATAGAAATAACCCGAGGATATAGTAATAGCGAATTTTCTCATCATGAGCAAATAGGGTGGCTATTTCATTTAATTTAGTAAGATGTGCCACAACAGCTTCAGTTCATAGCCATGAAAAGGATCAGATTCAACCAAAGTAATTAACTCTGGGTCGACAGAGAATTCATAGTCCTTATCAGTAACAAAGATAGGTGAAGTAGCAAACTTAGGATCACATTTCATTCTAGCATTCAAAGATTTTTATTTCAACTTGACTAGTAGTTTCTTTAGATCATCTCTGTCCTTAGAAGTAAGAAAGTCTCTAGCTACCTCTTCATCCATAACATAACCCTCAGGTATATTAGGCATTTCAAATCTAGGAGAGCTAGGTCTAATAGGTGTTTCATAGTTATTAGTTTCAAAGACTTCACTAGTTTTAGTAATTTCATCAGTTTCGGCATTCTCAATATCTTTAACTCTAACAAGTTGTTCATCAAGAAATTCACCTAGTGGCACGCTCTTATCAAGCAAGTACTAGCATCATCATCAGTATCATCCATAGAGGAAGTAGCATCATCGATAACTTGCGACATATCGGGATTAATAGCATGTGGTGATGTTGCAAGTCTATTCAAAACAGAAGGTGAATCAAGTGCAGTGCAAGATGGCAATTCCTTACCTCCCCTCGTCTTAGAGGGAACGATTTTGGTTCTGGTATATTTCAGATTCTTCATAAGGGTAAATAGATAATAATCCCATGTGACTCAACAAATATAGCTGTGCTCCCAGTAACAGCGCCAAAAAAGGTCTTGATAACCCACATGTATAGGGGATCGCGACAGTTTTCGAGGGTAGAGTATCCAACCCAAATTTATAGATTCGACACAAGGGGAGCCGAAGAATATTGTATGTATTAGCAGTTGAGTTGTCAATTCAACCACACCTGGAGATTAAATATCTGCAACAAAGTGATCAGTAGCACAGTAATATGATAGTTTGATAGTAGTAATAGTAACAATAGGAGTGGTAACGGTAACAACAGTAATAGTTTTGTAGCAGTTGTAACAGTATCAATAGCAATAGTAACTTAGCAAGAACAATATGTGAAAAGCTCATAGGCATTGGATCGGTGACTACGTTGGATAATATTCATCATATAACAGTCATAACCTCGGGTGACACACAACTAGCTCCAGTTCATAAATATAATGTAGGCATGTATTCCGTAAATGGTCATACGTGCTTATGGAAGAGAACTTGCATGACATCTTTTGTCCGACCCTCCCGTGGCAGCGGGGTCCATAAGGAAACTAGGGGATATTAAGGCCTCCTTTTAATAGATAACCACAACAAAGCATTAACACATAGTGAATACATGAACTCCTCAAACTACGGTCATCACCGGAAAGTATCCCAATTGTTGTCACCTTGGGGTTTACGGATCATAACACATAATAGGTGCAAATAACTTGCAAGATCGGATCACGAACATAGATATAATGATGAAAACATAAACGGTTCAGATCTGAAATCATGGCACTCGGGCCCTAGTGACAAGCATGAAGCATAGAAAAGTCACAACAACATCATCAGAAAATAGTGGATACTAGGGATCAAGCCCTAACAAAACTGACTCGATTACATGATGAAGCTCATCCAACTCCTCACCGACCAGCGAGCCTACAAAGCAATTACTCACTCCCGGTAGTGAGCATCATGAAATTGGTGATGGAGGATGGTTGGTGATGACGAAGACCGAAGATCCCCCTCTCTGGAGCCCCGAACGGGCTCTAGATCTGGCTTCCTGATGAAGAACACGAGGTGGCGGCGGCTCTGTATCGTAAAACGTGATGAAACTTCTTCTCCTATTTTTTCTCCAAAAATAGGATTTTATAGCATCGGAGTTAGGGTCAGCGGAGCCTCGTGGGCCCCACTACCCATCAGGGCACGCCAGAGGGGTGTGGCGCACCCTGGTGACTTGTGGGCAGCTGGGACCCCCCCTCCAGTGGGTCTTGGTTCCAGTATTTTTTATTTATTCCAAAATAATTCTCCAAAAAGTTTCGTCCGATTCCAAGAACTCCTATTTTTGTACAAAAACAACACCATGGTAGTTCTACTGAAAACAACATCAGTATGGGTTAGTTTCATTCAAATCATGCAAATTAGATTCCAAACAATAGCAAAGGCGTTAAGACAAGTAGATACGATAGAGACGTATCAGCCGGCAGCCCGATGACCCCTTAGTCCAGGACTACCTCACCCACGTAAAAATTGCGAAGAAGAACGGTAGTAGATTGCTTACGAGTTGATCTGTTTTGAGCATCGCAAATCCTATACCAAGCATCTTTTAAATTCTCCCCTTCCCTTTGCTTAAAATTGAGAATCTCATTTTCAGGGGTAGACTTAACTAGAGAAGAACTAGCAATAATGGTAAAGCGAGCAAATAAGCAAACAAGCAAAAAGGCAAAAGAAAAATATATTTTTTATTTTTGTGAAAATGTTTTAGAAGTCGGAAAGATGAAAACGAGAGGAAAATGGAAAATGAAAGTAAATGCAAGGAGATGAAAGTTTATGCCATGGTACTTGATAGGTTTTGGTGATGTCTCCTCGGTAATAACGCCAGAAATTCTTCCTGCTACTTCTGAGCTGCGTTGGGATTTCCTCGAAGAGGAGAGGATGATGCACTACAATAGAGATAAGTTTTCTAACGCACTTAAACTTTTTCAATGCTCACTCCGTACATGAGTGCAAGCCATGGATAGAGCACTATGGGTGGAATAGAATACAGTGGTAGAGAATAATATGGGGAAGACAAAAAAGGAGAAAGTCTCACATTGATGAGGCTAATAAGACGGGCTATGGAGATTGTCGGGGGAAACGACACCTATGGGATCACGAGGAATCCCTTTTGCTACGTTTGGCGAGCGTGGGGCTGTGGAAAGAGCGGGATTGAGAGATCAACGCAGGGGATTATCCAGGTTCGGGCCACAAGTGATGCGTAATACCCTACTCCTGCTGGTTTACATTTATCTGGTGTTCTTGGACTAGCTACAAGGCGAGCAGGGTCCAACATGTCCAAATCCTTCCTCAGTATGCCGCGGGCCTCCTTTTATAGTAAAAGGCCTGCCACAGTGGCACACAAAAGGTGGAAAGCTATACGGTGGTCGAGTCTATCTCCTGGCACCGTAGGACAAATGCATTTAATGCGCTGCCGACGTGCCCTTCTTGGTTTATCGGGGACGGCAAGGAAGCTCGTCCCAGCTGTCGCCGCCTTGCCTAGCTTCGACGCGTGTCCGAACTGACAGGCGTGTAGTGGCACGCTGGCTGGCTGGCTGCTGAGTTGGTGCAGTGGCAGAGTCTTCACGAAGATCTGCATGCCACTACACAGGTGCTTGCTGAGTTGGCTTAGAGGCCGCACGTCGGCACGCAGGTGCTCGCCTAGTTGGTGGGCTGGCAGCTGCATGGGAACGGCGGTGGAGTCTTGGCAGATGTGGGCCTGGCTGCGGCCCCACGCATGTCTTCGGCAAGGATCTTGCCGGGGCCCCGGCAAGGGTCTTGCCGCGGCGTCATGGGCGCCCCCGGCAAGGGTATTGTCGGGGGGACCCATGGGTATCCTCGGCAAGGATCTTGCCGGGGACCTTCGTCTTCTGATTATCATCTTGTCTTGGGTGCTTCTGGTCTTCACAAAGATCTGCATGCCACCATGGAGGTGCCTCCCGAGCCTCGGTTCCAAAGTGGTTGATGGTGTTGGAACTCTTGGGCTCAAAGGTGGCAGCTTTGCTGGTGTTGGGCAAGTTGCCCCAGCAAGGTACTTGCCGGGGCTGTGGAGGCCACCCCGGCAAGGGCCTTGCCAGGGGAGTCCACCTCGCCCTTCTGCTCTTTGTGTTTCTGGCTTGGCGTTGCTCTGGTCGTCTTGTGCCTTTATTTCCTTCCTCTGCCCCGCTAAGTGTGGCCGCAGGCGCGGCTCCAACTGCCCGCGCACAAGTAAAGGGGCACGAAATAGGACCCCTCCTTTAGTGCACGGACAGGAGCCCCCGGGCCTGGGCCACACATAAGCGCGACGCTTTGTTGGGCTCGGCCCAAAACGGTGCGCGGGCATCCGGGGCCGAGTTTTTACCGCGGTAACTCCCTCGCCAGTTGCACTTCCCCGCGACCCGCGTTGAATGCGCGACGTGGGGGTCATGCATGGGATGACCGCAGCATGCTCGCATCATCCCATGGTGAACAGTAAAAAGGCGGCTTGCGTGTCCCTTTAAAACTGCAGGGCCGCTGTTCATTCACTCTCTCTGCCTTGGAACTGTCACTCCATGTTTCCCACTACGCCTGCCGCTTGCGCCACGTACGCCGCATGCACGGCGTGGGGGAGGTGACAAACGCATGGAATACGGGAAGGTGCACGGGGGCCGATACTCACGTGCCTTTGATTGGGCGGGCAGGGCGGTCGATGGCCTTGCTCATTGCCACTTAATGAGCCGGACTTGAGCGGGCTCTTTAGAGGCGTAGAGCTAGTCTTTCGGCCTCCCCCGCCCAACTATAAAAAGGGAACTCGGGGGTAGGAGGAAGAGCGTCTCCCTGCGTCACCCCTCCGTCTCCATTCTTCACCCACGGTCATGGCGAGAGGGCGTGACCGCGGCCGTTCTTCCGCGGAGGCGACCAGGTCGTCCTCCCGCCAGAGAGCTGCGGCGGTCAAGGAAGAGCCAGACGCCCAGGGTGAAGGCCATGCTCGAGGTGCGGGCACCGGACGGGGCTGCAGTCGGCGAGGCGGCCGAGGCAAAGACAGCCGAGGCAGAAGCGGCCGAGGCAAAGGTGGCCGCGGAAGGGGGACGCCTGCGTCGTCTCCGTCGCCATCTCCCCAACCGTCTCCTCCTGCTTCGCCCAATGGTCACGTCGGGGACACGGTGCTTGAGTTTATCCTGCAGCTACGTGGGCCGCTGCGCAGCCGCCTTCGTCTTCCCGGGGCGTTTGCGAGGGTGCTGGAGATTGACCGGCCACCGCGGCTGAGGCTTCACATGAAGGGGTGTTGCCACGGCGACATGTGGGTGAACACAAAGTTTCCGCCCCTCAAGTGACGCTCCTTCATCGGGGCTGGAAAACCTTCGCACGTGCCCATTGCTTGATGGATGGGCACGTCCTCTGCTTCAAGTTAGCAGAGAGCGACCTACTCTCCATCAAGGTCTTCGGGCGCTCGAGACACAGGCTAGGGTGTTGTGCAGAGAGCTCGACCGATGACGAAAGCTCCTCCTCGGGCGACAGCGACGAGGAGGACAGTGACGGCGATGACGAGGGTAGCGGGCGGGAGGATGACGGGTCCGACTAGGCGTCGGACACACCGTCCCTAGGCGACGCCGGTAGCACCACCATTTGCACCATCAGCTCCTTGAACTTCTCGGGGCCGCTGCTTCTGGTGGCTGGCGCTAGAGGGTCGGAGAAGGTGAAGAAGGCGGGTGGCAGGCCGCCAACTCCGAGTACGATGGCACCGACGCCTTCGTCGTGTATTGCCAGCCCACTGCCTCATCTTTCTGCCCCTTCCCCGGCACCGTCATCACCAGCCTTCTCTTGGTGTCTACTTCTGCTCATACCTCGCCTAGGTGCCCCTTTTGCCCTCCTGCTTGTCCTGATCCGTTCCCTGAGGAGAGGGACAAGAAAGGGATTACGAGCATCTTATCCTTTTTTTAGTTTTTAAGCCTGCGGGCACTTGTTAGATTTAAACCTTGTAATCCCCTTGCTCATGTTTACATTTCGTACGAACTGTACCTGTTTGGAACGTATTAATTAAAATAAAGGGTGCTTGTTGGGTTCTTTGTGCGTGAGCGAGGCCCATGCCAAGGAATGAATCCTTGTTATTTTTAAGATAAACATTGTCGCTCGGCAACAGGCCTTGCCGTCCCCTTACTTCATTAACGACCATACTCACGCTCTCGGTGGAGGCAGGGGCGAAGTAGGGTTAGGCCCTTCGTTTGCTTCCTTGTCACCACAACTACAACCAAGTTCCGGCCCAGGGAATAGTCCTTGGGCACAGGAAAGGGGGAGCACGGTGGCCCAGGAATAAACGAGGCTTCATACGTCCCAATACCATACGGAAATGCATAACAGGGGATAAAGGACTTATCTGAATCAGCAGCCCCCGGAAACCTTGGCTTGCCGTGGTCGGGTGCCTGAATCTGCAGCCCCCGGCAATGGCTTGTCGGGGTCGGGGATGTCGATCCGTCTCCCTGCCCTTAAATGGCTTAGCAGAAATGCTTGTGCAGCCTACGAACCAAAGAAAAGACTGGAAAGGACGAAAAGACACACACCTGACCTCTATGCTAGGGGTTAGTTGCCGTCGGCACTATCAACCCTACCAAGCAGAGAATTAACCTAGCATGCATGCTAAAACTTAGGGCGCCAGCGCTTCATTTATTTATGCTCAGGGTCTGCACCTGGCTTTGTACAAAGGGTTACATGCCTTGATGGAAAGGCTTGTACAAAAGGTGGCTTGCCGGGAGGCCCGGCAACCGCGCCTCATGGGTGAAACTTACAAAGATGTTCGATGTTCTAGGAGGTGCTCACTGGGATACCATCTTCGGTCTCCAGGCGGACTGCGCCAGGCCTGGTGACTCGTATTACCCGATAAGGGCCTTCCCACTTCGGCGTCAACTTGCTGGAATTCTTGGCCGAATGAACGCGCCGAAGAACAAGGTCGCCTTCCTCATGACTCCGGGCATGAACCTTGCGGCTATGGTAGCGGCGCAAGGCTTGTTGGTAGCATGCAGCTCGCATAGCCGCCCGAAGACGATCTTCCTCAAGGAGCATCGCGTCATCTTGCCGCAATTGCTCTTGCTCAAGCTCGTCATAAGCGAGCACTCGAGGTGACCCGTACGTGAGTTCCGTGGGGAGAACTGCTTCTGCCCCGTATTCCAGGGCAAAGGGTGTCTGGCCGGTGGCTCGATTTGGCGTCGTTCTGATCGACCAAAGAACCGTTAACAACTCATCAATCCAGCGCCTTCCACACTTGTGCAGCCTGTCAAAAGTCTTTGTCCTCGGTCCTCACAGTACCTCAGCATTTGCCCTCTCCGCCTGGCCGTTGCTCCGAGGGTGTGCCACCGAAACGAAACAGACCTTGCTGCCGAGGTCCTGGACGTATTGCATGAAGGTGTGGCTTCTGAACTGCGTGCCATTGTCGGTGATGACCCTATTCGGCACACCAAAACAGCAAACTAGCCCCTTGAAGAACTTGACGGCGGACTGTGTTGTCACCTTCCTCACTACCACCACTTCGGGCCACTTTGTGAACTTGTCGATTGCGACGTACAAGTACTCAAAGCCCCCGACAGCACGGGGGAAGGGGCCCAGTATGTCAAGCCCCCAGACTAAAAATGGCCAAGCGAGAGGGATTGTTTGAAGGGCTTGAGCTGGTTGATGAAGCTTCTTCGAATGGAACTGACATGCTTCACACTTGGTTACTAGCGCAGCTGCATCCTGGAGGGCTGTGGGCCAGAAGAAACCTTGCCGGAATGCCTTGCCGGCAAGGACCCTTGACCCTATGTGGGAGCCACACATACCTCCATATATCTCTGCCAACAGCTCTAGTCCATCCTCTTGAGGAATGCACTTCAGCCTGACTCCGTTTGGCCTCCTTCTGTACAGGGTATCATCCACAAACTGGTACATGTTGGACCGACGGGCTACTTTCTCTACTTCTTCCTGCTCCTCGGGGAGCTCTCCTGTTTGGAGGAAACGGACAGTGGGCTACGCCCATGCCGGGGCCTGGGGCTCGACAGCAAGGACCAAAGGCACATCCTCGGCCACAGGGGTAGCTACCTCTATGGTCAGGGCCTGGGGCCCCGTCGGAGGTAGTTGCCCCTCGGCATGCTTGGGGTACCCGGCAACCTCCTTGCCGGCGGCTCCTGTGAGCTCGGCGGGAAGGTACTTGCCGGGGCTTGTCTTCCTTCGCTTGTTCTGCCCTGATGATGGCTCTACGGATGGTTGTATTAACTGAAGTACAAAGGTACCTGGTTCCACAGGCAACTTGATGGCAGCGTGTTTCGACAGGTCGTCGGCAATGCCGTTCTCCGCTCGGGGAACATGTTCTACCTGTAGGCCGTCGAAACGTTCTTCCAACTTCCTCAGTTCACTCACGTAGGCCTCCATCAACGGGCTCCGGTAATTTTTGTTAACTTGCTTGACGACGAGATGCGAATCACTCTGATGATGAGCTTCTTGATTCCAAGGTCTGCCGCGATCCTGAGACCGGCAAGCAACCCCTCGTACTCCACCGTATTGTTCATTGATTTTTCCTCGGGGAAGTGCATCTGGATTACGTACTTGAGGTGCTCTCCGGTGGGTGCGACGAGTAGCACGCCAACACCAGCACCTTGGAGTGAGAAAGCTCCGTCAAAGTACATATCCACTCACTACTCGTCTCCTTGCCAGGAAGGGTGGTCTCTTGAATCTCCTCGTCGGGCGTTGCAGACCACTCTTCTATGAACTCTGCCAAAGCTCGGCTCTTGATCGTTGAAGTACTTTCAAACCTGAGGCCAAAGCTCGACAGCTCCAATGCCCACTCCACAATCCTCCCCGTCGCATCTGGGTTGTGCAAAATCCATTGCAAATGGAGGCGGGTGACGACGGTAATCTCGTTGCGCTTGGAAATAGTGGCGCAGCTTTCTCGAGGCCATGAGAAGGCCGAAAAGCAGATTCTGCATTCCAGAATATCTTAACCTAGCCCCTGCAAGAGGGAGCTGACAAAATATACTGGGTACTGCACCATCTTCTTCTTCTGTCCCACTTCGCCCATCCTCTCAGGCTCTGCCTCGTCGGGTCCGGGCCTTGCCGGGGGTTCTGGTTTGCCGGCGTCAGGCTCTGCCGGGGAAGACCCCAACCCGCCATCTGACGGCTCTGCTGCAACTTCTGCTTCTCCCTCAGGTTCCCTCTGCGCCACCAGCACAACACTGACCACTTGATTCGTTGCTGCTAAGTACAGTAGCAACGGCTCCCGTGGTTTAGGCGCGACTAGTATTGGCGTGGAGGAGAGGTACCTCTTCAAATCTTGCAGTGCTGCCTCTTCCTCCGGAGTCCATTTTACTGGACCCACCATTTTCAAAACTTTGAAAAAGGGGAGGGCGCGCTCAGCAGATTTGGAGATGAACCTACTCAGGGCAGCAACGCAGCCGGCGAGCCTACGGACGTCTTTGACCCGTTTCGGCGCCTCAATCTGCTCGATCGCTTTGATCTTGTCGGGATTTGCTTCGATTCCGTGTTGATACACAAAGAACCCGAGAAGTTTGCCGGAGGGGATACCGAACACGCACTTCTCTGGGTTGAGCTTGAGGTTGATCTTGCGCAGGTTTGCGAATGTTTCTTCTAAATCTTGCACGAGCGTGGCCCTGTCCTTGGTTTTGACCACTATGTCATCCATATAAGCTTCCATATTTCTATATAGTTGGGGCTCAAAACCAACCTGGACTGCCCGGGCAAATGTTGAACCAGCGCTCTTCAACCCGAAAGGCATTCGTACAAAACAGTACGTACCACATGGGGTGATGAACGTGGTCTTCTCTTCGTCTTCCTTCATCATGAAGATCTAGTAGTACCCTGAATAGGCATCTTGGAATGACAGCAGGTCACACCCGGCAGTGGAGTCTACAATCTGGTCGATGCATGGCAGGGGGAAAGGATCCTTTGGACAGGCTTTATTGATGTCTATGTAGTCAATACATAGCCTCCACTTCCCATTTTCCTTACGCACCACCACCGGATTGGCCAACCACGTGGGGTGGTGTACTCCTCTTACCAGGCCTGCCGCCTCCAACTTCCTGATCTTTTCAACGATGAACTCTTGTCGCTCCAAAGCTTGCTTTCTGACCTTCTGCTTGATGGGCAGCGCGTGAGGACAGACAGCAAGATGGTGCTCAATCACCTCCCTGGGATCGCCGGGGATGTTAGATGCTTTCCATGCAAATACATCAACATTCGCCCGCAGGAAGGCGAAGAGCGCGCTTTCGTATTTGCTGTCGAGGGTGGAGCTTATAGTGAAAGCCCCGCCCGTGCCGTCCTCCTTGACGGACACCTTCTTGGTTTCTGGTGGTGCAGCCTTGGACTTCTTGCTCTTGCCGGTGGAGGTCCCTGGCACGTCCTCAACGGGAGCACAGCACTCCGAAGAGGTGCGCTTGCCGGAGTGGTGCAAGACGTCTTGTCGTCTTTCTTCCTTCCTGGGGCTTCAGTGGCAGGAGCAAGGGCCCTGGCGGCAGCTGCTGCAACTGCCTCTCGGTAGAGTTGGTCGGCACAAATGAGCGCGTCCTTCTTGTCAGAGGGGACGGTGATGATGGTCAGCGGCCCTGGCATCTTCAATGTGTTGTAGGCGTAGTGTGACGCCACCATGAACTTGGCCAGCGCTGGGTGGCCAAGGATCCCATTGTATGGCAGGGGGATCTCGGCAACATCAAAAACGATCTTCTCCGTCCTGTAGTTCAGCTTGCCCCCGAACGTAACGGGCAACGTGATTTTACCTTTCGGCTGACTCCTTCCCGGGTTGACCTCTTGGAACGTGCCCGTCTCCTCGAGATCTCCATCAGGAATCTGCAGCTTCTTGAACACAGCGGGCGAGATCGAATTCAGACCGGCCCCACCGTCAACCAGCACTTTAGTCACCTTGAGGTTGTGTATTGTTGGTGAAACCAACAACGGCAAACATCCGCCCGCAGTTGTGCGATCAGGGTGATCCTCGGCGTCAAAAACAATGGGCGTGCGGGACCACTACAGGGGCTTCTGGGCATCGAACAACGGCTCTGCCGCAGTGACCTCACGCGCCCACCGCTTCAGCTGGCGGTGTGAGGTGTGCAACGAGGTGCCGCCTTCGACGCACATGGCCTCTGTAGCCTTCTGGAACTCGTGCTCGCCGGACTCGTCGTCCTCGTCGTGATCATCATCTTCCTCTTTCTTGTCGCGGCCCCGAGCAGGCCTCTCTTGTTGGTTAGCTTTGCCGCGGCGACCCCCTTGGCCGCCATGCTTCTTGTCGGATCCCTCAGCACCATCCTGACCCTTCTCCTTGTCTCGCCTTTCATACTCAGCCTTCTGCTCTTCTGCAAGCAGCTCAACTTGTCGGCAGTTCTGGAGGTCATGGCCCTTGGTGCGGTGGATCTTGCAGTACTGCTTGTCGGAGCCTCCTGGCTTGCCGGCGACCGCCAGGGCCAAGCAGGGGGCACATCCGGCAACCTCCTTGCCGGGGTCGTCAGCCCTGGCCTTTCTGGAGGCGCCGAGCTTGCCCGATCCCTCAACGGCAAGCACAGTCTTGCCCTTGCGCTTCCTGTTGTGGCGCCGACCCTTCTTTGTCGAGGCGGCGGTGTCTTCGTCTGTGGAGTCGGTTTCCGCACCGGCGTCCTCTATCGGCCAGAACATAAAGTTCGGCCACATCTTTGACCTTGTTCATCGCCAACTCTTCCCGCATCTTACGGTTGCGCACATTCTGATGGAATGCGCTGATAACGGCGGCGGGATGAACATGTGGGATGTTGTACTGCACCCGGCTGAACCTCTGTATGTACTTGCGCAGGTTTTCACCTTCTTTCTGGGGGATGATATGCAAATCGCTTTCCTGGCCATGAGCTTGGTGGCCTCTAGTGAAGGCGCCAACAAACTCAAGACACAAATCCGACCAAGAAGAAATGGAATCCCCTGGCAAGTGCATCAACCATGACATGACGTTGGGTTTGAGTGCCAACGGGAAGTAATTGGCAAGCACCTTGTCGTCGCGAGCTCCAGCAGCTTGCATTGCGATGGTGTAGATGCTGAGGAACTCCGACGGGTGGGTCTTGCCGTTGTACTTATCGCCAACATCGGGCTTGAATGTGCGGTGGGAGGGCCACTGGAACTGCCGCAGCTCTCGGGTAAAGGCTGGACAACCCACCTCGTAAGGCAGGTCACCGGGGCCCCCCGGCACCGGGTGGTCCATAGTAGGCCCCGCACGCCGATATGACTGATGGCACGTCTCCCTTCGTCATTCGATGGTAGTTTGAGCGTCTTCCTGGGCCCGTTCCCGAAGGACTTGACGTTGGTCGTGGCAGGTTCGCGGGTCGGACGACGCTGTGGAAATGTTGTCACCGATGTCGGGTCGATGGGCCGGTGGCTGTTGTCACGGCCGCGGGGGGGGGGGGGGAGAGTGCACCGTGGTCGCAGCGTCTCTCGTCCCCCCACCGCCGGCATGCACCGGCTCGTCAAGACGCCGGTGCGAGGGTCCCGTTGGGAGCGGCTCATCTTTGTTGGCGAAGCTGACAAGGCTTCGAATGGTGGCTCTCCACTCGTCGAGCTTCTCCGCAGCAGGGTCAAGTCGAGGAGCAGCTGCACGCGCGCCAGCGCTTCTGCTCGCATAGGTGGCGGCGAGATCTGCGTAGAGCGTGGTGCGCTCTGACTTCTAACCGGGTTAGAAGGGGCCCTGTCATGGTCTCGTGGTCGCACGCTGCCTGCACCGGCGTCTGAGCGCGCATGCCGGCCTGGTTCGTCCTGTGAGTGGCGCACAGGGCTCTTTCCGCGGGGGTGCCCGGGGGCTCCGGCATCGCGGTGTTGCTCATCGTGGGCGGCCTGGGAAGGGCGCGGCGCGGGCGCCAGCTGGGGTGCTGTAGAGGCTGTTGCGCCACCTGTGGGTAGCACGGCCCCACCCCCTGACCCAGCGGCACGTGGCTCATCGTCTCGGATTCGGCCGACGCCGCTCGCCTGGCTCCGATCACCAGAATGTCATGGATGCTCGCGGGCCACGTCTCAGGCCCCATCCGTGGGCACCTGGCCGCCTGCTCGCGCTGGCGCAGACGGGCCGGCCCCAGGCGAGCCGATCGCTGTGATCCCCTTTCTCTTGGGGGCCATGGTGATGATGAAGTTGGTGTGCTAACCTTCAAACCGGAATCTCACAGCTTGCGCCCCCTACCTGGCGCGCCAAAGATGTCGGGGGAAATGACACCTACGGGATCAAGAGGAATCCCTTTTGCTGCGGTTGGTGGATGCGGGGCTGTGGAAAGAAAGGAATTGAGAGATCAACGCAGGGGGATTATCGAGGTTCGGGCCACAAGTGATGCGTAATACCCTACTCCTGCTGGTTTATGTTTATCTGGTGTTCTTGGACTAGCTACAAGGCATGCAGGGTCCAAAAAGTCCGAATCCTCCCTCAGTACGCCGCGGGCCTCCTTTTATAGTCAAAGGGGCTGCCACAGTGGCACACAGGAGGTAGAAAGCTATACAATGGTCGAGTCTATCTCCTGGCACCGTAGGACAAACACATTTAATGCGCTGCCGACGTGCCCTTCTTGCTTTATCAGGGACGGCAAGGAAGCTCGTCCCAGCTGTCGCCGCCTCGCCTGGCTTCGACGCGCGTCCGAACTGATGAGGCGTGTGGTGCCACGCTGGCTGGCTGGCTGCTGAGTTGGTGCAGTGGTAGAGTTTTCACGAAGATCTGCATGCCACCACGCAGGTGCTTGCTGAGTTGGCCTAGAGGCCGCACGTCGCCACGCAGGTGCTCGCCTAGTTGGTGGGCTGGCAGCTGCATGGGAACGGTAGTGGAGTCTTGGCAGATGTGGGCCTGGCTGCGGCCCCCCGGATGTCTTTGGCAAGGGTCTTGCCGGGGCCCTGGCAAGGGTCTTGATGCGGCGTCGTGGGCGCCCCCGGCAAGGGTCTTGCCGGGGGGGACTCGTGGGTATCCTCGGCAAGGATCTTGCCAGGGACCTTCGTCTTCTGATTATCATCTTGTCTTGGGTGCTTCTGGTCTTCACAAAGATCTACATGCCACCATAGAGGTGCCTCCTGAGCCTTGGTTCCAAAGTGATTGATGGTGTTCGGCAAGTTGCCCCGGCAAGGTTCTTGCCGGGGCTGTGGAGGCCACCCCGGCAAGGGCCTTGCCGGGGGAGTCCACCTCACCCTTCTACTCTTTGTGTTTCTGGCTTGGCGTTGCTCTGGTCGTCTTGTGCCTTTGCTTCCTTCCTCTACCCCGCTAAGTGTGGTCGCAGGCGCGGCTCCAACTGCCGGCGCACAAGTAAAGGGGCACAAAATAGGACCCCTCCTTTTGTGCACCGACAGAGATGCCCATCAATTGATGTCAATGCAAGGAGTAGGGATTGCAATGCAACAGATGCACTAAGAGCTAATAAATGTATGAAGCTCAAAAACAAAACTAAGTGGGTGTGCATCCAACTTGCTTGCTCATGAGGACCTCGGGTATTGGAGGAAGCCCATCATTGGAATATACAAGCCAAGTTCTATAATGAAAAATTCCCACTAGTTATATGAAAGTGAAAGCATAGGAGACTCTCTATATGAAAAACATGGAAGTACAAGTGTGGAAAATGCAGTAACATTGCCCCTTCTCTCTTTTTCTCTCATTTATTATTTTTTTTCTTTTTTGTTGGGCTCTTTTTGGCCTTTTTTCATGGGCTCTTTTTGGCCTCTTTCTTGCTTTGTTTCCTCCCTTGGGACAATGCTCTAATAATGAATACTGATGATCATCACACTTCTATTTACTTACAACTCAAAATTACAACTCGATACTAGAACAAACTATGACTCTATATGAATGCCTCAGGAGGTGTACCAGCATGTGCAATGATCTAGCGTAACAAGTATAAAAAATGATGAATGGTGGTTGAGCCACAAATACTATGTCAGCTATATGATCATGCAAAGCAATATGACAACGATGATGTGTGTCATAAAAACGGAACGGTGGAATTTGCATTGCAATATATCTCGGAATGGCTATGGAAATGCCATAATAGGTACGTATGGTGGCCATTTTGAGGAAGATATAAGGAGGCTTATGTGTAATAGAGCATATCATATCACGGGGTTTGGATGCACCGACGAAATTTACACCACATCTCGAGGTGAGAAAGGGCAATGCATAGTACCGAAGAGGCTAGCAAATGACGGAAAGGTGAGAGTGGGTATAATCCATGGACTCACATTAGTCATAAAGAAGTCACATAGTTATTGCGAAAGTTTATTAGCCCTCGAAGCAAACTACTACTATGCATTCTCCTAGGGGGAGGTTGGTAGGATTTAACCATCCCGCGCCCCTGACCTTCACACAAAGGAAGACACTCAATAATAAATTGTGCTTCAACTTCTTAGCATAACGAGAGACCACACGTGCATGCTTCAGGAATCACAAACCTTAACCCCAATACTCTTACTAGACCACAATCACTCACTAGTACCTCCCACATATTACCATCTTTATATCGCAAAACTATTGCAAGGAATCAAATATATCATATTTAGTGATCTACATGAAAGATTTTATTATATCCCTCTTGCATACCTATCATATTAGGACAAATTTCAGAACTTGTGCATATTGCCATTACAATTATCAAGTCTCAAGATGATATAAGAAAATCATGAGACTACAACTATTTCTTTAAAATATAACCACTGTCGTGCTCTAAAAGATATAAGTGAAGTACTAGAGCAACTGCCTAGCTCAAAAGATATAAGTGAAACACAAAGAGCATTCTAAGAAATCACGAATAATGTGTACCCCCCTAAGAAAGGTGTGTCCAGAAAAGATGATTGTGGCAAACTAAACGGCAAACAAAGCAAAGACTCATATAATACACGACGCTCCAAGCAAAGCTCATATCATATGATGAATAAAAATATAGCTCCAAGTAATTTACGGATGGTTGGTAGAAGAAAGAGGGGATGCCATCCGGGGCATCCCCAAGATTAGACGCTTGGTAATCCTTTAATATTACCTTGGGGTGCCTCGGGTATCCGCAATATTAGGTTTTTGCCACTCCTTATTCCTTCATCCATCACGATCTCACTCAAAACTTGAAAACTTCAGCGCACAAAACTGAACAGAAAACTTGTGAGATCCGTTAGTATAACAAGCAAATCATCGCTTAGACACTGTTGTAAACCCATTCATATTTTATTATTGCATAATACCTAATGTATTCTAACTTCACCATGACTTATACCCCCCGATACAATCCATAGATTCATTAAAACAAGAAAACAATACAACGAAAACAGAATCTATCAAAAGCAAAACAGTCTGTAATGATCTGACTAACCACATTACTTCTATAACTCCAAAAATTCTGAAAATTAAGACAACATGGGAATTTTTTATTCAATCATGTGTAAAAACTACAGAATTTTATCACGTTCCAGTGAACCTAAACAATTCTACTACTGGATGCAAAAGTTTCTGTTTTCTCACATAATCAAAGCAACTATTATTCAAATCATCCCAAAGGCTTTACTTGGCACAAACACTAATTTAAACAGAAAAACACAACCATAACAATAGCATAGTTGTGTGCACACCAAAAAATAGAAAATAAACAAGAAAAATAAAGATAATTGTTGGGTTGCCTCCCAACAAGCGCTATTGTTTTACACCCCTAGCTAAGCATAACGCATAGTTTCAAGTGTTGTCATCCTTCATATCCATGCTTCCTAGGAGTTTTAGCATACATATTTTCAACAATCACACTCCTAGGTATAAACTTGAGAAATTTATTCTCATAGATAGGTTCCTTTATTAAATCAATGAAGTTGGGGTGTACACTAATCATTTTAAGATGCGCGCTTACATTGCTAGATGTGGCACCCTTGTTCTTAGGAACATACATAAGCTGGCAATTCTTACGAGGAGGAGTCTTTTCAATAGTTTTAGCGGAAGAAAAAGTGGGACCTAAATTATTAATAATTTCATCCAACTTTCCGATCCTAGTGGGGCTTTGCTCCATCCTCTCATTAATTATTGGTTCCTTTTCTTTTAGCATCATAAGAGTGGTCCTACCTTTGAACCAAATTGAGTAATGTGATTATGAATCTTTTTATCCAAATTTTCAATATGCTCTATAGTAGGCATTTTATTTTCAATAGCCTCTAGCCTTTGCATAACATGTTCTAAAGTCAATGTTGTTTCATTAATAATGATAGGTGGTGATCCCACTAAATTTCCCATGGCACTGAAAGCATCAATGGTGTGACTACTCAAGACATTCCCTCCGGTAATAGTATCTAGCACAAATCTATACCAAGTAGTAACACCCACATAAAATTTGCAAAGACGAATGGTAGTAGATTGCTTACGAGTTGATCTGTTTTGAGCATCACAAATCCTCTAGCAAGCATCTTTTAAATTATCCCGTCCCCTTTGCTTAAAATTGAGAAACTCATTTTCAGAGGTACACATAACAAGAGAAGAACAAGACATAATGGTAAAGTGGGCAAATAAGCAAACAAGCAAAAAGGCAAAAGAAAAATATTTTTGTGAAAACGTTTTAGAAGTGGGGGAGATGAAAATGAGAGGCAAATGACGAATGAAAGTAAATGCAAGGAGATGAAATTTTATGCGATGGTACTTGATAGGTTTTGGTGATGTCTCCTTGGTAACGGTGCCAGAAATTCTTCCTACTACTTGTGAGCTACGTTGGGATTTCCTTGAAGCAGAGAGGATGATGCAGTACAATAGAGATAACTATTTCCCTCAATTAAGAAGCAAGGTTATCAATCTAGTAGGAGAACCACGCAAGACCTCGTACAACACCTACACACAAAATAACAAATACTTGCACCCAACACGATCAAGGGGTTGTCAATCCCTTGGCGGTTAATTGCAATGATCAAATATTGTTGTGCTATATAGATAAACAAAAACACAAAATAAACTAATGGTTAATAAATTGCAGCAAAATATTTTTCAATTTTAATATATGATAAAGATAGACCTGCGGGCCATAGTTTTCACAAGAGGCTTCTCTCTCGAACAAAAAGCATACAGTGAGTGAACAAATTACTGTTGGGCAATTGATAGAAAAGCGCATAGTTATGACGATATCCTAGGCAATGATCATGTATATAGGCATCACATCTGAGGCAAGTAGACCGACTACTGCATTCATCTACTAGTATTACTCCACACAACGACCGCTTTCCAGCATGCATCTAGAGTATGAAGTTCATAAAGAACGGAGTAACGCCTTAAGCAAGATGACATGATGTAGACAAAGTAAATCCAATCAATATGAACCCCATCGTTTTCCCCTTAATGGCAACAATACAAATACGTGTCTTGATCCTTTCCTTCACAGGGATATAGAGCACCGCAAGATTGAGCCCATTACAAAGCACCTCTCCCATTGCAAGATAAATCAACCTAGTTGGCCAAACCAAACAGATAGATCAGAGAGAAATAACAAGATATAACAATCACGCATAAAAGAGTTCAGAGAAGACTCAAATAATATTTATAGATAATCCGATCATAAACCCACAATTCGTCGGATCCCAACAAACACACCGCAAAAAAAGATTACATCGAATAGATCTCTGAGAACATCGAGGAGAACATTATATTGAAGATCAAAGAGAGAGTTGAAGCCATCTAGCTACTAGCTATGGACAGATCATCGGAAGGGCAGCAAGGTTGATGTAGAGGCCCTCCATGGTCGATTCCCCCTCCGACAGAGTACCGGAAAAGGCCTCGAGATGGGATCTCGCAAGAATAGAGGCTTGTGGCAGCCAAAAAAGTATTTTCGGTGGCTCTCTGTTGGTTTCCCGATTTTAGATAATTTATAGAATTTGAATTAGGTCAAATGGAGGAACGAGGGGCCCACATGGTACTAGGGCGCTCCTGCCCGCTCTATGCGCGCCCTAGTGCCTTGTGGCCTATTCCTTTGCCTTCTGGCCTTCTCCCAAAGCTAGAGTCTCTTATATCCAGAAAAAAACGTCAAAAAGTTTCGTGGCATTTGGACCATGTTTGGTACTGATTTCCTGGAAAACCAAAAACATGCAAAAAAAACAGCAACTAGCACTTGGCACTAAGTTAATATGTTAGTCACAAAATATGATATAATATTGCATATAATTTCATATAAAACATCCCAAGATTGATACTATAATAGCATGGAACAATAAAAAATTATAGATAGTTGGAGACATATCAACTGTCCTTTGTTGAGATGTCCACATATGATATTCTTCGCTTGAGAGTCGAGTTGCTTGAATATCTTCACGTCTCCAGCATTGATGCTAGGAGCAATAGTGGGGACGCCTTTCTCAAACACGAACCATAGATCTTTGTCAATTGCCTCAAGATGCATGCGCATCTTGTTCTTCTAGTAAGGATAGTCTGTGCCATCGAAGATTGGGCACGTAGCGGATACCTTGATCATATTTGCAGTCTGCATAACTAAAACTCTAGGTGGTTAAATCAAAATCACACAGAACAAGGGTGTACCTTACACTGATACCAATTGAAAGTGCAAGTTTACTCCCAGATGGGGTGAATGGGAGATTTTTATAAATTCATCAAACTCTAAAGAATTTGACAAAGATCAGAGTGCAGAAATAGAAACGAGAGTGAACTAAATCAGCACAAAAACGGAAAGCATGCATACAAGATACATACGGGTGAAGAACATGCAACCATACAAGCATACAAGCATGAGAAAGCTGAACTGAAGAAATGTAAAACAGCATGATGAAAGTATTTAGTTCAAGTTCTTCAGAAAGTAGATCACAAATTCTTCAGCAGCGGAAATACTAAATGTAAGGGCTAGGAATTTGAAACTAGGTTGGCTCGATGAAGACACGTCAATTTGATAGACCAGTTCCAATTGATGTATCATTTGTACGTCTGATTGAGGCTGCTGAGGCAAACTCAGAGGACACTTAGTCCTCATCATATTCCTCTTGAGCTAAAGTCACATAGACCTCGTGCAATCACTCATGGTAAGTCTTCAAGGTAGACTTCAAAAACCTTCACAGACATGTTCACCGGCATACCACAATAACTCTTGGGTCCTCAGAAAATGACGTCTAACCATCTGGAAGAATGACAGTCTTCAAAGGTAACAGGCGTCGAATCACACAGATCAATTTCTTCAGTGATGCTCAATCACTTTGGCTCTGATTGGGTTTTTCCTCCTTAGGATTCTCTCAAAGTCGTCAGAGGATGGGTTGCTCTTAAATGACAAGTGTCAAGTTCTCTTTGAGCAGCCAACCAACAAGTGGTTGTGGGGGTCGGCTACTTATAGCCAGGGGCAACCCGGCATGAATTATCACAAAAACCGTTCTCAAACTTGACTGTTGTTAAAACCCTTCTCAAACTTGGCTGTTGTTAGGATAAGGATCCACTCGACAGCTGGCATGCAGCGCAGCAACAATCGGAAATTTGAACTCTTAATTTCGTCGGGGCACTCAATTTCCTCACGATATGCAGATCGCACTAGAGAAATCCTAACTCCTCAGCCTGACTAAATTCGTCTGTGACCAGATGAACTTTGTCACTGTCGCTCGCAAATTCGTCAGCTGTTTCCGGAGATTTCCAAAGGCTTCACTCGAAGCGGCTTGTATATGTATAGATTTGAGCATCACTTTGGAAATGTGAACAATGATTCACCTAGACCCCCTTTAACAATACAGTTTTTCCTATGACTCAAAATAAGAAGAAACTACGAAAACAAAAGTCTTCAAGCTTCAAAGTATTCACATCAATTTCTTCAAAGGTCGTACCAATTTCATCACAAAGTTCTTCACTTGAAGAAATGCATTTTTAGGGGTCGTCTTCCATGGGTTAAACCAAATCTTCAGGGACTTTAACTCCGATGTATACTCACAAACACATTAGTCCCTCAACCCATTTGTCTTCAATACTCCAAAACCACTAAGGGAGCACTTGATGCACTTACAAACACGCTTCCCCTAACAAGCCTGCTGCATGTATTTAGAAATTTCTTAAACTCTTACAGCAGTGGAAGCCACTCATTAAGGAAGTTGATAGAGAAGCGAGGATCTCCTGGTTGCCTATGTGAAGGCTACAACATCTAAACATATAAACCAGGAGCAGGCACCCCAATCCACCTGATGTTCATGAAGTAGTTTTGGAGTCACTCGTAGTGCATAGGTTGCTAGCATGCATGCTATGTATGCCACCACGACTATATCTGTGTTGTTGGTGCAACATTTAAACTTGTCGTTGGTTGCTACCTCCTTTGCCTCATTTGTTGTTTTGAATTCTGCCATGTGGCTTTATTTATAAAGTTGGGATATCGCCTTTTCTCTAAAAAAAAGCCACAAAAATGAATTCCCTTGAATGATTGCCTTCAATGTGATTCACCTAGATTCCAAATGTTGAGTATTATGTTTAGTTAGGAAATACGAGATAGACTAGGATATGTTCCGGCTTGTCTTGTACTCCAAGTTAGTCAATGTACTCCTATATATATGCCCACGAGGCTCAAGCAATACAACACATATTTCACCAAACCTCTCTCTCCCTTATAACATGGTATCAGCCTAATCGATCCAAACCCTAGCCGTCGCCCACGCTTCCGGCCCGCACGCCGCCCCTGGGGCGGTCGCCCTCCATGACGGCCGCCGGGGGCCGCGCCGCCCGTACCTAGGGTCCGTCCGCCGGTCGTGTCAACTAGCTGCCCTAACGAGTCTTTTTTCCCGATCCTTTGATCTGGAGTTTTCTCTCTCTGGCCGGTCGCTTTGATCGACGTCTACTTTTTGGTTTTTCGATCTAAGATCAGTTTGCGTCGCCCGCCGCCGCCGTCTATACAACACGCCTCTACTCCACCATTGGCATCGACTTCATCAACATCTTTGTTGTCAGATGGCTCCCACCTTCCACTCCTCTCCCCTCCCACCTGCTCCACCAAAGTTCATGGTGATCTATAATTTGATTCAAGATGGAAGGCCTTTTGCATTGGGATTTTGCCCCTGGCTTAGCCCTTGTCGATCAGGTGAGAAGAAATTTTGGTTCCACGGTGCATCTTTCTCCCTTCCGAGACGCCAAGGAATTCTTCCTTGCAGTCTCCTTCTCTTTGGCCTCCTTTCCTCTCCATGAAGAATCTGTGGGTATTGCTCTTCAATGATGTATTGGGGGCATTAGTTCTGGTTTTAAAGTGCACAAGATCAATCCTCGTGTGTTCCGTTTCTCCGTTGCCAATAACAAAGTGGGACATTTTATCTATGGTCTTAAGGATCGTATTTGGCCGGACTTTATTTGTCATTTTCATCGGTTCAATGGCCGTTTTGCCCGAGTCCCCACGTCTACTCGTAATTTGCATGCTGATGAAGAACTATCAGAAATTTCAGCTAGACACCCAATGGCTATCAAATCGGACTTGGGGTTTCTAAGAAATAGTTCTACTGGGACTGCTTCCTATCATGAGTTATGCAAATTCTCTTTGGTACCACTTGATCATATGGTTTTCTCCAACAAAAGTTCTCGGGAAGCTTCTTCATCCTCCTCTATTCCGAAGAACACTCATGGCATTCAAATTCAATTTGGATCTTTTTTGGCAACAAACAATGAGGAGCACATAATTCAGGAACCTCTGAGGATTTCTTTAATGAAGAAATATCTCCGCTTAGAGGAAATGGAGGAAGAGCACAATCCGGCGTGTCTATGTTTGGGTGCCTTTAATTGCCCTATTAATGTTTCTTATCTTGTGCGGCCTCAGTGCTTTCTTAAATCGGCGTTCAAATATGCCATGGCCCATTCTATCTGGCCTCCTAGACACTCAGCCCAGTACAAGGCTGATTTGGCCCAGGCCTCCTATTCTGAGGAGGAGATTACTACTCTTGATCAAAATTGGGCGGTCTTGTGTGCTCGCTGCCTACAATGGGGTCACCCGAAGATTCACTGCCCGGCTAGGCTGATTTGCATTAATTGCTCTGCACCTGATCACAAGGTAAGTAATTGCCCGGTTCGGATTACTCAGTAACAAATTGGACTAGTTGATGCAGTCAGGTCACATAATATCAATCTCCCAAGCTTTCCTGTTGCCCCGGATTCTTATATGAATAAACGCACGGAAACCGACCGTCCGATGCGAGGCCTGCAGCCACTATGGACACTTGGTACAATCCTGTCGATGGAAGAGGTGGCGTGAGCGTTGGCAGTGGATCCCTAAATATCCTCAACATACCAAAAATGTCCCCTCACGCTTTTGCTTCTAATCGGTTTCCTCAATCGACACCGCCCTGCTCCAGCCATTCGCCACCTCGGCCACCCCCGTCACCTCAGCCGCTCTCCATCTGCACCACCACCATGGCAAACTACCCTCTCAACCCGGTGCCTTTCCTGCCGCCGGGCTTCGCCGTCGAACAAGGACCGGCGGATCGTGTTGTCCGCAGTGGCATGGTCGTCGGGCCAGTCCCGCCGCTCAACCATGACTATCTGGCCATTGCGGAGTCCAGCCACTACGTGCCTCTGCATCGCCGTGCTATCATCCGTCATGCCATCAGAGGTTTGCTTCATGAGGCCCAGCTTTTCACTACTGAAGTTAGCGATCACCCGTTTGGAATCAGGATTTTTGGCTTTGCGGACTCATTCATCAGAGATACTGCGGTAGCTACGCCATTAGAACTAGAAGATGAAGATATGCTCATCACATTCGTTCCTCATCATGAAGCGCTTAACCATCGCACCACCTCTTTTGGTCCTGAGATCTGGTTGATGTATTTTGGATTTCCGTATGATTACCAGACAGACTACTACATTAACAAGTATCTTGGTGGTTTCGGTGCCCTTGTGTCTTGGTATAATCCCCGCCAAGATCGCCGAGTTCATGCTGATCAAAGCTAGAGTCCTGAGATTGAGCCTTGTGCCAAAGAGCTTTGTGGTCTGGCAGCTAGGAGGGGCACGAGATTGTTGGACAGTGCAGATCACAATACTCCGAAGCAACGACTGGAATGGACTCCTTCCTGAGGTTCTGCCTGCCGGAGAGGAACCACCGCCACTTGATGGAATCCCACACCCTCAATTTGGACCTGATCTGACAGCGGAACAACTTTATCAGCAACAGGTGCAGAATTGGCTTGTGCAGAATGCTGCACCACCCAATGGAGCATCGGAGGGGCCTGATGCGCAGCATGTTTAGGATAATGCAGGCTGGGTGCCTGGCTTGCGCCTGCTGCACCTCCTCTTCCTCCACTGCCTCCCTATCTCATGAACTTTCAAGCTTGGCTCGCCGCATAGGGTCTGCAAGTGCAAGATGGTATTGTGCCTGAAAATAACATCTCTAACAATGCTATGCAGGCATGGCATGATTCCATCACTTCTTCTAATGAAACTGAGACTGATTCTGCCCGATCTGATTTTGATATGCTGGTGATTCCTGGTCAAGAGATTTCTGCTGCCCAAATGGTTGAGGAATCGCTCACTGTCTCTGTTGAAATTCATAAACATGGTCTGCGTTTTGGACTCTTAGCTCAAGGGGATGTACTCATGTCTCTCCTGTTGGAAAATACCATACCCCGCCAGCAGCTCAACTCTGCAATTTTCTCTGCTCTCAGCCCGATGATGGCCTCCTTTGGACCTTTGTGCTCTAGTTTTGGACTGCGACAGGGCTCTTTTCAGGTGGAGATTCAGGTGTCATTGGTTGGTAGGAATATTCAGTTATCTCATGCTGTCTGTCAACAGATATCTGCACCTGCTCTGCCTGCGCTTGACCAATCCTCTGTTCTGCCTGCTTTGAATTCAGATTTGGACAACGTGGTTGACACGGCTTTGCCATCGGCTGCTCCTCCACTGCTTCTCACTTGGGAACCATCTGCACCCCTGGCAGCGCCACCCAGCACTGAAGAAGAACAGGAGGTCGCCCCTAATGCACATTCGGTCACCGCTGCTGTCATCTCCACTCCAGTTCTGCCGGACGCTTCACACACCTTGCTGCCTTTGCCAGTTGAGGGTTCGAGCTCTCTGTCCAATGTTACTCAGACTAAGAAGCAACGCAAGGGAAATATGCAAGCTCCAGTTGATATATCCACCCTGCATCGTAGCAACAGGAACAATAAGTATGATGGCTTCAGGGTTATCTAGCCCAATGATTCTCGCCCAGCAAAGTCCAAGGTCAAGCCATGCCTGGTCCCCTCTGCTACTCCTGGTGCCTCTGAGCGCAATGCCGTGGATGATCCCTCCTCCGGGATAGCAAATTCTGTAGCTGATGAGGCTGCAGCTCCTCCACCCACACCCATCCCTACTCCGCAGGCCATTGGTATGAATCTCTGCACGATACATGCTGAAGAACTCTCAACTTCGGCCCTCTCGGAAGAGTAGTTGTATTTCTTATCTTTACTTCCTTCGCTGTCGAAACTTGTTTTACTTTATCCATGCTTTTGCATAACTGGAACGTACTTTGCTGGAATGTACGTGGTCTTAATGCGCCCGATAAACATTTAGCGCTCGGTAATGCGATCAATGCTAGTGGTTGCGCGATCATCTGTTTGCAGGAATCTAAGATGCCATCCTTTGATATTTTCGTTTTGAAATCTATATTCCCTCGGCGTTTTGATCAGTTTGCTTTCATCCCCTCACAAGGCGCGTCTGGTGGGATTATCACGGTCTGGAATAGTAGCATCTTTACGGGCCGGGTCTTTTTATCTGACCAATTTGCGTTAGGCGTCAAATTCACCTCCACGCAATCCAATCATTGTTGGAAGCTCGTTAACGTATATGGCCCCTGTCAGGGTGAACATCGTGTCACATTTACTAATTGGCTCTTTGATTTGAATATCCCCTCTTCAGAAGACTGGTTGTTACTTGGCGATTTCAATTATATTCGCTCACCTGATAATCGTAACAAACCAGGGGCCAATGTCCACGACATGTTCACTTTCAATGACTTTATTCGGGAACAAAATCTCACTGAATTACCCACCAAGGGTCGTGCTTACACTTGGTCGAATATGCAGCTTCAACTACTCCTTGAGCAACTTGATTGGTTCTTCACCATGCTTAACTGGACTACTTCTTTCCCTAACACCATGGTGAATCCACTAGGTAAACCTGTCTCTGACCATACGCCATGTTCTGTGGTCATCCAAACTACGATCCCGAAAAGTAAACTCTTCAGGTTTGAATCATACTGGATTGCTCACCCTGGGTTTATGGAGGTTGTCGATCAATCTTGGAACAAACCCATCAAATTTAATAAAAACTCTAACTGTGCAGCAAGGATAGGGCAAAAGCTCAAGGCTGTACGTCATGCTCTCAAGCAATGGAGTAAGAAAATCTCCCGCCTTAAAGTAGCCCTTGAAAACACCAATAAAGCACTTTTGGAGCTTGATAATATTGAGGATCGTCGGACACTTACCATACCAGAAAGAAACTTTCGTCGCATCCTCGAAAAGCACTTGCTTCGCCTCCTACAATACCAAAAAGACTATTGGAAAAAGAGAAGTACGATCAGATGGATCCAGTTTGGTGACGAAAATTCCAAGTTTCTTCAAACCGTTGCCATGGAACGCTACAGGAAGAATTGCATTAGTTCGCTAAAAACTTCTAATGAAGTGGAGATTGATGATCATGCTGGGAAGGAGTCCATTATTTTTGAAGCTTTTAAGGCCAGAATGGGACAAGCAAACCCTCAATCTATGAAGTTTAACTTAGACAACTTGCTACGGGCTGATGTGAACTTTACTCACCTCATTACACCATTTACACATAAAGAAATCGACGATGTGGTTTCTGAAATGCCACCCGATCGAGCCCCCGGCCGTGATGGCTTTAATGGAGCCTTCTTAAAAGCATGCTGGCCAATCATCAAGCATGATTTCTACCTTCTTTGTGATGATTTTCATCAAGGTGGCCTTAACTTAGAGAGCATTAATGCAGGTTATATCACACTGATCCCAAAGGTCATCTCGCCCGAACATGTCAATGATTTTCGGCCTATCACACTCCTTAACTGCTGCCTAAAGTTGATCACTAAAATTCTGGCTAATCGGCTTCAGAAAATCATCCTCCAAATTGTGCACAGAAACCAATATGGTTTTCTCCGTGGCAGATCAATTCATGACTGTCTTGCCTGGGCTTTCGAATACATTCACCAATGCTAGGCCTCCAAAAGAGAAATTGTCCTTCTCAAACTAGACTTTGCGAAGGCATTTGACACTTTCGAACACTTTGCCATGCTCCTAATCATGAAGAAAATGGGTTTCCCTCCCAAATGGCTTACTTGGATGGAGAGTATCTTCTGTTCGGGCAAATCTTCCATGTTACTAAATGGAGTACCTGGACGACAGTTTCATTGTAAATGTGGTGTTCGCCAAGGGGATCCAATGTCTCCTCTGATCTTCGTCCTTGCAGCCGATCTACTACAGAGTGCTATCAATGAAGCGCTCGAGCAGGACTGGATCAAACACCCCATCCCTCCAAATGGTGACGCCAAATACCCCATGATCCAGTATGCCGATGACACAATAATTGTTCTACCTGCCTGTCTGGTCCACATCAATTGGCCTGAAAATCAACTTTCACAAATCTACACTAGTGTCCATCAACACACCGGCGAGCAAATGCAATGACCTGGGCAATCTATTTGGATGCACACAAGCCAGCATGCCTTTCACTTACCTTGGCCTGCTTCTAGGCACCACCCGGCCCTCGGTTCTTGACCTAACGCTGTTTGTGTGCAAAGCTGAAAGGAAGATCACGGCTGCAATGTCCCTCATGTCCTATGCTGGGAAGCTAGCTTTACTAAACTCGCTCATCACCTCGCTGGCCATCTATCCCATGGGGACACTAAGACTGCCACCTAAAATACTTGCGCAACTGGATAAAATTCGCAGACACTGTCTTTGGAACAAACGAACGGCAGATGGAGACAAACAGAACTCTCTGGCAGCTTGGAACTTGGTCTGTCAACCCAAAAAGAGTGGTGGATTGGGTATACTTGACCTTAAAATACAAAACGATGCACTACTGCTCAAATTTCTGCACAAATTCTACAACAAAATGGATATTCCTTGGGTTCGGCTCGTCTGGGATACATACTACAATGAATCTATCCCGCATGCAACAGATACTTGTGGCTCTTTCTGGTGGCATGACCTCATAAACCTTATGCCGATCTATTGTGGCATCACTCAGGTGCAAGTAAAATGTGGTGCTTCTGTGCTTTTCTGAAAAGACAAATGGAACCAAACCATCCTGGCAGAACAATACCCGCGAGCCTTCTCTTATGCCCTTGATGAGGACTTGTCTGTGCAAGGCTTTTTGACTGCCCCCACCCTTCATGCAACCTTTCAACTACCACTCTCGTTGCAAGCCCATGACGAGCTCAAGCTTCTCCAATTGGATATGGCTGCGGTGGCGTTGGAAGAACAGGATGATGTATGGTCCTACTGTTGGGGCTCAACTGTGTTCAAAACTACAGCCTACTATCAATTCGTTTTTCGGGAGGTGGTTGCCCACGTGACGTTTAAATGGCTCTGGAAGACTAAATGCACACCCAAAATCAAAGTCTTTGGCTGGTTCTTGCTCTCGGATCGACTCAACACAAGGAACATGTTGAAACGACGACACTACAATATTGGTACAAATCTTGACTGCTTACTTTGTGAGCTTCACATCGAAGAAACTGTGGAACACCTTTTCTTTCACTGCACCTTTAGCAAAGAATGTTGGTGCCTACTAAACATCTCATGGGCTACGCAAGGTGATAGGTTCACTCTGGTGGAGAATTTGAAGACACAGCAACCCCGCAAAATGATCATGGAGATCTTTTTGACTGCTGCCTGGAGTCTTTGGAAGGAGCGCAACAATAACTACTTTAGACACGTGTCACCCTCCATTGCTTCATGGTTCAATAGGTTCAAAAATGACTTTGACAACATTAGATATAGATTACCTGATAACAAGAGGCATGTTCTCTCTTCTTTCTTGCAAAGTCTACCACAGCAACCCTAGGGTTTGTACATAGGCTCTGACCCCCCCTCCCCCCACCTTTGTAAATACCACCATGTAACTGTTACTTTCTTACAATATATATGCAGTAGGAGCCTTTCCTGCTGTCTTAACCCTAAAAAAACATCTTTGTTGTCTCTGCACAATTGGGTGTGCACATGGAGCGGTTGCTGGCGTACTCCTACGCTGGCCCGTCAGCCCACCGCCGCCCGTGCGGTCTTGCTGTGCGTCCTCCTGTGCCACCTCGCCCGAGACCACTTTGGTTTCTCGTGCAGCTGCGTGGCTCTTGGCGGGTCCGGTTCCAGGCAAAGTACGGGCTCCTCACGCATGTTGCATGCACATGCACATGTATGATTAGACCTCGTGCACTGTTTGTTTGTGCGCTACTCGCATGTCCGGCCGTCGCGGGTCCTTCGTCAATCTGCGTCTTCTCAGTCTCGCTCGTCGTGCCTTCGGTCCGATCAACCGTTGTGCGTGTCTTCGTGGGATTTCGTGAAGATCATTATCAAGTATGCGCGTCCCTACACCGATTGAGCATCGGGCTGTCTCTGAGTTGCCCCGTCGGGTCGTAGCGCCGCCGCTCCGTGGTTCTCCTCGTGGCTTCACCGACTCGCGCGTCGCCGCTGTGTCGCCCCTTCGGGCCATAGTGCCGCGATACGCGGTCCCCGCCGCCGCACTGAGGCCGTCCCCGTGGCTGCACCGACTCGCGTGCCGTCAATGCGTCACCCATTCAGGCAGCAGCGCCGCGGCCTGCGGTCCCTGCCGCAGCCCCGAGGTCTTCTCGTCGTCGCCCTGACCTACCCGCCACTGCTGCGCCGCTCCTTCGGGCTATAGCGCCATGGCCAGCGGTCCAATCCGCCGTGAACGCCCTACGACTTCCCATGGTATGCGCCACACCATCTCCCTCGGCGCGGAAACACCATCGTCCGTGCCGGTCTTCATCACGCTGTCGGGTTCCTCGCCTACTTCGAGCATCGCCGCCGCGGTCCTAATCTAGCCGCCGCCGTCATGCCGCCGCTCTTCTTTGGCCGCCGCCACCGCTACCATTGTAGCCGCCGCCACTGCCCGTCCACCTCCTTTGTCTTCGTCCAGCACCAGCTCGCCGCCAGCGTCGCCGTCATCTACCCCGACCTCTTCGTTTACTCCGACCACCGTTGGTGACATCGGCCTCATGCCGATGGATGCCGCAATCATCGTCGAGTTCTTCTCTGCTAGCCCCTTCGACTTCTCCGACATGGCGTACAGCTCATGCAGGTCCCTCGTCTACGCATGCCCGGTGCTGGAAACACCGACGCATTACTTCCTCCACGACGTGTCCTCGGGCCTGGCAAGCCTGGTGCGACGCTTCATCAACTCCGTCTACGCATGCTCGGTGCTGGCACCACCGACGCGTGCCTTCGTCTACGACGTGTATCTGGGTTTGGCACCGTCTTCCTTCCGGTGCACCACTACTTCGACACCACTGCACCCATACTAACTCGGCGCCTCCTTACGCCCGCGGCTCCACGGCGACTTCCTCGACACCGGCTACCCCGATTCGACATCGACCACGGCGTTCTTCACACGGCTACCTCGACCACGGCTACACCACCCTACGCTCTCGGCTACATCAACAAACGGCACAAAGGGCTACCGCCTTGCTTGAGCAACCTCGTCGGTTTTCACTCCCGCCACGACTTCCGCGATGTGTCGATCGTTACAACTATGGGGGAGGGTGTCCGTTGGCTTGCCTTCGGATTCTTCTCCAGTCTCACTGTCTGCGGCGCTACCGTTTGACCGGGGGGGGGGGGGGGGGGGATGTTGAGTATTATGTTTAGTTAGGAAATACGAGATAGACTAGGATATGTTCCGGCTTGTCATGTACTCCAAGTTAGTCATTGTACTCCTATATATATATATGCCCACTTGGCTCAAGCAATACAACACATATTCCACCAAACCTCTCTCCCTTCTAACACCAAAGATTCTCCTCATCCTGTCTTCCAAGTCAAAACCGGCCTGGAAGCGTAGATCCAAGAGCGCCATTCTGGTGGCTGAAGTGATCGCCGTGATATACCTTGGGACGTGAAAGGTAGCTGACACTGCCGGAGTGGCAGGCGTCGGGAGGCAGGAGGCCGCCGGCGGCAAGAGCTGGCGGTAGAGGCTAGGCAAGGAACTTCATTGTCACAAAGGATAATAGTCCATTAATTGATTATGAATATGCATGTAGCATATTCCAGTTGCATGCCTCACATTATGATTATTTAGCTGTTAGTAAAAATTGTGTTGCATAGCAGAATAAATCTCATCAAATGATGGTGGGTGAAAGCTTCGTGATTCGGATGCGCGTTCAAAAGATAAATCATTTTGAAAAACGAATCCACATTAGCAAAAAAAGGAATCCACGAAAAAATGAGAAACTCTCAGGTTACGACATGTGACCCACATGCAATGCATCATTTATCAGCACCACTGAAGATGTAGTGTGACTTCGCAAGGGATACCCCTAAATTAGTGATTTTGGAAAGGGTCAGATTAACAAGCCATGTGGAGCGTGGAATTGTCCCTAACAGTGTTTGGCCAGTTCCCAGAGTTGTGATCCGAAAACTGGTGTTTTCTGTGAGCGGGTGTAGCCGTAGCTTGTGTGGATTCTATCAAGTGCAGTCTCGCAGCAATGGCCATGGCAGATTCCTATATGTAGGTTGATGGAGAATGGAAACGGAAGATCCTGTAGCTCTAGAGAGAGGTGATAAGCATTCTAGGAGGGCCATCATTCACAGCATAAAACAACTTGTCCTCTGTGTCATGGTATACTGTGCTTACATAGTTATGGTAACATTCTCCGGTGCTCTTGCTCATGCCATCTTGGCTGCTCTATTTTCACCAGTGGCATGTACCACGTTATCCTCAAACTGGGACATAATTTTTCAATCGCTAATCTACCATTCTTGCACAAGGATAGTGTCTTCCCTTGTTTTCTTTTTTGAAAGTTAGCAGAAGAGTCGCTAAAATTCCATTTGAAAGAAGAAGTCGGAAACTGCTCAGTTTATACCGAAAAAGGCTTTCGCCCCGCTTTATATATAAAGCAAAGATCCACAGTGCCTGGAACAACCGCACTCACCCACCACAAACACACACAGACGCACCCAAGGCAGGATACATAGGCGCTGAGCGCATCAACACACACCCTAGCACTACAAGAGCCGCCGGGTGCTTCATCCGAAGAAGTGAAGCTGCATATGACGAACCGTGGGCTCCAAGGCGATGCCTTCAGGAAGGATACGGCACCGGAGCGTCGCCATCGCCCGATCCGAGGATCAGAGTTTCCCCTGGAGCACCACGACGGGCAGTGATAGCCGCGACGACACCTTCAAGAAGGGAGCGATCTTCGCCGTCGCCAGTCCGTCCGAAGATAGAATAGGTTTTCACCCCGGCCAACATTCACCGTCACCGAACGCCACACCCCGGCTACCACGCCGCCCACACGGCCGTGGTAGCCGGGCAGCACCGAGGCACGAGCTCTGCCCATGAGCACCGCGCCACCACCACCAGGGCCGCCCCCCGGAATCCAAGACCTTGACACCAAGTCCCCCGAGCCCCACCGCTACCCCCACCACAGAGACGGACGGAAAGGATCCGCCTTTCACACCCCTGGCCGGAACCCAACGCCGAGACCCAATAGGCTGGCCACAACAAGCCTCCATCGAGTCGTCCTGCTACACCAGGCGCGAGACGAGCGCAGTCCTGCTGCCGGGCGCGAGACGGGCCGGTCCTGCTGCCGGGCGCGAGACGAGCGCAGTCCTGCTGCCGGGCGCGAAACGAGCCGGTCCTGCAGCCGGGCGCGAGACCAGCTCGGTCCTACGGCACCGGGTGCGAGACGGATGATGGACCGCGGGCGGGAGAAGGCCAGCCCTTCGGTGAGAGAAGCGAACGGACGCCGAGGAGAGGGGTCGAAGGCCGATACAGGCAGCCTACAGACGGGCCGACGCCAGGAAAATCTGGCCGCCGCCGCAATCAACCTGCCACCACCACATCACCTGCGCCTCCACGCCATGGACAGCACCAGCCGAAGCCCCGCCACCCCGCACCAGCAACGCGGACACCGGCCGCCACACCACCACCACCACGGGGTCGCCGGCCACCCCCGTCAACGATGACCCGCACATCCACCGGATCTGGGCCGGGATGCCCAGATCCGCCTCCAGCACGACCTTGCCCACCAAATCCCACGAGCAGCAGGGGGAGGGGAGGAGGTGACGCCGGCGGGCCACAAGGGCGCAGGGCGGAGCGCCGGAGCAAGAGCCGGCCAGGACCCGACGCCGCGGGCAGAAGGGAGGCGACCCGCGACGCCATCCATCCGCACACACGGGGAAACCGCCCTGCCGCCGCCTGGCCACGCGGCCTTTGGCCGGCGGCGCCCCCGGCGGCGGCGAGGGAGGGGGAGGCGGGACGGAGGGCCGGAGGGGAGGCGCGAGGGTTGCCTCCCGACGGCGCTCGCGGGAGGGAGCGCCTCGAGAGGGAGAGGGGAGCGGGTCAGCTGATCGCAGATGTGCATAACCCGCCCCGCCGCCGCTCAGTTTATTTGTGAGAACTGGGTGAAAACCTGCACAAATGGCACACCATCTAGCTAAACTAGGTGTAAAGCACGACAAGACATACAGAAACGCCAAAAGAACTGAGAAAACACATCACAAATAGAGAAGCCCAACACCGACCAGACCAACGTCATCGTACATCGTCAATCGCGCCCACAACCCTGACGACTTCGCCACACCATCACCGGAGTGCACCTCTCTACCGTAATGGTCACCTCCACCACAAGCCTGTTGGATGGCCTCGGTGCCATGAGAGAGAGGACATATCCATAGGGGAGCGGACATGTGTCACTCCGGTCCAAAGAGGACGGCCAACATGAATTTTTGTCGCAACATGCATGTGAAGAAAGCTCCAACTGCCCACCGTGGGAGGATGAGCCAACATAAGGCCAACTCCAGCGCACGACCCCAAACGAACGTATATTTTGGCTGGATTCTGTCTGTTTGAATAGGGTAATAAGTTCGTGTCTGGACCTTTCCTGGGATGCGCCGGGCGTGCGCCCAACGCGCAGGCGCATCCCGGCCGCGTACATTTTTCTTTTCAAGCACATAAATTTTTTTCATCGTCGATTTTTGATACATGAAAATACATCACCAAATTTTGACTAGAAAAGCAAGACTAAAGAAAACAAGAACCACAAGAAGACATTTTAAAAGATAACCAACTTCCATATCTGCTCCCGTAAGTTGGATTAGTGCCTTCTTAATGCATTTATTGTTGATATGCGGAGGCTCGATCTTTAGTGCTTCTTTCTTCTTCGAGGCTAAAGAAGTAGACGTTGCTTCCTGGCATCTAGTCTCATGTCTAGTCTCTATTCTAACAACAAGTGCACTAATCTCATCTCTAGCCTTCATTCTAGCTAAAAGTGCACGAACATCTACTAAATTACGCTCTATCAATATATCAATGTACTCTTCTTCCTAATACCAAAAGTTGCATTCATTCTACACAATAAAAATTTAAGTTAGCACAACTAGTCAAATCCGAGAGCACAACCGAAGCTAAGTAGCACATACCCCATCGGTTGAGCACTTGATGAACACTCATCCGGGATGTTCCGGCGTTGTAGACACGCAGCGCAAGACCTTATTTGGGCAGTCATCGCACTTCATGAGTGGCAACGGTGCGCCGACGAGCTTTTGGGCTAGCAATGAGCCCGGCCGAAGGTCGTTCGTGTATCTGCCGGCGAACCGCCGACGGTGTAGATCCGAGCGGCTAGAGGCGAAATCAGTACCTGCATGCGGCCTTGCCGGGGCCTTCCGGCCCGGTGCCCGGCCAGTCCATAGCACGGCGCGGCCTCCCACAGCCGGGCGAGCTCAAGCCCGGCCGGATTCGCTCCAAACCCGACCGCCGAGTGCGCAAATCAGATGGTCGTGGTTGGGTAGCTCGGGGGCGTCGAGGGAAAGGGGTTGGGCGAGCGCATGTCCAAGCTGCACAGCGGCAATGGCAGCGGCGGCGAGGGAAAAAGTGGCCGGGGTGCGGCTGGAGACTCGATGGAGGGGGAAGGGGCAGATATAAAAAGGGAGGCATGTGCCACCGACGGGCGGGCTAGGGGAGGACAATTGCACGCGGCCTGCCCATTCGCGCGCTATCCGTTTCACCTCAAAGGCGGCCCAAACTTGGGCCGGGGATGGGTCGAAAGCGGACAGAAAACGGATAAAAGTATGTTTGCGTCCGCGCGCTGGGCCGTGTGGTATGTCCGTTTTGCCCCAAACGGACGCACCCGGACAGGATGGGGTCGCGCGCGGTAGTTGGCCTAAGACAACCCACCATCGCTACCTCCCGGCTAACCACATCACCACAACTTAGGTGCAACCACAAAAAGATCAGGTCTTGAAGACGATGCTGTTAGAGATATATTTGGTCTACATATATTTGGTAGTCTAGGATTTTTAATCCATCTCCTACCTTATCTCTAGGAGAGGCTTTTTGCCCTCCAAGTCTGTACTCCTATATATACTCGCCCGTGAGGCTCAATACAACATCCATCAACTATTCCACCAAATCCATCCCTCTCACTTCTAACATGGTATCAGCCTAATCGATCCAACCCTAGCCGCCTTCCGACGCTTCCGCCCCGCGCCCCGCCACCGGGGCGGTCGGCCTCCATGACCGCCGTCGGAGGCCGCGCCACTCGTACCTAGGGTTCATTCGCCGGTCGTGTTGACCGGCTGCCCTAGAGAGTCTTTTTCCCGATCGCTTGATCCGGGTTTTTCTCTCTTCCACCGGTCGCATTGATCGGTGCTTTCTCTTTGGTTTTCTGATCTAAGATCAGATTGCGTCGCCCATCATCGTCTGTCGTCTACAACGCGCCTCTACTCCGACCTGATAGCGACTGCATCGGCATGTCTCCCCCAGGCTTATCGCGGTATGCGGCCTCCATCGGTTGCATCCCCGTGACCGAAGCTTGGCAACGCATCAGGGGCGGCCGCTGCTCGCATCGTCCACATGCATGTCCATCCTCGCGGCATGTGCGTGGGTTGCTCGGGCGCCCGAGTTGGTCCATCAATCCACGTCACAGTGAGGAGACACTACTAGGGAAAACCTTATACACAGAACTTTAGCAATAGCGCTGGGTAAAATGGGGCGCTACTGCTACTTAGCAGTAGTGCAGGGCAAAGGAAGGCGCTACTTCTATGAACATAGCAGTAGCGCGGCCTTAGCGAAGAGCGCTACTACTAAAATTACCCCACCATTGCCGCCAGGCTAAGTGTAGTAGTAGTGCTTTCCTGCGAAACGCGCTACTGCTAGTTTGTTTAGCAGTAGCGCTTTCTGCTAAACCGCGCTACTGCTAATCCAGCCTTATCCCCCGCGTGCCTGCCCGTTTCCTCACTCTCATGTCTCACTGTCGCGGCCGCCGTCTTCCTCCTCTTGCCATCATCCCCTTCGCCACATTGCCGCCGCCATCGCCGCATTACTGCTGGTGTCGCCGCCATCCTCCGACCTCGGTAAGCCTCCTCCTTATCCTCTTCCTCCTCCCTCCTCCCTCCTCTAGCTGCCCCTCCTCCCTCCTCCGCACCACTCCTCCCTCCTCTAGTTGCCTCTCCTCCTCCCCTCGGCCCTCCCCCTGCTCCTCCCTCCTCTAGCCACCCCTCCATCAACAACACCTCCTCCCTCCATAGCCCCTCCTCCCTCCACAGCCCCTACTCCCTCCCCCTCCTCCATCCACAGCCCCTCCTCCGTCCATAGATTAGTTGATAATATAGATAGGTAGAATGTAGGTTTTTTCAATAGTATAGATAGGTAGAATTTTGTAGAATGTACATAGAATTTAAGTGGTTAATAGAACTAGTTTATTTATAGTAAGTGCTTAATAGAATTAGTTGAATTAGTAAGAAAATTAATTATTTTTATTTATAGTAACTGCTTAGTTGAATTAGTAAGAAAATTAACTATTTTTATTTATAGTAAGTGCTTAGTTGAACTAGTTGAATTAGTAAGAAAATTAACTATTTTTATTTATAGTAAGTGCTTAGTTGAACTAGTTGAATTAATAAAACTAGTTTATTTTTAGTAAGAAAATTTAGGTATGGAAAATTTAATTATTGTTATGTCATTATCACTTTGTAATCAAAGAATGCTATATGAAATTTGATGATCTAAAATTTTACTCGGTGGAATCTGCAGGCTTTGTCGAGTCGTGTCTCCTTGGAGTGATCGTCATCTGAGCTACCTCTACTCCCGAGTCGGTGAGCTAAAAGTCCACCTCCTCCTTCTCCACTCCTCGGTGTGTTGAATAGAGTAGAACTAGGGTATTTAGTCGGTGAGCTCATGTGCGAATGCTTATGATAATTTATCCGGATGGAATTGCAAGTTTAAGCATCATTGTATGTGTATGAACAACTTTGTATCGCAGGGAAAATCCGAGTGGCCTATGTTTTGCCGGAGTGTCGCTTCATTTCCGTTCTGGCAAATTTCAGGCGCTCGATGTGTCCTATTTTAGCAAAGGTCATGCCGGATTTTTTCGTGAATTTAAGCATGACTTGTGCTAGAATATGTAGGAAATATCGAGTGCCCCGGATTTGTGTGTTGAGTTTCCTGGTAGTTGCCTTCGATCAGTTTTCAATTAATGTTTCAACTATGAACATAGGAAATGTCTAATGTCAAAAAAGATTTCGGTATATGCGAATACTGCAAAGACAAGCACGGCATGTGCGACAGAAATTTCCTAGTTGATGGTAGGCGCTTCAGCATCAAGCTGGATGAGACCTTCGACGTGGATACAGTAAGTCACAACGACAAGTCTTTTTCGTAATTAAGCATGACTTCTGCTTCTTTTGCTTCAACTTATTTAATTTTTTACTATTCTACTAGCGTATCCCCTGCCATGCAAGAATTTTTGTCTTGGATAAGGTTGGTTTCAGTCCTATGGAAACTATGGAGGTAAAGAGAGTTCACTTGAGGACCGAGCATGGTTATACTTTTGCCGCAAAATTATACTCCCTCCGTCCGGAAATACTTGTCGGAGAAATGGATAAAAATGAATGTATCTAAAACTAAGATATGTCTAGATACGTCCATTCCTCCAACAAGTATTTCCAGACGGAGGGAGTACAATGCAGACACCTACACTTATTTTCAATGCAAAAATTGGACAGCACTATGCAAGGCTTATGCATTTGAGCCTGATATGCTTATCACCTTTGATATTCGTCCGGAAGATGATATTGAAGGTAATATCGACATCTGGGTCGATGTGCTGACGCCTCCAGTTCTACCATTATGTGAGTTTCTCAACCATATTTATGTCTTGGATATTGTATATTCAAAAATAGTTGACAACTAATTTCTATTGACAGCTTATTTCCATTCAAGCAAACATGACCGGCGCTTGGTAGACATGAACTACTACTGTCCCGGGGCTGAACTAAACTGCGAGGAGATAAGTCATTTTGTTTCATGGCTTGAGGATCTTGATACTGTCAAGACAAATTATTTTACTGGACTTCAAAATCTCAGTACTCAAAATGTGCGACCAATAGTGTTCATATTGAACTACGGTCACATATATTTAGGAAAGATTGTAAGATTTTTACTATTTGTCCTAAGTGCATCTTTTGCATACATTATTTTTTAAGCTAAACTTCATTGCTAATGATGTTCTTCAACAGGGACTCCCGATGATAGTTGTGCCTCATTGGATAGAGGCTAAAGGTCTCATGTCCATGGTTAGCTTACGGCCAAGACATCCTACATTGCACATGAGTGCATTCAGGATTTCTAAAGCGAGCAAGTCTTAATAGTCAAAGACTGGAGCAAAATTGTGAAGGATCGCGGAGAAGTACTAGGGGGCAACAATAAGAAGCGCAGCCCACAATTAGGAGACAGGTTCATCTGCATGCTCCAATATGATGAATCAAGAGTGCTACACATGTTCTATGCTATTTTACCTGAGAGAGAGCAGCAGGAGTGATTCGCTAGCTAGAATGAGTGTTCGTGATGATGACTATGATGATTATTATTAGCTAGTGTTGTTGGTGATTAGATAGCTACACTATGACTATGGTGACTAAATAGTGTTGGTGGTAATGACTATGATGATTATTAGCTAGTATTGTTGGTGATGATATGATGCAAGAGTTTTTATGTTAACTAGAAAATTCCCCACGCGTTGCTGCGGGAAAATATGGTTAAAAAGTAACACTAATGATTTAAGGGCTGTAAAATGACAATTTTGATGATTAACGTATTCTTCTGGTCACACGGAAATAATTTCTGAGTTTAGAGGAGAGAATACACTACCATAAAAATTAACTATCCAGCAAATTAAATGACCTTCTAGTCCTCTGGATTCGATCAACAACGGTAGTTTCCAAATGCAGATGGCCCTGAATGGCAATTTCCATGGAAAATAGTTTATTGATCCCTCCTTTAACAATTTCCGTATCTCGCATTATTAAGATGCCTCTTCTTCATGCAAGCCAAAGAAAGTTCCAGCATTTGCAAGGGAGATAAAAAATCCTATGAAAGGTACAACAATATTGCGTGACATGATCTCGTCCCGACATAAGGCACAATTGTAATCTGGGATGAAGAATTCCAATGCAAAGAAAAGATGAATGTTAGAGCTCCCACTTCACTGCTCTTTGTGAATACATTCGGTCATTCCAGCACGCACATTCAGAAAAAAAATTGAACAACCCAATGAGTCTGCACCCATAGAAAAATGAAAAATTCCAAGATTAGATAGAAATTTACATAGTGAGCTGATATATTGATCCCTTCGCATCTAGTGATGCAAAAATAAATAACCATAGATAACTGGTTATTATTTTCTATGTTTAAGTGGCAAAGAGTATGTAGGTCACAACAATAAGGAATGAATAGAGCACTTTTAATGTAAAATCAGAAAAGGAGTTGGCCACTAAAATAGAACTCTGCAATACAAAAGGTAATTCAACATTAAAGTAATACTTACGTATGAATAGCCTAAATCTCCTTATACTATTATAGACTAAAAAGTGTGAATTATCAAACAATATATGCTTCCTCAAAAAATCATATAATATATGTATGATTGATACGTCCATTTTGCATCATGCTTTTATATCGATATTTATTGCATTATGGGTTGTTATTACACATTATGTCACAATACTTATGCCTATTCTCTCTTATTTTACAAGGTTTACATGAAGAGGGAGAATGCCAGCAGTTAGAATTCTGGGCTGGAAAAGGAGCAAATATTAGAGACCTATTCTGCACAACTCCAAAAGTCCTGAAACTCCACGGAAGTCATTTATGGAATTAATAAAAAATATTGAGCGAAGAAAATACCAGAGGGGGCCCACACCCTGGCCACGAGGGTGGGGGCGCGCCCTACCCCCCTGGGCGCGCCCCCTGTCAGGCCTCCGGTGCCATTCTTCTGCTATATGAGGTCTTTTACCCTGAAAAAAACATAAGCAAGCTTTCGGGAAGAAATTCCGCCGCCACGAGGCAGAACCTTGGCGGAACCAATCTAGGGCTCCGGCGGAGCCGTTCTGCCAGGGAAACTTCCCTCCGGGAGGGGGAAATCATCGCCATCGTCATAACCAACGATCCTCTGATCGGGAGGGGGTAAATCTCCATCAACATCTTCACCAACACCATATCCTCTCAAACCCTAGTTCATCTCTTGTATCCAATCTTTGTCCCAAAGCCTCAGATTGGTACATGTGGGTTACTAGTAGTGTTGAGTACTCCTTGTAGTTGATGCTAGTTGGTTTATTTGGTGGAAGATCATATGTTCAGATCCTATATTCATATTAATACCTCTCTGGTTATGAACATGAATATGATTTGTGAGTAGTTACGTTTGTTCCTGAGGACATGGGAGAAGTCTCGCTATAAGTAGTCATGTGAATTTGGTATTCGTTCGATATTTTGATGAGATGTATGTTGTCTCTCCTCTAGTGGTGTCATGTGAACGTCGACCACATGACACTTCACCATTATTTGGGCCTAGAGGAAGGCATTGGGAAGTAATAAGTAGATGATGGGTTGCTAGAGTGACAGAAGCTTAAACCCTAGTTTATGTGTTGCTTCGTAAGAGGCTGAGTTGGATCCATATGTTTCATGCTATGGACGCTTGCAATAGGAGTTAATCATAAGTGGGATGCTTGTCCAAGTAAGGACAGCACCCAAGCTGTAACGCCCACGATGCGGCTATATCTCCCAAGTGTCGAGGCACGACTTAGAGGCATAACCGCATTGTGGTTTTGTCGCAAGAAGGGTTATCTTCACACAATCCCATGTAATGAACAAGACTGGGATAAAGAGTTGGCTTACAATCGCCACTTCACACAATACATAAATATAATCCATACATCATCCAAAATACACACATAGACCGACTACGGTCAGGATCCAAATGAAAATAAGATAACCCCAAATGCTAGATCCCCGATCATCCCAACTGGGCTCCTCTACTGAGCATTAGGAAAAGACACATAGTAACGACCACGTTCCTCATCGAACTCCCACTTGAGGTCGATCCCATCATCTGCACTGGCATCGTCGGCACCTGCAGCTGTTTTGGTAGAATCTGTGAGTCACGAGGACTCAGCAATCTCACACCCGTGAGATCAAGACTATTTAAGCTTATAGGAAAAGATGGTGTAATGAGGTGGAGCTGCAGCAGGCACTAAGCATATATGGCGGCTAACGTACGCAAGAGAGAGCGAGAAGAGAAGCAACGGAACGGTCGTCATCTAGTAATGACCAAGAAGTGATCCTGAACTCCTACTTACTTCATTCATAACTCAAACCGTGTTCACTTCCCGGACTCCGCCGAGAAGAGACCATCACGGCTACATACACAGTTGATGTATTTTAATTGGGTGGAGTGACAAGTTCTCTACAACCGGGCATTAACAAATTCCCATCTGCTCATAACCGCGTGCACGGCTTTCGAAAGATAATACCCTGCAGGGGTGTCCCAACTTAGCCCATCATAAGCTCTCACGGTCAACGAAGGATAAACCTTTTCCCGGAAAGACCCGATCAGTCTCGGAATCCTGGTTTACAAGACATTTCGTAAAACAAGACTAGCAAAGCCGCCCGAATGTGCCGACAAATCCCGATAGGAGCTGCACATATCTCGTTCTCAGGGCACACCGGATAAGCGAAGCGTACAGGTACCAACATAACCCAAGTTGCAAAGGGACGGTCCCGCACGGTGCTCTAGTTTGGACCAGCACTCAGAGGAACACTGGCCCGGGGGTTAAAATAAGATGACCCTCGGGCTCGCGAAAACCCGGGGGAAAAGGCCTAGGTGGCAAATGGTAAAACCAAAGTTGGGCCTTGATGGAGGAGTTTTATTCAAGGCGAGCTGTCAAGGGGGTCCCATAAATCACCCGACCGCGTAAGGAACGCAAACTCAAGGAACATAATACCGGTATGACAGAAACTAGGGCCACAAGAGTGGAAAAAAACACCAGGCATAAGGCCGAGCCTTCCACCCTTTACCAAATATATAGATGCATTAAAATAATAAGATATATTGTTATATCCCAACATATCCATGTTCCAACATGGAACCAACTTCAACTTCACCTGCATCTAGCAACGCTATAAGAAGGGCTGAGCAAAAGCGGTAACTTAGCCAAACAACGGTTTGCTAGGAGAAGGATGGTTAGAGGCTGACATGGCAATATGGGAGGCATGATATAGCAAGTGGTAGGTATCGCAGCATGGCAAAATAACGAACAACTAGCAAAGCAAAGATAGAAGTGATTTCGAGGGGTGGTCATCTTGCCTGCAAGGTTCTCAGAGTTGTCGACGGCTTGATCCTCGTAAGCGTACTCAACAGGTTCCTCATTCACGAACTCGTCTCCCGGCTCTACCCAAGACAAGAACACAAGCAATGGAACCACAATCAATCACGGAAAATGCACAAGCAACATGATGCAAAACATGAATGATATGCAAGATATGATATGCGATGCATATGCATGCTCCGGAAGAAAAATGATGAACAAGGCAGTAACTTGGCGAACCAAGCATGCCACTGGAAAGGTGATATGGTTTTGGTTGAAATCGATATAAAAGATCACCGGAAACGGATGCACGGTTTGCAAATGGCAAGCAAAACAAAGATGACACGAATCTGCGATTAACAGCATGATAGCACTTAGAATGCAACAAGTAACAACGCTACAACACTCCAACATAGCAACAAAGCCTATGGCAATAATCTACAAGAGATGCTTGACAAAAGATGAACACTGAGCTACGGCTAGATCACAACATAACAGGCTCAAACAAGCATGGCAAAAGTGCAAAAGATAACAGGATCACAGACTTGGTGAAATTACTGGACATGACGGAAACAGCATCAGGTAGCAATGTTCAGAGCACAAAATCGACATGCTACAGGTACTTAACATGGCACAACAAGGCATGGCAGTGTTCTACTAAATTCATATGACAAAAGTCCCTTACTGACCATAAGCCAAAAAGGAGCAGAAGATATGATGGCAACCATGTAAACATAGCAAGTTTCGTTAACAGGTTTCAGACAGCAGAAAACAGAGCATGGCCGAAACAATAATATGAAGGCATCTTGGTGAGCTTGATGCACTCACCACAAAGCAACCATGACAAAACAAGCATACCTACAGCAAGATGGCATGTTTATGAATCTATCCATGGCAAGAACAAAAGCATAGCATGTATGGATCAACTACAACAAGCTTGGAAAAATTGAATATCATGTTAAGAATCTGCCAGAAATATTTTATAGCAACAGTAGAGCAAGATTGAGTCATGCTGTGGCACTCCATAATTGCAAACAAGTGCTGGAATGGATCAATTACAACAATATCTATAAAACATCCTTACTGAATATCTCCAAAATATGCATGGATCTCTCTGTAGCATCAAGTTTACATGCACCAAAATAACAGCAGACAAGGACTTGAGAAATCACCAAGTCCCTGAAATCAGAAACATTACGGAGCCTAGTTTGCATGTTTGTTCTAGTCACCAGAGAGATCACAAAAATACATGGCATACAACACTGGAAAGATGGCATGCCATACAGCAAAACACATGTAGAGCTCATGCCCATAAGATGCACAGATTAAATGCAACAAAAATAACAAATCTCCAAGTTCTGCTATGAACCAGCAGATAACAGCAACTAGCACTCTTGCACCAGAGATTTGGGCATCAAGATGGCCTCTAATGAACATGGTGCAATGGAACAAAATGTAGATCATCACGAGACAAACAATTCGATATATTACACGCGCATAATGGAGCTATATGCAGAGAGTTATGACATGATGAACAGGGGTATATAATGTGAAAATGCAAAAAACTTGGAAATTTCGGGGAGAGAAAAAGAAAGTCAACCTTGGGCTTCCTCGAACCAGATCTGGCCGGGGCCGGGCCTCGAGCTCGCCGGCGGTGGCTGGCGACGCCGGAGGAGAGGAGGGAGAGGCCGGAGGGAGGCGGCCGGAGGTCGGGCGGCGCCGGGCGCCGGAGGAGGACGCGCGGCGTCGTGCGGCGGGGGGCGGCGTCCGCAGCGGCGACCGGTGCCGGGCGCGGCGGCGCCAGCGGGAGGCGAAGGCGGCGGGCGACGGCGCAGAGGCGGCAGAACGGCACGGGCGCGCGGAGGGCGAGCGGCGGCGGGGCTGGGCTCGGGCGTGCCCGCGGCGGGCCTGGCGGGCCGGCGCTGTACGGGCGGCGGCGGGCGCCACGTGACGGCTCCTGGTTCACTGCGGCCGTCGGTGGAGACTTGTCCGGCACGGACCGGACGTGTCCGGCGGCGGCGGGGAAAAATGCTAGGGTTTGATCTGCGTATTATTTCGGGAGGGGAGACATATATATAGGTAGAGGGAGCTAGGAGAGTCCAAATGAGGTGCGGTTTTCGCCCACACGATCGTGATCGAACGACCCAGAGCATGGAAGAGAGTTTGCTGGGTTTTGGGCTGTTTAGACAGGGGGTTTTGCTGGAACACACAAATGGACTTTGCGGATGCCCGGTTAACCGTTGGAGTACCAAACGACCTCCAAATGGAACGAAACTTGACCGGTGGTATACCAAGACCACTTGACAAGCCTCGGTCCATTCCGAGAACGTTTGACACCCGCTCACGAAAGAAAACAAGAGGGGTGCGCCGGAGGAGATGGGAGCGCCGGATTGCAAAACGGACAATGGGGAAAATGCTTGGATGCATGAGACGAACACGTATGCAAATGCAATGCACATGATGACATGATATGAAATGCAAGACATGAACAAAATGCAAAAAGAAAGACAAAACCCGACCACAGAGGGAATATCATAACACATAGCCGAAAATGGCAAGAGTTGGAGTTACAAATATGGAAAGTTACATCCGGGGTGTTACAACACTCCACCACTACGAGAGGATCTCGTCCCGAGATCTAGGACTGAAAGAACTTCGGATATTCGGAACGGAGATGGTCCTCGCGTTCCCAGGTGGCTTCCCGGTCGGAATGGTGCAACCACTTCACTTTCAGGAATTTGATTGACTTGTTGCGAGTCTTGCGCTCAGTTTCTTCAAGAATAGCAACGGGGTGCTCATGATAAGGCAGATCTTCTTGGAGGTCAATCTCTTCGAAGTTGATAGTGCGCTCAGGCGTCTTGAAGCACTTGCGGAGCTGTGACACACGGAACACATCGTGCACGTTCGCGAAGTTGGAAGGAAGCTCAAGTTGATAGGCGAGGTCGCCTCTTTTACCAATGATCTTGAAAGGACCTACGTATCTAGGGGCAAGCTTCCCTTTGATACCGAAGCCACGAGTGCCTTTCATTGGAGAGACGCAAAGGTAGACATGGTCTCCGATCTCGAAAGCCACATCACGGTGCTTACTATCATAGTAACTCTTCTGGCGCGACTGCGCGGCTTTGAGATTATCACGGATGACTTTACACATTTCTTCAGCTTCAGTGATTAAGTCATTGCCAAGAAGTTGGCGTTCACCAGTCTCTGACCAATTGAGAGGAGTACGACACTTTCTGCCATAGAGAATCTCGAATGGGGCCTTGCCCGAACTCGCTTGGAAGCTGTTGTTGTAAGAGAATTCGGCATATGGAAGACAATCTTCCCATTTCATGCCAAAGGAAATGACACAAGCCCTGAGCATATCTTCAAGAATTTGATTGAGTCGCTCGACTTGGCCACTAGTTTGAGGATGTAAAGCTGTGCTGAAGCGAACGTTTGTGCCCATGGCCTTCTGGAAGGAGTCCCAGAACTTAGAGGTGAAGATGCTTCCACGATCTGAAGAAATCAATTGTGGAATGCCGTGCAAGGAAACAATTCTGGAGGTGTATAGCTCTGCCAACTGAGCTGTTGTGATAGACTCTTTGATTGGAAGGAAATGAGCCACTTTAGAAAGCTTGTCGATGACAACGAAGATAGCATCATTTCCACGCTTGGACTTTGGAAATCCCGTAACGAAGTCCATTTCGATATGATCAAACTTCCATTCTGGGATAGCAAGAGGTTGGAGGAGACCAGCTGGTCGTTGGTGTTCTGCTTTCACTCTTCGACAGACATCACATTCATTCACGAATTGAGCAATTTCTCGCTTCATTCGAGTCCACCAATACGACTGCTTGAGGTCATGATACATCTTCGTACTTCCAGGATGAATGGAAAGAAGAGAATTGTGTGCCTCGTTCATAATGACTTTCCTTAGATCACCTTTAGGAACCACAATCCGGTCCTCGAAGAATAAAGTGTCTCTGTCATCAATGCGATAGCACTTGTATATGGAAAGACCCTTGTCGATACCACGTTTCACCTTCTTCACCATGGCATCAAGAAGTTGTGCCTCACGAATTTGATCTTCCAAAGTAGGAGAGACTATGAGGTTGGCAAGAAAGCCTTGAGGAACAACTTGGAGATTCAGCTTGCGGAAAGCTTCACAAAGATCCGGTTGGAAAGGCTTGAGAATTAGGCTGTTGCAATAAGCCTTCCTACTCAAAGCATCTGCAATGACATTGGCCTTGCCTGGAGTATATTCAATACTCGGATCGACTCTTGAATCATTTCGACCCATCGAGTCTGCCTGAGGTTGAGGTTGGGCTGAGTGAAGATGTACTTGAGACTCTTGTGATCGGTGAAAATGTCCACTTGTCTTCCCAACAAGAGATGTCTCCACGTTATTAATGCATGGACAACTGCCGCCAACTCAAGATCGTGAGTGGGGTAGTTCTTTTCATTGGGCTTCAACTGACGAGAGGTATAGGCCACAACTTTCTTCTCTTGCATTAACACAGCACCGAGAGCTTGGAGAGAAGCATCACAGAAAACTTCAAATGGCTTGGATTCGTCAGGGGGAGTTAAGACAGGAGCTGTGACTAGTTTCTCTTTGAGAGTGTTGAAAGCAACGTCACACTCAGGAGACCAGACATACTTCACATGCTTCTGGAGGAGGTTGGAAAGAGGCTTTGCAATCTTAGAGAAATTCTCAACGAATCTTCGGCAATAGCTTGCAAGACCAAGAAAACTGCGGAGCTGCTTGACATTCTGAGGAGGTTCCCAATTGACAATTGCGGACACCTTCTCGGGGTTAACAGCGATGCCCTTGGCAGAGATGATGTGACCAAGGAAAAGAACTTCATCGAGCCAAAACTCACATTTGGAGAACTTCGCATAGAATTGATACTCTCTGAGCTTGTCGAGCACCAATCGCAAATGTTTGGCATGATCCTGCTTATTCTTGGAGAAGACCAAGATATCGTCGAGATACACCAGGACGAATTCATTGGTATAGGGGTTGAAGATGAAATTCATCATCCGAGAGAACACTGGAGGAGCATTGACAAGGCCGAAAGACACGACAGTATATTCATAAGAACCAAAGCTTGTTCTGAATGCTGTCTTGGGAATATCTTCTTCACGAATGCGAATCTGATGATAACCCATACGAAGGTCAAGCTTCGAGAATACTTTAGCCCGTTTGAGTTGCTCAAATAGCTCATTGATGTTGGGAAGTGGGTACTTGTTCTTGATTGTCTTCTTGTTCAATGGACGGTAGTCGACACAAAGTCGGTCCGTGCCATCCTTCTTCTTCACAAAAAGAACACCACAACCCCATGGAGAAGAACTCGGTCTGATCAAACCCAGACGCTCTTGTTCATCGAGCTGTTTCTTCAATTCCTTCAGCTCCTTGGGTCCAAGCTTGTATGGACGCTTGCAAACGGGTCCAGTGCCCGGCTCAAGATCGATAACGAACTCAACTGGCCTGTGAGGAGGCATACCCGGAAGCTCTTCTGGAAAGACATCTTGATACTCGCAAACGACTGGAATTTGAGAGATGGCATTCAATTCGCCCTTCTCATTGAGAGAAAATAACCGAATGGTTTCATCACGAGCGGCATAAATGATAACATCCTCAGAAGAGTGTGTCAATTGAATTTCCCTGGTAGCACAATCAAGTTGAGCTTTGTGCTTAGAAAGCCAGTCCATCCCGAGAATTAGATCAATATCCGAGTCACCAAGAACAACTGGAGAAGACAGAAATTTATAGTTTCCCATCTTGATGGAAAAATCCGGAACTATCGAGTTGGCTCTCATTGACTTCCCCGGAGAAACAACACCCAAAGGTTTATCCAGATAAGACCAAGTGAATTCATGCTTGGCAAAAAACGGTCTTGACATGAAACAAAGCGATGCACCAGTATCAAAAAGAACTTTTGCAGGAATATCATTAACAGGAAGGTTACCCATTATCACATCAGTAGATTCCTCCGCTTGAGCTGCATTCATCATGTTCACCTTTGCAGACTTTGGATTATGCTTGACCACTGCATTGCTGGAAGATCTGACAGGAGGAGGAGGCGGAAGACGCCCTTGGTTGAAGCACATGTTAGCATAGTGACCTTTCTGCTGACACTTGTTGCAAGTCATCTCTGAGAGTGGACGGTGATAAGGAGCATTGTACTTTGGAGCTTGATTCTGAGACTTGTTCTGATAGCCAGAGTTGCAAGAGTTGGAAGAACCATGGCCACCTTTGTTCTTCTGCTGGTAAGGCTGACGAAACGGAGGAGGAGGAGGCAACCAGAACTTCTGTTGCTTAGCAGCCACAAGTGAGGAAGAAGAAGACCGAACTGCGTCTCTGACTCTCTTCTTAGAAGCCTCACACTTGAGCTGAGCAGCCTCTTGCTTCAGTGCCATATTGTAGAATTGATCAAACTGAGTAGGCTCAACAAGAACGAGAGCTAACTACAGATCCTCTCTAAGGCCACCTCTGAAGTGATAGATCATGCTCTTTTCATCAGGAACGTCTTGTTTAGCGAAGCGAGCAAGTTTCTGAAACTGGATGTTGAATTGATACACAGACATGTTGCCTTGCTTGAGATTGCGGAACTCCTCACGCTTGCTCTCAACAACACTTTGTGGAATGTGGTGCGCTTTGAAGTCCCGACAGAAGTCAGTCCAAGTGATCACACGACCTCCTCTGGAATCTTTGTATTGTTGATACCAATCAGCAGCTTGGTCCTTGAGCTGAAAAGAAGCGAACTTGACATAGTCCTCAGGCCTGACATTGCTACATTCAAAATGCTTGTTGATGTCCACGAGCCAATCATCGGCATCCGTGGCCTCGGCACAGTAGCTGAAAGGCTTGGGCTGATTTGCGAGAAACTGGTTGAGAGTGGCAAAGTGAAACTGATTGTTGCCTTGACCTTGATTGCCTTGATTGCCTTGCCCTTGAGTACGTTCTTGCAAGAGTTGCAGAATCATCTGAGCATTGGCGTTGGTGGCTGCCATGATAGCCTGCCATGCCTCCAGAGGCGGAGGTGGTGGCGGAGGGTTTGCTTGACTCCCTTCATTGCGATCCGGATTCTGACGCGTTGGCGGAGCCATCCTGAAGAGGGTGACATCCGTTAGCATCTTGATAGACAAATAGACAAGTAGAATCAACGGATAGAAATTGCAACATATAGTCTTCACAATAAACATTCGAACGAAGATGAACGAATGAATTCCATAGTAATTCATCACACTTCCATAAGTTGAGAAGCCACTTAGAAAAAAATATGGAATCAACATTTGACTTCGAAGCAACTCGAATACCACAATTGAAAACAAAACAAAGTATTGGCTTGCAAAATAAGCCGGAACAAACATATGATAGAGATTTCGTCCGAAGTTTTCATGGTGGGGCCCACACGGGCTCGATCGTACAGCACCATCATGTACAAGGCTGTGCACATGACATACGAAGCGTCCCCGAGTCGGCATAGCCAAGGACTCTTTAAGACACTACAAGACCACTGTAAAACCAACCGTGGAAAGGCGGACCACTAGACGTCGAACCCCAATCTCATATCATGCGTCTGTCGGAAAGATATCCTAAGAGCTACTTGAATTCCCACTTATAAACTCCCGAAACTTTCTGGTTATGCAATCTAGTGTTGGGGATACAGGGGACACAAAATATATCACCCAAACTAGCAATCCCTAGATCCAGCAGTATCCATCCGTCAACACATAACCAAGAAACCTTCGGAAATCGTGTACCTCAACCTTCGAAAAGCATCCGTTATACGAGTTTGGCAAAACTCCCGAACTCCCGCCCCAGTACTGGGTGGCGTCGAGGTGATCTCACCAACAACTGCATAAAAGAGATTTCGATGTCGGCGAAGCTCAGGTATTCCAGAACTACAACGATAAAATTGTGACGACAACACCTCGGAGCTCAACTCCCCGGGACACTGCCACAACCCCTAAATGTCAGGAGGCACCAAGAACAATGATCTCGTCACAAAACCATCGGAATGATTTTAAGATACCCGCGTGATCCTAAAAAAAATTTAGTGAAATTTGATGAGAGAAGAGTCAAAACTTCTACGTCAGGAGACCTCACCAGAGCGACGAAGGGACTGAGGAGTAAAAAGAATCCTACTCTCTGATATATATAATCCTAAGACTCAAAACATTTTTGTTCTAGACTCAACAACGCCAGCGATTCGATCAAGCAGGGGCTCCTAAGTCGGGGATGGCTCTGATTACCAACTTATAACACCCACGATGCGGCTATATCTCCCACGTGTCGAGGCACGACTTAGAGGCATAACTGCATTGTGGTTTTGTCGCAAGAAGGGTCATCTTCACACAATCCCATGTAATGAACAAGATTGGGATAAAGAGTTGGCTTACAATCGCCACTTCACACAATACATAAATATAATCCATACATCATCCAAAATACACACATAGACCGACTACGGTCAGGATCCAAATGAAAATAAGATAACCCCAAATGCTAGATCCCCGATCGTCCCAACTGGGCTCCTCTATTGATCATCAGGAAAAGACACATAGTAACGACCACGTTCCTCATCGAACTCCCACTTGAGGTCGATCCCATCATCTGCACTGGCATCGTCGGCACCTGCAACTGTTTTGGTAGAATTGTGAGTCACGAGGACTCAGCAATCTCACACCCGTGAGATCAAGACTATTTAAGCTTATAGGAAAAGATGGTGTAATGAGGTGGAGCTGCAGCAGGCACTAAGCATATATGGCGGCTAACATACGCAAGAGAGAGCGAGAAGAGAAGCAACGGAACGGTCGTCATCTAGTAATGACCAAGAAGTGATCCTGAACTCCTACTTACGTCATTCATAACTCAAACCGTGTTCACTTCCCGGACTCCGCCGAGAAGAGACCATCACGGCTACATACACAGTTGATGTATTTTAATTGGGTGGAGTGACAAGTTCTCTACAACCGGGCATTAACAAATTCCCATCTGCCTCATAACCGCAGGCACGGCTTTCGAAAGATAATACCCTGCAGGGGTGTCCCAACTTAGCCCATCATAAGCTCTCACGGTCAACGAAGGATAAACCTTCTCCCGGAAAGACCCGATCAGTCTCGGAATCCTGGTTTACAAGACATTTCGTAAAACAAGACTAGCAAAGCCGCCCGAATGTGCCGACAAATCCCGATAGGAGCTGCACATATCTCGTTCTCAGGGCACACCGGATAAGCGAAGCGTACAGGTACCAACATAACCCAAGTTGCCAAGGGACGGTCCCGCACGGTGCTCTAGTTTGGACCAGCACTCAGAGGAGCACTGGCCCGGGGGTTAAAATAAGATGACCCTCGGGCTCACGAAAACCCGGGGGAAAAGGCTTAGGTGGCAAATGGTAAAACCAAAGTTGGGCCTTGCTGGAGGCGTTTTATTCAAGGCGAGCTTTCAAGGGGGTCCCATAAATCACCCGACCGCGTAAGGAACGCAAACTCAAGGAACATAATACCGGTATGACAGAAACTAGGGCGGCAAGAGTGGAAAAAAACACCAGGCATAAGGCCGAGCCTTCCACCCTTTACCAAATATATAGATGCATTAAAATAATAAGAGATATTGTGATATCCCAACATATCCATGTTCCAACATGGAACCAACTTCAACTTCACCTGCATCTAGCAACACTATAAGAAGGGCTGAGCAAAAGCGGTAACTTAGACAAACAACGGTTTGCTAGGAAAAGGATGGTTAGAGGCTGACATGGCAATATGGGAGGCATGATATAGCAAGTGGTAGGTAGCGCAGCATGGCAAAATAACGAACAACTAGCAAAGCAAAGATAGAAGTGATTTCGAGGTGTGGTCATCTTGCCTGCAAGGTTCTCAGAGTTGTCGAAAACTTGATCCTCGTAAGCGTACTCAACAGGTTCCTCGTTCACGAACTCGTCTCCCGGCTCTACCCAAGACAAGAACACAAGCAATGGAACCACAATCAATCACGGAAAATGCACAAGCAACATGATGCAAAACATGAATGATATGCAAGATATGATATGCGATGCATATGCGTGCTCCGGAAGAAAAATGATGAACAAGGCAGTAACTTGGCAAACCAAGCATGCCACTGGAAAGGTGAGATTATTTTGGTTGAAATCGATATAAAGATCACCGGAAACGGATGCACGGTTTGCAAATGGCAAGCAAAACAAAAATGACACGAATCTGTGATTAACAGCATGATATCACATAGAATGCAACAAGTAACAACGCTACATCACTTCAACATAGCAACAAAGCCTATGGCAGTAATCTACAAGAGATGCTTGACAAAAGATGAACACTGAGCTACGGCTAGATCACAACATAACAGGCTCAAACAAGCATGGCAAAAGTGCAAAAGATAACAGGATCACAGACTTGATGAAATTACTGGACATGACGGAAACAGCATCAGGTAGCAATGTTCAAAGCACAAAATCGACATGGTACGGGTATTTAACATGGCACAACAAGGCATGGCAGTGTTCTACTAAATTCATATGACAAAAGTCCCTTACTGACCATAAGCCAAAAAGGAGCAGAAGATATGATGGCAACCATGTAAACATAGCAATTTTCGTTAACAGGTTCCAGACAGCAGAAAACAGAGCATGGCAGAAACAATAATATGAAGGCATCTTGGTGAGCTTGATGCACTCACCACAAAGAAACGCATGACAAAACAAGCATACCTATAGCAAGATGGAATGTTTATGAATCTATCCATGGCAAGAACAAAAGCATAGCATGTATGGATCAACTACAACAAGCTTGGAAAAATTGAATATCATGTTAAGAATCTGCCAGAAATATTTTATAACAACAGTAGAGCAAGATTGAGTCATGCTGTGGCACTCCATAATTGCAAACAAGTGCAGGAATGGATCAATTACAATAATATCTATAAAACATCCTTACTGAACATCTCCAAAATATGCATGGATCTCTCTGTAGCATCAAGTTTACATGGCAACAAAATAACAGCAGACAAGGACTTGAGAAATCACCAAGTCCCTGAAATCAGAAACATTACGGAGCCTAGTTTGCATGCTTGTTCTAGTCACCACAGAGATCACAAAAATACAACGCATACACCACTAGAAAGATGGCATGCCATACAGCAAAACACATGTAGAGCTCATGCCCATAAGATGCACAGATTAAATGCAACAAAAATAACAAATCTCCAAGTTCTGCTAAGAACCAGCAGATAACAGCAACTAGCACTCTTGCACCAGAGATTTGGGCATCAAGATGGCCTCTAATGAACATGGTGCAATGGAACAAAATGTAGATCATCACGAGGCGAACAATTTGATATATTACACGCGCGTAACAGAGCTATATACAAAGAGTTATGACATGATGAACAGGGGTATATAATGTGAAAATGCAAAAAACTTAGAAATTTCGGGGAGAGAAAAGGAAAGTCAACCGTGGGCTTCCTCGAACCAGATCTGGCCGGGGCCGGGCCTCGAGCTCGCCGGCGGTGGGTGGCGACGCCGGAGGAGAGGAGGGAGAGGCCGGAGGGAGGCGGCCGGAGGTCGGGCGGCGCCGGGCGCCGGAGGAGGAGGACGCGCGGCGTCGTGCGGCGGGGGGCGGCGTCCGCAGCGGCGACCGGTGCCGGGCGCGGCGGCGCCGGCGGGAGGCGAAGGCGGCGGGCGACGGCGCAGAGGCGGCGGCACGGCACGGGCGCGCGGAGGGCGAGCGGCGGCGGGGCTGGGCTCGGGCGGGCCCGCGGCGGGCCTGGCGGGCCGGCGCGGTACGGGCAGCGGCGGGTGCCACGTGGTGGCTCCTGGTTCGCTGCGGCCGTCGGTGGAGACTTGTCCGGCGCGGACCGGACGTGTCCGGCGGCGGCGGGGGAAAATGCTAGGGTTTGATCTGCGTATTATTTCGGGAGGGCAGGCATATATATAGGTAGAGGGAGCTAGGAGAGTCCAAATGAGGTGTGGTTTTCGCCCACACGATCGTGATCGAACGACCCAGAGCATGGAAGAGAGTTTGCTGGGTTTTGGGCTGTTTAGAGAGGGGGTTTTGCTAGAACACACAAATGGACTTTGCGGATGCCCGGTTAACAATTGGAGTACCAAACGACCTCCAAATGGAATGAAACTTGACCGGTGGTATACCAAGGCCACTTGACAAGCCTCGATCCATTCCGAGAACGTTTGACACCCGCTCACGAAAGAAAACAAGAGGGGTGCGCCGGAGGAGATGGGAGCGCCGGATTGCAAAACGGACAACGGGGAAAATGCTCGGATGCATGAGACGAACACGTATGCAAATGCAATGCACATGATGACATGATATGAAATGCAAGACATGAACAAAATGCAAAACGAAAGACAAAACCCGACCACGGAGGGAATATCATAACACATAGCCAAAAATGGCAAGAGTTGGAGTTACAAATATGGAAAGTTACATCCGGGGTGTTACACAAGCACCGGTCCACCCACATACCAAATTATCAAAGTAACGAACGTGAATCATATGTGCGTGATGAAAACTAGCTTGACGATAATTCCCATGTGTCCTCGGGAGCATTTTCCTTCATATAAGAAATTGTCCACGCTTATCCTTTGCTACAAAAAGGATTGGGCCACCTTGCTGCACTTTATTTACACTTGTTACTTGTTACTCGTTACAAATTACCTTATCACAAAACTATCTGTTACCGATAATTTCAGTGCTTGCTGAGAATACCTTACTGAAAACCGCTTGTCATTTCCTTCTACTCCTCGTTGGGTTCGACACTCTTACTTACCGAAAGGACTACGATAGATCCCCTATACTTGTGGGTCATCAATGGTCACTTGGGAAAGTCAAATGGCTGATTAAATGTAGAGCAAAGACGTAACAAACCTGATCAAATATTGCAATGGATTGTGAATTACCTAGAATAGCCACCAAGAAACAACATCAAAATAGGCGTTAACGATATTTGTTTTAAAAGATATTCTTATTCAGCAACATGTTGAATAACAAAGCTTAAGAAAGAGAAGACCCTAAAGGAAAACAAACCATATTTGTGTCGCCAAATAGATACCCTATAGGTTTCATATATCTGTCATGATAGCAGGTAGGTGCCGATACATTGAATAACATCCATGGAGGAGTCAACATATTTATGTAAATTTTTGATGTAGCCAAATGAAGTCAAATAGGTAAGGATGACCTATTCTTGTGTTAGTAGGTGGAAGATATCGTTACCTTGCAAATAAAGTCCAGAGTGAACAATGAAGTTTACAAATCAAATCAGGAAGCTTTTATAACTGGGTGATGATTGTATCAGATAGATATAAAGCTAGCTGCAGCCTGCAGCTTTGGTTACACCTTCATCTATAGTGCAGACATGATGTAGTTTTCCATCACAAAGCAACCATTTGGAGTCACGTATTGATAAATGACTAAATAGGAGCGTACTTTTAAGACATAATCTAGGTCTTGAACTGTTTAGCTGGCAATATAGATCAGGAAAGCTTGTTAGTACAATATCAACACATTAGTACATCTTTTCTAGGATGCAGAGGAATTGATCACGAGCACACAGGGTCTCAAAATCTGACCCACCGAATATGGCATCGTTATCCGTTTTGTCAGAGAGATGTTACCGGGGTTGGGCCACATAGCCGACATGGAAAAGGAAAGGAAAACTAGTAATTCTCATGTACGGTGGACCTGAACTACGTGGATATTCTAGGCCATCGAGAGGGGACGTCAGAGCCGTGGCTCGAATCGTCGGTGAAATTCTGATCCGTGAATCAATCGTGCTAACGATGTCATTGCGGTGGAGTAAATGCAAAAAATGGGCAGGTGGGGTGAGTTGTCTCCTACCTCCATTAGTTGATGTTCTGGTCTGGTAGTATCGAGAGAGGCTCGGCGGCGGCAGGTCCATCCTTTAGGGTTCCGGTGACCCGGCTCCGGCAGCCATGGAGTTCTTGATGCAACCGGCCAACAGGTGCTAATCTTGCCCCTTGTGTCTGCTTGGTGCGCCCTAGTTTGATTTGGGTTTCTAATTCGTCCAAGATCTAACTTTTCCTACCGTGGGTGTATTCGTGCAGTAGAGCGCTGATAGAGGAAGTGAATGACAGCGACATACCAATGCAACCTCTTCGCTATCCTGTTCTGTCGATGCCGGCCGGAGAGCTGCCGGCGGCGAGTGCATCGAGTGCAGATGCGCTCATCTGCTCGGCGACTACTGTCGCAACATGCGAGGGTGCAGACCGGCCACAAGCATCTGAACACTCCATAGAACAAGTTGAACCACAGGCTCAAGGATGGACATGAAGGTATGTTTTCCTGCCGCGACCTGTAGATATTAGCTGAATTGTCACATTAGTACAGTTGTTGAAACCGGATTCAGCTAAATTGGTAGATTAGTACTATTGTTGAAACGGGATTCAGTTCAATTGGTAGATTAGTGCAGATGTTGGAGCCTGAATCAGCATGCAGATACAGGTTGTATTTTGCAATGGCTGAATAAGTAGTCCTGGTTGCCGTCAGTGAACCCCTAGAGTAAACTAGTTCAGACAAGTGAAAACAGAGTAGGCAGGATGTGGGGGGGAGCTGTATTAGAGAGTGGTGGCCTGAAGTGAGCCCATGGATTGAATGCACAATGAAATGGTGAATAAATATAGGATTTAGAAAAAAAATACGTTTGTAAACTGTATGAATAAAAAATGGTAGGGATTATGTTACAGTAAACTGCTCTTAGTTTAGCATCTGAGAATCTAATTTCTGAATGCACATTTGTGTGGCCGCAATAATTCAGGGTACGGATTGGAGCTGCTGCACCAGGGCATGGCCCCAACCCAAATAGGATGACAGCATTAGAGAAATCGGTCCGCGTTTTTGCGGAGGCACCCGGTGAGAATGTCATTGTGTGAAAAATAGGGATCAGCTTCGATACACTTGGAGAGGCATATGATTTTTACAATTTGTATTCCTGGGAGAAAGGATTCGGAATTAGATACGGGAAAAGCTTACTAAATGTCAACAGGACAAAGGGCATGCAAGAGATAGTCTGCGGTTGTGCGGTAAGATTTCCTTTGCTCATTTGGTGCTGACTTGTAGTTTAATTTTTCTAATTATTTTATGAATTGTCTGATAATATTTTTGGATTAAAAAATGTACCATGGTAAACCAATCGTGGAGAATACTCGTTCCTGATGATGTGAATGTCCTGCCTTGGTTAGACTGCTACGGCCAAAGGATAATGGGTGGTATATAGCAGAGCACCGGGACGAGCACAACCACTCATTGTCTCCGACATATGGGCAAACATTACACTGGCCATCCCACAAACATATAGACGTATACAACAGAGATTTTGTGAAGCAACTCAGGGAAAATAATGTGAACCTGTCGAAAGTGTACAGCATCATACAGAGCTTTTTTGGGAAGATGGCGAATGAACCGTTCACGAAAACAGCTTTGCGGAACTTGTGTGGAAAAATTGGTCGCGACTAGGCAGAGGATGATGTCCGGAAGACAATGGAGGTGTTTCAAGAGCTAGGTGCTAAGGATCAGCAATTCACATACAGAGTGCAAGCCGACAAAGATGGAAGGATTGGTACTCTGATGTGGGAAAATGGAAACAGCAGGCTACAGTACACTTTCTTTGGGGACGTGGTGACATTTGATACCACATACAGGACCAACCTGTATGACATGCCGTTCGGGCTTTTTGTTGGAGTTAACAACCACTTTCAGAGCATTATACTAGCCGGCGTGTTGGTAAGGGATGAGAAGGTCGAAACCTTGAAATGGGTTTTCTCAGAATTTGTCAGAATGATGGGTGGGAAGGCGCCACAAACAATTCTCACAGGTAAAAACTGGATTACGGGTATAATGCGATGAGTTTGATAACAATGTCTAACAGATTTAGTACCTCTGTGTTTTGCATACCAGAACCGTGCAATGGAGGTTTATACGGAATGTGATGCCAAGCACAGCGCACCGGTGGTGCAAGTGGCACGTGCTTAAGAAGGCAAAGAAATCGTTGGGTCAACTGTACTCAAAGAAGAGTGATTTCCAAGCAGAATTTCACAAGGTTGTTAATCACATGTTGACGGTTGATGAGTTCGAAGAAGCCTGGAAGTTCCTAACTGATAAATATAACCCGAAGTCAAATGAGTACATGACACAGCTATATGAGATCCGGCACAAATGGGCAAAACCTTACTTCAAAGGTATGTTCTATGCAAAAATGACTAGTACTCAGCGGACTGAAAGTGCGAACCATATGTTGAAGAACTATATGCCCCCGGGCTGCCCAATGCACCTATTTGTGAGGAAATACATGGTGTTGCGGTTCGACAAGGAAGCAGAGGAAAATTATGAAGAAAAACATACCAGAATTGCAAGATATACAAGTTGATAGTTCATTTTTTGGCTGGTCCCCCTTGTTGATATCTCTGACCTACATTTGTATTTGCAGGGGAGGCCACTGTTTCGAGCTAACATGGCTACAGAAAGGCATGCTGGCAAGATATAAACCAGAGTGATGTTCGAGCAATTTGGGCATATAACATAGGAATGTGTGCTTACCAGGTGGAAGAGGTAGAGAAAGGGAAATCATATGTTGCAATCCATACCGATGCAGCACGGAGAGAGAAGTGGTGCATGGTTTCATACAAGGTTACCGTGGTGGACGGTGGAGAGGAATTTGACTGTGAATGCGGCCAATTCACTCACATGGGACTGCTGTGCAGCCATATTCTAAAGGTACTTACATTGACAACATTTAGTGAAAGATTTTTGTGGTTAATTTGTTTTCCAATCATTTACTCATGGAACGAATTTTGTAATGTAGGTTCTAGACTTCATCCATGTAACAAAAATGCCAAAGAAACACATAGTGAAGCGTTGGACAAGAGACGCCCGGGACATCCTACCTCCACATCTAAGCCAATAACAGAAGGACAATGCTAACAACAACAACAACTCATTTAGTTACAGGCATATCAACATGTACATGCAAGCGATGGAGCTCGTACGAATGGGGGATGCAAGTGTACAAGCATATGAACGGCTGGTAGCACTGTTCAAGCATTGTGCTGCAGAAATGAAGCCATTTGCGGATATTAGAGACAGTCTTGGCCTGGAGGACCGCATGGCTGAAAATGGTGTCGTTGTGAACCAAGATGAGGCAGAACCTGAGCAAGTGGGAGTTGATATGGCGACCCATGGAGCGATGGTCAACAATGATATCAACTCGGGAAATGAATCAGGGAATATGCTGGAGGGGTTGTTGCCTCCCGCCAAGGGGAAGGAATTGGGTAGGCCTACAACAAGTTGGGAGAAGGCGCCATACGAAGGCTCAGTAAGAGAACAAGATATTGTACGACATATCAACGTGAAGGACATAAGCGAACTACGTGTCCTGATCGCGGTGATGTGCCGAAACAGCCTCGGAAGCCTGGAAGATGCAAGAATTGTGGCGTTGAAGGACATCGCAGGAACAACTGCCACAAAGCGGCTGAGCTCGGGCTCAAAATATGATCGTCTGAGTCGTTTGTGTAATGTTGAGCTAGAGCGACTGCTGTATTTTTATTTACTGATGTACCCATAATGCTTATGAACTTGCCTGAATAATAACTGCATGACAAGTTGCCTCGCCGTGTCTCTGGGTGTCCGTAATTGTCATCGTTTTATTTGTTTTTTTGGACCACAACTTTTTTGAGTCGTTTGTGTAATGTGGAGCTAGACGGACCGCTGTATTTTGACTAGAGCCATTAACATAAGCACTGCGACCACCAAAAGGGCGCCTACTAACATAACAAGCACCTTCAGGTCGGACAATGGACCTGGGACGCCCGAGCCTTCCCCTTCCATGGTTGCTGCTCCGCTCGGACATCTGGCACAACCTCCCCTCTGCGCCTCCTTTGCTCGACTGGTTCGCCAGATATAACTCGACGATGCAAGTAAGCTGCTGGTAGTATATGCGTGGGGACAACCTAACAATCTGCAACCAGCTGGTTACCGAGCAACTGCGCACGGTACTCTTCCGAAGATCTCATGTATCCATAGTCACCTCTGCAAACAGAAAACCTAATCAGACATCAGTAAGAAAAAGAAAAAAGATGGTTCAACTCCATTATGCACACAAACTCACATCCTTATTCACACACTTGTAGAATCGACGACCAGCGTTCGGTCCAGACCGAGCAATCCAACAGTACACCCGTCCGCACTCTGTACAAGGAACGAGGGGCAAGATCTCCTCCTGGCCTACCGAGGACGATGATGCAGACATGGTTGAGCTGCTAGTTGAAAAGGCTCGGATACGATTGTGTACATCTACAAATTTGTGCCATGAGGCCACCACTGGGACGGAGCTGAATAAATAGCGTGTCGCATAAGATTGATGGGTCACTCCAATGGGAAGATGCATTAAATGAAAGTACGAAGCTATCGCTGTTCATACAGAATCTCCTTGGAGACGGCTCATATCGTGGCTGAATTTCTGATCCGCGACGTAGAATTTCTGTTCCGCGACGGGCCTGAGTAACGGCGTATCCATTATTGCATCCGACTGCTGGGCCATGGGCCGTAATAACAATTATGCACCGGAAATTCCACCTGGAAATAGCCAACCACCCTGGCCCATCACGAGAGATGCGAGCGGTACAGATAACGAGACCACTGCAGCTCGTGATCACATTAGCACTTTCGATCTTTTCTATTCTATCTTTGCTATTTAAACCGAAATTCGTGATCCGGTGCTTTCTACCTTTGCTATTCCAAATGAACTTGGCAATCAGACCAAAGCCCTTACCCACTTCATATGACAAAGAGAAAGCTCTGCAAGTTCAAAAAAAGAGAGACAAAGATCTCGAACATATGGGAAATAATCATATTGGTATGCATCTGTAGTTGTAACCATGAATCCATGATACAACATATGTCCTTTTGGGATCAACAATGCAATAGAAAACGTGATCAACTGTATGTGACATGGCCTGGCCAACATGAAATGATCTTAGAGCAAACGGGGGGATACCAAGTTGTGGTGGGAGACGATGCGAACGATGCAACTCCACAAACGGACTGTGTAGCGGGGGCGCCTGAGGTCATTTCAGATCCGGCGGCATCGTTGTGTTGGGAGGTCGTCCTTGAGGAAACGGAGTCATCACACTTGGAGGTGGCCGGGCGGGCGGTGCTAGGCGCGTGTAGGCTGCAACGGGGGCATCTTGGTCCCGACGCCAGTGTTGTTCCTCTCATCGATGGACCTGGCCATCTCACTTGGATTCGTGGGGTGCGGCAGGTTGCGTGCCTAAGTCTAGCCAGCGAGAGAGAAGCTCTGTCCTTTTCACTTTCTCAGCAGATGGCAGTGGCGGTGATCCCACACCAGATCTGGCTGGGGCTGCCTTTGCGAACTCCACGCACGGTGGAGGTTGTGGCCTATGCGGATTTGCGACACGAAGAGCTCTCCCTATGGAGTATATTAGATGGACTTGTCGGTTACTGAAGCCTGGAGGTCACGTAGAAGGGGAAACAATCGGTAGCTTCCTAAATCACACGATTTCTTTAAGATTCCTTTTATTCTTTTTCTAGAAAGCTGAGGTGCCAAAACTGTTTTCGTGGAACACTGCATGTTCATAATTATTGACGTGGAAGGATTGCAAGTGGTAGTGGGAACTGAATTGGTGATGTGGACATTGTGCATGTTAAGAGAATTGGAATTAGTGGGGATCAATTTCTTAAGAATGTTAGATATGATGATGATGATGATGAGTTATTATATCATTGAGTGAAAGAACCGCGGGTGAGTTTCAAGTGGATGGATCCTAAGTGATCAAGTCATGGATTATCGTGATAATCCATGACTTGGTCACTTAGGATCCATCCATTTGAAACTAATCTGTTGTTCTTTCACCTAGTGATTTAATAACTCATTAGAATGTAAAAAACAATCTCTAAATTGCTATTCTATGAAAACTTGTATAAAGATGTATGAATACGACATAAAATAAAAAAGAAATAGAATACGGAATAATAGTAGCAGCGCGGGCAGTGAGACGCGCTACTACTAGTTCGCCTGTTGCAGGACGTGCTATTACTAAGTAGATATAGCAGTAGCGCGTGTTAACAAACGCTACTGCTAACCTTTAGCTCTAGCGCCGTAACAGTAGCGCGGTTACCCGCGCTACTGATAGGCCAAAAACCCGCACTAATGCTAGGCTTTTCCCTAGTAGTGAGACTAGAGCATCACGTGCATGTCTTGTCTTGATCGCACGTCCATGCATCCAGTGCGAGTTTATACTTGCACGCATGCACGATGTCCGGTTCAGGTCTCGTGCATAGCTCGTGTCCCGCTACTGCCACGACTGGTCTGCTCTTCTTGATCTCGCCCACCGTGCTTTCGGTCTGATCAACCATCCGTACGCATCTCCGCAAGTCCCATGAAGATTGTTCCGAGTACAGCACGCCTTACACCGATCGAGCATCGGGCTGCTACTGCATCGCCCTGTGGTTCTCCCCGCGACTGCACCGACCTGCGCGCTGCCGCAGTGTTGCCCCTTCGGGTCGTAGTGTCACGGCCCGCGGTCTACAGCCACCCCGAGGCCGTCCTCTCCAGGTCGTCTCGTGGTTGCATTGACCCTCGCGCTGCCGCTACGTCGTCCCATCGGGCCGTAGCGAGCATGGCACACGGTCTCCGCCGTCGCCCGAGGCCGCCCCCGCGGCTGCACCGACTCGCGCGTCGTCGTTGCATCGCCTCTTCAGGCCGCAGCGCCACGGCACGCACTCCCCGCCACCCCCCCCCCCCCCCGTGGTCTTCCTGCCGTCGCCTCGACCCGCTTGCTGCCGCTGCGTCGCCCCTTCAGGCCGGAGCGCCGCGACCCGCGGTCCACCGCCGTCCCCGCGCGTCAACTTCTCGTGGTATGTGCCACACCGCCTCCCTTGGCGTGGGAACGCCGCCGTCCGCGCTGGTCTTCGCCATGCTGTCGGGTTCTTCGCCTACTTCAAACAACGCCGCCGCACTCCTAACCTAGCCGCCGCCGCTCTTCTTCGGCGCCGCTGCAGCTCGCTCACTCGAGCCGCGCCGCCAGTCCAGCCCCTTCGTCTTCGTCCAGCACCAGCCCATCGCTAGCGTCACCGTCATCTACCCCGACCACTTCGTCTACTCCGACCACTGTTGGTGACATCGGCTTCACGCTGATTGGCGCCACAACCGCCATCGAGTCTCCTCCTCTGCTGGCCCCTCTGACTACTCGACATGGCGTACAGCTCATGCAGGTCCCTCGTCTACGCATGCCCGGTGCTGGCAACACCGAGCCGTGCCTTCGTCCACGTCGTGTCACCGGGCCTGGCAAGCCTGGTGCGACGCTTGGTCAACTTTGTCTTCGTCCGTCTACGCATGCCTGATGCTGGCAACACCGGCGCGTGCCTTCGTCTATGATGTGACTCCGGGCTTGGCAAACCCGGCGCGACGCGTTGTCAACAACATCTTCTTCCCGATGCACCACTACTCCGACACCAATGCGCCCATGACTAACTCGGCGGCTCCTTACGCTCGCGGCTCCACAACGACTACTTCGACATCGGCTACCCTGACTCGACATCGACCACGGCGTTCTTCGCACGGCTACCTCGACCATGGCTACACCACCCTACGCTCTCGGCTGCTTCGACAAATGGCAGAAAGGGCTATCATCCGCTTGAGCAACTCGTCGGCTTCCTTTACAGTCAACATGTTCGCGATGCGACACCGTCCACGACGCTCCTGCTACGATTGCGGGAGGATGTCAGCCCGTCGGCTGCTATTCTCTCCAGTCTGACCGTCCACGACGCTTCTATTGTTCGCAACGTACCGCTACGACTGCGGAGGTATGTTAGAGATATATTTGGTCTACATATATTTGGTAGTCTTGGATTTGTAATCCGTCTCCTACCTTATCTCTAGGAAAGGCTTCTTGCCCTCCAAGTCTGTACTCCTATGTATACTCGCCCGTGAGGCTCAATACAATATCCATCAACTATTCCACCAAATCTCCCGCTCTCCCTGTTAGAATAGAGTTTGTAGAGATAGCTGTTTAAACTGTATACTATTCCTATCTCTTCTTCTGTTCTGTTCTTCCTCTCCAAGTTATATCTCCCTCTCTCGATGTATTCTGGAAGTATCCTAGCGATATTCCAAACCCTGTAAGCCACGACAATCCTTCCATAAATATACATGCGGCCCGAGCAAAGGGTTCAACGCTTCCTATCAAATCTTACATAGTCATCAGAGCCCTTCCTCTCGTACGTCTAGCTTTCCTGAAAGATCGATCTAGTTGATCGAGAGAGAAACCTGAAACCTATCCAGAGAGAGACATCGAGAGAAATCATGTCAGGCACCAACGCCAGCACCGCTGCTTCCACCATCGCTGCCACCAATACCGCCCTGATCGGTTCCACCATGAGTACACTGTCCACCCAATCCACACCATCCACCTATGCATCTTCCTCCTCCTACATCAGCGTCTCCTCTCTCGGGTCTCCTCCATCTGAGAAGCTCACGAGGACGAACTTCCTCCTCTGGAAGGCCATCGTGCTACCCCAAATAAAGGGAGCACAAATGGAGCACTTCCTGGACGCCGCAAGCCCGGCGCCCCCTCCTACCATCACCATCACCAAAGATGGGAAAGAGGAGCAAGTCTTCAACTACGCCCAGTCGATCTGGTACGCCCAGCAGCAACAGGTACAAGGATACCTTATGGGGTCTCTGTCACGTGAGATTCTTGCGCAGGTCGCTACTCTTCAGACGCCGACCGAGGTGTGGAGTGCCATCCACGCCTCCTTCGCTGCCCAGACGCATGTTGGAAATATGCCCTAGAGGCAATAATAAATGGTTATTATTATATTTCTTTGTTCATGGTAATTGTCTATTGTTCATGCTATAATTGTATTGTCCGGAAATCGTAATACATGTGTGAATACATAGACCACAACGTGTCCCTAGTAAGCCTCTAGTTGACTAGCTCGTTGATCAATAGATAGTCATGGTTTCCTGACTATGGACATTGGATGTCATTGATAACGGGATCACATCATTAGGAGAATGATGTGATGGACAAGACCCAATCCTAAGCATAGCATAAAAGATCGTGTAGTTTCGTTTGCTAGAGCTTTTCCAATGTCAAGTATCTTTTCCTTAGACCATGAGATCGTGCAACTCCCGGATACCGTAGGAGTGCTTTGGGTGTGCCAAACGTCACAACGTAACTGGGTGACTATAAAGGTGCACTACGGGTATCTCCGAAAGTGTCTGTTGGGTTGGCACGGATCGAGACTGGGATTTGTCACTCCGTGTGACGGAGAGGTATCTCTGGGCCCACTCGGTAATGCATCATCATAATGAGCTCAATGTGACTAAGGCGTTAGTCACGGGATCATGCATTGCGGTACGAGTAAAGAGACTTGCCGGTAACGAGATTGAACAAGGTATTGGGATACCGACGATCGAATCTCGGGCAAGTAACATACCGATTGACAAAGGGAATTGCATACGGGATTGATTGAATCCTCGACATCGTGGTTCATCCGATGAGATCATCGTGGAACATGTGGGAGCCAACATGGGTATCCAGATCCCGCTGTTGGTTATTGACCGGAGAGGCGTCTCGGTCATGTCTGCATGTCTCCCGAACCCGTAGGGTCTACACACTTAAGGTTCGGTGACGCTAGGGTTGTAGAGATATGTGTATGCGGAAACCCGAAAGTTGTTCGGAGTCCCGGATGAGATCCCGGACGTCACAAGAGATTCCAGAATGGTCCGGAGGTGAAGAATTATATATAGGAAGTCAAGTTTCGGCCACCGGGAAAGTTTCGGGGGTTACCGGTATTGTACCGGGACCACCAGAAGGGTCCCGGGGGTCCACCGGGTGGGGCCACCTATCCCGGAGGGCCCCGTGGGCTGAAGTGGGAAGGGAACCAGCCACTGGTGGGCTGGGCACCCCCCCATGGGCCTCCCCCCATGCGCCTAGGGTTGGGAACCCTAGGGTGGGGGGCTTCCCACTTGCCTTGGGGGGCAAGGCACCCCCCTTGGCCGCCGCCCCCCACCCTAGATGGGTTTGGCCGGCACCCCCCCCCCTCCCAAGGGGGCCTATATAAAGGGGGGAGGGAGGGCAGCAACACAACAGCCTTGGGCGCCTCCCTCCTCCCCTGCAACACCTCTCTCTCTCGTATAAGCTCGGCGAAGCCCTGCCGACATCCCGCTGCATCCACCACCACGCCGTCGTGCTGCTGGATCTCCATCAACCTCTCCTTCCCCCCTTGCTGGATCAAGAAGGAGGAGACGTCGCTGCACCGTACGTGTGTTGAACGCGGAGGTGCCGTCCGTTCGGCACTCGGTCATCGGTGATTTGGATCACGGCGAGTACGACTCCGTCATCCACGTTCATTGGAACGCTTCCGCTCGCGATCTACAAGGGTATGTAGATGCACTCCTTTCCCCTCGTTGCTAGTAGACTCCATAGATGCATCTTGGTGAGCGTAGGAAAATTTTAAAATTATGCTACGATTCCCAACAGTGGCATCATGAGCCAGGCCTATGCGTAGTTACTATGCACGAGTAGAACACAAAGCAGTTGTGGGCGTTGAGTTTGCCAATTCTTCTTGCCGCTACTAGTCTTTTCTTGTTTCGGCGGCATTGTAGGATGAAGCGGCCCGGACCGACCTTACACGTACACTTACGTGAGACAGGTTCCACCGATTGACATGCACTAGTTGCATAAGGTGGCTAGCGGGTGTCTGTCTCTCCTACTTTAGTCAGAACGGATTCGATGAAAAGGGTCCTTATGAAGGGTAAATAGAAATTGGCAAATCACGTTGTGGTCATACGTAGGTAAGAAACGTTCTTGCTAGAAACCTACAAACCACGTAAAAACTTGCAACAACAATTAGAGGACGTCTAACTTGTTTTTTGCAGCATGTGTTATGTGATGTGATATGGCCAGAAGATGTGATGAATGATATTTGTGATGTATGAGATTGATCATATTCTTGTAATAGGAATCACGACTTGCATGTCGATGAGTATGACAACCGGCAGGAGCCATAGGAGTTGTCTTTATTATTATGCATGACCTGCGTGTCATTGAATAAAAGCTATGTAAATTACTTTACTTTGTTGCTAAACGCGTTAGCCATAGAAGTAGAAGTAATCGTTGGCGTGATGACTTCATGAAGACACAATGATGGAGATCATGATGATGGAGATCATGGTGTCATGCCGGTGACGAAGATGATCATGGTGCCCCGAAGATGGAGATCAAAGGAGCATAATGATATTGGCCATATCATGTCACTATTTGATTGCATGTGATGTTTATCATGTTTTTGCATCTTATTTGCTTAGAACGACGGTAGTAAATAAGATGATCCCTTATAATAATTTCAAGAAAGTGTTCACCCTAACTGTACACCGTTGCGAAGGTTCGTTGTTTCGAAGCACCACGTGATGATCGGGTGTGATAGATTCTAACGTTCGAATACAACGGGTGTTGACGAGCCTAGCATGTACAGACATGGCCTCGGAACACACGCAATACACTTAGGTTGACTTGACGAGCCTAGCATGTACAGACATGGCCTCGGAACACGGAGGACCGAAAGGTCGAGCATGAGTCGTATAGAAGATATGATCAACATGGAGATGTTCACCGATCTTGACTAGTCCGTCTCACGTGATGATCGGACACGGCCTAGTTGACTCGGATCATGTTTCACTTAGATGACTAGAGGGATGTCTATCTGAGTGGGAGTTCATTAAATAATTTGATTAGATGAACTTAATTATCATGAACTTAGTCTAAATCTTTACACTATGTCTTGTAGATCAAATGGCCCACGTTGTCCTCAATTTCAACGCGTTCCTAGAGAAAACCAAGCTGAAAGATGATGGCAGCAACTATACGGACTGGGTCCGGAACCTGAGGATCATCCTCATAGCAGCCAAGAAAGATTATGTCCTAGAAGCACCGCTAGGTGAAGCACCAATCCTAGAGAACCAAGACGTTATGAACGCTTGGTAGCAGCGTGCTGATGATTACTCCCTCGTTCAGTGCGGCATGCTTTACAGCTTAGAACCGGGTCTCCAAAAGCGTTTTGAGAAACATGGAGCATATGAGATGTTCGAGGAGCTGAAAATGGTTTTCCAAGCTCATGCCCGGGTCGAGAGATATGAAGTCTCCGACAAGTTCTTCAGCTGTAAAATGGAGGAGAATAGTTCTGTTAGTGAGCACATACTCAGAATGTCTGGGTTACACAACCGCTTATCCCAGCTGGGAGTCAATCTCCCGGATGACGCGGTCATTGACAGAATCCTCCAGTCGTTTCCACCAAGCTACAAGAGCTTTGTGATGAACTTCAATATGCAGGGGATGGAAAAGACCATTCCTGAGGTATATTCAATGCTGAAATCAGCGGAGGTGGAAATCAGAAAAGAACATCAAGTGTTGATGGTGAATAAAACCACTAAGTTCAAGAAGGGCAAGGGTAAGAAGAACTTCAAGAAGGACGGCAAGGGAGTTGCCGCGCCCGGTAAGCCAGTTACCGGGAAGAAGTCAAAGAATGGACCCAAGCCTGAAACTGAGTGCTTTTATTGTAAGGGAAGTGGTCACTGGAAGCGGAACTGCCCCAAATACTTAGCGGACAAGAAGGCCGGCAACACCAAAGGTATATGTGATATACATGTAATTGATGTGTACCATACCAGTACTCGTAGTAGCTCCTGGGTATTTGATACCGGTGCGGTTGCTCATATTTGTAACTCAAAACAGGAACTACGGAATAAACGGAGACTGGCGAAGGACGAGGTGACGATGCGCGTCGGGAATGGTTCCAAGGTCGATGTGATCGCCGTCGGCACGCTACCTCTGCATCTACCTACGGGATTAGTTTTAAACCTCAATAATTGTTATTTAGTGCCAGCTTTGAGAATGAACATTGTATCTGGATCTCGTTTAATTCGAGATGGCTACTCATTTAAATCCGAGAATAATGGTTGTTCTATTTATTTGAGAGATACGTTTTATGGTCATGCCCCGCTGGTCAATGGTTTATTTTTGATGAATCTCGAACGTGATGTTACACATGTTCATAGTGTGAATACCAAAAGATGTAAAGTTGATAACGATAGTCCCACATACTTGTGGCACTGCCGCCTTGGTCACATTGGTGTCAAGCGCATGAAGAAGCTCCATGCAGATGGACTTTTGGAGTCTCTTGATTACGAATCATTTGACACGTGCGAACCATGCCTCATGGGTAAGATGACCAAGACTCCGTTCTCCGAAACAATGGAGCGAGCAACCAACTTATTGGAAATCATACATACCGATGTGTGCGGTCTAATGAGTGTTGAGGCTCGCGGAGGATATAGTTATGTTCTTACTCTCACTGATGACTTAAGTAGATATGGGTATGTCTACCTAATGAAACACAAGTCTGAAACCTTTGAAAAGTTCAAGGAATTTCAGAGTGAGGTTGAGAATCAACGTGACAGGAGAATAAATTTCTTACGATCAGATCGTGGTGGAGAATATTTAAGTCACGAGTTTGGTGCACACTTAAGGAAATGTGGAATAGTTTCACAACTCACGCCGCCTGGAACACCTCAGAGAAACGGTGTGTCCGAACGTCGTAATCGCACTCTATTGGATATGGTGCGATCTATGATGTCTCTTACCGATTTACCGCTCTCATTTTGGGGTTATGCTTTAGAGACTGCCGCATTCACTTTAAATAGGGCTCCGTCGAAATCCGTTGAGACGACACCGTATGAATTATGGTTTGGAAAGAAACCTAAGCTGTCGTTTCTAAAAGTTTGGGGATGCGATGCTTATGTCAAGAAACTTCAACCTGAAAAGCTCGAACCCAAGTCGGAAAAATGCGTCTTCATAGGATACCCTAAGGAAACTATTGGGTATACCTTCTACCTCAGATCCGAAGGCAAGATCTTCGTTGCCAAGAACGGGTCCTTGCTGGAGAAGGAGTTTCTCTCGAAAGAATTGAGTGGGAGGAAAGTGGAACTTGATGAGGTGATAGTCACCCCTTCCGAACCGGAAAGTAGCGCAGCGCGGGAAAATGTTCCTGTGGTGCCTACACCGACTGGGGAGGAAGTTAATGATGATGATCATGAAGCTTCGGATCAAGTTGCTACTGAACTTCGTAGGTCCACAAGGACACGTTCCGCACCAGAGTGGTACGGCAACCCTGTCCTGGAAATCATGTTGTTAGACAACGGTGAACCTTCGAACTATGAAGAAGCGATGGCGGGCCCGGATTCTGACAAATGGCTAGAAGCCATGAAATCCGAGATAGGATCCATGTATGAAAACAAAGTATGGACTTTGACTGACTTGCCCGATGATCGGCGAGCCATAGAAAACAAATGGATCTTTAAGAAGAAGACGGACGCGGATGGTAATGTGACCATCTATAAGGCTCGACTTGTCGCTAAGGGTTATCGACAAGTTCAAGGGGTTGACTACGATGAGACTTTCTCACCCGTAGCGAAGCTGAAGTCCGTCCGAATCATGTTAGCAATTGCCGCATACTATGATTATGAGATATGGCAGATGGACGTCAAAACGGCATTCCTTAATGGCTTCCTTAAGGAAGAGTTGTATATGATGCAGCCGGAAGGTTTTGTCGATCCTAAGAATGCTAACAAAGTATGCAAGCTCCAGCGCTCAATCTATGGGCTGGTGCAAGCATCTCGGAGTTGGAACATTCGCTTTGATGAAATGATCAAAGCGTTTGGGTTTACACAGACTTATGGAGAAGCCTGTGTTTACAAGAAAGTGAGTGGGAGCTCTGTAGCATTTCTCATATTATATGTGGATGACATATTATTGATGGGAAATGATATAGAATTCTTGGAAAGTATAAAGGCCTATTTGAATAAGTGTTTTTCAATGAAGGACCTTGGAGAAGCTGCTTTTATATTAGGCATCAAGATCTATAGAGATAGATCAAGACGCCTCATTGGTCTTTCACAAAGTACATACCTTGACAAGATATTGAAGAAGTTCAATATGGATCAGTCCAAGAAGGGGTTCTTGCCTGTATTGCAAGGTGTGCAATTGAGCACGGCTCAATGCCCGACCACGGCAGAAGATATAGAAAAGATGAGTGTCATCCCCTATGCCTCGGCCATAGGGTCTATTATGTATGCCATGCTGTGTACCAGACCTGATGTAAACCTTGCCGTAAGTTTGGTAGGAAGGTACCAAAGTAATCCCGGCATGGAACACTGGACAGCGGTCAAGAATATCCTGAAGTACCTGAAAAGGACTAAGGATATGTTTCTCGTTTATGGAGGTGACGAAGAGCTCGTCGTAAAGGGTTACGTCGACGCTAGCTTCGACACAGATCTGGATGACTCGAAGTCACAAACCGGATACGTGTATATTTTGAATGGAGGAGCAGTAAGCTGGTGCAGTTGCAAGCAAAGCGTCGTGGCGGGATCTACATGTGAAGCGGAGTACATGGCAGCCTCGGAGGCAGCACAGGAAGCAGTCTGGATGAAGGAGTTCATTACCGACCTAGGGGTGATTCCCAATGCGTCGGGCCCGATGACTCTCTTCTGTGACAACACTGGAGCTATTGCCCTTGCGAAGGAGCCCAGGTTTCACAGGAAGACCAGGCATATCAAGCGTCGCTTCAACTCCATTCGTGAAAGTGTTCAAAATGGAGACATAGATATTTGTAAAGTACATACGGACCTGAATGTAGCAGATCCGTTGACTAAACCTCTCCCTAGAGCAAAACATGATCAACACCAGGACGCAATGGGTGTTCGATTCATCACAATGTAACTAGATTATTGACTCTAGTGCAAGTGGGAGACTGTTGGAAATATGCCCTAGAGGCAATAATAAATGGTTATTATTATATTTCTTTGTTCATGGTAATTGTCTATTGTTCATGCTATAATTGTATTGTCCGGAAATCGTAATACATGTGTGAATACATAGACCACAACGTGTCCCTAGTAAGCCTCTAGTTGACTAGCTCGTTGATCAACAGATAGTCATGGTTTCCTGACTATGGACATTGGATGTCATTGATAACGGGATCACATCATTAGGAGAATGATGTGATGGACAAGACCCAATCCTAAGCATGGCATAAAAGATCGTGTAGTTTCGTTTGCTAGAGCTTTTCCAATGTAAAGTATCTTTTCCTTAGACCATGAGATCGTGCAACTCCTGGATACCGTAGGAGTGCTTTGGGTGTGCCAAACGTCACAACGTAACTGGGTGACTATAAAGGTGCACTACGGGTATCTCCGAAAGTGTCTGTTGGGTTGGCACGGATCGAGACTGGGATTTGTCACTCCGTGTGACGGAGAGGTATCTCTGGGCCCACTCGGTAATGCATCATCATAATGAGCTCAATGTGACTAAGGCGTTAGTCACGGGATCATGCATTGCGGTACGAGTAAAGAGACTTTCCGGTAACGAGATTGAACAACGTATTGGGATACCGACGATCGAATCTCGGGCAAGTAACATACCGATTGACAAAGGGAATTGCATACGGGATTGATTGAATCCTCGACATCGTGGTTCATCCGATGAGATCATCGTGGAACATGTGGGAGCCAACATGGGTATCAAGATCCCGCTGTTGGTTATTGACCGGAGAGGCGTCTCGGTCATGTCTGAATGTCTCCCGAACCCGTAGGGTCTACACACTTAAGGTTCGGTGACGCTAGGGTTGTAGAGATATGTGTATGCGGAAACCCGAAAGTTGTTCGGAGTCCCGGATGAGATCCCGGACGTCACGAGAGATTCCGGAATGGTCCGGAGGTGAAGAATTATATATAGGAAGTCAAGTTTCGGCCACCGGGAAAGTTTCGGGGGTTACCGGTATTGTACCGGGACCACCGGAAGGGTCCCGAGGGTCCATCAGGTGGGGCCACCTATCCCGGAGGGCCCCGTGGGCTGAAGTGGGAAGGGAACCAGCCCCTAGTGAGCTGGGCGCCCCCCCATGGGCCTCCCCCATGCGCCTAGGGTTGGGAACCCTAGGGTGGGGGGCTTCCCACTTGCCTTGGGGGGCAAGGCACCCCCCTTGGCCGCCGCCCCCCACCCTAGATGGGTTTGGCCGGCGCCCCCCCCCCTCCCAAGGGGGCCTATATAAAGGGGGGGAGGGAGGGCAGCAACACAACAGCCTTGGGCGCCTCCGTCCTCCCCTGCAACACCTCTCTCTCTCGTATAAGCTCGGCGAAGCCCTGCCGACATCCCGCTGCATCCACCACCACGCCGTCGTGCTGCTGGATCTCCATCAACCTCTCCTTCCCCCTTGCTGGATCAAGAAGGAGGAGACGTCACTGCACCGTACGTGTGTTGAACGCGGAGGTGCCGTCCGTTCGGCACTCGGTCATCGGTGATTTGGATCACGGCGAGTACGACTCCGTCATCCACGTTCATTGGAACGCTTCCACTCGCGATCTACAAGGGTATGTAGATGCACTCCTTTCCCCTCGTTGCTAGTAGACTTCATAGATGCATCTTGGTGAGCGTAGGAAAATTTTAAAATTATGCTACGATTCCCAACAACGCAAGCGCAGATCGTCAACACCCGCATCGCCCTCGCCAATCTGTACAAAGGGAACATGGGCATGCCGAAGTATCTGGCGAAGATCAAAGCCTTCGCCGATGAGATCGCCTGCACCGGTGATCCCCTCTCTGAAGGAGAGCTAACCTCCTATGTGCTCAAAGGGCTGGACATCGAGTATAACCCTGTGATCTCAGCCCTGGCTGCACATATCGAGCCGGTGACCGTCCAGGAGCTTTACAACCAGTTGCTAAGCTTTGAAGCTCGCATGAATCTGCTACAAGGTAACAATCTCCGCCAGTCATCAGTTAACTCTGTCACACGTGGTCGCGGCACTGGAGGCCGAGGCCGTGGTCACCGCGGTCACCAGGGGTGCGGGCGCGGCAACGGCAACAACAGCGGGCGTGGGCGCGCCAACAACTCTGGCCCATGCCCCTCCGGCGCCTCCTACTCCAACACCAGGCCGCGTTGCCAGCTCTGCCAAAAGTCAGGACATGAGGTGAAAGACTGTTGGCACCACTACGATGAAGATTACGTGCCCGAAAAGCGCCACGTAGCTGCAGCCATCAGGGAGCAAGAAGAAGCTGGAGACACCATCTGGTATGCTGATTCTAGAGCCACAGATCATGTCACCAGCGAGTTGGAGAAGCTTGCAAATCGAGAAAGATACTATGGCAATGATCAGATAAACACCGCCGCAAGTGGAGGAGGTATGGACATATGTCACATTGGTCAATCCTCTATTAATTTCCCTAATGTTAAACGTGATCTTCTTCTAAAGGATGCCCTTCATGTTCCACAAGCCAACAAAAATCTTGCTTCCATGTCTCGTTTGTCCGCTGATAATAACATCTTCTTTGAAACTCATCCCAAGTATTTTTTCATCAATGATCGAGCAACGAGGGAGCTCCTCCATCACGGTAGATGCGTCGGTGGTCTATATCCTATCACATCAAGAGCTTTTAGCCGCAAGCGTCATCGCCAAGTCTACTTCATCGTCAAGCCATCCTTAGAGAGGTGGCATCAAAGATTAGGTCATCCTTCATTAAAAATAGTTGATCAAGTAGTGAATAAAGGCAATCTTCAATTGTCTAGTCGTGAGAATAAAGAGTCTGTTTGTGATGCTTGTCAATGTGCCAAGAGTCACCAACTCCCCTATCCTAGATCAAATAGTGTGTGTCATGCTCCGTTGGAACTGATATTCAGTGATGTATGGGGTCATGCCAGAGATTCCTTCGGAAGAAAGAAATATTATGTTAGCTTCATTGATGATTATAGTAAGTTTACATGGATATACTTACTTAAGTTCAAATCCGAAGTTTTCTCTGTCTTCCAAGAATTCCAAAAACTTGTTGAGCGTCAATTTAACAAGAAAATCATTACAGTCTAGAGTGACTGGGGAGGAGAGTATGAGAAACTCAACTCCTTCTTTCGAAGCATAGGCATTGAGCATCATGTTTCGTGTCCCCATGCACACCAACAGAATGGTTCTGCCGAACGCAAACACCGTCACATCATTGAAGTTGGTCTTTCCCTTCTTGCTCATGCATCTATGCCTCTAAAATATTGGGATGAAGCTTTCATCGCCGCCACTTATCTTATCAATCGTTTGCCTAGTAAGGTTATTGGAAACACAACTCCCTTAGAACGATTGTTTCATCAAAAACCAGATTATAATTCCCTCAAAGTTTTTGGTTGTGCATGCTATCCGAATCTTCGTCCATATAATCGCCACAAACTAGAGTTTCGGTCCACTCAATGTGTCTTCCTTGGCTATAGCAGTCTTCATAAGGGCTACAAGTGTCTAGAAGTTTCAACTGGACGCATCTACATCTCTCGGGATGTGATTTTTTGATGAAACTATTTTCCCTTTTCCCAAACTTCATCCAAATGCGGGAGCCCTTCTTCGAGCTGAAATCTCTCTTCTCTCGGATTCTTTGCCACGTACTGATCACAGGGGAGAATTAATAGAACATGATCATGTGTCTAGTCCGGAAGAAAATTCAGAAACTAATGAAAAAAATGCAGCTTTTGGCTATGATTTTATGTGTGCAGAAGAGGACGAAAACCGCGCTGGATCCGATGCAGATTTGGTGCAGAACTGCGGTTCCTGAGAAGGCACGCGGTCCCAGGATGATAGCCGCGCGCGATCCCAGGCTGACAGCCCTGTCGCTCGGCGCGTAGCGGCGTTCCCCGCGTCTCCTGAGGCGCCAAGTGGTGGGACAAGTCCACCTGCTGAGTCCGTGGCCGACCGAGGTCCAGGTGTGGACCCAGACGGCGCGGGGCGCAGCCCGTCTGCACACGCTGCATGGGAGCCGGCACGCTCTGGGGCCGACAGCCCGACCAGGGTGGACCCCGCCAACAGTGCCATGCGGAGCTCCCCTGCTGAGGCGTCTGGTACGAGGCAGATCTCGCCGGATCCCGTGCCCACCTTGGATCTGGAGCCCTGCGGCGCGGCAGTCCAGGCTGATTCGGCTGGATCTTCTGCGGCCGGTTCTGGCGATGTAGAAACTGCAACAACTGCTACACGTGTGTCACCGAAAATTCCTCAGCGCCATACCAGGTCAAAATCTGGATTATTCAAGCCTAAGGAATACAAGGACGGAAGAGTAAGGTATGATCCTCGCAAGTATGCTTTCCTCACTAGTTCAGGTGAACCTACTCATTTAGCCGAAGCTCTTGCTCACAAAGAATGCAAAGGGGCTATGGACAATGAATACCAAGCACTCATGAAAAATAAAACATGGCATCTTGTACCACCAACAAAGGGAAAGAATTTGATTGATTGCAAGTGGGTTTATAAGATTAAAAGAAAGTCTGATGGAAGTATAGATAGATACAAGGCCAGATTGGTTGCAAATGGGTTTAAACAAAGATTTGGAATTGATTATGAGGATACCTTTAGCCCTGTTGTTAAGGAAGCTGCTATTCGACTTGTATTATCTATTGCTATTTCCAGAGGGTGGATCTTACGTCAGGTAGACGTCCAGAACGCGTTTTTTCATGGTGTTCTTGAGGAAGAAGTGTTCATGCGGCAACCACCAGGGTATGAAAACAAAAGCACACCTCATTTTGTCTGTAAGTTAGACAAAGCTTTGTATGGCTTAAAACAGGCCCCAAGAGCCTGGTATTCCAGGTTGAGCACTCAGTTACAACAACTTGGCTTTATTCGAAGCAAGGCAGATACCTCATTATTCTTCTATCACAAAGGCAACATCTCTATGTTTGTTCTTGTTTATGTTGATGATATCATTGTTGCTAGTTCCGTGACCTTAATGTGGAGTTTGCACTCAAAGATTTGGGTGATCTTCATTATTTTCTTGGTATAGAAGTAAAACAAATCAAGGATGGAATACTTCTTACACAAGAGAAATACTCCCTCCGTTCCTTGATATAAGGTGTATAGATTTTTGAGAAAAAATCCGAAATATAAGGTGTATTGCGTTGCACCACTTGTTTGAATAATTTTTTTAGGGATTTGATTACATTTCCTTATATTATGCAAGGTCCTCTATTTTCTCATGTCAATTAGTCAGGTGTAATCTCGCCCAAAACTTGTAAAATTTACCCTCCACGTGTGTTCTTTAATTTCCGTGCCATAAACTATACACCCTATATTCAGGAACGTAGGGAGTACACCACAGATATTCTGAGAAGGGTAGGACTGGAACATTGCAAACCAGTAAGTACACCAATTTCCACTACTGAGAAACTTACAATTGAAGGAGGTGAATTACTTGGACCAAGTGATGCAACGAACTATAGGAGTAGTGTTGGTGCTCTACACTATTTAACGTTGACTAGGCCTGATATTTCATATTCTGTCAACAAAGTGTGTCAGTTTTTGCATGCACCAAGTACAGTTCATTGGACTGCGGTAAAAAGAATTCTGAGGTATCTAAAGTTTACAATGGGACTTGGAATCAAGATTGTTAAGTCATCATCCATGCTAGTTAGTGCATACTCAGATGCTGACTGGGCAGGGTGCCCTGATGATAGAAGGTCAACAGGTGGTTTTGCTGTATTTCTGGGATCAAACCTTGTGTCATGGAGTGCAAGGAAACAGGCTACTGTGTCAAGGTCTAGTACTGAAGTAGAATACAAAGCTCTTGCTAATGCAACTGCCGAAGTTATGTGGATTCAGACTCTTCTATATGAGTTGGGAATCAAAACTCCACAAGCTGCAAGGTTGTGGTGTGACAACATTGGTGCAACCTACCTTTCAGCGAATCCTGTGTTCCATGCACGTACAAAACACATAGAAGTTGATTTTCATTTTGTGAGAGAAAGAGTAGCACGAAAGCTACTTGACATCAAGTTTATTCCCACAGGAGATCAACTTGCTGATGGCTTCACCAAACCACTTACTACGAGGAGACTGAATGAGTTCAAGTACAATCTAAACCTAGAGAAATTTTCATAGGTTTGGATTGAGGGAGGATGTTAGAATAGAGTTTGTAGAGATAGTTGTTTAAACTGTATTCTGTTCCTATCTCTTCTTCTGTTCTGTTCTTCCTCTCCAAGTTATATCTCCCTCTCTTGATGTATTCTGGAAGTATCCTAGCGATATTCCAAACCTTGTAAGCCACGGCAATCCTTTCATAAATATACATGCGGCCCGAGTAAAGGGTTCAACGCTTCCTATCAAATCTTACACTCCCTTCTAACAGATGCTTCCATGGAAGGAACAACGCTAAGAGTGTCACCATCGCTGATCCAACAAGTCAGATTTAGGTTTTCACGTGGAAAGGAGAACTCAAGGATGGAGAGGTGTCAAACTCCTCCATGATGCCTCCAACAAAGAAAACAAAAATTGTCATCACCTGCAACAAGCAATTGCATGACTTTCGTCCAGACAAACTGCAAACCAATGTCGGACACACCCATCACCGGATATGAGCCGCACGTCCTAGCCCGAGCGCAAGAGCGAGCCACTAGAGGAAACGTGCTCTAGATCCGAGGGTTAGAGCGTTATTAGACTGAGCAACCTAGGCCATTGCAGGCTGCTGACCAGGAGGTCCTCGCTAGGGCACCGACTCGTATACTCTGCTTTCTGCTAGCCGCCATGGCCCCACCTCGTGCCAACCAGCCACCACACGACCTTGCGCCACTAGATCCGCCAACCACAGCCGGGTGACCTGCAGACCTCGCCCACCAGCAGACGCCAGATCCACAACATCCCTGGCCAAGATCGCCTTGCCGAGCACTTCGCACGCCTCCCGGCTGAACAACTCGTCGGGACAAAGCGCTACCCGACTGTGTTGCTCGCCGGGTCAGCGCCGGAAGGAAACGCCTCGCCGCTGCTCTCCTCAAAAGCATGGCTAGATTTTTCACCGGACAGCTCAGGCTACAGCGAGGGAAGGATGGATGAATAATGGGAGGTGGAGTCTAGGTCGGACTCGCCGCCTGTGTCGACTAGAGGGAGCCACGTGTTTTCCCTTTCTACATTATATTAAAGCTGGCCAAATGGGCCGGGTCAACCAGGCCGGCCCGCGAGCTCGCCGGCACGGCCCACATGGGCCAGGCACGGCACGGGCTAAACGGGCCGGGCCCAACACACGGCACGCCCTGGGCCATGCTTGGGCTGCTAGGCTGAGCAGGCAGGCCGGCACGCAGACCCGATTATCTTTTATTTTTTTATATATCCCTATATAGCCAGGTAAAAATTGGCTAAAAAACATACAATGAGCCAAATAGCAGTCAGACTAGCGTGCCTGAGCAGCTGGACCGTGCCTGGGCTGCAGGCTGCAGCACGCGCGCCGGCACGGCATTACCCGTATAATAATCGTGCCTAGGCGGGCCGGGCCGGGCTGTGCCAGGCACGATTACAATCGGCCGGGCCATGCCGGGCCGGCCCATCCCGTTTAGCCAGCTATGTTCTACATCAGGAGTAATAGTGCATGTGCAATGCACATTAATACTCCCTCCGTTCCTAAATACTTGTCTTTCTAGGCATTTCAAATGACTATCACATACAGATGTATGTAGACATATTTTAGAGTGTAAATTCACTCATTTTACTCCGTATGTAGTCACTTGTTGAAATGCCTAGAAAGACAAGTATTTAGGAACGGAAGGAGTATAAGATAAGATACTAATTGTATTGCGCGTTAGTATTAGGCAAGATCCAAGTTGCATGTTTGTTGACATTAGATATAAAATGCATGTTAATATTAGGTAAAAACTGGTTAATGTTGACATTAATATTGGGCATAATAATATTAAAAAGCCGAGGTGCTAAATACCAGGGCGACATAGACCGTTGAATAGATGCAATTCAACGGGTGAGATTTGTTGGATCTCAAGAACTCTCATATATCGATATAGATATAGATAAAGAGGTAGATTACTTTTTGGGTTTGTTACCGTAGACAGATAACAAATGGGCACCCATTGACACTATTCAGCATGCCAAATCAGTGGTCAACAAGGTTCGTATGCTTAGATCAGGGACCGAGCAAGATGCCACACACACAGGCCAGAGGCCACTGTCTCAAATAAGATTCTGGCCATGGTTTTGTAAACTATGATTGGCAGCCCAAAAATTATTGCAACCTTTTTTTTCTGTCCTCCTCCTGCCGCTGATGATGTCCAGCATCTTGCAGATGCCCACTAGAAAGAAAGAACACCCCCATGTTATTTTTTGGCTACTTGGGCATGCACAAAAGGAGAACCTTATCTACACTCCACCAACTCATCAGATGATGAGTGAGCTGATCTAGCAGTAGAAGCAAGTCGTCATCAAACTTTTCATCATGGTTTGCAACAGGACAGAAGGGAAAGATGACAGGGGAGAAGGGGGGGAGCAGCAGCAGATTGGTAAAAGCTGTAAAGCTTTGCACTTTGCATCAGTACATGCGAATTTCAGGATCAACATGGTCCATCCCAATCCAAGGGCAACGGTATTTTAATTTTCCCCTCACAAATCACCTAGAGAAAGATAGTTTCAAATTACCAAAGTAAGAAGAAAATACTACTCAAGAACTCCCAGATCTCTCAGATTAACTGTATACCTGGCTGGCATACCTGAGATCAGCCAGGTGACTAGATTCTACATGTAGTAAGGCTGCAGATTATCAAGAACTGGTGTTTTTTGCTCATCGTCACATGGACTTGTACAGAAAAGTTATTTTTTTTTCTCACCATCAGGGTTGAAGAAGCACTTTGCGGCAAAGAAGAAGAAGAAGCACGGCAAGAAGTTAAGCAAGGAAGAACTAGCCTAGTACTAGTAGTAAGTAGGAGTAGCAAACATCTCATCAGTAACTCACATCCTTCCTCGCTAGCTGCTACACAGCATCCATGGCGATGCCAAGTACCATCCGGTCGGGCCAAGCTAGCCGGGCCGGACGCGCTTCTGTCCGGCGGCGGCGGCGCGGCCGGCGGCATCGGAGGAGCGCAGCGTGCCCGAGGAGTCGCCCTCCGAGGAGCCGCCGTCCATGGCGGCGCCACGGTGCGCGAAGGAGGCAGAGAGGTCGGCGTAGAGGCCGACGACGCGGCGGATGTTGTTGTTGAGCTCCCGGATGAGGCCGACGTTGCGGGTGAGGCTGTCCGGCGCCCGGGACTCGTGGTTCTGGTTGATCTCGGAGATGAGCATCCGGTTCTGGTCCAGGATGCTCTGCACCTGTACGAAGCTCTTGTGGAACGTCTGGATCAGCTTCCCGTCCACCACCTGGTGGTGCCCCCCTCCGCCGCCGCCGCCGCCGCCGCCTCCATTGCCCATCCCCGAGAAGCTCTCGCCTTCCATCCCTTTCTCCCTCTCCAAACTCACTCTTGTTGATTCTTCTTCACCAGAGCTAGCTAGAGTGTCCCCTGAAATTGACCCATAAATTACAAAATTAGTTGGCTAAACTTTGCATTTATGTGGGGATCGGGCTGTACTGGAAACAAATAAAGACCCATCAAGAACATCTAGTCTACTAGCACAAAGAATAAATGTGCGGGTATTGTACTAGTACAAGGCAATACTAGCACGCAATCGAGGCAGCGGGTTGCATGTGAAAACCAGTGTGAAGATGAAACCCAAGACAATAAATCACCTCTGAATTTCCTCCTAGAAAATAAAATCCAAGCATCAGGGGAGCCGGCCGGCTGGCTCTATCATCTAGAATGGCTGCAAGTTTCAACAAGTTGAAATAGGGGGGGGGGGGGGGGGGGGGGGAGTGAGAAAAGCAACATAAAAAGAAGGGAAAGATTTATACGACTCACCAAAACAAATGTTATCCCGCAGAAACCTTTGCAATTAAGATGAGAAAAAGGTGGGAGGAAACCCAGGATGATAGAGAGGGGATGGAATCTATCGGGAAGTGTTTGGGGAGAGAGGAAGGGCCTGAGGTGAAATCATGGCCATCTCCATGTCCTTGCCCACCTTTTTATTCCTCTCTCTGTCCCTCTTTCTTCTCCCAGGAAAAAACACACACACAAGGAGAGAGAGAGAGAGAGGGAGAGAAGAAGAGATGGGAGGACAAGCAAGCCTTTCCCAATGACCAAAAGCTGGCCCCAATCGCATAAATATATAGAGGGGGCTGCCTACTGCTTGGTCCCTTCCGCTTTCTGCCCACATTTGCATGCACCAAAACAAGAGACTCCCTGATGAGCTGCATAAATATATGGAGTACTAATCAACCCATAATCCAATCTTTGCCAGGAGGGGCCCTCCCTCCCGTGGGCAGAATAATGCCAAGAGTGGGAACTGAAAGCAGCAGCACCGAACGATAAAGAAGAAGAACAAGCTGGATTTTATTGCCCCAAACAAGGCAACAAATCGCCTCAAGAACTACCAAGCAGCCAAAACAGAGATTGCAATCCCTGATGAGACGACAAGTCCAGGGATGCAGCGGCCCCTCAAAAAAGAAGTCCAGGGATGCAGCGGTGCCAGGCAGGAATGGGAACCAGACAGAGAAATTCTAAGAGGAACAAACCAAGAAGGATGCGGTTCAGTAACCCTCCACAAGTCCGAATTATCTTGACAGGTTTTTTTCTTTTCTTTTTTGAGAACAATTATCTTGACAGGTGAATCGGTGGAATTTGGAGGATTCTCTTCCAGCACCACTTGGGCTACTGCCCAAACAGGAGTTGATGTTGTTAAAAAAAAAAACAGCAGTTGATCTGATCCTTCCGGTGCAGGTGTAGGAAAGGTTAGAAAAAACAACTTTTGTATCGCTGGATATGCAGGTGTAGAAAATACAACTTTTGCATCTCCCAGATGCAAGAGACGGAGATGTAATTCTGTTTTGGAAGACGTATCAGATTACAAACTGAGGACGGGGCGTGGACGGTGGGAAATAGGGTGGGGCTCGAAGTCTGGCGAGCACCGCGTTGAGATTCGTACTGCCAGATGGCGCACGCGGGACCGGGTCTCCCGATCGGCTTCGTACGACCCGGTCGTACCAGATTTTTTTCCAACACATCGGGATGGTAGGATGGGAATGTTATCTTGTAGTATGTGCCGACATGGCTAGTGGGCGCGCGAGCGCCCAGTGATAGGAACTAGCGCTCATCCAAATATGGAAAAGAGTAACTGACGCGCATGACCGCAGTTCACTAAAAAAGAAACCATATCCTCGCGTGCATTTATTTGGGGATCCAAACAGTTTAAAAAACTGTAACTTCTGATTTAAGTGTCGAAATTCAATTTCGTTTTCACAGTTGGCTTTTTCGTGACGAGTTTTTCGAAACTAGATCTCATATAGATAGATTTCGTTGAATTTTTTTCGAGGCAACTTTGGATACGATGAAGGCAACTTTAGTGCTATTTTTTTCCCAGTAGGACCGCCTATTAGGTTGGTTGTGTAAAAAAAATGAGAAAACTACACACAATATGATGCACCTTCTACATATGGAAAAGTCTAAGTTCACCATCGACGGAGCTATTGGAGGCGAAACAAGGACAATAACTTTTAGATCGTTATGCACTTGAGTATGACCTAAAAAAGCAATTTTTGGGTGTTTCGTGCAATTTCAGTGCATTCAACAAGCAACTCATGTGTGTTTCCTATTGGTTGGTTTGTGTAAAATGAGAAAATCAAGAAAATGTGTGCAAGTCCAACTCATCTTGTGTGTATATGCAACTATATACATCTGCATATAGCAATTGTTCTAGCAAACTCTAAGCAACTGCCCCCCCCCCCCTAGCAGAAATCCACACAACTGTTCTAGCAAGATGTAAAGCTACCATTCCTAGCAAAAAAATCTAAGCAATTGTCCGAGCAAATCTAAGCAATTGTAATACCAAAACGCAATGCAAAATTGTTTATAGCAAAACCAAGCAAATGTATTACCAAACAACAATGCAAAATTATTCTAGCATAACCGAGCAACTATCCTACAAAACCAAGCCACACAACTGTTCTAGCAAGATCTAAAGCTACCATTCCTAGCAAAAAATCTAAGCAATTGTCCGAGCAAATCTAAGCAATTGTAATACCAAAACGCAATGCAAAATTGTTTATAGCAAAACCAAGCAAATGTATTACCAAACAACAATGCAAAATTATTCTAGCATAACCGAGCAACTATCCTACAAAACCAAGCAACTATACTATCTAATCCAAACAACTGCATTACTAAATAACAACTATGAAAAAATTGTCCTAGCAAAACCAAGCAACTGTCCCTAGCATTCCTACTTAGATTGTTTACTTTAGACAGAAAAACATATGACCAACTTGAATAGCCTTTGTGGACAGCTATCTTACCCTCTCCCCTCCCCATGCAACTTATCTATTCTAACAAAAATCCAAAACAAGTCAATTACAAAGAAAACACAAAATGAAAATTGTTGTAGCAAAATAATCCAAGCAACTGTCTACCAAAACAAAGCAACTATATTACAAAAAACACAAATGCAAAAACCTGTTCCAAACGAATCCAAGCAACTGTCCCAACAAATCACGAGAACTTGACAATGATAGTTACTTGCCTAACAATGATGCCCGGTTTGCATGTCATCGCTAATTAGTTGGCTACGATACTAGGACAAGTTGTCTGTCGGTGTAGCTCATGCTGCATGTACTCTGAAACATAGTGTTGGCATACTCGATTGTGTGGAAGACAACTTATATGTGAATTTAGTGAACATCATGGTCATGGGAGGCAACTTATTAAGGACTTCTCCTTGATAGGCAATTATAGTAGGCAAACTAAGAAGTTGCTTTCCTATAATACTAAAGTTGCCTCTACAGCACCCAAAGTTGCTCAGAAATAAAGTTTGTCGAAATATACCCATATGGGATCTAGTTTTGAAGAACTCGCCGTGAAAAACCCAATGGTGAAAATGAATCTAAATTCCGATACACGAATCAAAAGTTATGGCTTTTTAAATTTTGTAAAACCCAAATAAATGCACGTATTTTTCTTCCTTCACTTGTGTTCGGATGGGACGAGGACCAGATACCTTTTTGTACTGTAACGACGATACACACCCTTTATGGCATGTCTGCTCAGATGCAAAGTGAGTTTTTTTGTCGCATAGTGTGTGCGCCCGGGAAACCCAATTAGCGCAGCTGCACTGATAAGTATTTGGGTATAAACAAGTACTCCAGCGACTAAAAGACCATGCATCTTCCTTTTGTGTTATTCTTTCTGCCCTGCCAACCATCCACACCACATGGGTTAGAGCAACTCCAACGGGCCGATCTAAACGGACGGCGCTTTTGTCCGCTTTTTGTCCGTTTGGGTCGGCCGCTTGTCCGGCGTCCGTCCTCTTTTAGATTTGGGTCGGCAATGCGCCCAACGCGCCGACCTATTTCATGACCGCGCGCGTATAGATCATGCCAGCGGCCATGTCGTTGCCCTGGTTTTGACGCTCCGGCGCGCGGGAAAGGTTCGCGCGCGGGGGGAAAAGTCGGCCTAGCGCGCGCTCGTTTTGGCGCTCCAGCGCGCGGGAAAGGTTCGCGCGCTGGTTTTGGCGTGCCGCGGCCGGCGCTCGTTATTAAGAAGGCGCTCCCTTCACACTCTGTTTGCCGTCCACTCGTCTCGCCCCCTTGTCGGTGTCAAAACCGACGGATCTCGGGTAGGGGGTCCCGAACTGTGCGTCTAAGGCGGATGGTAACAGGAGGCGGGGGACACGATGTTTACCCAGGTTCGGGCCCTCTCGATGGAGGTAATACCCTACTTCCTGCTTGATTGATCTTGATGATATGAGTATTACAAGAGTTGATCTACCATGAGATCGTAGAGGCTAAACCCTAGAAGCTAGCCTATGGTATGATTGTTGTTGTCCTACGGACTAAACCCTCCGGTTTATATAGACACCAGAGGGGGCTAGGGTTACACAGAGTCGGTTACAAGGGAGGAGATCTACATATCCGTATTGCCAAGCTTGCCTTCCACGCCAAGGAGAGTCCCATCCGGACATGGGACGAAGTCTTCAATCTTGTATCTTCATAGTCCTACAGTCCGGCTAAAGGATATAGTCCGGCTGTCCGAGGACCCCCTAATCCAGGACTCCCTCAGTAGCCCCTGAACCAGGCTTCAATGACGATGAGTCCGGCGTGCAGATTGTCTTCGGCATTGCAAGGCGGGTTCCTCCTCCGAATATTCCATAGAAGATTTTGAACACAAGGATAGTGTCCGGCTCTGCAAAACAAATTCCACATACCACCATAGAGAGAATAATATTTCCACAGATCTAATCTGCTGACACATTTGGCAGCATGACATCACACCACGGCCCGGTCATTATTCGAAACGTTTTTCTCAACCAGCAACTGCTCATATTGCAAGGCGGTTTTCTTGGCACGTCTTGTCGAAGCAGAGATCGTGTCCCCTTATCACGGGATTCTCATCAATACGGGTGTGGGTAACCCAACCGCGCCATCAATTACGGCGCTTGGGGAATAAGCGGGTTTACCAGGCAAGTGGGGAGGCGCAGAATCCCTGCTGCCTTTATAAGGGGATAAGGACTCCCTTTCGCACCCACGCTTTCTTCTTCCCGATCCATTCCCCTCCGCCCAAGCTCCAGCGCCCAAGCGTTCATATTCTCTGCCCACAAAGGCTTTCCGAAAATGTCCGGATCCGGAGCAGGAGGCAAATGGATGGCCTCTACTGTCCGGGAGACGGATATCAAAAAGCTTCGGGAGGCCGGGTATCTGGCCAAGAAAATCAGCCATCGTCTCCCGACGGCGGGACAGACCGTCCCCACCCCGGAACGCCACTAGAGGGTTGTATTCCTCCCTCACTTGTCCGCGGGCTAGGGTTTCCCCTCCACCCGTTCGTTCGCGGCATCATGTATTATTATGGGATCGATCTTCACGATCTGTCCCCTAATTCCTTCCTCAACATCTCGACATTCATTGTCGTGTGCGAGGCTTTTCTCCGCATCTCGCCACATTTTGGCTTATGGCTGAAGATTTTTAATGTGAAGCCCAAGGTAGTGGGTGGTGAGCACGCCGAGTGCGGGGGCGCTATGGTGAGCAAGATGCCCAACGTTACATGGCCAACAGGCACCTTTAACGACTTCGTCAAGGAGTGGCAACAGCAGTGGTTTTACATCGCCGAGCCGCGCGGCACGGAATGGGCCGCTACTCCCGAGTTTCGATCCGGTGCCCGCCTGCGGCTTACATCCTGGGTCAAGAAGGGCCTGAACTGGTCCTCGTCCGACGAATTGTCAGTGCTCCAGACACGTGTTAAAGATTTGGGAGACAAGAACATTGAACTCGTCAATGTGGTCCAGGTGATGTTAGTTCGCCGGATCCTGCCTTGTCAACACCGGACTTGCAATCTATGGGAATTCGATTCGGCCAAGCACCAAACCTTGCGAGAGCTTTTCGGCTCCTCGCACAAGGACATCTGGAAGGTGCTTTTCAAGTCCAGCAAATCATGGCCGGACTCCGCCGAAGACCGCGGGTACCAACTATCCCGCCCTAGAAGTTCGGTAAGTAATCGCGTTTTATGTCCGCATAATCCAAGGGAAGCGCTTAATGTGTTTTCCATAATCCTCCTAGGGCTGGACGAAGAAGGCGGAGCGGATCCATTGTCCGGCCCTGCTGCCCGAAGAACCGGCCGTCCCACTTCTGACGAAGATGCAGGTCCCAGCGCCTTACAAGGTGCCGAAGAAGACGGCCGAGAAGGGGGCCAAGAAGACCCGGGTAGGCCTTCGTCACCGCGGCACTTCGGATACAATATCCGAAGGCTCTGATGCCCGTTCCGCCTCCGAAGAGGACGAGGAGGAGGAAGAAGATGAATCCCCTACGGGGGAAAGAAAGAAGAGGACGGCCTCCACACACTTGGAGGCCGAGTCGCCCAAAAGGGGAAAAGCTCCTCTTCCGGAGGAGTCCACGGCCACCGCCGACAGCGGCCCGACGTGGGATCCCAGGGCCCAGCCCCTGGTGAACCCGTGAGTATATACAGTCCGAACACGTTTATGCGTCCAGACTCCTCATGGCATAATATTTTAACCTGAGCCATATGTTTTGTAGTCCAGCGAGGTCCCGTACCGAACATCCTCATCACAGGATTCGCTGAGGTCGGATGCTATGGAAAGCGGGACGCCCCCGAAGGCCCCTTCCTTCGAACAGGTGAATACCACCGAGGCTTCGTCCCAGAGGGACCCCGACCAAGGAGGAGAGGGAAAGACCATGAAGGCGGCGCCTGGGGGTCAAACTTCAGGGGCCGAACACATGGGGGAGCAAATTCCCATGGGAGCTGACGGCGGGGGCCATCTTGAATTCGGCTCCCAACCGGATGCAGTTCCGAAGACCAATACGGCTCCAGAATCAAGCAGGCAGCCTTTCTCAGCTGGAGGGGGTATACCGGCAACCTCTGTCCAACCAGAGGTGTCGGATGCTTTGTTGGTGGCACTGAAGAGCGCCTCCATCGTCGATGAACACCGTGCCCTTATGGGTGCGGTGATTGAGAAGATTCAGTCTGCTGAGAGTGGACTGAATGGAGCCTGTATCAACCTTATAAAAGGTTTTGAGGTATGTTTTTCGAAGAGTGTCATAGTATGGATAGTAGCCCCTGATACACTGTTCGGTGAAAGAAGAAACCGGACAGAGGATCAAATTTATGTTCGCAGGAAGACTCATTGAATGACATCTATTTCTCTTCTGTTATAAGCAGGCGTCTATAGCGGCTGCTGCCTCCCATACTACGGAAATCTCCGGACTGAATCAAAGTTTGGAGCGGGCCGAAGAAGAACTTGGCCAGTTGAAAATGCAGTTGGGAGATAAACAGGGTATGCACAAGTCTTGTTCGCGTTTAGTGCGATCAAATTTCTAGTATTATAGAATATGTTCCCTGATTTTCTCTAGGGATGATGACTGAAGTCGAGGCTCTTAAGAAGGCTGTGGCCAATGCCGAGGAAAAGGCAGCCGCAGAGCAGGCCCTCCGTGAGAAGTGCGAGGCCAGGGTTATTAAAGCTGAGCAGGAGCTGCAACAGGCCGTGAAGAAATGCGAGACCTTGGAGCAGAGTTTAACGGAGAAAGAATCCAAACTCACCAAGGCGCATCAGGCCGCGAGCGATACCCCGGGGGAAACCCAAAGCGCCCTGCAGGGGATCCAAGAGGCGAGGAAGATCACGGCGGGTAAGGCTTTTTCCTTGTAAAGCAAGTTTTTGAGGAGAAGATTATGTTTCTGATGTTGAATTTGAATTTCTCCAGGGGTGTTTGCGGAGCTGCCCCGCAGCATAGCGGATGCCGCCCGATTCTACCGGGCCGAAGAAAGGAACACTGCGGATAAGCTCTTCTGGTCGCAGTATTTGGCACCGAATTATCCGGTGCCTTTTGCCGATCAACTGAAACAGCTGATCAAACTGCATAAGGCGGCGGAACTAGCCATGAAGGATTTGATTATCCGGCTATGGCCCGCCGAGCCGATTCCAAGCAGCTACTTTGGGCTCGTGAAGCGGCTTGTAAGCGCTTGCCCCCGACTTGATGTCATCAAGCGGTCGGTCTGCATAGAGGGTGCGCGAATGGCCTTCGCCCGCGCAAAGGTGCACTGGGGGAAGATGGATGCTGAGAAGCTGATGACCGAGGGGCCGCCAGAGGGGAAGGAGCACCGCAAGCCCGAATTATATTATGAAAATGTCCTTAAAGGATCCTACCTTGCAGCGGAGCTATACACCAAGGAAATTATATTTACATGAATGCGAATCATGTCATCCTTTGTAAATGTCTGAACAGGGTCATTTATACTATTTATTTCCTGTTATATAAAAGTTTACCCTCCTGTGCGGTCGTTTTATATATTAAACCTGAGAGCTAGCCAGTCGTCGGCTTCTGCCCCCACGTAAGAAGTATGGGGGTGTTCGGGATAAACGTGAGCACTCTTTATCCCATTTTTGGGTCCTTCGAAGGAGGTGCTCAGCACAACGAACCAGGCAATCGGACTATAGGGCTTTATCACTCTCACTTAGCCATAGGAGCGTTAGTAAGGTAGGCGCAGCCCCTCGTGTTCGGAATACCGTACTAGGGGCTCTATAAGCGCCTGATCGGAGAAAAAACCGATCCATCGCACGCTGCATTGGTTATGGCATTATGCGGGAGAAATCCTTAAAGATTTTATGACCTCTTGAACAGCTGACCAGCTCTCGCCGTATCATGACAGTCAGTTTTCGGCTTTCTCTACTGAGGTGCTCGTCCGGAAGAACCGGGACACAATCGCAGTAGTTCTCCCAGTGCTACCTTAGCCGATATAGCGGAACGTAAGGTACCAAAACATGGGAGCCGGGCAAACCCAACTATTGACCCAAGACATGATTCGGAGCTGATGCATATAATGCTATAAGTTCGGGGTGCCGAACTTCCACGAAGGTGTTCGGACTTTATTGCCGTACTGTGGGTAAAACGAAGCCCCTGGCACGTTTAAAGGCATATCGCGGCGTACGGATGCCACTTGACAAAAGAGTTTTAATAAGAAATGACAGCAGAGAAGTGTCATACAAATCCACATATTTTATTTGAATAGTACGTCGATGCGTATAAGACAGGTAATAATGGAAAAGAAATATGACTGTGGCACCTGCTGATACCAGGGAGGACAAAGCTGCGTGGGGATCCGTAGTATAGTCGGATGGTCATCGTGGGGAACATCTAAGGATTCCCTCGCGCGTTCGGGCTGCCTCCATATTGCCCGTCCTGGTCAACGCAAAGGTGAGCCTGCAAATGAAATGTAAGAAATGTTTGTGTGCCGGAGAGTGGTTGAGCCGCTGTATGCGGCCTATCTTGGCCTTCGCCGGAGTGTTTAATTGGGCTCTGGACGAGCCGGGCTATGCTGCCGTGAAGTAGTTCGAAGTCCTTTGGCGGTATCCAGGAGCCTGGCCGTCGACTCGAGGTTCGGCTGCAAGGTGCTGCTCATTGCTTCTACTATTAAGGCAGCGGTGTACTTGTTGCTGCCGGAGGAAAGGTCGGCCTTTCCCTTAACCGTGATGACGCCGCCTGGACTAGGCATCTTGAGCTTACGGTAGGCGTAATGTGGCACCGCGTTAAATCGAGCGAACGTGGTTCATCCGAGCAGTGCATGATAATCACTGCGGAAGGGGACGATTTCGAAGGTTAGCTCTTCGGTGCGGTAATTGTCTGGTGATCCGAAGACTACCTCGAGGGCAATGGAGCCTGTACAACTGGCTTTAACACCTGGTATAATGCCTTTGAAAGTGGCTGTAGTGGGTTTGATCCTCGAATGATCGATGCCCATCTTGCGCACTGTGTCCTGATAAAGCAGGTTTAGACTGCTGCCGCCGTCCATAAGGACTCGTGTGAGGCGGAACCCGTTAATTATTGGGTCAAGGACTAGTGCGGCTGGATTGCCCTGATTGGCGTTGACCAGACGATCTGTGTGGTTGAAGGTGACCGGCCCTAGTTTATATTGTGGGACGGCTGGTTCCGTTAAGTCGGCATCCCTAGGGGTGCGTGTCGGGTCCGGTTTGGGAATTTGGGTGGTGTTTACCACGTTCACCGTTTGGATTTGCGGGGGAAATTTCTTTTGCCCTCCTGTGTTCGGTGATCTGGGCTCTTCATCGCCATCATCGCTTTGAGACCCCCCTTTATTGTTTTTGGCGCCTGCCCTGCCGGCTTGTTTGAAGACCCAGCATTCTCTGTTAGTATGGGTGGCTGGCGTCCCTAGGGTGCCATGAATTTGGCATTGACGATCGAGTATGCGGTCCAGACTGGACGGACCCGAATTGTTATTTTTGAGGGGCCCTTTCCGCTGACCGGACTTTGAGCCACTAAACCCGGCATTAACTGCCGTATCTTCGGCATTTTCACCATGTTTGCGGCGCTTGTGTTTGTTGCGTTGTGGTTTGCCGTTGCTATCCCTGGCCTCTGATGAGCCAGGTTTGCTTGTTGTGTTGTTACTACGAGCCAACCAGCTATCTTCGCCCGCACAAAAGCGGGTCATAAGTGTTGTGAGGGCTGCCATGGATTTTGGCTTCTCTTGACCGAGGTGCCGGGCGAGCCACTCGTCACGGATGTTATTCTTAAATGCCGCTAAGGCCTCTCCATCCGGACAGTCAACAATTTAGTTCTTCTTAGTTAGGAACCGGGTCCAGAATTTCCTGGCCGATTCCCCTGGCTGCTGAGTTATATGACTTAAATCGTCAGCATCCGGCGGTCGCACATAAGTGCCCTGGAAATTGTCCAGGAATGCATCTGCCAGGCTCTCCCAACTTCCGATGGAGTTTGCCGGCAAGCTATTCAGCCAATGCCGAGCCGACCCTTTGAGTTTTAGCGGGAGGTACTTGATGGCGTGTAGATCGTCCCCGCGGGCCATGTGAATGTGGAGGAAGAAATCCTCTATCCATACCGCGGGGTCTGCAGTACCATCATATGATTCAATGTTCACGGGTTTAAACCCTTCTAGGAATTCATGATCCATTACTTCATCGGTGAAGCATAGGGGGTGTGCGGCGCCTCTGTGCCGGGCTATGTCACGACGTAGTTCATACAAGTCTTGTCTGCTGTATTCGGCCCGGTCGGGCTTGCTTTTAGTGTATCCGGCGTGACGATCACCGTCACGCGTTGGGGCGCAACCCCGTGATCCATAGATCGATCTTGTATGTCCTGCTTTGTTTTCCAATATGTCTCGCAGGTCCCGCGTGTTGCCCCGGGCCTTGGTGTTTTTGTTTGTCTGGCGATGGGGTGCAGGCTGGACTTCGGGCTGATATGCCCCTCTGTCTCGGCCACAAGGTGGCCGATCAGCCGCATCATACGCTGGTAAGGTGGGTTCTGATGCTTCCTCCTCCAGTTGGGGTAGCAACCTGCGCTTTGGGTAACTCTTGGTTGGGCGTTTGAGTTCGTATTCCTCGGCCGCAAGGACTTCAGTCCATCTGTCCGCTAGCAGATCTTGATCAGCTCGAAGCTGTTGTTGCTTTTTCTTCAGGCTGTTTGCTGTGGCTATAAGCCGGCGCTTGAAGCGCTCCTGCTCCACGGGATCCTCAGGCACGATAAATTCTTCGTCGACGAGGCTCACCTCGTCTTCGGAGAGAGGCATGTAATTGTCATCCTCTGATTCTCCATCTGCTACCTGTTCCGGCGGACTAGCTTGTTCATCCTCCGGCTCGAGGTCTGGCTGGAGGGGATTGTCGTCGTCTTCGGCAGTATCCGGAGCGTTATTGTCTCTTGTGCCGGTATTGCTGCTTTTGCTATGGCAGGACTTAGAGCAGCGCCGCTGATGTCGGTGCTTGGATTGCTTCTTGGAGGGGTTATCCTCCGCTGTCTTATCGCCATCGCCTTCTTTGGGGGTGTCCACCATGTATATGTCATATGATGAGGTGGCAGTCCAGCTCCCTGTGGGCGGTGGTTCTTGTTCGTCTCCTGCATCGTCGTCCATACCGTCGATGTCTTCGGAGTCGAAGTCGAGCATGTCGGTTAAATCGTCGACAGTGGCTACTAAGTGGGTGGTGGGTGGGGAGCGAATTTCTTCGCCGTCCGCATCCCATTCTAGCCGGACATAGTTCGGCCAAGGGTCTCTTGACACAGAGAGAGACCTCAACGAGTTTAGCACGTCGCTGAAGGGCGAGTGCTGAAAGATATCCGTGGAGGTAAACTCCATGATCGGTGCCCAATCGGATTCGATAGGCACGAACGCAGGCGGCTCGGAGCCTATGGCCGGGGACAAATCCAACGGTTCGACAACGCGGGTCTCGTAGGAGGTGAAGTCAGTATTCGGCTCTATCGCCACTGAGTATGCGGCCTCCTTGGCGGGGTCCATCCACCCGTCCTCAGATGGCGCAATTTTTTCTGGATTGAGGGCCGGAGTGGTTGCAGGTGTGATCTCCCGAACACTGTCCGACGGCAGAGTTAAGTCATGCTCGTCGTGATTGTGCGGCGCACCTAACATGAGCTCGAATCCGTTGAAGATCAAGTCTCCGCGGATGTCGGCAGTATAGTTCAAGTTTCCAAACCTGACCTGATGGCCAAGGGCGTAGCTCTCGATTTGCTCCAGATGGCCAAGCGAGTTGGCCCGCAGTACGAAGCCGCCGAATACGAAGATCTGTCCGGGGAGGAAAACCTCACCCTGGATCGCATTGTTGCCGATGATCGAAGGAGCCATCAAGCCTTACGGTGACGGCACAGTAGAACTCTCAATGAAAGCACCAATGTCGGTGTCAAAACCGGCGGATCTCGGGTAGGGGGTCCCGAACTGTGCGTCTAAGGCGGATGGTAACAGGAGGCGGGGGACACGATCGTAGAGGCTAAACCCTAGAAGCTAGCCTATGGTATGATTGTTGTTGTCCTATGGACTAAACCCTCCGGTTTATATAGACATCGGAGGGGGTAGGGTTACACAGAGTCGGTTACAAGGGAGGAGATCTACATATCCGTATTGCCAAGCTTGCCTTCCACGCCAAGGAGAGTCCCATCCGGAAACGGGACGAAGTCTTCAATCTTGTATCTTCATAGTCCTACAATCCGGCTAAAGGATATAGTACGGCTGTCCGAGGACCCCCTAATCCAGGACTCCCTCACCCCTCTCACTAGCCTCGCCGCCTCTACGCCACCATGTCGATGCGCCGCCTGGGTGCTTTGAATTTTCGCGGAGTCCGCGAGTGCCGCTCTGGCGCCTTCTCCTCCGAGATCTGGTTTGGCGAGAAATGCCTCATTCTCGGCACCTTCGACACCGCAGAGGAGGCAGCCCGCACGCACGACGCGGCGGCGTGGCGCCTCCTGAGGCCTCGTCGGGAGATGAATTTTCTCGACGTGTCGAGCCAGCGGGCGCAGGATCTCGCGCCTCTCCCGCGCCTTTTCACCGACGAGGATCGTCGTGACCACCAGAGGCGGCAGCGTTGCCTCGCCATCGCCGAGATGGACGTGGAAGCCATGGTGGTATGGTGCGAACGCTTCCCGCAGGACATCGTTGACGAGCACCAGTTCTACAAGCAAAGGAGGACGGAGAGGGAGGCGAGGAGGACGGAGCGAGCCGCCTATCGGGAGGACAAGCGTGCGCGGAAGCAGTCCGCTCAATTGAACCTGAAGCTAGGAGAAGCGTCGTCTGGGACTCCGAGGACGAGCGGTATGCTGACGCCTACATTCAGACGTCGGAGGAGGACATTACTGAATCGGAGTCGGAAAACGACGAGTAGTTGATCTTTTCTTTTGCCTGTCTATGCTAGAACTATCTATGTATCCTTTTTCTATCGGAAAAAATGGCAGGCGACATCGGCGATGAAGCAGGCGGGCGAGGATGTGTTGTTGGATGGGGAGGCTAATGTGCCACCGACCAGCGGGCCCGGGGAGGAGAGAGGGCGAGCGCGCGCGTCCGTCTTGTGTCCGCGCCGACGCAAATCCGGCTAAAAATGGGCCAGGAATGGGTCGACAGGCGGATGAAAGCGGATGCACGTCCGTTTGGGTCGCGCGTTGGGCCGACTTTTCTGTCCGCGCTGACCCAAATGGACGGCAGCGGACGAAATGGGTCGCCCCATTAGAGTTGCTCTTAGGGCATCTCCAACGTTGTATCTTAAAATGGACACACCAAATATATTCTCGGACACGTCTCGATATGTCTGTGAACAGTGGTAGGAGAACTGGTCACTCAATCGTATGCATTACGAAGACATCAAATACGGACAACGGTATTGGCCAGACAAATCTAGAGTAAAAAACACATGGATTGTGAGGACACATGGGTTTAGATTTGTGGGAATACAGACATCCGAACTGGTCAACGGAAATTTGATGCATTGCCATGGAGAGCAAAAAGTGTCTGGACCACACAGTCCGAACATTTAGAGATGTTTTGATGCACGGTGTTGAAAATGCCCTTAGGCTGGTCATAATGAAAAGTACCATATATTAAAACAAAGAATGCAATCTCTGACCAGCCTTTAGGCAAACATGCATAAGTATCATGCATAAGATAGTAGTGCATTATACTATCTTCACAGCGCATGATATTCATAGGTTGGTATTATAATAGTCTTATTTATTATCATGAATGACACATATTGTCGGTGTCGTGAACACCGGGGTCCCACGAACCTTCATGTGCACAACGGGCAGTGGCCTCGTTGGCAGGGACACTCCAAGACATCAACATGGCTGAACCAACCGGAGCCGCAGAAGATCGAAAGAAGAACAATTTTCAAAGACCACATTCCCCCGGGTACGCCCCTCGTGGGCCCAACTCTTGTCCCAAAATTCGTGGCCCACATAGAGGCGGCGCTCATGCGCGAGTGCGGCCTGCCTCTCGCTGGTAGCCGAGGTCGCATGCAGAACCGCTGTGTCGCACCCCTAGCTCCCTCCAGTGCACGCCAGGCACCTGTTACGATGCATGGTGATATGTCTCCAATGTATTTATAATTTTTTATTGTTTAATGCTATTATATTATTATTTTTGTGCGCTTTATATTTTTTTATAAACTAACCTATTAACTTAGTGCCCAGTGGCAGTTTCTGTTTTCTGCATGTTTTTTTGTTTCATAGTAAAACCATACCAAATGACGTCCAAACACGATGAAGTTTTACAGTGATTTTTTCTGGAATATAAGAGACCCTAGAAGTTTCGAGGAGAGACCAGAAGACACACGAGGGAGCCACAAGCCCAGGCGATGCGCCCTGGGTGGTGCCTAGCAAGCTTGTGAGCCCCCTGAGCCTCCGTTTGCCCTAATCTTTGGCCTATAAATTTCCTAATATTCCCAAAACCTCAAAGCGAGACCCGAAACAATTCTTCCGCCGACACAAGCCTCAGTTTTTTCATGATCCCATCTGGAGGCCTTTTTTTGAACTCTGTCGGAGGGGAGGAACCATTGGGGAGGCTATATTTCTCAACCTTACTACCTCAATGATGATGTGTGAGTAGTTCCTACAGGACCGATGGATCCATAGCAGTATCTAGATCTCTCTCTCTCTCTCTCTCTCTCTCGGTCTTCAATACAATGATCTCTCTGAGATCAGTCCGATGTAATCTTTTGCGATGTAGTTGTTGGGATCCAATGTATTGTGGGTTTATGATCAGATTATTCATTGATCTACTTTGAGTTCTTGAGCCTTCATTATTATGTAATTTTATACCTTTGTATTTATCTCCATTGGTTTACTTTGGCCAACTTTGATTGATCTATCTTTAGTGGGAGAGGTGCTTTGTACTAGGTTCCAATCTTGCGGTGATACTGTCCAGTGACAGAAAGGATAAGGGCACATATTTGTATTGTTGCTACTAAGGATAAAGGATGAGGTTTGAATATATTTTTTGGTCTTATTATGTCTTCTTGCTTAATGCATTACTCTGTTTGTATGAACTTAATACTTTCAGATGCATACTGGATAGCGGTCTTGGGGTGGAGTAATAGTAGGAGACGTTAGTAAGTTTACCAGACTATTTGTGAGGAACGTAATGCTAAAAGGATCAAGAAGCAAAAATGGCAGTTTTTAATTTCTTTAAGTTAAGGTTGAGTTTAGCACAAGTTAAAGCACTCAAAGTATGTTTCAAGCAAGCATGACAAGAGTATATGCAGCGGAAAGAGTAAAGCATGCAAGTTGCAAGAAAGTAAAGGGATGGGATTGGAGTTTGCAAATGCAATGGAGACACAGAGAATTTTTGGCATGGTTCTGATAGGTGGTGCTATCGTACGTCCACATTGATGGAGACTTCAATCCACGAAGGGTAATGACCGCGCGAGTCCACGGGGGGATCCACCCACGAAGGGTCCACGAAGAAGCAACCTTGTCTGTCCCACCATGGCCATCGCCCATGAAGGACTTGCCTCACTCGGGTAGATCCTCACGAAGTAGGCGATGTCCTTGCCCTTACAAACTTCTTGGTTCAACTCCACATCTTGACGGAGGCTCCCAAGCGACACCTAACTAATCTAGGAGTGAAAGTGCTAGTTATCGACTAGAGGGGGGGTGAATAGGCGATTTTTATGGAAGTATTCAAAACTCAAGGTCTTTGAAGACAGACAATGAAATTGAACCTATGATATGTAGCGGAAGATAAACTACTCTAGACAGACCATAGTCAAGTAAGCAATATAATGAAAGAACGAAGACTAATAGCAGCTAGGTAGAAAATATTGGAATGGAAGAAAGTATGAAGCCAAACATGTAATAGTCTTCACACAGTGAAGTCAAACAGATCAGGCAAACAGGCAATGACTTCACGAAGACACACTGAAATGTAACAGAGGTGGGAGATAGAACCAGTAGCTTGGTGAAGACAAGGATTTGGTAGACCAGTTCCAGTTGTTGTGACAACTATACGTCTAGTTAGGGAGGCTGAGATTGAACTCAGAAGACCACGTCTTCACCTTATTCCCCTTGAGCTAAGACACCCAGTCCTCGCCCAATCACTCTGGTAAGTCTTCAAGGTAGACTTCCAAACCTTCATAGACTCCGTTCATCGGCGATCCACAATGACTTTTGGATCCTCAGAACGTGACGCCTAACTGGTAGGAGGATACATAGTACTCAAGTGTGACAAGTCGTCAGGTCACACAGACAGAAAGACTTCAGTGATGGCTAACACTCTTTGGCTCTGGGTGTTTTGGGCTTTGTCCTCGCAAGGATCTCTCTCTCTCTCTCTCAAAGGCTTCGGAGGTGGGTTGCTCTCAAATGACAAAAGCCGTGCACTAACTCTGAGCAGCCACCAATTTACGGTGTAGGGGGTGGGCTATTTATAGCCAGGAGGCAACGCGACATGATATGTCCGAAATGACCCTGGGTCACTAAGGAACTGACACGTGCCCAATGGTCGGATTTCAAACACATGCGACAGCTTGGCTTGGGCTACAAGCAAAGCTAACTCATCCAACTCTGGATAAGATTTGCTCTGATTGTCTTCACTCGAAGATGGTTGAGCATCACGTCAGTCTTCTGACTTTGCTCACTTTGACCCCACTTAACAGTACGGTGTCTCCTATGACTCAAGTAAGAAGAAAATGAAACTACGAAAGAAACTATGTCTTCGCACTCCATTTTCTCCAAGTGAATGTCTTCACACGTCATTGTCTTCGACACGAATGTCTTCATGAACCACCATTGTCTTAAATGTCTTCATAGATTTTTAGGGGTCATCTCTGGTAGGAAAACCGAATCAATGAGGGACTACTACCTGTGTTATCCTGCAATTCTCAAAAACACATTAGTCCCTCAACCATGTTTGTCGTCAATACTCCAAAACCAACTAGGGGTAGCACTAGATGCACTTACAATCTCCCCCTTTTTGGTGATTGATGACAAACTGGTTGAAGTTTTCAACAGGGATAAAATTATGTGTAAGTTAAAGAACGCGGTCATTGGCTTCATGAAGATGAAGGGGCTCCCCCTGAAGATGTGTATATAAGTATTTTCCCTTTGAATGCAAATGCACATGGCAAGTCGTGCTTTGTGGAGATCTCTTTCACTTCATGAAGACAATTCATCGTGCATACAAAAATGTAATGAAGATAATGACATGCACAATGAGAAATGGGTGTCTGCAGAAAAAACTCATGCGGAATTTATCATCACAATAAACGATAGCAGCAAAAGTGGCAGACGGCCATCAAGTTTTAAGTGTTACAACTCAAAAACCAACAGTTCAAGAACGAGAGTTACAAAACTTAGCAAAAATAAGCACCCGACCCATATAGACCCGCTTGAAGACTATCAACTCATATGCTTCTCCCCCTTTTGTTAGGAATGACCAAAAAGGTGTGAAAACATAGAGTGTCTATGCATTCCCATGCGATGCCGGTGAAGTCGTTGGGGCAGTAGGGTCGACGGTGAAGTTGGGCGGTGCAGACGGCCTGATGCAGTGAATCCATAGTGGGTGAAGTGGCGTCGTCCTCTTCATCAGTGACTCATGCAACATTAGTTGGAGCCAGAGGTGAATATTCAGAGTCTACAATGGAAGGAGTTGGACGCCAACTTGCTGACTGTGGAGGCTTGGAGTCAAACTTAAACCGTTCTGTGAAGCCATCTGCTTGAAGATCGTCTTCAAAACAGAGCATTGTGAGGCTCTTCCAGGCACACCGACAGGTTCATGAGCAACAAATTAGTTCTTAGTTGCAAGGTTGCGAATACAATTGACATCAACAAGAAGACTTTGCATCTAGCGCTTCATCCAGTCATGATGCCTATCCTGCTTCTGATGAAGTGAAACAAGAAGCTCTAGGTCATTCAGCACACGGGCACGCTTCTGGGGCCTTTGGGCAACTGTGCTGGATGTAGCATCAGTGTTGGCACGATGCGGCAGCCGAAGCTGACCAGCAAGAGGACCAGCAGCAGCAAGAGTTGGATTCGGCACATGAATCCCTTCTAGAGGTTGACTGAAGCTTTGGAAGTCAACATTGTCTTCACGAATAGGTTCCTTGGCAGGTTCAGGATATATGCCTTCATGGGACATATCTACTTCAGGCAGAAAGACAACATGGTTGCGTGCTGAAGCTTGATAATTGATGGTGGAATGAAGCTTAGTCAGTCGCATGACCCATGGAGCATAGAACTTGAGGCCAAACAAATCAATACCAGAAGCTGCCAACTGATGGATGAAGAAATCTTGAGTATTGAATCTTATGCCATTGATGATATAGAAGACCAATGTCTTCATGGTGCCTTCAAGCTTGGCGTGAGGAGAATGCCCTTTGAGTGGCCATAGAGTATGCCTTAGTATATGATAGATGGTGTGGGGCAGGTACTCGAGGTCATTGACATAGAATTCCTTGGGGTATTCAGCATCAACTGGCAGTGGCTTCATCATGCTGAGCATTTGACTCATGTTGGGCTTAGGATTTGAAAGATGCTCTGCAATTCTTGCTCATAACGTTGACAACCTGGTTCATAGAGATCACCAGGAGTGGGTAGGGAAGTTCGCTCGATGATGTCTTGAGCTTTGGCTTCATGATATACATCAGCTGACATCCACTCAAGGACCCATGTCTTCGGATACTTGTTGTAGCCTGATATATGGAGAGTGGCATAGAATTGCAGCAAGATTTCCTCATTCTAGTGCTCCTTGTCGATGAAAAGTGGGAGCAAGCCAACTTCACGAAAGCAGTCAAGAACTTCCTCAAGGCAGGGGAGTCCAGCAATGGCATCGCAGCACAGGCGCTTGTGTGGTAAGATCGTGTCCTGGTTATACAAGATGCAAGAGTAATAGCTTCGTTGCTGATGGCTCCATAACTTGTCAGAGGAGATCTTGAGCTTCTTGTAAGGATTCTTGACCATGTCAAAGAATGTGTTGTGCTCTCTGAAGCTGAGCACACGGAATGAGCCTTGAGTGGTAACGACACTGGGAAGCCTAGGTAGTCTTGGCTTTGGCTTCTGTGTCTGAGGCCTTTGATCCACATGATAATCATAATGAGGACCAGGAGCAGCCGGTGGTGTCATGATTGGCCACTTGACAGTCACAAGCTCACCACGATAGAATGCCCGTTCCATAGTGTGAGGTACAGGAGGAGCACCAGCAACATCTGAGATGGATGGCTCAATGTCTTCAGTGGCATCATGGGCTTCAGTCTGAAGAGTGGCTTTGGGCTGCACATTGTCTTCAGCCATGACTATGTCATCGGCTTCAGTAGTGGTTGTATCGGTAGCCTCATTTGCCGCGGCTTCAGTGGCTTCAGGAATAGGGGGGTCTGGCACAATCACATCTTCATTCTCTCTTGTTCCAATGGTAGGGGGAATACCAACTTGATCTTCTTCTTTGTCCTCGGCTGATGCAGCCGGTATATCTTCGGCCTCTTTGGCTTCAGATTTTTGACAGTTTCTATAGGGATGGCTTCAGGGAACATTTGACTTGCTACTGAGCTTGTGGCTTGCACATCCTCTTCACGAATGCTTTTCTTGGAGACCGTTGGCATTGGGCATGGGTGAAGCCTTCGAAGAGAGGGAGATGCCTGTGGTGAGGGAGTGGTCTTCTCCATGTCTTCAGGTGTGTCTTGCAGAGTCTCAATCACAGGAGTAGTGACTTGAGCTGGTGGTGTGCGAGGAATGACCTCATGGAGCGGAGTGTTGGGGTGGTGCTCTTCCCAGAAATCATCTTGTGTGATTGGCGTTGTGGGACCGCCAATGCTTATATGTGCATTGCTCGATGGAGCAGGCGATGATACCGGTTTGGGCATGATCTGGGGGAACTGAGGACGGACTTCATCATTAACTACATTGTCTTCATGACCAATGTCTTCAGCTGTGGTGGTGTCAGCAGCTAGAATGTCTTCAGACACAAGAGCCTTTGTGGGAGCAGGCTCATGAACAACTAGATGACGCTCATGGTTGGAGGATGTAGAAAGGGCAACAGAAATGGGTTCAACAAGCAGTGGATCTCAAGGAGCAGATGAGGCAGTTTGTGCTTGGGCCCTTCTTGAAGCCTTACAGGACTTCTTCAGCCTCATTTGAGAAGGAGCAGCATCAGAGGCTTCTTGATGTTTTCGCTTCTTGGCCTCAGCCTCAACCTGCTTTGTCTTCTTCTTCTCTAAAGAAGCTGATGGGGCCTTGGGCTTCGAGACAGCCATACTTGCAGGGAAGACAATGCTTGGTCTTTCCTGCCTTGGAGCTTCGGTTACAGCTCCAGTGGGCTTCTTCTTCTTGGCGGCCAATCGGGGGTCGATACCAGGACGCCCAAGGGCCTTTCTCTTCACGGCTTCATTGTGAGCCTGTACACACTTCTCTGCATGTTACTTCATGCGCTCTCAAGAGCCTTTGGCTTCATCGCAACGCTGATGGAATTCACCTTGAGATCTGCCATCATCTTCTTGAAGTTTTGAACATCAGAGGCACTGAGCTTGGCCATGTGCTTGTTGAATAGAGATTTCTCATGGTCTATTTTGTTCTTCAGCTCAACAATCTTTTGAGAAATAGCAAGCTCTTTAGCTATGCATCCCTGGAATGTGACGCTGATGTCAATTGAAAGCTACAAATCATCAATGGTGAGAGTAGTGTCTTCGAACCATTCATCGATGAAGTTGTTGAGTATGTCAGCGTCAAAGAGAGGAAAATCTTTGAAAATTTCAGCCTCCTGCTTGCTCTTCATCAGCATCTCCAGAGCATCATCAGCTAGATCTTCATCACTGGACAGATCTATGACATCCTCTTCATTGCGCAGGATGCTAGCTGGAGTAAGGCCTTGCCCAGAGATTTTCTTGGGCTTCCTAGACTTCTTGGAGATGCGAGACAAGTCTTCAGACTGCACACTGGATTCAGGTGGTGCAGATTTCAATGGCTTGACACTCGAAGCTTTTGGTGCAGCAAAAGATTTTGAAGCCTTTGCCTTCTTCTTTGGCTTCGGGGGCTTTGGAACATCAGCATGTTCTTCTCCCTCAACTGCTTCTTCAATAGTGGTCCTTTGAGCGGCACAATGTGCCAAGAATGAATCAAGGTCGTCAAAGGGGCCAATAAGATTAGGCTCAGCCTCGCGACTGCCATCTGGCCTAGGAGCAGCTGGACCGAGGTTGAAGTCAATCCCAAGATCCTTGTTGTTTTGAGCTGTTGAAGCCTTAGCAATATGGAAGTTGGCTTCAAACAGTTCATCCTCACGACACCATCGAAGACTAGATGGGTCAGCATTTTCAGGCATGGGGCCTCTGACCATGCAAGGAAAGAAGCCTTTAGCAATGGCTTCAGCCTTGATCTTAGGTTGAAGCTTCTTGTATATGATGTCTGCCCATGGAGGCCTCACATCATTCTTCTTTGCATACTCTGGTGTGACAAAATGATACCGAAACCATTCCTCTGCCCAATGTCTGCGAATCCATTGCACCTTGGACTTGTGCTATGTGTAGTCGATTAGACTTGTATTGTTCATAAAGATCTGGAGGTAGATCCAAGGTAGTGTTATCACGGCACTGGCGGCCACCTTTCTTTGCAGATTTTTCTCCTGCTATTGGCTTCAAACGGAAAGGCTTCACAACGGTGTTTGGCTTCGGTCGGCTGATCAGACAAGAACTGGCTTCAGGCGACTCGATATGATGCTGTAAGAACTCTGCAAATGAATGCAGACTATGAGAACCAAGGGACTCTCCTACGGACATGTACCTGTGACAACATTAGAGATGCAAGGGAAGGGGAAGAGGTCATATGCATTCTCAGAAGATTTTGAAGATAAATCAGTTTGAAGACATTGACCTCACAGTGGGAAGACCATCACTTATTGATGTGAGTTGGTTCCAGATTTGTACGAATCCATGAACAAGTACAAGTGAGGAATCTAACTAGTAGTGAGCATAAGTGAAAGTACTTGCATGTCATGAGATGCATAGAAGTAGAGATCCAGATTTGGAAGTGAACAAACAACTTTATGAAGATATCGAAAGTTTTAATGGATCAAACACACAGTAAAAAGTGAGTTTTTATTTACCGCATGAAGAAATGCTAGACGAGGGGGATGGAGGCCGAGCAGTCCAATCTCCCGCGCCCTAACTTGGCGACGGAAGACACCTACGGCGGCGGCGGGGGAAGATGTCCGCGGCCGGCGTGAAGACGACGTCGGAGAAGTTGCGGCAGCGAAGCGCTTCATCTCCGGCGTCGACTAATGCTAGCGGTGGCGCTAGGGTTTGAGCGAGACAGCGAGAGGGGAAGAAATAATGACCGCAGGCGTTGAGTATTTATAAGGAAGAGGGATGGTGTAGTGTAATTACTCAGGTGCACCTGGCGGTTCACATCTGAAGGACACGTGGCAAGAATGCAACATATAGAAAGTTGTGCCATGACCCCACAAGCGCCTGGTTTGTTGAGTGGTCGTTCCGGTTTCTCCGGTATTCAGGCAAAAAGGATAGAGATAGTAAAAGCAGTTTAAATGTTTGTCTCTCTATCTTCAACTGACAAGGACACTGTGAAGACAATCAACACGTGTCAAAAGAATGCATATGAAGAGACAGAGAGAATTAGAGAGATAAGCACGAAAGGGGTTAGGGTCCAATCACATTCACTTAGTGCAGAAAATGGCAACTTGAAAACATAGCTATAAGTGAATGCTATAGAGGACAGAACACACACACACACACACACACACACACACACACACACACACACACATATATATATCCAAATCAAACATTGCGAAGATAAAACATGAAGACAAGGCAATGTTGAAGACAAACCAACTTTGAAGTTAATGTAACATGACAACAACAACAACAACAACAAAGCCTTTAGTCCCAAACAAGTTGGGGTAGGCTAGAGGTGAAACCCATAAGATCTCGCAACCAACTCATGGCTCTGGCACATGGATAACAAGCTTCCACGCACCCCTGTCCATAGCTAGCTCTTTGGTGATACTCCAATCCTTCAGGTCTCTCTTAACGGACTCCTCCCATGTCAAATTCGGTCTACCCCGCCCTCTCTTGACATTCTACGCATGCTTTAGCCGTCCGCTATGCACTGGAGCTTCTGGAGGCCTGCGCTGAATATGCCCAAACCATCTCAGACGATGTTGGACAAGCTTCTCCTTAATTGGTGCTACCCCAACTCTATCTCGTATATCATCATTCCGGACTCGATCCTTCCTCGTATGGCCACACATCCATCTCAACATACGCATCTCCGCCACACCTAACTGTTGAACATGTCGCCTTTTAGTCGGCCAACACTCCGCGCCATACAACATTGCGGGTCAAACCGCCGTCCTATAGAACTTGCCTTTTAGCCTTTGTGGCACTCTCTTGTCACAGAGAATGCCAGAAGCTTGGTGCCACTTCATCCATCCGGCTTTGATTCGATGGTTCACATCTTCATCAATACCCCCATCCTCCTGCAACATTGACCCCAAATACCGAAAGGTGTCCTTCCGAGGTAACCACCTGGCCATCAAGTTAATGTAACATGACGCCAAACGAAAATCTTCAAGAAAGGTTGGTGGTGGCATTACCCACCATTTTGGGAAGTATTAGACCCAGACATGGCGCACAATTATCATGGCGCTCCGAAGTCAAATTCTGCATTAATGTATTCACACTCAGAATGTATGTCTTCATGAATTGAAGACATACGTGACTTTGTATGTTGCGCACCTAAGTCATCAACATGCATAAGCGTTAGGATGTGTGTCCATTCACAGGACATTCGAGGATTCTAAGATATTTACACTACAAAAAAATACACTTCCGTGATGATACGTGTTTGTCACAGTAGGTCACGTTTTCTGTCATGCATGTACATCCATGACAAATTTATGACAGAATGAAGATAGTCATACCCGTGCCGTCGTAGAAGTGTTCCATGACATTACCAAAATTATCATCACAGAAGGGTCCACTTCCATGACGATAAATCACGCGTCATAGAAGTGCTTTCGTCAAGGGTGACCGACACGTGGCATCCACCGTAACGAGACGCCATTAAGCTATCGAGTCCTGTTTTGGATCCGATAACCCGCTAACAGCCACGACCAATGCCGATTTTCCACGTGGAAAATTCTCATTGGGTGACGGAACCACGCGTCAGCTCTGCGTTGGCATAGGTTTCACTCATCCAACGGTCGAGATGGGCCTATGATATGTTGACACGTGGACGGGCTCAAAAGTGGCCCATAAAGTTTAAATGGGCCGGCCCAACTAAAGGCCCACAAGATTTAGCGGACCATAATGGGCCAGCCCAGCTAAAGGCCCACAAGATTTTGCAGACCATAATGGGCCGGCCCAGCTAAAGGCCCACAAGAGTGAGCGGACCACAATGAGCCAGCCTAGCTAAAGGCCCACAAGATTTTGCAGACCATAATGGGCCGGCCCAGCTAAAGGCCCAACATTCTCAGTTAAGGCCCGTACGGCTAGTGTCAAACCGGCCCGTCAACGGCCTGTCCTAAACTTGTCATCATCGCGGCCCATGGTCACTTCTGTCCCGTTAACAATCCGCTAAGTATATGGGCCGAATTACGGCCCGGTGTATTTCCGTCCTGTTAAAGGTCCTGCTTCATTTGGGCCCATTTACAGGCCATTGAAACTTTCAACCCATAAACGACCGTGAAGGATTTGGGTCATATTGGGCCATGTCTGACATTCGGCCTTTTAGAGGCCCACTATAGATTTGGGCCACTTTCGGCTGTTGTGATTTTCGGCCTGTTAACGTCGTACGAAATCCACGGGCCATATGTGGCCCAATGTCACATCGGGCCCATTAACGGCCCACATAAAAATGACGATAATCTAGCCCGACTGAACTTCCGGCCTGTTAAAGGCCCGTGTATTAGGTTGGCGCATTTACGGCCCGTTCGAATTTCAGCCTGTGAAAGATCCGCATCGTAAATGGGCCACCATTTCGGCCTGCTAAGACCAGTGGGTTATTTGGCACAATCAGGGCCCAATCTCACTTTCGGTCTTTCAAAGGCCCATGTTTTTTATGGGCTCGAGATATTTACACCTGTAAACGGCCTATTGTTACTGAGGGCCCAAATTATGTTTAGGCCTGTTAAAGGCCCACTATGGGCACAGGCCTACCAGAAAAATATGAAATCTTATGCTGATTTAGGCCCAGATATTTTTAGTGGGCTACATGCAAATTTCGGCCCATAATCATTTTTAGCCCAATTGGAATGGGCCCGACGAATGTTGGCATGTTGGGCTCCTACGAAGCTTTCGGCCGAATACATTACTAAGATAAACCTACACTATACAAAAATAGTGTCGTAATTATTGTAGCCTTTTGTAGCATCATAAATGTTGTATCACAACAAAATAAATTCCAACCATACAATAAAAGGCCTGTTGGCATAAAGTTTATAGTTCTTGCAGATAAAAGCACCATCAGATGTATAGAAGCACAGATCATTTGATCTGAGTGCTAATGTTTCAGGCTGTAGAATCTGATGGTGCAGCACTCTTCACCTTTTTCCGCCATTGCTCTTGAACAACGAAGCGAATGTCTGATAGTCTGGTTTCAAAACCATTCATATCTTGACGACATTTGTCAACCACTATACTTGTTTCCAAAACGACGTCCATTAGGGATTGGACTTGTGTCTGCAGCACAGATATATCACTCTGTCTAGCAGGAAGATTTTGTTCAGTAGGCGATTTGGACGAGGTTACCTTGACAACCAACGCAGAATTACGCAGGAAGGTGCTTTTTGCACTGTTAGTGGAGAGATACTGACGCACTGCAGCAAGAGGTGACATTGTGCCTGTGGTAGCCTCGTCACCTTCAGGTGGTTGTGGCTGTTCAATCATTTGTTCCATAGCTTCCTGAAAGTTTGAACTTGTAGATTAGTGTACCAGATAAGTTACTAGTGAGACAAAACCAAACAAACTAGGTTACACGTTTATACATAACTTATTTTGGTGAACTACTGTAATACATTAACATGTATTGTAGTGCCAACTACATAAGAAAATCACTTTCGGAACATATGTCCATGTAGCATGCCTACTGTATTGTCTATTTCCTCACATTCGTTGACATCTAAGGATAAAGAGACATGGTTTAAAGTAGGATGAACATAGTATGACATCATTCATATCATGGGCAAACAGATATAAAACAAACAGGCTATTTTATCATTGTGTGCGCACGTGAACATAACAACTTGAATACAGATCAAGACCAAAAGAATACCCTTCATCTCTTTTAAACCATGTAAGGTGAAATGATAGGTTAAGACAACTGTGTATAAAAGTGAACAAAGTAACTGGCATTGGCTGCAAACCAAGTAGTTAAATGAACACATCACAGTACCAATCAGTTCAAAGGTAGGAGGAGTAAGGACTTACAACAATGGCTTGAACTGGTGTGCTCATGCCCTTCATCTTGCTAGTGTGGCAATCCTTGAAGATTTGCACTGCATTCGATTCAGGTTCTTTTTGGTCCGCACAGGCTTTCCTCTGTATTTGGAACAAGTCAATATAGATACGATAATATGGCACAGAAAAAGAAGGAAGTAGCAGCTATTTACAAGAGCCTCGCAGTGTGCAATATAGCTACGAGATCCTGTTGTCTGTGGAATTTCACTTTAGAACGGTTGGTCTTGTTCTTCAAACAGTTAGCCTAGAAGAAGATACACTTGTAAGGCACATACATAAATACAAGTTCAATATGTGGTCTGATCAAATACATATAGCCTACCTGATACTTTGGATCAGACCAGTGTTTAACGAGGGCCGACCAGTCTTCATCTGTAATATATTCCACTGGAGATGTTTGGGCGATTTCATTGTTAGGCTTGCCTTCAAAGTGAGATTTTCTAAGGTGGTACCGATACTGTCACAGAGCAAACTGAAAAACATGAGTGCATGCTTGTTTAGTTGCATCATCTTTCGGATCCAACTTGAACCTCATCTGTTGAAAAAAGAATGTGAGTCTTATTAGGAGGAAGCTAGAAAGTATGGGACAGAGCAAGACAATATTACTAATTGCGATGAATAACATTACTTACAGATAAATGTTCAAGGAAGGTGTTAAACTGGGTATTGTCTTTCTCATTCCTGTACTGGATCCACGTTGGGAGGATACGTGCATCACACCTAACGGCAATGGCTGCTTCTGATACTAACTTGGCTGACTCTGTAGCATCACGTGGACTTTTTAAACCTGCCTCAAAATGGATCTCCATTCTTCCTCCTTTAGATTTTGTTAATCTGTCAAGCATTATCCCTGATGTCTGTTTCCGCTTGCGTCGTGGTGCTAGTTCAACAACGAATATGGTAAGTGTTAGTGTACATCAAACTGTGAGAGTACATATAAAGGAGCATGCAACTGCAACTTGACTCGGTCAGGTACCGTCTTGGTGTTGATGCTCATGAGGTTCATCTGATCTTGCCAAGTCCTGTTGTGTCATCAGTGCTTCAGAAGTAGTGTTAGGTGTGAAGGCAGCTTGGGAACTGGCCAGTTCCGGAGCAAACGAACGAGTAACTCGTTGAGATGCTGGTACAGTTGAAGCGGATGCTGTAGCTGGTGGAGCAGGTGATACTATGTTTGTAGATTTAGCCGGTGGACTTGGACCTGCTACTGCACTATAAGTACCAGCAGAATCTGGACGGCAGATCCTTTTCCGTTTCACCCGACGAGTAACACCACTCCCTACTATATTATTTTCCTTGCTCTTTTTTGACTTTGCCATGTCAAGCCGTACCCACAACACAAAAGAAAAAAAATCGCTCTTCAGAACTCATTGATGCATGATACAGACAAGCAATACTTTGATGTAAGACAACCGTATGAGGATGGAATATGTAAGAAAAACAGGACGGCATGACATATTCATAGCTACGATGTGTAAACTAAGCACAAGGATTTTCAAGAAAATAGAAGTAATGCAAGCTAGACACCATATGAAAGATGCAACCAATATTACTCTGCCAAGTTAAAAGTGTCTTGTCATAAGTGGCAATTCAAAAAATTAGAAGAAGTACAACATAGAAATCAATGCAAGATGCAACCACTATCAAACTGCCATGTTAAAAGTGTCCAATCATGAGTGAGTGATGCGGATACACAACAGTCGTACTTTGATGTAAGAACATGGTATGATAGATAGATGAAGTGTATTCTAGACACAGAACGCCATGTCATATGCACATGTATAACGTATGAACTCAGCAGGTGCAATTTAATCAAAATAGAAGAAATACAGGCTAGACAACATATGCAACATGAAACCAACTATCACACTATCAACATAGAGCAAGCACCTGCGATGGTGGAGTACGGGAAATGAACTCATCATGTAGACTTGGGACTTCAACTTCATTAGCAGTAGTAGTGGCAAATCTGGAGAGTCTCTGTTTGCGTCGGTGCGGAGGACCACCAACATCCCCTAACTTACTCTTTTCCTTCCTATTTTCTGATATTGCATTATGAAGTCAAAACCACAGGAAGATGAATAAAATTAGCTCTGCATAACTGGTTGATGCATGATTCAGACGAACACTACTTTGATGTAAGGCAAGAGCAGGATAGGAGGATGGAATATATACAAAAAAAGACAGCATTTCATATTCACACGTACGATAGGAGGATGGAATATGTATGAGAAAACAGTAAGCGGAAGGCATTTCAACAAAATTAGAAGAAATGTGTAACGACTCGACCCGAAATTGGTCAAGTCTCTGTGTAGCTGTACCATCCCAAGATCATGCTGGCACACACAGTACATTGATGCAAAGATTCAAAGAACAATCACACCTGAATTTATTACACGATTCTCATATCGAGTCTTTATTACATCATAATAAATTCGGCCGAAGGCCAACTCATGAGAAATAAACTAAATAAAGCTGCGGAAGCGTAGATGAATAGCGAGTCCATCCGACTCCATAGGGTAATCGCCAAGCGTGGATCGTAGCCTCACTCCTGATCGGAAAACTCCTCTGCAACATAAGACGTTGCAGCCGTGTAGGTCAGCATTTTGAATATGCCGGCAAGTCATGAAGAGAGAACAACAATAAAATTACTAATACTATATGCAATTTGGCTGTGGGGCTCTAAGTTTCATTGTTTTGCGAAAAAGCCGGTTTTTCCCTACAACAAGGACTTGTTTGCAATTACTACAAAATGTTGGTAGTTATTGAGATGGTTCCGCCAACCAATGTCTCATTCCCAATTATTAAATAACCCCCTCAATTAATTTATTAAGTTCAGTGTTGAGATATCTGAAATAGTCCAATTCCAGAGGCTCGTTTGTCCGTAACCGGGGACACGGCTAATCGATTAGGTTGTTACTCTGCAGAGGTTTGTGCACTTTACCCGCAAGAATCGTTCCCTCCTGTAAGTCTAATGCAACAAAATTCTCCTACTGCATGCATGGTGGGGAGGTATAACTCTAATGCAATAAAATCATAGGTATTGTAAAAACATGATCAAATGACTTGCCTGGCTGACGGTCTTCGAAAGCTAGCGACTCGTAATAGCAGGCTTCGCACTCCGGGAATTCTACCGAGTCAAACAATAGCACAAATAAGTATAGCACAATATAACATAACAGCAAGTCGAAGTAAAACACCTAAGCACTCAAACCAAAACCAAAGAAAAACTCAGAGAAAGCAAATCAAGGTTTTCATCATATCAAGCAACAACTAAGAAATAGTTTTACACAACTAAAACTTTTCTTAACAGAACCTAAGCATTGGTTTTGCTAACCAACAGAAGGGAAAACATCATACAAACTAGTAGCAAAAGAATCACATCAAAAGCTATTATAGAACTCCTATTATGCCTAAAACAATCCTAGCAAAGAAAATAAAATAAAAAAATTTATGCTACCGTAAATAAAAGTTCCTCCTCTGTAGCTACAGAAACTAATCTAAAATCAACTATAACATAATAAAAATAAAATTATTTGCTAACTAGAACAGTAGGAAAACGGTAGCTAGCTAAATAAACAAGAAAAACTTGATTTCGACATAAAACTATTTTTTTATTAAATCTAAAATACCCAAACAAGTTCCTACTGCTAGGCATGGTCAAAACTAAGCAGTAGCAAAAAGAATCACTAAAAAATAATAATCCTAACTCAATTTATGGCAGAAAAACTAATCTGTCTAAATCTAATATAAAACTATTTCTAATAATTTAAACATGGCTAAACATATTTTCGACAGAAACTACAACAAATTTGCAAACTAACAAAAAAAGAATCAACTAAAAATATTAAAAAACCTAAGAGAAACAGATTTTACAAGATTGGAACTTTTCTGTTTTTAAAACAGAACGTAAATAACAGAAATAAAAAACTAACGGGCGCTACTGGGCTTATGGGGTGTGCGATCTGAAACTAAACAGCGCCCAGGCGCAACTTAACAGGACGTACACGTGTGTTTTGGTTTTTTTGACTAAAACCGATCTACTGGTTTGATCTGAACCGCACTAAACCGGCTTTAAAAAAAAACGTACCCCTTCACTCTTCTAATCTAAGCCGTACAAGCGAGATCCAACGGTGGAGGGGAGTCCGGTGGCTTACAACGACGGTCGACGGCGAGGTGGGCTCGGGCGTTGGTGGCGGGGGTGCTCTGGTGGTCCGGGGCGGCGGCGAAGTCGTCGGGCGGGTGCGGCAGCTCGAGGGGAGGTCGGGGATGGAGTCAGTGGAGCTCGGGGGCGACTGTGGCGATCGGGGCAACGGTGGCGGCTCCCTGGTGAGCTGCAGCTCCGGGGAGCGGTGGTCAAGCTTGGGGGCGACGGCTCCGGCGGTTCCTGGGCGACGAGAGGATGTCAGGGAGGTGCGAGATGAAGTGGCGGTGCGGGTGGAGTAGCTTGGATGGGCAGGGGGTGCTCACCGACGGCGTAAGTGGCGGCGAACCGAGGTGGCGGCGGCAAGATGCGAACGGAAAGGGCGACGGCTCTGGTGGGTTTCGGGCGTAGGGTTTAAGGGGTTCGAGAGAGGAGGTGCTTGGCCTTTTATAGGGCGTAGTCTTGGGCGAGGGGCATCTCGGGATCGTGATCCCGTGGAACTCGGACGCGGCGGCGGCGGCGAACGCGCTCTGGCCCGGTGTCGTGGGCGAGGGGTTAGGGATAGGGTGGGGCCGACGGGTCAGTGAGGGAGAGAGAGATCGAGAGAGAGGGAGAGCGATCGGGCGGCCGATCGGAACGGGGTCGGCGCGGTGCGGCGGGAGCAGGCCGGCTCGGTGCTGGTGGGCTGCGGCTCGGGCGTCGACTGGGCCGGTTGGCCTGGCTCGCGCCTGGGTCTTTTTTTCCACAGAGAGAGAAAACTAAATATAGAAAAACCTATAGTATTTTTATATAGGACATATATATATATATCGAAATTCTCAGGGGAATTAATCCTACAACGTGGACATTTTTCCAGGGGCAAAACTCAAACTAAGATTTTTTTTTCTGGAAATCCCAAATAAAAATCAAATTTGAATTCAAACTTTTTGAATATAGGAGACAATGCAAGATGCAACCTACATTGGAAGCATTACAAGCTAGAAGACAATGCAAGATGCAACCTACATCACAGTCGCAAGTTAAATGTGTCTTATGGGTAAGTGATTATTGCAGGTATAAGTTGTAAACTATGCAGATGCAATTCAACATAATCAGAAGCAATACAAACTAGACATCATACGGAAAATGCAACCACATATAACTGTTCCAAGTTAGAGCAAGCACCTGTGATGGTGGAGTAGGGGAGATGTGCTCATCATGTACACGTATGTTCTAGAAACAGGAACACGTGTCATATTCACAGGCATTATGTGTAAAGTAAGCAGATGCAATTCAACAAAGTTAGAAGCAATACAAGCTAGACATCATACGCAACATGCAACCACATATAATAGTGCCAAGTTAGAGCAAGCACCTGTGATGGTGGAGTAGGGGAGATGTGCTCATCATGTACACGTATGTTCTAGAAACAGGAACACGTGTCATATTCACAGGTATTATGTGTAAAGTAAGCAGATGCAATTCAACAAAGTTAGAAGCAATACAAGTTAGACATGATACGCAACATGCAACCACATATAATAGTTCCAAGTTAGCGCAAGCACCTGTGATGGTGGAGTAGGGGAGATGTGCTCATCATCTACACAGCTACATTGACTGTCTAGCCTTGCGTTGTCTTGCGAATCTTGTTGGGAGGATGGTGGAGTAGAATCTGTAGAGAACTTCCGTTTCAGTTGCTCGGAAGGACCACCATCATCCAATGCCTTGCCAATTTCCTTCAGCTTTATTGATTTTGCATTGTGAGGTCAAACCGACAAGAAAAAGGAATATAATTCGCTCTTCAGAACTCATTCATGCATGATACTGACGAACACTACTCTGATGAAAGGCAAAGTCATGATACGAGGATGGAATATGTACGAAAAATGGATGGCTTGACATATTCACACCTATGATGTGGTAACTAAGCAGAAGGCACTTCAACAAATTAGAAGCACTTCAAACTAGACACCATATGAAAGGTGCAATCAATATCACTCTGCCAAGTTAAAATTGTCTCGTCATAGGTGGCGTTCATCAAACTAGAAGCAATACATGCTAGAAATCATATTCAAGACGCAAACCAATATCACACTGCCAACTTAAAGGTGTTCCATCATAAGTGACTGATGCAGGATACACAAGAAGAGTAGTTTCATGTAAGAACATGGTGTGATAGACAGATATAGTATGTACCAAAAACAGGAAAGTGTGTCATATTCACACGTATGATGTGTAAGCTAAGCAGATGTAGTTTACACTAATTAGGAGCAATACAAGCTAGACACCATATGCAACATGCAACCAGATATCACACTGCCAAGTTAGAGCAAGCACCTTGGATGGTGGAGTAGGGGAGCGGAGAGTTGGACCTTGTAATGCACTATCAGTACAAGGAGAATCGGTACAGATTCTCCGTTTACGTTGCTGCAGAGGACCACCATCATCGCCTTCCTCACTCTTTTCCTTCCTCTTTCTTGATTTTGCCTTGTCAAGTCAAGCCCACAAGAAAAAGGAATAAATTTTGCTCTTCAGAACTCATTGATGCATGATACTAACAAACACTACTTTCATGTAAGGCAGCCGCATGATAGGAGGATGGAATATGTATGAAAAACAGGACAACGTGACATATTGACATGTATGATGTATAAAGTGTAAACTAAGCACAAGGTGCTTGAACTTGTTAGAATCAATGCAAGCTAGAAACCATATGAAAGATGAAACCAATATCACTCTGCCAAAATTAAAAGGGTGCCCTAACAAATATATTTGATCAAATTAGAAGCAATACATGGCAACAGGCTAGAAATAATATGCAATATGCAATGAATAAAGGTGACTCATCGTAAGTGATTGATGCAGGATAAAGAAGAGAGGTAGTTTCATGTAAGAACAAGGTTAACACATAGATGTAGTGTGTACTAAAAATAGGAAGGCATGTCATATTCAGAGGTATAATGTGTAAACTAAGCAGATGCAATTTACACTAATTAGAAGCATTACAAGCTAGACACCGTATGCAACATGCAACCACATATCACACTGCGAAGTTAGAGCAAGCACGTATGATGGTGATGTGGGGGAATTGCGGTCATCAACTAGAGAGCTACGTTGACTATCTTCATTTAGCCTTGTTGTTTCTTGAGAATCATGTGGGGAGGATGACACTGCACTCTTTAAACGAGTATGGCGTCTCACAGTAACCCACTCGGGTGACTGTCTCATCATAAGTGATTGACGAGGGATACAAAAGAGCATTAGTTTGATGTATGAACATGGTTAATAGACATATGTAGTATGTATCAAAAACAGGAAGGCATGTCATTATCAAAGGTATAATGTGTAAAGTAAGCAGATGCAATTTAACCAAATTGGAAGCAATACAAGCTAGACACCATATGCAACATGCAACCACATTTGACAGCGCGAAGTTAAAGTAAGCACCTGGGATGGTTGTGTGTGGAAATTGAGATCATCAACTGCAGAGCTACGTTTACTGTCTCCAACTGCTGACACTGCATCCTTTAGAGCGCTGAAACGCTTAGTGCTTATCTTCGAATTACACTGGAGCGACTTCTGTCTTTTCTTTTCAGCATTCATCAACACTGCGTCAGAGTCTGAAATACCCATGCATAAAAAAACAATAGTGTGAGTATGGGTGAAGTGTGTGCACAATTAGTACAGTGTAAAGGTAGCAGATAGCAGGTCGGTGAGAAATAAATGATGGGAGACATATGATAGCTCTACAACATGCATGACACACTAAATTACTACAGGATTCTATGAAAATAACATTCGACTGAAAACAAATAGGTCAGTCCATTTTTTTGCACTGTCCGATGTACAAAGAATGGGCAGATCGCCTTCATCTACCTCCAGCCAGTCCGTGTTGACGATCTTCCTCGAAACGGCAGCGACCACCGGCCCAGTCCCCTGCCAGCGCCCTCCCCTCGACCTCACCGCACCACCGTGCTTGGCACCACCCCCCGACCATCCATTCAAGCCCCGCCGACCTCTAGATCGGGTGCAAGCAGCTCCTGCACCCCACACCCCTATGATAGACATCGATGCGCCACTTCCCCGGCGAACAGGCGGACTAGGTGCTCCACGCGCCTAAGCGGGTGCTACTTCTTTTAATTGCGGTTCGACTGACCCTGAATTGAAATCCAGGCGGGCTACTGACCTCTAGCAAAGGTGAAATAGTAAAGGGAGGAAACCTTGTGCATTTAGTATCACGAAGAAGATGCAGTAAGAAGCGCTCAACTAGTTTCTTTCGTGGGATGAATACGGTGTGACCAGAGACGTAAGGTTTGCACGAATAAGGGAAGAGGAGTACCTCTTTCTGCTGGCAGTGTTGTGTCCTCCTTCTGTTTTTCCAACGATCTTCTTGTGGTTCGCTGGAAACAAGAAGTTGTGGAGGACGGTGCAGCCTTGGACGAACCCATGGCCAAGTTGTTGAGTGTGGTGCGGTGGCCGTCTGTCGGCGGCGGGGAACCTGATCTGAGGCGGCGAACGACGGCGTAGCAGGAACAACTCCGGTGCGGTGGACGGTTGCGACAGTGGAGCGGCAACAGTGAGGCGCAGGACGGCATGGTCGGAGTGGTTCTGGTACGGCGCACGTTGGCATCGGCGTCGTGGAGGCAGCTCTAACTCGGCTTTAGCTGCTAAGTCCTTGATGGCGTTGCGGTTGCGGTTGCATTGGACGACGATGTCGGGGTACCGTCTCCGGCGTGATGGAGGAGGGCGGCGGTGGATTGGGCGCTATGGGGTGGAGGGCGGAGGAGGCTGGGGTTTCGCGGCTGGTGGAGAGGGCGTTTTGGCGCCCACGGAGTATGAATGGGGAAACAGAGGGAGGTGGGGAACTAAGGGGGAACAATGTTTCAGTTTGGGACGCGCTTGTTTGAAATCTGGGGAAAGTTACAAACTTTGCCCCCATCTAAAATTTCGGACATATTGCGGGTTGGAGGTAGGACAGTAATCTCAGGTGTACCAAATGTGGGCGGGATAGATTTCGGCCGAGCGCATGGGTGTTTAGGCGCCCATGGCGTATGAATGCTTCTCGGAGGCGGTTGAGACTGGCATCTTGGTGAAGTTACAAACCTACCCCGGTTTAGACCTTTGGACATCGGGACGATAGGCTACACGGGCCAGAGTCAGGACAGTAATTTCCTAACACCAAACATTAGTCTCGCGCGGTTTCGGGTGACCAGAGGCCTATTTGGCGCTTCGTTCAATATTTGGGAGTAGAAGCATTAACGTTTTCGGTTCTCTTGAATTGAACTTTCAGGATTTGTCAAACTTCACAAATCTTTACTCTTGAAAATCCTAAAGCTACAATTATTTTGGAATGGAGGTGGTACATTTGAATATACATTGTACACGAGTATATATTTAAAAATATGCAACTTACCTTAGTTCATGCATGGTTCCAGATATAATCTCCTTGGTTGCAAAAAAAAGTTAGACATGCATATGAATATATATAGCATGTTCAAACGCACAACAAATATTGATGCCCCCTTTTACATCTGATTTACAAATGCCATTATCTCGGGTTCAAATAGTTGAATGCACTTCCTATGAATTCGAATCTTCGAAACCCCCTTTATGTTGAATTCGACATGTATTCTATTTCGTAGCTAGCAATTTGGAATGTATCCATGCAAGTGACAAATGTATAAAGTGTTTCACACTAACAACATGGAGTGCACTAATTAATGTTTATATATGAATTGCAAAAGCATCCATTGCCTGTATTTCAAACCGTTCTCACTCTATGGATGGATAATATGAAATAAACACATGCACATGCTAGAATTCAATAGAGTATGGGTGTCTGGTAGACCGATTTTCATCCATACGCAATTTGCAAAATTCATGATCTCATCCAAAAATAATAATGCCATTTATATTTTAATTTAATGCGTAGAACCGCCTTTTACATGTAGATGCACTATGCCTCGGCCCCTTCTCACAAACGCGCTATATATCTTTCTATCTACCGCATAAGTGCACACACTTTATATGCATCAGCATTTCTCTTTCACACATGCTCACAATCTCTCTCGGGGTGTCGGGGAGTCTCACGCACATGCTCTCTCTGTATCTCTCTCTCTCTTTCTTACTACTATGTACCACTCTTTTCACTAATCTCAGTTGGAAACCACTATTTCTCTCACATGCATATATACACACGCACGGTCTCTACTAGCACTCGATACGCACATATATGTGCCTACGTGTCTCCCACACACACATTATCTTTAGGCCTCTCTCGCACACATTGCCCCCCAGATACACCTCTCTCTTAGTAGTTGGCAGATATGATTCCATCATATCATTCGGTAGGATATCCCTGACTGTTAGGCTGGATGGTAATACGACGCAAAGTTTTACCCTAGTTCGTACCCTTGCAGTTGAGGAAAAAGCCTACTCCTGGTACTGTATATTAGTGATAGGGGTGTGTACAAAGTACACGTGAATACCAGGCATTGTGTGTGTGTGTACACTATCGACGAACTAGCCCCCAAGCTTCTATAACATACTGGGGGCCTAGGGTTACAAATCATATATAGCCGGCTTATCACCAGTGGGGATAGAGTCCTCCGCGACTCTGGTAGCTAGCTTCGTGTTGTATGCTGAGTCCTCCACATGGGTCTCCGTATAACGTGTCTCGATCCAACCTATGTGGCGCAGGATGGAACCGACCCATGAGTCCTCATGTTGACCCACCACAATTAGAAATGATGTGCCCACCACACCACACACGCAATCGGCCACTAAGAAAATAAGCATATACAATAGTACAATGTTATAATGAAAGTTAACTGCATGGTGCATGCGAAAATATATGTTCTGCATTGTGAATGTTTATATATTCTCCTAAAATATTAGTCACAGGAAAGAGAAATGAAGGGCATATCTCTCCTTGTCTCCACCGGACATCCCCTCTTTCTACACCACTTTCACGTACGCACACAAACTATCTCTCGGCCCTCTAAAAGTATGCATGCCCATGACACATTCAGGCATGACGGTCACTGTATTTCAAGCTAAATCACTATACAGTCACTGGACTTCAGAATATGCTCATTACGGTCACCGTATACATTCTCGTGGTGATCATACGGTATCTAGCTCACGACACGTCTCCGTATTTTCTTGATGACACTGACGGACTTTGCATTTGATGCGTGCTCTGTATTTTGTTGACGACACTTAAGGTCATTGTATTTGAAGCGAAAGCACGATATGGTCACTGGACTTCAGAATAAGCTAATCACGGTCACCACATACATTTGTCGTGCTAACCAACATGTGGTTGGATGGTTAGGAGGACAGTGGTTTCTCGAGCCCACCAGGGTTAAAGTCCCGGTGCTCGCATTTATCCTGGGTTAATTTCAGTATTTCCGGCGATGTGCGTTCATTGGGAGGAGACATTCCACTCGACTACGAGGAACCTATGGTGACTTCGTAAAATCTCAAGATCATATGCTGGCTCACTCTCTCGAAGGTGCTCATAGGGGTAGGGTCTGCGTGTGTGCACTTATAGCGGTGAGTGCTTGCGCGTATATATGAGCACTTGCGTCTGTACCGTGTTAAAAAAAATACATGTCATGATTATACGGTCACTGGCTCACCCGTACAACTCTATATTTTGTTGAGGACACAATCAATTGACCAGTCTAACATTCCACGTGGCGCAACTAGTGTTGCACCATCGGGGCACGTAACCGTGGGGCCCACCTGTCAGCCCGTATATGAAAGAAAGAAATGGTAGTTTGAGTCTGTACTGTGTTAATAAAATACATTTTAGGGTGATCATATGGTCACTGGCTCACCATACAACTCCGTAATTTGTTGATGACACGATCAATTGACCAGTCAAACGGTCCACATTCAGCAGCGCACATTACCATAGGGCCCACCCATCAGCGCGTATATGAAGGACAGAAATGGTAATAAATTAGTGGTCGGTGGGTACTCGAAGTCATGAGACCTCTAGTTGGTAGTCACCGGCGGTGGGGGGGGGGGGCGTTGATTGGGCGGTGGGGTGGGGATCGCCGGAGAAAAAGCTTGGCGCGGGGGGGGGGGGGGGGGGCTAGAGGGATGGCCGGTGCGGCGGCGGACCGGCGGTGGAGAGTGGTTTCGGGGCGGGCGGGGCGGCGTGGCGGCGCGGGCTGGCCGCGGGCAGCGGTGGCCGGCGGTTCGGCCGGTGGTGGCTGGCGGCTCAGGGGGGTGGAGTTTGATGACAAACTGCAGGCCCTTGATTTCGTATCCAACGGCTGGAAAATCTAATGACCAGAGATGAAAAAGTCAGTCGACTGACGTGTAGCCTCACCCCGCACGTACGCATGCACACACGCAAGACATGCACGCATGCAGGCGTGCAACACTGACACGTACACATAACGAACACACGCACGCATGCAGGCGTGCAACACTGACACATACACTTGCACTCACGAACACACGCACGTACGCACACATGCATGCAACACTGAAATGTACCCTTGCACGCATGCAACACTCGCACGCCTGCATGCACACAACACACGACGCAAGACACACGCTCAACCTATACGTGCATGCACCCTTTGTTAAGGACATGGATTGTTATGGGTATTAATCAATCTTATCTATGTAAGCAGAACATTGATGGTTGCAGCGGTCTTTATGAATCATAACGTATCGAACGGGTTATCAACATAGTAGGCTTATCTACATGAAAAGGATGACGTCACACTCAATGAACAATCGTCGGTTTATGAAATGCCCGCTTCTGACCGCCCTGGCCCACCAAAGGTTCCTCTGCTGTGCGCTGCCTGCGTTGGGTCACTGACATGCAGGCCATGTACCCAAGAGCCCACACGTCAGTGGAAGAACGGCGCGGTGTCCTATGTCAGAGTCGAGGGCGCCACTCGCTGCACGCCCGGCTGAACACGCCTCCTTGCCGCATTCAAACGCCTCCATGAAACCCGCCCGTGTGGAAGCCGAGAAACCCACTCTGGACACACGTCCGTTCATGACCGGGCCAGCATTAAACACAACACCGGCCGAGCTCCTCCTGTCCGCCGTCTATTTACTCTCCTATTTAAACGAGGCCAAACGCCGGCCAAGAATCACACACCTCCGCCACTCCCCTATCTCCTCCTTCACCATTTTGTCCACTCTTACAATGGCTTACGAAGAGTAGTTATTCCGCACAAGCCATTTGTCTAGGTTTGTATCTCTCACACACACCCACGCAGGTGGGGGACGTGCACGAAGAGAAGAGGTGCACGCACGGCGCGCGTACTCCCGTATCTTTCCCAACCACACCCGCACGGGTACACGGTGGAGCTCATTTCTTTACGAAAAGGCAGCCCACGTGGTAATTTGACCGTGTACTGGTTGTCCACTTGGTGGAGGGAGGATCGTCTACCACGAGTCAACAAACAAATTGCGACTTGACACGTTATGTTAAAAAAGAGGCAAACCATGTGGGGCCAACCTTAGAGGCAAGGCTCTATACTCTGGAGTACTTTTGATGTGTCCCGTCAACTCGCAGAACGAGGAGAAGCTTGCTTAGTACGCCGTCTCCCCCGCCTACGGGTGCGGTGGCTCACAGGATGAGGTGAACCTTGCTTACTAGTAGTAGTACTGTACGCCTTACGCCCGCTCCCTCGCCCACGCGCACGGTGGCTCGCAGGACGAGGAGAAAAATTTACTACCCCCTCCGTTTACTCCTCGCCCTACTACCTTGGTTAGAGAGATTATCATATTGTTTGGAATATATATGTCCTTTGGTACTTCCTCCATTTACTTATACAAGGCCACTATAGAAAAATACATTTTGCATCTATACAAGGCCACAAATAGTAATCGAGACAAAAGTTACTTCTCCCTCCTTTCTAGTTTGTGGCTCAATTTCAAAATCTCTCCAACCAAGGTAGACGGTGAGTGGTCGAATTAATTTCGTACTCCTAGTTTGCACAAGTAATTAGTACGCTCATTTTTCTCAAGAAGTTATGTTTACCGAGGCACTAATTAGAACGAATGCATGAATGAACACTAAATTTCCATGAACTTCTACATGCATTGGTGAGTTTTCTCTTGACACTGCTTGCATCGGGTGATCTAACGCACCTCGAAATCCAACATGTGATGGTACTACTACTAGTAGTAGAATTGAGACTTATAAAACGGAAAAACGAATGTTTTTTAGATGAGCCCTATAAACCCTAGTGGGTACTTACTCCGTAAAATCAGATTTTCCCAAAACTAAGTCGCTCAACCTTTATTTGCTTGTTTCCCTTCCTGCCTCCTTGCCTCGAACAGACTATGCCAAACTCCCCTGCCTGGCGTGCGGGAAAAGACCCGCCCTTGCTTTTTTTAGTCCGGCTTTGTATCGATGGATCGCGCGAAGTAGCAAAAACCAAAGCCGTGTCTTGTACTCCCACTACTAGGGAAAACCTTACCAGTAGCGCGGGCGCCAGCGCTACTGCTACGGCGCTACAACTATTTTGTAGCAGTAGCGCTTTTTTAGGCTAGCGCTACTGGTATGTTCAGGTACTAGTAGCGCGGCATCATAGAGCGCTACTGGTAAATGAGTGCTGCTGGTAATATTTTGGCCCGCGCCACTACTAAAATTTTATGGTTTTTTTAGCATTTTGGCGCTGTACATGTTTAAACAGATATATCTTTTATACAATAACAACTCATCATGAACTAGTCTATTTAAATAGCATATTCATTACCACTTGTCATCACCACCAAACAATGTTCGTCAATGAGACATCATATAACAAGTTGGTCACTAGTCATAATCACAACTCCTCCTCCTCATCATCAACTCTAACAGATTGTAGCACATAATAACACATTCTAGCTACGACCTACTCCTCTCATAGGACCTACTCTACCCTCTCTGAGGTAAAATATCATAAAACAAGATAGGCATTAACTCTCCATTAAGGAAAATTGATTCTCCATAATAAAGAACGGAGATCATCCTATCTCCAAGTCTTGGCCTATGCACAATGTTGCTTCCAAGTAGCTCTCTACGATGGTTCAAACATTTTTTGAAATCATCTATTATCATGGCTTCCTCTCTTTTAGAAATGCGGTATGGACAGGAGTGATGTGGATACTGCGGCTGACCTGGCTGTGGTGGCCGTAAGCTCATAACATCAACGCGACCTCTCGGCAACATCAGATGAGGCACACAATCCATCGGGATTTTCTGTTCAAAAACGTAGTAATAACTTTGTAGTTAGCAATGTAGTTTAGTTTTAGAAGAATTTATGCAAAATATGCACGGATGTCGTAATAGTAGAAAATCTTACCATGCTATCTCCATTGATGTTACCGTAGTTCAACACATGCACTAGTGGCACGTATTGACCATAATGTGGAGGAGTTTGATAATAGCTATTGTAATTCTCAAGATTAGTAAAAAATGCGATAAGACCATCTTTCTCCTTATATGTTAATTGTGCTTCATCATTGTAGTAGTAGGTTCTGTCTACCATTTTCCATAAATTTTTTGAAGAATGAAAATAAGCTGTCAAATATTTTGAAATAAACAATATAAATTACTTAATAAATATGTTTGAGAAACTCACACAGCGGTAGAACTGGAAGCGTGTCAACAAGGACCCAAATGGTCATATTATTTTCGTCGATGTCAGGAGCACCAAGATCGAAGGTGAGACTCCCAATTCAGGCAACCAAGATTGGATGAGTTCACAGAATTGTATAGATTTACAGCAAAAGCATAACCATGATGGGTCCTTAGTTGAATTATCTTTGTCTCCATGCTTTCATGATCTTCAAAACCCATCTTCTCCAAGACATAGCGTCTTGCATGGCATGGGATAAGCTAGTCGAATTGTAAAAGACGGAAATTACACGTTGAAGAAGCAGAGAAGTCATGCAAAAAATAACAAAAAGCACTTGTCGTCGTTGCGTACCGTTTCAACATCGAAGGTCTCTTGGAGCTTGATGCTGAAGCGCCGACCTTCTACCAGGTGAGGCCTGTCGCACAGACCGCGCTCATCTTTGCAGTACTCGCACATAGCGAATTCCCTTTCATCGTCAGACATTTCCTAATAGGTAATTAATAATCCATGATCGAATACATATATAGTAGTTTGTAGCAAAGATCATCATATAACAACTGAAACACCTAAAATTTGTAGTTTGTAGCAAAGATCATCATCGAACCTAGTTTGTAGCAAAGATCATCATATAATCCATCATCGAATACATATATAGTAGTTTGTAGCACAAACCGCGCTCATCTTTTGCATTCAATAAGCAAATAACTAATAGGTAATTAATAATCCATCATCGAATACATATATAGTAGTTTGTAGCAAAGATCATCATATAATATCACTAATACATCTTGAATAATAGCTCCTCTAGGTTCAGTGGGCCGCGATGGACATCATCGACGTCGAGAACAAAATGCAGGATTCGACGTCGAATATGCGGGATAGGCATCGTCGACATCGAATACATATACAGTCCTCCGCCGAGTCGACGACGAGGATGCGGGATAGGCATCGTCGACATCGAGAACAAACTGCTTAATTATGAAAACAAAATTAATAAACACTTAGCAAAATTCGGCATGACCTTTGCTAAAAGCAGGACATATCGAGCGCCTGAAATTTGCCAGAACGTAAACGAATCGACATTTCTGGCAAAACATAGGTCACTCAGAAAAATATGACATGTCCAAAATGTGACATGTTCAAAATATGACATGTCCACTTCAAATTTGCATATAACAGGAAAAATTGCTTTAACTAAAAAATAACAACAATTGCTTTAACTTAAAAAATACCTAGTATTCTGTTAACTACACCTAAAACAACTAAAACACCTAAAATTCTATTAACTACACCTAAAACAACTAAAACACCTAAAACTCTTTTAAATACACTTAAAACACCTAAATTCTATTAACTACACCTAATTAAAAACCTAGCTAAATTCCTGTCCTAACTTTAAAACCTAGCTAAATTTAAAAACCTAGGGTTCATACGAATTAACTAGGGTTCATACCTAATCTGTCCTAGGTAGGGTTCGATCATAACCTACATTATCCTAAGAACCTACATTTTTTCAACTACATTGGATTCAAAATAACTACTCTCTAATAACTATAACTAGGGAGGGAGGGAGGAGGAGGAAGGAGGGAGGAGTACCTCTCGGTGGAGGAGGGTCGGCGCGAGGGGGCGGCCGGCGCGGGAGGAGAGCCGGCGCGGGGGCCGGGGCGGCCGGCGGGGGAGGAGGCCGACGCGGGGGAGGGCGGCGGGCGGGGAGGAGGGCCGGCACGGGCGAGGGCGGCCGACGCAGGGAGGAGGGCCGACACAGGGGACGACAGCGTGCGGGGGTCGACGGCGGCATGCTGGGGATTGAGGGAGGAGTGTGGAGTGTGAGTGAGCTGAGTGATGAGGGGGCGCGCGGGGGAGGGAGTGGGCTTAACATCAGCGGGGGTAATGGGCCAGCGCTACTGCTAAGCCCACTAGCTGTAGCGCCAGCGCAAATCACACGCTATAGCTAAGTGGCCTGCCCTTTTGGCCCCGGCGGCCCGCTAAACAGCAGCGCGTCCCGCGCCAACCAGCACTGCTGCTATTCGGTAGTAGTAGTGCCCGTTTTGGCCAGTGCTACTGGTAAATACCAGTAGCGTGGGCGCCCAAACAGGCGCTACTGCTAAAATTCTATCTATAAGCATTTTCCTAGTAGTGTCCTCCGTCGATGCTCGCTTTCATGGATTCTGTACTTCCTGTCGCCGACATGTGGGACATATAGCAACCGGGTCGACGTGTCAAGCACCAAATAATAGTGCAGAAAAGCAGGGGGGGCGCACCCCAGTCGTACCGCCCCAATAGTAGTAGTAATGAGCAATGAGACGTCAAATCACAATGCCGCACCTTCCCAGACGGACGAAGCAACCATTATTTCACACTTCGGTTCGCCATCATCTCAAACCACGTAGTATTGCTTCTGCCTCAAGAGGGACACGCGCATCGCCTTGGTACATTATGACACGTGGGACCGCATGACAGGCCATGCTCCGCCGCCGATCGCTCGATAAAATAACCTCATTTTTACTACTATACTTCCTCCGTATCGGTTTACATGGCATGCACGTCGTTCTAGGTTGAGAATTTAACTGGCTATATATGTGATGAACAGTATATGTTTAGAAACTACATCCGCTTAATAATCCAATGATATACTTTTTGTGACATAGTAACCCATATTTAGTTAGTCAAATGGATGACCTGGGACTACGTGCATGCCCTATAAACCGAGACGCCTAAAAAAACGAGATAAAGAGGGTAGTTCAGTACGTATCTTTTAGATCAATAGTCGGGATTCACCAAGGAGCAAAACCAAGTGGTAGGCTGCACCTGTTGTCGTGTTGGCGTAGCGACTCAAGCAGGGTCAGTCCGCACACGAAATGGCGACACACTTAACAGGACCCCTTTGGCCGACATGTGGCTCATCCACCGTCTTGTTCCATGTGCGATGCACCAAATTACAGTTCAGAGCAGGGGTTGGAATTGGAGGCACCCCGGTCGTAGCACCGCAGTAGTAGAAAATGAGCGATGAGGGGTCAAATCACAAAGCCCCACCTTTCCCGCATTAAGCTGGATGGACGAAGCAACCATCATTTCACTCTAGGGCGCAAGAGCATAAAGAAAAGAGAAAACCTAGGGTAGGGGTCTCCACTACAGATCTTTTTTTGAAAGCGCCTCCACTACAAATCGGCTTCTCCCTCGTCCTCTTGAAGAAAACCGATGATGCGTGCGGCGGTAGGGTTTGTAGGAGTACTACTACGGCGTGCGGGGCCATGTCATAGTAAACGGGAGAGGGATTGAGTTCGAGTCGACGCCTTAAATATGTGTAGGCCGCTTGGTTTTAGGGGAACGAGTTGGGTTCGGGGACCAGTGGAGATATAGTACTACAAAAAATTGTGGACGTAGGTTCGACCGAAAGGCAATGATGCATGGGCCCTGCATTTTGATATACCCAGGGCCGCATGAAATTTGCGACTCTACTCAAAACTAGTAAGGTACACATGCATTGAACGCATGAGATTTCGAAACCAAATTATGAATAAATACACACTATAGCATGTAAAGCTTTGAGTCATATATGCATGATGTAGATGTTTGTTTAGTTCTTATAGTTCATCTCATTCAAAATCAATTAGTTTGATAAAAATGTTAAGATTCATGGGGTTGTGCATTGTAAAGCATAAAGTAAAAAACAAATAATGGCAATTCATTTAGAAAAAAAATCAATTATGATACGGAAGATTCTAGAACAAAGGAGAAGTGATTGTGTTTTGAGGTTTGTGCATTATGCTTAAGTTTAACCATGGAGTCTTCTAAATTGTACATGTGGCAGATCTGGTGGAATTTTGATGATATCCAACGGCCAGTAGTGCTCGGATTTGCCATCTCTGCACTGTCGAATTAGCTTCATCCAGCGGCCATCTTTCAAGTTATTCGCACACTATATAGTTCTTGTGCCATAGTTGCATGTCTTGGAAAAAAGCTACTAGTGGGTTGTACTAGCTATTTAGGAATAGAAGATGTATACATGGAAGTTGTAGGGAAAGAGATGACATGGAGTATCTCAATTCCTATGAGTAGGGATTGGAAAAGAGATGTCATTTGGTTGACATCATAGGAACTTTTCTATTGAATCTAGAGATGACATGTATCTCAATTCCTATGAGGAGGGATTAGAAAAGAGATGTAATTTGGTTCATATCATAGGAACTTTTCTATTGAATATACGCTAATGTTTATTTTCCTTTGAAATATGGGAGTATAGGACTTCATATGAACCAAGTGGCTCTAAATCTATAGAAATGATATCATGTTTATTTCCTTTGAAATGTGGAGTATATGAATCTATTCCTATGAACCAATTGGCTCTAAAGGAAAAAATCCTATAAAAATCATATCATATAGAGTTCCTATGATATTCCTCCACACCAAAGGATGGTTGAAATTGCTGCAGGTGATACGATGGTCTTTCTTTGTAGACTCCTCCCCCATCTTTATAGTTACCTATTGAAGATGAATGAAATGATATATACAGGGTATTCTACATGTGCAATTTGGTACACGAAAACTCGGTAAAAGTTTGCGAGGTTCGAATTTATAAAGCTAGATGCACTGCATTTTGGAACGGAGGGAGCATACGGCAGTTGCTAACACTCACATGGAAGATTTGCGTGTAGGAGGAGTGGCTGTTCTATTAAGTGACATGGAAAAACTGACATTGTCGGATGCCAATCTAACGGTTCTTACGGCGTTCGTCAGGAAAAGGCTTGTGGCAAACGTTTGTCGGATAATGATTTACGGACACATGCATTGCATTGATACGTGCCCCCCTCTCTCTCACACACATGCACCCTCCCGAGTCCTCTCGCACCCACCATCTATCTGCAGGTAGACATCACACACATATGGGCTCTTCACACCCTACCCTCAGAACTTCTAAAAAACAAAAGACGTCGCGCACATTTTATTTTAGCTCACACGTCACACACTTATACTATTACTCTTGTGGCGAACGTTCTTTGGGCATAGTATATTGTACTCTCATGAAGAGAAGCGGTGCACGCACTCACTAGTTCTCTCACACCCACTCGTGGGTACACGTAGGAGCGCATTTTTTTGAAGCTGGTACAACAAAATCACTCCACTATATATATAAGCAGGAGCCTTAGCGCTTGCTTTACTAGGGTTCCTCTCGTTCACTCTCTCATGCTCTCCAGATCTAAGCAAGACATAGGTGGCCACACTCTCTCTCAGCTCACGGCTGGTCACAAATCCGGCCGGACAACCTTGACCGGGGCAGGGGTGTAGGTGCATCGTTCACGCTGTCGTCGGCGGCGAGGGAGGAGACCAACGGCTGCCCGCGCATCCCGATCGGTGGCCGTGCCGTTCTCTCCGAGAGAGCGCCGGCTCCGGAGGGCCTCCGACCCCTTCTTTCTCCCCGCGGTATTATGGCCAAGATGCGGCCTCCCGACGCCGTCTTTGCCACATGCCAACGACTCTCAGGTATATATTCCTTCGAAACCTGCCTTGCTCTACTGCCCCAGCTCCCCACTTGGCTTCGTGTGGATCTTTTTCTACTTCCGTCCGCTGTTCCAAAGCCACCTTGACTTTTACTATTATTAGAGGTAAAGCTAGTTCATACAGTCGACTCTAAGAGTTGGTTCAAACAGGGAAGAAAGTGGGAAAGCTGTAGCATGAATCTAGGACTTGGTTCTAAGAGGAAACGGGGGAAAGTAGTATATACTGGCTACCCAACCAGTCTCTTGGTTGAAAAGACGAAGAAAGCATGGTGGATGGCGAAGGGTGGGGGGAAGTGGACCTATCTCTTGGTTGAAAAAGGAAAGAAAGCGACGAGTGTTGGGGGACAACGCAAATGAGAATGAGCAGGTCTAGATTTCCTGTGCTCACATAGGAAAATGTCGCCGAGGAGATAAAAAATGGGACAAATGTAGACATGCCGCCTGAGTGTTTGCCGCTCTCGGCAACCACATCTGCCTCACCACTTTATGCCCCTGCTGTCCCTACGCCCATATCGCTACCGTTAATGTAAAATCACATGAAGCATTAAGCAATGCCACCTAATGTCACTATAAGTAATGGTCTAGTGCCGTTGATAAATTGAAGCAATGCCACCACCATTTTATGAAGTGCTTCCGTCTTGCTTTATTTCCCATGAATTGTGTTTTTGCAGTTACACTTAAATCTCACACCGCTAACATTGCTTCATCCCAGTGGAACTGCACAAATTTGATTGCACATTTACTGACCATATGCTACTCTCATGACAGTAATACTAATGCTATTGTTCTGCATGTTAATCTAGTGGCAGTGTTGATGTGATGTGATGCTACTTACTTAAGGATACTTTCATACTGTCAATCTAGTGCCAATTATAACACAATAGATGCTGCTGTTAATCATACGCCACTGCAAATATCTGTCACTGTTTAAATAACCGCATTTCGTATTTGCGCAAATAGGGATGTCTGTCTCCATATTGTTTCGGGATGCTACCCGTATCGTTTCTATCAGCACAATATAAAGCACACACCTCAGTTTTAGTAGAACTAGACAAAATGAGATGGCTATCCCTTGTTGCCGTCATCTAACCACCCGTCTTCCAGGTATTCCTACATTGGTAGTTACTAGGTAGAATGACCAACGCAATATAAAAGAAGTTGATTCGTACGTTTTACTTCCTGATTGCAGTGTAGGGACGAGCGAAAACAACTGCATCCTAGTCCAGAATGCACTTTCTACCAGTTCATCCATGGACCGAGGACTAGCTGGCACGGCTGCACGACGGTTTTTTGGACAGGTGCGCGGACAAGAGGCATCGTGGTCTGCTTATTTCTGCAAATAGCGGTGCTTAAATTTAGTGGAATGCACAAGAATTTCAGCTGGTCAGTACACTACATGGTTCAGTTCAGCATTCCAGCTGAGAACACAATTACAATTGGTTATTCTGGAATGAGAGAACCTAACCCTGGATGGTGGCAACAAGAAAAAACCAGAGTGAACTCCAGGAAATTTAAGCCTGCCGGAAGGCCCTTTGCTCAGAGAAGCCTTGCTTGTTTTTTCCTGATTTGTAAACCTTCTCACAACTTTGTCTTTTGCTGTGAACTAGTATATGTTTGTTATGTTCTATGAATCATTGAGATGTATATAATTGTTTAACTTATGCTTTTCAAGTTTTTTATGAAGCCGAGTTTAATGTGAGTGTTCCACATGAACGCTGGACTAGCGTGTGAACGTTTGGAATTTACATTGTGGCCTCAGTTAACTGCATGAACCACTGTAACAAGATACATAGTTGCTTATATGTTAGACAACAGATTGTTGATTGTTAGCTGGTCGATAGCCTAGTGTTGAAGCGAGCTGACCCAATGTGCCATGTTTTGCACAACTGCTTACAAGTGGGGTAGCACCAACAGTGTTTACAAGTACTTATGTATACGTCGGCGCACAGTTCTCGAACGAGTACTCTATTTCATCAAAACACACATTGCTCGTATGATAAACCGTGATAACTTATGTCTTACCATGCCATATTCATGAAAAAACTAGTGAGGATGTATCTGTTTCGGCAACAATTACGATGGTTCTCACATGATTCATGGGCACACAAAAGTAGCAGCAGTTCCCATAGACGGATTCAAACAGAGTACTATCCCCAGAGGGCTCGATAACAGGCATAGACACAATCCAAACTACTATTAAACACTAGCCGGGGCAACTATTTCATGCCTCGATCTAATTTGGGATGGACACAAGACGAACCTTGCCATGAACATCATCGAGGATGTCCGGCAGTAGCTCAATCCTGTGAACCTTCGTGAAGACAACCTTGTGGCCTTGCCACTCATAAACTTGTTTGTGGAGGCATGCCACGTCATCTTCCTGCGTAATCTTGACAAGAACAGTATGCCTCACAAACGAAGGAGTAGCTTTGAACTTCTTGTGCTTCAGTACACCCTGGACAACACGCCTGACAACAGTGAGGCTCGAATACAACTCTTCATTGGTATAAGCGCAAATGGCTTCCAGGATCCAACAGCCTAAAAACTCTGTTTTCCCAGTGCGTATATTCAGGTCATCCACCTCATAGCGAGTGACATGTACAACCACACAATCCTTGTCTGCATCAGGGGTCTAATTGAAACAGAAACAAATTCTGAATTACTTCCGAGTATAAGAAACACAAGTTATTTAAACCACCATGTATAGCATGGCATCAAAGCTAATAAAATTTTGCATTATTCATCACCACATACTTAGATGAAAAGCCACAATCGAGATCGGCAAAGAAGAAAATCACCTTGGGAAGCTCAGCGGGGGGGGGGGGGGGGCACATCTTTGAAGGGGAAAACTGCTCCTGCATTGCCACGGGGGCTGTAACCTCAAACGGGGCGTTGACCATCTCAGTAGTGGCCGTGAGCATATCTGGGGTCGGCTCGGTGGCTGCCTCCAGCTTCTTGGAGCTCTCTGTCTCGTGGGGATTAGCCTCCCGCGTCTACTCCAATATCGACAGATCTTTTCCTGGTTCTTCTTGGTCCATCCTGAAACTGACGAATACTAGGAGAACACTAAAAGGAAAACACAATCGCAATGACAATGAAACAAAAAAGAGAGTGAGGATTGGTTACTGCTTTGCAAAAGTTCTTTTTTTTCTCTGAACGAAAATATACCAACATCACGGATCCGCTTACCTTCCCTTCGTTGGGAGAGAAGAACAGTGGCAGATGCGAGTGTTGCCTTTCTTGAAGACGGTTAGGGAGAAGGGGATTCAGCGAAGAGTGAAATGATGGTTGCTTCGTTCATCAAACTTAGACTGCGGGGAGGTGGGGTTTTGTGATACGACGGCTCGTTATTGCCGCGCTACGACCGGGGTGACTCTCCGCCTGCATACTTCCTTCTAATTTGGTGGATGGCATTTGGGCCCACGCGCTGCATGGCCTGCATGTTGGTGAACAAAAGTATGACGACATTCAGTAGAGGGAGACGTTTCGATGACCTAGGAGGAGCCAGAAGCGGTTTTGTATGCACTGAACTAGTAGTAATTGTTTTTCTGGGTAGCTGTAGAGTGTCTCCACTATACTAGTAGTAATTGTTTCTCTGGGCCCAAGACAAAACAGCCCATCCACCCTAGTAAATAGTAAAATCAATTCAAAAGTCCATATATTTATTGAATGAGAGGCGCTACCCACACCGAGCACACCACCCCCCAAAAAACCCTGGGTGTTCTTCTTCCTCCTCACTCCCACCCACCTCATGTCAGCTCGCTCCACTCGTACCCCCAAATTCCACACCTCACTCCTACAGAAAACCCCATCTCCCCTTCTTCCTCACTACTACAGAAAAACCCCAGCTCCCCTTCTTCTTCACTAGCACTACAACTAGGCTCGTCATTCGTTACTCTGCTCAAATCCGTGAGCGTGATGCGACGCCCTCGAGGAAAATGGAGTCGGCTGACCCCAGTGCCAAGAAGATGAGGCTCCTGCCAGCGGCGATACCTGTTATAGATCCCGCACCCGGCGGCGTGGGGGAGAAGCGGCGACCCCACCCCCACTGGATCCCAGGAACCCGTAGAATCACGGGTGGACCGGATCAGCGATCTCCCGGACGCCGTCCTTGGGGAGATCATCTCGCTTCTCCCCACCAAGGATTGCTACCGCACCCAAGTCCTCTCAATTCGGTGGCGCCCTCTATGGCGCGCCGTGGCCCTTAATCTCGACTGTCGTCAGCTATCTCTCTTCAATGAATTTGAAATCCCCAGAGCCATCATCTCCTCCCACCAGGGCTTCGTCCAAAGCCTCTGCATCCCGTCATGCTACCTGAGCAAGCATACCATGCCCTGCACGGTGGACACCTGGCTGAAATCCCTTGAATTTAAAGAACTACAGCTGCTTGAGTTCTACTATTCCCCTGGAAATCACCTACCAGATACCGAACGCCATCTACTTGTGCCCTCAGCACCGATGTCCATCTCGCGGTTTTCCTCCTCTCTCCACACCGCCACGTTTGCGCTGTGCGACCTACCATACAATCTGGTACTAAACCTTCGACTCCCATTTCTCAAGAAACTTTCACTTGTGCGGGTTCGTATATCGGAGGCCTCATTGCACAGGATCATCCACTCCAGTTGCCCTGCCCTGGAGTGCTTGGTGCTTGTTTTCACAGTTAGAATCGGTTGTCACCAAATAAAGTCGCCTAACCTTGTAAGAATTGGAATTTGTTTTGACGGAAGGCAGCTATTCATCCAAGATGCCCCTTCACATCAAAGGTTGATCCTTGATTCTAGTTATTCACCGTTGCAAATAACCGTCCTCTCTGCGCCTAAACTGGAGACCTTGGGTGTAATACATGATCCCTGTGCTCATTTCAATATGGTGTTTGGCTCCACAGTTCTTCAGGTACTTTACATTATCATCTACACTTGTAACCATAAGCTGCATTTTAAATTTCTGCGCATAAGTTATATGTCATCTTGGAGTACACATTTTGTACTAATATTATGTTCTATGCTCAATGAAGAGTTTCTCCCTGGATGGCCTATCAATGGTGCTGGATTCTGTCAAGATCTTATATATCCAAATGAATAGTTTTGATCTGAACAAGATTATTGGCTTGCTGCAATGCTTTCCATGTCTGGAGAAGTTGTATATAAAGGTGATAATTTCACACACATTGGAAGCCCGCATATAGTGTACTAGAATTAACCGTTCAGCTGTTGCTCTTTCGACACTCTTTTTTTAAACCTTAACTGTTTTCTATCTTCATGTCTATTTAGGCAACATGACGAGGTAAGAAAGTTATAACCAATCGGTGGATTCGTAAGCATCGGGATTTTCTCACTTCTCATGAGATTCGATTGAAGACAATAACGCTAGAACGATATGTAGCCAACCGTGCAAACACTAGATTTGTCACATTCTTCCTGCTGAATGCGAGGTTACTATTGTCCATCAAGCTTAAGTTTATCATCAGCATGGTTTTGACAGATGGGTATGTGGAAGAGCAAAAAAGGAGTTTCAGGTGGGCAAAAGAGCTTCTGAACGTGCAGGGCTTCTATTTACAACATATTGTGGTCATGATCCAGTAAATTTTACGACCCAGGATGTTCATTCTATGGACCTGACCGATCCATTTGACTGTGACTGCCGAAACAGTGCTGGAGTTAGATGTTGTTGCCCTTTTCAACCTGTGTTTTTTTGTAAACCTGATGAACAATTAACCCTCGTGCTTTTGTACAGTTTGTAAGCTGGAGTTAGATGTTCTTGCCCTTTTCAACTCTGCTGTGACTGTCATATTTTATTTGAAGCAAGGCAAATGGCTTGCCAGTCATTTAATTTAGAGTGAAATATTGTAACAACTAACAAATCCCAACCAAGGGAAATAACATCACTCTCGCCGGGTGCTTGAGCTCACTGTGCATTACAGAAGCCAAGTGATTAGCCCCCACCAGCACCCACAAACTTATTTCGATCTAGCACATCAAATGGGCTGTAAATTTTCATAGGAAAGGCTGCATGACCGTGACAGATTTGGATTCTGACATTTGGGCCCGCGAGGAAATAGCCTATCCAAGGTGGTGTCGACTTACTAGCCAGTCAACAAACGATTCTGCCTACCAGCCGTTGGATTGACATCCAACATCTGTCATGTATCTTCTATCTCTTGTCTTCTTCTTCCTCTAGCCACCCAAACCAAACCTCCCCGTCGGCTCCGCCTGCTCCCGCCTCCCATGGCTGGCTGCGCCTCCGCCGCCCTACCGTACGTACCCTCCAACATTGGCCAGTCCCTCCCTCTATTCCCCCACACGTCTTGTTATTCTCCGGCGACGTCAGCCCCAACACGCACCCGCACCAGAACCAGTCAACCCTCGTACTCCCCTCCGCCTGCGACTTGACTGGTGCATCTTCCATGGCTCCTGTTCGTTCCGTCCGAGGCCTCGCCGTCGTGGCTCATGTTCCTCCACCTTGCGGCCTTGGTTTTCTCGCCGTGCGCGGTGCGCCGCCCTCTTGCGTTGTCAACGTCGTCAACAACCAAGAGGAACAAGGAGATGACTGTACGTGGAGAGGATGATAGTAGGGACCCACCAACGTCATGGCAGTACACAAGCAAGTGCCTCTATATTACAAGCCCAAAAATATGGCTCCTCCTAATGGTTGGACATCTGGGGCTCACGCCATTGTCAACGTAGTCAATAAACGAGAGAATTACACTACGAGCGGCTGACACCAGGGACCCAGCAGGTCGCGAATTTTATTTTTTTGAGGAACAAGAAGTTCTTATTTATACTAGTTTTAGCGACGGATCAGGGTAACAACGGGGCTATGCGGGGGCTGTGGCCCATCTAGCCAGGTTTTATTTATGTTTACCACATCATGAGCCCAGTTGTCTTTTTTTCTTGCTGAAAATGGCTAGCCCAGTTCTATTTTTTTAAAGAAATACCCAAACGAGGCCTACTTGCTTTATCAGCCCTGCTGGGCTGCAAATCTTTCAAGACAAGGAGAGTTTCATTCGATTTTCCCAGAAATGGGTTGTACATTTTTAAAACACATCAAACCGGGAATTAGTTTCAAATTTTTTTATTACAAGATTTTAAATTCCATTGATTTTTATGCGTGGACAATTATTTGGATTTTATATTTGTATAAATTATTTGTCAAAATAGTTTGAATGTGAATCGATATTTCGAGATTAAAAATAGTTGACCGCACCGAAATATGCAAAAATTCGTATACTTTTTAACCGTGGCCACAATATGGGGTGTAATGCTAACAAAAAGAAGATGGGCTCCAAAAAAATCTTAAGAATTAGCAAATGGGCTGTACATTATTAGAAATAATGCACACGAGAGCAGCGACTATTGGATGTCCATCCAACGGCTGTCGTGCTTCTTCAATCTCTGCATTTCCTGCTCTAGCCTCTCAAACAATCGCCGACGGGACTGCCTCCTCCCTCCTCTCGTGGCCGGCTATGCTGCCGCGCAGGCCTCACCGCCCCACCGTACTCCCATCGCTGGCCTAGCCATCCCTCTACTCACCCACACCTGCTGTTATTCTCCGGGGATGGTAGACGAACCAGTAAACCCTCGTACTCCTTCGCGTGGGAAACAACTGCCGAGTCTTCCCTGGCTCCGTGTCGCTCCCTTCCTACACCTCGCCATCGTCCACCGCCCTGGTGCTCTCGGCGCGGCCTGGTCAACGTGGTCAATGAACGACATCCATCGGAAGTGGACTGTACGTGGAGAGGCTAACAGCTGGGTCCACGGCCGCACACAAGGAAATGCCTCCTTATTACGCGCAAAATAATGATTCCTCCACCTGATAGCTAGGACCCATAGTGGGTGGCTGACTTGTGGGCCTACTAAGTTGACGGGGACGGAGGGCTTTTTCAACTTAGTCAATATGAACGATCTAGCTCCAGTGACCGCACGATGTCCATCCAACGGCCATAGTGCTTCTTCAACCTCTAGTCTTCTTGCTCCAGCCGCCCAAAGCAGCGCCGGTCGTGCCGCCTGCTCCTGCCTCCCGTGGCCGGCTGTGCTACCGCGGAGGCCTCACCGCCCCCATACTACTCCCACTGCTGGCCAGGCCATCCCTGCACTCACCCACACCCCCTGTTATTATGCGGCGACGGCAGCCTCACACCGCAGCCGAACCAGTGAACCCTCGTACTCCTCTCCGCGTGGGCATCCACTGCCGCGTCTTCCCCGGCTCCGCGTCGTCCCCTTCCTAGGCCTCGCCGTCGTCCACCGCCTTGGTGCTCTCGGCGCGGCGTGGTCAATGTGGTCAACGACCAACTTCCATCGGAAGAGTACTATACGTGGAGAGGCTGACAGTTGGGTCAACGACCACAGCCCAATTTTTTTGTGATTTGCCAAGTAAGTCGCTTTGTCAGGCCTGTTGGGCTGCAAATCTTTCAAGACGAGGAGAGCTTCATTCGGCTGGCCGAGAAAATGGCCTACCAGTAATGAGAAATGGGTTGTACATTTTTAAAACACATCAAACCGACAATTAGTTTCAAATTTCTTTTTTTCATTTCGAGATTTTAGATTGCATTGATTTTTATGTGTGGACAATTTGTTGGATTTTATATTGATATACATCTATTTTTAAAATCAGTTTGAATGTGACTCAAAATTTCGGGATTAAAAACAGTTCGAACCGCACCGTAATGCTAACAAAAAGAATATGGGCTCCAAAAAAAACCTTAAGAATTAGCAAATGGGCTGTAAATTATTAGAAATAATGGCAGATGGGTTGTATGCTGTTTTCCACAGATTTGAGGCTTTCCTAAAAAAAAGGTTGACGCACAAGCGGAGACTGTTGGAGGTCCATCCAACGGCCGTCGTGCTTCTACAATCTCTGCTCTTCCTGCTCCAGCCGCTCAAACAAGCGCCGGCGGGACTGCCTGCTCCCTCCTCCCCGCGGCCGGCTGTGCTACCGCGGTGGCCTCACCGCCCCACCATATTCCCATCGCTGGCCTAGCCATCCCTCTACTCACCCACACATGCTGTTATTCTTCGGCGACGGCAGACAAATCAGTAAACCCTCGTACAGTCGTACTCCCCTCCGCGTGGGAAACAACTGCCGGGTCTTCCCAGGCTCCGTGTCGTTCCCTTCCTAGGCCTCACCGTCGTCCACCGCCCTGGTGCTCTCGGCGCGGCCTGGTCAACGCGGTCAATGACCGACATGCATTTGAAGTGGACTGTACGTGGAGAGGCTGACAGCTGGGTCCACGGCCGCACGCAGGGAAATGCCTCCTTATTACGCGCAAAATAATGATTCCTCCACCTGACATCTGGGACCCACCGAAAGGGCCTCTGCATTTCGTGAAAAAAATGTTACCGCCGCTGACAGGTCGGACCCACTAGCTATATCTTCGCACGCAAGGAAGTGCCTCCTTATTACGCACAAAAAAAGAATACTCCCCCTGCTAGCTGGGACCCAGTATAGTGGCAGCCTAACTTGTGGGCCTACTAAGTTGACGGGGACGGAGGGCTTTTTCAACTTAGTCAATATGCACGATTCTAGCTCCAGTGACCGTACGATGTCCATCCAACGGCCGTAGTGCTTCTTCAACCTCTGGTCTTCTTGCTCCAGCCGCCCAAACAAGCGCCGCTAGTGCATGTGCTCCTGCCTCCCGTGGCCCCCTACTACTCCCACCGCTGGCCAGGCCATCCCCCTACTCACCCACACCCCATGTTATTTTGCGGCGACGACAGCCTCACACCGCAGCGAACCAGTGAACCCTCATACTCCTCTACGCGTGGGCATCCACTGCCGCGTCTTCCCTGGCTCCGCGTCGTCCCCTTCCTAGGCCTCGCCATCGTCCACCGCCTTGGTGCTCTCGGCGCGGCGTGGTCAATGTGATCAACGACCGACTTCAATCGGAAGAGTACTGTACGTGGAGAGGCTAACAGCTGGGTCCACGGCAGCCGCAAGGAAGTGCCTCCTTATTACGCGCAAAATAATTATTCCTGCACCTGACAGCGTGGACCCACCCGACGGGCCACCGTATTTCGCGAAAAAAATGTTTCCCCCTCACTGCTGGGACCCACCAGCTACATGTTCGCACGCAAGGAAGTGCGTCCGGGAAAAAAAACAATTCGCCCCCCTGACTGCTGGGACCCACCAGCTATATCTTCGCATGGAAGGAAGTGCCTGACAGTCGGGACCCACCTGGTCGAAGCATACGTAGCGTTGTCATTCTGGTCACGAACGTGTACGTAGATACTGGTCGATGTAGAGCGCGCACGTGTCGTAGTAGAGGCGCGCATGTAGCATGTACACGTACGTACAGCGGCCAGTGTGCAAGAAAGAAAATATGGCCACGTATGTACATACGGGCGAAGTCTCGAACGCCTACTTGCGCATAGGTACAGCTAGGGCTTGTGTACATGACTGGGTCGGAATGGAGAAACTGCGTCGTCGTCGTGTTCATGGGGAGGCAACGGAATGCGTCATGTTCATCGGGAGGCAACGGAACGCGTGGGATCCAACCGGCTTGGACGGAACAGCCGATGGAAACGAGGCCTGGCGTACAGCAGAACGGAGGAAACGGCCTTGTGTTCGACCGGCCATGGTCAAAGTGGGATCCTGCTCATCGGGAGGGGTCTGGCGTACCGCAAAACGGAGGAAACGGACATCCTACAGTTGAAACGGGGGTCCTGTTGATCGGGACGGGTGTGGCGTACCGCAAAACGGAGGAAACGGACTTGTGTTGGAGCACTACGGTCGAAACGGGGTCCTGTTCATCGGGAGGGGTGTGGCGTACCGCAAAACAGAGGAAACGCACTTGTGTTGGAGCGCTACGGTCGAAACGGGGGTCCTATTCATCGGGAGGGGTGTGGCGTACCGCAAAACGGGCCTCCACGGGATACTGTTCATCTCCACCGTCGACCCCCTCCAGCCTCCACGGGCTACTGTTCATCCTCCATCGACCTCCTCCAGCCTCCACCTGCGACTGTTCATCCACGGGCTCCTATTCATCCAGCCTCCACCGCGCGCTACTCCACCGGCTACTGTTCAACCAGCCCTCTCCACGGGCTACTGTTCAACCACCCCTCCACGGACTACTGTTCATCCAGCCCTCCACGGGGTGGTCCTGTTCATCCAGCTCGCCACGGGGTCTTGTTCATCCAGCCCCAACCGGCTCGATCGATCGGGGTCCTGTTCATCCAGAGGCAACACCACGGGGTCCTGTTCATCCACCCCACCGGGAACTATTCATCCGAACCCCCCCAGCAAAGCTCACTGTTCATCCGGAGGCAACACCAAGGGGTCCTATTCATCCACCCCCACCGGGAACTGTTCATCCAAACCCCCCAGCAACGCTCATTGTTCATCCAGAGGCAGCATCGATCGACTTCAGTTAGCAGCAGTAGCGAAGGAATCGCTTGACCAGGTTCAGTTAACAGCCATCGATCGATCGCTCGGGTTCAGTAACGCATAGCCTATAGTGTAATCGCTCGGGTTCAGTTATAGCCCAACTCCTCGCTCGGGTTCAGTTAGTGCCCAACGCCTCGCACCCACGCGCGTGCGTGTACGAGAGAAACGCGCATCGCTCGGCCCCGACCACCCACCGTAACCGGGAACACCCCGATATTTTCCTCGCCCTTGCTTCTAGCACGGTTTTTTCCATCATGGACAGCCAAAAGAATGTCATGCAGCTGCGTCTCCGGCCTGCCCAGGACGAAAAGTCCATTTACTGTCATGATTTTTTGTCATAGAAGTAGGAGCCCACCACATCTATGATGATACTGGGTTTTGTCACAATTATCGTCATAGAAGTGTCATAAGTATGACAAAAAAAATTTCCGTTCGGCCCAAAATGTCACGGATGTGTCTTTTTTATAGTGTTAGCTCACACCGCAGCTTGCAAAATCTTCTCTCATCCAAGGGCTTCATGAAGATATCTGCTAATTGCTCTTTAGTGTTGATGTGAATGATATCAATGTCTTCCTTCAACACATGGTCTCTGAGAAAGTGATGAAGGAAATGTATGTGCTTTGTTTTCGAGTGCTGAACCGGATTGTGAGCAATCTTGATGGCGCTCTCATTGTCGCAGTAGAGGGGCACCTTCTTCATGTTGATGCCATAGTCCTTGAGAGTTTGCTTCATCCAAAGAAGCTGAGCGCAGCAAGATCCAGCAGCAATGTATTCAGATTAAGCAGTGGAGAGTGACACACAGTTTTGCTTCTTTGAAGACCAACAGACAAGAGATCGTCCAACAAAGTGACATGTGCCTAATGTGGACTTGCGATCAACCTTTTCACCAGCATAATCAGCATCTGAGAATCTAACTAGATCAAACTCTGAGCCCTTTGGATACGATAATCCTAGCATTGGGGTATGTGCCAAATATCAAAGTATTCGCTTCACCGCAAGGTGATGCGATTCCTTTGGTGCCGCTTGGAATCGGGCACACATGCAAACGCTAAGCATTATATCTGGCCTAGATGCATGATACATCTCCAATGTATCTATAATTTTTGATTGTTCAATGCTGTTATATTATCATTCTTGGATGTTTTACAATCATTTTATAATCATTTTATATCATTTTTTGGTACTAACCTATTGACATAGTGCCAAGTGCCAGTTGTTGTTTTCTGCTTGTTTTTTACATCACAGAAAATCAATACCAAATGGATTTTCTGGACCAGAAGACACAAGATGGGCCAAAGAAGTACCAGAGGGGGCTCCGAGAGAGCACAACCCACCAGGGCACGCCTGGGGGCCCAGGCGGGTTGTGCCCACCTCGGTGGCCTCCCGCACCGCCTCTTTGCTCTATTAATACCCCAATATTCCAGAAACCCTAGGGGAGTCGACGAAAATCAATTCCAGCCGCCGC